>NC_141698.1:198428665-199895332 GCF_964263255.1 Lissotriton vulgaris | reverse complement strand
CAAGTAAATGTGACAAACTTCCACCAAATATTGCAAAGCCGATCAAGCTAAATAAGCCACCAGTTGTCCTGATTTCTGTGTCAATGTTTCTTTAATTATATATAATAATGATTTCTAAGCTACATTGTCCGGGCGGCAGACCACTCCTGGGCTTAGCTGCGGCCTTGAATCCTCTGTTATGGAGCTGGCTGACCACCATCCTACTATGGTTGGGGGAGCTGCAGGACACTGGAATTGTGGTAAGGGATTTTCTGGCGCAGGAGACGTCCCCTTGCCGCCCCCAGGCCTGAAAGTTGCTGCTGGTCCTGGGCACACTCGTCCGAACCCTCCATCCCAGCCCTTGGTGTGAGCAGAGCCTCACTTCTTTTTTACCTGCAGCGCGTGGCCTCGGAAAAGAGCAATGGCGGTAAGCAGGCTTAACAAAAAGCATTGGCTTTCTCAACTGAACACCAGGTGCCGAGTTGAAATATAAAGTACAGAGCCTGTGTACATAAAATGTATGTACCTGGCGGCTCACGGAGCGGGCGCCATAGTACATTTTTAAAAAGCAACACGATCTCGGTTTTTGAATGCACAGGACCTCTGCAATGTGTTCCTGCAGTGGCAGACGAGCTTCCTGAGAGCTGCAGGCATGTACTAGGAGCACGAACTGAAAAAAAAAAAACAGCGAGGCATGTAATTGTAAGCTATGTGTAGGTTCTCTTTTAAGTTACGGCTCTTGTTCCTGAAGGTGTAACGAAGCACAGTGGTATTCATTGAGGATAGTTTTTGTTGTCCTTGGTTTTTGTATTTCATGAATATGTGTAAATATATCTAAGTTATTGCTCACAAGAAACAAGTGATAGCATGTAAGACGGGAGTTGTGTGCATGCGCACGTGACGCGGCCGTCAAAGTGAAAGTGATCGCGATCGCAGGCTGGAAGGGTGCCCGCGAGCGATGCACTTAATGAGCCATGACGGAAGCGCGTGCCTGCGCGCGTAACCGCAAGCTCTTTGCCGCAAGCTAAAGCGTGTGGTAGCATTTTCGGAACCCCACTCACTAAAAGACTCGCCAGAACAGCACATGCGCTAGCTCAGGCGAGACCTAAAAAGTGCTGGTACTCCGTACCGGGCAGTACCAGACCATTTAACGCACTGTTTAAAAGCGGATACAATTGAATATATAATAAAAAAATTGTTGTAGAATTCACAATTTTTTTCATTCCCCCCCCAAAAAACCCCAAACCCTCTTTGAAATGGTTGGGCTCGCTCACTATGTTTGCTCGCTACACAACCTAGTGGCGAGTGTGACAACATTTGCTAGTGCTGCTTTGGGTTCCCAGTCTGGCCTTGATGCTAATAATAACCTCATGGGTAATTGGCGAGCTATATAAACACCAATAATGTAACATACATCCATTTTCCCTTACACCTATCTGTTGTTTCACTTTTTCACTCTATCCTTTCACCCTTTCACTCTATTCTTTCACTCTTCCACTCTATTCTTTCACTCTTCCACCCCTTGATTCCTACATCTGTGTATCCTAATGTTCACCTATTTTATTTAGTTTCATTGTTCTTCCTTTCTGCCTTTCTTTTTTTTCTCCTGTTCATTCTTTACTTTCTACCCGTATTTTGTCTCATGCTTTTTTTATTTATCTTTCTCTCATGCACTCTTTTTCTGTTTGCTCCTCTCTTGGTCGTGTCCCCTTTGTTCATCATTGTTATTTTCCTTACTCTTTTTCCTTTGCCTATGGCCACACGTCTCTGTCATGGTGTTCCCTATTCATTATTTATTACCAATTTGCCTGCAGACAGCAGAGGCCACAAATGACTAATTAACGTTTTTTTTTAGATCAAGTTCAACATCCCGTGGCAGCCCTGCTAAATCGGAGATTCACTACGCCGCTGTGTAAGCCTATACCAGCAATGCTAAAAACAAAACTACTAGTATCAGAATGCAAAATGCTGTAAGTAGGATGGGAGGGCCTAGCTGAAAATGTGGCAAGTGACAGAAGGCGTATTGTGAGATTTGCCATGACATAGAGCCACCTGCTAAACTATGGAGCACGGTTTTCCAGAGTCATTTATTAACCCGGGGTCACACTGGTTTCAATTAAAGAAGGAAAAAGACTCCAGGACCCAAAATACCAAATCTGCAACAGGAAATGGGCCTTACCCATGCCTCCTTGTCTCTCAGTAGGCGTGAGCGAGCAGTGGAAGGTTTTGGTCTAATGCAACACGGTTATTACATTTGGAATGGGTTATATTTTAATAATGTGTTATTTTGGGGAAAGAAGTGGGACAGCAATGAGTTTCAATACAGGCCATTGATTCGAACCAAGTTACCAACAATGCTGGATGCACAGGTCAATTGGTAGAGCGTATCATAACACTGTTGGATACATAGGTCAATTGGTAGAGTGTATCATCATATACTTTTCCAGTGGCGGCCGGCATGACTCGCGGGATGCCGGGGTGGGTGCAGCGGGGGGGTGGGGTTACGCAATGCAAAAAAAAAATATCTATATACACACTTATCTTCCTGCTGGGTCCCTTGTCTCTGTCCTGCTCTCCTTGTGGGACTCGAGGACCAGGAAGCCAGGAAGAACAGCCAGGCTCCCCAGACCAATCACAACGTTGCAATCTAGTGTTGTGATTGGTAATCACCCAGGCTCCCCTGACCAATCATAATGCTGCAATGCTGCGTTGTGATTGGTTTTGAGAGTCCGAGTATATCGCTCAACCAGGGAATGGGGGCCTGGGCTTTTTATCCACACATGCTGTAGTGCAGTCTGCATGGAGAACAGGGAATGTGCGCATGACTGGTTTGGGCGTCCAGAGAGGGCTGACCACACAGTCTTTGCGCACCCGCCCGCAAAGAAAACATAAAATGATAATAACTCAAAGTTAATATCATTTTATATTTCCTTTACTTTGCACTGCTCAAAAGCAGTGGGGCAACGATCCTCCGCCGTAGCGGAGGAGCTGAAACTGTACTTTTTTAATGTCTTTTCCTTCTTCTCCCTTTAATCCCTCCTGGACCTCCCACACTTCTATTTTCCTAAATTACAGGACTACTAAAGAATGTAAACAATAGTCACTGTTAGAAGACTCCACGGAGGGCTGACTTCGATTAACATAAGGCAGTTCGTACAGATACTTGGCTCATAAGATCTGAAATAACAAGGTTAATACTTTAAACAAAAATTATACTGATGACCCGTTGTTACCAAAGGTTTTAGAACCAAGATCCAATTTTTAGAATGACAAATTTTTGCGATGCTCCTACCTTTTTAACGGGCACAGTACGGGTAATTTTTTTAATGTAACAAAAGCATCATGTGGTAGCTCCAGTAATTTACAGACAGAACATGTTCCATTGCAATCGGCACTACATTTGCACAAACATAACGTTTTACTGAAAAAACTATATTGCACACCAATAAAATGGTGTGGAAATAGGCTTTCAGTGAATATTTATAATGTGTGCATCACCAAGAAAAGTGTCTTGGTTTGTTTTGATCCTATTAAAATAATTGTTTTCTTCACACTTCAGAATTGCAAAAAAAATTGTTTAATTTTTTCTTTACTAACTGCTGATTGTGTACAGTTCATTCACACCTACTTACAATTTGTTATTTGTTACAAAAAAATACACCCCATAGACTTTCATTTGACTCTGCCTTTACCCCACAATATTGTCATATAATTTACTTTAGTTATCTTTCTCTGACTCCAAAGTGAGATGAACTTGTAAACACCAATCCCCATGTTAAAAAAGCAGCAATTTGTCCGAAGACAGTTGGACATTTGACCTTTGTCCTGAAGCACAGCAAATGTGACAAGATAAATACATAATTTAAAGGCATCTTTATTGCTTGGACGTTCACAAAACATCAAAAATCGACTTGCAACTCACAACTGGGCGTGTTCCACAGTTTGGGAAACATTGTTGTTGACCATATTATACCTATGAATTCATTTTCCAGTACCATCTCCCTATTGAGTCACCCTTCTCCTCTGTTTCTTTCTTCCACAGAATTTTGATTAACCAGGCCTGATGATAGCCATCTAAGGGTTGCTCAAAATGAGTGTCCCCATTGCCAGTTACACCTTAAAATTGCAAGAAATTACTCCATATTAATTCAAATTTTAAAGTCATTTGATCATTCAGCGGATGGGTCACTTTTTCATAGGAAGCTATGTGGGATATTTCCCCTAATCATGTTTCCAACGATGAACTCCATAACCTCAGTATGCAAATCTTAGCTATTGCTGTTTTCGTGACAAACCACCTGCCATGTTTGGGTGTGATTTCTGGATATATTGAGGTATAGTGGATTAATTTCTGCAGATGCTTTTAGTGTGCCTGTCATACCTAGAGTAGCTGTCGTCATTCTTCCGATTACCACTCAATATGCCCAGAGCTGGGGACACTCCCAGCAGTGCTTAATTTGAGCCAGTGGTTTCCAGTGATCAGCATCAGCACTTAATTGGTTTCCGTGCTTGGCACAGGCACTTAATGGTCAACACCGCAATTAGGACTGTCACATGCTGGCGCTGCTCATTTAATTTAGAGATGTGCAGAACAACGGTTGTTTATGAATGCAATATGCATAAATAATTACTAATACCTGCTTCACCAGCCATTCCTGTAGCTTTGGGGACCTGGAATAATCTGAACTTTTGGACTTGCAGGTGGGAGAGATACTTAATAGTTGTTTTGGCAGCGACGACAGCAGGCGATGGGTGGTGCAAGCTGCAGTGGCCTACTGGTCAGAGCCCGGGCACTTATTGATTTGCAAATTCATTCATTCAAGAAAACTTTATTGCCACTATTATAGCCATAAAAGCATACTAAATTTACATCAATTCCAACTCCATGCTAGATTAAAATTACAAGATCATTGGAAACATTACAATCTAGGCATAAATAAAAAAAAATGCCACTAATTAAAACAATACCATCATCATTATGGGAATTTCATTGGTTAAAACATGCAATAAGAATATAATTTAAGTAAAAAGTGTTCATTAAAAAAGCCTGTGATCGCATTCCAGCCCAGTATTGTATACTACAGTAACTCTTTTGGGTTTACCTCCGTCAACCTCGTACTGACAATAAAAATTCCAGGATTTATTCAAAGTGGCGGGTATGGGAAAAGATGGGAAAAGGTGAAATGCTACAAATTACTTGTGGTCTGATCTAATTTTAACAAATTCCTTCGTGTTGACCACATAGAAAATTGAAAGTTCGAAATTGCAACCACATAAACCGGGTCAGTGTCTGATTTTAGGATCCTAAAAAATTCATAATAGTTCCTAACGCCCAGGTTCCTACAGAGTTGGATAATCCATTTCCGACTAGCCTGTTTATATGTCACTTAGAAGAGCATTACATGAACTATTGTCTCTTCCTCCACATGACAACCCATTTGCAAATTAAGCACTGACTCCCAGAGTTTGTGCATATGCAATAATGTCTAAATGTCCACCCACAGTAGTATGTTAACAGAACACTTTAATATATTGCATAGTACATATATATTTCCAGCATAAACTGTTACCAAATCAATGGAAAGTACAAAACATTATACAACAATCTAACACAATAATAGTACAACCAGCCAGAGACCTTTCAGTGAGAATGGTAACTTCGTGTGAACATAGTCAGTTAAAGCAGGTAGGTGGACGTACTGCACATTAATAACACAAAGTCTATTGGCTAAACACATTACCTAATGATTGCAATTCCTTCTTTTTGTTTGAGAAGATCAGAAATACACATAGAACACCTGAGCATTTAATCAGACGAATGTAATGTGTGACCTTTTGTCCAATGAGAGTTTTTAGGTCTCGCGACCTATCGATGTGCGCAAGGGCATCGAGCGGAGCGAGAATTCATGTGGCGAAAACATCTTCAAACCAAAGGGCTTTCAGCCCCGCGGTTTTCATGAAGTTCACGTGAACATGCACGCGCATCGCATGCAAGCCCAGCCTCTCCCGCCCCCATCCGGCATCAGGCTTCTCCTCCCCTAGCAGCACTCCTCCCACACCAGCAACTCCCCCCTCCCACACCAGCACCTCCCCTCTCTTTCCACGCAATCACAGCCTCCCCCTCCCACACCAGCACCTCCCCCCTCCCACACCAGCACCTCCCCTCTCTCTCCACACAATCACAGCCTCCCCCTCCCACACCAGCACCTCCCCTCTCTCTCCACGCAATCACAGCCATGCCGCACTGCCGAGCCTGGGCTTTTCCAGCTCTTCCCTCCCACTCTCTCACTCTCCCGCCCCAACCCGACTTGTTCTTGTTCTGAATGCTATAAACTCAGTGCTGTGCTGGTTGCTCGCTGTTGCACTGCTGCCAGAACTAGCATTTTCAGATCAAAGAGTTTTTGCAGCACACACAACTGATGTGGTCGCAGGGACTTCATTAACTGCAAATGTACGAAGCGCCGAGCCAACTGCACAGAAAGAGCCAGTCTCTTTGAATAACAGTCAAAAAGAGCCACAAATGAAAAACAGATCCCTTGAGTCATCTGATCACCTGCAGACGAATGACCGCTTTGGTTTCAATGACCTCGGTTTTTTTTGGTTCTTGTTTGTGCGTAAATATTTGAAACAAAACAGAATACGACTTTAACCAAAACCCATTTTTTCCAGCTTGCAGGCACATTGTTTAAGCGCTTTCAATGCTTTTGGTTTCTATTACAATCAGAACTGTCCTTGCTACTGTTGCACGTGGAATGTTGTCTGCACCAGAGTGTGGGATGCAGTGTCATCAGAATGCAAAGGCTACACTGGACCTTTGCGTTCATCACTAATGTCCACCCCTTGGGTGGCTGACATGAGTGAGGGCCCACAACTTAGAGGGATGTTGTATGATACTTGCCTGGTCATTGGATGGGCATGCCCCATTCAGGAGTATCTTATAGAAGTTCTGAGCAAATGCATTAAAGCAGGAGTGCCTGGAAGAGACCGCGAGCTGAGAACGGGCACTACCGTGGAGGGCCCCACTCAGGCAAACTACATTCAGAGTGGAAGGAAGCAAAGAACTCTGGCCTTTTACGTGACCAAACAAGCACGCGCATCAGCCTCCCTCCTACTCGTACTTTCAGTTTCTCCCGCCCCCATCTGGCCTCTCTCCAAGCGCATCGCGCTTTCGCACACAGGCATTCCGCCTGCCACACTTCTCCTCCCTCGCATTCCCGCCCCCCACCAGACTCTCCCGCCCCTATCCGGCTTGTTTCCTTTATCGCTGTATTTTCTCTTGTATCCTCTTTCCGCTGCAATTCTCACGTATAGTTTTTCTTCTTTTTCGTTACATTCCTTTATTTTCCTTTGTGTCTCCCTTTTTCATAGGTAATCTTTCCTATCCCACTGTTCTGTCGTTCCTTTTCTCTTTCTTTCGTGTGTCTTTCTTTGATTTTAACACAGTCCCCACTCGTTAACTCAACTGCTTTGTTTAATTGTTTAACACACAGTAACTGTGTCACCGTTGACCATCTGCTCTTGAATGATGGCATGCTTGCCCAGCTCCCCTCCCAGCGCTATTTATGTCACGTCTTTCAAGAGCCATGTGTCTCAAGTTTCGCTTTGACATATTTCCGCTTAAATGCTTGCATGTTTTCATTATACTAAGCACGAGAAAGAAGCACTCGTCGGTGTTTTCAGAAATGCACGCGCTCCCTTGGCGTGTCAGAGGTTGCTGCCTATTGTGAAACCTTACCCTCTCCTTGCAGGCCAGTCCAACTTTGCGCAGTTTCTCATTAACTGCTCGCCCTCTCTTGGGGAAATATTTTCGAAATGGACTGGGCGCCCCCACCACACAGATCAGAATTTTGTGCCTCTGTGGGGCCGCCCGTTCGCACACACTATAAGTCCAGCTCAGTAACTCCTTCAAAAAATAACACGCATGATATAAAACATCATCATGGCACGATGTCAGAGGGGATAAGGACATTATGCCTCTTTTTGCCTAACCTCCTTACGTGTCTTCCAAGAAACACAACAACTCGGCTCCAAGTTAATGGATAAAAACACGTGCAGACACACAGCTCTGGGGTTCAAAGACAGATAGGAAAAAATCCGATCAGCCTCCGGACAGGTGACACTATACAACAACACCCAACAAACGAATCCAGAAACCCAAATTGTCCCTGTGTGGACGTGTAATCACAACACAGAAAACATCTAAGCCGAACATTTCTACCCAAAATATGTACAATCGCCCTGTAAAGCTGCAAAAACAATGGCTGGCTCACACAACCACGCAAACGTACTGTTTAAAAGTGTAGGACACGCATTCCTGCTACTAGTGTCTGCTTTTTAACACTTATTATTCATGCGGAGGAAGCAATGTATAGATACTAAGACTGCTAATTAGAACAACGTTTTTCATCATGTGTTATGCTCTTGTATTTAAGTGAAACCACAATATAAATGAACATGACTGAATTGCAGTGTGAAATTAAAAAATCTGAGATTAATCCCGTCTCCCCTGCTTCACCAATGTCTGTGATCCAGGGAATTTTTTGTCTCACCAAGCCGCCTTTGTATTATCACATATGACCGTCCCATCAAGCGCACGATTTCGGAATGAGCACTGTTCAAACAAGCACTGGCGTTGCCAATAGGTCTCGCAGTAGGAAAGTTGGAGCTATTACAATTGCAAATAACAATGCCTTTTATTATTGTTTTCATTTTAAAAACATAAAGGGCTTTGTCATTTACAAAACCAATAGCTCCAACTTTCCTACTGCGAGACCTATTGGCAACGCCAGTGCTTGTTTAAAAGGTTAATGTTCATGATCACTTGTTGTTTTTGATTTTAACTAGTAAATTATTCACTTCTACATTGATTGTTTTGTTTCCAAATCGCTGTTTGTATTGTATTGACATTAATTTCAGATTACTAAAATCAGTTTAATCGGATTTTAGTATCTTAATTTACCCCTGGGAAGTGTGAAAATGTGTGGGGCAAATGGCATACTTTTTGAGGTTGCTAAGTATGTGGAGATGGTGCTGGAGTGGGAAGGGAAGGGGGGATACTGAACCTTTGTTGTATTGCCTGCTGTGGACTAAAATTGTGAATGCCATAAAGGCTGCATTTCAAATGTATAACCACGTCTCATTTCAGAAGCTGTCTGTTCTGATCAAGTGTATACTAAACGACTGCTTCAAATACTGAATTCACTGTATGACGAGTGATGTTCAATAAAAAGAGTTGGAAAAAAAGAGGCTTTGGTGGTAGAGTTGTTCTAATGGTTCATTTAGGCAGGGCTCATGTTTCCATCCTTACATTTTACAAATAATTTTATCAAGTGACTGGTGGCCCCATGTACTAAGCCCGAGTTGCGTATAGAGGAGAGCACTCCAGCATATTTAAGAGGGCGAGCCGAGATAAAGGTCTGGCTTGGCTCTAAGAGTCTATGCACAAGTCAAGCCCTGAAATCATTTGGCATGTATATCGTACAAGGAACATAACGTCAAAATATGACACAATCTCTTCAAAATTTAAAATCATTTCTTTTTTGAAAATGCGGAAGAGTTTCACATTAGTACAGATTATATCACTGCACAGACAGATATTTAATAAAAGTAATAGTTTTTAAACTTAGAAACATTAATGGCTCGCCCCTCAACGACAATGCCATTAGTGAACTAAGAGGCATGTCAGTAGTTATGTAATACCTAAATGTGGACTGGATTCTTAATGTAGATGGAGCAACATTATAGTCGATTAAATCAAAGATAACAGGTGCTTGTACAGCGCACATCCTGAACTCAGGTATTTAAAAGTGCACTCATGTGTGAAAATAAAGAAATAAAAGTTCCCTGTGAAATACAATGTTTGCTTAGGATCACACAATTTGGAGAAGCAGTGGAGTCGGTATTGATTCCAGGTTATCTGGTTTCACATTTCGAAATGTAGTCACGAGATGATAATCTCTGTCTCTCTTTCCCTCCTGTTTTACACCAGAGGTCACTGTTTTGTCTTTTGTTCTTGGCACAAAAACCAATACAGATGTAGCAGCTCTGACTTCGGGCCCCCAGACCCAATTACCAAGTCAAGAAGGCATTTATTTGAGTGGTACGATACACCCCAGGATATGTCCAGGTTTTAAAAGTTGCAATTAGAAGATTGCTCTTTGAGTGAATGTGGAACTACGTTCTGGAGTGCCCTTACCAGCTTCTTTACGTGGTAGCCGCAAATCTTCAGAAAAATGCTGAATCCACACCTACAGAGGATACACTATTTTTATGGTGACTTTGCTAAATTTACCTGTGGTGGTGATGGCAGTTTTTGATAGTCCATTAGGTCAAATGTCTATTTAATTTGCAACTGGTGGCCTGTTTCTAGACCATTTTAGAGACAACAATGTAGTGGTTGGGTCTTTGGAAAAGGGAGTTGAGTAATAAAATGAAGGTGTGGGACATACAGGTAACAGTTCAGTGGGATATTACAATACAGTATCTCAATAAAGGAAAACAATCATAAAATTGGAAATCAATGAAATTCTCCCAACGAGCTATGCATCACAGGTAAATGTACACAGAGTGTTATTCTGGAGAGCGAAGCGATACCAAAAGGGATGATGGACGGAGCGTTTGAGTAAATCAAACACTCACCTCCAGTCAACTGATCTGGGTTTAATCCATCACCATTCTTTAGCTCACTCCACCACCCCAGTTCAGACATGGCCATATGCAAATCAGTCTGACCCTGTGCCTCATGGGAACAGTCCAGCCCAAACTGCCAAGCCATGTCTTCCCTGAACCGGAATCAAGCATCCTATGACCAGTTTCGGGTTCTTAACCCTCATCAGCCAGGCTATCTTGTTCCAGTGGCAAAGTGCATTTGTCACCCCGAGTGGGACGGGTATGCGCAGACGTGAGTCCCGTGCTCTCCACACCACTGTAGTCAAGCTATCCTGGCTGATGACAGCTGATAGCCAGAAACCAGTCCTAGGATGCTTGATTCCGGTCCAGGGAAGACATGGCTAGGCAGTTCGGGCTGAACTGTTCCCACGAGGAACAGGATCAAGGCTGATTTGCATATGGCCATGTCTGAACTGGGATGGTGTGGAGTGCAAAAAAACGATGGATTTAGGCCCAGATCTCTGTACTGGGGTGAATGTATGACATTGATCTGCATTCTGTCCATCAACTGTTGTTTTTGCATTCTGGAGAGTGAGCAGTAAAAAGGAGAGGGAGAGACATGTTGTGGATAGAGGTGGAGGGGGAAAGAAAGGGTATGGTGGAGTAGGTAGGTTCCACCATGTCAGACACCCCTGCTATGGGGCATGGCACTACAGTCTTTGAGGGTATTGAAGATATTGAAGGTCTTGAAGGTTTCCAACCTTCTCATCATATTGCATACCTGCCAACTCACACGGTGCCACAGTGTGACACACGATATCATCTCCCAGCACACGTCGCCCAGTGAGGAGCCGATATTACACTGTGGCAGGGAAAACAACCTAAAAAACACTGTAAATAGTGGTTTTCCAGCTTGTTTTCAGGAGGCTTTGCACTGCTGATGTCCATTAAAGAGTGGGAAAACACCCCAGGACCAGCCTCAGCAAGCTTTTTTTTTGTTTGTTGGGGGGGAGGGGCTTGGGGGCGGGGCGGGATTCAAAACTACCTCCTAGGTACTTCTTAGCACGATGCCCTGCCCCCTTCACGGCCGGTCCCCTCCTCACACTGTGAGATTGTTATTCAAGTTGGCAGGTATGATATTGCCACTATGGTAGCTAGCAAATCAGCCCTCGACCATTAGGACAGAGAAGAACGCAGTAAAAGAGGAAAGGCCCTGCGGGGACGTGCTAGCAGGATTGTGTTGATTGTATTGTTGCTGTGAACTCTGCTGCAGATTCCTCCAGGACTGGTCAGTACTTAAGAAGGCCCTCCACTCGTAGGGTGTACTTTTACCCCCATGAAACAGGTGGTAACACCTAGTGACAGGGTTTGGCACTAATCTATACGGGAGCTGGGTAACCAGTAGGGCAAATGGGAAATGTGTGTGGTACTCGTGGAAAGGGACCATGCAAAATCCATCTCAACCTCTAACATATAATTATTTTTTTGTTGATTATTTTTATTGATTTTAACAATATGAAATTTGTCATTTGAAAACGCTCAGCGATCATTGTCTCATCAATACATACTATGTTCTAAATCGTATACGCCACCTAATAGCTGTAAAGTAATATAGCATATAGAAGCTAATCTTTATCTCAGGAATGTTCCATATCATATTATGGGGAAGCGTTTCTCTGTGTACTCGTTATGTTAGATTGATCAGTCCATTTAGTTGTGACATTTCACTGATGATCTCATGGTATTATGCCCAGATGTGTAGTTGGTTATGCACCTTGTCTCTTTAAATTTCTTGCGCATTTGGATTTCATCCTATGACGTCTGGTCACATTTCAGATGTTGGAATGAAATTTCTTCAAATGCCATTTTGGTAAATTGCAGGTTTATGTGTCTGAACCTTAACAGTTGCTGAACAAAGGCGGTTTCTCATCCTTTATCTCCTAATGTAGATGAGATAGTATCTAGTTACTTTTGTGTCTTCTATCCTGTGTTTTTCTTGTGTGGAAATGGGCATGTTCTCATCTTGAGCCCATTTTAGCAGTTCTCTTTTCCACACAGAGATTTGAAGGGTGTTTGGGGCTTTCCACATTAAGGCTATATTCCTTGTAGATAGCATAACTGCCAGGTCCACAAATCTACACTCCAGCTTTTCCTCATCGGTCACGTCATCTGTCTGAACAAATAAATGTTAAGTTTGCATATGTTAGGTCTTCCCTTGAGTGTTGTAACAAGGCTTGGGACTAATCTCCATTATCTTACAATGATTGGCATGTCCAGCGCATGTGGAGGAAGCCTCCGTTGTTCACGTCTCATAGAGGGCAGGTGTTTGGCATCCCTGGGTATAGTTTGAATAGGCCAGGAGTCTCCAACCAAAATGTTATATTGTATTAACTTAAATTGTGCATCTCTTGAGACCTTGGCAGGAAGTGCAAGTATTGAAGCCCATTCTATGTGTGATAGCTCTCAATCCAGATCCATGCTTCCTTTGTACCTCCAGATGGTCCAGTTTTACAAGCATTGCTTCACATGCCACGGTAAAGGGAAGAGGCCATCCTTATTGCTCTGCCAATGATGAAGAGTGCATACCGTACTGCAGGTGTCATGTGAGCTACATATCAAGAACTGACTCACTGGCATAGAGTGTATTTGTCTTAAACTCCAATCAAACAGGATTCCAAGTGTCATAATTCCAGATCCCTTCCATGCTGCATAGCTGATAGTTTTCAGCAAGTCCTTAAAATTTGGCAAGCCGCTAACAATAGCTCCTGTAAATCCGCAGAAATGGTCTTTGTGTGCCTGAGGCACCGCTTACAGCAGTGCTTAGCTGTGATCAGTAGGATCGTATGTTGTTGTCGTTGGTTGCATACACCGAACATTGCTTCTAGAGAGATTCTTGCTAAGTCTGGTCCACAAACCACTTGGGTTGCAGATGGACAGTAAGTTTTGTAGGTTGGCACCCGAGGCCTCCCTCGGATGCAATTGTCACAGTAAGACTAGCTCTACTATCTACCCAGGTGAGCTCTTTCAGTAAGGGATCCAGAGTTTTGAATACATTCTTGGTAAATATCACAGGGATATTTACAAAGATGTATATAAAGTGTGGCAGGGCCGCCATTTGTGAAAGTGCGAGTCTGCTCATAGCGGGGAGAGGTAGGTTTTTCTACAATGTGCCCTTGGGTTGCAGTCAGTATTCTAGTGATAATCCAAACTATGATTTCGCGATCCTCATGATAAATCTAGATTTGCAGATATCTGAAGTTTAATTATTTAAGCACCAGCATGGGTGGGTGAAGTCCAGTCTGGGAATCTAGAGGGCAGAAAAGGAAAAAGCAGGAATTATTTGGGTTTACTCTTATGCCAGATAGACTTTCAAAGTTTTGCCAACCATGGTAATAAGTGGTTCACGATTACGATGAGTATAATTTTGTCTGCATACAATGAAATTATATGTCTAGAATTCTTCAGTAATATGTCCCTAATAGGTCTTTCTTCCCTGACGTTTCGGCCATGGGTTATATCACCGGAGCAAACAAAAGTGGGAACAGTAGGCATCCGTGAGCTGTTCCGCTTCGCACTGTTATGACCTGCTCTTACTAGTTCAAGCTTTTGGGTCGGAGTACAAAAGTCATAAGCATACCAAGTTCTCCTTTCCAAATCGCCTCTATTTGATATTAATAAATAGGTATTTCCAGCTTAACATATCAAAAGCCTTTTCCAGTCAATGGGGGCCGTAGCTGCCATAATGACTTTCATGCAGGTGCTATTTAGTAAATTGAATAAGCGTCTTATGTTCAGAAAGGTGTTCCTGTCTGGCACGAAGCCTGACCGGTCATGGAGCATTAAGTCAAGCAAGAAGCAAGGCATCCTGTTTTCTAGTACTTTGCCCAATATCTTGCAATCCAAATTCAACATGGATAAAGGGTGGTAACAGGCAACATTCAATAGGTCCCTGCCTGGATTAGGTGATTTTGTTCTTACTCTTGTGGCGTACGTATTCGGAACGATACATCATTCGGGCATCCGGAGATAGAATTAAACCGGCCTCAGGCCATATCCGTGGTTTGAATGCCACAACTATACATCCTCGGCACACACAGGCCATTTCCTTTTATTGTGCCTTTGCACCTGTGGGAGGCATTTGATCACCGCACAGTGTGTGCAGAAGTAAGCTTACATTAGTAGTTGGTGGTTATTTTCCAAATGTAGGAAGGTGGATACCTGACTATGGTTACCCCAGATTTTTTGCCTTGTGTTTAGCTGGTTTTCGAGTTAGTTGGCCTGTGATCCTGCTAATCAGGGTCCCAGGCTATCTGTTCTCTCTGTAAAATGGACTCCATGCACCCTAGGTGCATAACTAAATTGGCTTGGGTCACCTTATCAGCCCCTGTACAGTGCACTATAGCTGCCCAGGGCATAGGTGCATCCAAGGCCTACCAGGGGCTGCAGCATATATTTTGCCACCCCTGGCTGGCTAACCAAATTGACACAACTGGCTGATCACTCAGCTGGGGCAAGGTTGTGTAATCACCCCTTGCTTTGATATAGTATACCTATATCTAAACCTATATCTGGACACATATATACCTATGTCACTCCTATGGCAGGCCTTAACAATCCTGGAGGCAGAGTGCTTGGTTTTATGTGAGATGGTGCTCTAGCATGAGGTGGGCCTGTCTGCAGCTGTCGGGACCAATTCCCTTAGCTGTTCCGGGATATGGCCATACCATATACTCTTAACTGCATTATAATCCTCGCGGTTACTTGCTAACTTTGGTTTGGCTTTATCAAAACATGTCGTGTAAGGTGTCATACGCTTTGGAATACTACCCCCTCGCCAGTCCTGGCGACAAGGGTAGCATTCCACCCTTCTAGAGGGAGAAGACATGTTACTTTGCTTAAACGCGGTTAAATCTAACCAAAGCCCCAGCATCACAAAATGGATGCTGCTGCCACAGACACGAGTCTGGCCTCCTACTGCTGACCGAAACTCCAGCAGGGGAGGCCTGTACAATAGATATCCTGTCACAGGGAGGTGTCACACCACCCCAGACAGGAGATAGTGGATTGTAGCAGGGAGGGTTGAATGAAACTAGACACTGCCTGGGGAGCACAAGGCTTCCCATGCATAGTCCAGTTCAAACCGGTGCTAGGACCCTCCAGTCCCAGCTCTGGCGTGAAACTGGACAAAGGGAAAGGGGTGTAACCACCCCCTTCCTGGGTCCCACCCATAGGAGGGACCTAGCAGGTAATCCAGCCCCGTGATTTGGAATAAAGGTAGGAGCTGTGCAGATGCACATCAGATTATCCTGACTGAAACTTATGAAACGAAACTCTGGACCCTTCGACATCGCACTCGACGTGGAAGACTGAAGAATCTCCCTTGTGGTCAAGGAGTGACCACCCTGTGCAAACAGGCACCATCCAGCGCCTCACTGTTTGCTTTGTTGCAGTTGCCGTCGGAACTTGAGCAACAGAGATCAACAAGACCCAGCGTTCCTGCCTTCCAACAGCCCTATCCACAGTCCCAGCAAGTCTGAGACCCGTGGAGGTGACCTAAAGCATGGGGCCGGCCATCTTGGAAAAACTACAAAGTGCTGACCGTGCAGCTCCCGAGGCTTCTTCGACGCTGAGCATTGGGGTTTGAGAAGCCCCGCCCCGAGCAGCTTTTACACCAAAGCTCCCCCCTCCACACTCACGAGTGCTGCGTGGGGCCCTTCTGCATCTTTCTGCTTGATGCGTTGGTCCGGTAGCTTGCCCGTTGGCTAGCGGCCCCAGTACCGACGAACCTTTGAATTTGCTCTGCCAGTCTGGTTGCTCTAGACTGGCCCTCGCTCCCCTGAAAAGGAGCACCCGCTCTGAGCTTGCTGATCCGAGTAAGAAGCGATCTTCGAATCCTGCGTGGGTTGCGCTTGCCAAGGTTTGTTTGCTCCAATCCGGAAGCCGACACTGCCGACAGCGAGAGCCTTCGTGGGACAGCTAGTGATCCACTCCTGGACATCCTCGGTGCCCCAGAGTCCACGTGGCAGCGGAGATAAGCTTCTCAAGAACCACCTGATTGCGCCCAACATTGCCTGGTTCCTTCCTGGTTCCACCCTGGTCACTGCTGAGTGACCCAGACTATGTCCCCTCTGCTTTCAGGTAATCTTCATCTTCGATCCATTCAGGTACTCTTCATCTTCGATCCACCCTTGGATCGCACCGGACACTTCTCTTCTGGCCGCCTGCAGCATCTTCATCTCCAGGCTCCATAGATCTACACGACGAAAGCTGACATGACTTTGCACCTGTGCACCCGCTTCCTGTGGGTGAGGTAACTCTTGAACGCCGGTGCTCCTGTAGTGGTATACACCTCTAGTGTCTAAGTCTAAAGTTTTGTACTGCTAGTCCAGTCGGAAAACTCTTAAAACTGTAACTCGATAACTTTTACGCACCATTGACTTTGCATTGGTGCATGTGTGTGCTTTTAGCGCTGCACCCGAATCCCGCGGGCTTTTCCCGGCTTCATCACTGCTAGTCCCGATTGGTCCCAGCGATTCCCCAGGCCCTAGGCCTGACCACTGTTCGATTAGTGATACTTATACCACTTATTTAGTATATGGTTTGAGTGGCCCCTGGCCTCATCCAAATTGTGCAATTTTCATATGTTTTACTGTGCTTTTGTTTAAACGCTTGTGCTTCTATACTCATAAAGAGTATAGGGGATTAATCTGAGAATAAATACATATATTTTTATAATATATAACTTGTGTGGTGTTCTTTCATTTGATATTACAGGATTGCATGTGGTAAAACATCTGGCTTGACATGCCCTCTTGAGTTTAGCCTGAAGGCTGCTTAGTCCATGCTACCCCTAGGATAGCTTGTCTATAAGGTTGACTTACAACTACCACCATAAGGGATTGTTTGGACTGATACAAGGTGCCCCCAGAATTGGAGACATCATATATCGGGCCAACTTCTCACACCAGGTGATCATGGTCTTTGGCATTTCACAGCCTTATTTGTGAATCAGTGAATCACTTCTCCCAAAATTCTACATGAGAGTGGTTCTGGATAGTGGACTCAGATCGTTATAACATTTACCTTCATTTCATTACTCATTATATATTTAAGGGTTCTCATTTCACTACATTGGTGGATTTTCCTGAAGAAGGCGGGTCAGCTCGCCGAAACACAAGTAGAAAAATCAATTATTTACATCAATTGAAAATATATTCTCCAGCTACATAATTTGTTTCACATGTTGCAATTCAATTCAGAATGATGTGCCATAATATCATTAGTTCTGTGCGTTTTTTAATTGTTTATATTACATGGTTATAAGTGTTTATATATGTGATACAATTATGACTTTTGTCATGTTTTATTGTGTTACTTTGTGGATATGGCGCATTGTTTTCGTATTGTTTTTGTGCAATGAAATATTTATCTAATTGTATAGGGGAGGTATCCATTACCCTAAGAATATGATTAAATCTGATGTGTGATATATTTTTGGGACAAATTTAATAAAGTGCACTGCTTTTTTTCACAGGCTCTGATGGCCTAAATCTATTATAGTAATTTCAATTTATTGCACTGGCTGCCAAGTGTTTGTTGCTTTGTAGGAGATGGCACAACCATGTCCTACAATCAAAGGGAATTAGGCATCCTTTTTCCTCCACTGCCAAGAAGGGCCGGACTGGGAACGCAAACTGGCCCTGGCAATTGAGGCAGATCGGCCGCAGGAGGGGGTGCGGTGGTCCTGGTCGGAAACACAGCAGCTGCTTTTGGTACAGGGGGCCGATATTGCAGCGCTGCGGCAAAACCGACCCCCTGTACCAAAAACGGCCTCCATCGGTCCAAAACAAGCCCCCAGCCTTGCGGCCCACTGGTAAAAGACCCGGCGCCCACTACGGCCAGTCCGGCCCTGCTGCCAAGTACATTACTTAAAGTCTAGTATGTTTTGAACTATCCTGATAGGTAATGTGAAACTCACTTGAGAGTCCATCGCTTCTGGAGGACTTCCCACTGGCTGGTCCTGTGATTACAAATCTAATTTTATTGACAGTGGCAGGTGTGGCTCCTCCATTTGAGCAGATGAGCTTCGCCCCACTTGATTTCCCCAGAGACGAAGAATAAAACGATAATGAAGTTAATTACCATTTTATTAACGTCAACCTGTCCTGAGCCGAGTGTCAGGATGGGACGGGTCCTGCTGAGTGGCAGCAGTGGTGTGCTGCCTGACTGTGCACTAGTTTATAGCGAGCACGTCCCTTTGGTCGTCCGTCTTTCGACAGACAGCCTGACATGTGCACTATAAACCTCTCAACCAAGCTATCTTAGACAGCTGGGATGAGATCCTACACAAGCCTCCAGTGTCCTCGGGAGTGCAGAGCGAGGCCACTCCCTCCAATCCTGGCACTGCTCTCATGCAGAGCCAGGATTAATTAAGCCCAGCTGGACGTGAGTATAACACAGATACACAGATGTTCCTTTATTGGTGGTCCTGTAGATAACTTTGTCTGGAAGCACATCCATAATTGCAGGCCAAATTTTGATGTGCTCCCCCTTCCATTCTTATGTGGCTACATGGCTATTCCTTTCATTATTCTAACCTGTCTAGAGGACCCTTCTTAAAAGTCAGACATATGTAGGCCACAACTACATTTGGGTGTATCTTATTAGATTTTGGACAAATGTTTGACTGGACAACATATAAACCTTCTTGTTCCTCTCCTGCTCCGGTGTCACTGCTACACATTCCTCTAGAGTCTCTTCTGACTCCATTTGGATGCCTCCTGTTCTTTCACTAGCTCCTCTGACACTGCATTACCACCACTCGCTTCTTCCCCGTGTTCTTCTGTGGAATCACCTGTGAGATTAGAAAATCTCTCTCACAATCTTCTCCTAACCCCCCTGCTTCATCATATCAATTTCTCTTGCTGCTCCAAACTCTGCATCAAAAGAAATGAAACCAGAAACATTGAGAAGTTCAAAATGTTTCCAATCGTGGAATGCTGCTAGGTCACACCAATATGACAGGTATAGGGACTTAGATCCGCTTGATGCTGGTTTAGCAAAGGTCTCCAGCCGGATGCCTCCTACAGTCCCTGCCTTTCCCTACTAGAGGCCCAACGCTTCTGTGTGGACACCACAAGCCCAGCTATTCCTGACGCTTTCCTGCACACCTAAGTCCATGATTGATGCTTGGGCCCACCAGCTGACATCCTTCACACACTTGCAACGCAATATCTTATGAGAGAAGAAGGTTCCTCCTGCGATCCACGAGAAGTTGGAAAAATCGTTCAATTCTGTTTAGGTATGGGTTTTGACAGCAAGTATAACTTTCCTCGTGGTTGAAGGAGTCTTTTTCTAGACAATCTTGCTGCAACATTGCTGCAGCCAGGACTCTGCCATGGGGATCTCAGATTTCCATTGACAAGAACGAAAGTCCTGTGGACATTTTGGATTAGAGGGAGGCTTTCTGAAGTCATGTGTTGTTGAAAACAAATGGTTAATTATTTCCTGAACATTTATTTGAACTCCTGAGAATGGTATTGAACTACCTAGAGTTGCTTATACCATGATATTGCTAAAGTATATCCATTCTCAATTACAGTTAAGTTTAGCATTCTATCTGACAAGCTAGGTGAGATAGCTCTTCATCTTGTAGAAATCAACGTCAGCTTGTATACTTCCTTGACCCCCAGATGTTACAAGGCAGAGTGTGGAGTCCTGTGTCTTTGTTTTCTCTTTTATCCCATACCCCTTCCCCCACTTCAGCCATTGGCCTTCATATGTTTGTGTATGAGGTGGCAGACAGCGAGGAGCATTATTCCCATTGGATCCTATGCACATTTTATGTGCAACCTGACATATTTTATGTATAGATATGCTCACGGGGCGGGAAGTGACCTTTCCAGGAAGGGACACCTGCAAATTGAAGTGAACACCCCAAAACACAAGGTTTCTCATCCTGAAAACACGTAAATATTAACCTTTGTTAAGAGCAGTCATAAATCCTTCAGAGAACAGATGGACAGTCTCAAAGACTACAATTAGAATGCCCAGAAAATGCACAATGTATGCAAATAATAGGAGTAATCCTGAAAGCGTAAACTTAAACTTCCCTTAAAAACCTTTAGGAATGTGTCCTTAGATTTAAATGTGAGTCTGGATCCTGTGTCACACTCACTTCTATTTTGCCGTCTTCTTGATATCTGCAAATGGAAATTCAGTATGTAAAGGAAACAGACCACATGCCTACAGCACAATTCCTATACTGACCATGGGTCTAGCACCTGCGAACCGTCTACCAAGTAGGTTATGGGTGTGGTGTATTTATGCCTAGAGAGGCATGGCCGCACTCTCAAATTAAGGCACCTCATTGAGGGCCACAATTTACTATATTTTGATACACAGCATTGCAGCAGACCTTTCTGCTGCAGTGCTGTGCATTAAAAATAAAAGTACAGGAATGCACCGTCTCTACAAGAACCGGCGTGTTCCTATCCTTCTCCCCTACGCCGGCACACAAACAGCAGCCGTGAGCCAACGCAGATACTCTTGCGCCATGGTGCAAGGGTGTCTGCCTTGCAGTGATAATTGTTGTTGTACAGGAAGGGACACCTTCAAGCACAAAAACATTCATTAATGGCTTTTTGCTCCTTGGGGGTGCTCCATAACGAGGCATTTCAAAGAACAACACAACAAATATAAGTCTGCTAAATTTTGTGTACTGAACGGTATCTCTATATTGGAGGGAGGGGGCAATAGAGTCCAGGAGTTACGCAAACTTAGAATCCAAGATGATTATAAAGTATGAGACTATGCACCCTTTGGGTCTTAATAAGGATGAAGAATTAGCAGTCTACTTGGGGCAAATCCGTAACATAGACTCATACTGTTTCTATTAGGTAGATAAATTCCTTGTAAATATTTTCTGAGCGAACTCAGAATTGTTTGTTTGCTGTTTTTAGTAAAGAGTTATATGAGATCGAGACTGATCTTTCCTTGTTTTTATTGTTGTAGGTAACATGGAGATGACCTGAAGAAGGAAACGTAAAAGAGCTTGAATATATCTTGGTCGATTCAGGATAGCTGGGTGACCTTTTGTTGATAATTGTGATGAAATGTGCATTAAATTGCTTGGAATATGACTAAAAGGGTAGCCAACTGAGGTGGAATTGGATGTATAGGAAACTGGAGCTGTTTAATGTGGAGTTGCAAAATGAATGGCATGTCAATATAAGGGATTCGATTGCCCACTGGCGCAGAATTGTTGAAATAAGGTTACAATATGCAACATGAAATGTGTTTCAAGTGAGCTTAGAAGATGCGTGAAATATGAAAATGTATATTAAACAGTACCATTAACTGGTGGTATGAACAGGACATTATGAGAGCCCAAAGCACATTAATTATGAGCAGCGACCAGAATATACACCCAGTTTGCTATGACTATAAATATATGATCATGTAGTGCCACTTGAATTGATCGTAAATTCATGTTAAAATAAGTGGTAAACAGAGATGCAAATAATTCCATACCGTTTGTAACATGAGGTTTAATATTATAAGATGGCCGCTGCAAGTATTCCTATAAATTTATTCCACGTAGTCCTACTGTTATGGTGATGGAGTCACATATATATAGTCGTAATCAGGGCTTTAAGTGGGGAAAAAAACTGGGGCTGCTCTAAAAGGGGCGGGACAAACCTCTTAAATGGGTGTGGCCTATCCAAATAGGAGCGTGGTCTAAATAAAGGTAACTAGTGTAGCTGTACCCCTTGCTCTGACAAGCCGTCAGCTCTAGGACTCCTCAGAGTGTCATCAGATTTGGAATTCCTGCTCAGGCTCGCTCTCTCCCCTCCTTACTACAGCAAGGCTATGTATGGATAACGCCATAAACCCTCCCCAGTACCCCAAGACCGGTGTCGTCATCCCAGGAAAGGCCCAGGCAGACAACTCCCGTACAGGGTGGCTTCACGTGAGGCTGAGTGTACTAGAAGCACTGCTCCCAGAAGGTAACGCAGCTTCACAGGGGTGAGTTTTAACGAAGCCACCACCCCCTTCAAAACATGCCACAAGTCCTCCTACAACGCGGTTCTCCTGGCATGACGCAATGCCTTGACCTCCACTACTCAGTAGTGAGCTAAATTAGCTTGTGCACATCGATGTGCATGCTCTCACTGAAGTCTAAGAAAAAGAAAAAAAAACTACTAACTCTGTGGGGCCCGAAAATAGAGCCTTATAGAGACCTGTTTCGAGGCCCCCTGAAAATAACTGCCAGTGCTCAGACCCAGACAGACCCGGCCCACTTAAAGCCCTGAGTTTAGTAGTATTTAGCCCTATGCTGCAAATGTCAATAGTACAACAGATGCAACACCCAGTGGGTCTGAGAGCCAAGTTCCCAGGGTGTGAAGAGCACCATGTCAGACAGTGTGTGCAAGATGGGGACAGGACGGCTGTGTACCCAACCCCCTGAGGAACTTACAACCCAAGATGCATCTAGGGATAATGTAAGCTCCTGCGAGGTGGGAAGCAGGTAGCCCCCTGAACTGTGCCTGGCTCAAGGCCTCTGTGTGTCTGTGAGGCAGACAGCCTAGGTGCTGTTTTGGGTGCGCGTCACGCCATTTTGCATGTTGATTCTCTGGCACTAAAGCAAAAGGGCATATACCGCAAGCAGCAACATAACACTGGCATATAGTACATAAAATGTAGACTCAGGGCTTTAAGTGGGCCGGGTCTGTCCGGGTCTGAGCACCGGCAGTTATTTTTAGGGGCCCTCGAAACGGGTCTCTATCGGGCTCTATTTTCGGGCCATGCAGAGGTAGTCCGTTTTCTTTTTCTTTTTTTCCACGACAATTGTTACACACATATCAAGGTGCTTGCGGATCGGCAGGCCTGAGCACTTCAAGGTTAACCACTTAATATGCTTTAAGTTACTCCTTAAATTGATTGACAACTAATAGGAGGAATTATACTTCATTATTTTGCACCTAAAGCTAGCAAAGACTTGCATTCTTTTCTTTGGCACAGCAACATCTTTTAAAGTTGCTGCCGAGTGGGAGAAAAATGATCTGTGGCCTGTGTATGAATCCTGAACCCTAGCCTAAATACGATAGTGGGTGAGGCTGTAACCTCATTACAGCAGCAACGTGTATCTAATCAGGGACTTTGCAACAACTGTTAGTGATCGTTTGTGTATTTTTATTTTAAGCTATTACATTTTTGGGGGCTAATTATGACTTGGGAGAGTGATTATTTCATTTTCTCCGTCCTCACACTTTCACTTGCAGGTTTCATGGCGCTAGAAAATGACTAAACTTGGAATTCCCTCTCGACCCTCCTATCTGACATAGTCTCTCTGTCCCTCGCGCAGCCACCATCTTTTGACGGTGCTTCAAAGCGGGAGAGAGATGACCTCGGATTGATTCTTGAACCACAGGTTGACCCCTTGATTGTGTGAGGCTCCGCCCATTTACTGGCAGTCCCTTTCATGGGTGTAGATACTTTGCAACAAATATATATTGGCGCTCAGTGGTGCGTAATTATTTTTAGGGATTGAATTTGTAGTCTTTGATTTCTGGCACAGAAGCTCATTTGGTTTTACACTGCTCTTTTTTTTCCATTAGCAGTCTTTGCCCCTTCCGATCTCTAAATGTATATCCTGTTGCTGGCCTGTGCAATTGATGTAAGAAGGGGTGAAACAACGACAAAGAATTATTAACATGCACAGGGTCTTTTAAAGAACTGTGAAGTACTCGGGGGCGGCTGTGTGTGTGCCCCGGCTGCGACAAACGCCGGGGGGGTGGGGGGGAGGAATTTAGACCAGCCCCTACTTAGATGGCCACACCCATTTGAGGTTTGCCCCGCCCCTTTTAGAGCACCCCCAGTTTTTATTTCCCACTTAAAGCCCTGTGTAGACTACAAGATCATGCAGCGGGGTGAGTATAATGGAGAGATCTGGGGTTAACCTCCAGGTCACATGGTCAAATCTTTGCACAGCGACTCAGCCGTTTATCTTTCCACGTTTGATGAATTGATTTGGCTGGCAGTCACGGCTGTTATTTAAATAACCTGGTCTGGCAGCTCTTGTGTAGATTTCACAGTCAAGCCCGCTGAAAAATGCTCATGCAGTCATGAGCAAGGCGTAAACGTGTGGGCACTATAGATATTCTCTTCTGGTTTGCTTGCGTGATGGCTCTGCGTTATGCTGAAAGCAGTGCTGTCTTCAACTGAAAACACTGCCCGCACCTATTGTCACCCTGAAAACAAGACCGCGAGCTCTAGGGTCACTTGACCCGGCACGGGGTTGCCGTTGGAAGTGCAATCTTCCTCTATTCCTGTCACAAAATGTTCCTGCCGTATTGTTTTAGCATTCCCTTTGATTTTTCCGAAGCAGAAGGCTTGTCATGTAGGCAGGGCCGGTTCTAGGATTTGCGGGGCCCTGGGCCAAAAGGGAATGTGTGAGGCCCTTCTAATTTAGATAAGTGACCCCTTGCAAGGAGACCATTCAGAGACACTGCGGGACGCCCATTGTCCAGCATTTTAGCGCCCTCACAGTTTTAAATTTTAGCCCACAAGCAATTCTCAGACCTTCAGTTCGATAGGTGTGAGAATTGCTAGTGGGCTAAAAGGTAAAACTGTGAGGGGCTAACAGCTAACATGCTGGGCAATGGGTGTCCTGTATTATCTCTGAATGGGTCTCCTTGCAATTGGGACAATAGGAAGCATCTCCCTCTCCTAGGACTCCACATACCATCCCTGAAAGACCGGGGGAGGGGGGCCCCTCCCATGGACCCTAATTGCAAGGTAACACCTTTCATTAAAATGGATCGCCAGGGAAAGAACAGAACACACCACCAGTGCGGGGGCCCATGCTAGTGGGCTGAGTGCAAGGCCCTGGGCAGCTGCCCACACTGCCCATGCCTAGCGCCATACCTACATGTAGGCAGAAATCCGGAAGTTACCTTTGACGGCTGTGCATTATTTCAGAAGGACGCACTCAAGTTTGATCCTCTCGGAAACCACAAACAGATATTGCAGTGAAACGGGATCTGTTTTATATTCCGCTCCCCGAGGATGCCAACATTGAGCTGTGCACATCAATGTGCATGCTCTCACTGAACTCCCAAAAAATAAAAATAAAATGGACTACCTCTGCGAGGCCTGAAAATAGAGCCTAATAGAGACCCCTGTCGAGGCCTCCTAAAAATAACTACCAGTGCTCAGACCGGGACAGACCCAACCCACTTAAAGCCCTGTATAAAATGACGAGGCAAACGCAACTGACCCGTGAGCAAGGAGCAGAGAGCTCCGAAACGCGTCAGGCGTGCTGCTTGTAAAAAATGAACATGCTGAAGGAATTGAGCTGCGGTCCAACTCTTCTTATATGCAATCCACATATTGGAGGTGGGGAATATTGCTGCATATATATATATATAAATAAATATATATATATATTGATGTGATCAAGGCTGCTTCCCTGCAGCCGAAACACGTCATGCTGGCGAACTCCATAATGAAATAAAGATTCATGCACTGAATTGCTGGCTTGGAGCACGTTTTTGTGGTCTGTACCTGTTTCAGGATTCCGAGGATTCAGGATTTGTTCTGTTTTATATATTTATATATATACCAACAACGTCTGTTTCCAAGGAAAAAAACAAATTGAGCCGCAACTCACAGCCACTGTTCTTTTCAAGACAAATGATTTATTTTCTTTTTTCAAGCACAGATATATCTGTGCTTGAAAAAAGAAAATAAATCATTTGTCATGAAAAGAACAGTGGCTGTGAGTTGCGGCTCAATTCGTTTTTTTCCTTGGAAACAGACGTTGTTGGAATTGCAAGTGGCTTGGTTCTGCCGCAGGAGTAACGCACCGTATGAAGCGCCATTGCAGGGAAAACAGGAACCAGATTGTTGGAATATTTATATATATATATGACCAAGGCCTCTGTGTAGGCCGAAACGTTATGCTGCCGTGGTGTGCTGAAGAATAAAAGAAACTCACCTGCATTCTGGGTCTTCCGTGTTTTTTCCTGTGTGTTGGTCGACTACTGGAGCCTGTCGCAGAAAAAAGTGCAAGTGCGGAAATATATATATATATATATATATATCGAAGAACGACCACTCCAGGTAAGGAAGGATCAGAGGACACAGCGGGGTCTGTTGGAAGCTTCCATTTATTTCAATGTGGACATAATGCATTTCGGCACCAGCGTGCCTTCCTCAGACGTCCATGCCAAAGTTTGTGAACTGCACCACCCCTTCAAGGTTCACGCTGCAGCCTTTGTAGTCAGGAAGTCAGCTACTCCTCCCAAATCGCATGCAGCTGTGGTTCCGTGTGTGAAGACCACAGCTCCCATAGTGCAACAGTTCGGTAAGTACCGAGGTGGAGTGGGGTTTTGGAAAGTTCTTGGTGAGTTCGTGCAAATAAAATTATTGGAGTCTTCCTCGGGTCCCCGGTCGTTCTGCCACCGTCCCTCAGGATGAACGTAGCCATGCAGCTTCGGATACTGTGACCCTGTTGCCCCGTGCAGTCACGAGCCGCTTGTGCGGTGGACACAGGACAGCCTGAAGTCTTGTGGCGGGACTGCGGCGTACCGATAACTCGGTGCAAAGAAAGAGCCCAGCGTTGCCACTGGAACCAGCAAAGACGCAGCCCTGCTTGTAGAACGGGTCCTCCAAACGCGGTTGCCAGCTACCGCGTGAAAACATCGAAGAACGACCACTCCAGGTAAGGAAGGATCAGAGGACACAGCGGGGTCTGTTGGAAGCTTCCATTTATTTCAATGTGGACATAATGCATTTCGGCACCAGCGTGCCTTCCTCAGACGTCCATGCCAAAGTTTGTGAACTGCACCACCCCTTCAAGGTTCACGCTGCAGCCTTTGTAGTCAGGAAGTCAGCTACTCCTCCCAAATCGCATGCAGCTGTGGTTCCGTGTGTGAAGACCACAGCTCCCATAGTGCAACAGTTTGGTAAGTACCGAGGTGGAGTGGGGTTTTGGAAAGTTCTTGGTGAGTTCGTGCAAATAAAATTATTGGAGTCTTCCTCGGGTCCCCGGTCGTTCTGCCACCGTCCCTCAGGATGAACGTAGCCATGCAGCTTCGGATACTGTGACCCTGTTGCCCCGTGCAGTCACGAGCCGCTTGTGCGGTGGACACAGGACAGCCTGAAGTCTTGTGGCGGGACTGCGGCGTACCGATAACTCGGTGCAAAGAAAGAGCCCAGCGTTGCCACTGGAACCAGCAAAGACGCAGCCCTGCTTGTAGAACGGGTCCTCCAAACGCGGTTGCCAGCTACCGCGTGAAAACATCGAAGAACGACCACTCCAGGTAAGGAAGGATCAGAGGACACAGCGGGGTCTGTTGGAAGCTTCCATTTATTTCAATGTGGACATAATGCATTTCGGCACCAGCGTGCCTTCCTCAGACGTCCATGCCAAAGTTTGTGAACTGCACCACCCCTTCAAGGTTCACACTGCAGCCTTTGTAGTCAGGAAGTCAGCTACTCCTCCCAAATCGCATGCAGCTGTGGTTCCGTGTGTGAAGACCACAGCTCCCATAGTGCAACAGTTCAGTAAGTACCGAGGTGGAGTGGGGTTTTGGAAAGTTCTTGGTGAGTTCGTGCAAATAAAATTATTGGAGTCTTCCTCGGGTCCCCGGTCGTTCTGCCACCGTCCCTCAGGATGAACGTAGCCATGCAGCTTCGGATACTGTGACCCTGTTGCCCCGTGCAGTCACGAGCCGCTTGTGCGGTGGACACAGGACAGCCTGAAGTCTTGTGGCGGGACTGCGGCGTACCGATAACTCGGTGCAAAGAAAGAGCCCAGCGTTGCCACTGGAACCAGCAAAGACGCAGCCCTGCTTGTAGAACGGGTCCTCCAAACGCGGTTGCCAGCTACCGCATGAAAACATCGAAGAACGACCACTCCAGGTAAGGAAGGATCAGAGGACACAGCGGGGTCTGTTGGAAGCTTCCATTTATTTCAATGTGGACATAATGCATTTCGGCACCAGCGTGCCTTCCTCAGACGTCCATGCCAAAGTTTGTGAACTGCACCACCCCTTCAAGGTTCACGCTGCAGCCTTTGTAGTCAGGAAGTCAGCTACTCCTCCCAAATCGCATGCAGCTGTGGTTCCGTGTGTGAAGACCACAGCTCCCATAGTGCAACAGTTCGGTAAGTACCGAGGTGGAGTGGGGTTTTGGAAAGTTCTTGGTGAGTTCGTGCAAATAAAATTATTGGAGTCTTCCTCGGGTCCCCGGTCGTTCTGCCACCGTCCCTCAGGATGAACGTAGCCATGCAGCTTCGGATACTGTGATATATATATATAGCAGAAGGACGTCTTCAAAGGTAATCAACCAAAGACGAAGCGAGACCCAAAACTGGTGCAATTATAGTTTATTCGTGCTCAACACCATGCCGCCATTAAATATATATATATTCCACGTACTCGTCTAAGCTCCACACGTTTCCTGGAAAAAGACGAAGCGAACCTGATATATCAGTGCTATTGCATGTTTATTGAAAGCCCAGCACCGCCGCCATTACGCGTTTCGATCCTCGTGGGACCTTGATCACATGACACGCTACCAGGTACTTTCCACCATTTTAAAGTGACAGTGCAGCATTTTATAATGGACATGGAAAACATACTTAATAAATGTTTTTTACAATGTCGTCTCAACAATAAATACATTCTTTAATATTGAGTATAGTGCCATAAATAGTAATAAATTATGTGCAAAGCCTGACAAACTACGTCTCACAGAGTCGACTTCAATTTAAAATCAAGTCTATACCTGCAAATGACAAACAGTTATTTTACTCAAGAAAAGGAGATGTAGGGGGGGGCGCTAGGTGGCGTCAGACCAAGATGGCCTGACCGGGCATTCTAACCCCTCCTTCAGCTATCCTGTCCAGCCAGACCTCATCACTTGTCTTCCCAAAATATCGGGGACACCGCGCTTAGTCCAGCGGTACCCGACTTGTGGCGGAGGAGCGCCCTGGGGCGGAAATGATTGCCGGAGAACCAGCGCCGCGCTGACGTCCTGGTGAGCCGGCGGCCTGTGACGGATTGCTGCATCAGGCGACCCCGGGGACTGGAGGCCTGCTCCCGAAGCTGACGACGTCCTGCCTCTCACCCTGGCGCTGCATGCGACTGTGACAGTGCGGAGGCGAGGCGAAGACGGAGCCGTCGCTGGACCCTCCTGGACCCTGGTGGCGGTGAGCGGTTCCGGGGGGGAGAGAGCGCCCTGATATTGGCGGGGACCCTACGCGCGTTCCCCGTGTAAGGCAGTCGGATGTGCTTTGCTGCCAGGGGAACAGTGTGTTTGACCTGCGGGAAGTGGGGGCTGGAGATCGGTATCTCCTGCCTGCCGCCGCATCGATCAGAGACCTGGCCTGTCTGCCGAGGCTTGCGGGCTGTTGCAGGCGTGCGGTCTTTCTGGGCGCCTACCCCACTCCCCACGTGGCGCGGCCCTCGGGCCGATAATTGCAAGTTTGGAGCCCTGTTGACCTTACCTGAGGGGAGCGGGCGTACACCACTGCCCTTCTTGTTTACTGCCGCGGGTCTGCCGGACTGCCTGCCGACCCCCCCCCCCCCCCCCCCCCCCCGCTGGGACACTGTGATTACTGGCTTGGACCTTCTCCTTCTCCGGAAGCGGCGCATGGTCGCTCCGGCCTACAAACGCTCCACCACAGCGCGGTTCGTGACCTCCGTGTGGGACATCGGTCCACGGGGGCCCGCGTCACGCGCTTTTGACCTGCTGCTGTATAACGCCTCCCTGAAGAGTGCGAGGGGCCTGCACAGCATTTTCCCGCATACGTGGCCCTGGTGATTGTGTCCCGTACCTGAGGCCACAACGTCGCGGCCTACGCATAGACTGCGACCCACACTTGCTCCTCCGCTCTGGCTGCGGCACCTCGGTTCTTACCCCCCCCCCCCCCCGCCCCCCTGCCTGACTGTGGATAGGCGTGCACGCTGCTTGCTGCCTGAACCTGTTTATAACGCTCGGGCAGTGCTGGCCCCCCCCATCTGCCTAACCCTCCTAAAAGCTGGCGGCAGCTGCTCCCACTGCGTCGCGGACGCCAAGGAGAGACATGGGTCGCAGTGATGCAAGGCAGTCTAAAATTCCGTTTGAGGCCAAGAAAACGTCCAAAACGACGCCGGAAGACGGCGACGGCCCCACCACGCCGGCCCCGCCGGAGGACGACTGGAAAACCCTCCTGCTGGGTATGAAACAAAGCCTCTCAACCATAGACTCCAAGATTGATACCATTAATGCGCGCATGGACAGCGTGGTATCTAAACTGGAACACGACACGCGCATCAAGGAAGCCGAAGACGGGATTTCAACGTTGGAGGACGGGGCTGCATCTTCCTCTAAGCAGCTCACTCAGATGGACAGGCTGCTTAAAATTATTGCGGACAAGAACGAAGATTTGGAGGCGAGGTCTCGCCGCAATAACGTTCGCATTTTAGGCCTGGCAGAATCAACCAACACCGGGAAAATTGAGCCCTTTGTTGAAAACCTTGTCATCGAACTCTTTGGAAAAGACTCCTTCTCCCCTCACCTCATAGTGGAAAGGGCCCACAGATCCTTGGCGGCCCGACCACCCCCCGGATCCCAGCCAAGGCCCATTATCGCGCGTTTTTTGAACTACAGAGAGCAGTGTTGCGGCGTGCGCGAGAACTGGGCACCATACACCATGGCAATGCAGTACTGTCCTTCTTTCCTGATTTTACCCCTTCTGTCCAGGAGGCTCGACGCAAATTCGCCGGAGTGAAAAAGAAGCTACAAGCACAGGAGCTCCCTTATGCCATGCTATACCCTGCAAAACTAAAAGTCTCCTATCAGGGCAGGCAACTCCTATTTCAGAACCCCCAACAGGTGGAAGATTTCCTAAAACAGCGCAGGAAAGACGGACACGAAGGGAAATCGTCCTGCCATCGCTCCAGGTCAACATCACCAATGTCACAGCAGGACTAATTCAATGAACTGAAATGCGGCCCCTGCTTACTGGGAATGTGTAGTTTCCCCTGTGTGCAGCCAGGTGACCCTCCTGGTCTCTCCTAAATCTTCTGCTGGTCTCCTGGCTCATTATGTGCCCGGTCACCCACCTCCGTCCCACATGAACTGACTGGGGTAACCCGGTCGTGAGTGGGTGTAAGAAGGGAGGTGGTGGGTGGGTCTGGTGCCCCTAGTTCTGACCCCCAATGGGCGATCCCCTACATTTCCCCTCCCCCCTGAGGGTAGGGTTGTGCGTATTGCTCTTTATGTTATTGAGATGTTGTCTCTCACTGTTCCTTTTGGCAAGGGTGGGTGCTACTTTCCCGGCGGGTTGGGGTAGCCGGTGTGGGTGGGAGGGAATTGCGACATTCAATGTACAAGGTCGTATTGGCTCTGGTAGGAGTTTGGTTTGCAGAAACTAGGCTACGTGTCAGGACTGCTAGATACGCTGCCGCCCCTGACTCTGGTATTCTATGTATTGTCCTACTTGTGTATAGCACATTTTCAAGTTGGTTGGGATGGGGGACGTAGCGGACACGCACTGAATCCAACAGCTGCCGCTGGTTTCGTGGAATGTACGGGGGCTGAATGACCCGAGGAAAAAGAGACAGATCCTAGGATACTTAGACAGACAGAGGATCTCCATTGCTATGCTCCAGGAAACACATTTAAGTCCAAGTAATACCCCTCTGTTTGCATCCCGCTGGGCATCCAGTAGAGTATTCTCATCGTATTCCAATTATGCTAGGAGGGTCACAATCCGTGTTAAACGGGGTTTTCATTTCACCCCCGCGGGCACTGAGTCCGATCCAGAGGGCAGGTATTGCATTGTCTGGGGCAGATTATACTCACACACTATACTCTTTGCATGTTATTACGGGCCTAACACAGATGACCCCGCATCCCTCCTCACATTGTGGGGTAAGATTCAATCACTGGGGATCGCACACGTCATACTGGGAGGGGATTTCAACACTGCACTTCAGCCGTCTGTGGATAGATCTCACCCTCAAGCTGTGCATTATACACGTACGCAGCGCACCCTGTCAGAAATGGTAGAGGAACATCGCCTGATAGACACCTGGAGACATATACACCCCACGCAGGCGCAGGGCACACACCACTCAGCGGTGCACTCTACTTGGGCAAGATTGGACTACATCCTTTGTACGGCCGGGCTCTCCCCTTGGCTTACTAAAGCTACCCACCTAGCGCGCACTTTCTCAGACCACTCCCCAGTGTTAGTGACCCTGCGCATCCCCCTTGATGCCTCCCCCTACTTAAATTGGCGCCTCAACCCGGCGCATTTAACAGACTCGGCCTTCAAGACGGAATTAGAACAGGACATAAAAGATTTCTTTGACCGCAACATATCGTCTGTGTCCAGTATTACTACGGTTTGGGAGGCCTTCAAAGTCACGGTGAGAGGTTGGTGTATTGCTAAAGGGGGTGGTGTCCTTAGATCCCTGTGTGATGAGCTGCGAAAATTGGAACTTCAACTGAAGCAATTAGAGAGAGATATAGATCACCCCGCACAGGGACACTCGGTCAAAGTAAAACTTTGAGAAAAACTTAATGAATATGCAGAACTTTCAGAAAAGGAATGCAGGTTCCGGGGGAAGCCTTTTGCTGCGCGTATATATGGGGAAGGGGACAGGCCGGGCAAGGCACTGGCTTCCGCTGTTAACCCCCCTAGGTATCAAAATTATGTCACTATCCTACTGGATGACCACAATGTCCCACACAAAAACCTGCCAGACCAGATCAAGATTCTCACTGAACACTACTCTGCATTATACACCTCCCATAGAACCACCCCCATAAGCCTTAACACATATTTGGCAGACACCGCGCTCGCTTGGTTAGGCCCCTGCCAGCAGAAATTTCTTCATCACATAATAGAGTTGGAAGAAATAACCGACGCCATAATATCCATGAAATCGGGTAAATCGCCGGGCTCTGACGGATTACCAATTGATTTTTATAAAGCATATATGCATATCTTAGCCCCAATCTTACAACAAGTATATTACGCGGCCCTGGAGGAAAATATTCTGCCGACCACCATGCGGGAGGCACTAATAACGTCACTGCTGAAGCCGGGCAAGCGGCCCGAATCCTGTGATTCATATCGTCCCCTTTCCCTGTTAAACTCGGACGTTAAAATTCTAGCTCCTGGTGTCACGCCTCAATCTGTTAATGGAGAGACTGGTACTACCGGACCAGGCGGGCTTTGTCCCGAATCGCGCGACGTCCCATAATTTGCATACCCTCCACGCGGTGATACAGGACATTACCCCCAACTGTGAGGCTGCCGCTATTTTTCTCGATGCCACGAAGGCGTTTGATTCGCTGGAGTGGGACTACCTGTTGGCGCTCCTGGAGAGAATGGGCTTTCCATTCAGTTTCCTTGATTGGATTCGGTTATTGTACCGGCAGCCTCAGGCCTCAGTGGTGCTAAATGGGTCACGATTGGCTCCCTTCGAAATCCACCGCGGCACACGACAGGGATGCCCATTGTCCCCTGTCCTATTCGCTATTGCAATCGAGCCCTTAACGGCCAAATTGCGCCAACACCACAATCACTGCTCTCTCATCTACCCAGACAGGCAGTTACTCTTTGCACTATATGCTGATGACATGACCCTCTATGCACATAAACCCTAGTAGAACTTGAACCCTCTGCTGCGTGAAATTACCAGATTTGGTGGGATTTCGGGCATACAAATCAACTGGTCTAAATCTGCCCTATTTCGGCTTACCGACAAAACAACTCAGTTTCCCCTGGAATTACCCCCTGGTCTGGGAGGCGGAAGAGATTAAATATTTAGGTATAACGGTGACTAGAAAACGTGACACGCTCATCAGGACCAACTATGGGACAGGTATAAACAAACTGATGGACAATGTCACTAGATGGATACACCTCCCTCTTTCCATGGCGGGTCGTATCTCACTTATTAAAATGGTTGTGCTGCCAAAGCTGTTATACCTCTTCACGAACATACCATATAACCCAGGAGCGCATTTTTTTCGTACCTTAGATACGCTATTGTCGGGACTCATTTGGGGCGGGAAACAGGCCCGAATGAGCTTACAGTCACTAATGCTCCCGTACCATCAGGGCGGATTCGACGTCCCTAACTTTCGGCGTTATTACGACTGCGCACAAGTTCACTTCGCCGCGTACTGGCTTCGTCCCCCCCTTCATGGCACATCTTACGGTCGAAGACGGCTATATGAGACCGATGCAACCATCGGGACCTATACTTACAGGGCAGTTTCCGCACGTCAGCTCAATTCTTCGGGTATGAATCCCCCTCTGTCATGGATACATTCCTATACGTGCGTCTGAGGCAGGGAGTCAGGGCGGTCACCCCGGCCATCCCAGACGAGCCGGATATAGTCCAACCCCTCCACCTGCTGCTCCAATCCAACACACCGAAGCACGTGGTTTCTATGCTCTATAAACATACACAGGCCGCCTCATCCCCCCCTTTTCTTCGAGCTAGGCAGGACTGGGACGCTGATCTAGGAGCCCCTATGTCGGATGACCAGTGGGAGGAAAGCTATGCGCATACTACAGCGGTTACGGGAAACACGCGCCTCCGGCTGGTCCATTATAAGTTTCTGCACAGGCTCTATTACACTCCGGCCAAACTGCACCGCTTTAACCTCCAGGATAACGATAGATGTTTACGCTGCAAGGCCGCGGGTGCGGACTTTCTCCATCTTGCATTGGCGGTGGCTCTGTTCTGGGGGAGGTATTTAAGGCCTTGTCCGCAATGGTTGATGTACCTGTGTCACCCTGCCCGAAGATTGTGCTGCTGGGGCAGACTTGCCCCGACCTGATCGCACATCGTAAATTTTTTGCGCTCAGCCTTCTCCTGGCAAAGCGCCATGTAGCATGCCGATGGGGTCGAGGACGAGCACCCAAGTTCAAAGAATGGATTACCGTCATGACTACATGGCAAGACCAGTTGCACAACTACGCGGAATTACTCCCACATAAGTCAAGGCCCAAGGACATATGGGGTCCGCTTACTGCATACCTTCAACGACTACAAGCCGACTCTCAGTCGGAAGACGATGAAACAGATCGTGAGACAGCTCCTCCAACACTAGCTGCAGCACCTCACCCCTAAGGTGCCATGGAAGATGTTTTCCTCTCCAATACACTTACCACACCTTCCGTACATAACCCCGTCTATGCTCCTGCACACTGAGACCCCTGTCTTACCCTCCCAGACCAATGTAACTCATCTGCGTAGTCTGGGACCTGCATTCCACTCTCACCTGAGGGTCGCCCCCGCAGCAGTCCTAATTTTATGAACCACCTAGCTGAATGGACGTGTGTCCTGGGACTAACTTGACATGCACGTTACACGTAGTAGTGTCCACTGCACCTAACCCGTTCCCATACTCCCGCTGTAGTTTATGATGCAGCAGGTGGGATGATTTACAGGAAAAAAAGCAGCCTGATATAGACCGCTTAGTTTGTCGGATTTTTTGGTTAAGGTTATGTTGATTTAGTTAAAGCATAATGGGAAAAAAAATGAATAAACTGTGAAACCTCAAGCATTCTATTTCCTATACCCATTGTTATTCCCACTATTTTGCAAATGCTTCCTTATGCAGCCCCCATTAGCCTTTTTCGCGGCCGGCCCTGGTGGGTTGTAGGCGGCTTGCTGTGTCAGTCTAACTTCCCGTTAAGGCAAAGTACATTATCAAGCCTATACTGAAGCTGCCGGCCTGATCATTCAGGTTGTAGGCGACAAAGCTGTGTAACCTCTACTGGTCATAATAAAGGTTTTCAAAAAAGAAAAAAGAAAAAAAAAGAAAAGAAAAGGAGATGTAGAAAAACAATGTCCATCCTTATAAATAATCATATAAAGATAAATAGTTAAGAACATTGATTATGGTTTTAAATCAACTCAATTTAAAACACATATATAGGCTATAAAGATTAAAACCAATACAAAATTCCTATCATTGGTATCTCCATAGCAACAGGTAAACTGTATATTGCACAAGATTGTAAATAGCATAGCACTAATTTAATAGCAAAAATAAACCCCAAGTGGGAAATCAATTGAATCATCATGTCCAGAATTTAAAATACTTATGCTTATCTAAAAAGTGTCACTAACCTTAATAAAATGCCTTAAAGAAACCCCAAGTTGTGCAAAAATGTGAATAAAATACATCAATATATATCCATGCATATATATTCTTTTCTTCTTAAAATGATTTTTTTAACAGTTTATCCGAAAGAATTATTGCTTTTTTGTTAATATCTTTTACTTCGTCTACTGATGTTACAAGATGTGATTACCAATTTTTATCCATAATAAAAAAGTAAAAATAGATATAAAATAGATATACCTCAGTGTTCAGCACACATTAACTTGCTACTTTACATGTATACTTACATGCTCCACTCAGTTTTTATTATGTCCGTCCATCAAATCTGTGCATAACTGAAGCAGTTCTCTAGTCTTCCGGCTCTCATGCGCTGTAGGATTCCACCATCTAGTGGCAATCATGCGCACAGCACCATCCATAACTATATGGCAGTATTGTGTTTTCCCCCCGATTTTGTGTTAAGGGCACTCTTTACAACTCATTCCGCAATATCGTTACCATGGCCAGATATGAATGTTTCGAACTTACATTTATTTACCTTAATTAATATTGATTTCTTAATTAAAACAAGGATTGGCAAAGACAATAGGTCTCCCCTTTGGGACCTGTTGGCTTTGTCAAGTCCTTTTGGCAATGCTGTAAGGCATGGGTACTCACATTGGCCCAGAGGCCACAAAGTATGGTTTGTGGTGTGCCGAGGGCCGTACTGATGCCAGCAGGGTGGCGGGAGGGGACCTAGGTGGGTCATGGATTGTGTAAGGAGGTTCAAAAAGATGTTAAATAAACGGGCAAGCATTTATTTGCAGGTTAATAAATGCTTGCCCATTTAATATCTTTTTAAAATATTAGTGCTAGGAAATAAACAGCAGCTGGTGCTGCTGTTCACCAAGGGGGCCGCATTTAAAGATCAAGCAGGCCGCACCCCTGCTGTCAGGCATCGGCAAGATGCTTCTTAGCGTAGCTAAAAGACAACAAGCATTGGCAAAGTCAATAGATCGCGCCAAAGCAAAATGTAAATGTAAATTGATACTTGTATAGCGCACTACTTACCCACAAGGGTCTCAAGGCGCTTGTACGAATACCGCTGTGGAACCCATCCTGGCTTTCCCTGTGAGGGGTCCACTCCTGGGCACCCCCAAGGTGGAGGCCAGGCATCCTTAGCGTTGTGGGGCCGTTGTGGATATTAAGCAAGCTATTGCCCAGAGTTGCAGAGTGGGACTCCATGATTGAGCTATAAGCGTTGCCAATATGTTTTAGCAATGTTGTAATCCAGAGTGGCTGCTGTTCAGCATGGCTAAATGTTAGTAGGTTATAGGAGGGCATGGAGTGGAGTGGCATAAAGTAGAGTGGAGTGCTATGGAGTCGCGTGGAGTGGAGTGGTGTACAGTAGAGTTGAGTGCAGGGTAGGATTGGCAGGGTGGGCAATCGGCCTGTGCCCAAGGGCCAGTGGCAAAGGTCAGATTGTCAGCCTATTTTTTTAGTCTGTGGATTAAGCAACTCCATATGCCTGGGCTGATAGAGCTGCAGCTTCAGGTGAAAGGTAGTCTGAGCAGGCCACATTTCAGGCCCATTAATTGTTATTTGCAGAATGACAATAGGGTGTCAGGAGGACGCGTATCACGTGGTGCATCCCCTTCCATCCCAGGCCCAGAGTTGTCAGTGAGCCTTTGAGAGAGGTGTGTTTTTTTAGCAGTGCAGTTAATACGTCCTTGGTGTGGGGAGGATGCTTTTGTCCCCCAAAGCAGGTCACAACGACCAGACAAGCCTCAGGAGCCTGCTGCCAATTTCCTTGGATTGAGGTTAGGAGTTTCAATCGAATACTGTGCAATGGAATGAGAGAAAAAAACAAGAAACATAAAAGTTTTAAATACCTTTGCAATAAACTAGTAACGGATAAGAAGAAATCTCCTTTCTCAGTACGAATAGTTGCTAACTGCAATTGTGGGCCACTTTTGTTTGGTTGCCCGGGCCAATTTTTCATCCAAATCCGACCTGAGTGACCTGGAGAGGAGTGAAGTGGAGTGTCATGGAGTAACGTACAGTGTTGTGGAGTGTCAAAGACGGAGTAGAGTGTCGTAGAGTGGAATGGCATAAAATTGAGTGGCATGGAGTGGAGCACAGTGACCAAGCTGAGTAGAGTGGAGTGGCATAGAGTGGCGTAGAGGGTGCTGCATAGAGTGGAATAGAGTGTTGTAGAGTAGAGTGGCATACAACAGAATAGATTGTCAGTGTGAGTGACATATTGTGGAGTGGAATAGAGTGGAGTAGTGTATCATAGAATAGAGTGGAGTAAAGTGGCATGGAGTGGCATGGAGTGGCATAGAGGGAGTTGCATAGAGCGTCATAGAGTGGAGTAGTGTCTGAGAATGGCATTGAGTGGAGTAGGCTGCTGTAGAATGAATTGGCAGATAATGAAGTAGAGTGTCAGTGGAGCAGAGTTTAATGGAGTAGAGCATCACAGAATGGAGTGTTGTAGAGTGGGGTGCAGTAGAGTAGAGTAGAGTGACCTAGAGTGAAGTGGCGTAAAGTACAGTGGTGCAGAGTAGGCTGGCATAGAGTGCAATGGCATAGAGTGCATTGATTCTGAGTAAAGTGGTGAAGAGTGCAGTGACGTAGTGTGCCGTGTCATAGAGTAGATCAGTGCAGAGTAAATTGCATTGGCATAGAGTGCAGTGGCGAAGAGTGGCAGAGAGTGGAGCAGAGTGGCGTAACACCAAATCCAATTTAGGCAGATTTAACTCCAACCTGATTTGAGCACGGCAATAGAAAGCGAGGCCGGTAAGAGCCCTCTGAAGGCCCATTTAGGTGAGACCTAATAGGACCATATCATCCGCATAATTTTTTGACCAACCAGGCGAGTGGGGGGGGGGGGGAGGGGGGGGGGGCTTAAAAATCCTGGGGCTATCCAAAGTACTTTCTAAATCTGCCTTGTATAAATTAAAAAGCAGCGAGGTTAAAATGTGCCCTTGTTTCACGCCTTTGTTTGTGGTTATTCTTACTGACATTGTCCAGTTTGCAGTTGTTTTTATCTTCACCCATGTCTTGCTATATACCCACTGGATTGCTTTCAGAACAAGCATTGAAAATGCAATGGGCCTCACCTTTCATTAAGTTAAATCTATTTGCTTTGCTATACAATACCATTAGGAAAGCAAATGGCTTTAACTTAATCAAAGGCGAGACCTATTGCATTTTCAATGCTTGTTATCTCTATGACTGTGGCCAAGTCACTAATTACATATTATTGGAAATCTCAAAGCACCCTGTTTCAAGGTTGGCTAAACAAAATTATCAGGGTTATTAATGTATGCAATTCAGACCAGGACTGAACGGACGTTTCTTGAAATGCAGAAAACGTTTGTTAGAACCTTTTGTGGGGTGTCATTTAATGGGTTCAGGTTTAGTCAATATATGTGAATGGAACTAAATGACATTTTGCCACCTGATCTGCAGGGAAAACAGCGTTTACAACGCTATCTTCACAACGCGGTACCATTACAACGTGGTCGTTACCAGGACTGCGTTGTAACCACACATACATTTGCATCGCAAGTGATTACTACGAGTTTCTGTAGGGGGCGCACTGGTGTTGGATTTAGAATCCAACACCTTCCCTGCTGTTGCACAAGCTGGAGTAGGAATATTAAATAATTATATTCCTAAATCCAGCGCATCCCCTACAGCAAGTTGTAGTAATGGCTTGCGATGTAATTGTATACGTGGTAGCTACGCGGTCATTCTAACGACTGTGTTGTAATGGCATGCAATGTATCCACATGCGTAGTAACAGTATATATTCCTACTGCAGCGCTTCGGTATAGAATGCCTGTAGACGCATTGAGGAGGGCAGCAGGGACATGGGGCAGGGGAGGCGGTTACAACTGTTGAAGGAATCAAAATATTATACTAATGGACTATACTCACGAATAGCCCATATACCTTATAGTAAATAGTAGGTCAGTCGGCAATGGAGAAGGTTCAATTATTTATTCTGCAGATACAGGCCCTGACAGGGGAGCCTCAGTCTACATGACCCTCGGAGGTGCGCAGAGGAGACTGATTTCACACAAGCAGAGCAAAGCATATATACATTTCACACATAGCACGATGTCACCTTAATAGGAAATATACAACTTGTCAGTGAGCCAGCAGGAAGACCCATATAAGGCACAATTGATTGCTAGTAGCTAGGCCTAAGCTATTCCGGGGGCAGGTCAGTAAGGTGCCTCCCTTTTCTATCTGTAGCTCGGGGAGTACATGAACGGGCTCTGCTAGAATGTGCGCATCCCATAAGAAGGGCAGGTGTGACCTTGGGTTTCCCTGAGCTACAAACTAACGAATGAAGCAGACAACTCGGTCTGCCATAATGGTTTCGTACAGAAAGCCTAATCACATGATTTCTGGGAAACGGCATTGGAGACAGAGAAACGAAACAAGATGGCTCTGGTCATACCAATAGGTTTAGGTAACACTAGAGTGAATCGTCCTAACTATAATAATACTATGTGAATAATGCAATGCTAACGAACGGTTATAAGGTTATATTGTATATATTAGGCCAATAATATGTATTCATCGTATTCATATCCCATCACTGTGGGTTCATTGACATTTGAAACTTCACTTGAGTAGTAGAGAGTAGTAGAGAGTGAGTGGTAGAGACTATTAGAGTGAGAGTAGTAGAGAGTAGTAGAGTGAGTAGTAGAGAGTGAGTAGGGAGTGAGTCATAGAGAGTACTAGAGAGTAGTGAGTAGTAGAGTGAGTAGTAGAGAGTGAGTAGTAGAAAGTAGTAGAGAGTAGTAGAGAGTGAGTAGTAGAGAGTAGAAGAGAGTGAGTAGTAGAGTACAGAGTAGTAGAGTAGAGAGTAGTAGAGAGTAGTGAGTAGTAGAGAGTGAGCAATAGTGAGTAGTAGAGAGTAGTAGAGTGAGTACTAGAGAGTAGTAGAGAGTGAGTAGTAGAGATTAGGAGAGTAGTAGAGAAGTAGAGAGTGAGTAGTAGAGCGTAGAGAGTAGTAGAGAGTAGTAGTAGTGAGTAGTAGAGAGTGAGTATTATAGAGTGAGTAGCAGAGAGAGAGTAGTAGAGAGTGAAGTAGAGAGTAGTAGAGTGAGTAGTAGAGAGTGAGTAGTAGAATGAGTAGTAGAGAGAGAGCAGTAGAGAGTGAGTAGTAGAGAGTGTGTAGTAGAGAGTAGAGAGTGAGTAGTAGAGTAGAGAGTAGTAGAGTAGCAGAGAGTGAGTAGTAGAGAGTAGTAGAGAGAGTAGTAGAGAGTAAGAAGTGGAGAGTAGTAGAGAGTGAGTAGTAGAGTAGTAGAAGGCAGTAGAGAGTGAGTAGTAGAGAGAGAGAGAGAGGGAGGTAGAGAGTAGTAGACAGTAGTAGAGAGTGAGTAGAGAGTGAGTAGTAGAGAGTGAGTAATAGAGAGTGAGTAGTAGCGAGTGAGTAGTAGAGAGGAGTAGAACGTTGTAGAGAGTGCATAGTAGAGAGTAGGAGAGAGTGAGTAGTAGAGTAGAGAGTAGTAGAGTAGAGAGTAGTGAGTAGTAGAGAGGAGTAGAGAGTGAGTAGTAGAGAGTACAGAGTGAGGAGTAGAGTAGAGAGTAGTAGAGTAGAGAGTAGTGAGTAGTAGAGTGTGAGTAGTAGAGAGTGAGTACTAGAGAGTAGTAGAGAGTGAGTAGTAGAGAGTAGGAGAGTAGTAGAGAGTAGTAGAGTAGTAGAGAGTAGTAGAGAGTGAATAGTAGAGAGTGAGTAGTAGAGCATAGAGTGTAGTAGAGCAGTAGAGAATAGTAGTAGTGAGTAGTAGAGAGTGAGTGTTATAGAGTGAGTAGTAGAGAGAGAATAGTAGAGATTTCATCTTTTGTTTGTTCACCAAGTTTTTCTCATGAGTTGCTTTCTCATCTCTCTTTCTCTGATCGGTCCATTGAGGCAACTTGGTGTTCATTGCTCTCCTGAACAACAATGTCACAGGAGTTTCACCTCTGATCGAGTGGGGTGTTGAATGATAAAGCTCTCAGGTTAGAATTTAACAAAGTTTTCAAATCAAGCTTCTCAAGATTAGCACGCTGTACTACTTTCTTTAGTGTATTCATAAATCGCTCAAGACGTCCATTGGCCTGCGGCCACAAAGGTGTGCTCTTCGGGAAACATGGTTTACAACGCGGTGTTTACTCCGCACGACCTTTACCACGCAGCCACTACAACCAAGTCATTACAACGACTTTCGCTGGATGCGCTCTTGGTTAAGGAATAGTGTGATTTTCTATTCCAACACCTTCGCTACTGTTACGTGGGCTGGAGTTGTAGTAGAAAATCATATTAGTCCTCAATCCAGCGCCCTCCAACGCAAGTCGTTGTAACGACTTGCGTTGTAAAAACCGTGATGTAAAGTACCGCGATGAAAATTATTGCGTTGTACTGTCATACATCCGTGCTCTTCTTATGCTTTATATTCAAATGCTCCAAGAAGTCTTTAAACTCACGATTATTGAAAGGCAGGCCATAGTCAGTCTTCTCTATGGCTTGAACACACCATGTGGCAAAGATGCCATCTATTCTTTCAATGACTCGTTCTTGTGTAGTAGATGAAAGATCTTCAATTAATCGAAATTGTGAATACTTGCCCATAATCACCAGCAGGTGATGTTCATTATCGAAAGGACCAAAAAAGTTAATGCCTATTCTCTCCTATGCATGCTTTGGGAGTTCTGACATACTCAAGGTGGTGTGGTGAGGGTTTTTGTAGAAATTCAGTTGCATGGATGACAGGCCTTTAAGAGGGGCGTGGCTTGGATGCCAAGGGGACTGGCAGCGTGAGCCGGGAGCTCCGCGCCCGATCCCCGATAACATCCTGAAAATGGCACGAAATCCAACGTGCACAGAGCTATACTGGCAGCACAGGGCATCGGAACGGCAGCGGAGCCCCAGGAACTGAACACAACGCCACTCCGGCGGTAAAACGCCCCATTAGCAAGGACAAAGGGACGTCGGGGCAATCCGGCCCAAAATGGCGGATGGCACTCATAGCCGGCACAACTGAGAACCGTTAGTGCACGGCGGCCTCCTTGAACGAATCGGGAAGTGAGGCGCCGCCACTCGGTTCCACCCGAGCATCATCAGCGACGGGGGCCATGACTTTGGGCTCTGCAGGCGGAGGTAGACTCGGCCGCTGGCTGACCATCACGAAGGCCGGCAAGATGGCGACTGTCCCGCGAATCGGCGGCTGAGGGAGCCGACGTGAGTTGCGGCAGAGTAGGAGAGCCGTGAGCACAGCGGACAGCGGAAACCCTGCCCTGGGCCTGACTGCAGGAAAGACGGCACACCCGCCCAACGGGGTGAGGATTTCCGATGACCGGAGGTCGGAGTTAGACGGGCCTGACAAGGCTACGGGCTGATGGAGAGCTGCCGGCAATTGTTGTGTGAGAGGCGACTACCGCTGGCGTACCAGGATTGAGGGGGTACAAGATCTGGGCCGCACTGAATCTGACTGCGCTTCCGGGGGCATTGGAGTCGAGCGCGCTGACCGGCCTGGAGGCGTGGAGAGCCCCGCGAAGGGGCCTGAGCCGAGACTGATTTGGGGCCTTATCGCCGGCAGTACTGATGGCGTCCGTGCTGCCTGAGGTGGGGTTAGTTGGCAGAACGCTCCCTGCGAGGACCTACCCTGAGCAAGCGACACCGGAGGCAGCATCGACTGCAGGGGGACCCTGGGGCTGCAACAGGGTGGCCTAAGGCTGATTGCCACTGAGACTCAGACCGAGATAGCACTTGAGCGCCCAGGAGGCAACGGGCTCTGCAAACGGAACAGCGGCAAGAGCTGGGGCACTGTGATAGCCTGAAGCCACGTATGAGGTGAGCGAAGCGGAGAGTACGCGATATTGGGGGATCCTCTGGACCCTGGTGGAGTGCCTGCTTGGAAAAAGTTTGGAGGGCTTATTGTTGCACCCGGGCTGGCCGGACCCAGAAGTGGAAAGCTGCGTGTACCTGGTACGTGAGCGACCCCTCAGAGCTGGAAGCTGATACGACAGGGCGTTGAGCAGCTGCTGGGACATTGGCACTGACCGGCATCTATGAACTAACGTCTGAAGTGTGTTGGAAACGGCTTGAGATCCCAGACTAGCAAATCTGTTGGCCCGGAGTGTGCGCCTGCTGAGATTCCACTGCCTGGAGGGGAGCGGAGAGAACCCCCCTCTGGAATTGCGGAGAAGGAGCTGTCTGCTGAGGAAAAGGGCAAGATGGGGAAACCCAAGGGGAGAGTGGAGGGAGCTACCGGCTCTGAGGCACCGGATGGCTCGGTGCAGAGCCCTGCGGATTTACAGCAGCTGCAAGATCGTATACTGGAAACCATTACGGCCACGAAAGACGCTCTGCAGCAGGATATAGCTCAGGTGGCAACGGGGTTGGGGCTTCTGCGAGCGGATCACGACAAACTGAAAGACAGGGTCAAAAGCAAGGAGGATACCGTGCAGGAGATGGTACCGGAGCATAAATCCATAGAGGGGCGGTTGGTGGATGCGCTTGATCGTATACAGGTACTGGAAAGGCGGGCGGAGGACGCTGAAAACCGCAGCAGGCACAACAATGTACGCTTGGTGGGTCTTCCGGAGAAAAAGGAAGGCGATGACATGGTGGGATACCTCGAAACTGGTTACGGTCAGAAGTGGCGCCTGAGGGCCTTTCACCTTTCTTCACATTAGAACGAGCGCACCGGGTCCCGGCTAGGCCTCCTAGGCCGGGCCAGCCACCCCGTCCAGTGGTGATAAAACTGTTGCATTATAAAGACAGAGACTGGCTGTTGCAAAGGGCCAGAGACGTGGGCCCATTCCAAGTAGACAACAGCAACGTAACACTGTTCCCTGACTATACGTATGAAACTCAGAAACTGCGTGCCTCCTTTTTATCAATCAAGCGGGAACTGCGAGCAGAGGGCATAAAATACTCGCTCCTTTTCCCAGCCAAGCTCAGAGTAGTGGTGGATAGCAAGACGCTCTTCTTTCCTACGTCAGCGGACGCCTGGGCGTGGTGGGACACTTACAAGGCCGGGACGGACGGGGCAAAATTCAGAGCCGAAGAGAAGAAGAGACAACAACTGGTGCGGAAATCGCAGAGGCTCCAGAGGCATCGGCAGAGATCTAGAAAACCCACGGAGTCTCAAACGGAAGAGGAGAGAAGAGCAGCGCTGCAAGCAGTGGTGGATTTATCGGGGACTGTGAGAAACCGTTCACACAGGGGCTCGGACTCAGAGGGCCATGTTACGGGCTCGGAAACTGACCTATCGGAACTTAATGGCGCCAAGGGCCCAGTGGTAACGCCGCAGACATCGGAGGAAATTATCGAAGCTTGAAGACGGAGACAAACAGTGCTAACTATATATGATGCCTGGGGGGGCCTGTGCCTACCGATGCTGAAGTATACGACAAAGCAGATTGGATGCTCGAAAGTGTTTATGGGGGATTGCGGGGCCGGGGGGATGGGACTGTGGTAACCACCTTCGGAGCCGAGTTACGCCCTATTGGCCCATAAGGCCACCGTAGTGTAGACTGCGGAATAGGTGGGTAGTTGAGGGGGGTTATCTTGGATGGGAGCTGCTTTTGCGTAGTTAGGTCCTGTTCTGGGGGGGAGGGAGCCGAGAGTAGTTGGGGGGGCTCGAGGCGAGGGAGAAGGGAAGGGGGGGACAGTTGCTTTAGGGTTGGGTTGGGAGGGTGCCACCACGTGCCCTGGATGCGGACTTATGCTACCTACGCTGATTCTGGAACAGTGAAATGTGTAACCTGGAACGTGAGAGGGCTACATACTATGGCAAGGAGGCATAAGGTTCATGCTTATTTAGTTCGTAGAGGGGTTCAGATTGCGCTATTGCAGGAAACACATCTGACAAAGCAGGAGGGTGTCGCTCTGCAGCGAAGGTGGAGAGGGCAACTGTTCAACACCACGTATTCTGCATTTGCAAGGGGCGCGTTGATCTGGATACGGGCGGGGACTCCTTTTCAAGTGGTTAGGCATACAAGAGACCCAGAGGGTAGGTTTGTGGCCGTAGAGGGGAAACTTAAGGGCCGGGATATAGTGCTTTGCAGCGTGTATGCACCCAATGTCGACCAACCGTCTTTCTTAACGAGGCTCTCTGGCGCGCTGGTGAGTTACTTAGCGGGCCCCGTTGTCATGGGCGGAGACTTTAATTCAGTGGCAGACACTACACTGGATAGGTCCCATCCACCTCTAGGAACATCCCCGGTGCACCGACTGGCGAAGCGTAGGCTTGAGTGGCAAGAGAGATGGGAGTTGGAGGACGCTTGGCGAGCGCAACACCCAACTGTGAGGGACTACTCGTATTATTCTAGCCTACATGACCTCCATGTCCGCCTTGACGCTTTTCTGTGCTCCCCGCACATGATCTCTGCTGTGGCGAGTACTGAGTACTTAACTCGCACGCTGTCCGATCATAACCCCTTGCTGCTAACGCTAAATTGGATGACTGAGACCTCGCGAGTCCCAACGTGGCAGCTGCGGCCTGACACACTGGACGACCCACTGTTTCGGGAGGCGTTGGGAGAGAGGATTACACATTATTTTGAGGAAAACGACGGCACCGCGGCATCTAGAGCGATGGAGTGGAACACCTTCAAAGTTGTTATCAGAGGCCACTGCATAGGGAAATATGCAGGGGTGCCCAAGGCTTTACTAGATGATTTGGATAAGGCAGAGAGGACATTGCGGGAGGCCGAGATGGCACAACCTAATCATCCTGAGCTGCAGGATGCTGTCTGTGAGGCCAAGGAAGCAGTGGCGGTCGAAATGAAATGGCTTCGTAGCTTCGACCACAAGACCTATTTGACGAGGGCACACGCTGAGGGGGACAAGGCTGGGATGTTTCTCGCTTGGTTGGCTAACCCCACTAGAGGTAGCCACCCGATCTTGGCCATAGAGGGGGAAGGGGGCCGCATATACAACACCCAAATGGGAATATTGGACAGCTTCCAATCGTACTATGGAACGCTTTATGAGAGTGCGTTGGACTGACAGGAATGTGAAATTGACACCTTCCTGGAGGGGCTGCAATTACCGCAGCTAGACCAAGAGCAGGCAGAGACCCTGGGCAGGGATATTGAACTAGGAGAGATCGGGAGTGCTGTGAAGCAGATGGCTCGTAATAAAACCCCGGGTTTGGACGGTTTACCCATAGAATTTTACAGTAAATACCTAGGGCAACTTGCTCCGCGGCTCCAAACAGTATATAATGAAGCCAAGGTTAGAGGCAGGTTACCTCAGTCCATGTGTGAAGCTCTGATGATCCCGTTGCTGAAGCCAGGGAGGGAGAGCTGCAGGCCAGCATCCTATCGGCCGTTGTCCATGCTAACAACGGACTACAAAATCCTGAGTACCATACTGGCGACCAGACTGTTACAGCACATGTCGGGGCTGATCCATAGTGACCAATCCGGTTTTATTCCCGCGCGAAACACTACTATCAATATATGTCGACTGATACGTCTGCTGGGAGACCCAATGTCGAGTGCGCGATCGCCTTTAGTACTATCAATCGATATTGAAAAGGCGTTTGATAGCTTAGAGTGGGAATATCTGTACAGGGTTATGAAGCTCTTTGGCCTTGGAGATGGTTACATAGGCTGGACGAGAGTGTTGTATGCATCAGCGATGGCACGAGTGCGGGTGGGCTCTCTCATATCGCACCAGTATCGGGTGTGCCGTGGCACTAGTCAGGGGTGCTCACTCTCCCCCCTGTTGTTTGCATTAGCGATAGAGCCCTTTGCGGCGGAAGCCAGGACGGGACATTATTACAAAGGCCTAGTCTACAGGGGAAGCCCACAGGTTATTTCGCTGTACGCGGACGACCTCCTGTTATTTCTAGAGGACGCAAGCGATGCGCTGGAGGGCGCAGAAAGACTTCTTGCACTCTTTGGTAGGGTGTCTGGTCTAAAAGTCAACTGGTCTAAATCCTGTTTATTTCCACTGCGACAGGGGGAGATGCGACCTACCACCAGCCCGCTGCTCAATTGGGAGCCTAATTGCCTGAAATATTTGGGAGTACATGTGTACCACAATGCTGCGGATAGGCTGGAGGGCAATGTGGGCCGCTGTATCCGGGGACTGAAGGGCAGCATGTCCTTTTGGACCACCCTCCCGCTTTCGGTAACGGGACGCATTTTGTTAGTGAAAATAATAGTTTTGCCACGCCTTCTTTACTACTTTTGCACACTGCCTGTGTGGATACCCGGTTCTGTCTTTCAACAGCTGAGGTCGATACTGATATCGTTTCTTTGGGGCACGGGCAGGCGTAGTATAGCTACCCCCAGCAAACGAAGAAGAAATTTGAAAGTATGAATAAAAACATCTGTGAAGAGTAACAACACAAAAAGTGTTTTATTATCCTTGAATTTATTGACAACTAAAAACTTTATTGACAAACTTTTGCTGAATATCTCAGCCCACAACCAGTGCCCTAGGAGCCACTCTCGCACGTGTTGAGCCAGTGCTATCTATGCTGTTTCAATTATACTCCTGAGCGGGGAGTAATCCCAGGAGCACGGTACCCAATTTAAGCTTTGATTTAACCAGCAGTGCACAGTTTACAACCCATTTTTGTAGTATAGCTTTAGCCACGCTGCTCCGACCGAAGGATGAGGAAGGCTTGGCGGTCCCGGATTTTGAGCTTTATTATCTGGCGGCTCAATTGCAGATTTTCATGCAGGAAGTCGCGAGGGTGTACCGAGGGCCGGAGCACGAGAGGGACGGGGGCACGCCCCACCATGTTCTGGCGTACATCACCTTACAGCAGAGGCTCGCCCTCAGAGATTTGTCTCTAGAGGAGCAGACGTTTAGGCTCTGCTGGAATCGATCGCAACGACGAGCGGGGGTGCGGCGCATGTACGCACCTGAAATACCGCTGGGAATGGTGACGGCGCTCCCCCACGGCGGCGATTGGTCGCGACTACAGGTGTGGGAGGGCGCAGGGCTGCAAATGCTAGGGGACCTATACGAAGATGGGGCGTTAATCCCATACCAAACCTTGCAAGATCGATTTGACCTCTCGAGGGGACAGGGATTTACAATATAACAAAGCTATTAGCGTATTGCACTGTATTCCGCACACACCCAAGAATAGGATCACAAATACATTTATAGATATGGGTCTGGTCCTGGCCAAGAGGGAAATAACAAGAAATTGGAAATCGAAGAAGGGTCCCAAGCACAGGCGGTGGGTTAATGAGTTTCTCAAATGGGCGGCGAGCGAAAGTACACTCAGGTATCAGCTGGCTCGCCGCAAGTCCGACGACAAGGCACTGGAGGCGGCAGCGGCATGGGAGACGTTGGTGCAGGCCTTGCGCGACAGCACGTTGGAGGAGGAGGAGGGACTCTCCGACTTAGGTGCTGAAGCTCCCATAAACACACCAGATGCACTTTCTCCATAGTTAATCAGTTACTCCTGATAATACTCATACACACACACTAACAGCGAGCTCAGGCGTAGGTGGGGGAACTTGTGGGTGGGCGGGGGAGGGAGTTAGGGAGTTAAGAAGTTGGGGGGGAGATGGGGATCGGAGTGGGGGACGAAAAAGTAAAAGCGGACTGAAGAAATCCTTGCATGAAGACTACTAATGTTTAAAGGTTGCTGAGAATGGTGATCCATCGCTTGACGCCGCCCGACCTCCGGGTTGTGGGCTTACAGGCCGTGTACGAAGATCATTTGAACAAGAAATACGCACTAGCGTTGGCAGTGCAGGGTCTTTATAAAAGTATGCTGTATATCTTGGTTCTGCAATAAAAACAGTTTTAAAAAAAATGGATGGCAGGCCTTTAATGCCTTTTCAACCCTGTCATCAAGATAAGGAAACCAGTCACAGTCTTGGAGAGCTCGTTTTGTGGCAACAATTCCACAAGGCCCTTCATGGGCCGCTTCAATTATACTCTGTCTCAGACATCTCAGAATCAGAATTCTTGACCCTTGTATGATAACTCCTCCTGAGTTATAAGCAGTTCATCTTTAAAAAAAATGTTGATATGCACCATCACTGGTGAGCGGTCAAGAGGGTTGGTTCAACAACTGATGTGTAATTATATCCTTCAGCTTTAACATGTTGCTATCAAGGCTCAGGGCAGTGATAATCTGGACTAATGAAATAGCAGATGGTGTGTTTGATTTTACAATGAAATCGATATAGGCCTCAGCTGTCTTGGAGGGAATACTGTGACCTTGTATAGGGACTCTGAAAAAGTAGTCAGAAGGGTTCTGATCTTTTTGTGGATGATGCACAATGGTGCAATTATACTCTTTTAACCGTAGTCCCCATCATTCAATGCGAGGAGACATTTTGGCATTTGGATTGCCAAATATAGTTTGTACAGCTTGACTAACCGTCACTAGCATAAAAGAATTTCCATACAGGAAGCCATGGAAATGTTCACAAGTCCATACCACAGCTAAGCTTTCTTTTTCAGGTTGTGAGTAAGCATGTTCTGTTTGAGACAAATTTTGAGTGTCCGCTGTGCTGTGTAAAGATAGCGTCTAACCCGATGAGGCTAGAGTCACAACAACGTCTGTATGAAGCTTAGGATTGAAGTACGCCATTTCTGTAGCATTCTCAATTGCTTGTTTAATTCTTTTAAATTCAAATTTGTTTTATTGGTTTCAAGAAAAGACACAGGCAATACATTGCAAATGAAGGGTTCCACATATAGGTAGCATATGAGACAGACAAGCATGTCTTCTCCATAAAGCAGACTACAATCGAGATACATGGGTCCAACCATAGGTGTGAAGCAGAATTCGTGTGTATTGAGCCTGTTAAAAGAGCATAGTCTCAAGAACACAAACAAAAAATCCCTCCCCTCCCCTCCCCAGTGAGTAGTAGAGAGAGAGAGTAGTAGAGAGAAAGTGGTAGAGAGTAGTAGACAGTAGTAGAGAGTGAGTAGTAGAGAGTGAGTAGAGAGTGAGTAGTAGAGAGTGAGTAATAGAGAGTGAGTAGTAATGAGTGAGTAGAGAGTTGTAGAGAGTAAGTAGTAGAGAGTAGGAGAGAGTGAGCAGTAGAGTAGAGAGTAGTAGAGTAGAGAGTAGTAGAGAGTAGTGAGTAGTAGAGAGTAGTAGAGAGTAGTAGAGAGTAGTAGAGAGTGAGTAGTAGAGAGTACAGAGTGAGTAGTAGAGTAGAGAGTAGTAGAGTAGAAAGTAGTGAGTAGTAAAGAGTGACTAGTAGAGAGTAGGAGAGTAGTAGAGGGTAGTAGAGTAGTAGAGAGTAGTAGAGAGTGAGTAGTAGAGAGTGAGTAGTAGAGCATGGAGTGTAGTAGAGTAGTAGAGAATAGTAGTAGTGAGTAGTAGAGAGTGAGTATTATAGAGTGAGTAGTAGAGAGAGAGTAGTAGAGAGTAGTAGAGTAGTAGAGAGTGAGTAGAGAGAGAGTAGTGGAGAGTGAGTAGTAAAGAGTGAGTAGTAGAGAGTGAGTAGTAGAGAGTAGTAGAGTGAGTAGTAGAGAGTGAGTATTAGAGAGTAGTAGAGTCATAGTAGAGAGTGAGTAGTAGAGAGTGTGTAATAGAGAGTAGAGAGTGAGTAGTAGAGTAGAGAGTAGTAGAGTAGTAGAGAGTAGTAGAGAATGAGTAGTAGAGAGTAGTAGAGAGTGAGTAGTAGAGAGTAAGTAGTAGAGAGTAGTAGAGAGTGAGTAGTAGAGAGTAGGAGAGTAGTAAAGAGTAGTAGAGTAGTAGTAGAGAGAGTAGTAGAGAGAGAGTAGTAGAGAGTAGTAGACAGTAGTAGAGAGTGAGTAGTAGAGAGTGCGTAGTAGAGAGTGAGTGGTAGAGAGTGAGTAGTAGAGAGGAGTAGAGAGTAGTAGAGAGTGAGTAGTAGAGAGTGAGTGGTAGAGAGTGAGTAGTAGAGAGGAGTAGTGAGTAGTAGAGAGTGAGTAGTAGAGAGTGAGTAGTGGAGAGGAGTAGAGAGTAGTAGAGAGTAGTGAGTAGTAGACAGTGAGTAGTGGAGAGAGTAGTAGAGAGTAGTAGAGAGGATTAGAGAGTGAGTAGTAGAGAGTAGAGAGTAGTAGAGAGTAGTGAGTAGTAGAGAGTAAGTAGTAGAGAGTAGTAGAGAGCCGGAGAGTAGTGTAGAGTAGTAGAGAGTAGTAGAGAGTGGGTAGTAGAGAGAGAGTAGTAAAGAGAGATTAGTAGAGAGTAGTAGAGGGTGAGTAGTAGAGAGTGAGTAGAGAGAGAGTAGTAGAGAGTGAAGAGTACAGAGTAGTAGAGAGTGAGTGGTAGAGAGTGTGTAGTAGAGAGCGAGTAGTAGCGAGTAGTAGAGAGTGTGTAGTAGAGAAGAGAGTAGTAGAGTGAGTATTAGAGAGTGAGTAGTAGAGTAGGTGAGAGTAGTAGAGTAGTATAGAGTGAGTAGTAGAGTGAGAACTAGAGAGTAGTAGAGAGTAGTAGAGAGGATTAGAGAGTGAGTAGTAGAGAGTAGAGAGTGAGTAGTATAGTAGAGAGTAGTAGAGAGTGAGTAGTAGAGTAGAGAGTAGTAGAGAGTAGTGAGTATTAGAGAGTAAGTAGTAGAGAGTAGTAGAGAGTAGGAGAGTAGTGTAGAGTAGAGAGTAGTAGAGAGTGGGTAGTAGAGAGAGAGTAGTAAAGAGAGACTAGTAGAGAGTAGTAGAGGGTGAGTAGTAGACAGTGGGTAGAGAGAGAGTAGTAGAGAGAGAGTAGTAGAGAGTGAGGAGTAGAGAGTAGTAGAGAATGAGTAGTAGAGAGTGTGTAGTATAGAGCGAGTAGTAGAGAGTGTGTAGTAGAGTAGAGAGTAGTAGAGTATTAGAGAATGAGTAGTAGGGTAGGTGAGAGTAGTAGAGTAGTATAGAGTGAGTAGTATAGAGTGAGTAGTAGAGAGTAGTAGAGTGAGTACTAGAGAGTAGTAGACAGTAAGTAGTAGAGTAGTAGAGCATAAGTAACAGAGAGTAGGAGGGCAGTAGAGAGTAGTAGAGTAGTAGAGAGTGAGTAGTAGAGAGTAGAGTGTAGTAGAATAGTAGAGAGTGAGGAGTAGTGAGTAGTAGAGAGAGAGTAGTAGTGAGTAGTAGAGTAGTAGAGGGTAGTAGAGAGTAGTAGAGAGTAAGTAGTAGAGAGTGAGTGGTAGTAGAGAGTAGTAGAGTAGTAGAGAGTAGTAGAGAGCACTAGGACACTGCACTAGGGTGAAGGTAGGGACCAGCCACCGGACACCACTTCTGGTCAGGGAAGGGGGACGGGGCAAGATTGGGGAGACAAGGGAAGAACCAGGACGTGCCTGCGAGCACGCGACAAGGAGTGCAAATAAAGTAGGAGACAATCCCTACCTGTATCTCGGTGTGTTCCTTGGGGTCCGGTGCAGAGAAGCGCATAGAGAGCCTCTATGAGGGGCAGTTTGCTTCTGTGATCTGACCTCCATCTGTGATGAAACAACCTTTCAATGCGGTGGGGGTCAGCTCCTGCCGTCCCTCTAGCAAGGGAAGGGGCTGCAGCGCCCGACCACATTTGTTTGCGAGGAGTGGATGGCTCTTCTGAGGTGGCGCACCTGGGCCCTACACGTTTGCAGCATGAGTAGGGACTGAAAGTAATTTCAAACGCGGCCATTTATAACCGAGAAAGGCAGCGCAGCCCGTTTTTTTCAGTTACATCCATAAGTGAATAGACAACACAAGCTTACAATGGCTTTCTGTTGTGCGAAAGCTCGGCTGTTTTAAATAAAAGCGAACAATAGTGGGCTGTAGATTTGGAAGCCACTCTGGCACTTAAGAGTTTCACTGTATCTAAAGAGCCACTCCCCAGTGTGCTGTATGCATCTTGGTATGCAAACCATTGCTCTACATTCTTGCACCCACAGCAGCTATCCCCTACCGTGCTACTGGGGGGAGGGGGGGAGGGGGGTGTAAGCGTGGAGTTGGGGCGGACCGGAATAACAGGCGTAGAGGCCGTATGTAGTGGGCTATCTCTTAGCCGATTTTTATTATGGTTCACGGTTCAAGGATGAGGCAAAAGGGAGAACAGAGTCCTGGATCGGTGCTGGCTCCGACGATGAGGTGTCGGTTCTTCAGTCAGGGATGACACCGGGTCGTAAGCTGGGTTGGCTGTTCCCGTGAGGTGATGGTCGGTTCAGCAGCGGGACGGTGGCTCCTCGGAGGTATGAAAATGAGAGAAAAAAGGGGCCGTTAGTTCTTATCCTCAGAACTATTTATTGCCATTCACCTTTACCGGGCGTGTGGGAAGTCAAGCGACCGTGAGGTAGGGAGGGGAGGAGTAAGAGATGGGAAGAGGCAGCACGGGTAGGGAAAAGGGTGACTCTGTGCCGGCAAGTGAGGGGTAGTATACACAATCGTGACAATGATAACACACGGGCTATATACACTATCTCACAGTGCGAGGTGAAAGGTGAGGGAGGAGCTACTATACGCTACTATATTTACACTCTACTATATTTACACTAAGGGGAGCCGGTACTCACTTGGCCCGCCTCAACTCTGTCCGCGAGTTGCGGACGCTCTCCAGCTTCCTCCACCGGACTCCACCAGTCCTCCGTTCCGACGTCGTCTTCTCCTTCCGCTTCTTCGCTCGGCTCCCGGGGTTCTTCGCACGCTGTCTCCTGCCACGAGTCTTCCTGCTTGAACGCCCTGTTGTCCTCTGTTCCTGCTTTTCTGTGGTCCGCCTCTGGGCTGGGGGAGGGACTTCCGGGGTCACGGGAAAGCCCTTCCGGTATCCCCCTCGTCGGGACTGGTTCCTGTAACAGAGAGGAAAGGGGTGGAGTCCTGGTTGCTATGAACGCCCGTGGATCGGAGGGCGGCCGCCAGGACCGTGAGGGGAGGCGTGGCATCGGCGAGGTAGGGATTGTGGCCCCTCCACAGGGGGGCTCTCTCAACCTACCTGGGGAGGGCCCTATTTGATAGCACTTTTGGAGGGGTCACCCACAAAAGTATATCTTACATGGTTACATGGTTAATATTTCATGGTTAATATTTCATGTTTTTAACGTTCAATGTCGTGTCGTGACATGCGCTGTTGTAGGTTTTCTGTCATTTATATGCATAAAAACGTGTGGACTTATTGTGAGAGCTATGTGTAAGCTATATGTCCACAAGTCCCGTAGGTTAATATTTCTAGGTGGTCGAGTTACCCCTTTATTATCACCAGACGACGCCCCCTTCCAGAGATATTTCACTCATGGGCAAACATTAGGGTAGTTCAAACCCCAGCTCCCCATATATACCAAGAGTCTTCCCAATCCTCATGCATTTGTTGGAGGCCTTCGGGGAGAACTTGAGTTTAATCTGTCAAAATTAGTGGAGTAGAGAAAAGAGTTACCTCTCTCCATGTTGATCACTACTAGATGCCGAAATAGGAACAACATCAAACTTTCATATAACACAGGCCATGCACCCATATCTTTAATAATTGTCTCCGCTGTCAGTGGTGCTTTATCGACCTTTAAAAGATGGAAATCTTAGCGCAGCCTTCCCTTATCTGAACCTTATAAACAGGGTGGGCTGGTCACTGCTCAGGGCGCTCACTGTGCTGTGCCAGGGCTTGACAGATAGAATGTATTCTGCTGCCAAGCATGCACTGCCTTCAACTAATTGCAGCATGGAGCAATGTAAGTGGATGCTCAGGTGACTAAACACGGTCTGCCTGCACATTATATACAATGCACAGTGCGGAACTATGCAAAATAGGTCCGTGTGCGAGACGTGCATTTCTTTGCAGCAGGGATGAGTTCATATATATTTAGCATGTTACAGAGGTAATACGAGCGCCTGCTGGGGAAGCTTCATTTCCATGTTATGACTAATACGCCTCCCGCTTGAGGTATGCTCCCTCCCTCTCCTCCCCAACGCCTCCATCCCTGTTTTCCTTTTCCCATGACCTGTACAGTGCTTCAATTCTTTGTGGGAAGTCTTGACATACATTTGTGTCAATGGCAGACCTGTTTTACTGTGAGCAGGCAGCTTGTGAAATCTCCCCCAGGATCAACTATTTTTTGTAGTCGGCTGCCAAATTCTCCTTCAATGCAGATTTTTGTTTCCTTTCTCTCCGCTCGGTTTAACAAGATCCGTGGAACGGGGACATAACCAGGACAGACAGAAATAACAAGCGTACGGCGCAGTCCCGAAACTAAAAGAGGATCTCTTGTCTTTATGGGGCCATGTGTTTGAAACACATAGCCCCATAAAGATAAGAAACCTTTTGCAACGGGAGGAAGGCAGGTGAGCCTGTCCAAGTGGGACAGCTCAAAAAGAGAAAAGAACACGTCACAAAGAGCTCCTTTCCAATGGCTGGCCACTGTTTAGCATTTGGCTTAAGCCTGAATCATGAAAGCCCTCTAAATCATTAAATATCGCCAGCAAGACTGCGCACGTGCGCAGCCCACGCCAGCCGAGACCTAAAAAGCGGGGGGGATTCACCATACTCTTAACTTTGCTCATGGCCTGCCTCTTAAAACATTATCAAACATGACTGTAAGGACTATGAAAACTGCATAAAGTGGCAGTGACATAGGGTAATGAGGCACAGAAGTAACCAAACACATACTGTCCGTTCCACATTGGCAAGATCACCTTAAAACCTACTATCGGTACATTGACGACATTTTCCTAATATGGACTGGCACTGAACAACAACTCATCTTCGCCATAAACCACCTTAACACCATCAACGAAAGAATTCAATTCACCCACAATTTCAACCGGACTACAATATAATTCTTAGATGTGAACATCACCATCAAGGATCACAAACTAGAAACATCCATATACACAAAACCTACTGATCGCAACAATTACCTCCACTACTCAAGTTTTCATCAACCCAGTCTGAAGAAACACCTGCCATACTCGCAACTAATGCGAGCTAAAAGAATTGCTTCTACAAATGAATCTTTCAAACAAAACAGTATCACTATCATGAACAAATTTCTCAAGAGAGGTGTACCCCAACCAAATTGTACAATCAGCCCATGCAAGAGTGGCCACCATTGATCGATCTACTCTACTGAAACCCAAACCTAAAATCTCTTCCAACGAACAACGGAACGTATTTGTTTCCAAACTTTCTACCAAAAGCTTTCTGGTCAAAAAAAGCATCATAACCCATTGGCAAATACTCCAATTGGAACCTGATTTTTACAAACTGTTCAATGAACTGCCCATTTTTGCTTACCAACGCTCAAAAAATCTACAAACTATCATCAAACCTCGCATCACCCAATCTACCATTTACAAAGGAACAATTCCCTGTCACAACTGTCAGAACTGCCATAACATCATATCAGGAAACAGCATGAACCATCCAAGCACAGGCAAGCAAATCTTGCTACAAGTGAATGCTACATGTGACACCGCGAACGTTGTGTATCTTTTGAAGTGCCCTTGTGGGTTACCCTATGCAGGGAAAACTGAACGCAAAATCAAAACCAGACTCAATGAACATCTAAGCAACATTAGAAACTCTGCTCACTTTACACAACAAAACCATAACAACAGTCAAATCTGCTTCCTCATTTTAGAGGTCGCCAAAAAACCTGAGGGCTTAGACCCAAAGAAATACCTGCTCCAAAGAGAACTTTATTGGATATTCAAACTCGGCACCGTTCATCCAAAAGGATTCAATGAGCGTTTGGAATTTAACAGCTTCCTTTAACATGCATTCTGAACTCTGTTGATCGCTTCTTGTTGGTTTTTCTGCATCTTTTGGTTGCATTCATACATGTATTTGAAATTCATTCGATTGAATGTATATACACATCCTGTGTACTTTCCTCTTTTCTTTTCTTTTCCATGCTTTTTTTCAGTATTTCCTTACTTCTCCAGCCCTCTGTTTCTTCCTCAGTCTCATCTCGTTTGATACATTCGCTCTTTCTATCAAATTTCGCTTCTTCGCACTTTCTCTTTTCCCTTCGCTACCACACTACTATTGACCCGATTCACTCCATTTTCACGTTATTACATCTCTATTCCCCATTCAATTTCACTTCATTTTCATGATTTTCACTATTTATTTTCCCCATGGGCTCGTTACATTATTATACACTCCATGTATCATTCCCCCACCTCCCGTTTCCTTCTTCTTTTTCCACGACTCTCTGCTCACGGACCTCGTCTGCTTTCTACCTCGCATGCCTGAAACTAACATGCATGCCCATGGATGCTTGTTTCATTTCGGCATCTTTTCGATGGCGTTCCACCGTGTTTTCGGACTTTCCCATCTTCAGCGTTTCACCGCGCGTCACTTTCCCGGTAAGCATTCACCGCTATCACTGATAATAGTCAAGCTTTTTTATGTTCAGCACTCTCTATTGGGTTTTCTGATGTTACACTTGTTTTTCTCTTGGTGGTTTGGGTACTGTTGTTTTGTACCACCGCGCGATATTCCACAACAATGCAATCTCACTCTCTATTAAAACTCAGAATGGTCACAACTTCCATAAATCTTTTCTCTCGATTCACTTTATGCAGTGCACACTGGGTAGCAATTTCAGCTTCCAATCTTCGGAAATTCACATGGGGAGATCTCCTTGCCGTCTTTTCAAACCAGCACCTTTTTAAACTCGTATTTTCACTTCACCCCCGATTCACTTACCATCACTTCACCTTCTGACCTCATCATTCTCATATAAACACTCGGCCCCTGATTCATTAACCCTCGTTCTTTCCTATTCTCCCACAGAAACATATTGACCCCCTGATGAAGAGCCATCCAGCTCGAAATGCATTGGGGACATTGACTAACGTTGTTTTACAACAATTATGACGCCATGAAATAACTCTTCGTGCATTCGGAACTATTGTGTAAAATTGTCTTCAAGTTTATTTCACCAAAACTTATACTTTTTGAATTGAAGAATCATTTGCATCATGTTACAAAGTGAATAAAACTTTGAACATTTAAATACCTTTGGATACACTTGCATTTCTAGCACACATGAGTGCTCAGGTTACCCACCTTACGCCTGTAAGGTCTCTTGCGAGTGACATAGGGTACACAGCTTCATCAATAAGGCGAAATAAGGTGAGTATATTGTACTCGATACTCAAGGGAGATGATGTGGTCTCACTACTAGACTGCCGACCTTGGAGCTGGGAAACCAAGGTTTAAGCCTCGGGGTTAACTCCACATCCTGTGATTCTGGACAAATCACCTAATATCCCAGTGCCTACCAAACAAATGAATGCGTTCTTGTGTAACATAACTGGTTCTCATGTAAAGCGCTCCAATACCTTTGGGTCGACTTTGAGCTATATAAAAATGCAGAATAAAAAAAAGAAATTACAATTTCCCTGAAAAACGGATTGAAACCATGGGATGAGCTGTTCCTCATGTAGCCCATGCTTCCTGCTCCTCATTTAAAAGTCTGTCAAAGCACTTTCCTGCAACATCTATTAGAGGTATCATTCTGTAATTCACTGTATTCAAGTAATGGTTAGTGGGATGGCCAAATGAACGTGTGTGTGCGCATGTGCGTGCGTGTCTGTCTGTTATGATGACTTCACCTCCGGCTAAACCCAGACAATGGAAGGTGTTATTTCTCAATCCTCTCTTAAAAAAAAAATATTTAGGTATGATGTACGTTCATTTAGCAAACTGTCACTCAAACTACATTAAAAAATGTGACATATTGGGAAAGTATTTCTCTCTTTTCTTTACAGTACCTTCCAACTCCATGCAAATTCCTTTAAATTTACCTGACCCACTCTTAATTCCATAAGCTGCCTAACCATACACCTATTATTGAAAAATACATACTCCTGTTTGAGGGCTCGAGGAACCAAAACATAATGTCATCAATCGAACATCTCTTAGTGTCCTTCCTCATGGCTACTTGTTTTTCAATGCAGACTCAAGTATTTCATTAGCAAGGTCAGGTGGTACCCGGTGCGGAAAATTTCTTGTCACCCCCAGCTTGACAAAATGGCAAAAATATGTGTTTAAAACACATATTTTTTCGATTTTGTCACCCCACTCAATGATGACACCCGGGGAGGCCCGCACCCCCCTTCCTACGCCACTGGCCACGTAATAAATTGTCACCATGGATTCCCTTATAACTTTGACCTCTCTCTCAAGTACTTTATAAATAAATAAATAAATAACACTCTCAAATAGTCCTCACAAGAAACCAAAGTGTTCACCCTGAACCACAGTTTTCCAGAAGAGCCTGATAAAGGGAAGTGCTAGAGAAGCACCCATATTTTTCAGGGTACGAATACCAATTCACAGTGAATTGCTGCTACCGGGATACTGTTTCTTAGATTCAATTCTGGGCACTAGAATTTTCCCTCTAGCTTGTATAACCCTTGTTCATTTGCAAAAAAGGGTCTTGATATAATGTTCTTGTAAAACCAGGGTTCACATGGAGCATACTCACACAGATCTCATGGGATTATTTGAGTTTTTACTGTATGTACAATATGTTTTAATATTGGATATGAAATCCCCAGAGCTCTCAATTAATGGTGCTTTATGCGTAATATAAAACTTCTTCTTCCAGTTAGCAAAACGCCCATGTAAAGAAATTTGCTTAAGCCCCACAAGTGGTGGTGCTTTAGGTACCATTTAAACTTAAGCGTAATATCACCAAACTTTGAGATCAGTCTTTTTAAGATTAATGCTAAGACATTGATTGAAGCGCAACTACCCTAGGCAGTAATACGTTTTTGTAAAGCCCTGTGATTCTGTGACACATGAACCAGGTTGTGTGCGCAAAGCTGACATTCCTAAGGGACACCCAGAAATTTTGGGGGCAAGACTTAAGTAGACAGGAGATAGTGAGGGATGTAGCGTCTTCCCCAGCCAAGGTACCCACCAATGACTACGCCACACACAGAGCTTATTTTTACCAGTCTTTATTTATCTACGTGTAACTGCAAACTCAACATTCTAAACCAGCCTTCAATGCATTCTGCTCTAATACTTATGTCTCAGTTCTACGGAGTCCCTTAGGAGCTAAAAGGGTGTTTCATCATTTCTAACTCACAAGACAATACATCTCCCCCTCTGTTAAATAAAGAAAACATTTTACAAAATATATATATAGATAGATAGACGTATACAATTAACTCTCCTCCATCAATCTTTTTTGTGCTCTAATTGTTTGACCTGATCTTGTTCTCTGAAACTGGGAACTGTCATCACCAATGGCCAAGATCTGCATCAGAGGTGTAGAGGTAACAGCAGTCACTGATGGTTCAGATCCAAGCTCTCCTTCAACAGTTAGATCTGATGAATGATTTGTTAAAGGCTTAAAATGAGGAGAGTCTCTGGTAATAGACTTCCCAGGGTGCTGGGCAATCACCATGTGTCCCTTCATAGACACCTCTTGAAAAGGTTCTGCATCAAATGGAGCTTCAGATTTTCTTCCCCACTTCTGTCATGCGAGCACTCTATCTTCTTTCCAAAAAATAATGTTCTTCGCACATCGTCTTTGGTCAGCATATGATTTCATCTTTTGTTTGTTCACCAAGTTTTTCTCATGAGTTGCTTTCTCATCTCTCTTTCTCTGATCGGTCCATTGAGGCAACTTGGTGTTCATTGCTCTCCTGAACAACAATGTCGCAGGAATTTCACCTCTGATCGAGCGAGGTGTTGAATGATAAAGCTCTCAGGTTAGAATTCAACAAAGTTTTCAAATCAAGCTTCTCAAGATTAGCACGCTGTACTACTTTCTTTAGTGTATTCATAAATCGCTCAAAACGTCCATTCGCCTGCGGCCACAAAGGTGCGCTCTTCGGGGAACATCGTTTACAACGCGGTGTTTACACCGCACGACCTTTACCATGCAGCTATTACAACGCAAGTCATTACTACGACTTTCGCTGGATGGCACTCTTGGTTAAGGAATAGTGTGATTTTATATTCCAACACCTTCGCTACTGTTACGTGGGCTGGAGTTGGAAAAGAAAATCATATTAATCCTCAATCCAGCACCCTCCAACGCAAGTCGTTGTAAAAACCATGATGTAAAGTCCCGCAATCAAAATGATTGCGTTGTACTGTCATACATCCGTGCTCTTCTTATGCTTTATATTCAAATGCTCCAAGAAGTCTTTAAACTCGCGACTATAGAAAGGCACGCCATTGTCAGACTTCTCTATGGCTGGAACACACCATGTCACAAAGATGCCATCTATTCTTTCAATGACTCGTTCTTGTGTAGTAGATGAAAGATCTTCAATTAATCGAAATTGTGAATACTCGTCCATAATCACCAGCAGGTGATGTCCATTATCGATGGACCAAAAAAGTTAATGCCTATTCTCTCCTATGCATGCTTTGGGTGTTCTGACATACTCAAGGTGGTGTGGTGAGTGTTTTTTGTAGAAATTCAGTTGCATAGATGACAGGCCTTTATTGCCTTTTCAAGCCTGTCATCAAGATCAGGAAACCAGACACAGTCTTGGAGAGCTTGTTTTGTGGCAACAATTCCACAAGGCCCTTCATGGGCCGCTTCAATTATACTCTGTCTAAGACATCTCAGAATCAGAATTCTTGACCCTTGTATGATAACTCCTTCCTAAGTTATAGACAGTTCATCTTTAAAAAAAAATTGTATTTTTGATATGCAACATCACTGGTGAGCGGTCAAGAGGGTTGGTTCAACAACTGATGTGTAATTATATCCTTCAGGTTTAACATGTCGCTATCAAGGCTCAGGGCAGTGATAATCTGGACTAATGAAATAGCAGATGGTGTGTTTCATTTTACAATGAAATTGATATAGGCCTCAGCTGTCTTGGAGGGAATACTGTGACCTTGTATAGGGACTCTGAAAAAGTAGTCAGCAGAGTTCTGATCTTTTTGTGGATGATGCACAATGGTACAATTATACTCGTTTAACTGTAGTCCCCATCATTCAATGCGAGGAGGCATTTTGGCCTTTGGATTGCCAAATATAGTTTGTTCAGCTTGACTAACCATCACTAGCATAAAAGAATTTCCATACAGGAAGACATGGAAATGTTCACAAGTCCATACCACAGCTAAGCTTTCTTTTACAGGTTGTGAGTAAGCATGTTCTGTTTGAGACAAATTTTGAGTGTCCGCTGTGCTGTGTAAAGATAGCGCCTAACCCGATGAGGCTAGAGTCAACACAATGTCTGTATGAGGCTTAGGATTGAAGTACGCCATTTCTGTAGCATTCTCGATGGCTTGTTTAATTCTTTTAAAGCTTTTCTCACCTTCATGTGACCAATGAATTTAAACATTCCTTTTCGTCAAGTCTCTTTAAGGAGCATTTACAACCGCAAACTCTTGCAGGTATCATGAACAGTAACCGGCCATGCCAAGAAATGAACGCACCATAGGAACATCTTGTGGGGGATCAGCATTTGACAGTACTTGTACTTAGCAGGATCTGGTGTCATACCCCCATCAGAAAATGTATGACCAAAGAATTTTAGCTTTGTCCTATAGTTTTCAAGTTTTATTTTATTTGTTTTGGTACTCTACTGAGGACCACAAATTTTGTTCGATAAGTTCAGTTACAAATACTATTAGGTTTCATATTAATACAAAGCTAAAAAGGATTTTAAAAATTTATAAAAATTATAACAAACCAGTTCATTAGGAGGAGATTTACATACTGTGATCAAGTCCTTTACAGTGGTGATACGGCAGTTAATGTATATAGGATACAGATATTTTGTCCTGGCTGCCACTACTTTTGGGTTAGGGCATATGAAAAGAAGATGTTCCACATCCTGCTCCCCTCCGTGGCAAAGATTACATAAAGAAGAACCATTTGAGTGCCATCTTGATGTTACAGTTAGCACTGGTAAGATGCCGAGCCTTAGCAGGATGATTGTTCTCCTAGCACCATGCGAAAGATTAAAATCTATGTATTGTTGCATTTGCTTAGGTGCAATTGTTTCCGCAAAGCTTTTATACAGGATCAATTTGGCGCAATGTGAGAAATCAAGATCATAACTGAGTCTGGGGGTAAAACATTTTAAAAAGAGTTTCAGTTGTGATGGAGTCCATGTGAGCAACAGATTAACATTAATCTCAGCTAGTTTAAATGCGGTGGTCATGTTGCTATAGAATACTTGTTTCGAAGCATCGCAATCGAAGGTCTCGGTTTTAAGTAATGAACGAAGAGTTCCATCCTTTGCATGCAGTAGGTTATACGCCCATCTGATGACATTTGCGATAGCTCTTGAAAAGGAACTCGTGATAGAAAATTCAAGGCGAAGAGCTTGCACCGGAATAGATTGTGATACCCTCAACATTTTCCTCAATATCTTTCCTTCTTTTTGGTCTAGAAATGACCACTGTTTTATTGGAATATATTCCAAAGCAAACAATAAAACTTTAGGTATCTTTGAGCTATATACTTTAAGGAGGGATGAGAAATGTCTGTTACCTGAAGCTACATATAGTCTTTGAAGGGCTCCGGCATGCACCTCGGATTTCCTAGTCAGGTTATTAACCTGTGAGTTATTTTTTAATGTCTTAGTAAAAATCCTGCCCAGGTAGGTGTATTCCTCAGTCTCTTCTATAATTCCAGCGCCGAGTCTCCAACAAAATTTAGTCTTATAGAACTCACACTTGTCTGCATTCAAAGTCAAACCTGCTTCAGCCAGAAAACGACACACTTGTGTAAGAGCTTCCTCATGTTCTTTTTGTGTAGCTCTGAAAACCAACATGTCATCGCTGTAACTGAACACATTCATGACAGGCTGTATGATATGTTGGATGACATCTTGAAACAGTTTGGCAGTGGATGACACATTAAAACATAGTCTTTTGTATGGAAGCAGACCAACAGGTGTAGAAAAGGTTGTATTATACCTGCAATTTTCATCAAGTTCCAACTGGTAATAATTTCTATTTAAATCAAGGTGAGAGAAGACCTTTGCACCATTTAATTGAGTTATCATTTGAGCAACATGTGGACCTGGATGTCATTCTCGTTCAATTACCTTGTTTGCCTGACGCATATCAACGTATATGCATACAGTTCCTTTACTGTCCTTTTTAGGCACTACTGCTATGGGAGAAATCCATAGCGTTGGACCAGTTGAACACTCAATAAAGTCATGCTTAAGTAACGCTTTAAGTTCTTTTTCAACAGCTTCTTGCAAATGAAAAGCAATTTGTCTACGTCTTTGAGCAACAGGACAGATGTCCTCATTACTATGCAACTTTACTTTCATAGACTTAAGTTTTCCCAAACCATGAATTAACAAGGGGAATTTCATTACTATTTCATGTTGAGCATTCATGCTGTAAATCACGGAAATAGTCACATGTCAGAAGCTGTGTATCCTTTGGTTTTCAATGGCTTAAGTTGCGGCATTGAAAATAGTTCATTGTATTTCTTTGCAGGCATAATGTTTATCGATGCACCACAGTAGATGATGAACTGAATTGAACAACCATTTACTTTTCGGGTAATCTTTGGACAATGTTTGAATGGCTTTGATGCTCGAGCATGTCGAACATTTCTTGTCTGACAGTTTTCTACACAAGCAGTCAAACCAACATGGGGTGTGTGGTGATGGTAGCTGGGACCTCATACACAACCTCCCTCGCCAAACCCCAAAAAATACAGAACTCGCTTGTAAGGAAGAACAAATAATGTTTAAATATATTCATTAACATTACCAGCATTGGATTCATTGCACTACCTTCAGGTTAAGGGACAAGTAACATTTATTTTGAAAGTAAAATTGTATTAAGCAGCCATCAGGATGCCAGGCGCTTTCCTCTTGCTCTCAAACAAAGATGCAACAAGTAATACAAATTGGCTTCCTTCACAAGAAAGTTCAGACTCCTGCTTTACTGATATCGGGGCAAGGATGGCAAGAGATCTGAAGATTTGAGTCAAAGACAATAAACATTCTGAAAGTATTAATTGCATAAGTATCATCAGAGGACTCTGTTTACAATGGATAAAGGCTTCAACTTAACCTGTCTCTTGAATGAGAGCCATTCACTCTTCACATAATGGAGAGCTATTGCCTTGCTCTCCGGAAACAAGTCATGCAGTGACAGCTTATACTGTCCATAAGCACAACTGAGATATATGTGAGACAAAAGCTAGTTCATGTCTAAGGATTTTTGTGAAATATTTGATGTGACCTTTTTCTGCCACATACCAAGTCAATGGTGCCACAGTTTCTTCTTGTTCAAGCCATCAGGTATCTTTTGCTGATGCACCCATGAGCAGCCACCTTGCACGGAGCAGTAATTGGTCTGGGTATACCCTTGATACAGGTTTTTACAAAAATATACATTGAAGTTTTTCATGGCAGCTTTCAGGCTGCTTCGCATAAGAGACAGGAGCCCTCTCAGTATTTGAGAAGAAAAAACGCGCTTTATCAATTGCCTTGTCATTGGGTGCCAGAGATAGAACTTTTCCTTGCTGCAGGGATTGAAGCAATTTAGTTACTCTCTATTCCATAACCTACACCTTTTTCCAGTGATGTATGATCTTATAATTTTAGATTGTATCTTAAAACAGATTATAGCTAATAATTGTATAATTCTCAAATGATTCACCCTTATAGTACTTGACAATAGTTCAACCACCACAACAGCTTCACAAATAGTATCTTCTTCTCACAGACTACCCAACTTGTGCTCCATGTGCTCAACGGCTTCTGGGTAACAACTGATAAACACAGGTGACATTGCTTGTATGGAGACAGGTGCTGCTTCTAAGGCAGTATTGTGCTCACCATACACTGCCTTGGGGGATATTCTGAGGCACATGAGCCTCTTTTCTGCAAAGCATCTAATCACTAAACCTGTGCGTGTGTGATTGATCGCACTAGAATGGGATTCCCTAAGTCTTAATAGAGAAGAAACAGAAATGAATGATGTGCTGTATGAGATGCACCAGATTAACAGAGGATCAAGACCTAAAGTGCAATTTAGTGAGTACCAGGTTATTCTGGATCAATATACCCCTCTGCCTAGTGGCACGCGTGTCCTGAGGCTCCCTTGCATCTCAGATAGGCGTGCGGCCTGCTAGTGGAGAATGTCTCGTTTTCCAGGAAGTGCAGCCATCTTGTAATCTCTGAAAAACATGATGGACAAGCTGAGGGTACATATTCCTTTGAGGGGCGGGCAGAGGCAGAAAGCCGTAGATGGGAGACTAACAGGGTAGGGGTGCTGTCATGGTTTTCTTGAATTGAAAGAGTGGATTTAACTCCTTGACACGAGCCCAGGGTGGGCCTGAACAATGAATAGCATGTGCATTAAGTCTAAAGTGACCTCCAGGAAAATGTTCAGTTTGATTTTGAGAAGTATTTTCTCTTCCCTAATATGGGCTGATGCCCTCCCTGACATTACTATATGAAAAGGGTGGGCAGGGAGTTCTGGGCATGGAGTATTACTACCTGGCATCTCAATGGCAGCTTCTCCCTGATTGGCTCGTTGAGACTCTGGGAAAAGAACAAAAAGGTTTGCTGGGCTGCCATGGAGATATGGAGATTAAGTACCAGTTCTTGCGCCGTTTAGTCCACATGATGCTAAACAATACTGAATATATGTTAAAATTCCAGAAACAGGATCACATAGAAAAGTTGAAGTCAGTCTTCCAGTGGCCCAAAAATCGTTAAAGTGAAAACAGAGAGTGAGAGAGAGAGAGAGAGAGAGGGAGGGGGGTCAAATATAAGTGTCACCTTCTAGGAGACCCCTTGGTAGGTGGGGGCCCTGGGCAATTGCCCACATTATCTATACCTTAATACATATCTGTTTATATGATTTGGACGTGCTGTTCTGTGGACCAGCTGCAGAGGACAGCCGATACTAAGGTGTGTGTCCCTACCATCTTAATCAATGCTTGAAGCATGTTCTTCCCTTGTCCAGTGGCTGCATTTGCCCTAGCCATAGCTACCAAGTCAATATGTCTGAAAGTAATTATTGTAACTGTAACTTGCGGTACCCTTGTATCATGCTACTGCTGTAAAGCACTCTGCTCCCTTTGGGCTATGTCAGTGCTATATAAAATTGCAAAAAAAACAAAGAAAACAGTTGCTGAAGCAGACTCCAAAATGGGCGATGATCTCCGTTTACAGTGAGTTATGTGAGAGTATTTGGGAGTCTCCTGAAATGGAGGTTTCTAAATGAAAATAATACACTTACCAAAAATACCCTCTATAGTTGTCTGCTTACAATAAGCGCTGTCCATGCCTTAAAATTAGTAGCCTCCGCGCTTATCACCAGCACCCCTTCCCGCGTCCACCCTTGTTTTGCCCATTCAGCTTTATTTTACTCATTTGACTCCCTGCCTTGCGCGTGGTCTCATTTGTATTACTCTGCCTTCTGTGACCACACCCCTCCAGGTGTAAACATATAAACATACAGAGCACTCCACTGCCCCTCTGACCAGGATGGGTGATGTAGTTGCCTGTATAGGTTGGACGCATGCTAGATGGGATTTTCTCCAACTATCCATATGTAAACAAACTACCTTTGCTCCCCCTCACTTGGTCCGATCACTGGGCAGTCAACTGGCAGATAAAGATTAAGAAAACCACCAGATACAGAGATACATTACAACAAACCCCAAACTGGGCGATGTACTTACTTTCATACCCTGGCAACCAACTGACAACTTAGAACAGAGTGTTGAAAACTTCTTGTGCTGGCTAAAGTCGACCCTAGACACTATAGCACCGGTCAAACAAAAATCATATCGAAGAAAGCCTCCCAGCCATGGTACAACGAATACCTTAGGGCATCAATGCAGGACTTCCATAGGTAAGAACAGAACGGGAGGAAAAACTATGAGGTCGAGGAGAAAATCATCTACAGAAAATACATTATATGAACATAAAAAAGGAATCCTAATGGCAAAAACCTCCTACTACTCTGAGCGGATAAAATCAGTCTGTGATGCTAACAAAACTCTTTTTCTTGTTATAAAAAAAGTGGGGGTACCAGTGTGCTCCAACACTGCAGTAATAAATCAAACTTTTTGTGATGCCATGGCTAACTTCTTTCAAGAAAAGGTGGCCAACATCTTCAAGAAACTTACTGCAGGGGGGACAGCCATCCAACTGGATGGGCAAATTCTACAGGCCACATCAGGTCTAGCCAGATTCTCTTCCTTTAAGGCCCCTTCGGAAGAACAACTCTCAAAGCAAATTACTTCTATTAAATCTGGTTCACCGCAAGACCCCTGTCCTCCAAAAATAATGCACATGATTCCAGCACAAGTGGCACAAACTTGGGGCAAATCTTTAATATGCAGAAGGAATCTTCCCCACACAGTGGAAACTCGCCTCGGTGCTGCCCCTGCTAATAAATGGACAATCTGATTATCCCAGATATGAATAACTATCGCCCCTTATCCAGACTACCCTTCGCTGCCAAGCTGGCGGCGAAAGTAGTGAATGAACAACTCTCAAAGTACATAGAGGAAAACTCTCTTTTGGACTACACACAGCACGGTTTCAGGAAAAACAGTAGTACAGAATCTGCACTGATGGTTACCACGGAGGACATCCGAGAAACTCTGGCTAATGGGTGGCCAGCGGCCCTGATTCTGTTGGATCTCTCAGCTGCATTTGATACGGTCAACCATAGGATTCTGGTTGATCGTGTGCAGAGCTTGGGGATTGAGGATACAGCACTAGACCTCATCCAATCTTTCCTGGCCATTAGAAAACAAAGTGTGGCATTGGGCAATTTTACTTCCAGGCTCTTCTCCCTGCCCTGTAGAGTCCCCCAGGGCTCAACGCTGTTCAATCTCTATGTCATGCCACTGCGACACTCATTAAAATCTCTGGCTTCTCCCTGGCATCATACGCTGACGACACTCAAATCGTGGTATCACTAGCTAAATCTGAAATTGATTCTGGCCCTGCCTTTAGGACCTGCATGAGCAAAGTTAGCAATTGGATGGATAACAATTGTTTAAAACTTAATGCTGCAAAGACTGAGGTCATCACTCTTGGCAACAATCACTCATTCTGGATGCCGGAATGGTGGCCGCCTGAGCTGGGCCTACCTCCTGAACCCGCAAACAAAGTAAAAGATCTAGGTTTTCTGCTAGACAAAGAGCGAAAGCTCAAAGACCAAGTGAATAAAATTACTGCCTCTTCTTTCGGCTCCTTGAGCCTAGTAAAAAAGACTGAAAAATTCCTGCCTCCGGAGCTCCTGAAAACGGTAATTGGTGCACTGGTACCACCGAGGATCGACTACTGCAATAGCCTCTATCTCAACCTGGCAGCAGGTCCCCTGAAAAGGTTTCAGACGCTGCAGAACGAAACAGCACGCTTCCTTCTCAAATTCCAAGATATGAATCTGCCAGATGAGCCATTAGGAATCTCCACTGGTTACCAGTCAGACAGCCTTGCAGGTTCAAGGCCCTATGTCCGGCCTACAAATCACTGAATAGACAGTGGTCAGTCCATTTCAAGAAGAAGCTCAAATGGCATGCCCTAGGGAAGAATCTCTGCTCAGGCTCTGCCGTGAACCTGACTGTCCCCTCATTCAGGAGGAAAACCTAGGACGGGAAGAGCTTTTTCACACAGCTGGGCTCTGGAAGAGCCTACCACTGTCCCTAAATGGTGGTCCCTCCCTACTGGCCTTCAGAAGGGCCTTGAAGACCTGGCTCTTTACACAGGACATGTAGGCACACGACCATCTGTTAGAATTGCTCCTTCTCTGACAGCTCTGTACCTTCTATAGCGCCAAGACGCCCTTGGACATTAGCCTGCGCTTTACAAATCACATTTACATTACATTACATAGTGAGTTCCCGTACAGCTCCCCCCACCCCCTCAAACTAACCTATGCCTGGTTAATTAACAGTGCCCCAGTGCTTGCTTGCTTCCAAATAGGATCAGCAGCGGTCCATGCAGGTAAGAGCGGTGGGCCAGATGGGTGGGATTCCGGCAGACAATGCCGAGGGAAAATTAATTATTTATTTAATTTCCCCTCATGGTGGTCTGTCGAATCCCCCTCAACCCAGCCCCACCGCCCCACCGCTCTTACCTGCACAGGCCACTGCTGGATAGGATATGTAGTATGTGTATACCTTGGGTGCTTTAAAAGTGCGTAGAAGGGTCGAGTCAATATATACTGTGCCTGCTTTATCTCTCACACTTGTTTTCACCATCACAGTGTTAAGTGCAAGACATGTTAAGGGGACCTCTCTGGCACTCAGGCACTGCACAAATATGTTTCCCATATAAGCCTAAAATAAAGATAACATACCGGCCACACACCCCGCAAAGAGTACCATTGCACCCAAGTAAAGAGTTGCTTCAGCATCCCACATAAATGTAGTAAGTGCTACATGAAATGGTACAATACATTGCAATTGTAATTATAATTGCATTTATATAGCGCTTACTATCCCTGACGAGGTGTCGAATTGCTTTTTCGGCCCGTAGCACGGTACTCCGGGACCCATAGAGGATTAGTGTTGAATTAGTATAGTGAAACATGCAAGTACATTTTAAGTGGTGGATCAGTTAGTCAGTTATTTGGATTTAGAATGATAGCAGAAGGATAGAGGAGGACAAAGGTTTGCATTTATATAGCGCTTGTTGACGCACGCTATTCAGGAAGCCTACAAAGGATTAGTGGTGAATTAATATGGTGAAATTTGAAGAAATTTCAGTGGTGGATATTAGTCAGTAACTTGAGTGAGAAGGATAGCGGAGGGATAAAAGAGGAAGAAAGATTTGCATTCATATAGCACTTGTTACCCCTGATGGGTGTTGAATCGCTTTTCTGGCGAGTAGAACGCCACTCCGGAACCCATAAATTATTACTGTTGAAAATTAGTATAGTAAAAAAAAAATGAAGTAATTTGAGTAGTGGATATGTTATTCAGTTATTTGGGTAGTATATTAGTATAGTTTAATATGGAATTTGAGAAGTGAACATGTTAGTCTGTTAATTTCGATTGAAAAGGATAGTGGAGGGATAAAAGAGTGAAAGATTTTTTTTTTTAGGTCTTAGCAATAGGAGGAGGCTTTTGGATGAGTAAAAAGGAGTTATGGGGAGGACTCAGAGGAAAGAGTTTAGAAAGGTTTGTTTTAGGGGATCGGTATAGTAAAAGAGGTGTAAGATGATACAAGTAGGGGTAGAGTAGGAGAGAATCTAGAAAGGGTTATTTTGGCAATCATAGTAGTGGTATGGGGTTTGGGATGAATGAGAGAGTGGACGTAGAGGATATATTGATAGATGTATAGGATGAGAAATAGGGTAGTGCATTGGAAAGGAGTAGTAGAAGACGTTTCAGATGAGTCAGAAGATTGGGCTAGAAGATATATTGAGCGAAGTATAGGCTGAGAAATAGGGTAGTGCATTGGAAATGCTAAATTAGAAGAAAGTGATAAATATGTAGATCCATAATTAATTTGAAAGTATATGTGTTGCAAGAGTTACAAAGTGTGGTGATGTGCAGTGTGTATGTTGTGCGTTAGTGTTATTATGGTAGAAGGGAGAGATGGGTGTTTGTTGGACCACTGATGGAAGGATGATTATATGTTTGTTAGTGATAAAAGGTGGTCTGTTAGGTGTAATTACAGCAGGGAAAGTGTGTCTGAATGGGATGTAGGTATGTATGGTGTTGATTGGTGTTGTGTTAGTGATGAGTGTATTGGTTAGTGGTATAGGATAGAGTTATGTACTGTTTGTAGGTGATGGTGGATATGTGTGGTAGTTGGGATAGTAGGGTGTGTAGATGTGGTTTGGTTGGGTTTGTAGTGCAGGCTGCTACATTAATCTGTGCAAAGTGTTGTGCGTGGTGTACATTTGGTGTGAGTGTGTTGCTCTGTTTGAGGATGTGGATGTGTGGGCTGGGTATTGCTAAATGAGAAAAAGGGCAGCATTTCTGGCCCTAGTCCCGACCAGTCTCGAGCAGGCTCAAACAGGCAACTGCCCTTGTCCTCTCTGCCATTAACAGGCTCAAACAGGCAACTGCCCTTGTCCACTCTGCCCTTAGCCTCAACGCCCGGGCTGAGACGCCCTAAGCCTGGCCTTTTTTATAGCCCTAGTAATAAGTGACCCCTTCAGCCACTATCCAATCACAACACTAGCCCTAAAATCTAGGAACCAATAGGAGACCAGGAGCTTACAGCCAATCTTAGCCCTAGTCCAAGCACCCAATCTGTTAAAAAACCCTGATCTCTACGTCCAATAAAGGCCCTAGCCCTACCAGTAGTCCCAAAACAAGTCTGTAGAACCAATGGCACAGGTAGCTCTAGTCCCTACTTCCAATAGAAAGCCTAACCCTACTCTAAGTCCCACACCTAGTCCAGCAACCAATCACACCAGAAGCCCTAATCGTTACTTCCAATTAAAGGTCTAACCCTAGCCCTAGTGGCACCCTACTCCCAACAACCAATAACATAGGAAGCGCTAGTCCCTACTTCCAATAGAAATCCTAACCCTAGCCCTAGTCCCAACCCTACAATGATTGAATCACAGACCGAGAAACCAATCAGAACCCTCAAATACCCAACCAATGAGTACATTAACCCTAATCCAATAGAAACACCAGATACAACCACCAATCAGTGTAGACATGTACCAACCACTATCAGACTATAAAAGGTCCCAGCGACCTCAGACAAGGTTTGCTGGCCAGGGAGTTGGAAGCTGTTTCTCCTGTTAAGAATCTCCTAGGAGACAGACAGGCTCAATCCACACCTTGGACTTCCGCAGGTAAAGGGCCTCACTAAGTTGAAATCTAACAACACTGTTTGTATAAGACTTTACTCCCCCTGCTGGCCAAAAAAACGAAGTGCACAGGCCCTAGTAAAACACAATTTAAACAGCTCACAGAAGCACCCTCTGATGTAGAAAAATCCCTGTTGCTGGGGGAGCAGGGGGGCTGGTTTCACTGGCTTGTGAACACAAAATGGTGGCTGGGAGTGCACTTTTAACATACAAGTCTTAGCACACTGCAAAGGAGAAATTTGGAGGGAAAACAGAATTGTCACCAAGGAATGAGAGGGACAAACTACAGAGGTTGGACTGCAAATCCCACAATTCAACACACTAAATGGAGGCACTCATGGGCAGGGAAAACCACAAATTTAAAATACAACACAGGTGATAAAACATGCAATTACAGGGAGTCTAAAACTACACATTTTAACTGTAACAACCACAGGCATAGACAGTAAACACAGAAAGTGAAAATCATTTTTTAAACAACTTTTTGTCTTGGGAAGAGACAGCACTAGTCTGTCTCCTTACCCTTCACTGAAGATGAATAATCCACATTCATTAGGTCTATTGTGGGTGCACACTTTGCAGGTTCTTCTAGTGAATCAGGAACCTAAACACGGAATCCACAAAGCAAAGACTAGAGCGGTGCTTATTTGTACTGTGCGATCATATAAACCCCACCCTATTATACAACAATATGCTTGCAGAGCGGATGAACCCTAAACTGTGATTTATTTGTGCTTTAGTTCTGGCAAGAGATAGTTAGTTAAACTATGTTTAAGTGTTCTTTTCAATAAATCTTATTTAACCGAGGATTTAAAAAAAACAATTGGTTTCAGTACACACATCAGAGCCTCTTGAAAAACCTGCAGGCTTCGAATTTCATTGGCCATAATCATTTTCCCCATCCCCAAGACCCGATGGATCAAATTTTCTGCAACTAAATATAACATTGTGTTCACCGAAACACCGGAATTGTGTTTTAATGACCTGTAGAAAATGAAACATTGTAATATTTCCCTAAACACGATAAACTCCTGGGCTCCATGGATTAGGATAAATGTTCACATCTGGTCTTTTTTTTATTTCTATGTTTGCTAAGGGAATACATTATCGGTTTTGGATTTTCTACACTGAATTTTAGAGGTTTTTAAGCCATGCATAGGCAGTGCTCTATTTACCCCTAAATATGTTCATGTTAGGAAAGAAAACAATCGGTTGCTAAGCAATGAGAACATAAGGGAATTCTTGGCAAAGTATACTTCACAAATGTAGAAAGTAGGCAAGACTGGGTGCATGACGTGCTTTCATAGAAAAGCCCAGCTCGGAGGTGCCAACCCACTGAAACGAAATCAAAACAAATACACTTGTGGTAATCAAAGTTTGTTCAAAATACGAATTGTGTGAAATTCTAAATCATCTACTACTACAAAATGTTTCTGCAAGAGAGATTTGCTGCTAGTTTTTTAATTTTTATTTCGAGGGCCAAATGTACTGAGCATTTTAACAGTCGCAAACAATTCAATTTTACGGCAGTAATAATGCTTTTTCAGATGTACTAATCCCATTTTAGAAGTCGGAAAGTTTTTTCAACTCCTAAAATAAGACTGTGAGTAGATGTCGATTCAGTACCTAGAAGGGTGTAGGAGCCCCTTCCCAGTATTGGTATGCTACACCTCAATGTTTAGTGGCCAAATCGGGCCACAAAATGTTGAAAAGTGCTGGAAAAAGTCAAGATGTCTTTTTGAGCAGATATTTGTCTCCTCGCTCTGACCGGGCCCACAGACATTAGTAGCCCTGCAGAATGCTAGCAGGTGCCTAGAGGGAGGGGGGGGGGGAACTTTCGTGCTGCTGCCCCATGAGTGGTTACCAACTGCTGCCCCACTCTGGGGTGAAGACCAGGGGCGGCTCCTCCTCAAGAGCGGAGGAGCATCGCCCCGCCTGCTGAGAGCGCAGCAGGCGCACACAAATAAGTAAAATGGTATGCCAATGGCATTTTACTTATAGGCCGCATAGCAAGTGCAGAGAGTGGGGCTGAATCCTGCAATTGCAGGATTACAGCTCCCCCTGCAGTGTGCATGTCGGGTTTGCTACGGCCAAGCCGCCATATGTACTGTAGACTCAGCAATCCCATGACTATGAAATAGCCGGGGGACTGCTGGCACAGGCCCCCAGCCTCAAAATGATCGCTGGGTTAGCCTGCTCCGACCAATCCAATGCAATGAGAGCAGCTTTAGGATTGGTTGTTGGCGTTCCACTGAGCAGGAAGGAAGTCCTTCCCTTTCCTGCTCGAGGACGCTGACCGTGGAGAGACATGCCACAGACGGGGGAGCAGTATGTATGGTGAATTTGGCGCAGTTAAACCCCACCACATTTTTATAGTTGTAGCCGTCACTGCTGAAGGCTCTGGATGGCCACTGCAGCAGAAACAAGATGGTGTCCACTACCCTTGCTCTATGCTGACTTGGAAGGAGGGTCCGCGGGAAGGCCTGTGCCATGGAGGAGTGTCACACAGCACCTCCCGATGCTTGATGGGTGTGCTGCATACTCCAGCAGTCACCGCTTGGAGGCAGCAGATTGGATACGTAACTGGACATCAAGCAGTCCTTACACTGAGGAGCAACTATCACACCATGGGGTGGCACACAGATGCCCTTGCATGGATTGGAGTCACCGGGGAGCTGAAACTCTGCTCTAATGACTAACTGGATTGGATTAAGCCGCACCTTGGATGAACTGCTGCACGTGCACTCAAAGGAAAAAAAGAGGTGCCGGATAAAGCAATCTAGGTGGGAGAAAGGACATAAGTGAGGAAAGGTTTAGACTTCCAGATTAAGGAATTGCAAGAGGTTTCCAAAGGACTGGGGCTCGATGAGTGTGGAAACAATTAGAAGGGCTTAGACCAAATTAAAAGCTATTGAAATGGACAGGGCGGAATATGCACTACTCCATCTGAAACAAACCTACTATTCTATGGGGAAGAAGGCAGGCAAGCTCTTGGAATGTAAGTTATACCTTAATGATTGTAAGTACTCTTCAGCCACCACTGAGTCATAGTTTTCAGACAGAGCATATAATTCTGTGTAGAATTGATATAATTGCTCTAAAATTGAATTAGTCGAATTATACAAACAACCATCTCTGCCCTTGATTGAGTCTATCCGGGTTTTAGCTTTCTTGTCTGCTACTGATAAGCCAGTAAGCGACCGACTTGATCCCCGTATTCATATCTGTTCATTCGATTTTTATTATAAGCAGCATCAGCCTTCTCTTTAAATCGTCGAGTCATAAGTCCCCTTGTGTTTATTAATTCAGAATATATAGCTTCTTTATTTGATCCATTCGACATAATCTCTTGAACATGTACTAGCTCCAGTTTTATTCAAGTAGTACAAGCTCCTTCACCCGTCCTTGAATTACCTTATTCAAACGATAAATATATTGCTGCGTTGATCCCCATATAAGAGCTTTCATTGTGTCCCATACTATAAGAGGAGAGGGAGTATCTATGTTATTTTGTAAATAATCAGTAAGAACCTCTTTAATGTGAGAAGTATATTCAGGGTCACACAGAAAATGCCTAGGAAATTAAAAAGAGCGACAGCACTTATCCTCTGAAGAAAGCTGCAGATATATCAATAACGGGTTGTGGTCAGATGTTATTCACGGGCATACTTCTATATTTACTTTCCCTAAGAGGGAGCTGTTGACAAGGATTAGAACAATTCTAGAATAATGTTGCTCTCGATCCAGATGCTATAGATCATTTACCGCTTGATATAACAGAAGATGAAATTGCAACTGCTATAGCTGCGCTACCTTCAGGAAAAGCTGCTGGGGATGATGCCCTACTGCTGGAGTTTCATAAAACCTTTAAAACTATAATTCTCCTATTGTTCCAAGAAGTGATGCACCAGATAGTTGAGTGTAAGCAAGTTTCCTTAAAAAAGGGAAGAGCGCAGATCAATGTGGGTCTTAACGCCCAATATCCCTCATTAATACTGACGCTAAAATATTCTCTAAAGTATTGGCAAATCGTCTGACACCATATATGCCGGGTTTGGAATACAAACACCAACACGGATTTATCTTAGGCAGGGACACCACTGCACATGTTAATACGGCCATAACTGTATTTGATATTGCTAACAAAACATCGAGCACTAAGGGGATGATTCTCTTAGATGCTGAGAAAGCATTAGATTGGGTAGTATGTGATGCATTATGCCGGATATAACATAACAATGGACTACCAGATCGGTTTATGAACTGGATCAAGGCATTGCATACTAACCAGCAGGCTAAGTTAACATATGCTAATTTGTACTCTAAGACATTTTCAATACAACGTGGCACGAGGCAGGGGTGCCCGCTATCTCCCTTGCTTTTTGCTCTTTATATCGAGCCTTTTATTGAAACATTAAATCAGAATAGAGATATCATTCCATTTAGTAATGGGGCATATCAACTCAAAGCCGTCGCATATGCGAATGATATCGCGGTCTTTACATCAGACCCAGTAACTACTGTTGGTAATATACAGGAAGAAGCTAAAAATGTTGGGCTCTTCTCAGGATATAAGCTTAATATAAGTAAAACACAAATAGTAAATAATTTGCCACTTGACACATCCATCTGCGGAACTTGCACAGTGGCTACATATTTAGGTATTAGGATCACAAAAAATGTGGAGCAAATCTGTAAATAACCTATAAAAAATTGCTACAGACAATAAATAAATAGTTTAAGAACTGGAATAAGCTACCAATAACTATTTTTGGTCGAATCAATATAACTAAAAGGATTATTTTACCTAAATTTCTATATTTGTTCCGGGCAATTCCTATACAGGTTCCCAATTACTTTTTTCGTAAATTAGAGGGTGCAATTAGTAGTTTTATCTGGGGTTACGAACAAGCGGGTCTATCAATAAAATCTCTCAAGTTTTCTTATAAATTTGGTGGATTGCAACTTCCGGATTTCAAATTGTATTTCTAGGCAGCATTTACCGGGCGTAAAAAAAATCTCTTAACTGACAAACTCCCATACTATGAGCTTCTTTTAGCTTTAGGTAATGATAATCGTATGTTTCTGTATAGGATTAATGATCCTAACTATTAGAAAAGACTTCGATTCAAGACCGTAAGGGACATTGTATGTATTTGGAAGGAAATCCTTGGTTATTTCTTGCTTACTTACGAGGATCTTGCTAGACATGAATAATTTAAACTATGGAATAATCCATCTCTTCCAAATATATTCCATGATGGATCTGCTTCTAACTGGGCTAGATATGGCATTGATAGATTGGGACAGTTAAATGATCAGTCTGGCTTTTCTACCTACTTATCATTGCAACAATCTTTTGGTCTTCCATACTGTAGGAGAGTAGGGTCTGCTATCCTATGGTCACCCCAAATTTTTGCTTTTTGCTTCACTGGTTTATGACTTAATGTGGCTGTGGGCCTGCCAATCAGACCCACAGCCTGCTGGTCTCTCTCTAAATTACTGCCAATGCACTCTAGGTGCATTACGAATTGGAACTGGTTCACCTTATAGGCCCCTGTAACAACGTACCATAGGTACCCAGGGCATAGGTGTAGCCAAGGCCTACCAGGGGCTGCAGCATGTATTGTGCCACCCCTGGCCTGGCCTCCATATTGGACACAACTGGCTGATCACTCAGCTGGAGTAAGTTGGTGTAATCACCTCTTGCTTAGATATAGTATCCCTATATCTAACCTTAACTGGACACATGTTAACCTATAAGCCATTCCTATGGAAGGCCCCTGCAATCCTGGGGGCACAGTGCGTGGTTTCATGTGAGATGGTGCTCTAGCATGAGCTGAGCCTGTCTGCAGCTGTTGGGAACAACTCCCTTAGCTGTTCCGGGATATTGCCATACCATATACTCTTAAGTGCATTATAATCCTCGCGGTTATATGCTAACTTTGGTTTGGCTTTATCAAAACATGTCGAGTAAGGTGTCATACGATTTGGAATACTACCCCCTCGACAGTTCTGTTGACGGGGATAGCATTCCACCCTTCTAGAGGGACACGACATGTACATAGCCTTAACCCCGGTTAAAGTTAACCAGAGCCTCAGCATCACAAAATGGATGCTGCCACCACAGACACAAGTCTGACCTCCTGCTGCTGGGAGTCCTTCCAGCGAGGGAGGCTTGGACAAAGGGTTTCCTGCCTTGGGAGGTGCGAGCACCACCCCAGACAGGATTTTGTGTATTGGGTAGGACAGGGCTGAATAGAATCAGACATGCCCGGGGCACACAAGGTGTCCTCCTGCATAAGCCAGTCCAAACCGGTCCTGGGACTTTCCAGACCCAGGCCTGGTGAGGAGATGGACAAAGGAAAGGGGGTGTAACCGCCCCCTTCCTGGTCCCACCCAGAGGCGGGACCTAGCAGGTGATCCACCCCTCAGATTGGGAATAAGAGTGGGAGCAGTGCCATAGCACCTCAGATCATCCTGAATCAACTTGAAACTAAGAAGACGACTAGACTTCGACATTCTGCTGCACAGAAGACTGAGGAGCATCTCCCTTGTGGCCTAGGAGTGGCCACCCTGTGAACACAGGCACCATCCAGCAACTAGACGTCTGCTTTGCCGCCGCCTCCTGCCGGAGCCCGAGCCCAGAGCCTGACGAGACCCAGACTCCCAGACTTCTCACAGCCCAATCCACAGTCCCTGCAAAGAAGGGACCCGTGGAGGCACCGAGAGACGTGGGACCGGGCATCTCGGAAGACCCCCGAGACGCTGACTGCGCAGCACCCGAGGCACCCTCGATGCTGTGCTTTGGGGTTTGAGAAGCCCTACAACCGAGCAGCCCTTGCACCGAAGATCAGCCCCCCGGCATCTCCACGATCTGCGTGGGGCCCTTTTGCATCGTGCCACTCGACGCGCCATCCCGGCGACCCCAAGCCTGGTACAACCAGGTGGTTGGTTATACCTCTGCAATTTAGGGGCTTCCTTCTTACCTTGGCCCATGATATTCCTTTAGCAGGACACCTAGGCCAGAATAAGACTTGGGACAGAGAAGTCTGGAGAAGTGTGGCTTACTGGTTAGAGCGGCAGACTCTAAAGCAGAAATCAGGCCTGGGACCAGGGTTCAAGTCCTGACGCAGCAGGGTCTTGGGCTCAATGTCCGCGGACTCGATAATTCTCGCCTCAGCGCCTATTCTAATCATGGGTCCCATGCTGCAACTCTGGGCAATAGCTTGCTTAATCTCCACAATGGCCCCAACAACACTGGGATGTCTGGCTTTACCTTGGGGGTGCCCAGGAGGGGCATCTCACAGGGAGAGCCAGGAAGGGTTCCACAGCGTTACACAGCGCCGGGATGCCCCGTTGCTGGGGCAGCTGTGCGCTTTACAAGTATACTACATTTACATTTACATTTACATTTGTCCCTCACTTTCACTGGCCTCACATGTCTGAAGACACCAAGGAGTTTTGTCGCACCTGTGTAACCTGCCAAGCCAGTGGTAAAGCAGATGGCACAACAAAGGCCCCCCTGATACCACTACCTGTGGTGGGGGTTCCCTTTGAAAGAGTGGGGATTGATATTGTAGGTCCAATGGATCCCCCTACAGCATCTGGGCACAGATTCATACTGGTAGTGGTGGACCATGCCACCAGGTACCCAGAGGCAATTCCACTTAGGACCACAACTGCTCCTGTTGTGGCCAGGGCCTTACTTGGAGTTTTCTCCAGAGTTGGGTTTCCTAAGGAGGTAGTATCTGACAGAGGTGCCAACTTCATGTCAGGATACTTGACAGCTATGTGGAAGGAATGTGGTGTCAACTACAAGTTCACCACTCCTTATCACCCACAGTGTAATGGGCTTGTTGAAAGATTTAACAAGACCCTAAAGGGTATGATCAAAGTGTTACCAGAAAAGCTCAGGCGGAGATGGGACATCCTTCTACCCTGCCTTCTGTTTGCTTACAGAGAGGTCCCTCAAAAGGGGGTTGGCTTCAGCCCCTTTGAATTTTTGTTTGGGCACCCTGTAAGAGGACCCCTATGTCTGGTGAAGGAAGGATGGGAGTTACCTCTCAAAAAGCCTAAACAAGACATAGTGGACTATGTACTTGGTCTCCGCTCCAGGATGGCTGAGTATATGGAGAAGGCATCCAAAAACCTTGAGGCTAGCCAAGAATTACAGAAAGCTTGGCATGACCAAAAGGCTGTCTTGACTGAGTATCAGCCTGGACAGAAGGTATGGGTGTTGGAGCCAGTGGCCCCAGCAGCACTCCAAGACAAATGGTCTGGACCCCATACAATTGTTGAGAAAAAGGGAGAGGTTACCTACTTGGTGGACCTAGGAACTCCCAGGAGCCCCCACAGGGTGCTCCATGTCAACAGACTGAAGGTATATGTTGACAGGGCAGACATGGGCTTGCTCATGGCTACAGATGAGGGACAGGAGGAAGAGAGTGACCCTCTCCCAAACCTGCTCACTCAGAACCCTGAGGATGGCTCAGTTGATGGTGTGGCCTTAGATGGCAGCCTCACTGAACATCGGCAACATGACTGTAGACAAGTTTTGCAGTCATACAGACATATGTTCTCATTGACACCCAGTCAGACTAACTGGTGTACCCATGTGGTGAACACTAGTGACAGTCTTCCTGTAAAAAGCAAGATTTACAGGCAACCTGACCACGTCAGGGACTGTATAAAGACTGAGGTGCAAAAGATGCTAGAATTATGTGTTATTGAGCCTTCAGAGAGCCCCTGGGCTAGCCCAGTGGTTCTGGTCCCCAAACCTCACACCAAAGATGGCAAGAGAGAGATGAGGTTCTGTGTGGATTACAGAGGACTCAATGCTGTCACCAGGACAGATGCACACCCTATTCCAAGGGCAGATGAGCTAATTGACAAGTTGGCTTCTGCCAAATATTTGAGCACATTTGACTTGACAGCTGGCTATTGGCAAATCAGGTTAGATGAGGAGTCTAAAGCCAAAACTGCATTTTCTACCCCAGGTGGGCATTATCAATTTGTGGTGATGCCCTTTGGTTTGAAAAATGCACCTGCCACCTTCCAAAGGTTGGTGAATCAAGTCCTTACTGGGTTGGATGACTTTTGCGCAGCATATCTGGATGATATTGCTGTCTTCAGCTCCACCTGGGAGGATCACCTGGTCCACCTGAAGGAAGTGCTAGAGGCTCTGCAAAAGGCATGCCTCACTATCAAGGCCACAAAGTGCCAGATAGGGCAGAGTAAGGTTGTGTACTTGGGCCACCTTGTAGGTGGAGGCCAAGTTCAGCCACTGGAGAGTAAGATACAGACCATAAAAGACTGGTCCCCTCCAACTAACCAGACTCAGGTCAGAGCTTTCTTGGGCCTGACTGGGTACTACAGGAAGTTTGTTAAGAACGATGGGTCCAATGTGACCCCTCTTAATGATCTGACATCTAAGAAGATGCCCAAAAAGGTTCAGTGGACAGTAATCTGTCAAAAGGCATTTGATGACCTGAAGAAGGCCATGTGCTCTGCACCTATCCTGAAGAGTCTTGACTACTGAGGAAAATCAAATTTTATATGACCAAGTATGTCCCCTATCGTGTACCCCAACGTCCCATGTTTATGCATGACCTCCGTGCATTTACCTTCCATGGCCGAAAATGAAGACGCAAATACATATGCGTCCAACGTTAACATGTCTTCTACCAGATCCATCATGAATGACTTGATAATTCAGTCTTTAAACATGCCATGCCAACGTCTTTACATGGTACACTTTTGAATCAAGCACACGTTTTCTCCATGTTTCCTGGCCCAGTCGAGCTAGGCCCTTTACTGTTTTACTATATATAATGTGTACTGTTAATAAAAAGTTGAATATCCTTCCTGAGCCTTCGTGGTGATGGAACTCGATGTCCATACCTCGAGGTATTATTTTCATTAAAGCCCGTATGACTCAGATTCCAAGGACTCTGCCTCTCATTTCTTGAGCTATCCTCTTACTTGTAATTATATGGAAAAATGACACGGTAAATTTATTTACCACATAATTTGGCGCCCGAATAGGGACCCCCCCCCCTTCCCCACTCGCCGGAGATGTCCCGCAGGCCTTGACCCCTTCTGCGGCAGCGACGGAACCAGTGCACTTCTGCGTGTTTTCCTGCTATTCTCCCTCGGGCCTACGGAGGAGACGGCGACTGCGACCCAGCATCCAGACGAGGCGGTGAGGAATGCGGAGGATCCCGACCAGAGCCCCTAGTCGAGAGAGCAAGGTCCGAGGTATCCAGAGGCCCACCTGTTCCGAAGCGCATGCGTAGGAGAATCGTCACCTGACGCAGTCCAGTCCAGTCCAGTTTCCGAGGCCTTCAGTTTCTGCTTCCTGGTGAGTAGCGTTATTGGGAACGCATCTAGACGGGTTCATTAATTTGTGCCCGGTCAAGACAGGTCTGGGTACACAGACCTGGTCCGGTCGTGTTTATTTAGGTAAATACGGCAACACGTGTCTCTTTATGGGACCGGTCTGTACTGTTCTAGCAGTGCATCTAGTAATCCAGTGCATCCAGTAATTATTCAGTATTGTGTTTCTAGGTAGTAACTGTTTGAAAATGTTTTAATGTGTCCTATGTTGTGGTATGAATGATTGTTTGCTATTCATTACTGTGTTTATTGTGTTCACGTACAAATCAGTCTCAATATGCCACTATTCTCGAAATTACGTCAGATAGGAACTAGGAAAGGGATACCCGAAGAAGCAGTTCCCGTCCCGCCTAGGGACACTCCTGGACATTTTATGTACAATAAGCATGGCTTAGATGCCATACTGTATTTGGATTTGTGGGTGGACTACACCAAGGGTCTGGAAGAGAAGTATAGATGGCCCGCCTCAGGGACATGGGATGCTGATTGCATCATGAGAGTAGAGGAAGCATTATGGAAAAAGAAAGCCAGACAATCCCAGAAAAATGCCATAGAATTATGGCGTAAAGAAGCGCATAGAAGAAACGAGAAAGAAATCAGGAAAGCAGAGAGAAGTAGAGAAGAATCTGAAAAAGCTAGAGAAAAAGAGTTACTAGAAGAAGAAGAACGAGTAAGAATAGAACAACTAGACCGACAGAGAAACGCTCTTATTACAGGACTGTATCCAGTTCTAGCCGAGGGCCTGCCCATGGCGACCCCGGAAGTAACACGTAACTTGCCACCACCATTGGTCCCGACTAAACTCCGTCATAAACAAACCGCAGCAGATATTTTCCTTTCTTCCTATTTAGATGATGTCGCTCCAGCATATACTAATGCACCCGTACCACCTGTTAATAATGCACAACAGCCTGCTCCGGTTGTTCAACTTGCTGTTCAAGCCACGACCCCTCCACGTTCCCAAGTCACGCTTCCCGCGCCTGTTACTTCCCCTATTGCTACTGCTACTGTTACTGTCCCGCCTACTATTGGTCCTCATAATCCTTTCGCGACAGATGTGACCCAGAGTTCGCCGTTACATACGCCACCTATGCTCGCTATGACATCAGCAGCTAATGCTCAGTCAGTTCACGCCCTCGCTTCCGCTTCAGGAGGCGCAGTAGGAGGACATCTTCACACCCCGCCACAAACAAAACGAATAACGTATAGAGAACTAGCATTGCAACGTACACCTAGACCAGCTACATTCGAATCCCTTAGACAATACATGACAGATTGTAGATATGACCCAGTACCTGGCAAGGGGGACATGATGTTATCTTCGCTACGTCTACGACGCGTTACGGATTATTTGATGCTTTTTCCCAAAATGATTGATCATCTAGACAATATGTATCATTTTATTAGAACAGGGGAGAGACCTGAATGTATTCGCGAGGCCATGGCACATCAGAAGGTTGAGACACAAAGTATGATTTTACGATTTCTGATTAATTGTTTGATTAGGGAACGAGATAGACCAGGTACGAGCCAAGAAGAGAAGGACAAGTTGATGAAATGGAGTAATAACATAGCTGATGGTAAACATGATAAACAAAATTGTATAGACACCATGTACAGAAAGATCCGCAAAGAAATAGTAATAATACACGAAAAAGAGAAAGAAGCTAGGGAAGCCGAGAAAGAGAGTGAAACCGAGGAGGAAGAGAATGGAGAAGGGTTAGAAGAGTCAGAGGACCGCCAAGAGATGATAGCGTACGTAGGTAGAGCAAGACCTTTTGACAGACCTATACGCCCAGAAAATAAAAGACGTTTTCTTTCTCCCATACCAGAACAATGTTCTCTTGAACATTTATTCCAAGCCACCGATAAGATCCTGAAAGAAAGAATAGGTTACAACGAACTTAATACAATGCACGAACAAGAACTAGCACGGTCCGCAGTACAGTGGGCTGATAATAATAGCGTATATAAAGATGATTCAGTAGCGCAAACATTTTTGAGTCTTACTCCAACTGAACAACGTTTAGCTGGTATGTACATGATCCAACATCTCATTATGCTATATGAGAGTCAGCATTCTGATCCAGGTCCCCTATATAATATATTAGACGACTTACTCCTGAAAAGATGGTGAGGCCTAGGTACCGATTTGATTAATGTGATTCTTGAACAACGTCATAAATACAGAACATTTTTGACTCCACATTTTGTTCCCGTTCCACCTCCAGTAAAACCCTTTTACATTGACAGACAGAATCCCTTACGAGAAGTTCATCCCGTCCAGACGACTCCAGGGGGTGCGCTTCAACGCGTATTCGTATATACACCCTTGGGTAAAATGGAATTATTGGAAATGAAGAAAATAGTGCCTTGTCATGATAAAGATCCAGCAGGGTTTCACCGAGAATTAAAAGACATGTTACTAATGGGAGACTACACATATCCCGATATTATGAAAATGTTAAAAGTACTGTTACCGGCTGGTATTTACGAGAAACTGAAAGAAAAAGAATGGGAGGTGGGAGATAAAAAGATTAACTGGACTGAATTAGAGGACGAAGAAAAAGGACGTACCCCAGGTTTAGGTCTTGGGGATAAAACTAAAGCATTACCAGGATTATTAGTACAGGTTTTGCCGAGGTTACTGACAACTAAAAAGGAAGACTGGGATGCAATCTCAGCCTGCAAACAGAAACAAGATGAAGATACTAGTGATTTTTATTCCAGATTTGAGAAATGTTTTGTTATAAATAGCGGCCTGAAAACAAGTAGTGAATCATATCCACATCTTTTTGTGACTAAATTAGTTGAGAATTCCTTACCCCAAGTGAAGAATAGAGTTCTGAAAGTAGAGAGCACATGGCAAGCAAATACACCTTCCCAAATGTTACAAATGTTACAGTATCACCAGAACCGAATTAGAGAGGAACATGATCATGAACAGAGACGTATGAAGGACACGAAAATGAAAGTACTAGTAGCCCAGTCTGTTCCAGCAGATGGTCAAAGGAAGAGTACAGCACCTCCAGGTCAGTCTGCAGCTCCCGTTAAAGGGAATTGCAATTACTGCAAACAGCCAGGTCACTATATAAATGAATGTTCGGTTTTGAAACACAATATTGCCACCGGTAGGACGAAAGAAAGACCGCGTCCTCCTAGACAGGAACATATTCCACAGCATATCCACAGAATACGCAACCACCACAACATGCACTACAGACAGTAGCTGTACCCCAACCTCAACCCCAGCCTATTGCTGCCACTCAACATGTCACGCAACAAATGTACCAGTATGCACAGTCAGATTACCCCGATTATCAGCAGTACACATGAAACAGCCTAGAGAGGGAGGTTGGCTTGCCTCTTATTGAGGTTCCTGTAGATCTCCCTATGTACATAGTCAGGTATTAGGGAAAGACAGAAAATTTTTGATTGACACAGGGGCAAGTAGAACGACCATCAGTCATGACGAGGTTCCAGGGGCACCCCTCTCAGGCTCACAGAATGTTTCCCTGGGTTTTTCAGGAAAGCCTATTGTTAATGAAGTATCAAAGCCAGTTTCCCTAGAGGTTGGTCCATTGTCCCGTACTACTGATCTGTTACTCACGAAAGCATGTCCTGAAAATCTGCTTGGTATTAAAACGTTGAAGGCTCTAGGAGCTGTGATATGTTGTTCTCCGGAAGGAGTGAGATTGTTCTTACGTGACTTCAAGGGTCACTATGTGTTACGAGATTTTGATCCTAGATTGCAAAATGTACCTGCACATTTATGGGCACAAGGCCCCACTGATGTAGGTTGTATGCACATTACGCCTTATCGTGTCACTCTGAAGCAAGGTGTTGTACTGCCCCGAATCAGACAATACAAATTGCCCCCCGAGGTTGTAGTGGCCTTATTGAAAATTTTAGATGAATTGATTGCCCAAGGGGTAGTTATAGAAACTGACTCCAATGTATGTAATTCTCCAATCATTCCGATTCTTAAACGAACAGACCCAAATGCACCACCAGTCTACAGATTGGTGATTGATCTTCGAGAACTAAATAAATGTATCGTTCCCCAGTACCCAGTAGTACCAGACATATCCTCCTTATTGACTGCTATTGATTCCGAAGCTGCGTTCTTTACTGTAATCGACCTCAAGAACGCCTTCTTTAGTGTCCCCATTCATCCGGAAAGCCAATTTTTATTCAGATTCTCTTTAAATGGCCGAAGTTTCAAATTTGCACGTGCACCTCAAGGGTTCACGGAAAGTCCCAGTATTTACAGTCAAGCCCTGAAAAGACAACTAGACAGTATTCACATGCCTACTGACACTGCTCTGCTCCAATATGTAGATGACTTGTTAATCACTGCACGGACCGAACGTGACTGCGAGCACGCATCACTGACTGTTCTATGTTTCTTGGCCGATAAGGGGCATAAAGTGTCCCCTTCGAAGCTACAGTTCTGTGCCCAGCAAGTGGTATACCTTGGGCACTTGCTGTCCAAATGGGGGAGACAGCTGACACCAGAACGTATTCAGTTAATTGCACATCTGCCTCAACCCAAGACACAGAAGGAGGTACGGGCCTTTATTGGCCTCACCTCGTACTGCAGACAATGGATCCCTCAGTATGCATATCTAGCCAAACCATTCATACAGTTGACAACACAGGAGGCAGCGACTTCGACTGTCCTCCCTTGGACTCAGGAACACACACAAGCTTTTGACGAGTTAAAGAAAGCCTTATGTCAAGCACCTGTTTTAGCGACACCATGTTATAGCAAGCCTTTTACACTTTTTGTTACTGAACGCGACGGCACAGCATTGTCTGTGCTCACACAAGATCAAGCAGGACGACACAAGCCTTGTGCTTATTTTTCTAGTACATTGGATCCAGTGGCCCAGGCTCTGCCTGCGTGCCTCAAATCAGTTGCAGCAACAGCTTTAGCAATCAGACAAAGCGATTCAATAGTGTTAGGACATCCCCTGACAGTACAAGTTCCACACTCTGTGGAAGTTCTTTTGAACCGAACCCAGACTCAACACTTGACCATAGCTAGACTGACTGGATACGAATTGACATTGTTTCAGCCACACATAGAAATCAGACGTTGCAATATATTAAATCCTGCCACATTGTTACCCTCAAGTACAACTGACCTGACACCACATGACTGTGTAGAAGTCATCAATACTGTGACGAAGCCCAGACAAGACTTGACAGATATCGCATTGCCCGATCCAGACCTGACACTTTACGTGGATGGTTCATGTATGAGAACAAGCACAGGAGAGTTAGTGGCCGCCTATGCAGTGACCACTGAAACTGAAGTCTTAGAAACACATCGCATTGACACACTGTCTGCTCAAGCAGCAGAGCTCATCGCTCTGACCCAAGCCTGCATTAGAGCCAAGAACTTGAAAGTAAACATATATACAGATTCACAGTATGCATTCGGAGTTGTTCACGACTTCGGTATCCTCTGGCAAGAAAGAGGTTTTCTAACTTCTCATGGAGCCAAGATACAGCATGGTCCACTTATACAAGCTCTGTTAGAAGCAATACACTTACCTGCATCCATTGCTATCATGAAGTGCAAAGCACATACGAAAGTCACTGATACTATTTCCCAGGGTAACGACCTGGCAGATCGTACAGCTAAACTAACAGCTCAGACTCAGACAAACCCGACAAAGACCATAGTACCAACACAGACACATTGTATGACAGTTAAGGATCCCACACTAGATGTAATAGACATACAGACACATGCTACACCAGAGGAAATCAAGAAATGGACTGAACAAGGAGGGATCCAAACAGATCAGGGATGGATGACGAAGGGAAGAGCCACATGGTTCCTCCCCGACTCTATGGTTCAAGTTATCATTAACACAGCACATAGTCCAGCACACTTAGGAGAGAAAGCCATGTTAGACAGCATCCAGAATTTATGGTTCAACAAGCATTTACGAGCAGCAGCAAAACAGAAAGTGCGTACTTGCATGATCTGTTGTCAGTTCAATCCAGGAAAAGGTGTTCCCGTGGAACAAGGTGGTTTCCACCCTCCCGATCATCCTTTTGAAGTCCTTCAGATGGATTATATCCAGATGGACCGATGTAGAGGATTCAAATATGTCCTTGTAGTTGTATGTGCCCTTTCCAGATGGACAGAAGCATATCCAGTCCCAGATTACACTGCCGCGACCACTGCCAAGCAGTTGGTTCGTGAATTTTTCCCGCGATACGGCTTGCCCCGTGTCGTGTACTCAGATAATGGACAGCCATTCTCGTCCGAGCTTATGAAACAGGTATCACTCCTGTTAGGTTACCAATGGAAATTTCACTGTGTACGACATCCCGAAGCAGCTGGTTTGGTCGAAAGACACAACCAGACCCTGAAAACACGGTTAGCCAAAGTTTGTGCAGAAAAAGGTGTAGATTGGATCGTAGCACTGCCAGTTGCACTCTTCTATATGCGCATGGTAGCTCATTCCAGAACCAGATTATCCCCCTATGAAGTAGTTTTTGGGCGGCCTCCCAATATGTGGGGTACGCCTATGCCTAAAAAGATCACCGATGTTGAATGTACTATGTTGACAGATTACCTAGCTTCCTTGATGTCTGCACTACAATCATGTCGTTCACAGGTTGCGGCTGCCTTCCCGGACAACACCCAAGTGAAACCGCACGAAGTCGTCCCTGGAGAGCTGGTGTACGTCCGAAATTTCGATAGAACAAGTCCGCTGGAACCCAGATGGAAGCAGCCTAAACTGGTGTTGATGACGACGAGGACCGCGGTCAAGCTGGAAGGCAGGAAGGGGTGGTTGCACTCCAGTCATATAAAAAAATTTCATGGACTGTGCCCAGAGACACTAATCAAGGACTGCCCCCTTTCGGACACTGATTCTAAACTTCCCCTGATAGAAAAAACTCCTCAACAAGAATATCGTTTAAAGTTAAGGTCTAGTAAGTCAGACAGCGTTTAATTGTTTAAGTCCCCCTCGGGTGAAGCGGTTAGACAGGTTTCTGACATGAATAAGATAGACCCCAGTAGTCAGAGAGATAGGCGTATTAAAAAGAGAGAACAGTATTGTAAGAACTTGCACAGTCGTTGTGTTATAACGTTAATTTTCATGTTTCTTTTGAGCATTTTGATAATATGTGTAAGCTTCTGGTTATATGATTTTTTTCCTCTTTCCAATACACACGTGCATACTTTCTCTAATGATTCTGCAGAGCACACTTTCAGCGACCTGCCTCCACACGAACTATCCTATCGATTAGCTATGCGCAACAATACATTCATTCGTATGTTACATCATACTCACCAGACCAGCAATGCCACGAATTGTTGGGTATGCGACCGACTCCCACCTTATCAGAAATACAAGGGAGCTCTGCCCCTCTTTCCTTACGCTTTCACACATAATGGTTCATGTGGTGCATGGTTTGCTTTAATGTCTTCCCTAGATAGTAAGTCCAAAGTTTCCCAAGGCAATTGGATATGTGGGAACCTGAATACAGTCATGAATAAAGCATGTTTCCCAGATGCCGACGGTCTCCCTCAAAGGATAGGGACCGATCTAGAAAATGAAGTGTATGCCTTAGGCAATTTTTCCCTCAATCTCATGATCCTGAACGTCCAGTCCGAGATTAATTCGAACATACCGTTTATTACAGTTTTACCAGTAAAAGGTGAATTATGTGTTAGAAAGAATGGTTCAGTACATCTAGGACACAGTGATTGTAATACTGTGGTCGAATTCAGCGATAAAGGTAAGTCTACTTTCAAAGCCTCACGCCATTCTTATTTCATTTGTGGACATACAGCTTATGTCCGTCTGCCCTTAGATTGGGATGGAACATGTTATATTGCATTCCTACTGCCACCAGTTTTCCTAGCACCATCTTATTATCATCGAAATTCACGTCTTGTGCATGTAAGACATAAACGGGAGCTCAAGACCCCAATTGTCGATCAGACCGAGACAACATGGGAGCAATACACAGATTTCAATAAAGGATTCTTTTTCTTTGTAGGTCCTGTTCAGAATAGCAAACTGATACGCAAATTGACACGTACCCTTGAAGCAGTAGTGAATGAAACTACTTTTGCCCTAGGTAACCTGACTGAAGAGCAATCTGCTATGAGGATTGTTGTTCTTCAAAATCGCCTTGTCCTTGACGTCATACTGGCCGATAGGGGCGGGGCTTGTAGAGTCATCGGATCCAGTTGTTGCGTTTTCATTCCTAATAATGCGTCATCCGTGTATAAGGCCATAACAAGACTTCACGAAATAGCTCACCTGATTCACCAGAATCCAGGCACCTGGACTTGGTCCGGTTGGTTCTGGAGTGTGATTTCCGCCTGGGGATGGAAATTGCTATCATTCCTAGGAATAATACTGCTTATTCTATTCAGTTGTTGTCTTTGTCTGCAATGTGGGCCAGCGATTTGCGGCTTGTGCGCCACAGCTTGTATTCCCCATCCAAGTTCACGATCCCGAGCTCGAATGCGAAAGGACGAGTTATACGAACAGATAGATGGTCTCATGAATATTGATATATCCTGAAGGGAACGTAGGGGACAAGGAGGGAATGAGGAAAATCAAATTTTATATGACCAAGTATGTCCCCTATCGTGTACCCCAACGTCCCATGTTTATGCATGACCTCCGTGCATTTACCTTCCATGGCCAAAAATGAAGACGCAAATACATTTGCGTCCAACGTTAACATGTCTTCTACCAGATCCATCATGAATGACTTGATAATTCAGTCTTTAAACATGCCATGCCAACGTCTTTACATGGTACACTTTTGAATCAGAGTTAAAAAGTGAAGGAGGACCCCGCACAGGCTAGTAGGGGACTGGGGGGATAGTGAATCTTAAAAGACAGGGGTGTCCCCACGAGAGAACAGTCTGAGACTGAATTTCACACCTGGTTCTTAAGTTCTAGGGTGAACGTTTCATTCTCAAAGAAACATATTTATGAAGCATAAATATGTTTACATTTTTGAATCAAGCACACGTTTTCTCCATGTTTCCTGGCCCAGTCGAGCTAGGCCCTTTACGAGTCTCCAAGTTCATTTCTGTCTCTGAAAGCTGCAATTTAGGTGTGCATCCCTGACCTCTGCCTTACATCCTGCACAGACGAGCGGTGCCCAGCTCGGCCTGCTTGCCTGCCAAAACGTTATTTTGCCTACAGTTATCTGTTCAGCCTCCTCGAAAACACATTCCAGTCTAGTGAAATAGGTAAACATATTTCCGGCTTCAGAGCAAAGGGTCCTGCCTTTCCGTCTCCATGCAAGTAATTTACTGCTCCCGTTACCATGGTAGGCCCATGGCCCCCGCACTCTACATGAAGATTCATATGCACGCACTAGCATTCAATGATGAACGGCCTCTGCCCGAGAGACCTTTTACTTCAGACACTACATCCTCCAAACATGAGATACCAGATATGCTATAGGTCCAGGTCGTTCTGACACCCCAGACATCAGTCTCCTCTACTCGAGCAAAAGTCAAATCCTCCAGTTCTCCCCGGTTACACGTCATGCTCAGTTGCACGCACATCTAGGTCAGAAGTTTCTGCCAACTCTGCAAACTTTCACTAAGCATCCACCCACTTGTGACGCTTCTTGTGACGTTTCTCTGACATGTCAAGTACACGCCCATGTGTACGCCTTCTTACACGCCTCCTGTTACGCACATGTGTTCTTATCTCTCTCTTTTCACCTGTAACGCCTACTGTATTTGAATCAAGTATACTGTTTTACTATATATAATGTGTACTGTTAATAAAAAGTTGAATATCCTTCCTGAGCCTTCGTGGTGATGGAACTCGATGTCCATACCTCGAGGTATTATTTTCATTAAAGCCCGTATGACTCAGATTCCACGGACTCTGCCTCTCATTTCTTGCGCTATCCTTTTACTTGTAATTATATGGAAAAATGACACGGTAAATTTATTTTCCACACTACTCAAGAGAGTTCATTGTCCAAACAGATGCTTCTGAGTTGGGAGTGGGAGCTGTGCTTTCACAACTTAATGTAGATGGTCAAGACCAGCCCATTGCTTTCATTAGCAGAAGGCTGACCCCCAGAGAGAAACGTTGGTCAGCTATTGAGAGGGAGGCCTTTGCTGTGGTGTGGGCCCTAAAGAAGTTGAGACCATACTTGTTTGGCACTCACTTCAAGATTCAGACCGACCATAAGCCCCTCTTATGGCTTAATCAGATGAAGGGTGAAAACCCCAAACTACTCAGGTGGTCCATTTCCCTACAGGGGATGGACTTTACAGTGGAGCACCGCCCAGGGACTGACCATGGCAACGCAGATGGTCTCTCCAGGTACTTCCACTTAGAACATGAAGACACAGCTGGTCAAGGTTAGTCTAATGTCCCTGCGTTTGGGGGGGGGGGATGTGTAGGAGAGTAGGGTCTGCTATCCTATGGTCACCCCAAATTTTTGCTTTTTGCTTCACTGGTTTATGACTTAATGTGGCTGTGGGCCTGCCAATCAGACCCATAGCCTGCTGTTCTCTCTCTAAATTACTGCCAATGCACTCTAGGTGCATTACGAATTGGAACTGGTTCACCTTATAGGCCCCTGTAACAGCGTACCATAGGTACCCAGGGCATAGGTGTAGCCAAGGCCTACCAGGGGCTGCAGCATGTATTGTGCCACCCCTGACCTGGCCTCCATATTTGACACAACTGGCTGATCACTCAGCTGGGGTAAGTTGGTGTAATCACCTCTTTTTAGATATAGTATCCCTATATCTAACCTTAACTGGACACATGTTAACCTATAAGCCATTCCTATGGAAGGCCCCTGCAATCCTGGGGGCAGAGTGCGTGGTTTCATGTGAGATGGTGCTCTAGCATGAGCTGAGCCTGTCTGCAGCTGTCGGGAACAACTCCCTTAGCTGTTCCGGGATATTGCAATACCATATACTCTTAAGTGCATTATAATCCTCACGGTTACATGCTGACTTTGGTTTGGCTTTATCAAAACATGTCGAGTAAGGTGTCATACGATTTGGAATACTATCCCCTCGACAGTTCTGTCGACGGATATAGCATTCCACCCTTCTAGAGGGACACGACATGTACATAGCCTTAACCCCGGTTAAAGTTAACCAGAGCCTCAGCATCACAAAATGGATGCTGCCACCACAGACACAAGTCTGACCTCCTGCTGCTGGGAGTCCTTCCAGCGAGGGAGGCTTGGACCAAGGGTTTCCTGCCTTGGGAGGTGCGAGCACCACCCCAGACAGGATTTTGTGTATTGGGTAGGACAGGGCTGAATAGAATCAGACATGCCCGGGGCACACAAGGTGTCCTCCTGCATAAGCCAGTCCAAACCGGTCCTGGGACTTTCCAGACCCAGGCCTGGCGAAGAGCTGGACAAAGGAAAGGGGGTGTAACCGCCCCCCTTCCTGGTCCCACCCAGAGGAGGGACCTAGCAGGTGATCCACCCCTCAGATTGGGAATAAGAGTGGGAGCAGTGCCATAGCACCTCAGATCATCCTGAACCAACTTGAAACTAAGAAGACGACTGGACTTCGACATTCTGCTGCACAGACGACTGAAGAGCATCTCCCTTGTGGCCTAGGAGTGGCCACCCTGTGAACACAGGCACCATCCAGCAACTCGACGTCTGCTTTGCCGCCGCATCCTGCCAGAGCCCGAGCCCAGAGCCTGACGAGACTCAGACTCCCAGACTTCTTACAGCCCGATCCACAGTCCCTGCAAAGAAGGGACCCGTGGAGGCACCGAGAGACGTGGGACCGGACATCTCGAAAGACCCCCGAGAAGCTGACTGAGCAGCACCCGAGGCACCCTCGACGCTGTGCATTGGGGTTTGAGAAGCCCCGCAACCGAGCAGCCCTTGCACCGAAGATCAGCCCCCCGGCATCTCCACGATCTGCGTGGGGCCCTTTTGCATCGTGCCACTCGACGCACCATCCCGCCCACTTGCCACGTGGTAAGCGGCCATCTTGGTGACGAAACCTACGATTTACACTGCGGGTCTGGTTGCTCCAGACTTGCCCTCACTTCTGTAAAAAGGAGCACCCGCTCTGACCTTGCTGGTCCGAGTGATAAGCTTTTTCCACTTCCTGCGTGGCTTGCATTAGCCAAGGCCTGTTTGCTCCGATCAAGTTGCCGACACCGCCATCAGCTATAGCCTTCGTGGGAAAGCTCGTGATTGACTCCTGGACGTCCTCGACCTCTTCGTGTCCACGTGGCTGCAGAGAGGAGCTACACTTCATTGCCTGTTTGCACCCGGCATCGCCTGGTTCCATCCTGGTTCCACGTTAGTCACTGGCTATTGACTTTGAACATTGTACCCTCTGCTTTCAGGTCTTCACCACTTCAGATCCACCCTTGGGTCCACCGGAACTCTTCACATCGAGCCACCTGCAGCATCTTCAGCTCCAAGCACCATCGACCTGCGTGACGAAACCCGACACTACTTCGCACCTGTGCACCCGCTTCCTGTGGGTGAGGTAACTCAGCAATGCCGGTGTTCCCACACTGGTACACACCTCTAGTGTCTGTGTCTAAAGTTTCATTCTCCTAGGTCACTCGGAAGGGGCCCTACTAACTAACTTTGTAACTTTTACGCACCATTGACTTTACATTGGTATATGCGTGCACTTTCCGCACTGCACCCGAGTCCCGCGGGCCTTTCCCGACTTCTTCACTGTTAGTCCCGAACAGCTCCAGCGATTCCCCAGGCCCTATGCCTACTTCCTTTCAGCTAGGTGGTTCTTATACTACTATTTTAGTATATGGTTTAGGTGGCCCCTAGGGCTCATCCATATTGTGCACCTTTTGTATATTTAAACTGTGTTTTGTTTTAACGCATTTGCTTCTGTGCTCATAAACAGTATAGGGGATTTTGTACTAAATAAATATATATATATTTTCAATATATATCTGTGTGGTGTCCTTTCATTTGGTCTTCAAGGGGATTGTGTATGGTAAAACAGCTTGCTTCACATGCCTTTACAGAGTTTAGCCTAAGACTGCTTTGTCCACGCTACTAGGATAGCTGGTCTATAAGGTTGACTTACAACCAATCATCATAAGGGTTGCTTGGCATGGTACAAGGTGATCACTAGAACTAGTGAGCATCATATACCAGGCCAACTTCTCACACATACCAGTTATTTTTTCAATTCTTACAATTCAGAGATTATTTTTTCAAACAAAATATAATGCATTTGCCACACTCTCATGTAGTCCTTCCCTGTTTTTTAAATATTGCTCACAAAACTAGAATTAGTACAATGTACGGGCATTTGTGGGGCGCCAGAAGTGCAGATCTTAGTAAATTAGAAAATAAATGAAGCCAGACTCTGAATATGGATACAGAACTATCTGAAATCACATTGGCTTTAGATAAAATAAATAATTCAGTACAGTCTGTTAGTTTAAAGCTACAACAGTTTCGAACTATTTGCATGCTATATTATACTCCAGACAACATAATAAAGTGGCAATCAGCAACACAACCATTATGCAGTGGGAGTACAGATAGAGCAAGCTGTCCTAAATGTGGTCAAAAGGCGGCTGATATCTTTCATATGTTTTACTTATGCCCTAAACTATCAGATGTTTGGGAAAAGTCACACAATATATTGGTCAACATCTGAACCTTGATTCAACTATATCCTTTAAAGAAATTATGTTGGGTATAAGATATGTGATGATCCTTATATGGGATGTTTACTGTCCATTTTATTAGTTACTGCCCGTCTTTGCATAGCTAGAGAGTGGATCAGCTCTAATCCTCCTTCATTATTCGATTGGCTGGTTCTTATGAAGGATATTTATAAAAAAGAACGTGCATTAGCCAAAACTCGATCCATTCGCTCAATGTTAAGATTCAATTGTATTTGGAATTTCCTCGAATGTCAGCATGATATGTTATCAAACTGATTGAGGATGGTCTTGGATTGCCTCTGTATAAGTATTACTTCTTTTGGGATCTTTTTCTTTTTTGTAGTTAAAGCTTGCTCTTTTTTTTATCAGTTCTGTATGGCTATCTCATCGAATGTATAACATATGTCTGATTTTCAATATATGTCTGTACACCTCGCCAAAATAAAAATGAGATTAAAAAAAAGGAATATAAGTTAGGGGCAAATAAGGTGAAAGAGAGGGTTAAGGCAATTAGGACTCCAGATGGTGCCCTCACCCATAAGAAGGAGGCGATTTGGAATGCATTTAGGGACTTCTATAAGTGGCTGTATAGAGCTGAGAAAAAGGAAGATGGGGACATTGCTGAATATCAGGAGCAAGTCAATTTGACCGGTCTAACAGGGCAACAGGTTGAGCTTTTGGACGGTTGTATGATGGAACCCCGCATGCATTTACCCCGCCTGCCTTTACAACACAGTCACAACCCCAACTGCGATGTTATCACATGTTACTTTACCGCGCAAGTCGTTACAACAACTTGCTCATATGTTACTTTACCATGCAAGTCGTTACAACAACTTGCTTTATGGGGCGCTGGACTTTGGAATAGTATAAATTACTATTCCAACCCCAGTCTATGCAGCAGTAGGGAAGGTGTTGGACTTAAAAATCCAACATCAGTCCAACAAAATGACCCCTAATGCAAGTCATTGTGACAACTTGCATGGTAAAGTAACGCGTGGTAACGTCACAGTCGGGGTAGTGACTGCTTTGTGCAGGTAAGTCCTTGTTGTTACTGCGGTGTAAATTATTTTTAATTTTCTGGACAAGCCTATTAGGCTAGAGAGGTGATCAGCAACTTTGCAAGGCTCCATAAGGCACAGGATAGTACAGGTTCACTGCAGAGCATTATAAACACTTTTTCCCCTAATAGCGCCCATACTAACAAATCTTTTTAACACTTTGGAGGATGTGCAGCTGTTGACAAACAACAAGAGAGAGGCATTAGTGGCAGAGCTGCCCAAGCCGGATTAGTATTTGACGGGTTACACCTCTTATCGTCCTATGCCGTATCGCCCATTTAAATGTGGGTGTTCAATTGTACACTAGCATTTTGTTTGCAGGATTGGGTCCCTACATTTTGAGTCTTATTGACCCAGGTCAAGCAGGGTTTATTCATGCTAGAGGACGGATATATGACGGTACCACGCGTACTTTTACAACGCAAACCGTTACCACGCTACTTTTACCACGCAAGTCGTTACAACGACTTGCGTGGAGGGGCGCTGGATAATAAATTATTTAATTTACTATTCCAACTCCAGTCCCCGTGGACTCTAGGGAAAGGAGTTGGATAGTAAATTAAAGTATTTACTATCCTGGAGCGCTCCCCAGCGCATTTCGTTGTAACGACCTGCGTGGTAAAAGTAGCGTGCTAACGGTACCGCGTTGTAAAAAATGCGTGATAACCGTTGCATACCTCGAGGACCCTTGGACAATTCTATAAGGGTGATTTACCTTCTAGACAAGGTGTGGAGGGCAACGGTAGAGGCCTTGTTGATGTCTGTCAATGCCAAAAAGGCCTTTGACAGGATATATTTGGCCATATCTCTGTAACCTGCTCGAGGGGTATTGTTTGGGGCCTAGATTTAAGACATAGGTATGTAACGACTACTACTCCCCGTAAGCCAGGCTGCTTGTGAATGGGAACACCTAAGCCCCTCTCTCCACAGAACTGTTGTGTAGTTCCTACAAATCTATATAGGACCTGTGCCTTTAGACAAAATAAACTAATGGATTGGTGTCCAGACTGATTCCAGACACCCCCAAAGGATATGTTAGTCTGTAGACCAGCTAGCTCACAGTGCTGATAAGCCCCACAACCTTACCAAGGAGCTAATAGTTTCTGGCAACTATTGAACATGACAAACCTGACCCCTCAGGGATCATGGAAACAGTATAGTACTTTTCGGTCAGTCACTCATGCTCACTCAAGCTCAGTTAGAAGATACAGAATTAACAGTGGGGATGTTTTTAATATGCATTTATTGATCCAGCATCATTCTAGCATAAAATACATGTGCTGCAACAACCATTAGACAGAAACAGATGAATGTGGTTATAAGCACCAACAGAGTAAATAAAAGGTATAATTCTACCATGGTGCTAAAACAATGAATAAATGTGGGTATATAGATACATGGCAGTAATCATGAGTACTCCTAAGATGCAAACCTTAACTAGATGTACCTAAGTGTACCTAGCATGTATGAAGGTTTATAGCCAAGAATTCCCCTAGGAAAGAGCCAACCCCATTATCTGATGCCAAAGATGAAGGACTCCTTCTTGGTCTCGAGTTCGACACCCCGCGAGGGATGTCAGACCACTGCGTGCTGGAGTGTCTATGTGCAGGTACTTCAGCGCCTTGTGTCAGCATGGAAGCTTCTCCTCTGGTTTGTCCAGCGATGATGTGGTACTTATATACCCGAAAGGTTACCCTCAGGGGTTCTACTCAGATGTGTTGTGGTACTTTGAGCCTGTCGGCCAAGGATGACAATAGTGGTGACTTTTGTACAGAGTTATTAGGCAGAAGATGGTATTTCTGCTGTAATACTAAGAATCCTCATGCATAATAAATGAGGCTAGTTTTCATTGGCAGATGGCTCATTTCAAGACATATTCACATAGAAATCGGTATTAGGCTGAATTGAAATTTGTGTTTCATTAGTGTTTTGTTGCTGTTTAATTTCCACAGGCACGAGTTCCATTCCATTGTTGGTAACTCCATTACTTCGCATAGTAGAATCTTCATACGTTATTAGTAATTCTGTCTGAACTTCCTATATGGTAGTGAGAGGTGATCGACAGCTACCCAAGAGCCCACACAGCCTCCTATTTTGTATTGGCCACATAGTGTGGTTTGATCAGATCAATGGAGATGAATCGCTCTGTAAGGTTGCCAAAATTCTTCTTTGTCCACAATCTTTTCTCTGACCAGGTTCCCGATCTTCGGGACCCAGACAGGTCTTGCCGGAACAGTTTTTACTTCCCCAGTGGAGGTGCATTTTACTTGGACGTTGCATTGTAATGCCCGGAATGCATTGAGTTCCTGTAAAACAGCCAAACGATCATTGATGTCAAATGCTTTTTCATCTGCCTCTATGCTGCCACAATCGACTACAGGTCCCACATTCTAATCCCAAACAGGACCTCATATGATTATATCCCTAGGGAACTTCTTGGCATGGTATTAAGTGCCCTCTGGACCCCATATAGGTGATTGACCCAACTGCCACCCAAACCTAATACTCTCGCTGTTAAGGATTGCTTTAAATCTTGGTTTTTCCTTTCCACAATCGAATTTCCCTCAGGGTGATCAGGAGAGGAGTACCGCAAGAACACACCCAAACTTCCCATAGCTTCTTCGTAAGCCCGACAGCTAAACGTATGGCAACTGTCAGAATATAATGTGCAAATTGCATATGTACATATAAAGACTCGCAAATCCTTTATAACAGTTCGAGCGTCAGCCGAGTGCTGGGGCCAAGCCCATAGGAATCTAGGGTATCAAGGAGGGGGTTTACCCAAAACTAGTCACTGGGACCTGGGTCATAATGTTACTAAGAGGGAAGGGGTCCCAGTGAAAATTGATTAATTATCACAAGTTAAATGAAATTAGAAAACACTTAATGAGTCTACAATGTTTTATTCACACTATAGACCAAACCAGGATATAGTATCCAACATTACTCATTTGAAAAGGTTGAATAGTGCCCCTGGGAGTAAGGAAGAAGTGATAAGGTGAGGTAGTGCAGGTAGGGAATAGTGACAATAAAATCAGACTTGTATCTGGCGTATTTATAAATCAATTCAAATGTACAAAACGATCATGAATCCAAATGCATCACTTAAACAAACACATGCCCCACGTAATACATTATATGTAACAATTGCGAATGGGGGGCTGGAGCAAGGAGGAGAGTTGTCGACGTTGCGACCCACAGTTGGTGCAGGAATCAGTGGAACCCTTGCGGCGGGGTCTTCATCAAGACAAGTAGGGGACTAGCAACCTAGTTAATCGGTGCTCATCGTCATATAATCATATTGAAAAACCTCCGTGTGAAGACCATGAAGTCAAATTAGTTGTGGACACTGGCGTTAGGGCGGGAATCATAAACCGGCACGGGGACGCTGGGCACTGGGAATCCAACGAGTTATTAGGGAGTTTCGAATGGATTTAGATCGTCCCCATGTAATAGGCGCTGCGTGTGAATCAAAAGTCGCCCGCAAATTTTTGTTCAACCGGCGTCTTCACAGCAGGGTCAAAAAAACTTTAAAAACTTTAAAAAACTTAAAAACATAGGAATCTAGAGCATGACTCCACCGCCACCAAGATGTACTTGTAATCCTTGTCAGATTGCAAGGGGCTGCAGTGGTCCAAATAGAAACATGCAAGCGGTCTATCTGATATCAGTAGTGGTGTCTGTGGTGGACGTTCTACAGTGAAACCCTTCATCTGTTGACATATGTCACACTAAAGGACAAAGCCCTGGTCTGCTTTGAAAGACCTGGCCACTAATAATGCTGTTTCAAAAAATAAACTGTTGTAGTAATACCTGCATGAACCCAGACCCTCGCGGGCAGCTAGAATTAAATCTAATCTGCGATCTTTGTTTGGTGTTACTCTATTCCCCACTCCTGGAGTTTGAGCATACAGAATATTTTGTGCATCTAACTTGTAGGAGTACTTGATGGGAAAGCCTTTTGGCAAGGCTGAGCTGTTATTACGCATAACAATGACAGCTACCATTATCTGTCCATCTATCCTCGTGCTGGAACGAGTGATTGCAGCAAGGGCCTTGTCGGCTTCATTAGCCAATGAATTCTCTTCACTGTGAATGCCAACACGTTGATGACCCTGCATATGAATCACGTGAACCCATGGCAAGCCTTTTTTAAGCTCTGCCACTTGTTTCAAAGCAACTTGTGCTTTATTGTTCAACCTTTTGAATCTCTAAACCCATTCCGGCCCCCAATAGTGGAGATATTCATTGTATGACTGGACACAGTAAAATGAAGCGCACACAATCAGTGTGGGGGATTCCTGATCTGTATTTTTCTGTGCCAGTATCGGTGCTTTTAGTTCTGTCAGCTATGCTATGCAATCTCCTAGAGACTGTGTCTGCATAGTGCTAGGACGGAACTTGCCGTCCCACATACGTCCTTTTACAATCACACCTACAGTGCTGTATTGATGTTTCCTTCCTATGGCAGGCTAAGCAGATCCATAAGTGTAAATTATGTATTCATACTGATCTAGAGGCATTATTTCATTCGGGAGAGGATATTCTTGTTCATATTGCAAGAATGCTTGCATTTTTAATGTATAATCAAATTTGTAGTCTACTAATGTTGTAGTGAGAGAATTAGCACATTGTATCCATCTTGGATGCAGTGCTATCGGGTTTGCAACTCTTCTACATGGATGCAGTGCTATCATCTACATAGCACAATGCCTCCTCCTCAAAATTTTGAAGTATCTCTGATACTGTTGCGGAGAACAACTCTGGGCTAGTCCTATACCCTTGGGGCAATCTACAGAATTGGCATTAAGAGCCTAGGGCCAAAACTTTTATCAAATATCTGCTTTCAGGCACTATATTTTGGCAAAAGAATCCATTTGAGATATCTAGTGTTGTTTTATATTTCTTCAACACAATGTTATTCCTCAATGCGGCACTGTGTGCATTTTGTACTGCAAATGTTTTCTTGCATGTGTTCAAATGCCTGTAGTCTAAAACTAGACGGTATGAATTTTTGCATTTTATCACCGGAAATAAAGGATTACTCAAGGAAGAGATGCAAATCTCAATCACACCTCGATATTCAAGTTGATCCAAGGTCTCCCTGACTTGCTTTTTCATGTGTTGTTTTATTGGGTACTGTCTTTGTGGTGTAGGAGTAGTCTTAACTGGGATTTTATGGTGAGGTGATTCAGCATCCAACCGTACATGATTGCGGTATAATGCTGGAGCTAGCGCTCCTGCCCACTCCTGTGCATATGAATGTTTTACTGATTCTGGAACGAGGTCGGAGAAGGCTGGTAATATTATGGCTTCTCCTTTTGGGCAGTCCATAAAGAACTCAGGTGTCCAATCTTTTTCAACCAATAGGATATCATATCCGCTTTAAGACACAGGGCGAGGCGATGGTGACGTGATATCACTCCGCCCACGTGATCAGTCCTGGCCATTCATGGTATCACACAACATAAAGCCGCTCCCACCCCCTCTCCGGCATTCCCGGGAGACAGCAGCCGAGAGAGCAGGTATACCGCGGGGAGCCACGAGTGCTGAAGTAAGCCTTCTTTGTCTAGTTACTATTTGTCAGGAGCACGGGCACTCCACAACCCCACGAGTGCTCAGTGCATTTGCCCTTCTTCTTCTACAGATAGACACCGCGTGAAGGGATCCCTCGCTGTCCTCACCAAAGGGGCGTGTTCATGCCTCTTGCTAAGTGAGTTTTTGTCAGCATTTACGATAGCTGCTACTACATCGTACATCTCCCCTATATAAGAGGAGAGTTTCCTGGCTTATCCATTGTTCGATCTAAATACAACTCGCATGACGAAAATCTATAAATATTGTATAACCCTAATTGAATGGTAGTCACGAACTAAACAGCACAATGCTCGCAATACTTCATGACTAATGAAGCAGCAGTGTAAATACGTGACGCCTGCTCACTTTGATGGCCGGTTAAGTTAGGCTGGCATTGGTGCAATACCCCGTAATCAGGGCAAGCACCTTATATTAGTTGGATGTACGTCAAGCATGCATTTCGCCTTTTTCTGAAATGTGAAAGACCATCACTAATAACTAACGCATTTGATCACAGGACTTAATCTTTAGGTTCGCTTATGTGTTATTGTTTGTCTCCTTTCTTCCTACAGGTTTTTGGTTTATTCCTGCAAATTGCAGCGGATAACTACGGAGACTGTCCGGTGAATTATCACTTATGATATTTTTTACATTTAGAGCCTCTCGGGAGGGTACGCCTTAGCGCGCGCACACCACTGGAGGACTTTATGGTAGATGCTGACGAATGCTGAGCAAATTGCAACCTAAGCAGCAGAAACATGTTGACCGATTTTTGATATTCAACAGGACTCCGGTTCCTTAACTCAGAACCTTGTGTAGTCCGTCCACATTGTTTTTATCCAATGCAGGTTGGCCATTATTAAAGATTCTTGTAAAGGCTACAACCTCTGCATTTTTAACACACTTGTACACTCATTTATAGTCACATTCTAATTTGGGCACTGTTACACTCACCACATCCTGCTCCGCTGTAATAAGGCGTTGTAGCACGCTGGGGGGACATTCGGTCACCCCAGCGGGGACCCAATGATGAAGCATTTCACCAATTAGTGGTGAGTGAGGGTCCTTCAAAAAGAAAGGATTTCTTCTTCCCCTTACGATAGCCTTGGGTGATCACTGCATTTGGCAGGTGTTGTCCTTAGAGGGGAGTTTGTTGGGTATTCACCGGGAGATAGAGAGACATTACTTTGTACATGCACTTGTGGGAGTATTGACCACATTTACAGTACAGAACAAACAGACTTCACTATTTAATTTTGGTAGCACCACTCTTATTTCCACTCAGTCACTCCTCTGTTGTTAATTATGAATCTGATTGGGGTACAGGAGTGTCAACTCATGCCCTTTCTCTCTTGTTGGTATTAACTATCATATCCATATGTCAGGTTCTCCAAGAAGTTACCCTTTACTTTCCTGGATATGTCCCCCTCCATTTGGAGTGTTATTTTATATAACTGATGGAGGACACTTACCCTAATATCAGGTGTTCCCCTGTGATATGCTCATTCAATGCTGCTGTCACCAGAAATTCCATCAGGTTCTGGCGAGCTATTGTTACTTCTGCTGTGCTGTCTAGCATCCAGCATAGAGACAAAAACAGGCATGCATAGCAGCAATAATTCCATAATTCTTAACTATGAAACAACAATATAGGCTCATGTAATAGAGATATTTTGGCAATCCCGATCCCCAGGACCAGCCGGCTAGTTCAACAATCATATCATCATTCAATACATTTCAGTCAGTGAGATCCAGGTGTAGTAACAAGTAAGAGCAGAGCGGCTGTCAAATATTTTTAGGCCGGGAGGCAAGAGGCAGCAAAGTTACATAAACATCGCTAGTAGTGTCGCAATACATCATATCTCTGAGCCAGCCCTCCACTAGGGGCTGCACGGTTCCACCCCAGTTTAGGAAGACCTGCTTTTTAGCCAGCACTAGCACAATTGCGGTGAAACGCCTAATCCCCGGACTCAAAGGGAGTACAAACCCCAGCAGGGCCAAATGCGGAGAATACAAGTGTTCAGCCCCCAGGTACCTACGCAAGTGCTCCCAAGCCCAACTTATGGTTTGTATGGTATAAGTCTCGGCTGGCGTTCTCCTAGGCTCGCGCGGGAGGATAGTAGAGAGGGGATATGGATGGGCCTGTGTGTGCTCAGGTTTCAGGAACTGTAGACACATGTCCAGATGGTACCAGAAGTAGGCATAATGCGCCTGTGCCACCAGATAGTACAAATAGAAGTTGGGTACTCCAAACCCTCCTCTTTCGAAGCGTTGAATAAGTGTTTTCCAATCCACCCGCGCCAGCCGTCCCACCCAGATCACTTGTGTCAGCATCCTCCCTGAGGGTTTTAAAAAAGGACACTGTGAGTGGGATAGGAATATTTAAAAACAAGTATAAAAACCTTTTTGATGATCACAATGCGACCCCCTATCAACAAAGGCAATGTAATCCAGCGGTCTATCTGCCCAGAAAGACAATCAATGGCTGGACCATAATTTAGCCGGACAACCTCCGAGGCTGTGCAGTGTATGGTTACCACAAGGTATATGGGGGGATCATCACACCAACGTAGTGGGAACTCCAACAGAAATAGTGCAGTAGCATCCGTTAGGGGGAATATCTCAATTTTTTTCCAATTGATGGCCAGTCCGGAGGATACGCCACACCGCACTACCTCCCTCATAATTGGAGGGAGATTTAGAGCCGGCTCTGGAACAAACAGGAGGATGTTGTCCGCATATAAGGACGCAAGTAGGGGCCCCTGATGAAATCATTTTCCCTGCTGAAGGTGCAGTTCCTGCAGATGTCGCTCCAGTGGGTCTATCGTAATAATAAAATGTAGGAGCGAAAGTGGGCAGCCCTGCCAGATGCCCTTGCGACAATGTAAATCTATTAGACAATATCCCGTTTATACAAAGCTGTGCGACTGGGTTAGAATATAGAAGGCGGACCAAAGACCAGACATTTTGGGGGAAGCCAAGTTTGCCTAATGCTGCATGCAAGAAATCCCACTCCAGGGAATCAAATGCCTTTTCTGCATCTAATAATATTGCCGCGGCAGGAAGCTCAGAGTTGATCTGATTGATGACCGCAAACAGTGTACCTAAATTTAACGAGGTCGACCAGTTTGGCATAAATCCCAACTTGAAAGGGGATATGATCTGCCCAATTATAAGCAGAATACGTATGGCCAATACTTTTGCTAATATTTTATAATCCTGATTTAAAAGGAACAGTGGCCTGTAAGAGGCGCAATTGTCAGATGGCTTGCCCGGCTTTAGGAGTAGAGTCACTATTGCCTCGCGCATAGTGGGGGCAGCTTGCCGGATTCTAACGGCTTTGCATAGACAATTGTGGGACAAGTTGCACCTTGTAAGTTTTATAAAACATTCCTGTGAGACCGTCTGTGCCGGGGGCCTGTGAGCCATCCAGGTTATCTATGGCCTCTATAATTTCGTCTGCGCCAGTAGGTGCGGTGAGGAACTCTTGCTGTCCCTTCTCTATCCACACCATTGCTATTTCATTTAAATAATCTGTCAGCGCTTCGCCAGTCGGTGGTGAGCGCATTGTGTAGAGGTGAGTGTAATAGGAAAAGAAGCTCGATTGGATATCAGTACCATCCGTGACATGGGTGACGTCTGCAGCCTGGAGCTGCGTGATATATGTAGCTTCGTGCCTAGGAGTGAGCAAGCATGCCAGAGTGCGTCCCGGTCTATCTCCCTTTCCGTACACCCGGACACAAGCATATTTCCCCAAGTAAGCAGTTTCCCGATGCCCCAACTCTTGGAATTCTCACAATAGTTTAGCACGTTGATGCAACAGAGAGAGGGCAACACTCGTCAATGCCTGGGCATCCAGATCCCGTAGTTCCCGCTCAGCGGCTTCGAGCTCTCAGCGAATCATGCGAAGCACCCCAGTTTGCTTAGCAATAGAGATGCCCTTCATTTACACCTTAAAGGCCTCCCATAGGGTAGCGTAGCAGGGTACAGAGCCTGTATTTCTCTGTAAGTAATCTACAATCGCGTCCTACACTTCACTCCCGAAAACAGTGTCTAGTATTGATTCAACTGGGAATCGCCAGAACGCAGAGGGACGCACAAGAGTGAGCAGAGCAAGCAACAATAGCACTGACGAGTGATCCGATAGAGTGCGCGGCAGGTGATTCACCCCCTGGACGTTGTGGAGTAAATCAGGAGTAATGTACCATCGTTCTATTCGAGACAAGCTACCATGCGGGCCGAGTAAAATGAGTATCCCTGAGCTGACGGGTGCCGGTGCTGCCAGGCATCCGCCAGGAGATGTGTGTGTAATAGTGTCTGAAGTTCCCTCGTGGAGCAGGGCTTAGTGTTATGCCCAGTGACTGTGGTGTCTGACCCGGGTTGTAGTGTGAGGTTTAAGTCACCCCCAAATATGATAGATTCCATTGGCATGCCAGTAATGTGAGTGGAGAAAAGAAACAACCCCACACTAAGTGAGAATAGTAGGAGATCTCCAAGGGGGGCAGCAAAGCCCCAAGCAAACCACGAGATATGGTAACAATACAATATCATATGCATGTAGCTGCACTCATGAAGTAACAGTATGGTAAGCGTGTCTCTGATAAAAAGGGAAAACACCACAACACCATGCCCTTTAAGTGTTCCTGAATTCGTGCCTAGGCCAGTGTTCCTCTGAGGGTGTTGAGAGCGGACATTCTCATTCCTCAAGGTCTGTTTGATATCTTGAAACTTGTGCCGGGCCTCCTGCACCATTGGCGTGCAGCCTGGGTAGAGCGAGAGGGTCATTCCCTGATACTGCAGATTCTCCACCTCCCGGGCCTTTCGCAATGCAACATCTCCATCATGATAGTTCAGCCATTGCGCAATGATAAGACGCGGAGGCGCGCCAGGAGCAGATCTGGGGGCCAGGGACCGGTGAGCCTGCATCACCGCAAATATGGTAGAAAAATAGTCTCTGCCAAAGAAGTCCGACAATAACCACTCCACATATGCCTCCATGGGGCCAGTGTTGGCAGTCTCGGTGATTCGCAAATTGTTGCGGCGGGATCGTGTTTCAAGATCCTCCGCCTTTGCCGTTGTCATTTTCAGAAGGCGCTCCGTGTGATCTAGGCGCTTAAACATGGCAGCCTGTGAATCCTCGGTGTCAGAGATGCACTCCTCAGCAGCTACTATGCGGGTCACATGCTGCTTCAGTCGGCCATGCATGCCATCCATCCGTGCACTCAGTTCATCAAAATGAGCGTCTATGGCCTTGAAACCAGCCTGCAGTTCGGGCATGATGGTGGCGGCTCTCTCCGACACAGCGCTGGCAGCTCCTGTGGATCGGTGCACTGAGGGGGGTCACCATGTGGCGCTTCGTCTCCACCCTCCTTCCTAGGGGTCTTGGTGGCCTCAAAGATGAGCTGCCGTTGTTTAGGGTCACCCCGACCCATGCTAATCAATTGTGTGCCAAGATGCAATAAAGTACGAGGTTTCCCAGCCAAACAATAGTATAAGGTGCAATAAATAGGGAGGGGGGCAACAGCAACTCCACTGCTCCACCGATCAAGAGTTTGGGGATGGGCTGCAAATATGTCCGTCACACCGCCACATCACCAGTGCAATTTATGATCATAGTCACTCTCCTACTTCATCAGACATACTTCCAGGCATCACAATCTCTGCTCCTCTGTTACCTGCAGTAAAGGGCAGCATGGAGGTTCACATGGACAGACAACTCCCGGGGGGACTCTGAAGGTCATCATGCATTCCCATTAGGCATATGCAGGTAGCTGATCCCAGCTGTGATCCATGCTCCACGCCTGTCTCATTTATGGTGCGTATGAAATCAATGGGGAGGGGGAGCGGTCCTGCACACGTGTGCCAGACTCACCGCCACCTCCCGGTGCTGGATAGGGGGAGTGCTTGCACCACGTTGGTGTAGGCCGCAGCTCCCCAGGCTCGATTGATTCCTTGGTCTGCTCTTGGCGACAATCCAATCCAACAGGCGTCGAAACGTAGACTACCACACACCCTCAAACCCATAGGAATAGAAGAAATCAATTCATTTTGCACCTATGTGTTATGACTATAGGGGAACTATGGACCTATATTAGGCTGTAAAGGTTCTACTGTATATAAATGCAATTGTGCCTATGTCACAACACCTTTACCCTGTCCCTCACTCATCCATTCACCCCCATTTCCCTTAAAACCTTCTTTTTCGCTATTACACTTTGAGCACTGTAAATATCACATGCAATAAGAGTACACTTAAGTAGATACATGGATTAACATTAATGTTTTGAATTATAAGAGCATCTAATGAATGTGTCACTTATGAAAAAATAAACCTTTGCTCCTGGTGAACAGACTCGGAACTGTTTTGTGGTGAATTGTTTGTGTAAAATTCAGGTTTAGGTACTACTTCAACCCTCTCTGGAACGTACTGTGATTATGACCCAGGTCGGGTAGTTTTATGGGTTAACCCCGTTAAAACTTAACACTTTGTAAGACTGGGGCGGAGACCCCACCGGGTCAGGTTAGGGTAAAGGTGTCGACCACCGGCGGCATTTTTGAGACTGTGCGAATAGCAGTCCTTGTGCTGTTTTGGGGAGGGGGTTAAGACTTGGAACATATGAGAGTGGGGGTGGGGTGTCAAAGGAAGAGCACACGCTTCAGTGGGAGAAAGCCTTGTGGCACATTAGGAAGTGGGTGTGACAGGGTAACTGGTGAGAGGAGTCGACTGCAGGGTAGGGGGGTAGAAGGAGCAGTACTCCCTTTAGGAGCGAGAGGGGGGCACAAATTAGTCAGTATACATGAAGTCAAAGGTGTAAATTGGGACCAGTAGACTTTGGGACAATCAGCGTCTGACAACAGGAGGGGGGTGATATCCGGGATGGTCGAGGGACATATTTAAGAATGGAGAGAGATACTCTTCGAGAAGGCAGGGCAGCGAACAATGAAGATACGCTATAGAGTGCCCCCTACAGCCCTTCAGAATGGAAGAGCCGTAGCGCCTACATGCGACTTCAGAGACTGTAGGAAATAAACACACCCTGTGCTTTTCAAGTGAAATAATAAATACCACCCCTGCTCTACAAGTAATATATTTTGTACACAAAGGAGTTAGGTCCTATTGTCGGGACTGAGGGTGGGCTGGACCGTTTAACTAGAACAAAAAAACCACAAGTGCCCACACACTCTTTGTTTATAATACAATTATTCCATAGACAAAATGAAAAAAATTCATTAAATCTGGTCAGGTACTTTTATTTATATCTATCACTTTTATTATTAGTAACACTTTTTTGTGGCATTATTTTTTTTTGGCAAAAGAAGATACACATATATAACCATTACATTACAAACGAGGCAAACTTTTAAAAAAATGCACACAAAGCAAAAGTACATCCAAATGACAGTAAACGTTAAACATTAAAACTTCATTCATTTTATGACTGTTTCCAAATCAATTTCTTATTCCAAAAAACAAAGCAACGCCAAATGACAAGAGCAACACAGTGTATGTCTGTTTTTCTGTGGCACTTGATGAAATAGTTAGCTCTCGTAGATATGCCGACGCGTTTCAGGTTCGAGTAACCAATTCTCAAACCCTCATCAGGGCTTTGTTATTTTTCTGTATAGGATGCAAGAAAACAATAAAGTTTTATTGACAACCTGTAGGCCTCATGTCTACCATTCATTGTTTGTAGAATCATCAAATTGTACCTGTATGTTTTGATCAGGCGGGGGATATTTTCATATATGTCACTGGAGACACGCTATTTATTGGGTCTCTGTATTTCAACTTTATTTCTAAAAAATGAAGCGCAAACAATGTAAGAGTGCAGGCCACAACACAACATTTCGTAGCTTTCAAACACTCATATCTTGAGTTTACATACCTCCAAGTGCACCATCCGGCGCCGCTGGGAGGAGAGTAAGAAGTCGTGGTCACTATGTTAGTGATCCTGTTTAAAAAGAGAGATTGATGCGCTACACGTTTTCATCGCCGAGTGCCTCATACCTCTTGTGTGTGTCCTAAGTCATATACAGGGTAGCTTTTCCTTTGGCGAATAACGATAATTCAGTCTGTAACCTATCAAAGTAAAGGACCGATTAAGGTAACGGGGCCCAAACACGCTTGGAACAGCAAGTGTCTACATGAAAATGTCTTGTGGCAGTTATGGAGATCGGCATACCTGTTCTGTAATTGAGCAGGCTGTTCGTCCTCCCTCGTGCTTTCCAAAGACCCTGTTAGGGCCGTTTCAATCACTGGCTTTTCATGTCACGCACTGCATCGTAAACATAACGTGCGTTCTATTAGTATCATTTCCGACTATCTCTATAAACAATAAACAATCCTTCAAGAAGGCGGGGGGCACGGTGCATACCTTAATACGCGCACTGTCCGCATCCAGTATCAGGCTCCCTCTGGCTCGCCTAACATACTGCGGCGGCCATCTTGAATTGTATAAAAAACCGAATTGCTGACCCAGTGTCTTGTGGGACATGTAGTTTAACACGCGATAAAAAACAGCGCTTTATTCAGAAAGATTATAATCGTGAGCCATTATCCTTTATTTGAGTTAGAATCACTAGGAGGATGTGCCACGATCGTGATTCGTGGTTTTAGACCAACATCGTGAATTTTCATTATGTAGATGAAAAGCGTATACATTCTGAATTACTGGGGCTGTCCTCTTTTTGTCTGACCGCCATTGTTGTGTTGGTAGCAGGCACTCTCACACAGCTACTGTATATTCATGGGGTAATGTTGTAGAACAGACGTCCTACCTTATGTATGTCTCTTTAGAAGAATGTCATTATTCACTTATATCAATATGTCACACTGGGGCCATTGTAGCTTGCGTTTTTTTATATTTTTTTTTATTTTTTTTATTTCATACCCTAGATAATTCTGACATACTATTAAGGCCAGTCAATGTACTGTTAAATTTAAGAATGAGGTATGCTTCCTTCTGTAACAACATCTTGTCAACATCAGCAGGGCGCTGTACGTTGCCCATTGTGAAGAGCACTGACCATTTAAAATCATTCTCAGTGTGAGACTTCTCTACAAAGTGTTCAACCATGGGGGCAGTTAATACTTTCTCGATTTATTCTGTGACCTAGTGTCAGCTGACATATTACAGCTTTGCAACAAGGGATCCCAAATGCAGAATTTGAATAAAGAAATATGGGAAGCAGTGATGGCACTACAGAGAAATGATAACCTGGTTATTAAGCCTTCAGATAAGGGGAGGAACATTGTTCTCATGTCTAGAGAGAAATATGTTAGAGAGGCACTGAGACAATTTGACGATAAACATTGTATGAGAAGGGTAATAAAGCGTACTACACTGTTCTTCAAATAAGATATAGTGAACAACTGAAGGAATGATACAGTAGCCAGTTACTGAATTGGGATAAAATGCAGTTTCTCAGGAATTACACACCGGTTGCATCCATAGTTTAATTGTTACCCAAGATACATAGGACCAGGTTAAACCTCCCCCCCCCCCCCAGGATGACGTATATTTTTTCCAAGAATAGTTTGCTAGAAAAACATCCGTTATATGTTGATCACTTCCTTTTCCCATTTGTTCGCAGTTTGAACTCTTATGTAAGAGATACACAAGATTTTATAGCGAAAAGCCAAAATGTACAATGGGAGGACATATATATCATGGCATGTTTTGATGTTGAAAGTCTATATACATGCATAACATCTAATGACTGGATCAGAGCATGTAAATATTTCTTACGAGCCCGTAGGATTCATGCACTTAAACATACCCACATGTTACTACAGATTATCAATATTTGCCTGACAGAAAATCAGTTTGCGTTTGAAAAGGATTTTTTTTTTTAAATCAAGGAACAGCACCTGCTTCGCCCACATATGCCATCTGGCATGTTGCACTAGCAGGATGCAGGAGGCTATCAGGCCCAGGAGCCGGAGGGTCATCCTGACTGAAACCCGGGATAGAGGCTGAAAGATCGGAATCATAGCCTTAATATCCCGGACTCGCTGCTCGGGAGGATAGACCCGAAACCGTGTCGAATCCAGAACCGCTCCGATGAAGGGGAGCTTCTGAGAGGGACTCAGGTGCAACTTCGGCACGTTGATGGAGAACCCTAGCAAATGCAGGAGGTCGGCCGTAGTCTGAAGGTGGGAGACGACTGCCTGGGGCGAGCCCGCCTTCAACAACAAGTCATCGAGGTAGGGTAAGACTGACACCCCTGAGAAAGCAGATGAGCTGCGACCACCGCCATCACTTTCATGAACCCCCAAGGGGCAATGGTAAGGCCGAAGGGGAGCACGGCAAACTGAAAATGCTCCTGGCCTATCGTGAACCGCAGGTAAGGCCGGTGGGCCAGCAGGACGCGGATGTGAAAATATGCAAGTCCAATGCTACAATCCAGTCTCCAGGGTCGAGGGTAGCCAAGACCTGAGTTAGAGTCAGCATCTTGAACTTCTCCTTCCAGAGGAAGCGATTGACGTTCCGGAGGTCCAACATGGGACGCAGACCCCCTTTGTCCTTCTTTGGGACCAGAAAGTAGTGGGAAAAACAACCACTCCCTACTTCTGGCCCAGGAACGCACTCAATGGCCCCCTTGGCCAAGAGGGTTGTGACTTCCTGCTGGAGAAGTGCCAAGTGTTCCCCCGACATACGGTGGTATTGAGATGGCATGGCTGGAGGGGTGTACTAAAAGGGAAGGGAGTAACCCTTGCGGATGATCTGCAACACCCACTTGTCCGATGTGATAGCGTGCAAGTGGGGGAGTTGATGGCGGATCCTGCCACCCACTGCCGTGGGGTGCCCCCAAAGCATAGATTAGGAAGGTTTGGAGGTAGAAGCAGCAGGGGCGGGACTGACCCCCACGCTGATTCCCAGACCTGCCCCTGCGGAAACCGCGCCCGCGGCGCACTGAGGTTGTTTCTGCACAGGCTTGCTGAAGGAACGTGCCTGGGTGCCCTTCCATTGCCATGAAAGGAACGAAAACCAGGAGTGGCTGGGCTTTTTGTGGAATGACCTAAGGACTTGGCCGTGGCCCGCGAGTCCTTAAAACGCTCCAGCGCACTGTCTGCTTTATCGCCAAACAGGCGAGTACCATCAAAGGGCATGTCCATGAGTGAGCTCTGGACATCTGGCGAGAACCCGGTAGATCTAAACCAGGCGTGGCGACGAAGCGCCACAGTAGTAGAAATTGCTCTACCTAGTGAGTCTGCGGTGTCCAGCCGACACCGAATAGCGAACTTAGCCGCATCTTTACCCTTGGCAACAGCTTGGGACAGCACAGCTTGGGTCTCTTCAGTACACTGAGGCAACACCTGTGGGAATAGCGGCCCAATAGGCATGCAGTGTTCACCGACTGAAGCCCTAAGCTGGCCAAAGAGAACAATCGCTTGCCGAACTGCTCCAGCTTCTTAGAGTCCTTATCCGGTGGTGCCGAGGGAAAGGCGCTCTGGGACGTCGAAGCTTGGATGACCAGGCTCTCGGGCGTGGGATGAGTGGTCAGAAAGGCAGGGTCACCCAGCGCTGGGCGATTACACCTGACGATGTTCTTATCCACAGTGGCCCCTGTGGATGGCCGCGACCAAGTGCCCAGTAAGACGTTAGTGAGGGCGTCATTAAATGGCAGCATGGAGCACCTCAGTGAGGACATTAGTTTTTAAGGCCACCGTAGGGAGGTCAAGGTTGAGGACCTCAGCTGCCCGACGGAGCACCACCATGTAAGAAGCGCCCTACTCCATGGTAGCCAGAGAAGAGGCAAACCCCAGGTCAGAGGAGACATCAAGGCCGCCGGCCTCCTCTAACTCATCCGCCCAGTCCTGCTCAGAGCACACTGACAAGCAAGAGGGTCCTCGGCCCCTCCTAGTCGTCATCCACCTCTGCCGTATGTGGTACAGACCGCGACGGCGGGGCAGGGAAGGAACTAACAGCGTCAGCAACGGCGTTGGGAACGGCGCCGTTTTCCAATGTGGATCCCAGGTAGGAACAAAATTGTCCTGGAACCTGGGCAGGGGCGGAACCAATGGCATCCACTGTGGCGCCGGAAGCGGAGCCCAGGGTGGCGCTGGGGCCGGCAGCGTGAGGCCTTGTGGCACCGTGGCCGGAGCCAGCGGCGCAGGATCCTGCAGTGCCGGAGCCGCCGGCAGCGCCAACAGGATCCTGACACAGGACCACGGCCCGAGGGCACGCCGGCAGGAGCCCGAGGCCTAAACAGGCGGTACAAGGTAGCAAGAAATTCTTGCACCTGTGCGGGAGTCGCCGACGGACCCAGATAAGGTGGGTAGGCCGCTGGACTCCTGGACTCCGAAGGAGCCGCAGGGGCAGAACTCCTGTCCCACTCGTCTGCATCCGGAGACCGACGGGGGACGTCAGAGAGCGACAACGCTTCTTCGACTTCTTTTTGCCTTGTCTCTTACCCGAATCCGAGGGCAAAGACTTGGAGCTCTAGAAGCGATGACGGTAGCCCCGCGAGCGTTCTCTGGAGCAGCCCCTGGACCCTGAACAGTGATGGGACGAGTGCCGGACCTCAAGCAGCTTCCGGCGCCGCTCCCTCAAGGCCTTCGTGCTATGGCCCAACAGTCCATACAGGACCAGGAGTCATGGTCGTTCTCCAGGCAGTAGAGACAGACATCGTGGGGGTCCGCCACGACATATTGCGACGGCAAGCCCTGCAAGACTTAAAACCAGGCATCCCTACGTGCACCAGAGTAGATTCAAACTTGCAGGAGACAAAAGTCTCAAAAGGATAGTCAAAAAGTGACTAAGGTAGGTGCTCTAACCGGATTTTCGCTTACTGGAGTGGAAAAAGAAAGAACTGACGTCAGCATCTATGGGTGGCGCCTAAGTAGTCTCCATGACGTCATCTCGGCGCATACGACGCCAGTGACGGACTCGGAGCCACACAACGCCACCCACTGATGCGCAGAGGTACTGCTAGCGAAAACCTTTCGGATCCAGCCTGGGGATATTCTACGGTAAGGAATCTAACACTAACTAATGTTTCTTACAGATATATCGTTACTGAAGGTAAGTAACTTGTTCATCAGTTTCATACAAAAATAGAGCGAGCTATCAACCTGCAGTAGAGGTTCTAAATTATCATAGTTTTGCACATTCATTTCTGTGGAATGTTTCCTCCTCAAGTTCCTCTGTCTGAGATGGACTTGGAAGACTTCCATGTGAGCTGTGGCTATACGAACTATTCCGATCTTTCTGGTATGTAGATTTAGGTGATTTGTTGGATTGTCACAGTAATTAGGACTCATTCGTGCCAAGGTGTCTTACGAGCAATACTGCTTTCAACTTTTTCTTGAAGGTGGAGAGAGAAGAGTTACTGCACAACGCTTAAGGCAGGAAATTCCCTATTCTAGGTGTGTTGCTCGAGAAATTGTGGGCATGGGTCCTTTCCTTATTAAAACGTGGTGAGGCTAGTAATAGTGAGGCAGTGTGTGGTATCCTGTACCTTTTATCCGCATGCACTTATTATTCCATTGTAGAATGTACTTAAGTTAGAATGTCTAACCTGGAGAGTGTCAGTTACCTGCTGGACTCTGGAGGATGAGGTCTCAAGTTTATGATATACAATAAACTACTTCTGGTTACATCCCTGCCTTCCTGTTCTTCATTTATATGGACAATACTACAATTTGGCGACGATTGGACTACACCTACGCTCAGAGACCTCAACTCAGCTCGGCTTATTCGAATTTCGCCTCATCTCTTCATACGCTCAAAATGTGGCGAATCCTGGAAGCTGATTGGTAATTCCAGAAAGAAAGCGACCATCTCAAACAAAAGGTAGAGTTGCAAATTTACTTTCCCTGTTGTGTAAATCCGAAGTACCAGGGAAAACTTGAACTGCCTACCGTTCATTTTGGTATGGCAACCGCTTCATATCCCCTTCGTTTTTCCATTACTTACAACGAAGTTAAGGGGCTAAGATAAACTATTTTTCATGGCATAGACTTTACATCTTTAAAAACTGCGAATTGGCATTTGTGTTAGAAACGGCAGCTCTCACCGGTTATGTTGTTGTTTAAATGGCAGCCTAGCAACCCACGAGCTTTGTTTCTCTTCGACTGCGGCATCTCTGTGTTTTACCACGACCAGCCCCATTCTTCTTCCTTCGACGTCATCCAGGAGGAAGGCTCCGTGAGCGCTACGCAGACGTCGACACGTGAGCACGTCACACTGCGACGACAACACGCATTCCGCATTCTTTGATTTCTTCACAACAACTCTGCGCATACTCAAAGGTCGATCCATCATTATTACGCTGATCGGCACAGATTGTTCATTTTTGGCAAATTACTCCTGCTTCCACTGATCGGCACAGCTGTTACGCTCAGGTCATATGCCGGTCCTGTCTTTGCTGATTGGCACAGCTTTTGATTTTCAACGACGGCTTCTGTTTCATGCCGATTCTCTACTCACTGATCGGCACAGCCTTTGTTTCAAGTGTCTGTTGTTGCATAAAGTGGTAAGCTGTTGGTTACAATTGCCTTTGCCGAAGACTATATCCTGACTACGTTTAAACTGTTTAAAAAAAATTTGACACTGTCTGTAAGACACTGCCTGCAACTCTTTTACTTTTTTCCCTTTTCAAATTTTATCTACGACAAAGGGGAAGAGAGTCATACTTGAATTTTGAGTATTACAACAATACTTACATTTTATTGTATTGTTCTTTCAAGAACTATTGTTGTCTACAGTGCTGGTCTTATTTTTTTTTTTAGGTATACTGGTGAGTTATTTTTAAAAAATGCAAAATGTCACGGCTCCTCCTTTCTTCCTTTCTGAGCCAGGTGACACCCCCATCCCGTGGCTCAAATGGAAGAAAGTCTTTATTCATTACGCTAAAGTGTGTGGTACCTCTCTCAGTGCAGAGAGAAAGTATTCTTTATTTATGCATTGTCTGGGCTCAGAAGGGCAAGACGTGTTTGAAAATCTTCCTGAGTTACCCGATGCTGAAGCCAACGCACTTAATGAGTATGAAATTTGTAGAAAGAAAATGGATCTGCATTATCTTCCGAAACTTAGCATGGTTTTAGAGCGTTTTCACTTTGGTAAGAGAATACAAAAGCAGGACGAAACTATAGAACAATATGTTACTTCTCTTTGGAAACTTGCTTCCACTTGCTCCTTTGCTGGTACTTTAGATGAGAGACTTAGAGACCAGCGTATGCTTGGATCTACCCTCGAGAAAGCAAAGGACAACTTATGGCAAAAGGACAATCCAAGTCTACAAGAAGTAATCACTGCACTCAAATTACATGAGCATTCCAACACTTGTTCCGAGGCAATTCGTAAAAATACCTCGGAAGAGAAAAAAGGCACTCCTGAGGTAAAAGAAATAAAAACTTCCTCAACTGCTATGTCTCAAAGATCAACTGTTTCTGAAGTTGGTAACTCCAATGACAACAAAAATCCTAGTTTTGGTGCAAAGTCAACTAATTTTAAATGTTTTCGTTGTGGGAACATAGACCACTTAGCCAATGCAAAAGATTGTCCTGGATGGAAAACAACGTGTTCCATATGTAAAAGAAGAGGTCATTTCACAAAATGTTGCAGGTCAAATAGGACGCAAAAGAAGGTGCGAGTGGTAGATATTTATGAGTCAGAACAAGTAGAATTGGTTGTGAGTCAAATAAATGCTGTTGGGATTGATGGGCCCATGGAAAAAGTATTTATTGATGAATGTTCTGTGAACATATTATTTGATTCAGGTGCCAAGATTACCTTGATACCTAGATTGTTCTTCGAAAAGTACTTAATGAACAAAGTTAAACTACTTAAGCCAGACATTATTCCCAGGGGATATGGTGGTCAAATCATTAACCTGTTAGGCTACTTTGTTGGTACCATTGACTTCAAAGGCAGAGTCACAGCTGGCAAAATGTATGTTTCCATGAAGGGAGATTCCCTTATCAGTTGGGAACATCAAAGAGATCTTGGGGTGTACCTAGATCCCAATCAGTCTCCTTCAGTGTGTTTGAGGGATCCTCCTCTTAGTATAGAGGTGGTCTCAGATCATAGTGATTGGGCCAAGAAATATCTAGGTGTTTTTTCAAAAGAACTAGGGTGTCTTAAGAAATATTTGCATGTAATAAAATTAAAACAAAACTCTGTTCCTATTGTAGCTAAAGTGAGAAATGTTCCGCTTTTGGTTCGTGACAAAATGAAAGCTGAACTGGATAAACTAAAGAGGAATGGTGTGATAGAAGAGGTTGAAGGTACAGAATGGGTCTCTCCGGTGGTGATGGTTCGGAAGGCCAATGGCGAGGCAAGATTATGTATTGATATGAGAGAGTTAAACAAGGCAGTGATAGTTGATCACTATCCCCTACCAAATATTACTGAAATATCGTCTTCATTAGGTGGTGCTCCTCATTTTTCTACATTGGATCTTTCCTCCGCCTATCATCAGGATAGACTACATCCATCTTGTCAAGAGTACACGACCTTTATCACTCCCTTTGGGACCTTTAAATTTCTTAGGATGCCTTTCGGCTTAATATCAGCTGCCTCGATGTTCCAGAGAGAGATGGAGGGTATTTTAGATGGCTTAGGTGGAGTTAAGGTTTACCAAGATGATATTTTGGTTCATGGCATAAATCTCAAAGAACACGATGACAGAGTGTGTGCAGTTTTAGACAGGTTGCAAGACGCAGGGCTCACCCTTAGATTGGATAAGTGCAAACTGGGGGTAGAAACTATTGAATATCTTGGGCATCTAGTTTCAGGCTCAGGTATCAAACCTAAACCCTCGCTGGTGGAAGCCATTTCCAACCTTAAATACCCTAGCAGTAAAGATGAACTAGTCAAGTTTCTTGGAATGGCAGAGTTTTATAATAAGTTTGTTCCAGCGTTTGCCCAGCAAACAGAAAAGATGAGTGGTTTATTAAAAAAGGGACAGGAATTTGTCTGGGATAAGGGTTGTTGTGAGGAGTACGATCACATAAAAAATTGTCTTTATCATGCTCAAAATCTTGCTAGCTTTGATCAAACAAAAGACTCTTATATCATAACAGACGCCAGCTGCAAAGGTATTGGAGCTGTTCTTTTACAAAAAGGGGAGAAAGGTGACAATACCATTCTTTTCATTTCGAGACCGTTAAGGGGCGCTGAGAGCAGTTATTCAGTAGTGGAAAAGGAAGCCCTAGCTGTTTACTGGGCTGTTCACAAGTTAAAAAAATTTGTGAGAGAAAAAGATTTTCTATCATTTCAGATCACAAACCTCTTAAGGAAGTTTTTGAGAAAAAGGGGATTGATTGCATCTGACACAGGATAAGAAAATGGGTTGTCGTCTTGCAAGATTTTGAATTTAGTGTGACTTATTTACCTGGTTCAAACAACATTTTAGCTGACTGCTTATCTAGACTCACGGGTGATACTATTTCTGAACAACATGACAATTTTTCCTTTTGTAGTGAGGACTTGTCAGAAAATTTAAAAGTAGGTGCAGTCACGGAGGGTGTCATTACAGAGGATGAATGGATCAATGAATTGAGTTCTGATGCTGACCTTCAACATGTCATAGGATATGTACGTAATGGTTGGTGTCAAAAGAAGGACTGTAATGAAAGGATCAAGAGTTTCTGGTGTGTCAAAGATCAATTGTCCGTGCTAGATGGTCTCTTAGTGAGGTGTAGCAGACTTGTTCCTCCTGTTAAGTTAAGACATAAAATTGTGGAAAATGCTCATTCCAGTCATATGGTGTAGTGGCTGGATTTTCCGCTTAGATGAGATCAGCCCCCAGGGGCCCCTATGACCCAGCCAAAACGTACTCACCTTCCCTCCTTAGATCGTATTCACAATGGATAGATATACAGATATATATATATATAGGTCGCACCTAAGGATGGGGAATGACAATATACATGTATAGATTTTCTACAATATCTTATTCACATCAGTTGGTCTCGCGGCCACCCTGACCCAGACCATTCTACCCTAGGGCAGATATGACACACAATCCGGTGCGTCTACACATGGGCCTGCAGAACCCGATGCTCCCTTTTCCAAACGGTTCGCAATCCGGCAAACCTACACGCCAGTCTCCTTCCTGGCGCTCTCACTTATTCAAGCCACAATCTTGTGGGTATCTACGCTGGTCTCCCACCCAACGCTCTCACTAACGCCGCATATCAACGACGACCACATTCCTATGAACAGTCATCAGGATAATGTCTCAGTTACCTACTCGGGATAAAACTATAATAATGACTTTTGATACGGTTCCCAAATTATATAATGTATCTCCTATTCTTGGCATCAAAGGTCCACTCACTTCCTCTTTGTTCGATCACCATCTACCTGATCGGGATTTCACATCCGTTCACATAAACAATTCTCAACTAGAAGTTGCATTTACCGAGATTGAACAGGAACACGAGGCACACGATAATTCTATAAGAATTAGGATATTTATTGACAATAGACACAAATCACATTACTATGCAACATAATTTCTGCAAAGAAAAGGTAAAGATTAGAGTGGGAAAAGGACGGAGGTCACCTGGTTAATATGAAGTCTGGACTCAGCAGTCATCTAGGTTCCCTTCTCGTCTCTGTGTCCTGGCTCGCCTTGCAGTCACACCCCAGCCGTCACAAGTACACGTCTGCACCGCTAGGCTCAACCTCGTCTGCTTCCCTCCAGGGCACCGGAACCTTGCTGGTTATTAGCTACCGTCTCTCTCTCTCTCTGTATCAGTGCGCTCCGCGCTAATTCTCCTTCAGTCTTTCTCAGAGAGTTTCGGTCTTAAATCTTTCTCGGACTTCAAAGATGGCGACTGTCCGCCATGAGATAATTAATGGCAGAGATGCTAACGGCTAGATGCCGCCTACGGACTAACTAACAAACTGACTAACACCTTCGCTAATATCAAAGCCCGTTCCTTCATGGAAAGCTACGGCCAGTAACCTGCCGCCCACCAAATTCTTGTACCTCCCCGTACCAAGGACACGTTCCCAGCCGGCCGGCCTGAAGTTGTGTCTTCGGAGTGGAGAAAAATACATTCCTTCGATAAGGGCCAGCTTGAGCCGGTTCTCTCCAAGCGAACAACAGCTTAAAACTAAACATTACACTTCACCTAGAAAGCCTTCTCGAGCTACCGGGCAGAAAGCAAAATGGAGTCTGTCTCGTTTAAGGCCTACGGAGCCCACAATATGCGTAACTCCATGGAAAATATCCTAGCATGTTAGCAAATGGGCAAATCATGACTAATACTTATATATCTATCGCCTAACTTAAATTCATAAGCCCTACATTAAGGAAAGTGACACGAAAATGCCCTAATATATGTAAAACAGGGGCCCTGTCTATAGTCCTAATCCCTATGCTATGGGGGTGATAGGCTGGAGTCACTCTCCATCATTCTCCCTCTCAAAAGAGCCAGAAAAGGGCAGCCATTACATTACACCCCTTGACTCCAGTCTATTAACCACAAACTAAATGGAACTAACATCAGTAGAAGAATAATAGGAAACAAAATTAACTGATCTATGTCTCTTACCAAATCTAAAAAATTGAAGCAGGGAAGGGATGCACTGAATAAAGCAGCAAATAGCTATCAAGACACAAATAGCAACAATAACTCCCCCTAAAATCTGTCGTAAGGAATGCAAGTCAGGCAGCCAATTAAAGAGCCAGTCAAATAAACCCTGATCTATATGTTGTCTAATTTCTGCAGTCAAGTCGTGGAGTTTGTCAATATGGGATTGGATAGATTTAGAATGGTCAGACAAATTAAAACAGCATAGACCTTCAAAATCAGAACATTCGTGTCCATGTTTCAACAAAAGATAATCAATAGCAGCTCTATTTTGTAAAATAGCTCTACGTTCGCCTTGGGCATCTAATAAAAGATCAGATAAAACAGTAGATGTCTGATTGATGGACTTAACCATCCAACAGGCCATCTTGCCGATTGTCTTGGCATTATAAACAGCCAATGCAGGCACTCCAATAATAGAAAAAGCTAAACCAAGGTATTCTGATTTAGAATAGAGGTGAACAGAGGAATCGCAATCTTCATGCAATGACATTGAATCACGTACAATACGGGAATGTGAAGTAGGATGTGAGGAAAACATTAATAGGCTCAATCTAGTGATGGCACATGGGCCACCAGAAATATTCGCAGGAATATAGGGCCAAGACAAATTCCCGCAGGAAAACAGCCATCCAGCTGGCAGCAACATTGAACGATAATGACTAGGGGCAACTAATAAACGTTGACATGTCATGTTGTTTTTTACAGAAAGACATGAGTTCGGAAATCTCTTTAAACACAGCAATCGTTGATGAGCTGAAAAAGAAGTAGCAGCCTGTATCTTCAATTTTAAACATTCAGTAATAGCCTTAGGGTCACGTCATTATAAAGCATAGATCTCCAGGGGTAATATTAAAAGTAGTGATTCGGGAATGAATAGGGATATCAAGGTCTGGAAGAGCAGTACATGAGGGACAAAATTCATGGGCCGCAAAGTCGCCCAGAATAACATTTGGTCGGGCATTCGAGATATTAAAAATATGTCGCAAAGTCTCGGTAGATGCAGGGACAGCAACCAAACAGGTCGCTAAAATGTCAGTGACAGATTTCATTGGGGTAAGACAGAAATGCGGAGAGTTCGTCACCCGCTTTGCGAGTGTAATCCAAAAGTTGGAGGAGGCGGCCCACGCGGACCGCGGAACTCGGACTATCCCATCAACCGGCGTCGGTGGATCCTCTCCTCTCCCGGCGTAGCAGGCCAAAAGGAGTCCAGCGCCGACACATCCTGCAGCAGCAGTCCAGAGAATGATCTGAAAGAATACAAACACAGGCCTTAATCATTCTCGTAAGTAACATTTATCAGCTGGGACAGCTTCCCAGCCCTCTTTCCCTGGCTTCATCACCAAAACGGTGTTGTCATGACCGGTCGCAATAATATCAGCCTGTTCAGGAGGATTTTTAGGCGATTGCACCCATATCTTAGCTCCAGGAAGATCAGATGATCCGAAGCCTTTTTGTCCTCGCACAGTTAGCAACGTTGGGGCAGAGCCTTTTTTGATCTCACCACTGAAGACAGGCATAATCAGTAACTGAGCAACACGGTCAGACTTTTTAATAAACAAGTCAGTCTCACTGCTATTAAGCAGGAGAACCTTAATCTCTCCCTGATAGTCACTCTCAATTACTCCTCCGAGCACTTGTACACCTTTCAGGGCCAGGCCAGATCTAGGGGCAATTAATCCAAAACTACCGGCAGGTATACAGACACCAATGCCAGTTTCAACAATGATTCGATCTTTTCCTGGAAATTTCGCATCATTTAAAGCATGCAGGTCGAGGCCTGCGGAACCTGGGGTCGCTCTACATGGAGCCAAAGCACTGGGGGTAATTTCCCAATACATGACAGTGTTCGATAAAGAATTAGGTTTCACATCAACATTTGGAGGAAACAAACGCATTAAAGGGGATTCAGCATGTAACAAAGGGCGATTATTCAAGATCAATAAAGCTTGAAACAGGACATCCCTCCACTGGCTGTAACGGTCATCAGTCAACTTGCGCAACTGTTCTTTCAACAAACCATTCATTCTCTCAATCAGTCCTGAAGCTTGTGGGTAATACGGAATGTGGAACACCCAATCAATATTATTTTCCGCACAGAATTCCTGCACCAATCTTCCACGAAAGTGGGATGCATTATCAGATTGAATTTGGAATGGGACACCATAGTACAGAATAAGTAGCTCCAGGGTCTTAATGGTATTCACTTGGGTAGCGTTCTTACTAGGGAAAGCGACCAAAAGGCCACTATTAGTGTCAACCACTGTACAGATATATTGACAATTTCTGCTCATAGGGAGCGGACCAATATAGTCAATCTGCCAAATTTGAGCGGGCAATTTACCTCGATGTAAGTGGCCTCGAACAATCTGAGGCACCTCCTTTTTCCTAGAATGCTGACAAATGGGACAATGTAGAATGACATCTTTTATTAAAGAAAAAGGAATATGAATTCCTCTATCGGCAGCCCACCTGCTAGTGGCTTTTTCTCCAAAATGTCCTGCTTTCTGATGGGCCCACTTCGCCAATCCCGCCAAATCAGAATCCTGCATGTCCACCACTGCCTCAGCAATTTTAGACTTTTCATCTGCAATGTTATGGAAAAATTTGTCAAGGGAGTCATTCGGAGTGTGAGCATCCACGTGAAAGATTGTTACAGTACTCTGCGGGAGCAACTCCCAAATTTCTTGCCACAATTCCTTACCCCACAATTCTTTTGAATGCAGTTCCCAATTATGAGAATGCCATGTTGGTAACCATACCGCCAGTCCGTTCGCAGTGGACCAGGAATCAGTGAAAATATGACATGTGCCAGGTAGTTCCTGTTTCAAAACTTGGTAAACAGCATAGAGTTCAGCATACTGACTACTCTTACCATCTCCAGTTGTACTCAACAATTTCTGCGTGATCGGGTTAAACGAAACAGCTTTCCAATGTCTTTTGTCACCAATGAACTTCGCTGAACCATCCGTAAACCACACATGTTTTCTATCCTCCACGGACAGATCATCAAATGATTTACCCCACTTAACGGGAGACTCCTGCACCACGGGAACCGAACACTCACTTTCAGTCTCATTGGAGGGCGCCTGCGCCACTCGCTCATGTAAAACCGCCACACCTTTCGGACCCACACGTGCCCTGTCCTGAATGTACCATTTCCATTTAATCACACTAGCCTCCTGAGCATGTCCAATTCGATGGGACTTCGGTGAACTCAAAACCCACTGCATAATAGGAATTTCGGGACTCAAAATCACAGCATGGCCTAGGGTCAGTTGCTCGGTATCCACCAGAGCCCAATAACAAGCAAGTAACTGTTTTTCAAAGGGTGAGTAACGCTCACCAGCCTCGGGTAACTTTTTGGTCCAAAAACCTAATGGCACTTTTTGTCTGCCCTGCTTTTGCCACAGGCTCCAATTGGCATACAGGCCTTCCACGGACACATTCAAATCCACATCACCTTCACTCACGGGCCACAAATCCAAGGCATACTGAATAGCTTCTTTAGCCAAATTAAAAGCATTCTGTTGAGGCTCACCCCATTCAAACGCATTCTTTTTACGAGTGACTCGATACAGTGGAGCCAAGATCTGACTCAAATGGGGAATATGCTGACGCCAAAATCCAAACAAACCAATAAAGCATTGAGCCTCTTTCCTGTTTCTGGGAACTGCAAAATCAAGTATTTTTCGCTTTACCTGTGGGATCACTTCTCTGTGACCTTCATGCCAATTAATACCTAAAAATTTCACATTCTGGGATGGAGATTGTAATTTGTCGGGATTAATTTCCCAGCCTTTCGCTCGCAAACAGTCGATGATCTGATCTAAATGGGACTGTACCTGGTCTTGCGTTTCACCTTGAATCAAAATGTCGTCAATATAATGACAGACCTGAACTCGTGGATTCGTGGGCACTTCAGACAAATGCTCTGCCACCAGCCGGTGACAGATCGTAGGACTGTGTACATAGCCTTGAGGAAGACTCCGGAACGTCATTTGACGTCCATTCCATGTAAAACTGAACTGTTCCTGACATTCGGGGCAATCAGGATTGAAAAGAAGGCATTAGCAATGTCAATAGAAGCATACCATGTACCTGGATGCTTTTGAATTCTCTGAATCAGCGTGACAATGTCAAGCACTGCAACAGTCAATTTAGGTGTGTTTTTATTCAATTCTCGATAATCAACAGTCATGCGCCAAGAATTGTCACTTTTGCGCACAGGCCAAACGGGATTATTCCAAGCAGATGTGACCGGAGTTATGACTCCCGCGTCAACCAAATCCTGAATTGTAGCAGTAATCTCCTCATGACCACCTGGGATACGATATTGCTTTTGAGAAATCACTTTCGTGGCTAAAGGGATTTTAATAGGTGGCATGCGTAAGCGGCCAACCCGTACGGGTCTGGTCGAAATGTACTGTCTAGTTCCAAATTGATAACAACCATCATCCAAATGCAAAGTCATTCCTTTCAAAATGTCAATTCCAATTATGAATTCCAAAAGTGGTACAACCAACACAGAGTATTCTCTACGAGGAATCCTACCAATTTTAATTTCGAGTGCAGTTTGAACTGCGGGTGTCTCTTTACCACCCAAACCAGTAATCGTAAAAGACTGTCCATGACATTTTTTCGACTTACCATGAATTAAAGTGGCCTCCGCCCCAGTATCAACTAATGCTCGGGCCCTTTGGATATTACGATGTTTCCAAAAAATCTCAATATCTACATAGGGTCTGTTATCTCTGTGAGCCCACTTGTGTACCGGAGCTTGACCTATTTCCGAGTCATTTTTCCTGCGTTCCGTCAACCAAGACAAATCAGGGTAAATGCTCTCAGTTTTCTTTGGTATCAAAATATCTTGTTCATATCCGTCTCCAGTACGAAACGGATTAGTGTCATGTTCAAAAAGTTGTGAATTACGGTCAGAAAGTCTGTTACGATCCTCTCTCTTTCTCATGTCAGGGGAATAACTCCTTTCATCTTTTCGTCTGTTGGGAACACGATCATCTCTTCCCCTCTCACGGTCATCCTCTCTCCCCCTCCCGTCATTACGATGAGGGGATCCATCACGTTCATAACGCCGATCATCACGGCGATCAGAATTCACACGTTGCCTCTCATCACCACTGTCATCCGAACCATTGTCATACTCATTCTTTCGCACACGACGGGCACCCTCCTTTCGATCCAAACCACGCTTACGAAACATGTCCCATAAGCGATTATTAGGCTCACCGTCAATGTCTTCCCTTTTGACACCATCAGCAATGAGAGCAAGAAACATGTCACGTCTAGAGAACTTATAGTCCCCACCAGTACGACCCTCAGGTCGAGATTGTCTTTCAGGTTTAAACCATTCACCCAGCTCACCAAGCTGACGAACAGACTCAAGCACAGCAGACAAAGGATTGCCAGTTTGGTTAATCAATAATGTCATCATGACCTGCTTGTAAGCAACAGGAGAAGAACGGATAATGCGATTGCGCACAGAAGATGTTAAAAGACCATCCAATAACCTATCAGCAGTACTAAGAAAGATAGCCGTTTTCATGACTTCCTCCTTTAAACGTTGCGACGCATCGCGCAAAGTGTACCACGGTTTCTCATCAGTGGGCCAATCAGATTCAGTTGGATATTTATGATTACAGCCGTCAGACGCAAGCTGGAGCAAAGTAATTTGACCAGCACCATTATAGTTTCGAAAATGATCCTGAATCGTAGAATCAGAACTTAAAGAGCAAAATCGTAAGCAATCAACAGCATCGAGCATAATACCGGCAGCGCCAAGTTCATAAAGACGCACCATCCAGGTAAGCAAGGCCTCACCAGGCCGTTGTCGAAATCGTTGTAAAATGTCACTAACCTCCTGCTGAGTAAAATCTTCAATACAATCCAGAGCTATACCAGCCGGGTTACCAGGGGCTTGTTGTAATTTTCGTCGAAAAACAGGGTGAGCAGAAACTTCAGGAAGAGCTTCCGAGGAAGCCCGCATCTTAGATTTAATAGCACAATCATGGCAAGCTACGTCATCCGAACGGGAAGAACGAGCACGGTCGTTGTCAGGACCTATATCAGTACATGAAGCAGATTTACAATCACGTCCGGAGCGAGAAGACTCGCGGTTGTCACCCTCCTCTGCCGAGGAGTCAGAAGTATGAGAATCCCAGATATTACCGTCCCACTCATCGGGGTTCCAATCCATTCCAGCTTTCGCTACAACCATACGCACTTTGCGTGTAGATACACGACCACGACGGTGTTTATACTTATATCGTGCAATACGGACCGCAGCTCTTTCGGCAATGGTCTGATATGTTTCAAGTTTGTCGGCAAGCAATTTATTTTGACAACGCAACAGAGTATGTGCATTTTGTAATTCAACACACTGTCCTTCCATATCTTTAAACTGCTTCTGTAGCTGAACAAACTTCTCATGCAATTTTCTGTATGCATTAAGAACAATCCAACCTCTGCGTCCTAAAATAGGAAGCTCATCACCCTTCACTACTGGCGCTTTCTGCAAGCACGATACCACATCGGCAGGCTCCGCCTGCTCCAAGCATGAAGACCAATTTTCACTCAAACCAGTAGAATCGGCCCACTCACGGGCCAAGGCCTCATAAGGGGTACATTTCCAGCCGGGAATCTGAATCGGTAATTTGAAAACCGACGATGATTTTTTCGCAAACATATTAACACAAGAAATTATATACACAACTATAAACAAAAAAATGTTTATACGTACAAGCCGAGCGCAAACCAACAAGATTAAAACAACACAATGCACACAGGCTTCGTAAACAGTTCGTGACGCCAGATGTAATGGCTGGATTTTCCGCTTAGATGAGATCAGCCCCCAGGGGCCCCTATGACCCAGCCAAAACGTACTCACCTTCCCTCCTTAGATCGTATTCACAATGGATAGATATACAGATATATATATATATAGGTCGCACCTAAGGATGGGGAATGACAATATACATGTATAGATTTTCTACAATATCTTATTCACATCAGTTGGTCTCGCGGCCACCCTGACCCAGACCGTTCTACCCTAGGGCAGATATGACACACAATCCGGTGCGTCTACACATGGGCCTGCAGAACCCGATGCTCCCTTTTCCAAACGGTTCGCAACCCGGCAAACCTACACGCCAGTCTCCTTCCTGGCGCTCTCACTTATTCAAGCCACAATCTTGTGGGTATCTACGCTGGTCTCCCACCCAACGCTCTCACTAACGCCGCATATCAACGACGACCACATTCCTATGAACAGTCATCAGGATAATGTCTCAGTTACCTACTCGGGATAAAACTATAATAATGACTTTTGATACGGTTCCCAAATTATATAATGTACCTCCTATTCTTGGCATCAAAGGTCCACTCACTTCCTCTTTGTTCGATCACCATCTACCTGATCGGGATTTCACATCCGTTCACATAAACAATTCTCAACTAGAAGTTGCATTTACCGAGATTGAACAGGAACACGAGGCACACGATAATTCTATAAGAATTAGGATATTTATTGACAATAGACACAAATCACATTACTATGCAACATAATTTCTGCAAAGAAAAGGTAAAGATTAGAGTGGGAAAAGGACGGAGGTCACCTGGTTAATATGAAGTCTGGACTCAGCAGTCATCTAGGTTCCCTTCTCGTCTCTGTGTCCTGGCTCGCCTTGCAGTCACACCCCAGCCGTCACAAGTACACGTCTGCACCGCTAGGCTCAACCTCGTCTGCTTCCCTCCAGGGCACCGGAACCTTGCTGGTTATTAGCTACCGTCTCTCTCTCTCTCTGTATCAGTGCGCTCCGCGCTAATTCTCCTTCAGTCTTTCTCAGAGAGTTTCGGTCTTAAATCTTCCTCGGACTTCAAAGATGGCGACTGTCCGCCATGAGATAATTAATGGCAGAGATGCTAACGGCTAGATGCCGCCTACGGACTAACTAACAAACTGACTAACACCTTCGCTAATATCAAAGCCCGTTCCTTCATGGAAAGCTACGGCCAGTAACCTGCCGCCCACCAAATTCTTGTACCTCCCCGTACCAAGGACACGTTCCCAGCCGGCCGGCCTGAAGTTGTGTCTTCGGAGTGGAGAAAAATACATTCCTTCGATAAGGGCCAGCTTGAGCCGGTTCTCTCCAAGCGAACAACAGCTTAAAACTAAACATTACACTTCACCTAGAAAGCCTTCTCGAGCTACCGGGCAGAAAGCAAAATGGAGTCTGTCTCGTTTAAGGCCTACGGAGCCCACAATATGCGTAACTCCATGGAAAATATCCTAGCATGTTAGCAAATGGGCAAATCATGACTAATACTTATATATCTATCCCCTAACTTAAATTCATAAGCCCTACATTAAGGAAAGTGACACGAAAATGCCCTAATATATGTAAGACAGGGGCCCTGTCTATAGTCCTAATCCCTATGCTATGGGGGTGATAGGCTGGAGTCACTCTCCATCATTCTCCCTCTCAAAAGAGCCAGAAAAGGGCAGCCATTACATATGGGTATTGCCAAAACCAAGACAAGAGTCAGGGAAGTTTATTGGTGGCCTGCCATGGACACTGAAATTGAAAGGATGGTGCGGGATTGTCCACAGTGTTCTATGAGTGATAAGATACTGAAATGTAGAACACAGCCCATGGTAATCAGGAAACAGTCTACAGGCCCATGTGTGGATGTTTCTTTAGATATTCTGGATCCTGTCAAAGTAAGTAGCCAGGACAAGTATGTGATTGTTTGTGTAGACATGTTTTCTAGGTGGCCGTTTATCAAAATTGTGAATAAGGTGGATTCTTCTTCTGTAGTTACTTTCTTGGATGAACTGTTTGCAAGTGAAGGTTTACCAAACTCAGTCCTCACTGATAATGGTGTGCAGTTCACCTCTGGTCTTTTTGAGAGTTTTCTAAATGAGAGAAGCATTATTCACAAGCGTGCCTCTGTGTATCATCCAGAAAGTAACGGAGTAGTGGAGAGGTTTATCAAGGTCCTGAAAGAGACCATGTAGTTAGCCCTTGTTTCGAGTTACAATTGGGAGGAAGCTTTTAAAAAGAAGGTATGTGAATATAGATTCACTACACATTCCTCCACAGGAGTCTCACTTTTTAGTTTATTCAAGGGAAGGTCAGCCTGCACTTCGTTAAAACTGTCTTGGGTTGCTATGAAGCTCGGTGGTCATGAAAGTCACAGGTTTGATTGGAAAGAGAAAGAGATGGAAAGAGTGGTTAAGAGGAAGAGCAAGTATGATATAAGGAAAGCGGTGAAGAAAACTGTGGTGAGACTGGGAGACATAGTGAGAATTAGACTGCTTGAGAGAAAGTTTGGTATCTCTAAATTCAGTCAACCAATAAAAGTTATAAAGCTGTTAGATAATGCGGTTAGGACACAAGATCACAAGGTGTGGAATCTCAGTAGAGTGGTAATGTGTCGCACAAACAATGGAGAAAAAGAGGTTTCTGGTGCTTCCTCCATTCCTTCAATGTCTGTTGCTTCTTCCATTCCTTCAACTTCTGGTATGGTGAGAAGATCTACAAGGGAAAGATTTGTTCCTTCTCGCTTTATTGATTATAGTTCTACTTAAAGTATCATATTGTATACTTTTTTGTTTAATGTTATTGATAAGAGGGAGGTGCTGTGGTATCCTGTACCTTTTATCTGCATGCACTTATTATTCCATTGTAGAATGTACTTAAGTTAGAATGTCTAACCTGGAGAGTGTCAGTTACCTGCTGGACTCTGGAGGATGAGGTCTCAAGTTTATGACATACAATAAACTACTTCTGGTTACATCCCTGCCTTCCTGTTCTTCATTCATATGTACAATACTACACAGTGCTTCAGAGGGTGTGCGATTTTCCTGTTTCTCTATCGGGAGCCAGCCTAATTTTGTTATTGTAGGGGTAATGTGGTTATGACGACGGTTTCCTGTTGTAAGCTTGACTGCTGCACGTAGTGTGGCCTTCATGGGGGCCAGGTGAGATTTTGTGTTGAGAGCACTATGGATTGAACCACTATTTTGAGGTCCTTCTCCGGGATGAAGGGTTTGACGTTTTTAATTAGCTTGAGGTTATACATTGCATTTCGCACTGTGGAATTCATGATTCATCATGTTCAGATTCTTGTCAAGTGTGATTCATAGAGATTTCAAAGAGTTTCTTAAGTTGGCATTGCTGCCTAGGGCATCAAAGTGTGAAATCAATTCTTGGATTTAGGGTGGGTGGTTAAGGAATTCTGTCTTCAGTGCGTTGAGTTTTAAATGGTTTGCGGCTAGACAGTGTTGTACAGCTCTTCGTGTTTTGTTTAGCTGGTAGATGTTGTGTGAAGAGGTTTTTGAGTAGAGTTGTATGCCATCTGTATATAAGTGGTAAAAAAAGATTAGCCTGTTTTAGAATTGTGGTTAGGTGCTCCATGTAGAGACTGAATAGGATAGGTGATAAAACCTCCTTGGGGGACTCCTTGGTGTAAGGTGGAAGGTTTAGAGCACAAGTCTTTCGGTTTTACTACTTGTGTTCGGTTGTTGAGGTAAGAGGTGAACCACGTAAGAATGGTGCTCTCTATGCCCATGTGTGTTTAGTAGCGTCATGACTTACTGTGCCAAATGCTGACAACAGGTCCAGCAATATGACAAGGCATGAGATCCCTGTATCCATCGTCTTCAAGATGTTGTCTATTATATTGAGTATAGTCGTTTCGGTGCTGTGTCTTGATACAGAACCTGACTGGAGGCTGTTGATTAGACTACGGTTACTTATGTGTTGGTTGTTACAGCCCGAAAGTTGTTCAGGTCCCTAGGGTTGGCACCTGCTTTTTTGAGGAGTGGCGTGACTTGACATAGTTTTAGGCAGTCTTGTACTGATTCCTGAGATAGGGAGGCACGATTATTTTGGCTAGGAGAGCTAAGAGTTGCTTGTGTTCCTTGACTATTGTTGAGGGTAGTGGATCAGCGATGAGGGAAGTGGAATTTAGCTCGGAGATGTTTTTTATGAGGTCAGCTTCTGGGAAGGTTCGGAATTTTTGCCACAATTCATTAGTCTTCAGTGGTAGGTGGCCATGGTGTTTGAGAACTATATTACCCTTGGCTATTTGAGTTACTTGTTTGGCTGTGTCGGGATTAGAACTCTTAATACAATTTTGTTTATTGAGAGACAGTTAAATGTTTTCGATCTCATTAGTGAAGAATTTCACAAAGTCTTCCCAATTGTTTTATTGTGGTCACTTGGCTCTGGCCGTTCAATACGTGGATTTGTTGTTCTATGATGTTGTAGAGTTGTTTGGGGTGGTGCTTTGCCTTATCTAGCTGTGAGAACAAAAGTTTGCTTTTGTTTTGAAGATCAGTTTTTTTTATTTGTTTGTTTTGTTGCCGTACAGTGCTAGGTGTGACAGAGTGGTTTTGCCTCCATATTCTCTCAGCTCATGAGCTTTCTTCTTTCTGTGTTGATTTCTTCATTGAACTATGTGTATGAAGGATTATTCCTAAATCTTTTTAGTTTTCGCAGTGCTACTTGGTTGAGTGTGCCCAATAATGTCTTGTTGTAGAGTGCAGTTAGCTCTTGTACTGTGAGTTTGTCCTTTGCTGGTAGTAAATTAACCCATAGCTTGTTTGTGAGTTTGTTGGTGTATATTTGTTTGATGTCCCTTACTCAGCGTTTTGGTTTCTGAGACTGACATTTGTGTCTGTGAAGTGAGTTACAAGAGGATGATATTGTGGTCAGACCAGTCCACTGGTAAGATGGAATTTAGGGTCAGAGCGTCCACTTTGGATATCATTAAGTCCAAGAAGGCCCCCTTGCCACGGGTTGGGCTATTGCAATGTTGTTCTAATTCAGTGTTTTCTAAAAGAAAGTTGGGATTGGCTATTAAAATGTTGCTGGTGTAATTCCAGTGTATGTTGAAGTTGCCTACAAATATTGTCTTGAGTTCAAGGAGGGGCTGATGTGTTATGAAGTCTGTTAGTTGTTTGTGAAAAAGTTGCTTGTCTCCTGGAGGATGGTAGATGATCTGAAATCTGGTAGTGTGGAGTCTGTTTCACGGAGTTCCATTCCTACGTATTCAAAGAGTAATTGTCAGTTTTGAAAGTGTTTATACGTAATTGAAGAGATCCTACCAATCAATGCATATTATAGAGAGGTTTGGAGGGAGGAGAAGGTCTAACCATGGTGAGGAGTCGCTCAGCCATGTTTCTGTCAGAAAAGTGATGTCTATTTCCTGTGTTAGGATCATTTCCTGTAATTCTGTTGCGTGTTTTTTTGTGGACCTGTAGTTGTGTAGCATACATTTTGTTTGATTTGTTGTTTTCCATGTTTTGATCTAGAGGCTTGGTATAGTGATGAGCTGTTTCGGAATCCTCTTTGGTTTTCGTATTTGGCTTAATCTGAAATTACTCAGATGTACAGGTATTAGAGAGTTCTCTAGCTTACAGCCTTTTGTGGTTGTGGTCTTCTACTACTCAAGAAGGTCCAATTCATCTTAGTTTATCCTGCTCGTTTTTCATTTGGGCCTCTGTATACGGATATGTAGGGGTATGGTTGGCATTGGGGAATTGTGAGTGTTCTGGGGGGTTTGATATGTCACTTTTTGGGCTCTGAGCTCTTGTGCAGAGTTGGGCTTGTTGGCTGTCTGGTTGGTGGGTATCTAGTTAGTTTTGCATGTTAATGTGTTTGTCAAGTTCTTTATTTCTATTGCTATGTGCTTAATGGTTTCTTTTAGTGTTTGGCAGGGTCTTTGTAATCTCTTTTGAGGTGGGTGTGTGTGTATCTTGCTGCCAGAATACAGGTATGGATGGCATGGAATTTGTTTGTGGCCTGTGGTTTCTTTAATAATCCTGGATCCCCATGGGGAATTCTGTGTCATAAAAGGTGGATGTGCCAGTGTCGTAGATGTGCTGGTCATTTGACAGTTGTTTTCAGTGGGGTCAGTTTTTACTGATTGCTTGTTTTTCCTCTGTGTATAAGTACACTTTACATAACATATAATACCCTCCCCATTTCTCCAGAGCACTAAGAGGCAGCAAAAAAAAGTATGTAATGCTTAAGAAAACCCAAAACAAAATAAACATGCCAGGATGCAAACAAATGCAATTTAGAAAACTAGTGTGACTGGATATTTGACATCTGTCATTTTATTTGTATTTTCTTCTAAGCGCAAGATCGTCATCCAAACAAGTGGCGCACGTGCGGCATACATAACACTGGAAGCAGTATACATTACAATGGGGGAAGAACGCAAAACTAACAGCGGTAACGGGGGAAGAAAAAGCAGTCGCAAAAATTAAAATACAACCAGAAGGGAATAATCTGTGACCAGTAATAAACAAGGTCTGCGTAAATCGTACAGGTTACAAACATTTAGTTTGATTTACTGGACTACCACCAACACGACAGGAATCTTCAGGCTGCTCATAAACAGAGCACAATTAACGCGATTTGTACTACACATGAAAGAGCAGAGGTTATCCTGAAGACAAGCGAGAGGTGTGGCGATTTTTGGTGACCTGCATAGAGACAGACTGGGAGGGGCAAATTGATGCTGCACATTAGAAACCAGCAGAGGGAGTATCCTTAAAAGAGACGAAGGAGGTACACGGGGATCTATTTCTTAACTCCTCCTGCCCATCCATTCGAGCGACACTGCCATGTCGGTCACAGCCCCAACGACAATCATCTGCCTCCTGAGGAACGACCTTAGGCTTCACGACAATGAGGTAACTAACGCGTGTCACTGTTTCAATGTTTAACGCTTCTCTCCCCGAAAAGTGGCAACATGGGCTGTGAGCGTTGTAAACACTGACAGCTGCAGTGTTCTTATTAGCATGCAAACATAAGAAGTTACTAATTGAAACACACGAAAAGCATGATCAGCAGTCCAGTGCAGGTCTCAGGTTTGCCCCCCTCATCGCTGACTGTATAGCCGTAAAAGGTGTACTTTCCTGAATGAGGTTGGAACGATGTGCGATCCGTTGACATCTAAATACATTTTTAATTCAACACATACAGGGACGGGATAATGTATTTATTCGCAGCGAAGTGTTCTTCGTGCAGTCTGTAAAGCATATTTTCAAAAATCTGACCGTCATTTTCAGCGCGCTTACCATTATACAACTCTATTTACGGACTACGGAAGGAGTTGCATAAAGCTCCTGTTATATATCCATCTCGCATCCCGTCACGTGTGACCGTGCACTGCAACGGGAGAACGTTAAGAGTATAGGTAAACGTGGCGGCCATCTTGAAATGGCACTTCCAGTCAGAAGTACACATTTGTAGTGTACATGTAAGTGTATTTATTCAAATGTGACATGGCACGCTATGGCGCGCTCATGTCTTCTCATCTGTCATGATGTTCTGTTATGTGGCACGCACTTTTGAAGAGAATGTTTCTCTTCAAAAGTGCATCCCTCGTGTTAGTTAACCACTGTTAGGCTTTAACTGTACTGAAGTCAGTTTATCGCTGGACTTCATCCTGACAAGTTGTGCTCCTGTACTATGCTGCCTTTTTCTTAAATAAACTATTTCTTAATAGTTTAAAAGGTCTTTTGGCTTCTTCATCCTACTTCACATATTGGCGACAAGGATTACTTTGGCGATTTTGGCAGCATTTTACTATTTTTGTGCACTTTGGCTCTGAAATACCTTCATCAGAAGTTGCGCTTCGCTGGAACACATCATTTCTTTCTGAATCTTGAAACCTTTTTGCTGGGAAACTGGAAACCTCGTCATTGTACTGCGCTGCACTGAGCTTTTATTTGGATTTCCTTGCTTTTCCATTTCTTGTATCGGAGCGGTTGATTCGTCGAGTGAATCATGACGCGCATGATGTCATCATAACAACGTCACCACGCTCCTTCACGCTCAAGCGGCCATTTTGATTCCCTTGTTTAACTCGTTTCCATGGTGATACTTTAACTAGTGTTTTCGAGCCTGTTTTCTTCGTTTCTTGACGGCGAGCGCATCCACAATTTAAAAGGTATTTTGATTCCCTTGTTTAACTTGTTTTGTGGTAAATATTTTACCTAATCTATTTTTCCGTATAATTATCATTACAAGACAGCTCATGAAATGAGAGGCAGAGTCCGTGGTATCTGAGTCTTACGGGTTTTAATGGAAAAACCTCGAGGTTGGAGATCATGTTCCGTCACCACTAGGGTTCGGGAAGGGAAAGTCAACGTTTTATTAACATTACACATTATATATAGTAATGTAACATCATTGAATCCAATACAGTAGGCGTAACAGGTGAAAAAGAGAAGATAAGAACACATGTGCGTAACAGGAGGCGTGAAAGAAGGCGTGTAATAGGCGTACACGGAGGCGTGCACTGTACATGTCAGAGAAACGTCACAAGAATCGTCACATGTGGGTGGGTGCATAGAGAAAGTTGCAGAATCAGCAGAAAGTGCGGATGCGCGCGCAGCTAGCATGGCGTGACATAGACGTGTAACTGGGGAGAACTTTAACACTAGTAGAAGAGACAGAAGTCTGGGATGTCAGAACGACCTGGACATATAGCATATCTGGTATCTTATGTTTGGAGGACGTATTATCTGGAGTAAAAGGTCTCTCGGGCAGAGGCTAATCTATACTGAATACTAGTGCGTGCATATGTGTCTGCGTGTCTACGTGCAGGGGCCATGGGCCTACTATGGCAACGGGAACTGTAAATTACTTGCATGGAGACAGGAAGGCTTGCTCTTTGCTCTGCAGCCGGGGAGATGTTTACCTAAATCACTAGACAGGAATGTATTTTCGAGGAGGCTGAACAGATAACTTGAAGGCAAAATACTGTCTTGGCAGGCAGGCCAGGTTGAGCCAGGCACCGCTTCGCTTGGCAGGAAGTAAGGCAGAGGTCAGGGATACGTGTCCATGCTGCAGCTTTCAGAGGCAGGAGGCAGAAAGGGCTCGGAGACAGAAATCAGGGCCTAGCTCGACAGAGCCAGGAAAAACGTAAAAGTGTACCATGTAAAGACGTTGGCATGGTATGGTTAGGAACTGAATTATCGATCCATTCATGGTGGATCTGAAAGAGGACATGTTAACGTTGGACGCAAATGTATTTGCGTCTTCATATTCGGTCATGGAGGGAAATTACAGGTACTTAAAGCACGTACATGGAGCCGTTGGGGTACACGATAGGGGACATACTTGACCATAAAAATTTCAATTACCTCATTCCCTCCTTGTCTCCTACGGACCCTTCATGATATATCAATCTTCATGAGTCCATCTATCTGTTCATATAACATCATTTGCTCATCTTTTTTAGTTCGAGATTTGGAACGTGGACTCGGATGGGGAATACATGATGTGGCGCACAAGCCACAAATCGCTGGCCCACATTGTAGACATAGGCAACAACTGAATACTATGAGGAGGGCTATTCCAAGGAAGGATAGGACTTTCCATCCCCAGGCTGATATCACGCTCCAGAGCCAACCGGACCAAGTCCAGGTGCCTGGATTCTGGTGTATCTGACTTGCAATCTTGTGGAGCCGAGTTATGGCTCTATACACTGACGGTGCGTTATTTGGAATGAAAACACAACAACTGGATCCGATGACTCTACAAGCCCCGCCCCTATCTGCCAGGATGACGTCAAGGACGAGACGATTTTGAAGAACGACAAGTCTCATAGCAGACTGTTCGTCTGTTAAGTTACCTAGGGCAAAAGTAGTTTCATTCACTACAGCTTCAAGGGTTCTGGTCAATCTACGTATCAATTTACTAACCTATTCTTTCTTTCAGGATTTTATCAGTAACCTGGAATACATGTTCAAGAGAACATTGCTCTGGTATCGGGGAAAGGTAACGTTTCTTACTTTCTAGACGAATGGGTCTGTCAAAAGGATTACCTAAAGGGTACTGTTTAGGGAGTTTCGCCCTACCTACATACGCTATCGTCTCTTGAGTCTCTGCTGGATTCTCTGGTTCTTCCTCCTCTGAGGAGTCTTTATCGTCTGACTCTACTGCCCTATCGGCATTCTGTCAGGTATGTATGGCTACTATTTCTTTACGGATTTTTCTAGACATGGCATCTATACATTTCTCTCTGTCATGCTTACAATCTGCAATATTCTGACTCCATTTTGCCAATACATTCATCTCCTCTTGATCAAAACCTGGTCGATCTCGTTCTCTTATCAAACAATTAATCAAGAACCGTAATATTAAAGCTTGTGTATCAACTTTCTGATATGCCATGGCTTCACGAACACATTCAGGGCCTTCTCCTGTTTGAATAAAATGATATATCCTATCTAATTGTTCGGGCATTCCTGGTAGTGTAACCAAAAAGTCTGCAACACGTCTTAAACGTAACGAGGCTAACATCATGGGTCCTGTCTTGCCAGGTACTGAATCATACCTACAATCTGTAAGATATTGTTTAAGCGTTTCAGAAGGGGTCGCTTTCGGGGTACGCAGAGTAGCTAATTCTCTCATTGTCAGTCGCTGTATTTGCGGCGGGGTGTGGTAGGGACCTCCTGTGGCACCTCCTGAGGCGGAAGCATGGGCATAACCGGGCTGTAGCGGGATTGAACCTTGGGCTGCATCTGTCGAAAAAGGATTAGTAGGGGGAACAGTAGGGGAAGTGATACCAGGTGTGGGAATTTGCTGACGTGGAGGGGGTGTGGCTTGATCAGCAGGAATATGCTGTGGCATATTATTATTAGCAGGATGTACGGGTACATTGGTATATGCGGGAGCTATATCATCTAAATAGGAAGAAAGGAAAATATCTGCTGCGGTCTTATGGTGACGTACTTTAGTCGGAACCAATGGTGGGGGCAAGTTACTGGGTACTTCTGGGGTCGCCTTGGGCAGGCCCTCGGCAAGAACTGGATACATGCCTGTAATGAGTGCATTTCTTTGGCGGTCTAATTGTTCTGATCTGACCTGTTCTCCTTCTAGTAACTCTTTTTCTTTGGCTTTTTCGGATTCTTCTCTACTTCTATCTTCTTTTCTGAGTGCTTTTTCTGTTCTTCTATGCGATTCTTTATGCCACAATTCTATGGCATCTTTCTGTGATTGTCTGGCTTTCTTTTTCCATAACGCTTCTTCTACTCTCATGATGCACTCGGCATCCCATGTCCCTGAGACAGGCCATCTAAACTTCTCTTCGAGATTCTTAGTATAGTCCACCCATAAATCTAAATACAACACAGCGTCTAAGCCGTGCTTGTGGTACATAAAATACCCTGGAGTGTCCCTAGGCGGGACAGGCACTGCTTCTTCGAGTATCCCTTTCCTAGTTCCTATCTGACGCAACTTTGTAAATAACGGCATTGTGACTTTGACTCGAACACGATAAACACAATAATGAAAAATAAAACAGTCATTCATACCACGACATGAAACATTAAAACATTTTGAAGAGATACTGTCTAGTACATAAAACACAATACTCGGAATCACGAGAAATAGTACTTGAAGGCTTGAATCACTGAATCACTGAATTACTAGATGCACTGCTAAACAGTACAGACCGGTCCCATAAAGAGACACGTCATACCGCGCTCACCTAAGTGAACACGTACGGACCAGGACTGTGTACCCAGACCTGTCTTGACCGGACACAAACTAATGCACCCGTCTAGATGCGTCCCTAGCAACGGTACTCACCGGGAGCAATACTTGAACTTGAACTTGAAGGCCTCGGACTGGACTGGACTTCTACTGGTACTGCTACTACGCATGCGCCTCGTCACATCGGAACAGGTGGGCCTCTGGATACCTCGGACACTGCTACTCTCGGCTGGGCTCTGGTCGGGATCCTCCGCACTCCTCACCGCCTCGTCTGGATGTCGACCGCAGTCTCCGTCACCTCCGTAGGCCTGAGGGAGATACAGGAAAACCTGCAGATGCGCATGGATGTCCGTCACAGCTGTGGCAGGGGACAAGGCCTGCGACGCATCGCCGGCGCGTGGGGTGGGGGAGGGTCCCTATTCGGGCGCCAAATTATGTGGTAAATATTTTACCTAATCTATTTTTCCGTATAATTATCATTACAAGACAGCTCATGAAATGAGAGGCAGAGTCCGTGGTATCTGAGTCTTACGGGTTTTAATGGAAAAACCTCGAGGTTGGAGATCATGTTCCGTCACCACTAGGGTTCGGGAAGGGAAAGTCAACGTTTTATTAACATTACACATTATATATAGTAAAGTAACATCATTGAATCCAATACAGTAGGCGTAACAGGTGAAAAAGAGAAGATAAGAACACATGTGCGTAACAGGAGGTGTGAAAGAAGGCGTGTAATAGGCGTACACGGAGGCGTGCACTGTACATGTCAGAGAAACGTCACAAGAATCGTCACATGTGGGTGGGTGCATAGAGAAAGTTGCAGAATCAGCAGAAAGTGCGGATGCGCGCGCAGCTAGCATGACGTGACATAGACGTGTAACTGGGGAGAACTTTAACACTAGTAGAAGAGACAGAAGTCTGGGATGTCAGAACGACCTGGACCTATAGCATATCTGGTATCTTATGTTTGGAGGACGTATTATCTGGAGTAAAAGGTCTCTCGGGCAGAGGCTAATCTATACTGAATACTTGTACGTGCATATGTGTCTGCGTGTCTACGTGCAGGGGCCATGGGCCTACTATGGCAAAGGGAACTGTAAATTACTTGCATGGAGACAGGAAGGCTTGCTCTTTGCTCTGCAGCCGAGGAGATGTTTACCTAAATCACTAGACAGGAATGTATTTTCGAGGAGGCTGAACAGATAACTTGAAGGCAAAATACTGTCTTGGCAGGCAGGCCAGGTTGAGCCAGGCACCGCTTCGCTTGGCAGGAAGTAAGGCAGAGGTCAGGGATACGTGTCCATGCTGCAGCTTTCAGAGGCAGGAGGCAGAAAGGGCTCGGAGACAGAAATCAGGGCCTAGCTCGGCAGAGCCAGGAAAAACGTAAAAGTGTACCATGTAAAGACGTTGGCATGGTATGGTTAGGAACTGAATTATCGATCCATTCATGGTGGATCTGAAAGAGGACATGTTAACGTTGGACGCAAATGTATTTGCGTCTTCATATTCGGTCATGGAGGGAAATTACAGGTACTTAAAGCACGTACATGGAGCCGTTGGGGTACACGATAGGGGACATACTTGACCATAAAAATTTCAATTACCTCAGTTTCCATGGTGATACTTTAACAAGTGTTTTCGAGCCTGTTTTCTTCGTTTCTTGACGGCGAGCGCATCCACAATTTAAAAGGTATTTATTTCAACTCTTCTGGATTAATAAGACAAAAGACAATTGACTATTTAATACAATTTTATTATACACTTTTTATCAGAATTTTACAAAGCTTCCTATCCTTTTATTAATTTATCCATTATGGCCACTAATCAGCAAATTGTCTATTTGAATCATTTTTTACCTAACCCTGGTAAACCTAAAGAGGCATGGAAATTATGGTTCATAAATTTTGAAAATTATTTAGTGGCAATTGGAGCAGATGAGTACTCTGCAAAAAAGAAGCTGGCTATTTTATATAGTCATTTGGGAACTGCTGGAAAGGAGATTTTCAACAATCTTCCAGTCTCTGAACCTCCGCCAGGAAATGGAGATGGATGGAATGTTTTTACAGATGCAATCTTAAGGTTAAATAAAAAATTCATTGAACAGCCTAGCGTCATGATGGAGCGTTTCAACTTCATGAGAAGGAAACAACATCAAGATGAGTCTGTTGAGGATTTCATCTCTGTCTTAAGAAATTTGGCTGCAGAGTGTAATTTTGGGGCATATCTAGACACTGTTCTCAGAGACCAATTTGTCTACAACTGTTTTCACAAAAAAATACAGGAAAGAATTTTGAGTTGTCGTGACCCCACCTTAAATGAAGTTTTAGAAATGGCTAAGAGCGTTGAAAGGTCAATTGTCTCATCAAGATGCATCACTGATGGAAACATACTTCAACATGAAAAAGATGTCCAGATTAACGCTGTTCTTCAAAAGAATTCCTCATTTAAGCCTTTTAAAAAAAAATGTAACTCTTATTGTTTTAGATGTGGCTCAAAAAGTCATTTTAGTAACAGTCCTACCTGTCCTGCATTTGGGAAAAAGTGTACTTTTTGTAGCAAAACTGGTCACTTCAATATTGTTTGTAGAAACAGGAAAACAGTTAGGATTAATAATCTGTCTTCTCTTGAAGATCCTCATGTAAATATTTCTAATGTTGACATGTCCTCCTTACAATCTCCCTTTGATGATCTTCACATTAATTCAATTCAAGATGTGAATTCTGACCAACTTATTTCTGAAAGAAAAATTTTATCTATTGATTTAGTTGAGGTTGATCACCACACTACACGTATTAAAGATCCCACTTGCTGCGTAATTGTTGATAATGTAAAATTAGACATGATGGCAGATTCGGGAGCACCCGTTACCATCATCTCTGATATTTTATTTAATGAATGTTAGAGTAAGAGTGTAACTTTATTTCCTCTTGACATCATTCCCAAAGCTTACAATGGGAAGAATATTAATATGTTAGGGTATTTTGTTACAAAAATTGAATGTTTGGGTAGGTCCACTACAACAAAAGTTTATGTTGCAATTGATGGAAAACTCATTGTTGGGTGGCAAGACCTAGCTAGAATGGGATTGAAATTAGTTCCTGGTTCTGATTCACCTGTTCAGATCAATGAAACGTCAATTTTTAATGTGGCTAATGTTTTCAAAGATTCTGTTGGCTACATTAAAGATTTTGAGCATTTAATCAGACTTAAACCTAATGCCATTCCTGTTTCCCATAAACTAAGGAATATTCCCTTGAATGTGAGGGATGAACTTAAAAAAGTTTTGGACAATTTGGTTGCAGAAGGTATTATTGGCTCTACCAATTCTTCTTTATGGGTCAGTCCTATAGTTGTCGTTAAAAAAAAAGATTCCTCTATTCGTTTGTGTGCAGACCTGCGTTCTCTCAACCAAAACATTATTGTGGATTGCCATCCATTGCCGAAAATTCAGGAGTTATTGGCAGGTATTTCAGAATCTAAAATTTTTACACTTTTGGACCTCAAGAGTGCATATCATCAGATCCCTCTCTCGAGGTCCTCTTCTGAATTAACCACGTTTATAACTCCTTTTGGAGCATTCAAATACCTTCGACTTCCTTTTGGCTTGGCGTCTGCCGCCAGTGTTTTCCAAAAATTTATGGACACAATTTTGCATGATATCCCAAATGTACAAGCTTATCAGGATGATGTTCTGATACATTCAAAAGATAAATCAGAACATATTAGAGTTTTAAGGAAAGTTTTATCTCGCTTTCAGGAAGTTGGAATAACTTTGGGTGTTAAGAAATGCATATTTATGGTAAAAGAACCAGACTATCTTGGTCACAGTATTTCTGCACATGGTATCAAACCGAAAATTTGTTTGACTAAAGCTATTTCTAATGTTGCTATTCCAAAGGAAAAGGATGCTCTGAGGTCATTCCTTGGTCTTGCTGAGTACTATTCACGCTTTATCCAAAATTATTCTCAGTTTGTTCAACCGCTTCGCTCTTTACTTAAAAAAGATGTGAAATTCACCTGGTCTGAGGAAGCTAACAAGGCTTTTGACATTGTGTAAAAGGTTATTGTAGAGGCACCTGCTTTATCTTCTTTCAATCCAGGTTTAGAATGCACCATTGCTGTTGACGCTAGTCAAAGAGGTTTAGGTGCGGTGCTTACTCAGAGAAGCTCTTGTAAGGAGAATACTGTAGGTTTTGCCTCAAGGGCTCTAAATGTGGCTGAGTCTCATTATAGCACTATTGAAAGAGAGGCCCTTGCCTGTTGTTGGGCAATTGAGAAGTTTAAAACGTTTATCTGGGGATCACATTTCACGCTTCTCAGTGATCACAAGCCCTTGCTTCATCTTCTCAATGGTAATGGAACAGGCAAGGCTTCTTCTAGACTGGTTCGCATTTTATCTAAGTTACATGAGTACAATTTCACAATCAAACACATTTCTGGTGGCAATAATTTACGGGCTGATGCTCTTTCAAGATTGAGTTTGGATAAAAATGATGCAGAAGATGATACTTTTGATGACGTTGAATGCGTTGTAGCATCTATAGAAGAATTGGTTCTTTCACCTTTTTGCATATCAGAGGCTGAATGGTTGCAGAGTTGCTCTGAAGATTCAGTTCTTGTCAATGTTAAAAATCTAATTGTTTCTGGATGGCCAAAAATGTGTTCACTCCCTGCTTCATTGAAGGTTTTTGCACAAGTTTCTGGAGAACTTACTATTGTAAATGATGTCATTTTTAGGGGTGATTTATGTGTCCCACCTTTAAGCATTCGCAAAAAACTTTTTGACTCTGCCCATCAAGGACACCTTGGTATTGGTGGCACCTCGAGGAAGTTGAAGGAACACTTTTGGTGGCCTGGATTAGATAGGGATGTCTCTAACTGGATTGATTCTTGTTCTACTTGCTTGATTTCAGATACGCATTGGAAGACACCCCTTTTACCTTTGCACACAGTTCCCTTTCCTGAAGAAGCTTGGCAAAAGCTGGCTATTGACTTTTCTGGTCCTTGGGAAGTGTTACCTAGTGATAAACGCTACATTATTTCATTGGTTGACTACCATTCCAAGTGGTGTGTTTTTGAGTTCTCTGAGAATCCCACTTCTGCTGTTGTTATTAATTTTTTGAGTAGAATTTTTCTCTCTGAGGGTCCTCCTAGAGAATTGGTCAGTGACAATGGCTCTCATTTTTGTTCTTCTTCTTTTGAGTCATTTTTAAAGTCATATGATATTAAACACCTTAGAGTAGCACTTTATTGGCCTTCATCCAATGGTCTGATAGAGAGAATGAATAAGTTTTTCAAGGAAGGAATCCAGACTGCCGTGTCCTCTAATTTGGATGTAGAAAAATTTCTAAGGGGCAAATTGTGGTCTTATTTAGTTACCCCTCATAGTACCACTGGTATTTCCCCTTTCAGACTTCTGAGGAAGAGAAATCCAAATGGGAATGTTTGCCCATCTTGGATAAAAGACTTGAAAGCTAAAGACAACTCTTGCTTAGCTTGCCATGACAAGGAAATTGTTAAAGTAAATGTTGCTTCTAAACAATTGACTCAAGAGAAAAATTTTAATTCAAGATTTTTTTCTTCTAGTCAACCTTTCAATGTTGGAGACTGGGTCATGGTAAAGTTTAATAGCAAGGTTAAGAAGGGTTTATCGACCTTCTCTTTACCTGCTCAGGTTCTCAAAGTTTCTAAGGGATCTCTATTTCTTGATCGAAAGGGGTGGTGGAGTAAGCGTGTCATTGTCAGACTTACTCCAGAACAGGCAAGAAAAATCTCCACTAGTAAATATGTAAATGATTCTTCCTCTTGCTCTTTTTTCCCTTTAGGTACCACTTCTGATGAACATTCACTTGTTAGTTCTCCTTGTACTCGCATTTCAGATTCTTATTCAAATTCTATTGTAGATCCTAATGTTGAAGAACCTCAGTGTGATACTACTGTTAACTCTAATGTTGATGCAAGTTCTTCTTATGTCTCCACTGACAGGTGTCACAGGAATTGTTCTCTTCCAGCCCGTTTTAAAGATTATTTTCTTTCTTAATTCTGCCTTTTATTTTCCTTTTATTTTCTTTTTATTTATGTAAATAGGGAGAAGATGTAGTGTACATGTAAGTGTATTTATTCAAATGTGACATGGCACGCTATGGCGCGCTCATGTCTTCTCATCTGTCCTGATGTTCTGTTATGTGGCACGCACTTTTGAAGAGAATGTTTCTCTTCAAAAGTGCATCCCTCGTGTTAGTTAACCACTGTTAGGCTTTAACTGTACTGAAGTCAGTTTATCGCTGGACTTCATCCTGACAAGTTGTGCTCCTGTACTATGCTGCCTTTTTCTTAAATAAACTATTTCTTAATAGTTTAAAAGGTCTTTTGGCTTCTTCATCCTACTTCACAACATTGTCTTTAGTCTTAAATGCTGAGGGGAAATTAAAAAGTGGATTTATTTGCTCGGTAAATACTCAAATAAGTATTCACAGTGATCTAGTTAATGATTGCTCTGAAAGGCAAATAGATGTGGTCTCATATTGTGTGCACTTTAGTTAAACGTTTCTGCAGCTGCTTATGTTACAGAGAATTGGAAATACAATTATTGTAACATGTTTGATTTCTTAAGTTGGGAATTGTGATCCTGAGCTAATTGGGTCGGGCCAGTGAGCGTGGGCGCATGGTCCGAGAACTGCAAAAAGAACAATTGATGGACAGAATGCAGAACAAGGTCAAACATTCTCTTCAGTACATAGATCTGGATCTAAATCCATCGTTTTTTTTGCTCACCATGCCATTCCAGGTTGGACCCAGCCATATGCAAATCAGTCTTGACCCTGAGCCCAATGGGAGCAGTCCAGACCGAACTGCCAGGCCCTCCCTGGGCTGGAAACAAGCATCCTAGGACCGGTTTCGGGGTTTCACCCCTCATCAAAAGTATAGCTTGACTCCAGTGGCATGGAGAGCATTGGACCCACGTCTGGGCATACCCGTCCCACTCAGGGTGACAAATGCAAAAAGAACAATTGATAGACAGAATGCAGAACAATGTCATACATTCACTCCAGTACAGAGATCTGAGCCTAAATCCATAGTTTTTTTTGCTCACCATGCTATTCTGGTTGGACTAAGCCATATGCAAATCAGTCTTGACCCTGCGCCTGAAACCTGAAACCGGTCCTAGGATGCTTGTTTCCGGTCCAGGTAGGACCTTGTAGGAGAGTAGGGTCTGCTTCCCATGGTTACCCCCACTTTTTGCTGTGATTCTCTGGTTTTTCGACTGTAGTATGGCTGTGGTCCTGCTAAACAGGCCCACAGCCTAGCTTTTCTCTCTCTAAATTGATACCATGTACTTAGGTACATACCAGATTGGTGACTGGGTCACCCTTGTGAGCCCCCGTATAGTGTACCATAGGTACCCAGGGCATAGGTGCACCCTAGGCCTACCAGGGGCTGCAGCATGTATTGTGCCACCCCTGGTTAGCCTTCCAAACTGACACCACAGGTCTGTTCTTACAGCCTGGGTAAGGTGGTGTAATCACCCCTTGATAGCAGTAAAATAATGTACATATCTTTTTAAATAAATGTGAGTATTTGGGTAGGCAATAATTTAAGTCTGCTGATGTGTGTGGTTGGAGTTCTGAGCCTGTGTTTAGCCCCTGTATCTACCCCCTCCCCCACCCCCACCGAGGGAGCCTTGGACTGCTTGGGCCACATTATTCCAGAGAGTCAAGTGTTGAAAGTGTATTTGGCCCAGTTGCTCAGGATCCATAGTAGGTCGGGCCAGAGGCGCAACTAGAGCCAAATTTCGGGGGGGCTAAGAAAAAATTTCGGGGGGGGGCTGAACCTTTAATCAGTAGGCAGAGTGGTGCTGCGGGCGCTCTTAGAAGGGGTAAAACAACTGGAAGGCCTAATTACCATGCAAATGGTCTTTTAAAGACCTGTTAAACGTTCGGGTGCGGCTGTGTGTGTGCCCGGGATCTGTCTCAGCCCGGGCTGCCACACACGAAGGGGGGGGGCTGAAGCCCGGTGAGTTCAATGGGTGTTGCGCGCCTGGGTCGGGCCCCAGGATGTCAGTAGTAAAAGGCTTCAGCCCCCATGGTTGGGCGCAGTAACCCCTATGGCCTTCTGAATGGGGTCCAACCAGTGAGCCCACAATGTTTTGTAACTTTACACTTTAAAATGGTGAATAGTCAGAAGTAGTAAAGGTACTACCAAGTATAAGAGTACATTTATATGCTTAGGCTTCCTTCTGTAAATTTATCTTTGTGAATAGTCTTGAACACAGACAGGGCATCTGGATTGACTTTGGAGTTGGTGCACTTTGACCAGCATTTCATTTTTTTTCGGTGTTTTATATAGCACAAACTTGACTCAAAGGTATCAGGTATCAGGGCACTTTACATGAGCACCAGTTGCTTACAGGCGGACACTTTCATTTTTTTGTTTTGCACAGGGAGATTAAGTGATTTGTCCAGAATCACAGGATGTCGAGTGTCGATGCAGACTCGAACCCGGTTCCCCAGATTCTAGGTCGACCGTGCTAGCCATTAGGCCACATTCACTCTCCATTAGCCAGCGTGAGTGGCTGCTAGAAACTTCTGTGGAGCTGTTTATGTGCAGCTACGGGAAGACTCCCCGCGCAGGAGGTGTGTGTCTGTGAGAACTAAGGTGTTCCTAAGGAAGGGGGCTGACATTGTCTTTTCGTATTTAACTGATGTCAGTAAACGCAACTGGTTGTAAACAATATGTGGGGTTTAGGGATCTATGCAACAGGGTTGGTGGGCGTGGACAACCTTCCGTGGCCACTGGGCAAGTTCTCAAAAATAAATAAGGGGGAAGCCTAGGTTATCGACCACAGCCCTTCAAGGTTCAGAAGCGTAGGAAGAGGACTCTGCTTAGGAATAGTTGCTGTAGAGTTGCTTCAAGAGTAGAACATGTGCATTTTTAAACCTGTACACAGTTTGTGCTCAGCCATGTAAATGTAACTGTATAGGCATTTATATAGCGCACTACTTACCCGTAGGGTCCCAAGGCGCTTCGACCGCTGCGAAACCCTTCCTGGCTTCCCTGAGAGATGGTCCCTTAATGGGTATCTCCAGGGTGAGACCAGGCATCCCCGGCGGTCTGGTGGGGCCGTTAGTGAAGATGAGGCAAGCTAATGCCCAGAGTTGCCGAGTGTGATCGCTGATCAGAGTGGGCACCGAGGCGAGAGAATTATCGAGTCCGCTGACCCTGGTCCAGAAACCTGCCGCGCCGGGAATCGAACCCTGGTCCCGGGCCGTCCTCTGCTCTCGGGTCTGCCGCCTCTAACCAGTGAGCCACACTACTTCATGGTCTCAGCAAAACACCTAAATAGTGACTGCACTCTCAATTGTGATCCTAAGCTAAGTGAGCGTGGATGCATGGTAGGAGAACTGCAAAAAGAACAATTGATGGACAGAATGCAGAACAATGTCATACATTCTCCTCAGTACAGAGATCTGGACCTAAATCCATTGTTTTTTTGCTCACCATGCCATTCCAGTTTGAACCCAGCCATATGCAAATCAGTCTTGACCCTGTGCCCAATGGGAACAGTCCAGCCCGAACTGCCAGGCCAGGTCCTCCCTGGACTGGAAACAAGCATCCTAAGACCGGTTTCGGGGTTTCACCCCTCATCAGCCAAGATAGCTTTACTCCAGTGGCATGGAGAGCACGGGACCCACGTCTGGGCATACCCGTCCCACTCAGGGTGACAAATGCAAAAAGAACAATTGATGGACAGAATGCAGAACAATGTCATACATTCACCCCAGTACAGAGATCTGGGCCTTCATCCATTGTTTTTTTGCTCACCATGCCATTCCAGTTGGAGCCAGCCATATGTTATATTAGTGGATGACGCCCATGATGAGTGAGAAAGTGAAAAACAAGAGAAGAAATTAGCTTGTTGGTCTTTTGATGGTTTATGCACGATAGGTAACCAATAGTACTGAAAGCAACAGTACTGAAGACTTCCTCTCAATTCCAGGACATCTTGCAATCTGCGTTCCCAAACATGGTAACAAGTGCATTGTGAGCGATAATTGTGTTGAATTGTTTTCCAAAATTAACAAATTAAAATGTTCACAACCCAGACTAGTGTCAAGCTCTCCTTTTTCTGCTTAGTGGTAGGATGTCAGGTGTTGTCATGCTTCAGCTGGCATATGCACCCACCTTGGCAGGTGCTTCAAAGGGTGACTGTCATGGTGGGTGAGAATGTCACCCAGGCCTACTATGCTGGCATCCACCATTATCTCAATGCTCAGCGCTGGATCACATTTTGCCATGTTCCCAGCATCCATGATCCTTGCTTTATTCCCTTAAAGCTGTCTTGGCATTTTCAAGACTGGTGGCACTCGTGTTCTTTCTTCATCAGTTCTCATTGGGGGTGCACTAACTTGTAAGCGCCTTGTGCGATAATGCAGTACACTGACAGTGGTTCTACCATATGAAAAAAATTACTTATTTGGAGAATTCAGTATTTAGATCCTCTCAAAGGTAGGGTCCTCAATTAATCTTGTGAAACATACTGACCATAAACATATATAAAATTGCTACAAATGTCAAGGACTCAATTAAAAAAAGCTCATGTGTGATATATTGAAATTCATATATCGTATGTGATGGAAGACATACCAATAATTGGCAAGGACAGATACACATTACATATAACAAAATGCAAATTAAGTGACAAAAAAAGGTGTAGCTAAAACAAACAATTATATCCACTCCTTTCAACTGCATCCCTTCAAATGATCGTGTCCGCCACGATTGTTTCCAGACTGGACTATGGAAATGTATTGTATCTAGGTCTCCCCCTAAAACTTAATTAGCATCATATAAACAGACTTATTGAAGCGTCCAAACTACATAACCCTGGATAGACACGGGAATTCTATTCCTTATACAGCTCGGTCTACTAAGGACGCATGAAATTAACGTTGACTTTTCGACACCCTAACAAGAGTGTGAGTAAACAACATCATCATGGGGTCTTCCTCTGGACTGTGAACCAAAGGTGTGTCTAGCCTGTCTGTGAAAGAGATCACATTAAGATAGCGATGCTGACACGAGTAGCTTGGATTCCTCCTCTATGCCAGAGAAACAAAGGAAGTGCTAGTTGCTCCTTGTTTATATGTGGTTATTTGTAGCCCAATAGAGGCGCCAAGAGCGTAGCCCCCCAGTCGCCACCTTCTCGGATTTATTCCATTTTACCAACTCCGAGTGTCAAGATACTTGGAAGCATTTGTTAGATTGCAATCATGGTTTTTCTCAATAAATTGAGAGTGACTACTAGGGTTACCTTTCTGTGTCATAGATGTCCGATTAACTCTTTTCTTTAAGACTCATTACTTAAAGGTTGGAATTAATACCATTGCACAAGTTCGCCATTCATCTGAAATACCATTGACTATCTTAATGTGAGCTCTTTCACAGATAGGCTATTCACACCTTTGGTCCACAGTCCTGATGAAGACCTCATGGTGATGTTGTTTACCTACACTCTTGTTATGAGGTCGAAACATCAACGTTAATTTTATGTGTCCTTTGCCCCAGTAGACAGAGCTGTATAAGGAAAAGAATTCACGTGTCTATCCAGGGTTATTTTCATGTAGTTTGAAAGCTTCAATAAGTCTGTTTCAATGATGTACAATATAATTTTATTGTTTTAGCTACACCTTTCATGTCACTTAATTTGTATTTTGTAATCTGTAATGTGTGTCTGTCCTGTCTAATTATTGGTATGTCTTCCATTACATACAATATATGAATTTCAATATATCGCACACAAGTCTTTTCAAATTGAGTCCTTGTCATTTGTAGCATGTTTATATGTTTATGATCAGTATATTTCACAAAATTAATTGAGGATCCTATCTTTTAGAGGATCTAAATACTGAATTCTCAAAATAAGTTATTTTTTTCATATGACAGATCTACTGTCCGTATACTGCTAGCAATCCCCAGGTTCTGCATGATACTGGGATACCCTATAAATTAATGTTGTTGTGCGATATCTTGCCATAAGAACGTCCCTGGTGCAGGCACATTGGTAGGTGTGGGGACAGGGGCTTTTACCTTCACAGGAAAATGTGTGACCATAGAATTTCAATGATGGCTCCCAGAATTCGCACTTCAGATAATGCACTGCAGATATTGACCTTGCCGCGCCCTCCTTTTCTCGTCCGTGCGGGGTCCCACAAGGGTCCTTGCTCAGCCCGACGCTCTTTAATCTCTACGTCACTCCTTTGGTAGATCTGATCCGTTTCTTTGGTTTTGCCTTAACATCATATGGAAATGACACACAAATTGTTGTCTCACTATTTCAGGAGCAGCACATTTTTGCCGCCAATTTTTGTGACTGCATGAGGGCAGTTAATATGTGGATGTCATCTAATTGCCTTAAACTGAACTCCACCAGAACGGAGGTGTTACTGTTTGGAGCTCAACCCTCCTTCTGGTCCCAAGACTGGTGGCTGTTTGAACTTGGCCCTCTTCCATCGCCAGCTAAATCAGTTAGAAATCTTGGGAGTTATTCTCGATACTGACCTGTCATACACTAACCAGGTCAATTCTGTCACTTCCAATACTTTCAATACCCTCAAAACTATTAGGAAGATTCTACCCTTCATTCCTTCTCGCCTGCAAAAAACTGTGGTTACATTCTTGGTTTTGTCGAAATTTGGCTACTGAATTGGTCTTTACTTAAACATGCACTAAAACGTTCTTCATAAATTACAGACTGTGCAGAATGCAGCTGCCAGGGATCTTTGCAAACTTCCTAAATATCACTCTGTTCCTCAGCTATCCAGTATATTCAATGGCTCCCTGTCAGAGCTAGAATCATCTTCAAATCACTATGTATAGTGTACAAAACCCTGCATGGTAAGGGCCCTGCATCTCTGAGGTTGGCCTTCTCTTTCTACCTTCCATTTAGATCTCTACGTTTTCGCCTCATCCAAACTTATTCTGGTCCCTCGTTTCAGACAAGTTAAATGGGGCAGTCGTGGTTTCATTCTTGGTGCTTCCAAAACCTGGAACTCACTTCCCCCTTCCATTAAACCCTTGCCCAATCTTCTGGCATTCAGTAAGGTGCTTTAAACTTGGCTTTTTATCTTTCACTAATTTCATTATTCTGCAGACCCGTCACTCTGGTTTGCTCACCAAGCTAGCGCCAAGACACCATATTGGTATTCAAGCGCTTTCATGAAACCTCATAAAATAACATACACATAACACCTCATCATGCTCTTGTGAAGACTTGCCTAACACCCACACAACATTGCTTTAGGTGAAACAGTTGGATGCTTTAATTCCTCTTCAGATTGCTCCCTGAAATACTTTAGCAGCTAATTAAGTGTTAAAATGGGGCTGTTTATGTTGCTAGAAACACCTGTGGGTGCAAACTTGTGTTTTGAGAACTTTGTTGGTGGAAACATGATAATTTAACTGGAGGCCTCTTCTAGTTGTAACTGATGATAGCCCTTGTTCAAGTCCAATATCGAGAAGACCTGTTCTCCATTGAGGAAATGAATAATATCCTGGATCTTTGGAGATAGGTGTATTCCCTCTGAATGGTTAACTTAGGCAATCTCTATACACTCAGAGGCAGAGCTCACCAACCAACAGTCTTTTGGGTATTGGGATTAGAGGGGAGAGTCAACGTGTGGGCCCACCACAAGTTCAATAATGTCCTGTTGCAAGAGGTTATGCTTCTCACCTCTTCATCTGTATGAAGCCTGATCTCTTTTTATGTTTGCCAAAACCTATGAAGAGTTTGTGAAAGGAATTGGTAATGTCTGCATCCTCTAATAATTCAGTGTGTGCGATGAGCCCGTGTAGTAGAAATAGAGCACGTTTCACTGCCTTGCGGAAGCTTAATAGGCATCCTGTTTCCAAAATGGGTTCCACAAAGTAGACATTAAAGTTGTCCTCACAACAGCACCGCACAAAAGCCTTGCCACGCAAGCAACCCATGTGCACCATATATGCGGATATTTAGTCCTTGCTGAAGGTTGTTGTAACCTGGAAATTCAGTAGCTATCATCATACTGAAGAAAGCACAGGTTTCTACCAGAAAAGGGAGTTTTGTTTGATATCTGTTAATGTCTAGAACAAGTTCAGTGATTTCATAGTGACATTAGTGCTGTAAATGGCCTCACTGCCCATATGCTTTGCGAATAGTCATCTATACATGGTAGACAATGGTTACATCTTCACATTTTTGCTATGACTTTGTGACTGTTTGTGAATGTCCTTCACATGACATATTTCACTATGTGGGGTCATGGGCTGTGTGGAACATCCATCACCTCCATGTGGACATCCGCCTTGTGAGCAGTATGCACCAAATTCAGCATATTTTCCTGCTTTCTGGGTTTTTCTTCCAGAACCACACTGACTCACGTCATATAATTAGCTGAGATATTGTCTACCATCCCATCCAGGACCCAGGACCCCAAAATACCCCACATTAAAAGGCACCGTCACACCTAGTGATCTGGCTTTGGCGGCGACAGTAGGACAAGAAGCATAGCAGTACTATGACTACAGCCTAACACCAATGGAGCTTTGCGGTGCAGGTTTCCATTTCTCACCAGACTCACTTCATGCATCAGGGGACAACATTATAGGTACAAGGCACAGCACACAGCACCAGAGCCCCCTTATGAGACAAAGGAATTACTTTGTCACCAGTGTAGAACCTAACAACACTGAACACTGACACATTAACATGCCGCATAACAAATCTTTATTCAACTATTTACAATGATCAACCATGCATGAGATGGCAGATGGCTGGATGGAGCTCCATAATGGAGGAGCCACAGAGAAAAGCGTCTGCCTGGTTGGTGTGCTCTTTGCTCTCTCTTGGAGCTGCCCTTGTACTTCTGGCGGACGTTGGTTACCTCGTTCCCTCTGGAAGTGCTTCGCGTGAGTACTCTTGATGATGACAAAACAGGGTTGGATTAAGACATGAGGCAAAAAAAATCACAAACTTTCCTTTTAGTCATTTTTTGACCTTTCACCTTCAGTGTACAGCTTCAGTGATTATTAACACAGGTAAGCTTGTGTCAAAGCTACTTTACTCTTATACTGCAAACATAACTGGATCAAATCTAAATACATATCGAAATTCGATAACAGAGTGTTCTTTATGGTGCTCTTCTGAAGTCCTTCATTCTTCAACCGCACTCTTAGTAGCGTGGTTCTATCCATCGCTACCCCTCTGCTGTCTGCTCCCACATCCTAAGGTAGCGCTCACTGGAAGGGCACCACTCAGGGCATCAGATAAAGCTGGCATGTGAGTAGCAACTTTATATCTCCACCCTACTCATCAAGCTACTAACAGTGCCTGTGGTCCATTATCATGATCAGAGTTATAGGAGGTCTGATACTTCAGCATGAACAGGAATTTAATTCCGATTGAAAAGGAGTGAAGGGGATGAGGGTGGGGAGCTTGGTGGTACATGGGTAAGTCATTTCCAGGCCAGTCACTGCCTGTAGATTTTCTTAGTCCATGTCTTCACTGTCTGAACCATCACAGCATTGGGCCCTTTCAGCATTAAAAGAATAATGTGTTATGAGCAATGTCTGCAGATGACTCCAAGTATCCAAAGATTAAGTCGTCCACTACTGAGATAGATTTGCTTTAACATCCTAATGCATTGTGGACGTTTCAGTCTATGTTCATTTCAATCCATTCAATAGAAGCAGCACACCTGAAAACAATGATTTGTAGAAGAAACTCGATGAATGAAGCTTTGTGCGCTTGGTGACATTCAGTCGACAGGTAGTCCTAGGAACAAGTCAGAAAATGCCCTTTCTTCGACACTGTGAAAGCAAAGCTTTGAATTTCATTTGCAGTGTACAGATCAGGATCAAGTGATTTACCATATTTGATTGCAATAAATCTCCATGGCAAAGGCCATCGACTTGGATCGCCCTTTCCTGTATGTATATGATTTCATCTTTCTTTCCTGTTGCTCCTGCTTAATGGACCTGGCAGAGGCACATAGGGTTCTCTTTGCTGAAGGTTTGGCCCCCCATACTCTGACCTCTATAGCCCAGCCCTTCCACACCTTCTCTAACTGGTTTGTTTCCTGACATCTCAAAGGGAGAGGTGAGTTAGTTTTCCTGGGGTTAGGGGGAGGGGGCATGTATTCATCAATGTTTTAAACCAGAAGGTTGGTTTCCTGTTTGAAAAACTGACAAGACAGTGCTAGAGCTCAGTTGAGATCCACACCATTTAGGTATCTCATGGAAGGTGATATTCCTTAATTCTAGAGGTATTTAGCAGGCGGAGTATCTTGAGATATTATGAAAACCTTAAATAGATGGACAATGAGGAGGTAGGGTCACAAATCATTTTCAAAATACAAAGTTTTGCTGCTGGTAGGAGTTGATTTTGAGTCTTATTTTAGTGACATGAAATGTGATTGTCTTGATATTTAGGTTTGTGTTGCAGGATGTCTAACTTCTAAGAGGATCTCAAGATTAAAATGTGTTTCTTTTGTGATTGTAGGTGTTGCATTGGGCCCTGAAGAACGCGGGACGCATAGTGCCGCTCTACTGTTTTGATCCAAGACACTACGTGGGAACACATCATTACAATTTTCCCAAAACTGGTCCACACAGATTGAAGTTTTTATTGGAAAGTGTGAAAGATCTAAGGGAAACGCTTAAAAAGAAAGGAAGGTAACTGGAACATGTTCTAAACACATTTTTGAAAGAAGAATAGAAACATTGTTTGTAGCTAAGTTGTGCTTGATACTAGGGGTAGGTTTTACAGCAGAGTGAAGCAAATTTAACGACTCTTTTAGTGTTTTGATGCACTCGCTCGAAAATACCTAAACACACTATGGGGAACTGGTCCCCGTAGAGCATTGGTTCGCACAGAAATTGTGTTTGTGAGGGCTTACCAACACGTCCAGTCATCAAAGTGTGTGTTAAACATGCCCATACACACACACCCTCCACCATGTATTATGGTCTAAAATTACCAGTGAGGGGTACTGGTGACATGATAAGCTACAAAGCTGAAGGCTGAGAAGTTTGTAAATTTAACCAGAACCCCAAGATTTCAATAAAGGGCCATATTACACATCATATATTTTTATACTGCATCATTTGGGGTAGATAACTTGAAAAAGCTGTTTTCTTCAAAGGGCGTCTAAAAATGGGCACCTATTGGAATTAGACTGTTTAGGTTTTGTTTACCCTTCATGAATACATTGTTAATGAAACAACTAACAATGGTGAGGGCCAGTGGATTTATGAGGTTCTGTGACTACAGTGTTTGAGGCATACTTTTGGATTTACTGCATTTGCCACATAATGAGCACATTTTGCATATTTAGCAAAAAGTGTGTCTAACTTAAATGGATGAAAATAATACTGGCAAAGAATTTGCTGCATAATTTGCATATTTGCCACATAACTTGGTCTTCTATGCCGCATGATCCTAGTAGCCTTGATAGTGCTAAAGCTCTGCATAGGAGTTTGGTGGCTTTCATTATGATGATGAACTACAGATTTCACAGGGAGCTGTGAAATATTTTCCATATTTCACGGTTACCTGTGAAAAATAGGTTTTTATACCACTGCATTTTGTGCTATAAACGCACTCAAATAAGTAATATATATTAATATAAATAAATATATATGTGTATGTGTATATATATGTGTGTGTATGTATGTATGTATGTATGTATATATATATATATATATATATATATATATTCACTGAAAAAACCATAGGTTTCACACCAGTTATAGTTAGCTGGAAATTTTACTGACATAAAACCATTGAAATTCCCACGTTATAGTTAGTTGGACTCACTATAACTTGCGCGCCTGCAATGCACTGCTGATGACGTCACATATTACATCACTCATGACATCACTGATGACACCATCCAGTGAATGTGTGTCTTTCTGAAAAATAAATATGTTTTATTTATGTATATGTAAAGGTCGATGGAAGAATAAATGTTTAAATAAGTGTCTTAATGGATGTTTTTAAAAATCAAATTGATTGGTTAACTGGCTTAGTGTGTATATATGTGTGTTAGTGAGTGAATGACTGTCTCACTAGTGTCTTTATCAGTAACTACATATGTTTTAATCTAGTATATGTGAGTATTGATGTATATAAGTGAGTATATGTGAGAGTGAGAGATTGAAAGAGTTCTTGTTTAAATAAGTATGTGTTTCTATAAGTGATTGTTTAAGAGAGTAAGTATGTGTAAGTTTCCTTAGAAGTAAGGTGGTAGTGTGTGTATAGCTGTATATGCAAATAAATGGATGATCAATAGTTTATTTGCATGTGTGATTATGTGTGTGAGTATCTTTTGGATGACTGTCGGTGTGTAACAGGATGTATAGGTGTTTCACTACATATGATGAGTGAATATATGTATGAGTGACTATATAGAACTGTTGGTGAATGAGTGGATGTGTATATAGATGGTGGTATTACTGAATTGGTTGTTGAAACTGGTATGGGTATCTCTATTTTTTTGAAAATTTTAGTTTCTATTTTTGAATATGTGTTTCAAGGGTTACATTACACTGAAAGGAGGTCTGTCACTCTGTCACAAAGATGGTGTCATCAGTGATGTCATGAGTAATGTCACTGACCATGTCATGAGTGATGTAATATGTGACGTCATCAGCAGTGCATTGCAGGCGCGCAAGTTATAGTGAGTCCAACTAACTATATCGCGGGAATTTCAATGGTTTTATGTCAGTAAAATTTCCAGCTAACTATAACTGGTGTGAAACCTATGGTTTTTTCAGTGAATTTAATAGGTTTTTTAAATGCTAATTTCTAACTATAACGAGTGTGAAACCTATGGTTTTTTCAGTAAATTTATTTCGTTTTTTAAATGCTAATTCCTAACTATAACTGGTGTGAAACCTATGGTTTTTTCAGTGAATTTCATAGGTTTTTTAAATGCTAATTCCTAACTATATATAAGGCCCCAAACCTGTGTTTTTTTCAGTGAATTTCAAAGTTTTGTTAATAGCAAATGTATATAGCTATGAAATGTAATATTTTTGAAAATGAATGAATCCTATATTATAGTTGTATTTAAAACAATTTTTTTAATGTATATATGTATATTTTTTTAATTTTTTTTTTGCCCTGGAGCGCTCCCGGTGCACGCCCCGGTGAGCGCCCCGGAAAGCGTAGTCTTTTGAAGCGCCCCGGGTCACGCACCGGGGAGCGTCCCGTTAGCGCCAATGCCGTGGCAGAAAACATCATTGTGACGTACCGCGTAGCCGCGTCCACTTGATACGCACGGCGTAAACGCACCCGGAAGCACTCGAGCGCATACGATCGTGCAACGTAAGCATTAAACGCGCTTACGCGACGTGCCCCCGGGGGCGCGCCGCATAAGCGCGTCGGGTCATGTGACCTGAAAATAACCCTTTTAATTGGTGCAGAACAGTTTTGGTTTCATAATGATGAAACCCCTGGTCTTGTGACCTGAAAATAACACTTCTCATTGGTTCAGGACATTTTTTTTCTTCCAAATGATGAAAGCCCCCTCCTTTTTTCCTTATTCTGACTTTGTCCTTTGACTGAGGAAGACCTGTTTTGAAATCTTTGAGGTATATTTTGTACTTTGAAATGGCTACAGTAGCAGCATCAGCTGGAGCATCTGCACCACCACCACCACCAGCAAGAGGACAGCCACAACATCACATTGGTGGTCAAGAAGAAGAGGAGGAGGAGGAAGAGGAGGAGGGGAGGAGGAGGAGGTGGCTGGAAGAACACAATACCCCATACCAACCCAAGCCACACATTGTATGGGAGTTTTTTTCCATCCCTGAGGGAAAAAAGAAAGTGAATGCGGCAAAGGTGACTTGCCTTATCTGTGACATGGAACTTTCAAGGGGCAACCCAAATAAAAAATATTCATTTGGGAATAATACCATGATTAGGCACATGCAGCGCAAGCATCCGAACAACTATGCTGCCGCAGAGATGAGAGAACTGGCACGCAACCCTCCCCAATCTACACCCAGCACCTCCAAACGAAAACAACCCACTCCATCGGGACCAGAGACAAGGGAGACAATCCCTTGCATACAACCACGGTTTGGAGAATTTAGGGTCAAATGTATTTTTTTGTGATAAGACCATCTCCTATGGTGAGCAGAGCCTAAAGCTCATCCTCCTTGCTGGTGACAACCACAATTGCCCCAAAAAACCCTAATTTTTTCCTAATTTTTTTTTACTCCAGTTGAGCCATTTTCAATTCCCTGTTTTTTGTTTCTCCCCATAAAAATAAAAAAAATGCAAAATAGTTCATAAAAGCCAAAAAAAAGTACAAAATGTTCAAAAAACATAACAAAAATATAAAACAACAAAAAGAAGAAAAAAAACAGTTCTTTTTAGAACTACCTCCAAATTATAAAAAGGCTACATTTTTTTAAAACTATCATTCTTTTTTCCCCATGGAACGCTCCCCGGTACGCTCCGCGGTGCGCGTACCGGGCGCTCCCCCCGCACAAATAAAAAAAAATGTATTTTTGCCCTGCGGGGCCCTTTTATAGCCCCCACATCAAACCTAGGGGGTGAGGGGGGTCTACTCTGCCCCCTTATATTCATTTCCCCCTTTGTTTTTGCCACCTCTTGTGTCTTGATCCTACCGAGACACAAGATGGCGGCCGCTCTGGACTGTTTCGAATGTTTACAGACACCCGAGAGCCAATCAGCTTTCTGTGCGCACCTCGCGTAGCGCGCCCGGAGCGCGCCCCGGTGTGCGTACCGGGGAGCGGCCATAGATATATATATTTTTTTTTAACCTAAATTACTCAAAAACCACTGGAGCACATTTCTTGAGACATAGCAAAGGCACATCGGGCTACCAGTCCCTACAATATTGCCAAGTTTGGTGGAAATCCATTCAGCCGTTCGGGCTAAAAGTGAGGTCAACTGCCCTATGGAAATTAACATGGGGAAAACACGTTTTGGGGCCCCCCCTTTTATCTCGGCCCCCGCTTGACGAATCCCCCCCAAACTTTCAAGGAAGGACCGGAGCTTCGCGAGGCAAATTTGAGGAAATTTTCAGGCAGATTCGTCAACCGGCGCCAAAGTTATTCACAATAGAATTTTAAGATTTTGCATTGAAAAAAATCCTAACTATAACTACCTACTGGCGACCGCCAGTAGGTAATATATATATCTCAAAACAATACCCTTTCAGGCTTAGAGTGCCACATACATTATGTGCTATAGAGTGTCGCTGGTGTTGTAGGGTGCTCTATACAGGAGCTGCTCTCCTCCTAAACTTGAGAACTACCCAGAGTTCTCTGCTTCTATTATGAATAAATATATATATATATATATATATAAACATACACATGCATATGTGTTTATTTAAAAAAATCTTTCAAATTTGTGTTTACATCATCTTTTCAATAATGTCCAAGGGATGAACAACATTCCTGCTTCTCTTTAAAAAAATGTTAACCATCTTTATTGGCGTTTTGGTAAGATAATGCAACATTCACAACATCTGGTGCTGTGAGGGTTGCAACAATAGGTAACATGAAAATGAGATACTCCATTATTGTGAACATTATGAAATACTTATGACAGTAGAACAACTACTTATATAACTGGCAGCATGACCATGCATAGCTGCTATGGCGAGTGTACATATGTAATTAAGTTTACCACACAAACCACCCCCAGGGTGTCAACTAATGTATCTGGCCCAAAGCTGATGCAGTAGAAGGAACACTTAGGTAGTTGAGATAACAGTGTGGTCCATCAGTCCTGTAGGTTGGTGTGGAGGGGGACATCTACCTGTAAGTAGGCTTCAGACAGGGGGTGGGAAGTGTGGAAAGAGAGAGATTGATTCCCTCCTATGCCATGAATTATAGGCTTGTGTGGTGTAGGTCAGTCAGTCCTATGGGGCCTCAAGGGCAGCCAGAAAGTCCTCCCAGGTTGATGTGAAGGGTCATCTTCTAAGTCCCCTTACCTCCTCCCCCCGGAGCGCCTCAGCCTCAGCCTTACCCCATTTCAACATTGCCGTTCACCAGCGCACCACTCCCGGCAGTGTTGTTGTCTTCCAAGACATTGCAATTAATCTACGCACCAGCAAGAGCGCCAAGCCGATGAATCTGGTTGTGCTTCCCTAACTTTCCTGCACCTGTGAAGACCTAGTAGACAGTCAGGCAAGCAGTCCAGGTCAGTGCGGCCCATCTTGAGGGATACTATGTCCATAAATTTAGCCCAGAGGCCGCAAGCTATTGGGCAGCTCCAAAACATGTGATGCATAGCTTCCCAGCGTCCGACACTGTGGGCAGTCCAGCGAGCCAGCAGGAATCATTTTGTGGAGTCTGGCTGGAGTGAGGTATACCCCATGTAGTATATTGTGTTGGATAAATTGGAAGCAAGCGTTCCGGGACACTGTTTGGGTAGTGTAATATTCTAACCAGATTCTTGGATGAGCATTGTCTTCGCTTGAGTAAATTGCTACCACATTGTCAGAAAAAAGGTGAAACCATGCACTACCAAATGACTCATCCTCAACTGAGTGCATGGTAAATAAATGATCGGCGACGTTTATGTCAAATGCTACAAAGCAATTAAGCCGGATACAATCGCATGGGCCACAGCAACCCAACAGCCGTACGTCATTGCCCAGCACCTGGATGGAAATTTGTTCTCTGATCCTTGTGGGGAAGAACATTCTGTGGGGTGGCTCAAAAGCCATGAAAACTCAGAATAGAAATATTTAGCACACCTGGTAAATACTCATTGTGGGGTAATGTTATTTACTGGGTGTGTTCAGGGCCAATCATTGGAAAACTCTGAGAGCATGATTATTATCACATAACCCGTATTTCCAATATCTATGCAAACCCTATGAGGACAGTGATAGGACTTGAGCCCTAAGGTTAATTCAGAACCTTGGGACTTAATTATGAGTGAAGCAGTGTCGGTTGGGATAATTAGTGCACCTGATTAAATCTGACATGGAGGTGCTTGGAATTTATCAGGTGTTTATTCCGCATTTTGTCCAAAGAAATGTGTGTGTCCCCGGAAGCTTGTTTCCTTTCCAGTAAAAGAATTGGCTTGGTAGTTTGGTCTGCCCTGTTCCCATGATGCACTGGGCCAGGGACAGACTAATTTGCATGTCAGATACTCTGTCCATCACCACCCCCTTTTCTGAATCGTTTTGTCCACCACAAGCGTGGAAGGGTATGCTCAGATGTGAGTCCCTTGCTCACTGCACCATCAGGATTCAAGCAAGCCGGGCCGAAGACGGCTGTAATGCCAGTAACCGGTCCCCGGAAGCTTGCTTCCTTTCCAGTAAAAGAATTGGCTTGGTAGTTTGGTCTGCCCTGTTCCCATGATGCACTGGGCCAGGGACAGACTAATTTGCATGTAGCCAGGTTCTTAGCTGGGATGGTGCAGTGAGCTAAAAAATGGTGATGGATCAAGCCCTGATCTTTTGACTGGGTACAAGTGTTCTGTTTAATTCAGATACTCTGTCCATCACCAGCCCCTTTTCTGAATCGTTTTGTCCACCACAAGCGTGGAAGGGTATGCTCAGATGTGAGTCCCTTGCTCACTGCACCATCAGGATTCAAGCAAGCCGGGCCGAAGACGGCTGTAATGCCAGAAACCGGTCCCCGGAAGCTTGTTTCCTTTCCAGTAAAAGAATTGGCTTGGTAGTTTGGTCTGCCCTGTTCCCATGATGCACTGGGCCAGGGACAGACTAATTTGCATGTAGCCAGGTTCTTAGCTGGGATGGTGCAGTGAGCTAAAAAATGGTGATGGATCAAGCCCTGATCTTTTCACTGGGTACGAGTGTTCTGTTTAATTCAGATACTCTGTCCATCACCACCCCCTTTTCTGAATCGTTTTGTCCACCACAAGCGTGGAAGGGTGTGCTCAGATGTGAGTCCCTTGCTCACTGCACCATCAGGATTCAAGCAAGCCGGGCCGAAGACGGCAGTAATGCCATAAACCGGTCCCCGGAAGCTTGTTTCCTTTCCAGTAAAAGAATTGGCTTGGTAGTTTGGTCTGCCCTGTTCCCATGATGCACTGGGCCAGGGACAGACTAATTTGCATGTAGCCAGGTTCTTAGCTGGGATGGTGCAGTGAGCTAAAAAACGGTGATGGATCAAGCCCTGATCTTTTGACAGGGTACAAGTGTTCTGTTTAATTCAGATACTCTTTCCATCACCACCCCCTTTTCTGAATCGTTTTGTCCACCACAAGCATGGAAGGGTATGCTCAGATGTGAGTCCCTTGCTCACTGCACCATCAGGATTCAAGCAAGCCGGGCCGAAGACGGCTGTAATGCCAGAAACCGGTCCCCGGAAGCTTGTTTCCTTTCCAGTAAAAGAATTGGCTTGGTAGTTTGGTCTGCCCTGTTCCCATGATGCACTGGGCCAGGGACAGACTGATTTGCATATAGCCAGGTTCTGAGCTGGGATGGTGCAGTGAGCTAAAAAACTGTGATGGATCAAGCCCTGATCTTTTGACTGGGTACGAGTGTTCTGTTTAATTTAGATACTCTGTCCATCACCACCCCCTTTTCTGAATCAAAGAAATGTGTGTGGCATGCAGATGTTGGTGTCTTTTGCGGTTTTCTTCACCAATGCACCCATGTATCTATATTTGCTAGGCATCTTTCCCCCGTAAATATCAGGAGTGGCCTACCGACATTTATGCGGGGAAAATAGCAGAGGTGTAGTGTTTGCTGAAGAAATAGGAGTTTCTGCACTTTTTGGAATTAACTTGAGCACTCATAATGGAGGCTTTACTGTCTTAAAAGCTAAGATGACAACATGCCATCATTTAATTTTTTTTGTACTTTATAGCAATTTGTTGGTGCGGAAGGGGAAGCCAGAAGATGTAATCCAAGACCTTATCAAACAGCTTGACTCAGTCAGTGCTGTGGCTTTTCATGAAGAAGTAAGTGTGGCCTACATAATCCATAACATTTACCATTTGTGTACATCATACCTAGTGCTTAATCTGTAAAAAAAAATGAAGTGCCAGGGATCTGGTCAGGAGGCTACTGCAGCTCAGTGATGGTAACAACACAACTAGTAACCATCACACTCCTCCTTCAAGTGTGACAATGCGGACTGTTTTAGGCCCCCAAAGCTATAAGAATGGCTTGGGCAGCAGGTAATAGTCATTTTTGATGTATATTAAATTAATAAGTAAATATTGTTGTGGTCATCTCTAAATTGGCCAGACCGCACCACCTCACAAGCACAGTGTTGACAATTAAGTACCGGTGCCTAGCACCGGAAACCACTGGCTCAAATTAAGCACCGATCACACCACAAACTGGTGTGCCTGTTGGTGCTTAAAGAATTGTTGTTGTTTTCATGGTACTCACGTTCTGGACTTTAGGAAGATAAAATCTTGAGTCCGCCCTGGCAGTGATGTGATGTAGAGTATTTCACTGGTGTGGCTACAGATTCCAGTCAATCCCACTCTGGTGCTTGTTGACAGTATACAGCAGCCTACACGTGACAGTTCAAATCTCAGCACCTCAGTTGATAACAACAGGGCCACTGAGGTAATAGTAACACATCATTGGCTGCAATAAATAGTGTACTTTATAGTATGTGCTCTGACGTGGTCTTTTTTATATTTAGCTTAACAGAGCAGATTTGTTTTCACCAGTACTTAAAAAAAATTATGGTGTAGACTTTGGCAAGATAACTTATTCTCCTAGAAGCCTTGTCTACAGAAAGCAATTATGTTTTAGTTCTGACAAGTAGGCTTTACATATTGTTTTCAGGACTCAAACTGTAATCCAGAACTATAGGTTTTGTCAATGCTTGTTATAAAATGTTTAATATACTGTGATTTTCTCCTTTTTATTAGGCTACGAAAGAGGAACTGGATGTAGAAACAGCCGTGAAACAGTTGTGTTCACGGCTTGGGTTAAAAAACCAGAGCTTTTGGGGGTCGACGCTGTATCACAGGGATGACCTTCCATTCCGCCACATTTCCAGGTATGCCGCAGCTACAATAGGGGATCTAATTTGCAATTGCAGCTCTTTGGTACCCCAACATGGTGGACAGTCCACCTTCAATCCAGAACTTCAGACAAAAATACTAACTTGCACAGTTGTACCCCCAGGATGCATCTGTTAGGGAGCTGGCTTTCCAAGGTCACTCCATGTCTGCAGAACTCTCTGGTGGGAATAGTGCAACCAAACTAGGCAGATGCATGCTGGTGGGAGAGAAGGGGTGATGCAAAGCCAACAAGGGTTCCCAAAGTAACGACGTTCCCTCATTGCTGTGGCGCGAGTGCCTTTTGGTCCCATGCTTGGCTCAGTGGGTGAGGAATCTTAAAGCAGTATTTCAGAGAAACTAGACTGGCTGGTGTGATGTCACCTCTGTCACTCTTTACACTGAATCTGTAAAGGACTTCTTGGATAACATGAGTTCTTAGGTGTTGTATATATTTAGCAATAGACCACAAACTGACTGTATCTTAACAATCCTGAATAACAGTGCACTCCAACTATTTTAAACCTATAGTTTGCAGATACGTCACTTTCGCTTGAGCTTCTTTAGTTGAGGAGCGCGCAGTCCACAGAGTTGAACTAGTCTACTCTGCTAATGTAAAGCACCACAGAATACTGGCACGCTCTGTAGCATATGGAACTGCTGCACTGTTTTGCTGTGCCCAACACCTCAGTGTAATTTGTACAGTTCTGGATTACCAAATATGCAAAGTAGGCACCGGCCTATGGGTCTAACTCCTTTTAGGAGCCCCGTGACAACAGATCTACATAATACTGATTTGATCTTGAAAGAAAATTACAGTTAAGCTTTCTTAAATATGGTTTCCAAAAGATAGAAAAAATGAATAAACTCAAAGAAATAATTATTTACATTAAAACCCTATAGAGAAAATACTGTTTTCATGTAATGTACCCATTAACAACTTAATGGACATTAACCAGAGACATCAGATTCACATAAATTTGTCTCTTAAAATCTCATCTTCTGGCTGCTGTCAGTTTATAAAAAATAATCTGGTGCATTGGGTGTTAGGAGATAATTTGCGAGGAGGGCACCAAAATTGCGACTGCCTAGGGGTCTCCACAGGGTTTAATCCGGAACTGACTTGGTAGCACTCTAGTATGTGTGGCAGCACCATGGCTTATTGGCAGGCAACCTGCAGTATTTGACACCCCACTGGCACACTGGAAAGCAATATTGACACATGGGGTAGTAGCCCACTGGCGCATTTGACAGCACAGTGACACAGGCGCAGCACGCTATCAACATGAAGAAATATCTGGTATACTCGGCAGTGGTATGACAAATTTGCAGAATATATCTGACAGGTTGTGCAGTGGCAGCCTGAGATATCAAGCTGAACTCAAGTATTGAGAAGCAGCACTGTGTGACACTGAATCTTGTTTTATTGTGCAGCATCATGTAGGCATGGATGAAGGCACCCCATTCACCCTTAGACACCCTGGCACACTAGGCAGTTTTGTGCCCTTCTCTAAGGATCCAAAGCCGGGCACGGCTGTTCCTGAGAGAACCATGACATATGGTGAAGGATACTGATACCACTGGCAGCACCTTAGCCTATAAACAGGAACACTGGAATTATTGGTTTAGCTGCTGCTGCGATTTGCCACATGAACCATCTTTCGCTGCATAATCTGCAGATTTCAGCACACAAAATTGTTTCTAGCTCAGAAGGATCAAATGTTACTAAGAACCCGTGTTGCTGCTGAGTAGAAGCCCTTCACTAAGGTTGACTAGTCACCTTTCTGTTTCTTTTTGCTGTATTTGAGCGTCCAAGTGGTACTAATGAGGTGAAACCTTTGCGCAAATAGTGTTAACCTGTAAAAATGGCAAAATAATGAGGTAATACTAACAAACAATGCGCCACATTACGACACATACTTTGCCTTTTCCTGACACACAATTTAGTCAACCCTGACTCATAACTTGGTTCGACCCGCCACATAATCCCAGTGGTCCAGATTATAGTTGATTTCTGCCGATTAGCAGTTCCATGGGCAAACAGTGGAGCCGGTAGGGCGTACAGCCAGCCCGCAGCGTTCCGCTATGGGATGCCTGTTAGCTACCTAGTGCTCGGCACTACACTCCCTCTTTTATCACCTGCTGGTTACACTTTTCTATCGGATTGTGTGACCCATCATTTGGTCTGCTTGCGTTAATTTGCCTTTTCTTGCTGCATAATTTAGTCAACCCTGCCAGATAACTTTGTCCTCCACTGGTGCAGAGTTTAGTGTCTCTGCCTATAGAGCACTTCTCAATGTTCTAAAAACACAGTGGCACCCTGTACCATTTGCTCCTTTTTTCATTTTTTTAAATATTCCTTGCTAAGGGGGCGGGGGGGGGGCGTCTGGCTCCTCCCAAAGCCTTGTTTTAGGTGACTGGGCTTGGTCACTGTCATGTGAGGCTGGCTGTTGGTACAAACATTCCCACAGCCCCTTTTAGATCAGTGCAGTTTCTGGCATGACGCTGTTCAAATGTGATATTTACTAGTTTTAAGCGTGATGGTAAAACCAAGCAAGACCTTTTAGTTTGGCATAATTATTGACCATGTCTCTATTCAACGCCCATGCCAAGACCCTTGCTGCTGTACCGCTGATCCTGTGCTCTCCTCCATGAATCCATAATACCCCATCATGTGTACAGTGCACTGTTGATTTTTAGACAGGTTGCTCTATGTAAGTCATACAAATTCATACATTTTAATATCTTTGTATTTTGGGGCATTGCCATGTGCACTAATGTTGGTTTCATTTTTACACTTCTGTTGTAGATCTCCCAACGCTATCTTTTTTATGCTTGTATTGGTTTATTCATCAGTGATTACCAAATTCCTTTGCTGTTTTGAAGATGTTTCTTTTGTTTCTTCCTCTGTAGAATTTTATCTTTACCCAAATTGCATTTGTATCCCAAGTAAAGCTTTGAGTACCCTTGCTTTGGTGGGATTCTTCTGAATATTTTCCTGCATCCAAGGGCATGCAAAACGGGAACAACCCCTTTTACAGGCAAACATTAATTTGTTTAAACATGTGGCATGGATTTTTGAATCAAAATTGATTGGACGCTGACAGATTAATTTATTTTATTTTTGTCATTTTTAACACCAACTTCAAGGGCGCGAGGATGTTGGAGAGCTCTACAAAGTGACAAGAAAATATAAGTGAATGGAAAATTCTGAGATACTGAAATAAACTAAGTAATGCAGAAAGTATGTCAGAAAATGATAACATCAGTTGGACTTAAGAAGAAAAAGCATGCAGAAGATTAGCAGAAAACCTGATAGAGATTTAGATTTAATCATGATCAAAAAATAGGTAACATAGGTGTGATTGAGAGAAAAGGCCTGTGTTCTGGAAGTGTTACTGAAACCTAGTCTAGGTGTGGGTGCTAAAATGCCTCTTAGACAAAATGAGTTGTAGGCCTCTTTTCAAGAACAATATTGAATTTAATTTAAAAATGTTATTCGTCATATTACGTTTCTACTGACTGCTCTTGCAATCTTCTAGGTTGCCTGATGTTTATACCCAGTTCAGAAAGGCAGTGGAATCTCAGGGCAGAGTTCGTCCAACCCTACTGATGCCGGAGAAGCTTCCACCTCTGCCTCCAGGATTAGACGAAGGACGCATCCCAACCATTGAGGAATTAGGCGAAGAAGGTGGGTGACTCCCACTAACTCAAGGCACATATCTCATACGTATTAATTAATTCCCTAAAAACACTGACCTAAAAGGAAAGTTATGGTTGACAAAGATGTAATAGTGTCTAACACACAAAACCATTGGTGTAGATTTCCACACTTGTTACCCTTCTGGGGAGGCTTCAAGTCAAGCTAAGGTTTGACTGGTCAAAGACTATGCTCCTCTTTCTTGTCCTCAACATGGGTTTAGGGGTTCTTCTAGAGGAAAGATGAGGTCTGCATGCAAGGTGAGGCCACAGCGCAGGATGTACTTTGACTCCCATTTCAGGCAGATGCCACCAAACTCGCAGAAAGAAACAGCAGGCTAACAGAAGACTGACCAAAGCTGGACCACGAGCCGGACAAGCATACACATGAAGAAGCAAAGGGCTAGATGTAGGTAATTGACATTTACCGATTCGAAAATACAGAATTTTACCGATTCAGTATTTGCCATTCATTCCTATGGGCCTGGAGGCCCATAGGGATTGAATGTCAACTACTGAATCGGTAATTACAGATTCGGTAAAATAGGGAAAGAGTCAAGGGTGGCAGGGTAACTGTCACTTTGACACCCTGTTGCACACCTGAATAGTGCTTGTGTGCACATGTGGCACACATACATGCCCTAAGGGCATGTATGTCTGTCACATGGCACAGGTGTAAATGCACAGATGTGCATTTACAGAGGTATTCGTTATTTACCACCAACTAATAGTTGATGGTAAATAACGAATCCTTAAAGCACAGAAGCACTCTTTGAAGTGCTTCCTACATGTCATTTACCGATTCGGTAAATACAGAATCAGTAAATACAGATTCGTTATTTACCGAATAAGTACATTTACCTCGGCCATTACTGACCGGTAATAGCCTTCCTACATGTGGTCCAAAGTCTCCACTGCAGGCTAATAGTCGTGAAAGCCTAACTTAGGAGAAATTCTCACAGTGTATGAATCCCAAATACTGTGGACTTTTCTGCTACCTTGAGTATCCGAATAGTCAGTAATTTCAGAAATTGTACAGAGTTGAAACTTTGCAGTGTTTTTAATCAGTGTGACTGGGTCAGAATATAAAATGTGTATAATTGTATAGTGTAACACAAGTTAAAATAGTGTTGGCAAAGCTGTTAGGCCTGGCCTTGGCAAGCTGGTTCTTTGTTTAAACTTTTTTTTTTTATTATGAGCGCATGTCATGAAATTGAAAAGAAAAATCGAAGAAACCAACACGTTGCCACCTAAATGTGGCAGGCATATGCTTGCAATAAAAAAAAAACATTCCAAATAATGTTACTACAACAGTATGGGTGCTTTCTCCCTGGAATGGGTATTACAGCAGGTGTTTTAGTTTTCATACACATCACAGAAAAATATGGATTTTATTGGTGCAAAGAAAAGCTTATTATCTTTGAAGTGCTATAACCTTAAGACACAGTTTAAGCATGCAAGGATGGCAAACAATTAGAGAAGATCGATAATAGAAAGGAAAAAAGAATTGGCAAAGTAAAGTTTTAACACCCACCCTACCCCCCCCCCCCCACCAGTTCCCTCCCCCCCCCGCCCTGGCACAGATGAGCACCTCTTTTCGCGTGGTTGTGCACATTGGATGTATGTCAGTACAACGTGATCTTTTTGATCGCGGTACGTGACAACGCTGCCATTACAACGCAAGTCATTACAACGACTTGCGTTGGAGGGCACGGATTGTGGAATATTATAATTTTATATTCCAACACCAGTCCAGGTAACAGTAGGGAAGGTGTTGGAATATAAAATTACAATATTCCTTAACCAACAGCGCCATCCAGCGCAAGTCGTAGTAACGACTTGCCATGTAATGGCAGTGTTGTTTAGGTAGTGCGGTGTAAATACCGCGTTGTAAGCGATGTTCCCCTGCACGGATGTATGTCAGTATGTTTGATGTATGTTTGATCTGTAAAAAATACCATCCTTTAAAGTGCAAGATAGCCAAAGTCTTGTATGCCTAGGTGGGTGTCAGTAAAATGTGAATGAGAGTTGAACATACCAATAGATGAAGAGGAGTGACATTAAATCTTATTATGAACAATTTTTAAAACATTTAGTACCAATGACCTTTCATTTTATTTTTTAAACGAGGACAACCTGGCATTGCACTGTCCAAAGAGCTTCCTGTCTTTGTAACTTATACGGTTATTTTTTTGTTTTTTGCAGAACCGTTGGCTGACCCCAGGTCTGCATTTCCATGCAGTGGTGGTGAAACACAGGCATTGTCAAGGCTACAACATTACTTTTGGGACACGGTAATAGAAGGACTGATTCCTAATATGTTCTTTTGCTAGAAGGGTCTGCATTTTGTTTTGTTTCCTCTGCATCCTATTGGCCTGGATGTTCTTTTTAGGTGTTCTGAGCGCTACCCTTTTCCGAATCTCTACTTCCCATTGATCCATCCGCCAACCCCGATCGCTGAAGAGTGACTCTCATTACTAATGGGATGTTCAGGTGATGAAAGTTCTACTGGGGTAGTACAGGCTGGGAAACAGATCTGTCCTCATTGGCATGGCAGTTTGCAGGGCATTTAAAATCACAAAGCAGTTGACAACAACATTCTGCGACAGGACTGCGTGGATTCTGTGCACGCATTCAACAGCTGTGTTTGGATAAGTAACTGGTGCGTTTTAATGAAGGTTCATCTGTTACTGAGGCAGACCCTGCTTCATCATGTTTTTCAAAATACCGCTAACAGTAATAATAATAATAAAAGAGATTTATAGAGCGCCTGGTTACACCCACTGGTGTGTCCCCGCGCTATGGTGAGAGTCAACCACACAGAGCTAGAGAGCGAAAACAGAGATTAAAAATGCCCTAAATCCACACGAAAAAGGTGAGTATTCAAGTCCTTCCTGAACTTGGTGTCCACTGCCTCCAGCCTTAGGCTCAATGGCAGTTTATTCCAGTTTTGAGGGGCCAGGCGACGAAATGATCTGCCACCCATCCTGGACTTGTAATCTTAGGGACAGTCATCAGACCCGATCCACAGGATCTCAGCTGCCTAGTGGGCACATAGTGAGAGACCAAGTCCACCAAATATGCAGTGCCCTTACCTTGGGAGATTCGATGGCACACACAGAGTGCCTTAAACATCACCCTCTCTCTGATAGGGAGCCAGTGGAGAGACACCAGAGCCTTCTTCGAAGACGCCCTTTTAGGTAGCATGAGGACCATCCTGGCCGCGGCATTCTGCACACATTGGAGCCTATTTAAACACACCCGTTGCACCCAGATACAGTAAATTGCCGTAGTCCAGGCGGGAAGTTACCAGGGCGTGCACCATAGTCTTCCTGGCAGGCACCGGCAGCAGGTCCAAGGTCTTGCGGAGGCCTTTTAGGACCCCAAAACAGGTACCTGCCACCCGTCTGGACTGATACTCGAATGAGAGCTTAGGATCCAGCCACATGCCCAGGTTCTTCAGTAGATATACAGACTTCCATTTTGGAGAGGCATACACTGAAAAAAGCATTCACACAATTTTTTTCACCATAAATTAAATTGAATTGATGTTCTAAATTAGTTTATAAAAGAAAGCAATTTTGTTAATGCCATCAGCTAACTCCTCCTGATTCCTACTATTGACTTAATGAAAGCTTTGTGTCCTGCATTTGTGAGAAATATCACACGGTGCATACGTATGATGACAAGTCAGGTGATCGGTTACTCCTAGCACTTTCAGAAGAAATCAGGTTGCACAGAGTTACCAAGTTCCTTTTACAGTTACAAATTTGAGTGTAATTTTGGCTACTAAAGAAGCAGGAATCAGAAGCTTTTATTAGCTTTTCCATAATCATCGCATTAATTGTCAAATTACTTGATTTGAATTGTTTGTTGGTTTGATATTTAAAAGGCTGCAAAAACTAAATTTTGACTAGATAGTTTGTGGGTATCAGCAGGCTACTACTGACTATGTTACAGAATCCTCATGAAACTCTGAAATCAATCGAATTCTAATGTCAACATTTCACCATTTTAAACTTGAAGAATTTTGTCCTGAAACTTCAAAACACTCTCTTGCTTCCTTCGTTTCTGACAGAACTGCGTTGCCTCATACAAGGACACCCGCAACGGGCTAATAGGAATTGATTACTCCACAAAGTTTGCATCGTGGTAAGTATTCTGGATTGCTGATTTTCCATTGGAAGTATCCATAATATATAAATCCACCAGGAAGTAGGTCATGCTGTCGCCTCCTTGCGTTAGACAATCTTCAAAAGTCTGGCGACCGGGCATTGAATAAATGGAGTATGTTCACTTAAGATCCAATTAGTAAAGATTGACTTCATTAAATAATGCACAGTGGTGTGGTAATGACTGTTTCAGTATATCTGAAGTGGCTCATGATTCAGGCTCGAATAGTGAATAATAATATTTTGGCTTCACATGATGTTATGATTGAACTGCATTAGCCTGAACGAATCATTTGAATTGTTGCGACAAGGAAATTATATTTTTCTTTAAAATGAATGTAAAGTACTGGTGCTCCAAAGGAGGCTCCCTCAACCTTTGGTAACAAGACAAAATGTTGAATTCAAAATATAGAATTACCAAAATATCGAAGTCAAAATATAGAATGGACAAACTATTGAATGGACAGAATATAGTGGTGAAAAATATCGAATTGAAGGTAAGTAATTTAATATCGAATAGTAATTTTTACCCCTCCACTATCCAACGCTTTCCCTACTGTTGCACTCTCTGGAGTGGGCATAGTAATTTTTACCCCTACGCTATCCAACGCTTTCCCTACTGATGCACTCACTGGAGTGGGAATAGTAATTTTTACCCCTACGCTATCCAACGCTTTCCCTACTGATGCACTCACTGGAGTGGGAATAGTAAATGTTATATTTATTATTTCATTACATTTAAATTACTTTTAAGACATTTAAAAAATTCGATATTTTGACTAACTATATTTTTTTAAACTATAATTTTGATTCAATATTTTTGTACTTACCTGTTTCTCCAACATAATATGTAAAGTCGCAAAAAATTGTAGAAGCCTAGTAAGGACTAGCATTTGCACTATTAAAACCCTACCCATAGTAGAGAGGGGAAGCTGTGTCCAGAAGGGGAGTGACTGTTGAAACTACTTACAGCTGCCAAGAGTTCTGAAAAGTTCCTAAATGGTTCTATAGTAGGTGCTCTACTGCCATTACCGTAGGTGAATGTTCAGGGTCAGGTGGGGTTCGGAAGGACAATGAGGTCCCCTCCCGGGCTCTGCTGGCCTTTAGTTTAGCCCCTGTCGAGACTCAGAGTCATAGGGGACAGGCTCTGGTGTTTGTTTGTGGTAGGGCACATAACCGTAGCAGTGGCTCCCCTGACCTCCGAACTGGTATCTCCAATGGGCCACTCTAATGTATTGGGAAACCAGGACCCTGACGAGAAAGAAGGCGCAGAAGCCCACTGTTCAGAGAGCCAGTCAGTAGGTGCTGGGGTCGAGGGGGTTCACCCCACTCATCAACAGTTCACCAGCTGGAGAGAGGCCTTCGTGGCCCCCCCATACTTTATCCACCCGGGGAGACACACAATGGGAAAAGACCTCTGGTAAGGACAGCTATGGGTCACCGACGATGCTGCCGATTGTCCTGCACAGTCCAGGACTGGCAATCGTTAAGTGTGGGAGAAAGGGGGCTTCACGCCGTTCGGTGGTTGTACCCCAGACGGTGAGTGACATCTTGAGGCCCTTGTGGCTCCCCCGATGTTGTTCTCTTGGGCAAATGCACCAGAGGGGTAGCCCCCACCAGGAGCAATGCAAGATTGCCGATCCGCCCAGGGGCCAAAGTCAGTAAGCATAGCTAGTGTGGTCCCCAGCTAAATATCCCACAGTGAGAGGGGAAGGGGGGTGTCTGGGCCTGCTAAACTCCATGGACCGAGAGAAACTTCTTAGGTTCTTGTGGGCAGAAGATGGCCGGATCTCACGAAGAGCATGCTCTTCTACTGCCCTTCACCTTTGTGCTTTGTGCTCTGGTTAGATCAGGGCATGAACCGGGTCGCCCCAGTGACGCCAGTGCTTGGTCTTTTTCATTCGAGCTCCTGTTACCCGTATACTGCTTGTGGGGGAAAGGCACCCAGTCAAGTCGGTGCAGTTCGCACCCAACCTAATCTGAGAAAAGTGGTAGGGCTCGGACGTTGGGCCTGCCGATCGCGTCCTCAAAAACGCCAACCGTATTGCTCGGGTCCCCATCTGGGCCCGTGGGCTTGTGTATTGTGGACACGCCTACATCAGGGTTATCTGAATTTTAATGCACTATTCTCCATCAGGTTTTTAATGACTTCAAACTGTATATCTAAATCTATATAGAAATTAATACAGTTTCCATGTTTGCAAGCAAAATCCACATATGAAGTATAACCAAATGCCTTTTCTTTAATAAGAGCTTTTTGAACACAAATATGTCAGAACTAATAGAATTGTGAGTATATTTAGTTTTGGCTTGCTATATTTTCTAGTACTAAAATGTAATTCTTTGTAAAAATTGATCCCTTTTTTTATAGGCTGGCACTAGGCTGTATCTCTCCCAGATACATTTACGAACAGATCCAAAAATATGAAAAGGAGAGGACTGCGAATCAGAGCACTTACTGGTATGTATACTGGGTTTACCACAATGCAAGGACCCCCTCTCTACTCTACAGTACATGTTTTGGAGAATAACATGCAGAAATATTTTCCACATGGCCTGATTCACACATTGTTTTCAGATAATTCCCTAGGACAGCAGGCAATGTCTGGGCGAAGAACACCAGAACTGTAGTCCTCTCACTGGACTTGTAATGCCAAAGATGATGCTCACGCTATTAAATGCCCTATGTGAATAACTGGCCCAAAGTAGCGAGAGCTTAAGTGTCTGATCTTGAATTTATTTGGGCACAGATTTAGTTCATAATGTCAATCTGGATCTATAGACTATAGTCCTGATTTAGAGCTGTGAGATAACATAAATGCATGTGGTTTGTTGAAATTTATTAAATGTAGAGGATAATGCACGGCCAGTGTGCCCTCCAACATACTAAGAACACATTGAGAGAAACTGACTGGCGGATTCTTCTCTGGATGTAGTTCTACCTCCACAAATCAGAAGCTTTTCTGTTATCACCTGCCTCTAATTCAGGCACTATTTATTAGAACCTCAACTGTGCACTTACAAAGAATCTTCTAAAGCGTGGCGTCTGTACTGTGTCTTAGATTTAGAGATTTTTTTGAGAACACAGGGAGTCATACACAAACTGCTCAGGATAATGTCATGGTGGATAAGGTTAAGCTGCAGCTATAAGGAAACCACATGTGATGTGATATGGTGCATATGGAGGCTAGACATAGGTCACTAATGTGAATAAGAGGGGGCAGGGCACAATAAAATCCTCAGCTCCAAACCATTAGGCTCATGATAAGTCATTTCAATTCTAATTTGACTAGATTGTCTTTCTTATCACTTATTACATAGGAAGCTAATAACTGGCTTCAAGTGATGCTGATCATAGAATGGTCATCTTGGCATATCATGGGCTTCTAGACATGCAGCCTCCTCAGGCTGACATCCTACCACATTGTTTAATGCTTAGAGGCTATGGGCAAAGGCCATTCATTCATTTTTGCTTCATTAGTAGTACACAAAACATCTGACTGACTTTTGAGGGCATTTTATACCTCTTGTGTTGAACCTAAATAATTAGGTTTACATCTGATAGATGTCTTAAGATCCAAAGGGAAACTGTAGGAAAGTGGGGTTTTGTTGCAGTCCCCCCCCCCCCCCCCCACTCACACACTTTTAGCCAGATTTCTGATGCACTTTTACTTGAAGTGCCCTGGGTCTCTGCCAATCAAGTTCTCAGGGCCTGTATTCTTTCTCAAAACTGTATCTATGTACCCCAAATTGGTACCTCTCTGGCCACATGTAAGTCCCCGGTAAAAGGTACCATGGGTACTAAGGGCACAGGGACCAGGAAAGGCCTCTAAGGGTTGCAGCACATATTGTGCCACCATTAGAGGTCCCGTACCTGAACACACACACACTGTTATTACAGGCTGCGTGTTTTGGTTAAGAGAAAAATGAAGAGTCGACATGGCACACCTTCCTGTAAGTCATGCCTGCAACCCACTGCCTAGGGTATAGGTAAGACACCCTTCTAGCTGTGTGCTATATACCACAGGTGAGGGTACAGTTGCATGAGCACTGCACCCCTACAGTGTCTAAGTCCATTCTTAGGCATTGTAAGTGCAGTGAAGTCATGAAGAGTATATGGTCTTTGAGTTTCTCATTCCGAACTCCACAGCACCATAATGGCTTTACTGAATCCTGGGAAGTTTGGTAGCAAACTTCTCAGTATAATAAACCCACACTGATACCAGTGTGGGATTTATGATACAATGCCCTCAGGGGGCACCTGTGGCGTGCATGGACCCCATGTGCATTCGAAATAAAGAGGCTTCATGCAAGTTTAGCAGAACCAAATGTTTAAGTTATGTTCTGCAATGATGTAAATTATTGGTTGTGAACATATTCATGCCAGAAAGGTGCATAGAGTGTAGATAGACATGAGGAGACATAGATGTACACATTATACTCTGCATTATCAATATGATTATTCAAGGGAATGTATCTATCGCCCTCACTCTATCTATTTATTGCTCTCACTCTATCACCCTCACTCTATCTATCGCCCTCACTCTATCTATCTGACCCCTCACTCTATCTATCTGTCTATCGCCCTCTATCTATCTATCTATCGCCCTCATTCTATCTTTGCATTTTTAATACAACAACCATTCCGATTTTGAGAGGAGTAAACATCTCAATGCCCGTTAGATTCCCCATGTTAGACTGATGTTCTGATTTGTTACCTTTGCCTCAAATTGTAAAGTGCTCTGATATCCTTCGGGATCAAGTTTGCGCTATATAAAACTTTATAAATGAAATGAAATAAAAACCCACATGCAAAGAATTTGCTACCTTCTTTAATCTAAAGACTGAAAATATCAAGAAAGGTCTACTCAATGACCTTATTCTACAATCAAGCGTGCACACCAAAACACCACTTACTCTTCCATTGTTGCCACAAACATGCCACTTCAAAATTGGAACTAAAAAATGACGCAGCTTGGTCTTCCTTTCATACCTACACCGAAGAAGCAATAGGAAAGATTCTCAGCACCCTCAAGCCTGCCAATCACACCTCCGATCCTCTCCCAGCTAATTTGAAGATGGCCATGTGTGATTGAAAAGAAGATTTTTTCAGACTTGAAGAATAACATCATCATAAAAGAAGATTGATTGGACTTCTTTAGACTCTATGCAAAGTTGTGCTCAGGACATTGTTTTCGTTACGAGAACCTGATAGATCTACTGAATCACAGAATGGGACTATCAGGGTCAGTGCTTAAGTGGTTTACCTCCTTTCTTCAAACCAGGACTCAAAAATTCAAGGCCAACAATTCCCTGTCCAAATCCGTGGCAGTAACTTTGGGAGTCCCACAAGGGTCCCTCTATCCCCGACACTGTTTAATTTATTTATGGAACCGCTCACTGTCCTGTTGCAAGCATCCAACGTACATTTTCACATGTTCGCAGATGATACACAACTGTACCTTAAGATACATACACCAGATGACATCATACGGATCAACAAAACGCTTTTGAACACCCAGTCATGGTTAGCTGAGAACCATCTCAAGCTAAATGCACTAAAAACTGAATTCCTCCTTTTAGCTCCACCCGTCAAAATACCCCTCTTGCATGACTGGTTCAAACACCTTATGGCATTCAACGTTCAACCAACCATCATCGACTCAGCAAAGTCATTGGGTATAACCCTTGACTGCAACCTCAACATGCATAAACATATTAGCAACGCTACAAAGGTGGCAAATTTCCAGATTAATACACTGAGAAAGCTGAAACTCTTCTTACCATTCAACGATTTCAAGACGGCAGTTCAAGCTCTAGTCATCCCCAGAGTGGACTATGGAAGTGTCTCTCTCTGTGGCCTCCCCAAAGCGACCACAGCTCCACTAAGAGCCTCCATCAATGTTGCAGCCAGACTCATCACAGGCTCGAAAAGAAGGTCCCACATCTCCCCTGACTTAAAAGCCTTGAATTGGCTACCATTGGAAGCCAGAATTCAACTGAAAATTGCCTGCATGACTCACAAAGCCATACACCATAATTAGGGCTCCTTGTTTTATGGTATTTATTTTTTTAACATTTCCGTCTGTATTTATCCATATTTATTTTTGGGTCATTTTACCTGAATTTATCCACATTTATTTTTGTAGCAAGAAAAAAGAGACACTCCAGCTAGTATTTTTCCACATTTATTTAAATTGACATGCACACATGCACTAGGTTGTTTAGCTGTTTTTTTTCCAATTGGAGCCTACGCTAAGCGCACTTTACACATTGGGAGCGACCCTGCCTTCCTTTGAGAGTGCAGGCCAGATCTTTCCTACCCTGAGGAGGCATGTAGATCGTTCCGCCCCTACTGAGGGAAAGAAAGCATGTTCTCCTGCCTTGTGGCTGAACGGCGAGGGGAGTCCCTCCCCATCACTAACCAGAGAAGTGAAACCTCTCTAGCGCCTAGGGCCTTTGGAGACAAGAGCAAGTGGTAGTATAAGGCCGAACAAGATCCGGAGATCATATGCAACAACCTACTATTACCACAAAGAAGCATGCAAAAAATCTCTCTGCTGTAAACGCCATTGCCTTTTATTTATTTGTTGGTTTTTAAAACATAAATAAAAGGCATTGCCATTTACAATGGCAATAGCTTAAACTCTCGCAAATGCGAGACCTATTGCATTGCAAATGCTTGTTTTCTGTGAGATAGTAATGAAGTCCCAACTTGGTATCGAAACTGAATAATACTTGATTTATCTCCGTTACCAGCAACTGGCATAATTGTATTGATCTTTGGGGCTTCTACATAGACCTCCAGGAATATGGTATTTTTTTTTAAACCGATTCTTATTCAGGATTGGTCTCAGCCTAGGGGGAAAGCATAGCATGTCTCTCACTGTCCAAAGTGTACTGGCACAGAAGCCATGCAGGAACTCGAACTATGAGAAGCATCCAAATATTGGCTTGAAGGACCAGTATTTAAATATTTTTGAGAGTGCTGAGAAGGGGTTCTGCACCAATCACTACAGGAGGGATATTCGAAGTTTAGCTGCTAACCCAAATGGGAGAAAACCAATTTATATATATGATTTCTGTCTGTGGAAACCAGGCTACAAACAGGTGTGAGCAAACCTCCTCCTTTTATGGAGCTCTATATTTTACTGTTCTGCCAGTGGATGGGAGGGACCAATTTGCTTCGCTTTCACCAGGGCCCATGGAGCTTTGCTTTGCGACTTCACCTCCATGGTTCTCTGGCTCCGAGTTTCCCTTTCACAGATCAGATCGTGTTTTCATCTGTGTCATGAATGAGTAGTTCCACAATCTGTTAATGTTTGCGCCTGGCGATGGAGGCTTTTGTGTCTCAGTCCAGGCTTTTCACTAGTTTGCTTGCTCCCTACCTGCATGCCTCATCATTCATCAGTTTCTGCTGCCATCAGCCGCGACTGTGTTGCATCTCCGCTCAGCTGATTGGCAGCTTCGACACAATGGACGTGTTCACATCGTTTAATGATATTTCACGCTGTAAAAATGCTATCACTTCTCTGGGGGGTTCGAACGGTTTTCACATTGATTCTGGCAGGGGAAGGGGAGAAGTCGAGGTCGCAGAGTCATCCCAGCCATGCCTGGATTTCTTAGTACACAATTAGCTCGGGTTTTTTTTTCAGAATGCATTGGGCCACAGTTATTCTTTTTAAAAACTACTGTATTTTACATATATTTTTACTCCAGATCTGGACCTAGCTCTTGGCACAGAAAGTTAGCCCTCTGTTCTGAACGCCGCAGTTCAAGTGCGTCGCTCCACCCTACCACGGACCCCACACCCTGCCCTGCCACATAACCTCCTTCTTCCTCTTAAAACAAAACAAAAGGTTGCTGGGCCTGCAGCCGATGTCCCGAGGTGTTTTCACACCTCTTAATGGGCATCTCTGCTTGCACTGCTCGAACAATTTAAACCCTGCTGTGAGGGGTGCTGGAGGGTCTCTGCAGACGCGGCGCTCTCAGCTGCACTTATTCAGCAGTTTCCAATCTCTTTTGGCAGCCCCTGCGCACCTCGGCATCGGATTTCATAGTGGAGCACAGAGGCGGCAGGATTATTTTGTAAGTATTTTTCAGTTTCTATATATAAATACAGACAAAAACCAAAAAGGTTTCCGTCTGTATTTATATGTAAAAATCCGTTTAAACGGAAAACCGGGAGCCTTAACCATAATGCACCCAGCTACCTCACCCAGAAACTGACTATCTCTGGTGATAATAGATCCACAAGAAGTGCGGAAAACCTATTATTGAAGCCACACAGATTCAACAAGACGAAAACTTATAAACAATCCTTCTCAGGGATGGCTGCTAGGATTTGGAACGCACTACCCCCAGAAACCAGACTTATCACATCTACGGCATTTTTCAAAAAGGAAGTAAAAGCCATTCTCATGGAAAAATTGACATGAACACTATCTTAGGAAACTACGAGTTCACTAGTACCTCTACTGATATTTCTTCTATCACATGTGTACAAACAGACAACCTATGCCCCTCAGTTGCCTCCCTATTCTTCACCCCTTTGTGTACTCTGCATAATATGTTTTTTATACTTGATTTACCTGTTATTGTTTTGCTTTACTGTCTACATCAGGCTATGTATACGCAATGTACCTGTTGCTATTTTGTTGCATAACTATCCTTCACTTAAAGTAAAGCGCTCTGATATCCGCAAGGGTCTTGTTCCCGCTCTATAAAACTTTCAAAATAAAATAAATAAATAAACAATAGACCATGCCAAACCATACTTTGCCATTTTGTAGCCGCACCCATGCATGGTGTCGGTGCCTACAAAATAGCATGGCTGTCCATGCTAAAAGGTTTTTAAAAAATTAATCTTTAGCAATGCTGCACAGTCATGCTGCAGCATCAGTGGGGCTGTAAAGCATGTCTAAAACCCATTGCCAAAATAAATAGGTCCCAAAAGCGAGGCCTATAGGGTTTGACAACTCTTATTATAGTTTGAGGGTGGGTAACTTGTGTCTTTGTACTGATGCTCCTTGATGTTTGAGGAGGTGTACTCCTCTGTCATATTTTTTTATAATTATTTTATTTGTTGAAGAAGCATGGCATAATTACAACCGTTCATGTGACTTCACTAGCAAATAAATGTCCTATGACATAAGAGTCTAAAAAAAAACAACTAGCCAGTCCCAAGTACCTCACCCTATATACCCTGACTTAAAACACAGAAAAAACACCCACCCTTTACATATGGTAATCATACAGACATTTCAGGAGTGGACCAGACACAGGGAATAAGGAAAGACATTTTCTTGACCCACTATCAGTCGTACTTTGGAATTCTTCAAGCCTTTGGGCCCCATTAGGATGGCGGGCGGATTGCCCCCGCCGGGCCGGCGTTAGTCACCGCCGGATCGGTGGGGGCAATCTGCCCACCATCCCTGCAGAAAAGACCCCCCGCCATATTACAATGGCTGGGGGGTCCACGGAGACGAAAAGACCCTCTGCCGCTATTCCGCCCGGTTGACATGTTGTTCGGGTGGAAAAGGGTTTAATATGGTGGCGGTGTCCGAAAGACACTGCCAGCCATATTACAATGTGGCCTTGAACATTCCTTTCGTGGCGGCAATAAGGCATGCAGAGTCTGCATGGGGGGCCCGTTGCGGGCCCCCATGGACACCGGGGTGGGGGGTGCACATGGGGGGTACCTATGGTACCCCCTGCCTTTTAATGAACAACGGGGCAGGCACCGCGCGGTGCCTGTCACGTTGTGCATTGAAAAGCACAACATGCATTTTTAACATTGCGGCGGGCGGTGCTTTCAGCACCGCCTGCCGCAATGTTGAAAATACGGGATGCGCCCGCCAGTGTGGCGGGCGCATCCTAATGGGATGTGCGGGACCGCCGCTAGATTTTGCGGTCGGTCCCATTTCCCACTGGTATGGCGGGCGGACAAAGTCCGCACGCCATACTAATGTGCCCCTCAGTGTCAAAATGGGCACCTATCCTTCAAATTAGACCAATTCGAGCTGACTGAAAAAAAGTCTTTAGTTTCCTCTATTCAGGGAATTTTCAAAATTTACTACATGAATGGGTTTTAGGCCTATGCTGAGCATAGAACTGTGGTCCTCCCACAACATCCACCTCTTCCCACCCGTTCAGGGACTGACAGCTAATGGCTTATCTAGTACTTGATGGAGATACTGAGATTTGTAAAATTACTATCTCCATTTTCATGTTTTAATCTCTGAAACACACTGATCTAACCATGTCACGTTATTACAAGGGTCTTTCTGGTCCTGAGCTTACTCTGCTCATAAAGATAGCCATATTTTGTCACGTTTCTCCTCTGCTTTATATATGCAAAGTATTCATTATTTCAGAATTAAGGCAAGAATAATCATAGTAACTTTACAACAGGATTATTAACTTTAAATAAAGAGTTGCAGATAACAGGTTGTTTTCAGTTTCTATGGATAATCCTTAGTTTATAATTAGCATTTATTTTGTCTATTTCAGGGTCATCTTCGAACTCCTTTGGCGAGACTATTTCCGATTTGTTGCCTTGAAGTATGGGAGGAAAATTTTCATCTTGAAGGGTGAGTTTGAGCAACGACAGTGATAAAGAGATCTTGCAAGACAGAATAAATATGCAGGCAACTTTTAACCCCTTGGCCGCGGCGGAAATTTCGCCATGACGCTGGGAGAGGGGATCCACGCGGCGCCGCCATGCTCGTGAGGGAACCACTCCGTCACGGCCCCGCCAGCTCAATAGAACGCCCGCGCAGGTGCAGAATTCCTGCAGCGTGGGCGGGGCGGCCGCGCCGTGACGGAACCACTCCGTCACCAGCACAGCGCGTCCATGGCTCATGACGGAGTGGTTCCGTCACCAGCATGGAAGAGGTTAAGGTCAACTCTTTCAGAATTTACAGTAGACCTAGATTTTAGAATTGTAAGTCAGGGCAGCATCATTTGTAAACTACAGTCAGTTTCACCATTGTTACAAAGCGAAACCAATAGTACTGCCTCGCTGGGATCACAGAACAAAACAGGATTTCAGACTTCCTACTGACTTCTTTTATGGCATTTGGTGTGTTTGGCCTAGGGCATAGTTGGGAATCTTTGATACTGGGTGACCTAGAAATTTGTGGCAAACATGCCCACACCCACTATATTAGAATATTCCACCACTTTTAGCAGTTTTATAGATGAGATTCAAAGGGAGCAGTCTGGCATTTTTAATGCACCCCCCAGGAATTATTCAGTAGTAAACTCATTAAGATCTGTGCTCACTCTGCACACCCTCATAGAGCACAATGTGAGTTCTAGGTGATTGCACAGTAATATGGACAATGTGAAAGACTCCACCACCATCTCAAAAAGACTCTTCTGAGTCATAATATACCCATTTCTCAAAATGTCAAGTATGATTCCTTTCATGTAGAACTACATATTAAAACAAAATAAAATGCTGGTTGCATTTCAGATGACGGAAACAATTAAGAGAAGAATCATTGCTGGGCCACAAAAATCGGTGCAATTTATGTACTCGCTAGTTTGGGACTGTGTATTTTTAAACTTGAAATGGGAAAATAGTGCATAGTGGCACAATATATCCCATTCCAATGCTGACATACAGCACTCGTGCGGTATTTGCTCTCACGATTTGCACCACAATTCACTTGCCACAAAGCGCAGCACCAAACACTTGTGATCTCCAAACAGATTTGTAATCCTGTGTTTGAGGCATGTGTGGCTGTAGATACACATGCTTTTCTTACTCCTGCCATCTAGTGTTAGGATGTTTGCAAGTTGTTTTTCTTCGATGAAGTCTTTTGAGTTACGAGGTAAGGTGAGTACTCCTCTTGGTAATAGTGTCCGTGGGCATCGACTCCCTTGTTAGATTGTTTTCTTTCCGCCATCTGGTTCAAACATGTACTACTGCGCTCTGGTTTGAGACCATTTTTGGGATTCTTTCAGTGTGTAATCCACTCTACCTTTGACGGTATTATTTCGAACACGTTTGCCTTCCTCGCTTACCGAAGTTCTGAAGACCCTCCTTCGTCGGGTCGACACGTTCAGACTTCAGCCTTCAAGCTACCTTTATTCTCACTCAACTCCACCGATGATACTCTGCTGATCGAATGGACTCCATTTCGCTTCTGCCCCAGTGCCATTCGAAGGACCTGCAGACCGACCTTTACAAGGTCTGCAATCTGTGCTTATCTCTTGAGTAATGCAGGGACGCAAAATCGAGCTCATGCCCGATAACTTTGAACAGGATGATATCGAAGAGGAAGAACTCGACACATCTGCGGCTGAAGAAGAGGGACCCTTTTCGGTTGAAGATTTGGACTCCGAATTGGAGATTGATTTGGAATCGCACGATCTGTCATCGGGTCAACGTGCCCCGAGTACTCAAACCCCTCACCTGCCCACACTAAAACTTTTGGTTTCCACTTAACAAAAGGCTTTCTGGCCTAGTGTTGTACAAGAGGTGGACGGCAGTCTGCCTTTGGCAGCACAAGTTTTAGGGCCAGCGGCCCCCCCCTTACCTGCAGCCACTTGGGGCAGCAAATGCAGGATTTGTTCACCAGCACCTTCCCCCTGCTTTTATGGTGTGCAGGGCGGCAAAGACTGGGACTGCCATAGGCGGCAGAAGACCTAGCTACGCCACTCATCGGGCCACCACTGCCATCTGGCCAGATGGCACTGAGATTCAGCTGCAGGTGTCCTTTCCTCGGTCCACCAAAAGCACGTACAAAGCCTTCCAGTTCCGCACTGAGATGAGATTCCACCTCTTCTGCTCCGACCAGTCCGGTTCCTAAAATGAAAAGTGGTTTGGCTCCAAAACCTTCAATACCGAAAACAAAATTGGCTCCTGCTATACTCCCAGAGCCTATTTTGGAAACAATGCAAGAGAGACTCGATCCGAAACAAAAACAGCTCCATATCCATCTGGGTACTGGCTGCATTATTACAAAGACGGCGTCAGTGCCTTCTGCTGAGCTGCAAAGTTCTTTTCAAGAAGCCATTGATTTTACACTGTCTAAGAAGAAGGACAAAGCTACCAGTCTTCTGCACCCTATTCCTCCTACTTCTCCATCCACAAACCACCAACTCCACCACCTGTACCTTCTGTACCTCACTCCCCTTATATATTACATCTCAGGGATCTCCACATTACAGACCCAGATGCAGATGGGTGGATGATGGCACTTATGGAGCACCAACACCACAAAGACTCCCGGCAGGATTATGACTTAGACTCACTCCCCAGGGGATACATATCCAGACCTATACCCTGCCAAACCCTCACCTCCTAATGATACTACATCATATCAAGAGCTTATTGCTAGTGCAGCAGCATACCATGGGGTTACACTTCACAAGGAATCCATGGAAGAATATTATTTGTTTGAGACATTGTGCACCACACAAAGGTCATCTCAATCTATTCCAATGCTTGAAGCTATGATGTGCCATGCAAACGATATCTTTAAAGATCAAGAGGAGGAGTCAACCTACCTTGAGGCTCGGAAGATTTATTTGAAGAAAAACAACTGGCAGACATTCGGACCCAACACTAGATGGCATGAGTATGCAAAGCATTTGAATCTACAGCACTACATGCCAAGAACAGAGGCTTACAGGGTAAGTAACATACCCTTTGGGTGCAAGTAGGAGTTTGCTGTCGAATTGGGAAACTGGGCCCATTTTGATTGGGGTCCTAGAAGGGATTCAATTGTGTTCATAAAAAGTTAAATATAATATGTAAATTAACTTTATTTTTTATTTAATTTAATGACTAGAAAAAAGTGCTCATGTCTTTGCAACATTCTATAAAAAGATGAAAAGCTTCTTGTTAAAAAATGATGACTCATATTGGAGTGGATACCTAAATAGGTGAAGGCAAAAAGAGGATTTTTTGCTTTCAAATCAGCCATCAAGTTATTTTGGGGCTGAGTCCATACAAACTTACATACAGTGCAGATTTCCAATCTAAATTTAGCATACATTGTAGAAAGAGCCTATTTATTCCCTTCAAGGTTCTGTTCCTAGAATGCTATAAGCATAGAAGTATGAAGTTCCCAAGATAATGTTGGCAAACTCACAGAATGTACTCTCATCCCACTCCCAAAATAGTAACATTGTCATCACACTCTCAATCTATACTAAATTTTTAAAATGTGTTTTGCAGTTTTGCTTCCATACATGAAAATGTTCCGGAAACCTATTCCAATGTGGTTTCTTGTCAGCGATATTCTTTCCAACTAGGTCCAATTATCATGTTCACTTATCAAGAGTCTAAGGAATCCTAGTTCAGTACCTAGTTTTAAAAGAGGTATTGGAAAAGCAAATAGATATGGCTCGTATTTTCAGTTCTAAGGCAGACCTATTGTCTTTGACAAGGCTTGTGTAAAGGAGTGATGGAGCATTAAAGATAAATACAAATAATATGATTTGTAATTCAATTTTGTTATCACAATTGAATCTGAAAATTTGCCACTTTCATTTATAGACTTTGCAAATTGCCTATGTTATCACTTTAAACAAACATGTTCTCTTATTTAACCTTTAGGATGAGGTTCCCACCTCCAGGGCTGAATTATTTGTAGGTATAGGAGATATTTTGCATTCAAAGCTTCATAACATTTGTAGGTCATAAGGTGGCCATTGCACTGTTGTCACAGATTTACTTTTTTTTATCCTTTTTACAGTTTTCATTGCTAGACTAAAAATTTAAATAGAGTGTTTTTAAAAAATGTCCAAAAGTGTGCATTTGCTCTGCAGATGCCAAAAATAAAAGGTGGTATCTTACGCAGCCAAGCCTGAGATGGCAATACACAATATCTTCAAAATTTGCACCTAACATTAATGTATTCTCTCTGCCACCATTTCACTAGGGCTTCAAGACAAAGAGGTGCCCTGGAAGAAAGATAAACGACTCTTCGATGCTTGGAAAGGTGAGTGTTGTGTTGATATTGTCGCTCGGTACAGTGGACATTTGGAAAGGAAGCATTGATTTCTGAGTTGGTGGTTCAAGTCGCCTGTCTACTTTTGTATTCAATTTCTTGCATTGCTGCACTCAGTGTTTCTAATTTTTTTTAAATAAAAGGACCCCATTTGTATCAACTTCTACTTCTGGAGAAATTCACTGTTATTCTAAACATGAAGTCCATCCTCTGTTCTGTTACCTTTTGGAAGTTTGGGTAGGACTTGGATCCCAAATTTTCAGTTTTTCAACAGCTGTGGTAAACTGCAGACTCAGAAATATAATTTTCGTAACATTCCCTCACTCACTTATGTTACAATCAACGTCTTAACAGAAAGAGTACCTTTTTCTCAGCCATCTGTAATAGAAGGCACCTCAACCTTGGTGTGTGTACAATCGGATATTGGTCGCAGTCACTTTTTATTTTATCGGATCAGGACTAAATCACCATTTTAGTCTAGCTCACAAAGCACTGCACTCTGATGTTTTTCCACAGAGGTGGAGTCATTAATACAATAGAATATTAATACACACTAAACCTTTTATAAAAAACACAAGCAATAAATAAGTTGGGTTTAAAAAAGATTCAAGTTTCATTGTCAGCTATATTCCAGTGTTGTCACATTGACAGCACCATTGAATAAAGATTATTGATTGCTATCTGATCCTAGTCAAATGTCCGACTGTTCTTCTTTGATTTAGTAATAATTGGCTGTAGTGTTCTTCTCGTATTCTCTCTTGGTGCTGAAGATAGCATGCAAATGTCCTCTGTTTCTCAAGTAGTGTCTAAGCTTAGTATTTTGTCTCATTTTTGAACACATTTGTTTTAGCCAATAGCAATTTACTGAAAGATACCCATTTCCTGCATTCCATTGAGATATAACCACCGGTTCAACAACTGAAATACATTCTCACTAACCCACAGTGGGAGAGAATTCAATTCTGTGATCTTCAATTAGCCTCAGCTGCCCTGTGACTATTATGTAACTCTGCTGGTTTTCGGGTTTCCCATCTTTTTGTTTGCTTTTTATGTCTTGCCTACTAGACCTTGCATGCACTGTCTGTTGTGAGACATATTGTCTACTTACAGTAGACTTAGAGGCTGTCCAATATTTTCTTTTAGTTGGCTTTACTGTCACACTCATTTGCTTGCTTATTTGTTAGCTTGTGTGAGCTTTACTTCCTATTCTTGTGTCCGTTCCTCCACTGGGTCATGGATACAATACTTGTGTCAATCCACTGTTCATTAGGTAGAGCCTAGCGCAGCGCGCATGCACTGCTCTAGGTAAAACGACCTCTTGGAATCGCTCTGGAATTCCGGCCTAAGGCTTGCGGTTACGAGCAACACGAGCGCGCACGCACCACTCGCAGGACGCTGCAGCTGCATTCCTCGCTCGTGTTGCTCGTAACCACCAAGCTTAGGCCGGAAGTCCAGAGGACGCTGCAGCGCTTTCACTCCATCACGCCGACGGTGTGATTCTATTTGCAAAGCAATTCAGTGCTTCGGTGCCAGTTGCTGCTTGCAGCCCGGAATGGTATGCTTCTCAGCTCCAGCCTTCACTCACACCTCCTGCATCCTCCAACCTCTTCCCCATCTATCACTCTTATTTCCCTGGAGACCCACTGTGAGTGACAGGAGCGGGGTAGCCTGATAGTCTGACTGCTTCGTAGATACACTTTTTTTATTGTATGCTGTTTAGTGATCCTGGATCATGCTCCTATTACGATTGGGTCTTATTTGGAATTATCATGTTAGGATGCATTCATACTTATCTTTATTAACACTGAGGTTTGTTTATTGATGGTTTCTTTGCACTGGAGTTTATTTGTAATGTATGCGGTCATGATGGGTAAGTGTTTTGTCTGTCATGCTATTTGAACTCGGTCTGCATGTGCTAGGTGTGGTCCTTTGTGGTTTTAGTCATCTTGAGGTTTGTCCATGTCCATTTTCGCTGATGAAGGTTACGCCTTTTGGGATTCTTATTTTTGGGAGCTGTACGTGATCACCTATATTCATACTACTTGTTATTTGTTCATACCAGCGCTGGTACAATGGAGGTTTATCTGCTTGTTCTTTCTATAGTTATGCTAGAGTGTTTCCATACTTCGGGTTTTCACACCGAGGTTTGATCAGGCAGGATTTCCTTACGCTGGAGTTCACTCGTTGTTGGTCATGATAGGCTTTCCACGTGGTGGGCTTTTCTGACACTGTCTGTATGTGTGCTAGGGTTAGTACGTGAATGTGATGTGGGCATGTTGCTATTTTGCATGTTTGAATGGGCTTGTATTTGTTTCTGGCGAAGTTGGTTCATGTTGGATATAGTTTATGTTGAAAATTGCTCTTGCAAGGCTTTTTTCCCATGTTGGAGTTTTTCATGCTGGTGCCTGTTCGTGTAGGAGTGTGTTCATGCCAGGTTTGCTCATGTTAGGTTTGACTTATGCTGGGTCTTTTCAATCTAAGGTTTGATCAGGTTTGGTATAGCCATGTTGTGATTCCTTCATGGCTCATGGTATGTGTGCTCATTGGGTGACACTTACCAGACCCTGCTGTTCAGGTCTGGAATGTTTCTGCACAGCTCCCTAAAGCGGTAAATCACCCAGTAGCTCCATTTCAACCAGTGCATCCCAAGAACCGATCTTCTCCATTGATGAGGACTCCCTTTACAATAGTATTAATTACTTTACATTTTATGATGAAACAAGAACATATTTATAACACGCAGCAAGAAATGTCAATCTACCTAACAGACTTCAGCAAAGATAAACAATGACGTACAAACTTTTGAATCCACTACGTCTATAAACAAATATATGTGTGTGTATGTGCGTGCGTGTGGGGGTGTATATATATTTAGCAGTCGTATTACAGTCGTAATAGTCATAAATTGCATAAAAAACATACACTGCTTTTAGCAAATACTCTGGGGAGAAACATGTATATGCCATCATCATGCGCAACTCGCTGTCCGGTCATCTCCTTTTTAGGTCGAGCCTAGCGCATCGCGCATGTGCTGCTCTAGGTAAAACAACCTCTTGGAATGGCTCTAGACTTCCGGCTTAAGGCTTGCGGTTACGAGGAACACGAGAGCGCGTGCATCACTGGCGGGACACTGCAGCTGCATTCCTCGTTTGTGTTGCTCGTAACCACAAGGGTTAGATCGGAAGTCCAGAGGAAGCTCCAGCGCTTTCACTCCATCACGCCAACGGCATTGCAGAGCCACCACCTCACACAATGCCTTCTATGAACACCTCTTGTTTTTATTTTCTATTTGCAAAGCAATACAGTGCTTCGGTGCCAGTTGCTGCTTGCAGCCCGGAATGGTACACTTCTCATCTCCAGCCTTCACTCCCACCTCCCGCATCCTGCAACCTCTTCTCCATCTATCACTCTTGTTTCCCTGGAGACCCACTGTGAGTGACAGGAGCGGGGTAGCCTGATAGTCTGGCTACGGATCTGGCGCTGCTGGCCAAGGATTGCTGAGATTAAGGTGGCACCCAACCTCCTGTCACGAAGAGCGAGACAAGGATCCTCTTCCTGTCACCTAGAACAAGGTGGCATCCCACTTCACACTACTAACTTTTATGCCGAAGTCCATCTTAAAATAGCTGTTTGTTGTATTTGATGCAAAAGTGGATTTTGTGAGCTCTTCTCCCCAAAGAGCTCCGAACAGAGGGCGCTATCACCTCTCCTGCACACGCACTACTGTTCCCGCCTCTTAATGTCAGGCCCACTCTGCTATAAGAACTTGCGAACCACACCTTTTATTCTTTTACAGGAGACCCCTTTTAATCGTTACAATTCTTTTCTTCACCTCTCCCACTTTTCACCCTAGCCTCCTCTGTGTCATAGTTTCATTTAGCACTGCTTCAGGCCTTGTTATGTGACGCGTTCCATAAAGGCTTCATATAAACACTGCTGCTCATCGTCCCTCATATATTCTATTATTCTCTTCACCCCAGGATTGTCTTAAATCTCTGCCTTTACTTCCAGTCACACAGGTACCACCCCCACCACCAAAGAGCTCTCCTCTTTCCAGCAACCAGCACTCACATCCCCAGCACGCTACTGTGATTGAAAAGTGTATTTGTAAGAGACTCTTACCGTAGCCAGTTTCTAGGTGCTAATACAGCGCACTTTAGTCAGCTTTCAGCAACCACGCTTTAGCAGTTTAATCAAATGGTCCATTGAGGAAGGGAGCATCCAGGTGTGGACCGGTGGGGCAGCCAGCATTTTATTTTGCAATACGACCATTGCTTATTCTCTGTCAATCAACAGTAAAGATAATGGTACACACGTGCTGGGTATTATGGAACTGCAGGTTCACACATGGAATGTCTTTTTTCCCAATTATCCAGAAGCCAGTAATATTTTATTTAGCATGCATGTTGTAGACTGAAGCTAGCTTCCATCAGGTAGTTTATTGTTTGAAGCCTATTACGTTTCCACAATTGTTATTTTGTTAGTTGTTCCATATAACCTTTCAGTAGATTGACACGGTGGTGTTAAGTCAATTAGATAAAGGGTTAACACTTTGAGTGTGTGCTCCTTCTGTTGACTCCGTCTGAGCTGAACTAAGATTAAGTACGCATTACTGAATGTGTTAACACTTAAACAACACCTGTAAGTACAGGCAAGGACATCTCTTTAATAATTTCTTATAAGGTCCCAAAGAAGAGACCTATTGGCTATGCCAATGCTTGTTTTTCAGGTGTTATTGTTTTCTTTTTGAACCCCTTGCCTGCGGTCGGAATTCCGCTTCTGTGCGGCACATTCCGATCGCGGGCCTGGTCGTGATGGCTCCCGGCCGTCATCAGCACACGAGCACTGTGTGCCATGACGGACGGGAGCAGTCACCAGCATGCAAGGGGTTAAGTACTTCACAGAGTGCATGTGTTTTCCAGCTGTGTCCCGTGTGTACTTCTCCTCCTCTGCGCAAATATGTTGCTCTTTCTCTGCCTGTGTACTTCTCTCTGCCCCTTTTCTGCTGCTTTTGCCACCGCCAGCTTTGCCTTCTCTCCCATGTGCTTCACCCCAACAGCTCTATGGTGCTCTCGTGTCCATTTCCTGTCCTGAACCCCGCTCCATGCTTCTTTCTTGTCAGTTTGATTTCCCCTGCTCCACTTTGCTCTCTCTGTTTGCTTCCTCGGACTGCTGCCCCTCCCTTGTTGCTACACTTACCCCTGCCCTTTATGCTGCTTCCTCTCACCCGCACCCTCTGTGTTTGCTTCCCCTTCACCTACCCCCCATGTTGTTTATCCCTGCCCTCCGTGTTGCTGCCACCATCCATTTGCGCTACTTTGTTTTCTTTTAGTTTACCAATCCAACTCAGACCGGTTAAAAAAAGGTGCTCACATCATTTTGTAGGCATGTGCATGCTTGTTGTGCATAACTACAACATGACACAGCTAGCCACATCATAGGCTTTTTGTCTGTCCTTTTTAGCCAAGGCATACAACATCAGGGATGCTGTACAACATGGCTAAAACCATTGGCAAAGGCAGTGGGTCCCAAAGTAGAGACCTTTTGTCTTTGCCCATCCTTGTTCCTTTTGTAGGAGCATGCCTTCACTAACAATTAATTCTCATCTTAGCATTGTACCTGGCAACGCTGAAGTTCTAGTTTTATTTCCCGTCTTTCAGGTGTTGGTCCTGGCTACGAGGAAAACTTAGTATAGTTCCAATAATGCAGAAAGTATAATAGCAGGATGAATAGGGAAGCATACCCATGTAAAATAGGAGTCTACAATCAATCAATTAAGAAATTTGTATAGCGCACTACTCACCCAGAGGGTCTCAAGGCGCTTTGGGGGGGGGGGGGGGGGGGGGTCCATTATTGCTCGAATAGCCAGGTCTTGAGTTGCTTCCTGAAGGAGAGGTGGTCTTGAGTAAGACGGAGATGGATGGGGAGGGAGTTCCAGGTCTTGGCTGCCAGGTAGGAGAAGGATCTTCCTCCCATGGTGGCTTTTCGGATGTGTGGCACAGCGGCGAGAGCGTGGCTGGTCGATCGTAGTTGGCGGGTGGGAGTGTAGAAGGTCAGGCGGTCATTGAGGTACCTGGGGCCTAGGTCGTGGAGGGCTTTGTGTGCGTGGGTGAGGAGGCGGAAAGTGATTCTTTTGCTGACGGGGAGCCAGTGCAGGTCTTTCAGGTGTCCGGAGATGTGGCTGTGGCGGGGGATGTCCAGGATGAGTCGTGCGGAGGCGTTCTGGATGCGTTGGAGTCTTTTCTGCAGTTTGGCGGTGGTTCCGGTGTAGAGGGTGTTTCCGTAGTCCAGCCGGCTGGTGACAAGTGCCTGGGTGACCGTCTTCCTGGTTTCGGTGGGGATCCAATGGAAGATCTTTCGGAGCATGCGTAGGATGTTGAAACACGAGGACGAGACGGCGTTGACTTGTCTGGTCATCGACAGGGAGGAGTCCAGAATGAAGCCCAGGTTGCGTGCGTGATCCGTTGGTTTGGGTGCGCTGCCTAGGGCCGGGGGCCACCAGGAGTTGTCCCAGGCAGATGGTGATGGTCCAAGGATGAGGACTTCCGTCTTGTCTGAGTTCAGTTTCAGACGGCTGTTCTTCATCCACTCTGCTACTTCTTTCATCCCTTCGTGCAGGTTGGTTCTGGCGGTGGCGGGGTCGTTGGTGAGGGAGAGAATCAGCTGGGTGTCGTCGGCGTAGGAGATGATGTTGAGGCTGTGTTGGCGTGCGATGGCTGCGAGCGGGCTCATGTACACGTTGAAGAGGGTGGGGCTGAGTGATGAACCTTGTGGTACGCCGCAGATGACTTTGGTGGCCTCTGATCTGAACGGGGGGAGGCGGACTCTCTGGGTTCTTCCGGCGAGGAACGAAATGATCCACTCCAGTGCCTTCTCTTGGATTCCGACGTTGCTGAGGCGTTGTACTAGGGTGCAGTGGCAGACCGTATCGAACGCTGCGGAGAGGTCCAGGAGGATGAGGACCGCTGTTTCCCCGTTGTCGAGCAGGGTTCGGATGTCGTCGGTGGCTGCGATGAGGGCGGTCTCCGTGCTGTGATTGGCTCGGAAGCCGGACTGTGAGTGGTCGAGGGATACGTTCGTCTCGAGGAAGGCGGCCAGCTGTTTGTTGACGGTCTTCTCGATGACTTTGGCAGGAAACGGGAGGAGCGAGATGGGGCGGTAGTTCTTGAGGTCGGTGGGGTCTGCTGATGGTTTCTTCAGAAGGGCGCTGAGTTCGGCATGTTTCCAGCTCTCCGGCAAGGCGGCGGTGTTGAAGGAGCAGTTGATGATGTCCCGGAGTTGGGGTGCGATGACGGAGTCGGCCTTGTTGAAGACGTGGTGGGGGCATGGGTCGGTTGGTGATCCGGAGTGGATGGTGTTCATCGTACGGGTGGTGTCTTCAGTGCTGACCGGGGTCCAGTCGCGGAGGGTGGTGGTGGGGGGTGTCGGTTCTGTGGTGAGGTGCGTGGTCTGTTCGCCGAAGCTGTTGTGTATGTCTGCGATCTTGCTGTGGAAGAACGTGACGAGTGAGTCGCAGAGGTCTTGTGAGGGAGTGATGTCGTTGTTTCCGGCACTGGGGTTGGAGAGCTCTTTGACGATGCTGAAGAGCTCCTTGCTGTTGTGTGCGTTGTTGTCTAGACGTCCTTGAATGCTGTCTTCTTGATGGTGTGGATCAGCTGGTGGTGTTTGCGGGTGGCGTGCTTGAGGGCGGTCATGTTGTCTGTGGTCGGGTTCTTTCGCCAGGCATTCTCGAGGGTGCGGCAGTTCTTCTTGGAGTTTTTGAGGTCGTCGTTGAACCATGGGGCTTTCTTGCTTCCGGGCCTGCTGGGATGGGTTTTCATATGTGCGAGGTCGTCGGCGCAGTTGGTGATCCACTGTGCGAGGTTGAGGGCTGCTTGGTTGGGGTCCGTTCATCTGATGGGAGGGTTCTGATTCAGTGATGCGGTGAGCTGCTCGGTGGTGATCTTGTTCCAGTTCCTGCGGGGAACCTGTTGCGGGAGGTGGTGACTTGTGGTCTTTCTGAAGCTGAAGTGGACACAGCTGTGGTCTGTCCAGTTTAGTCCGGTGGAATGGCTGAAGGAGATGTGCTTGCTGGAGGAGAAGATTGGGTCAAGCGTGTGTCCAGCGTAGTGGGTGGGGGTGTTCACCAGTTGCTTGAGTCAGAGGTTGGCGAGGTTGTCCAGAAGGGTGGTGGTGTTGTTGTCGTTGTTGTTCTCCAGGTGGAAGTTGAGGTCCCCTAGGAGGATGTAGTCAGCGGAGGGGAGGGCGTGTGGGCTGATGAAGTCGGCGATGTCTTCGCTGAATTGTGTGCGGGTCCTGGGGGTCTGTAGATGAGGGTACCTCTGAGTGTGGTCTTCGGGTCCATGTGTATCTGGAAATGGAGATGTTCGGCAGCTGTGGGGGTGACGTCGGAGTTGGTCGTGATCCGGATGGTGTTCTTGTGGACGATGGCGATGCCTCCTCCGGTCTGGTTGACGCGGTCCCTCTGGATGATCTTGTAGCCGTCTGGGATGGCTATGGCGATGTCGGGTGCCAAGGAGGCATTCATCCAGGTCTCCGTGAGGAAGGCGACGTCCGGAGATGTGGTGTCGAGCAGTTTCCATAGTTCCACGGCGTGTCTGTGGACGGAGCGGGTGTTGAGCAGGATGCACTTCAGGTGATTGCTGATGGTGCTTGGCTTGGCGGGTGCGGGTGGGTTGCAGGTCCGGATGCAGGCGAACCAGGATTGGCAGGTGAAGGGTCCGTGGGTGCGTCCTGGGATGGCTTGGTGGCAGCCCAGGAGGCGTCCGGTGTTGAGTGCGCTGAGGGTGGCGGCGTCGTACGTCCTGCGGGTGGGATGGCATCTGCGAGAGCCAGGGGGTCTGGCGCTGGGTGCGGTCCAGGCGCAGACGGGCTTACCTTTGGCGCGCCTTCGGCGCACGCGCGGACTCTGCCATAAATGGAGAGTGGAGGAGGCGGAGCAAGGGAGGAGCAGCTGGGAGGCGGGAGCGGGGTGGCGAGTGGGGAGGGGAGCGATGCGAGGTGAGGCTGAAGGAGAGGGGTGGGGCCGCGGGGGAGCAGCGGCGGGGAGCGGGGTGGGTCAGCGGAGGAACGGAGAGAAGAAACCAAACAGGGGCACAACAGTGGCACACAGGGGGCAGGCAAACAGTCAGGGGCACAACAACGGGAGGAAAGCTGCGAAGGAGCGGACAAAGGTCAGGGGCACAACAGAGAAATCAGGGCACAGCAGCGGGAGAAACGGAGTACTGGCACAAAACAGAATACTGGCACAATACAGTAAAATGCGGCAAAATGCAACAAAAGACGATCCAGGTAGTAGTTACCGGCAGTGGCGGCGGCAAACGGGGACTGGGCACACGCAGGTGGGCCACGCGGCGGGTTGAGCGACCGGCTCTGACCAGGTCAGGTCATGTAAATGTATCATAGCCAGGATGCCCTTCAGTGGGAAGGCTGTACACATATATTTGTTGTTATACGTTGTAGCATTGGGTCAGGGAGGCAAATATGAGGGATAGTCAGAGGCATTTTTACCGACAACTTAAATGTCAGTCGAGCCGTTGTTCAAAGCTTTTCACCAGCAGAGACCGAAGAGGCTCAGCTGGTACTTGCCACAAACATTGAGGTTTGTCTGATTCTAAACCAAGTGGTTGAACCAGGAGTTTGATGGACTTGAGGAGTGAAAGATTTAAATGATTGATGCTCCCAGTTCCTCATAAAAATGTGATACCTTGATGTACTCAACATCACTCACAATCGTGTGTTGAAGTCATCAGTATCTTCACAATAATCGTGACCTTGCTGTCACTGTAAATATTCTACCTGGCTATGTGTTCTGCAGCATCTGTAAAATCTGGTACACCTCTTTTCCAGCATTATGAAGCAGTGTGTACCTAGTGGCACCATCTGTTATCTTCTTCAGCAACCTCAGTGTTGTATACTGGCTCCATTTTTGTTTACCATTTCTTAGTGATCTGCCTGCTTCACTTATTTTAGTGGGAGCATGCCTCCCTACGGTTAAACTGTTATTATTATTTCAATAATTTCCCCTTAATTTTGCAAACACACCTAGGTAGTACAGGTTCAGCTGGAGAAATGTAATATTTTCTGCAATGGAAATGACCTTCAGATAAATAGTATAAAAAAACATGTTGGGTAACATGAATACCCAGGAAGCAGACAACAGAATATCAAACTTGTTCGGATTTTCACTAATCGTAAAATAATATACCATTTGTTTGTAAAGAAATATTCTTCTCTTCAGTCTGAATAACAATGGATGCATGAGTTTAGGTGCATAGTGACCACTGATGTCCTTTAGAAACTGCTGACATAATCTTAAGTTTTGAATGTGAAAGTACTGTTGAGGATGACAACTCAATATTCCTGTTGGTAGCATCAATTCTATTATTTAGCTATTTGGTGTTGGAGATTTTTTTTTAATATGGAAAATACTCACACTCTTTCTAATAAAGAAGTAGAATGTTTTTTTTAATTTGAATGTGTAAAATGGAAATGGTGGAGTATTTTTTTGTTTGTCACTAGAACTCTGTTATCTCCCATTTACTTAAGTCCTTGTCACAACTTTTTCTAGAGGGTCGGACTGGTGTACCATTTGTTGATGCCAATATGCGAGAGCTGGCTATGACAGGTTTCATGTCCAACCGAGGACGACAGAACGTTGCCAGCTTCCTCACCAAAGATCTGGGGTTGGATTGGAGAATGGGAGCAGAATGGTTTGAATACCTGCTGGTAAGAGGGCAACTTGAGTCTTTTTCTTTCTGCAACCTCTCAGACTGTTTTTGGACACATATTTGGTATACCAACAAAACATAAAAGTCTATGCAAACCTATCTTAAAGACTTCTCCACCATATGTCTCTATATAAAGTGAAATGACATGACTGCCTGATATTTCTGCAGAACTGAAGATCTACATATTTTTTAAGGTGTCCCTTCCTGTTAGAATTTCTCAATGCATGGGACCTCACCCGCAACATCATTCATATTACACCCAACCACCTGTGATCTTGTTTCAGTTTACTGTATTCTATCTTTTGTAGCATTGGACTGACATCAGTGGATGTAGGCCTGAGTCATTTGTTTACTACAATGAGTTTTCACAAAGACATTTTTTACATCTCTTCTTAGAGCTTCAGTTGTTTTCATAAAACAATGCACCAACAAATTGAGAATCAAAGTACACCATGCAGCAAAGTTACCCATATATTGTGTTAACAGTACAGTTAACCCTTCGCTGACACCCATCAGCAGTACATATGTTAAGACCAATTTGTTCAGATACAATTGCCATTTTCCACATATAGTAAGAGTCTTGGGTATTCAATGTTCCTCTCCTCTTCTGTGTAAATTTTCAATTTCTCCTAAATCCTGTGGTGCTTTTGAGGACCACCCTGAGCTTCATATTTTGGGAGCTCCAGTAAACAATAGGTATCCAAACCCCTTTTCCATCTAACTATACTAGTGAGGGCTGATTTCCTCTAATTCAAGGTCTCTTTTCCCCAGTGCCAAACCAAGTCTGAGGAAAGTCGTTTCTGCTCGTGAAAATCCCTCGTCTTTATGGACATTCAACAATTACATTTTAGGATTTAGTTTAATTGAGCTGCCAAATACCTTGCAGAATATACCAGCGGCGGGTGGTGACCCTCAACACTGGAGGTCCGTACAGGGGGCCAAGAGACAAACCCGGTGGGGGCCAAAAAGGTAATTAAAAAAAAGTACTTACCCGTGTTTCCTCGCCTCCGTCCGTGTATTCTTCTTTCTTCTGTCATCAGTGTAACTGCACCTTGTGGAGGCTCATGCAACCCCCTTCTGCAAATCCCGATGCTGCTCTCATGTAGTAGATGAGCAGCATGAGAGCAGCGCCAGGATTTGGTGGAGCGGGTTGCCTCAACGCTCCAGCAGGCCTGTGCCTGCACTTCACCCAGCTGTCTGAGACAGCTAGGTGGAGAGGTTTACTCTGAGCAAGTCAGGCTGTCCACAGTAAGATGGCCGGCTAAAGTGCCTTGCGCAATGTAAACTAGTGGAGTGAGCACCACACCCCCTGCTGCCAGTCAGCAGCAGTGCCCCACACCCAAACACTGCCCAGGCTAGAAACAATGAAAAAAACACTAATTTCATTTATTCCCGATTTATTGTTCACTTTTGCTGCACTGGCAGCAGGGGGGTGACCCTCCTCTGCTCTAATTTGGGGGGGAGGGGGCTGCCGCTGGAATATGTTAGAAATATGGGTCTAGATGTAGGTAATTTGGATTTACCGAATCATAAATACCGAATTTTACCGATTCGGTATTATGAATCTGTAAATACAATGTAGGTAATAATTTGGTAAAAAATACCGAATCCGTAGGATTCGGTATTTAACGAATCGGTATTTACCGATTCTGTATTTGCCATTGATTCCTATGGGCCTGTCGGCCCATCGGAATGAATGTCAATTACCGAATCGGTAATTACCGATTCGGTAAATACCGAAAAATTCAAGGGTGGTAGGGTGTCACTTTGACACCCTGTTGCACCCCTGATTAGTGCTTGTGTGCCATGTGGCATGTATGTGTGCCACATGGCACAGGTGTAAATGCACATATTTGCATTTACATAGGAATTCGTTATTTACCACCAACTAATAGTTGGTGGTAAATAACGAATCCTTAAAGCCCTGTAGCACTGTTTACAGTGCTACCTACATTACAAAATACAGATTCGGTAATTTTACCGAATCAGTAATTTTACCAATTCGGTAAAATTACCGATTCGGTAAAATTACCTATTCGGTAAAATGACTGAATCTGTATTTTAAGATGCCCTACATCTCAGTATCCAAATACCGGTCGGTAAAGGCCTAAAATCAGTATTTTTGGCCGCTACCGATCGGTATTTGGATACCTACATCTAGCCCCTAATTCCTAAAGGCCTGATGCATTCACAAGACCAAATGGTATGTATAAAGTTAGCCGTCCCCATCAGACATCTGAGGCATTTTGGATGTGAACTATGCAGAAAGCGGCGCAATTTTTCGGGGGTCAAATATAGCCTGTGAAGATATTTCATTTGTATTTGGTGGAATGTACTACAAATTGCCCCCTCTTTTAGTGCTACAGAGACATTTTTGAGATGCAAGTATCAAGGGTTTGTGTGTCAGAATATCAGTCACACAAATATTGTCTGAAATAAATATTGTGGCCCAATTAAATTATAAAAATATTGCTCCGTTGGTTGTAGATTTTCTATTATTAACTCCAATGAGGTAATATTTCTGTAAACCATATTTAAGACACTATTTATCTCACAAAATATTTAGCCCATGATATTCTGGCAACATACTACTGTTGACAGTTATGAAACGTTCAAGACTACCACAGGAATTCAAAATTCCTACCATGAGCAGTAAAAAATATTTTGATGTTATGTTATGTTACGGAGAGATTTGTATAGCGCTCAGCTACTCCGTGGAGTGTCCCGGCGCTTAAAACCCTCGGCGGTACAGATGGGTGGGGAACAGAACAGAGCACCTACTGAACAAGGAGCCAGGATTTAAGGTCCTTCCTAAATGCTAAAAGATTGCCATTTGTCCTGAGAGACAGAGGCAGAGCGTTCCACAACTGTGGTGCCAGATGCTTGAAAGAGCGGCCGCCACACCGGGCACGCCGAATCGCTGGTACAACTGCTGAGGCCAAAGTAGATGACCTGAGTGACCTAGATGGCTGGTAGAACAACATCCGTTTCCGGATGTACAAAGCACCTGTGCCATGAAGTGCCTTAAAGGCCAAAGTAAGCGCTTTAAAGACAATGCGCTTTCTAATTGGAAGCCAGTGGAGGGTATTGAGAAGATCGCTGGCACTGGCTCTCCGATTAAGGCCGAAGATGGCACGCGCGGCAGAGTTTTGGACAATTTGCAGGCGCCTAAGGAGGAATTCCGGGAGGCCAAGATACTGCACATTGGCGTAGTCCAGGCGAGAGTCTATCAGTGCCTGCACAGTGACTCTTCTGTGGTCCAGCGTGAGTAGGGGCAGGAATTTCCTGATCATCTTTAGGAGACCAAAACATTTGCCCACTAGGCCCAGAACCTGAGGTTTCAGAGAGAGGCCATTGTCAACCTGCACTCCAAGATTTTTGGCGACCGCCGAGTTGCTGGAGGGGGGAAACATGGCCGCCGGCCACCATGACTTCCACCTCGGGTCCAGAGGGCACCCGAAGAGCAGCACCTCAGATTTATCGGAGTTACACTTGAGGCTGTTTCGCTGAAACCAGTCGAATACAGCCTCTGATGATCTCACCATCAAAGTCGGAGCCCCTGTCACACGAGAAAAGGAGCTGGGTGTCGTCAGCGTACGATACGATCTGAGCTCCATGGCGCCAGTCCCGCCAAAGGGGCCATATAAATGTTGAAAAGCAATGGGCTCAAAATTGAGCCCTGGGGAACTCCCACCTCCAGTGGCGGCACCGTAGCAGAGAACGGGGGGGGCCCAGACCGTTTGTTGGCTGTCAGCTAGAAAAGACTCAAACCAACTATACACCGACCCCCTCAGACCAATCTCCCGGAGTCTTAAAAGGAGACGGCCATGGGGGACGGTGTCAAAGGCCGCCGAGAGATCCAACATCACCAGCATCGCTTTGCCCCCGGAGTCCAAGGTTTCCTTGATGGCATTCGTGACTTCTAGCAGAGCTGTCTCAGTGCTCATGTTAGATTGGAAACCCGACTGCGAATGGTGCAGAATATTATGCGTCATGATCCGATTTTAGGAAGTTTCAGAGAGTGGTTGAGCGACGGAACAGATCCTGGATAGGCCTGGGGATATTGTGTACTTAAAAGCAAGCGCACAGAAACTGACTGCAAAATTCCTCCTGTTTCTGTAGGTCAAAGACACAGAATGAAACTTGCATTGCAATTAAGTTTGATTTTTCTGGAATTACAGAAAGGGCCAATGGCCACAGTTTGGAACATTTTATCAGAGTGGATGATGAAAATACTCAAACCAATCAAGATTTCACTTTCCTTCTCTGGTGAGTGTGTCCACAGAGCCCAATTCTGCCTCTTTCAAATGTATGCTTGAAGTCAAACAGTAAAGTTTTACATTCAAGTGCTCAATGCTCTCCAGCAGGATCGAAAACATGGATATCTGATAGAGACATCTAGCCGCAGATTCCTTATCTTATAATCCTCCCCAAGCATAAGACTGGATCCATTAACTTTTAAAGCAGTACTTCTGCACGTCAGTAGAGTGTGTCGAGCGACTCTGTTGCGATGTCGCCTTCCAAATGTGACATCATCGGAGTCCATATATTCCCTCGTCGATGCGCTGATGTCAGTTCCTTCTTTTCCGCACTATCTAGCCGGATCCGAACTGCTGTTCCTCTGCCTGTTTTTCAGCCTACTTGATGTCTTTTTGTCGATTGGGCAGTGTGACATTTTCTACCCTTTTTCAAGGTCTTAGGGTTTTAAGCCTTGTGAGTCCTGTAGGCAACAAATGTCCACCAGGGTCCCTCACTCGGTTTGCATGTGGTGTCTGAGTGAGCACCATTACTCCTACGAGTGTGACTCTTGTCGTCAGCTCCGACTGAAGGTGCATACAGAACGTCGCATGAAGCTCCTTGCTTGGATGTCACAGTCATCGAAGCCTTCTCATCGACCTCGGTCCCCTATGTACTCTACACACCGACCTTGTTTCCACTCTAGGAGCCACTCCCACAGATGTCATTCTCCTTCAACATCCAGAGGTAAGTCTCGGCAAAGGCGGTGGAAGTTGCTGCGCCTTCAACCTTCGTCTCCTACCGCTGGTCTCCGCTCTTCTGTTGAAGTGTCGGGCATAAGTCTGCTCTGCACCTCCCCACCTATCCTGGGTCCAGGCCGGCTTTGACCCAGATGAGAAAATATTATCAAGCTGTTCATTCTATTTTTGAGATATCACCTTACTCTGGAGCGCCCTTGGGCCACACAGGTGTGCATGAGGCCGTGCCTGTGTTCCTTCCGGCAGGTTCTCCCTCTGCTTCAGGTTAACTTCCAGTTTTTGAACCGTAGCAATGCCAGTGCACAGCTCGTCAAGGCTACCACCTTCGACTCCTGCTACTGGTCTGCTGACTCAGATGTCAGCGTCAGGCTCTTGTCTGCCAGCTCCATAGTGATGCTGTCAATGTCTCTTAATGCTCCTTCCGATGTCGAGTCGTCACCTTCTCTGCATCTTTCGGCTTCGGTTATGGCGTTGGACGTGGCGCCGATGGAAACGACCGCCAAATATAACATAATAAAGCACCAGCATAAACATATTAGCATTAAACTATAAATATATGTAGAAATATGGTACTATTTAGGAAATCTTACTCCGTTTTTTTATTCCTGAGGCTCTGTTCAGCTGCTGGCCTAGAACTCATGAATGACAGCAAAGAGAGTTGTTTAAAAGAACCCCAATTTAGAATTTTTTTGTGCTTTAAAAAGAAATATAGGCAACAAAAACACTGTTTTCTGCAAGTATTTATCTGTAAAAATCAATAAAAACGGAAAACAGCGAACCTTATAAATAATGCCAGACAGGATATCCCCCACGGTTTAACCATCAGCCAGATTCTAACCCGGGCCCTAAATATTGAATGATATGACATTCCTATTGAGAAAGAGTCTGGGTGTCCCCTGACGCACGTAGAGTAAATAGAAGGTTGGAAACATCTCAATAAATATTTCATTTTAGCACATTGCTGATAAACCATGTAGTCGCGCTTTACAAATGGCAATAAATAAATAAATAAATAAATAAATCACTATGTGAGTGCCCTTCTTGTGGCTTGCGTACAATTTTCTGTTTTGAATACTGTGTGGTTGCTTCTGCTGGCGACGAGGATTTTCAAGGGGAAACGTTTTACATAATTCACTGCAGTGATTATATGCTTCTGATCTCAAGCAATATTCTCCCATAATTTTGATAGTAATTTTCACTCACGTGAGAAGTGGTGCGAAGGTGATAACTTCATGAAATTATGACGCTTGTCACCTCTATGAAACTTTGACGGAATTACCATTGACGCAAGCTCGCAAAGGCCTGCTTTTGCACCAAGTACTGAAGCCATTACTGGCTATCTACCACCCCTGTTCCGGTAAAAAGACCAATGCCCTGATTACGAGTTTTGGTGTTATTTATCAGACATAATAAATACCTATAACATGGTGTACATCATTTATCATGTGCAATAAATAACAGCTATCACACGTTTGTGGGGAATAACAGGCATCGTTTAGTAAATACCGTACAATTTCCCCTGTTAAATTTCAGCAGACTTAACCTGGCAAAATGTAATGACAGCTGAGGCATTTATCGCATCCGGTAAATATTGGATGCGTTAAATACAGCCAAACTGGTAATTCCGACCTGTGCAAAACAGTGGTTTTCACACAAGTCGGAACTTACCAACTCACTCAAAATCAGGCCATGGGAGAGATAGCAATGCAACCCGTCTAGACAAAACTTGTAATACCTAGGGTATTACTTGAAAGCCAGTTGGACTATAGAGTGCAAATGGCTCTGAAAGCAAGATATGTACCCTGTATTTATTTAAGGCCATTTCAATCGAGTCAACAGACATGTGCTATTTTAAAAAGAGATCAAATATGTTAAGTGGTTTTAATTTATGGTAAAATAATAGAATATTGACCATCCAGAGTACTTGCTGCTTGACACCTCAGAATCTACAGTTAGTTAAATATCAATAGGGAACTGCTTGTCAGACCCATACAATAGATACCATGAAATGTGCAAGTGCAGAGGGGTACGAACAGTGTTGGCTTTTCACACTTACCACACACTGACACTTGTCAGCAGTGGCATGGGCATTCCTTCAGGTAATCTTATTCACTGCCATCAACCACACTGCTCTTACCCTCACTTTCACCAATCAAACAAAATACGCTTCTTTTGGTAATTCAGAAAAGACACGCATCAAGTCCAAAAGCACGACGCGTGCTTTACAACTTCGTGCTTTTGGACTTGCTTCATTTTGTTTCTGAATAGGTGCTGCTTGTGGGCCGTTGTGAAAGGATTCCTGTTAATTGCAGCACTGTCATGTGCTGCAATTAACCTCAATATTTTCACAATGGGCCACTATCAGCACCCAGCCGCGCTCTATTCAGAAGCGAAATGAAGCAAGTCCAAAAGCACGAAGTGTAAAGCACACCTCTTGCTTCTGGACTTGATGCATTTTTTTTCTGAATAGAGAGATGCTGCTGGCTGATTGTGGGCATTTGATGTGAAAGTATTCCTGTTAAGTGCAGCGCATAACGGGCGCTGTCATTAACAGGAATACTTTCACAAAGGCCTCAGACAACTGGTAAATTGCAGTTTTTCGCGCTCACGTTTTAAAAGCGGCGGTGGCGAGAACGTGTGCGCGCCTCACAAGAGACATTGCGCGCTTTGTTCCTTAAAGGTGCGTGGGCGCCCAGCCGCGCACTTTAGTGGGAACACTGGTACTGAGTATTAACTCTGTTGTTGTACTAGGTTTGTCGGGGACAATTTGTTTCCCCTTGACTTCATAGGGTGGAGTACTTCTCTCTCTTCCAAGGTTACACCCGGCATGGTGTTCCTGCTTGCTCCAGGTGCTTTTCTCTATCTGAATCTGTCAGTGACAGGTTTAGTTTCCAGCCATCTGGTACATATTTTACTTTGCGGCCTAGTGGGTGCCTTTTCTTACAGCTTCTTTTTGCCGCTTGATTTTTTCTAGTAGAGTATTTACTTTATGGCGGGTATTCAGTTTATGTTGTGTGGATGCACTGTAGCGTTGTTCTCTGTTTTTCGAGGACCTTATTTTGCATGCCTAATATGCATTTTGTGAGCTACCTATACACTTAGTATCACTTTTTAGGTCGAGCTCTCGACCTATTGTCACGGAGTCGCTCCTCAAGGGAGATCAACAGGTGCACAAGAGCCGATTGCATATCGTGGACGCGCATGCCCAGCCCCAAGCCGTGCACATCTTTTGCTCCACATTCACAGCAGCAGCCTCTCACAATCACGCACGCACACAGCCACACACACACACACACACACCCTCCCTCTCTGCCCCCCACCCACACACCAGGCTCTTTCCGCGTGTCCCTCTCCCTCTGCAGCGGGTCAGTGTAGGCAGCAGGCAGCCTCGGAGGTCGGCGTGTCTTCTCCGGCGATCCGATGTGCACGCTCACGGCGACGTGCGCTCCCACTGCGCTGTTTCGCGCCATTTCCGCAGTTGCACCAACCTGACCAAAAAGCACAACCATTGACGTGTGGAGCGTGGTCATCCACCGATGCAGATGACTCGTGGAACAGTGCTGGTATTACATTATTTCAGCTCTATGAGGGGCGCCTGTCGGCATGCTGTCATAATGACTTTCTTTGTTTCTCCATTGTAAGCCTTAGTTAAATTTAATTATCAGTGCCGGACTGGGACTGGCGGTGTGCAGCAGCGCAGCGCGTTCACGTAGGTGTCTCCTCCGCCCCCGTGTCTGCGCACGTTAATTCACCTTAGGGTGGGGTGGGGATGGTGGGTCAGTCATGCCGCATGCGCACTAGGCTTTCACAATTTAAAGTGCGCGTAACTACCATGATCTAGAGAGGCACCGTGACCGCTGCCAGGGCCATCATTTAATTAGCACCCCTGTCTGCCGACTGCCGCCCGCCGCAGGTGAGTTCCAGGGCTTTCCAACTGGGCTCTCTGTGTGCGAGCTGTAACGTGATGCTGGGAGAGCCAATGCAGAGGGAGTTTACCGCACGCACTGTGTCCCACTGCTCTGTTGTTTGGATGCCCGGTGCCGGACGGTGTTATATGGGTGTCAGATCACTGGTGATCGCCCCGCTTCCGCGCCCCCACCCTCCCGAAATCTCTCTGCCTCCGTGATGGCCGCTTCAGGAGTCGGACCAGCAACCTGAAGAATGCTGAAACCTTGGACAATAGTGCTTCCTGGTGGCTTTGAGTGGTTCATAGTAACCAAGGTTTCAGATTGTAATGTGTGACATTTTCATAATTTTCGTGTATTTATGAGGGACATTTGGGCGACTATGAGTGATACTTTCTTGCGAGTGAAATCAGCAATTAAGACGAGGGAAACATATTAATATCTTACACTCGGGTAAGAGCAACTCTAAAATCTAGACTGCTGTAACCTAATTGACCTGTTGAATAAATATCTAACAATTATATTAAAACTTTAACTCCGACCTTAGCAGGAACTGCAGCGTTAATTGTTTATACTTACCAAGTCTTTCTGCTTGGCTGCAGACAACTGCTGGGATTCGGGATATATTCTCACTTAGTGACAATGGTGAGAGGAGATGACTGGTGACACTAAAGCTAACACTAACGAGACAAACTCACTGAGGGCTTCACCTTCCATAGTTAACATGGAGTTGGCCATAATCACTCTTGAAACTCATAACCCCACTCCCTTCCTCCGGTGTCAGGATCTTACTCTCCACGGAATTAGCTTATGGCTCAAGGAGGCCTTTCACCCCCACAGCTGATAAGCACATCAGTTAAGGCAAATCAGCTCAAAGTGGCAACTTTATTACTGGATGGCAAAGATAAATATGCTTTTTAGACAAGTACATTAAAAAAAACTTGCTCTAGATCTGGAACTAGGAAAATGTACCCAAGGCTGCATCGATAGTCAGTGTAACATGTATTAATCAAAAGTTATAATTCAAACCAGCTCAAACATAAAATGTGGTAGAAACACCACAGGTCTTACACTGAACCCAAAAGTGTACTAAAAACACCACAGGTCTTACACTTACCCCCAAAAGGAAAAGCACATTCACTGTCACTACCCAAAAGGGTATCAGGCCATACACAATAGAGTCTGGGTCCTATCTGCCACAGTTTTAGCTTTGTTCAGATGGCAGACTGAGTCTGGCAACAGCATTCCTCACTCACCTTAAACTTGTGCACAAGTATTAATTGTCATGCACAACCTGCTCAGAGTTCCTTATCCCATTGGACCACATCAGCTGACCTTATTTAAAAAAGATGGCCAGTGGATGTGACTCATAGTCAATGTGTGATGTTCCACCTATACATGAAAATAAAAATATAGTTAGGCCATAATTTCTTTAAAAAAATATTGTGGTATCCACAGCATTGGTTCCCAGTCCGGCCCTGTAAGCCAGCTGCACTGCTACTAAAATATTACAGGAACCACGTATATCTTATTCGTTTCTGCTCTGTGTGTGTGCTTCTGGTGTCTGTTCACTTCGACTGAGTTTTCAATAGACTTGTGCAAAAGGTTACAATAAACTGTGCGCGCCTTTTCTCTTGGTGACTTCTTCTCAGGTCTCAAACATTTTAAACAGCATTTTAAGGACATCTTTAGGAGCCTGCGATCAATTCCTTTTCGTAGCGTGGGCCTGGCTGCGGGTAGAATCGAAATGTTGACTTGGGTTGTTTCTCAAAGAGGCCGGGACAGTATATGCATCCATGAACTGCTGGGCGCTATTTATTATTTTCGTGTGTTATTTTCTTTCGTTACATCCAATGTAGCTCCTACAGACGTTTACCCTGTTTTTTTTAACTTTTTTTGAGGGGGAGGGGGGCATTAGGAGGAAGTGGAGCGGTTCAAGGCTTGCAGATCTGTGTTGATCGTATTATTTGGGTACAAAGCCCAGGTACCGGCAGCACAGTTAAAATATTTTAGTGCATACCTATTCATTTTCATTTATGGTGTTATTTTAGATTTGTTTTTATTTATTCTCAAACCTTTTACTGTCTGTACACAAGATGCGTCACCTCCATGATCCTAAAATGTGCAGCCATACAGAAGTGGTTTAATAGCACATTAGTGTCTACTATTGAAGTAGAGGTGTTACAAGATAATGTTATTCATCATCCTGATACGTGCACCCAATGCATCACCACCTACCTGAACTCCCATTGATTTTTTTCTTAGAACACTATTTTTATGATACGTTCTATAAGGACCATAGTACATTGTCTGGTGCTCTACGGATAGTTAGGATGAAGGATGCATCTGCTACAGCCTCCTGCATGACTTGGACACAGCACATGCTCCTACAGATGTGTACCTCTTGTTATGTACTCTTTAGTGTGACAGTGTAAATTATGACACACCCTTCCTCGTTAACACACAATTGGTGGCTGCCAACCTTACATTCTAGCTAGGCAGGTTTGGGCTAATAGCCAACATTTGCTACAGCTCTCCCATCGGACCCGTCCATGCGTGGCCTTTCACCCTGGAGGTCCAAGTATGTCTGTCCCATTCCTTACACCGCCGCCCGCTACACCCTTCATCTCATAGAAAAGCACATTCAACTTACTTTTTTAAAACAGTAAGTACCAGGGCCCTTGTTCTTTTGACTGCTCCTGGGTGTGTGCTTCTGATTCTGATCCTCACCCCCTCCCTAAAGGTTAGCAAGAGCACGTCATTTGAGGGAACAATATATCGCTTAGCAGTGCCAGGTCACAGAGGCATTTCGTGGCAGGCACCGATAGTCTGTCTGGAAACCACCAGATCACAAGCATCTGCAATGCAATTGGTTTCGCATTTACGCAAGTTTGAGCTATTGGCATTTTAAATGACAATGCCTTTTATTTATGTTTTGGTTTTAAAAACATAAATAAAGGGCATTGTCATTTACAATACCAATAGCTCAAAGTAGCGTAAATGCTTGTATTATTTCTTTCTAGCCCCATATGCCATTTTCTGCCTCACGACAGCAGGGAGCAGCTCTATTGCCACCTTTACAGAGCTGTCTGAAACTGTGAGAGGCAATTCGATTTTGCTCAACCACAGGGAGAGGGGATTAGAAAAACTACAGAATATACAGAAATTGACTAGACGGGTTTCTGCTTCAAAATACTGCTGAGGTGTCTTGTTTGAGCAGGTACTTCAATTGTAATGTAGGATAAAATTATAATAAAACACAATTTATGGAAGTTATATTTTTATATTTTGTGCTGCAGGAGTAGCAATTGCATTGTTTCCTAAAATGCATATTTCTTTTCTGTACTTGAGGGCAGTTGCACAATTCGTATTGGAGAATATTAAGAAGGTTCTTGTCATATCAAGTCAAATTTATATTGCTGTGACTTCGAATCATTTTTAAATCAGCTATTATAGTCAACCCCTTCGTGACATGCAGCCCTTATTATTTAGCTAAATTGGGGTTTCGCCTAAACCTCGTTCCCATCATCCTCTCAACTCGGGGACATGAGCAGCAATGAAATGAGCAGCTTTTTTGTCGGTCATTGTTAATGGGAGAAATAGAGTATGCTTATGTGATACATTTTCACTCTGTTGTGGAGGATCCAGATGTATGTTTACAATCTGCTGCTTTTCACCCATGTATGGTCCAAAACACACGATGGTGCCTATTTTAAACGTTTGTCAATGTGAAACAGTATTTTTTTACCAAATACAACTAGCTGGTGTTTTGTAGCCTTGTCTAAATGGTATAATTTTAAGTATGAATTAATACAGCCATTTTGTTTTTAGTCCAACATTTAGAGATTGTTGTCGATTTCCTAGTCACTCCTTTATGGTTGTCATATCTCTGACCTCTGGATCAGTTGCTGGGTCATTGTTGCCTTCTGTATTTGGAAAGACATTTTCATATTCATGTTAATCTGGAACTTTACCATGCAGCCAGATTTTGACAACTTAGTTTATGCAAAATTAGAGCTTAGGTTCCTGAGGCTTTCCCATCTGTGATTACAGTATCAATATTTAGACACTTTTGTAAGGAAATTCTATGGAATACAGTGAGTGCCTTTCTCTAAGTTTTGTAAGTATTTATTTTGAAAAATAGGAGAGAGATGGACATTTCCTTCCTTTGCTCTAATGAGCATTTGTGATTTTTGAGATGGGCAGTGTCCACAAAACCAGAGTAGTTGCTTGTCTACAGCCGGAATATTTTCAAAGTCTCTCTTTAGCCTAGCAAAGGGCACAGAGATGCCACTATAGCAGCAGATTGTGTGGTATACAACTGCCAGTTAACATTCACAATAATTGGAGCACTGTAAGACCCATAGGATCGCTGAATTAGTGTCTAGTGGATGACTTGAACTTCTCTTGGGTGGGTTATGTGCTTGGTGGCATGAGTTTAGCTTGATAAACCAGATGCAAGAAGGATAATCAGTCCTGCCATTGGAGGGGTATGAAGGAGGGGTGGGTAATACCTCTGTGACAGTGTAGTCAGGGGTGGGTAATACCTCTGTGACAGTGTAGTCAGCAGAACCTGTCTAAATAGGGCTCATTCCATTTCAGGTAATTCTTGAACATTTGGTAAATTCGTTGTGTTATCAATGCTTGATTAAGCAGGTCATGAAGTGAATGACTAGTGGCTGGCCTCGTTCATATATATTTTTTTTAATCCGTGTTCTTTGTAGTTGATCTGAAAAATTGTACTTGATTTCAAATTGTTGGTGCTAATGTATTAAGGTTTTGAAGATAATGGCCCTAGAAGGTCTTGTGCAGGTTGTACAATCGTTCAACATCAAGGTAGTGGTTGAGTGTATATGTTAATTCAGTTAATGTATATGCTGGCCACTTGAGTCTGTATCTCTGAAACTGTTGTATGCTCAGTAATATTGCTGTAGTCTAGTCCTAAGAGGACCAGATATCTGTTAAGGTCTATGAAGGGAGCAGGATAAGTACGTTTTCAATAAGGCGAGTTAATAACGATTGATGGGAGCCATGTTCACTTTGCAGGCAGGATTAAATCAGCAATTTAGAGTAACAATTTTCTGATTTGAGTGCACTAGATCATGGACTGACCGTTTTTAGGTCTCGGCCTGCGTAGGCTGCGCTTGCGCAGTCTCGCTGGTGAGACATTTTGTTTTACAGTATGGGGGCTTGAACCCGCCCCTCTTCTCCATTGGCTGGCTTCCTAAATGGAGGCCAGCCATTGGAGGAGAGGGGCATCACTCCGTTCAAGCCCGGATTTGGGGGGGTGTTTTTTACGTTCGTTCTATTTTCTTTCTCTCCTCTTCCAATTGGCTGGAATTTTACATTCCAGCCAATGGGAAGAGGAGAGAATGAAAAACACGCCCCCAAGTCCTAAAATGTTGTGGCTTTTTCGGGAGCCATTTCTGCTGGACGGCCGCCGGAAGAAGTAGAGAAGCTGCCGAGTCCTCCTAGTGAGTGCTCGCTTTTCTTGCGTCTGTTCTCTGGTTGTGTCCGTTTTCTGGCGTCTGCCCCCCGTTGTTCTTGCTTTCCTGCCCCCTTGTTCTTTGTGCTTGCTCTCCTGCCCCCTCGTTCTTTGTGCTTGCTCTCCTGCCCCCTCATTCTTTGTGCTTGCTCTCCTGCCCCCTCGTTCTTTGTGCTTGCTCTCCTGCCCCCTCGTTCTTTGTGCTTGCTCTCCTGCCCCCTCGTTGGGTGTGCTTGCTCTCCTGCCCCCTCGTTCTTTGTGCTTGCTCTCCTGCCCCCTCATTCTTTGTGCTTGCTCTCCTGCCCCCTCGTTCTTTGTGCTTGCTCTCCTGCCCCCTCGTTGGTTGTGCTTGCTCTCCTGCCCCCTCGTTCTTTTGTGCTTGCTCTCCTGCCCCCTCGTTCATTGTGCTTGCTCTCCTGCCCCCTGGCTGTGCTTGTTCTCATGCCCCCTGGTTGTGCTTGCTTTCCTGCCCCCTGTTCCCTCGTTGTGAGCGTTTTTTCAGGCCTCTGTTCCCTGTGTGTGTCTCCCTGTGTGTGTCTCTGTGTGTGTGTGGCTCTGTGTGTCTCTGTGTGTGTGTATGTGTGTGTGGCTCTGTGTGTGTGGCTCTGTGTGTGTGTGGCTCTGTGTGTGTGTGTGGCTCTGTGTGTGTGTGTGGCTCTGTGTGTGTGTGTGGCTCTGTGTGTGTGTGTGGCTCTGTGTGTGTGTGTGTGGCTCTGTGTGTGTGTGTGTGGCTCTCTGTGTGAGTGTGGGGCTCTGTGTGTGGGGCTCTGTGTGTGTGGCTCTGTGTGTGGGTGGCTCTGTGTGTGTGACTCTGTGTGGGTGGCTCTATGTGAATGACTCTGTGTGGGTGGCTCTGTATGTGTGTGTGTGTGGGTGGCTTTGTGTGTGTGGCTCTGTGTGGGTGCAAATGCAATAGGTCTCGCATTTGCGAGCGATTAAGCTATTGGCATTGTACATTACAATGCCATTTATTTATGTTTTAAAAACAAAAAGCATAAATAAAAATGTCATGAGCAATGCCAATAGCTCTAACTTTAAGAATGGCGAGACCATTGCATTGTAAATGCTTGTTGGAACTTCGACTTCATCTCTTGTGGGACACACAGATTTTCTCCTATTGATCTTCTGTGTTACTATTGGATCAGGACTAGGTTCCACAAATCGAACTCCACCTTACGATGTATTACATTTCTCTAATGCCTTTAGGCCATATGCATCTATTTGGCATCCTAGTTCACACTGCGCCTGGGTACCACGTTCTTGTGTAATCCCTTTTTCTATTTATCGTGCTCCTGATGCTGTTAATCTTTAGCAGTTTGGTATTCGTGTATCTGTTTTTACCCTTTAGGTGTTCTTACCTAGCTAATTGGGTTACAGCCACTGCTGTTGCTCCTACAGGGGATTTTATATAGTCTGCCATTCCACCCGTGGGGTAGCTGTTGTGTCAGCTGTCTTTTCAGTTCGGTTTCCCTTGGAACACCAGTCCCTTTGATTGTGTGGATCCATGTGGGTGTATCCTTATTTCATAGGAGGCTAGGTTTCCTTCACTTTTCCTGTTGCTTTCTTCCGTCTCATAAGTGGGGATAATGATCTCTCCCTCACAGCTCTTTATCTCACTTGTGCCTTTCGTGTCATCGTTTTTTTCTATGCGGCAGACTTTTCTCTCCTTTCCTTGGGAGAGGTTCCGTTTACCCCCTTTTTTGGTGGGGGTATTTCAATACTTTTTCTTTTGGCATAACCTATCTTCTGTCCAACTATGTACTTCTGCTGCTTCTGCACTGTCATCCAATATTGTGGGATTTTTCCCCCTTCCTGGGCCTGTTCCCTTCATGCTATGTACTCCCAGTTTTAGTCTAGCACTTTGGTTAGTTTTATTACCGGTTTCTCAAGCTTCGATGGAGCGTTGGTCAGGTTTCTTATCTGTTTCTCAAGCTTCCATGGGTTGGACATTGTGTGATTGTCAAAATTGGTTTTGTGTTGCCATTAGTTTCCGCCAGCCTTTTGCTTCATCCTGGTGGTCATCTTCTTCATAGTGGACTTTCCACATGCTGGTTATTCTCTGTTAACCTGTTACTGCCTGATGGCATTCTACCTCAGTCTGTGGCGCTGGTTGTCGGACAGTTGCACTTCTTTTAATGTAGTGGGTGATGCTTTCACATCCTACTCTTATGTGGCATTGTGTTGCTGTTTTCCAGCTTTATCTTTCTGTCTCCACCTGTTCTTGGAATGTCCTTTATTCTTCCACTTCTCATCCTCCTGCTCACTGTCGGATGTTGTAGGTGACCTTCGGAGGAGTGCGTATACTTTTGCTGTACTCTGTTTGACTTGTGTGTCTATGAAAATATCTATCTTTCGTTATGTATTTATATCCCTATGTATTTTCTATGCATATTTATCCTTATTGCATTTATCTTTTGATGTATATTTCTCTGCTTTTATATACATACCTCTTCTGGATGTCTTTTACTTCAGATATATAAATCTGTGTGTTTTGCACATATGCGGGTTTGTCCCTTTTTACGTTGTACGTCACTGCATTTTACCTACACCCTTCTTAGTGACCTGGTTCAACCTTCTTGGTTGTGCTTGTCTGTGTCTTCCTCTTCAATGAACTTCTCTGTTACATTTTTCCAGAGGATACCTTATATATCTATCAAGATTCTCAGTATAAGAGCAGTTTCTTCTGACTGTTCTTGTTTTTCTAGCAATGCTCCTCAGCGTCTGTTGTTCTCTCTTTATCTTTTCTCCATATTTCTATGATTGGAGGTCCCTTTTTTCAAACTCTGTTTCTCAGGCTGGTTTCCTCGATGAATAGTGGATGTTCTTCAGGGGGATCCCAAAATACGTTTTCCCTATGCAATTTTCCGTAGGAAAATTAGACACAGATACAGCCAAAATGTCTGAACAGACTTTCACCATATTTGGAAGAAAGCTAGGTCTCGGTCCAGCAATCATGCTTTTTTTTGTGTAAATCTATCAGTAGTTTTGGAGAAAATAAGGTTAAACAACATTGTATATTTCACGCTGTGGAAGATCAGTGGAGCCGGAAGATCTTAATATAAGATCTGATTGGCTGCCACCCCATCGACAAAGATGTGGCAGCAGCCATTTTAGGACTCGGGGACAAGGCTTCCCCTGGGTCCAAAAAGTTAATTTCTTTCTTGAAGCTGCGTGGATCTGGGGCACCAATAGAAAGAAACACGGCCTCCAGCACTTTTTAAAAATGTAAGCCCTAGGGGTGGGCCAGGGACATTTTCAGGTCACGCCAACACAGTACATGTGCTGTGCTGTGAGATGTGTTGTTTACAATTCAGTGGGCTTACAACCCACCAACAGCATACCATTTAGTTGTTTTCGTTGTCTCTCTCATTTACAATCGTTCAATTACTTAGCTCCCATAGGCTTACCTTCCTTTCTTGTGTTTCCTCCTGCCTGGCGCATGAACCAAGCACAGGTGTTCTTCCTTCTCTTTGTTCTTCCATGTCATTTTGCAATGCACAATTTTTTATTTTATAAACTATATCAATCCTTTTTATAAACTATATCAATCCTTATGTGGATATACTTTCGTACGTTTAACACAGGGATATATTTCACTCTGTCTGCTGTCTCTCCTGACGCTTTAGCTACCCACATTTATACCACTCCACTCTACTCTACACTACTGCACTCTACACCACTCCATTCTATGCCACTTTACACCACACCACTCTGCACCACTCCACTTTACTCTACCCCACTCTACACTATGCCATTCCACTCTGCTCCATACCACTCTGCGCCACACCATTCTACTCTAAGCCACTCCACCCTACAGTGGAGACGTGTGGCTCAATGGTTCGAGCAGCAGACCCTGATGCAGAGGTCTGGCCCGGGACAAGGGTTCAATTCCCGCCTCGGCGGGTCTTGGGCTCAATTTCCTCGGGCCTGATAATTCTCGCCTCGGTGCCTATTCTAATCATGGGTCCCACTCTGCAACTCTGGGCAATAGCTTGCTTAATCTCCACAACAGCCCCAACAGCGCTAGGATGCCTGGCTGCACCTTGGGGGTGCCCAGGAGTGGGTGCCTCACAGGGAAAAGGCCAGGAAGGGTTCTACAGCGGTATGCGTACAAGCGCTGGAGAGACCCCATGTGGGGTGATGCGGGCGCTATACAAATACTACAACATTTACGTTTACAGAGCGGCAGAAGTTACAATCGACCAGCATTTGCTCATAGATACATAGAAACCATTTACTCACCATTCATAGAGCCTACTGGACTCCGAAAAGACTATCCAAACTGAATGGGTCCACAGTAAAGAGCTCCCCAAAATGTGGTTTACAGAATGCCGATGACCTGCACATGTTCTGGCAGTGTCCCAGTCTCGATGGTTTCTGGAAGGATGTGGGAAACATCTTAGAAGGGGTAATGGGAAAACAACTAACTGTAAGTATGGACTTGGTTATTTTTGGGGTTACAGGCATAAATACTTTAAGAACATTAACTAAAGCCCAAGAAAATCTAATTTGTATGTTGACCCTCCTGGCAAGGAGGGAGGTCTGCATAAATTGGATAAGTCCAGCACCTCCAACTCACAGTGATTGTCTAGCGTCAGTCCTTAAAGTTCAAAATTTAAATTCTGGGAAATATGGGAGGAGTTTCATAGGGTTTGAGTTGATTTAAGTTATAAAGTGGGTTATGCAAATGTCTTAGTACATATCTTTTTGGGCTCTTCCATACACTTTGCTAAGTCAAATGATTACGCTAATGCAACAACATATGAAGGCTCCTAAAATGTAGCCATAATGGCTAGCTTACCCTCGATCGAAAAAAGAATCCTTCTCTATAAAAGTATATGGAAGTAAAGGGTTCCTTTTCTCTGAAATACTTGAAAGTCGTGGCCCAGACCCATGAACAAACAAAGAAAAGGTCTGAGTAAGAGAAAGGACCCTGATAATCTCCAAACTTTAATCTGTTGCGTAATGAGGACAAAAAAAACACCAAAAAAAAATTTACGTTTACAATTTACACAACTCTGCTCTGCGCCACTCTACTCTAAGCCTCTCCACTCTACTCTATCACTCCATACAACTCTACATCACTGTACACACTCTACTCTATGCTGCTCCACACCACTCCACCACACTCTATGCCACTCTGCTCTATGCCACTCCACTCTATACCACTCATTTCCACTCTACTCCACTCTGCACCACTCTCCTACTTTCCCTGCCACTCTGTGCTGCTCCTCTACACTCTATGCCACTCTACTCTATGCCACTCCACTTCACTCTATGCCACTCTATGCCATTCCACTCTACACCTCTCCACACCACCCTATGCCATTCTACTTCATTGCTGCTCCACTCTATTCCATGACACTCTACTCCACTCCCCTCCACTCTACGCCACTCCACTCAACCTGATCTACTACCCCACTCTACTCTACACAATTCTACTGTACGCCACTAAACTCTACTCTATGCCGCTCCACTCAACCTTCTCTACTCTATGCCACTCCATGCCTTGCCACTCCACTCCCCTCCACTCTTTTCCACTTCACTCCACCACACTTTGTGCAACGCAACTCCGTCTCTCTACTCTATGCCATTCTAATCAACTCTATGCCGCTCCAATCTACCTGGTCTAAAGATATTGACAAAGCCAATAGCTCTCATATAGTCATGACCTATTGGCTTTGCCAATGCTTGTTATATTTTAGTCGGGAGGGTGGCGGGTGGCGCCCTCCCTGAGCCATAAAAAGTCCCTGGAGACCCCTTTCCCTGAGGCTGATTGTTATAATTAGAGGAGAGTAGCATGCATGCCCTCTTCGTGAGCTACAGTGAGGCCCCACGGAACCCATTCCCCATTAAGGATCCTGTTAATTAAGGGAGAGGCTTGCGCACCCCCTCCCCAAACCTCAGTGATGTCTCAGGGACCCCATCCCCTGGGGTCATATATAGAATTTAGGGGAGTGGGCGTTCGGCCCCCTCCCCTAGCCTGTTAGAGGCCCCAGGGACCCAATCTCCCAATGCCAAGACTTACATTTTAGGGAGGGGGTGTGGTACGCACCCCCCCCCCTCTTGAGCCGAATATCAGCCCCAGGGACTCTGGAGCACGAGGTGAGCAGTGTCCCGGGGACCCCATCTACGAGGTCACTGTTGTATCCTGCCCTGCAGAGTGCGGGCTTCCCCTGCCTGCATTTTCCCAAGTAGGGAACACAACTTTGCTCCTGCCCGGGCAGTAGCAGAGAATGCTGCTCCTGCCGGGAGGGAGCAAAGCAATGCAGCCGGCTCCCGCCCGCACCACATTGGGTGCTGGGTGGGGAGCTGGCAGGGCCCACAAGGGCATTGAAGCTCCCTTCCGGGACCCCAAAAGTTGTGGAAGTTGTGGGTGCCCTGGGGAAACAAATTTGCTGACTCCCTGCTGGCACCCGGTATAGGTGGTGGCGGGGGCCACGAAGGCCTTAGGACTCCCCCCTTCGGCCCCAAACAAAATAAAATACAAAGAACATGTGGTTGCCCCAGGTGGACACCAGTGCACCCAAAAAATGTTTTTAAAAAAACAGGAAAAAAGAATCATACATAAGTGGCAGAAGCCACTGATTCATTATTCATTGCCCCAGCAAGAAGCGCCCCATAATGACCGGTGCAGTCGTATTTTTATGATTTTGGTAGTGCCCCTAGAAGAGACTGGGGCACCACCAAGATTTTCGATAACATTCTGGAGGCCTGCATGGAGCACAGCAGCCCCCCAGCAACATGAGAATATTGTATTTCTCCTGGGTCAACAAATCCATGACCCCAAGAGAGCTTACCATATGTTTTTAAAGCACTCTGTGCTCATGGCTTCCTTGGGATTGTTTCTTTGACTTTACATCATAGCCTGAAAAGTGTAACAAACAAAAAAAAGGCTTACATTCATGTTTATTGTTTTTCTTTATAAAAAAAATGTAGTAGGTATGCCTTACTATAAATGTCATCATTTACTGCCCAGTGGGAGTTAGGCACAGCTATCGCAACCTACCTTCCAAGTTGGTAACAATCTGGTGAGTCTTTCGTATCAATGTTCAGCTGGTTCTAGCCCCCCTTTTCCTAGATCAGCCTGTTCCACCAGTGGAGCAGTTACAGCTTCACCTGGACCCCAGATGGAGTTCAGTCTCCACAGCTGCTTGTGCCAGGCTTTGCAAGCTTCACATCCAGCCCCACTCCTCAGCCCTGGCATCTGTCCCATTATTGGAGCAGTCAGTCCTGGCTTGCAAGAATACCTCCAGTGCCCTCCTCTCACTTAAGGAGTGCCCTGCCCGTTGCAGATATTCAACAAACGTTTGCAATGGCACCTCCCTACCTTGGGAAGCTGGCACTGAGATACTCCTGTCCTGGATTACAAAAGTCTAACTTCCCCTTGTTGGGTGTAGCTTCTCTTTGTAATGTGAAATCCTGTAACACTGAGTGGAAGCTGCAGCCGCTCCTTAAAAGTCAGGTATGTTGTGATAATTGCAGGTCTCCAGCTACAAAAGATTTTTAGAAAGTTCCACTGTTTGGTGTACTGGCTCCAGCCAGGTTCAAACACAGTCTTAATTCTTTAGGTGATAGCTGGAAGACAGAGAGTCTGGAAATCTCTCTCTCTCTCTCTCTCTCTCTCTTTTTCTCTCTCTCTCTCTCTCTCTCTCTCTCTCTCTCTCTTTCGTTCTTTCTTTCTGTCTCTTTCTTTCTCTGATTCTCGCTCTCTCTTTTCCTTGAACCCAACAAAACAGATCTAATCCTCAACTCATATTCCATGTGGGTAAAATAGGTATTTTGCTGCCATAAGCCATGTTTTCTGGATGTAGAACAGTACTTTCATGGTTCACAGTGTTGTATTTGCCCTCTTTTGCATGACCCATTTTCAGCAAGACCCTTAGCTCGTCTCTAACTATGAATGTGGTGGCTTACAGAGCTCTACTCACATTTGCTTTACCGTTTCACCCACTGACATTGCAATTTGTTTTACCTTTCATCACCTCACACACAAGCCCTTTGCCTCTGTACCTCGTGCTCACAATTGATTATACCTTTCACCTCCTGACATAACAGAATATCTTTTTTTGTTCTTGTTTACAGTGTTGTTATACCTGCTGCTCAGCCAGTATGAGTGTTTGTGATGAAGGTTGGTGCATGGCGATGCATTGGAAAGTTAGTGCGCATGCGAGTGTCAGTTGGATTATGGCCTGGCGCAATATGTCCATCTGTTATTCCCATTATAGTCGCTCTTTTATTTATTGTTTTTACATGCGTGCTCGTTTATTATCTTTGCATATAATATGTTTCCATGCTGTTTTCTTGTTTCTTTATCAGACTGCGATATGTCCATCTGTTATTCGCATTATTGTCGCTCTTTTATTTATTGCTTTTACATGCATGATCTCTTAGGGATATGCATTACGTATCATTCTGGCATCTAATTTGTTTTCATGCATGTTCCTTTTCCCTTCTTATGCAAAGTGCGAGATGTTCATTTGGTAGTCGCAATGTTGTTATTTTCTTCTGTTAAAAGGGGAGATGTGTTATACCTGCTGTTCAGCCAGTTTCAGTGTTTGTATGGAATGTTGGTGCATTGGAATGTTAGTGTGCCTGTGAATGTCAGTTGGATTATGGGCTGAGCAGCTTACTGTTGGAACTTATTACTTACCAGCAACTAAGACTAATAAACCATCTTATATACAATATACGCCTCAGCTACTGGACTTCTTATTACAACAAGTGTTTTGCTTTTTGCTAAACTTGATCTGTTGTTTCAAAAGTTCCTTTCAGCGTGATTGATTTGATAATGGAAACAGAATATTGTATGTGTTTATGGAGCATCGCGTAATTTACTCTGAATGCTACATCACTGCTTATCATGAAAAATGCCGAAGAAATGGATGGAAATGCCATATCAAGCTGATAGTGTGACACAAATGATTCCAGCCAAAGGATGCACCGGATCAAAATCCCTAATTGCGTTGTTTTTGCGTACCAAAACAAAGCCTACAAATTTCACATGTGCTTTTATGGATAGTTTATATCCGAATAAAGATTCTTTGACTTGCCTTGATTAATGGTTCATTTGTAATTGTAAAAACAATATTTGCAATCACTGTAACTAATAGTTGGTTTGTTTGTTGTTCAAATTAATATAACAAAAGCATTATATGCCTTCAAGGTGGACTATGACGTTTGCAGCAATTATGGGAACTGGCTGTATAGTGCTGGCATTGGGAATGATCCAAGAGAGAACAGGAAGTTCAACATGATCAAACAGGGCCTGGATTATGATGGGAATGTAAGTACCTTGTACCATTCGAATAATGAGGTTGCTGAAACTCCCATTCTCTTTCCCTAGAGGGCCTTTACCAAAAGGTAAGCCAGATTTGAGCAAATCAGAATATCTGTAATTTTAGTAAGGTTTGTGGTTTATGGAGACTGGTGATTTTTCTGAACTTTGCTTGAAAAGCTTTTGTAAATGTCCGTGCCACAGAACGGATCTGAATACACGTGGTCTCCGCTGATAGTACCAAATTGTACCATCAGAAATCTCTTCCAAACCTGGTAGGAAATCTACAGGAAGAGATTTGTAACTTGTTAAACAAAGTCTTTGTGAATCAGGCCCTGCATCTTAGTTTTTGGAGTGATACTTCTATGGGTACTTGGCAGTAAAGATGTAGATAAGGCCTAGATAAGATAGACTATGGTTGCTCGGGTGGGTGCCTTCAATCCTTGAAAGCCAAAGCCAGTTGTTAATTCATTATAACGCATGCTGCTGTTGCCAAGAGACGTCATCTAACCAACTGCAGATGCAATTTATTGATTTTCATCAGCCGCGGCTCCTCCGCTATGGCGGAGGAGTGTCACCCCTCCTGCCAGCTGCCTCAAAACTGTAGGAAAGGAAAAAGAAAATGATAATAAATATGATTTAATATCGTTTTACTTTTCCTTTCCAGACGAGTCTTTGGAGGCAGGGCCATGGGGTATGACAGGCGCAGGAGGAGTGGTACTACACTGTGATCAGGGCACATGACGGTTTGTCCTGCCATCTTAGGCCGATCAAACTTTCATGCGCACTGAAGCTCTCTCCAACCCGAACAGCATTGCTGTGTTGGAGAGAGCAGGCACAGGCTCCCAGTCTCCCTGGGAGCACAAATCCAGAGCACTCAGGCCAATCCTGGCGCTGCTTTCATGACATGAGAGCAGCGTCAGGATTAGCCGTAGTGGAGTCTGGGAGCCTGTACCTGCAAGAAGAGGAGCAGAAGACAAAACGCGGCCGGCTGCTGGTACGTTTATTTATTTATTTATTTTTGTATTTTGTCCCCCCAAAGTCCCCTTCCCACCCCCACCCCTCTTCCACAACACTAGCTGCTACTGATTTTCATGCTCCTCACAAATCCCAGATCCCGAGCCTCTGCAAGCAACTGTGTTTTTTTAATCTTACAAAGTTATGACCAACTTAAAAAAAGTCCTTGTGGTGGATCACGCTACCCTCGTTTCGAAAAAGATTTTGAATCCAGCAACCTTTTTATCCATTTTAGTGCACGAGCCACAAGGGCATTGGAGCACTTTACATATCACTGGAATGAGAACGTGTAACACGCATAGAAAATAAGGATGGAACGAGGGGTCTGTGGAATGGTTAGGCAGATACAGTTTTAAGAGATTGGTGTGGAATTTAGGAATGCAGACTCCAGGCAAAGGTAAGGTTTGATAGAAGATTTATTCTCAACAGAAGATCCCATCCAGCCAGGTTCCCAGTTCACCCGCCTCTATACAGATCTAGACCCACAACACTATGACATATAAGCATTCTAAAATATGATGCATGAGAACCATAGAAGTGTTGACAGAAAGAAGGATCATAACCATAGAGATGAGAAAACCACAATTGGTTTGTAGTTTATTGTGGAGCACAAGCTTTAGGAGAGCTCTGATATTAATCCCTTGGCTATTAATCACCTGCGATTCGAAAGTGATTGTTGACCACAGTGTAATCACATGGAATGTACAGTTACAGATGCCAGATTTCGTAGGTCCATCTCTGCTAGCCCTTCATTCTAAGGGCTTTAAACAGGTACCACTGTGCTGTTCAGTTAGATGTTAAGGATACCATTTACCTAAATTGCAAGATACAATAAAGCTTACCAGGTGTTTCTTCTCAATGGTTAATATTTTTACTATCTTCATTATTTTTCACAAAGGTAGGAGTAAAAAAGTATTACATTCTAAAGAGTGGAAATTTCACGCCTACTTCATTGCATTTCTGACCAGCCTCTGGTAAAATATTTTCAAATAAGCAGGTGCTTGAGCACGGTGGGCAGGGCTGTACTTATTAAACAGAACAAACTCGGCCTGTATTGATGAACATCATTTACATGATGACCGGTTCCCAGGATTGCATTGAAGGTTTACTATTGTACTGCAATGTCTTTCAACTAAAATGTGAAACTGGAATGAAATACTTGCCTCTTCCTTGTTTCCAATGCAGGGAGAGTACATCAGGCTATGGATTCCAGAATTGCAAGCTATAGATGGAGGAGATGTGCACACGCCCTGGGCACTCAGTACTGCATCTTTGGCACATGCCAATGTGTCTCTTGGCGAGACCTATCCACTGCCAATCATCACCGCACCAGAGTGGAGTAGACATATCAATCAGAAACCTGTAAGTATCTTATCACAGTCAAATAAATCATGCAGAAAAATATATTCCAATAAAGAGTTCAAACTAGTTTTTGGTACCAGCCTGCACATCACAGGGTGCCACCACCATTGACCTTTCATTTCTTCTTCCATATCTCGTCTTGTGCTTGTGACAGTCGCGGGAGGAAGGGTAAGCATGCTGGGCCACCCGTGTAATATTGTTTATTAGAGACCAGAATAGGGGACACAGGATGGAAAGGTTGGCGCTGCGAACAGCAAACCAGTATGCTGTAACTGAGTCCCTTGGAAAGAAATTTTCAGTCTGACCCCCACCCACCGCCCACTTGATTTACACCCTGTTCTTCTTCTTCCTCCTTCCAGAGTCTGGCATTCAACTGTACCATCAACTCTGATACAAACCAAACAAGATTTGGCAAAAGCAATAGGTTTAACGTTGGCTACAAGTCTTTTGGCTTTTGTCGATTTTGCAAAGCTTTACTGTTGGGGCAGGTTAAAAGCAAAAATATTATTTGCTCTCAAAAAGTACGCTTTGCCATCTGGGAGTACTCCTTGAGAAAAGGCAGAATGCTGTAGCTCACAGTGAAGCTAGTCAGTGGCGGAAGTGAGGTGACCTACTGTCCCATGCTGTATGCTGTAGTGGGTGGGAATAAAATGTGAATGGCACAGCTACAGACCAATTGATAACAAGCATTGGCATAGCCAGTAGGTCTCGTCTTTGGGACCTTATAAGTATTTAGTTATACAGCAGGTCCCAAAGGTAAGACCTATTGGCTATGCCAATGCTGTTGTTATATCAGGGCATGTTGAGAGGCTAGGGGACTGAGTCTCGATGTCGAGTTGGGAGCACAGCAATTACCTACTCAATTTGAATGCGTAGGTAATTCAACCGTAGGCGTGAAATGAAAGGTTCACTACCAGGAATAACAGGAAGTTAGGCTGATTAGAAAGGCAAGGAGGGGTAGAGGCAGGCATGGTGGTGAGGGGAGAAACAGATGCATGCTAGGAGAGTGCTGTGTGGAAGGGAGGCGAAATGGGAAGAGCCACTGAAAGGTGGGTCGGGTAAAGACCATAGTGAGGCAAACAGAAGGGTAGCGAGGGATGAAGGGCAGACAAAGAAGTGACGTGTAGAAGAAAAAGATTCAGGTGCAGACACAGGTAAATCAAAGATGGAGAGGGGGGGAATAATGCAGTCCTAGAATGTGAGAGGGCCAGGTAGAGAGAGGGAGAGGTGCGTCAGAGACAGGTAGAGACGGCTGAGGAAGAGGGAATAATAAAGACTGAGGTAGGCAGGTGAGGTAGAGGGGTGCGTTGATATAAAGGAAGTGCAAAGATGGGTCAGAGAGATGTTACTGAAGAGGAAAAGAAGTAAAGGTATTGAGAAAGGAGTAAGGTACTAAAAGAAGTAAAGGGTGAACAGAGTTAGAACGAGTGGAAGGGGAGAGAACAACTAGAAGATAAATGGCAGGCTAAAGTGATCGATCAGGCAGTGAGTGTGAGGAGTGGGATACTGAGGGATATGTGGCAGTGAGCGCGAGGTGTCGGGTACAGAGGTATTTGTTGTGGCAGTGAGCGCGAGGTTCGGGGTACAGAGGGATATAAGGCAGTGAGCGCAAGGTGTGGGGTACAGAGGGATATAAGGCAGTGAGTGAGAGGTGTGGGGTACAGAGGGATTTTAGGCAATGAGCACGTGGAGTGGGGTACAGAGGGATATAAGGCAGTGAGCGCAGGGAGTGGGGTACAGAGGGATATGAGGCAGTGAAACACAGGGTTGGGACGTCCCGCCGGACATGATAGGGTGCATACTGGCAGATAGATATGTTATTGACACATGACTGTGTACATTTTAGTGGGATCTGAAATCCGGGCTATGCTGCAAACTCAATTTTTGACTTGGGAGGATAATGCATCGACTCCCCCCAGAACATCATTCAGATGACCCCTTGGTGTCCAGACCTAGTTTGCCACTTCCCCTTAGGATGCAGCCCGCACTTTCACCTATGGCTGATTAAGGAAGGATTGCACGAACCAGAATGCCATTGAGCACGAGTTTGAAGGGGGTGGGTGTATTTCCGCAGCACCTCTAGCAGTGGTGATGTCCAGTGGCCCTTGAGGCAGAGCCTGTTCTGTTTCACGGCCTTAAGGAGAAAAACCCGATCATGGCACACACAACACTGCTCTGTGTCTGCTGGTCTCGGCAGCGCATACCCAACCCGCTGAGCTGCCTCATTGGTTCTCCAAAGGCTCATTTTAAAACAAGCAAATCCCAGAGGCCAGTCTTTAATGCATGCAAACTGCATTTGTTCATGCCTGTGCCTCAGTTTTATCACATCGACTTTGCTGGATTAGGCATCATTATGCTTGCATGTATTTGTTTAAACTACATTTGCGGGACTCGCAGAGGATTCACGGGTAAAGCAATAAAAAAGCTTATACGGTGTAAAAAAGGACTGTTTACTTCATAACAAAGCAGACATGAAGTGAATGTGTGTGAAGATTCCAGGTACTTTTGAGATGTGAAATAGCCCCACATGCACTGCAATGCAAGCACTCATAGGAGATGGAATGATGTACTAAACAAGCAATAGCTTAGGTGAGAGGCATATCATTCTGGGTGGATCAAAAGCCCACGTTATGTACGTATGAATTACTTACAATAGGCTTCTGGGCTACTGCACTCTCACGCCTGGCCTAAAAACTATCACTATGTGAAGAGAGTGAGAAGATGACCACATGTGGCTGTTTGATTAATCTTAGAACGCCCCCTAGTGACTAGACAGATGTAGTGCTAGGATCTAGTTGCTCATAATCTGTTCTACTGTCAGGTCACGTGTCGCAGGGAATGCTCTGCAGCATTGGAGATAAAGAAATGCCATCTTCCAGATATGGTGACCTCATTGTGTGTTTGTTAAAGCGACATTAAACTCAGAGAAATGTTCGCAAGATCAAACTGTCATTGGGCGAGATGGGCTTTGCACACTCCCTAACTCCGCTAAAGAGGGGAGCAGGAGGTGAGCCCGGGAGTGGTGTGCGTGTGCGCAGTCTGCTCATTTTCAAGCACTGCACTCGTGCTTGTGGCGCTCCCCTGCTGCTCCCGCAAGGTGGATGCCGCCACAAGCAGGAGTGTGTGCTTGAAAATGAGCAGAGCGACGGCTAAGAGCACTCCTATGCAGCGCATGCGTGCTGCGTAGGCGAGATCTAACAAGTTTGCGCTAGATAAAACTTTATAAATAAATAAATATACATAATTTTAATAAAATCAAAAGGCTTTGGCTAATTAGGAGAGCTTGCATGACTCTATCTTAATTTATTACATTGATCATCCATTTGGACCTTGAATGGTAAGCTTGAGACACAGAGCAAGGATGGCAGGAACGGATATAGTTGGTGCTCACAAAGCAACATGCAACTTGACTGAGAGAATCCCATTTGGATTCATTGTCACTGAAATTCCCACTGTCGCCAGTAAGAGACAATGATTGCCCACAAAAAACCATGAAGAACAGAACATTCCTGGTTATTGGTTTTTCAGCCGAGAAGTTGTAAATATGGCGACCATTGATAGCTAGAAAAGATAAAAGGGTAGAGGCAGGGTAAAAATAGGAGTCAGAATTGTTAACCACACTTCTTTTCAGTATACCTTGTCTCCCACACCCACTTGGATGTGGCACTTTGACATTTCCTGTCAGCATAGTCATGTTTCATTTTCTTCGGAGACGCAGTGCTTTCTTGAACCACTTTGTGAGCTTGAGTGGCCCAGCTTGTTGCCAGAGGTAGATGAGTGTAAATTACTCTTCTAAATATCAGCTGTTGTGATCACTTGATGGTGAAGCCAATCGTGTGCCTCAGTCACTGCAAATCATTTAACACAGTCCTTGTGATAGAGGCTTCTGGGACAGGAGGGGATACCTGCAGAGTTTTCTTCACACTGGGCAAACATTTAGCCTAATGCCACACAGGCATCATTTTTAAATTTGGTCGAGGCCTAACTAGCAAATTATTATTGCTATAATTTTCCACTAAATGGTGGTTTTTTGGCCGTCACTGGAGCAGAGTTTGACTGCAAAAGTTGCTACTGGACTTTTGCATGATGGCAAAGTACACACATTGCATCCGGATAAAGACTGAAACTCTACCTTAGGTTTCTTTTTAATTGGACTCAGACGGGGTGAAAAACTGGGCATGCACGGAACCCGCATAGAAGAGCGATGGAATCTGGTGGACCGTTAACCACTGAGAGGAGGCTTTCTCAGCAGTGAGGCTATCCAGGACTTGATTAAAATGATTAGGCAATATGAGAATGATTCAAGGCAAATTAAGATACAAAGCTTTGGAAAATACTCTATTTATATATTGCCCCAACTACAATTCACAATTTTGTTGGAAGGACCACTACAGTATCTGGTGTCGCTGTCATAGCGACCACAATAGCACAAAATATCAAGAAGGTAAGAACTTTTACAGAGGAAAAACAAATATGGCTCTGCAGATGGATATGGGTAGGCTTTGCAGAGCAGAACAATTCCATGCCCTTCAATTGTTACTGGTATGGAGAAAGGCGCCCCACGTCATTCCCAAAAGTTGCCTGTAAAACAAAAAGGAATGGTCTAACAGTGCTCTACACTTAGCCATATGCCCTTAGCCTTCCAAAGTAGATACCAGATTTCAACATATATATTATATGGACATAAAAATGTCTGAAACTGAAAGAAAGCTTGATAAGAATCATATGATTGCCCATGGCCTCGAGGTAATCCCCAAGTTCGCTGCTTAGGAAATGAAGTTAATGCCACAACCTTACATATAAAGCAGCCTGAGCCAAAGAATGGCCCAGAGTTGAAGCACTGAGTATTTAAAAAAACAGTCTTAACTCAAAACACAACTTGAGCCTTAGACTAGGGAATGCCAAGATGAGGAATACCTTGACCCAGAAAGCAGCAACACACAAATACATCATTGTGGATTCTGATGAAATAATTAGAACTTTCTTTTACACAAATACACTGAAAGGGATGGTGCCAGCAACATCTACATCCCTTTTGGAAAACAGCTGTCCTTCGAGGAAGTCATGTTGCCAAAATGTTGCTAATACTCCATTGTTAGTTGCAGAAAATCTTTAGCCAGTATCGCAACTGTGTAATCATCTATATTGTAATACTTTGAGATGTGTTGGAACATGATTTCAAATAAATACCCTTTACTGTCACACTGCTTTATGCAGCTACAACAACGGGCACAACGAACCCTGATTCCGATTATCATTGTAGGTACTAGCTATATCATAATTGAGAATATGGATGCTCCAGAGTTAAATGGATGTTGGAATGTACGTAGTACCCGATAAAGGGCCTGAATACAATCTCGGGCTGAAAACCTCCAACCAACCAGTGGTCGTAGGTGTTCCGCCCAACATGGTAGACCGCCTTATTAGGATGACGTCGGTCGGAGTTTAAACCTGCAGGGGGATTGCAACGTGGTTCCAACAGTCTCAAGGAGCCTGTCGGTAAATCTGCATAATCTCTTAATGACGGTGGCTCTGCCGTCTGGATTATGATATAACTTTCCGATAGCCGTTCCATGTCGGCCTTTCTGACAATGGAAAGGCTGTGGAAAGTGACATTTAGGGCCCCTAGGACGGCCCCCTTGGGCCTTTGCATTTTGGCCTGAGGGCACCTATGGTGCCCCCCTAAACCTCCTTGCACTGTGTGGCAGGCACCGTGAGGTGTCTCAAAACATAAATGTTTCAATGAAAGCTTGTGCTGCGGGCCTTTTCTGCCTGCCGCACAAGCTTCTATCGTGAAATGCATGTTTGTGGTCGCATTGTAATAGTTCGATTGGAACTGCCAATCTAAGGTCGGGTGGTTGCTTTCTGCAACGTTGTCGGGTGGACTTCGTAATGAGGCCCAAAATCTCTATATAATGGGGGCTTGGACTTACTTCTAGTCAGACAGTTGAGACATCCACCTGCAGTGCTCTGCTGCAGATGGATGCCCTGTATAATGGGGTATCTGTGCAGGTAAATTAGGAGAATATTAGCTTCTTAAATGAAATGCTGACCAGAAGTGAGAGAGAGAGAAAACTAATTAGTTACTGCTCAGGTTGAAGGTGATATTAAAACCACATATGGAATATTTAATCAGCCTACTGATGGCACATGCGCTGATGCCATTTGTAGGGTGTAAATATAAAGAAGAGCCACAGGGTCCTTTGTACATTAGCGGCCACCCAGAGGCAGGTTTTTGAGGCCATTCACACAGCCCCAAAACTCTCTCTCCACTGCGGCGCAGCATGGAAGGGAACTGATGTATTAATCAATGTATATGTATCAAATGCTTATGTTGTTATTTGGTACCTATTGGTGCTGAGATTTATAATAATTGTGTTACTATATATGTATCACAATGGATATTTTGTTAATGTAAGGGCGACAATGTTTAGAGTTACGGTCTAGTGGTTATGGAACCCTGTAGAATGGCAGGGGCGTATTTATGATGAATAAACTTAATACAAATTATTGTTTTCTTTTATCAACAGAATGACCGAGGGTCATCAAGCAGAAGGCCAAGAGGACAGCCCTACACCCCGAAACAACACAAAAACAGAGGAGTCGATTTTTACTTTTCCCGCAACAAGGATCTGCACTAGACATCATTGATTGCCAATGTTGGTGCTTTGAGGAACTGTTACGATCATGTTGAATGAATATTCCTGATTCAGCAGTCAAGCAAATTCGAGAATCTTGCAAAGACTGTCTCAAAAGGAAGACTTTAACACACTGGTGGGCCTTGTGCCTCCCACCAACCGGTTGAATTGCTTTTTATTGAACTGTGTTACTTTATGAACACTGGCTTCTGACTTTTTTTGTGAGGTTACGTTTTTACTAATTTTCAATAAAGTATAGTAAAGAGCAAAAGGGGCAAATGCCAACTTGAAACGGGAATATTTCTGCTTTTCCTTTCAGCTGCATGCATAAAGAGAGGAAATATATGTTCCAGGAAGATGGCTCAATCGGGATGATTAGTTTTCCACTTGTATTCCCATTGGTGGTGATTGGTCCAGCGAAGGTGATGTGAACTGAGTACAATGTGTATGCGCTTCCCGGGAAATATGTAAAGGGATCCCCACTTACTTGTGTGGATTTGTGTACTTGATTTCCCTCACTTATAAGTTCTGAGATTTTATGGCCTAAAAGCAGTGGCCCATTGCTTACAGATAGACAGATAACATGTAGCCTTACTGTTGCATAAAATCAATTGCAAAAAGAGTACCAAATTGCAAATACCAATGCACAAAGTATTTATTTTACCAGGGTGAAATCGCAACAACTAACTATATACAGTGGCAAGGTAAAAGAAGGTCCTTCTTCGGTTTCAGCCAACGGGTGTACTGCTATCCTCAAATATAGGACTTTTGTTTTGCAAAGGTGCATTATACAGAAAATGGAATGTGCTGGGCAACCCATGAAAAGGGGGCTCCTAGTCAAAGGCCACACACTGAGCAAGAAGACATTTAGGTGCCAGAGTCACATTGGCGCTGCTGATGAATAATAATGGAACCTGGGGTAAACCTCCAGGTGGCTTTTTGACAGGGACTAGGAGGATTGTGATTTAGTCAGGCTGGCAGCAATGTAGTTTCAGAGTGAAAGGCATGAAAATTAAATTGAAATTTGTGAAATGGCAAAATAAAGTGCATTAATCCCGACAACAATTGTAAAGAACAATTCTTCAGACCCTGGGTTCCTCCTCGGTGACTGATGCTCCTTTGGTGAGTGGGTGAGAGTACCTCCGGGATGGATTGCCTGATCTTCTTTAGGTAGAACTGGACGCTCCCTAGCGTAGACGGGGAGTTGGAGGAATCTTCCTAGAGTTATTTGTAGCAGCTGCCACTTGCAGGCTGAAATGGAGGCAGACCTTCTGTAACAAACCACAGAGTTTGTCATCCTCCCAAAGCAAACTTCAGATATGTGGCACAGGCTGCGTGTGGGTGAAAGCTATACTGTAGGCTAGATTAGATGCAAGAGCTTCTCTTTATAGAAATCTATTCAGACTGCGAACAATCCCTGGTACAAAGCCTCTTAGCCACTCCTTTCCTGTTGACCGCCAAAGTCAGAACCAACCTCTGAGAAAGGAGGGTAACTAGCACCAGTTGGTGCCAGGTCCCCCCGTGGATTGCCTTCGCGCCATGGGAGTCATTATCATGGTCATCAAACTTTATTTTGCTTAACATAACCATAAAAGTATACATAAAAATATGTAAAAACATTAACATACTGACAACTCATGAAAGTAAAAAATCTAGTTATACGATTTGCTGAATCCCTATAACATCCCAGCCATACTGGGGTAATTAAAATGAGAAATAAAAGAGAGACAATACTAGCTAGATTTAATAAAGTCTAAAACCAATCAGCAAAAACCTCAAAAGAGTCCGCTATACTCTCCGGAAGACATTGAAAAACTCACAGTGAAGTGTAAAATGTGCTCATCTAGCCCAGATCAATTACCGATCAACCATTTCTCTCTTATAAGATATATTGCTTAAAAACTCTACCAGGGAAGCCTAATTATGTAACGTGAACCCCCTATTGTGCCAAGATTTGCTGCTGTGAAGACCTGCCAAAATTAGTTTGGGTAATAATATCTAAAGTGCATTGTGCTTTTGAGGCAGGTCTAAGAATGAGGATATGACAACTTCTTTGATCTTATATGCCAGATTGATTGTAAATATTTTGAAATGAAGAAAACAATACATATTTTATTGTCTGTCTTTAATCATTTTAGTGCATTAGGTCGATCCCTGATTCCCAGAGTACGACTGAGCAGGATGATCCACTGAGCACGTTGCTTCATGTAAGCTCTACAAAAAAATAACAGGTGCTCTCCATTCTCTTCTATCTGACAACCCATATGGCATAACTTAGTTAAATTGCTGTTTTTGGTCCATGAACAGGTGAAGATGACAAGAGGGAGAATCTCTAATATACATTTGACAAATAAGGTCCCTGCAAATTGATGGTTAACGTGATCCATGAATTTCTCAAATTGAAATTCACACTTGGCCACCAAAAAACGATCAGAAGGTTGAGTTTTAACAACAGTAAACCTAGCACTTAGATCAGTGTTCCAGTAGATTGGTTCTCACAGATTCACAAGCACCTGCTGGAACTGAGGAGAAATGCAACCAATACTCACTCAATCCTAGCCTACTCCATCATGTTTTTATATAACATAGCCAAGAATTTGAGTGTGACAAAAAATTATCTAATATATCCCAAAGACATACAATATAGGTCACCACTCTTATGTTGTCCACATGCGAATCCAATATGAAATTGGTTTTAAGTCGGCTATATTAGTAATTGAATTTAAATTTGAATCAAGTCTTAATGGTAGTAGCGGAGCACTAGTTGGGAGCTTCAGCAATGGTTTGATAGACAAATTCTCGCTTTTCTCAAGTGAATCTAACTTGCGACTGCCCCACAGTTCTGCTCCGTAGAAGGCTGCTCCACAGGCTTGCGCCTTATAGATCTTCGGGGCCAGATAGGATAGGTTGAGGCGCTATTAGCAAACCTGATAATTGGCCAGGATAGATGCTTCAGAGTTAGTGAGTTTTTCTCAATCTGATCTTTCCAGGTTTGAGAACCAACAAGTCTCACCCCTAAGTAGTCAGATTCACAAACCCTCTCTAGTACATTTCCTTCCAGGGCTACACTTTCCTTTTCTTTTTTCCTTGAGTTGAACACCATATATGCAGTTATGGTTCCTTTTATTTCCAGGCAATGGCTCTTACAGAAAAGATTAAATCTTTCCAAAAGATTACATAAGCCCTTGGGGGGGTTTTGAAAGAAGAAGTATATCATCGGCAAATAATACACCTTGGGGCCTCCATGGAAGTCCTTCTGTGTTGCAGGCTGTCCACCTAAAAAGGAATCTATTCTGTACCCAGCACACTATCCCTTTTTAGGTCTCGCAAAGCTATCGCGTATGCGATCGCTATACGAGAGATTTAGTAAGGGGCACCAGAAAATGCTCCCAAAGACCTTTGGAATGCGGTTTATGGCCAGTGCATGTGAGGCATTCAAGCGTGAAGCTGGCATCTGGCATCGGACTTGAAAGCAGCAGGCTGCTTACGCCAGCGTGCGCTCGGCCTCACTTCCTGCTCCCCCTCTTACAACAATTAACTTTCGTTATCTCTCACACCCCATATGCTCGTTCCCTCCCACCCTTCCTTTGATGTCCGCTTTTCTTGTTGTTTACAAACCATTACGTTGGTTCACACGCTCACAATTTCCGATTAGAAAACACGCACGCCCCCCATGACTGGCCTTCTTCCTGTTTTCATCATTCATTCATAGTGTTTGTGACTAAGAACCCGAAACACACTTACCCTGAAAATGGAACGCACACACTGCCGCAGCAGAGCGTGCGTGCACTGATACGAGACCATGCATACTGTAGTATCAAAGCACTTACACTGCTGGACGACTTACACTGCTGCACGCCACACACTGCTGCACGCCACACACTGCTGCACGCCTCACACTGCTGCACGCCTCACACTGCTGCACGCCACACACTGCTGCACGCCACACTGCTGCACGCCTCCTACTGCTGCATGCCTCACACTGCTGCACGCCACACTGCTGCACGCCTCACACTGCTGCACACTGCTGCATTACTCACACTGCTGCATGCTGCACACTGCTGCACTCCTCACACTGCTGCACGCCTCACACTGTTGCATGCTGCACACTGCTGCACGACACACTCCTGCACGCCACACACTGCTGCACGCCACACTGCTGCACGCCTCACAATGCTGCACGCATCACACTTCTGCACACTGCTGCATGACACACTGCTGCACGCCTCACACTGCTGCATTACCACACTGCTGCACGACACACTGCTGCACGCCACACACTGCTGCACGCCACACACTGCTGCACGCCTCACACTGCTGCATTACTCACACTGCTGCATGCTGCACACTGCTGCACGCCTCACACTGCTGCATGCTGCACACTGCTGCACGTCTCGCACTGCTGCACGCCTCACATTGCTGCATGCTGCACACTGCTGCATGCTACACACTGCTGCATGCCACACAATGCTGCACGCCACACACTGCTGCACGCCTCACACTGCTGCATGCTGCACACTGCTGCACGACACATCTGCTGCACATCACACACTGCTGCACACCACACACTACTGCGTGCCACACACTGCTGCATGCCTCACATGCTGCACGCCTCACACTGCTGCACGCCTCATACTGCTGCACACTGCTGCATTACTCACACTGCCGCACGCCTCACACTGCTGCACGCCTCACACTGCTGCACGCCTCACACTGCTGCACGCCTCACATTTCTGCACGCCTCACACTGCTGCACAGTGCTGCATTACTCACACTGTTGCACAGTGCTGCATTACTCACACTGTTGTATGCTGTACACTACTGCACACCTCACACTGCTGCACGCCTCACGCTGCCGCACACCTCACACTGCTGCATGCCTCACACTGCTGCACGCTCCACACTGCTGCACGCTCCACACTGCTGCATTACTCACACTGCTGCATGCCACACACTACTGCACGCCACACACTGCTGCACGCCTCACACTGCTGCGCGCCTCACACTGCTGCACGCCTCACACTGCTGAACGCCACACAACACCACCACATCACTTAGGGGCACCACCATATCACTCTAGGACACCACCAGATCACTCTATGACACCACCACATAACTCAGGGACACCACCACATCACTCAGGGACACCACCACTTCACTCAGAGACACCACCACATCACTCAGGGACACCACCACATCACTCAGGGACACCACCATATCACTTAGGGGCACCACTCGAGGGCACCACCACATCACTCACGGGCACCACCACATTACTCAGCGGCACCACCACATCACTCAAGAGACACCACCACATCACTCAGGGACACCACCACATCACTCAGAAACACCACCACATCACTCAGGGACACCACCACATCACTCAGGGACACCACCACATCACTCAGGGACACCACCACATCACTCAGGGACAGCACCACATCACTCTGGGACACCACCACATCACTCTGGGACACCACCACATCACTCTAATACACCACCACATCACTCAGCCCAACTGCATGCTGCACACTGCTGCACGACACACTGCTGCACGCCACACACTGCTGCACGCCACACACTGCTGCATGCCACACACTGCTGCATGCCTCACACTGCTGCACGCCTCACACTGCTGCATGCTGCACACTGCTGCATGACACACTGCTGCACGCAACATACTGCTGCACACCTCACACTGCTGCACGCCTCACACTGCTGCACGCCTCACACTGCTGCACACCACACTGCTGCATGCCTCACACTGCTGCACGCCTCACACTTCTGCACGCCTCACACTGCTGCACACTGCTGCATTACTCACACTGTTGCATGCTGTACACTACTGCACGCCTCACACTGCTGCATGCCTCACACTGCCGCACGCCTCACACTGCTGCATGCCTCACACTGCTGCAACCTGCACACTGCTGCATTACTCACACTGCTGCACGCCACTCACTGCTGCACGCCACACACTGCTGCACGCCACACACTGCTGCATGCCACACACTGCTGCACGCCACACACTGCTGCACGCCTCACACTGCTGCACGCCTCACACTACTGAACGCCACACAACACCACCACATCACTCAGGGACACCACCATATCACTCTAGGACACCACCAGATCACTCTAGGACACCACCACATCACTCAGGGACACCACCACATCACTCAGGGACACCACCACTTCACTCAGAGACACCACCATATCACTCAGGGACACCACCATATCACTTAGGGGCACCACTCGGGGGCACCACCACATCACTCACAGGCACCACCACATTACTGAGCGGCACCACCACATCACTCAGGGACACCACCACATCACTCAGGGACACCACCACATCACTCAGGAACACCAACACATCACTCAGGGACACCACCACATCACTCAGGGACACAACCACATCACTCAGGGGCACCACCACATCACTCTGGGACACCACCACATCACTCTGGGACACCACCACATCACTCTAATACACCACCACATCACTCAGCCCAACTGCATGCTGCACACTGCTGCACGACACACACTGCTGCACGCCACACACTGCTGCACGCCTCACACTGCTGCACGCCTCACACTGCTGCACGCCTCACACTGCTGCATGACACACTGCTGCACGCCTCATACTGCTGCACGCCTCACACTGCTGCACGCCTCACACTGCTGCACACCTCACACTGCTGCACACTGCACACTCCTTTCGAATATTCACATCTTGCACAAACGCATGAGTCACCTTTGTAATTTCATGTTTTGCGAGTGCATGAGTTCCTAGATTCACTCCTCGTAGCCCGGACTTTAATCAGGTTCCTGACTATTTTGGTCACATTTTTATGTTCCTCTGCCGCACTTTTATACGTTTATTTTTAGTTCTGATCTAGTTCCTTTGCGGACCTGCATTTCACATGCTTCACTTTATTATTCTTTTTGCTCCACACCGACCATCACCGTATTAAGTACTTCAATTAGCACTGTTCCTGTGACTTGCATCACTTTCGCTTTCTGTGTTATTCTCTTCCCTGAGTCACTCCAGCATCGTAATTTAATTGTTCACTCACACCCTTCATTGTATATTGGGTATTTCATTGATGTCATTCTATTCTCCCTTGGACAGCGATACATTGTATTTTTTTCGTTTATTTCCTAGACAGTTTCCCCGGAAGAAGAGCTACTGCTCGAAATGCATCGGGGAGATATTTTCAACGTGTTTGCAACATGTTAATTGATCAATGATCTTTGAAGAATTACTGATGTTTCCAACTGGAATTAATCCTCTGAGGATAGACTATTTTTAATATGCAGTAATATGAAACGATAAAGATTGAATACATATGGGATTATTTCTGAACAGCAAACTTGCTTTATCTACCTATTTTTTTTGAATTAGCGACTCGTATTGTCAAAGGAGTGCTCCAGATTTTAACCTTTCTCGGGGAAGGGTTTTTCTTCTGAAACCCTGTATACTTGAAATCCCCTGAGACTGATGGTTTGTATTTTGTTTCACATGTGATCACAATGTGAAGCAATAACTAGCCTATGTCTGACCTCCTCGCAATTAGGTGGCGAGAAATAGATATCCTTGGGTCCATCCAGAATTATGTTACCAGTTGTATAATGCAGGTGGGGTTTGTGGTGTTGTTGAGAGAGTCTAGCCTTTCCCACCAGAGTCTGAATCACTGCTTTGTGGTGATGATCAGTTTCTGGTACCTTCAGAGGAGGTGCAGAAGTTTGGTTCCAATTAACTAGGCCTATGGTAGGGTTTCTCGATCAGTTGCCCTGAAAACAAAAAAATGTTTGATGACTCCATGGTCCAGTGTCCCTTAAAGGCTTGTGTATGGGAATCTCTTGATACCTTCTGACATTAGTGTAGGTGTCTAAATCCCATTGTTCCCTGCATTTTTCTTTCCTTTGTGCCACAAACTTCAGAGCAGGATTTAATCTTCTTGAAGGTGTTCCTGATCCCTGATTTTCGTGTTGGTCATAAGAAGCCTTATTTCGTTCAATGTTCTTCACTTCAGCGGTGAGGTCATTAGACCTTTTTAGTAGGTCTTGCAGATACTTTGCACATCTCTATTAGTCTCATCACTGCTGATAATAATGTGTGGCATTCCTCTCACACATGGAATAGTAAGATACAAACTAATTGGAATATTTATTGGGAACATTTATTTCACACACACTAGGGTCGCTTACCACAGTCCTAAGTAAGTTACCTAAATATGTGTTTCGGAGTCTTTTGAGAGAGTTCAAGGAAGACTATGTCAATGGGGAAAGCATAAGAAAATATACATTTTTCCTTTGACAAACCACTTAAACTCCATCATTTAAATCATATTTCCACTCCTTGCCATGATACTTCCACTATGTATTCTCCCCTTAACGGAGGGTGTACATCAATGTTTTCACTCCTCTGCATATAATGTAATGGGAAAGCATTCCAAAATGACACACCCTAAATGGGAAAGATCTTATACCATTGAATATTCATTTAATCAAGAGTGCATACATATTAGTACTAGACTTTTTTTTACACAAGTTGCACAAAGCTAATGCTGACGTGAAATTGCCTAGTTACCAGTGCAAAATTGCAGTCACTTTTGCAATGCGTGTAATTAGGCAATTGATGCCCACAGAGATGCAACCCACCAGGGCAGAAAACGTCTGTGGTGAAGGTGCAAGAATTGGAAGGGAGAGGGCGTCAGCTGATTAACGTAAGCCTTTTTGTGGAACGTGTTCAGCTCTTTAGTAAGATGTAAAAATGGCACAGAGGAAGAACATATGCCTATGTGCTGCTGGTTGCTTAGATAGTGCTTACATCAGCATCATAGGGTGCTTTAAAGCGCTGCATCTAACCTAGTGTCATACACATCTTCTCTGCTTCCTATTGAACGATTTTAGTTGAATTCAGAATATGAAGATGTTGGACAGGCCACATGAAGGGCCCGCTCCCCCTCCGCCCGACCAGGCCCGAGCCCGGTCCCCCAAGTGTTACACACCACCACTTCACGTTTTCCGTCCCCTCCGGGACCCCTGCCTCTGAACATCTCGACCTCTTGGGCCCGATCCACTACTGACCCGCGCGCCCGACCTGGGCGCCATCTTGGACACTGCACCACGAGGCCGCGTGGCCTCCGATCGACCCTAACCCTGGGCCTGGCCAGGCCTCAGACATCCCGGCACCACCATCCACCCAGGAGGTGAGCGGACTACTTGGCAGGTCAATGGGAGAAAGAGGTGTCGATGGCTCTCCCCCGCCAGGTACCGCTCGCCCCCAGCCTCCCCGGGCGCTGGCTCCACCCCCCTGCTGGGTGTCTGGACTCCCTCATCCTGGACCCCCCGACCTCCAAGTGCGAGGGTCCGGACATCAAAGGGCAACAGCCCTATAACTGAGGCAGCTCCAGAGTAGGAAGGCAGTTGTATCCTGGAGTCGAGAGACGCAGAGAAGAACTCATCCTTGACGGACTACTGGCGCTGCCGTAGCCCTACCTTGTGAACTATCGTCCTGCCTGCTGGCGCTGCCGCAACCTCCGTAAACCTTCATCGTCGTCGGGACCTGCTGGCGTGGCCGCGGACCGTTTGTACCACCATCTTCATCGGGACCTGCTGGCTCCGCCGCGGACCGTCGCTACCTTCAACCATCTCGGGACCTGCTGGCTCCGCCGCGGCCCGATCATCTAGAACGCCGAGCTCGAGGATTGAGAGCTACCCATCCACCCAATTGGTAACAAGACTGTCCCGCTACCCCTTTTCCCCCACCAGAGACCCGAACCGAGGGGACCCCTGAGTCCAGACCTCCTTGTATCATTTGACCGTACTCGAAGAATTGCTGATAAAATATCGTTTAACCTTATCCTTGTGTGGTGTCCGTCTGTGGGGGGGAAGTTACTTGTCTGTACGATCGCTGGAGACGGCTCTCCCTGGAGACCTCTCCCCTTTTACTCGGCCGACCCTCCCGGTCCGTCTAACATTGGTGGCCAGCGGCGCGATCCGAATCACCGCATAATCGTACAGAGAGTAGCTCACCCCACGACGAAATCACGATGACAACCAAAGAAAGCGGATCCACCGAGAAATTTCAGATGGAGAAATTGGAAGAATACAGCCATCGTGAATTAAAACAATTCTGCATCGAACTAGGTATCGCTACCACCGGTCTAAGTACCAAAGATGATTTCAAACAGGCCCTGGAGTCCTGGGCAGAAACCGGGGCCGTCAGACCCCCGGACCAAAATATCGCAGCAGTAGAAAAAGACACCGCGGCTCCCGAGGAGCGAAGAACGGGCCTCTCGCAAGACGAGATCCAGGAACGAGAAAGAACAAGACTACATGAACTAGAAATGGCCCGGCTCAAAATGGATGGTGAACTCAAGTTGGCCGAACAGAAACTGAACTTAGAACATCTGAGGCTCCGAGAGGAAAGAGAGGAAAAACAGAGACAAAGAGAGCTCGAGGAAAAAAGACTGGCATATGAACATGAGCGCAAATTAGCTGAGATAGACTTACGCAAGCAGAACAAGGAATCAGGGGCGCCCGAGCAACCCCGCACCCCGGGAGCAACAGATAAGAAGGTACACATCCCCAAGGATGTCGTTCGAGAATACTTCCGAGAGGACGACATCCAACAATGGTTCAAGGCCTACGAAATAGCTATGACCTCCCACCGGATCGATCGAAGCGACTGGGGAGCCGGTCTATGGGGGAGGTTCCTCAATGAGGGCCGAGATGCCCTGCTACAGCTCCCGGACCATCTGATGACCTCCTATGACCACATGAAAGCGGCCCTCCTTACCCGATATGGGCTCACACCCGAGATGTACCGCCAGAGGTTCAGAGACTGCACCCGCATCCCGGGTACAACTTGGGTGGAGTACGTTAACTATTTCAGCAGAGCCTTCGAGGGTTGGATCAAAGGAAGCAATGTCACAACTTACGAACAGCTCTTCAATCTCATGGTGTGGGAGCATCTGTCAAACAATTGCTTCATCGAGCTCCGGCAGCACCTCCTCGACAGCAAATTGTCTGATCCGCGGCAGCTCGCAGCCGAAGCTGACCGGTGGGAAATCACCAGAGTCGGCCGAAATGGGTCCTATGAACAGAACCGAAACCACCACGGTCAGCACCGTCCCCGAGGAGGAGGGGGCCAAGGAAGAGGAAGAGACAGCACTCCGGCCGCCCCCGCTGCCAGCACCACTCCCCCGGCCAACCGGGGCAGCACCCCGGCACGACCGGGATATAGGGCCAATGTCACGTGTCACCGATGCCAGCGAGTCGGCCACTACGCAAACGACCCAAATTGCCCACAGAACCAGAGCCCGAGACCCCGCCAGGTGGCTGCCGCTGCCCTGGGGGAAGAACAGATCTCCGAGGAACAAGAAGAATATGAGCAAGAACATCAAGAATGGGAGCCAGCCGCCATGGCTCTAGCCTGCTTAGGGGGGAAAGACATGGTCCCGCGGGTCCCCCTACCCGCTAACACCCGGAAGTACAGCCAATGGGTGAGCATCAATGGACGCCGGGCCGAAGCCCTCCGTGACACCGGGGCCAGTGTAACAGCCGTTCGCTGTCACCTGGTGACCCCAGAACAGTTCCTACCAAATATTCTCTGCCCTGTCCGTTCAGCCGATAACTCGGAGAGTCTGTGTCGGATGGCCTGCGTCCCTTTCGAATGGGGAGGAGTCTCCGGCATGTTGAAGGTGACGGTCCGAGACGATGCCCCCGTAGACTGCCTCCTGGGGAATGACCTTGAAAGCTCTCCGTGGGCAGCCGTAGAACGAAGAGAACACCTGGGGATGTTAGGCATCCCGGACTGGGTGTGCGTCACCACCCGGTCCATGGCCGCCCGTGCCAATCTCCGACCCGAGGAGCCTGAATGGCCGGCGCCTCCTCCCCCGGTCGCGCCAGTCGAAGACGCCGACCGTGCCGTCCCCCCAGAACCAGCTCAACCTCCGGACCTCTCTGGCCTCGACCAGTGGCATCAAGAGGGGGGACCCACACAGGAGCAGTTTCGCCAAGAGCAGAAGACCTGTCCCTCCCTCGAGGGACTCCGCCAACAAGCCCTCGCCCAGAGCGCAGGGGATACCTCCGGAACACATTGGGTCTATTGGGACAATGATCTGCTATACAGTGAACAAAAGATCGCGGAGTTGGGGGCCAGTCGAGTGCTAGTGGTGCCCCTCCGTTTTAGAGACTTCTTGCTAAATCTGGCCCACGATGTCCCCCTGGCTGGACACCTGGGTCAGGATAAAACTTACAGCCGCCTAGTGACCCACTTCTTCTGGCCTAAAATGAGGAATGATGTACTCCAGCATTGCCGATCTTGCCCCACGTGCCAAGCCAGTGGGAAGAGCGGCCGCAAACTAAAAGCCCCCCTGCAACCATTTCCAGTGGTCACCACCCCGTTCGAGAGGGTCGGGATAGACATTGTGGGGCCCCTGGACCCCCGTACAGCACAAGGACATCGGTTCATCCTGGTACTGGTGGACCACGCCACCCGCTACCCCGAGGCTGTTCCCCTGCGAACTGTGACAGCCCCGGTAGTCGGCCGGGCCCTGATGGGGATCTTCTCCCGTGTGGGCTTCCCCCGAGAAGTCGTCAGCGACAGAGGCACGAACTTTATTTCAAAATATATGAAGTCCCTCTGGCAACAGTGTGGGGTCACCTACCGATTCACGACCCCCTATCACCCTCAAGGAAACGGACTCGTTGAGCGGTTCAACCGCACACTCAAAGGGATGATTGGGGGGTTGGAAGAGCCCCTCCGTCGCCAGTGGGATGTGCTACTGCCGTGCCTCCTCTTCGCATATCGAGAAGTCCCCCAGAAGTCCCTCGGCTTCAGCCCGTTTGAACTGTTGTATGGACACCCCGTACGGGGGCCGCTCAGCCTAGTCAAGGAAGGCTGGGAAATGCCCCCTCTAAAGAACCCTCCAGATGTCTTCAAATACCTCCTAACCCTCCGCAACCAGACCCGACGGTTCAGAGAGCTGGCAAAAGCAAACTTGGAGGCCAGTCAAGAGGACATGAAAAAGTGGTATGACCAAAATGCCTCCTCCATCGAATTTGAACCCGGCCAACAAGTATGGGTGATGTCCCCCACCGAACCATGCGCCCTGCAAGACAAGTGGACGGGGCCCTTCAAAGTAGTCGAGCGCAAGGGCCCTGTCACCTATCTCATCGACATGGAATCCTCACGGAACCCCCTCCGGGTCCTCCACGCTAATAGACTGAAACCCCATTTCGTGCGTTCAGAACTCAGCCTCCTGATGGCCACAGACAATGGAGCCGAAGAAGACTCCGAACCCCTCCCTGACCTCCTACGGACTCGGGAGAAAGACGGCTCCGTGGACGGGGTCCGACTCTCGGAGGCCCTCACCCTGGAACAACGCCAAGAATGTCGAGACCTTCTGCTGCAGTTCGCCAGCCTGTTCTCCCTCACCCCAGGTGTCACCTCCTGGTGTGTGCACGACGTGGACACGGGGGACAGCCCCCCTATCCGCCACCGGGCCTACCGCGTACCAGATCGGGTACGGGCCTGCATCCAAGAAGAAGTAACCAAGATGCTCACGCTCGGGGTCATTGAGCCCTCAGACAGCCCCTGGGCCAGCCCAGTAGTACTGGTCCCCAAAGCAGCCACCCCCGGCACCACACCGGAACTCCGGTTCTGCGTCGACTACCGGGGCTTGAATGCGGTCACCAGAACAGACGCACATCCCATCCCCCAGGCAGATGAACTAATCGACCGCATGGGAGCTGCCCGCTACCTCAGCATTTTCGACCTGACGGCGGGCTACTGGCAGATCGGCCTCACACCCCGGGCCCAAGAACGATCTGCGTTTTCCACTCCTGACGGCCATTATCATTTCAAGGTCATGCCCTTCGGCATGAAGAATGCCCCAGCAACGTTTCAGCGACTGGTTAATCAGGTCTTGACCGGACTCGAAGGATTCAGTGCCGCCTACCTAGACGACATCGCTGTATACAGCCACCACTGGTCCGACCACCTCCACCACCTCCGAGAGGTGCTACAGGCCCTTCAGCGAGCTGGCCTCACGATCAAGGCCAGCAAATGCCAGATTGGTCAGGGGTCCGTGACCTACCTCGGACACCAGGTGGGAAGCGGCCTGGTGGCCCCTCTGCAGCTCAAGATCGCCGCCATCCAGTCCTGGCAGCCCCCCATCACCCAGACCGAGGTACGCGCCTTTCTGGGACTCACGGGCTATTACCGACGGTTCGTGAAGGACTATGGTAGCATAGTGGGGCCCCTCACAGAACTCACGTCCAAAAATCAACCAAAGAAGGTCAACTGGACCCCAGATTGTCAAACAGCCTTCGAACAACTGAAGGCCGCCATGTGCTCCGCCCCTGTGCTCCAGGCCCCCGACTACAGCCGGGAATTCGTCGTCCAGACGGATGCCTCCGACCACGGCATTGGGGCGGTCCTGTCTCAATTGAACCCCGAAGGCCTTGATCAGCCAGTGGCCTTCATCAGCAGGCGACTCCTGCCTCGAGAACAACGCTGGAGCACCATCGAGAGGGAGGCCTTCGCCGTGGTATGGGCCCTCAAAAAGCTCCGGCCCTATCTCTTTGGCACACACTTTCGGGTACAGACCGACCATCGACCCCTGCAGTGGCTGATGCAGATGCGGGGGGAGAACCCAAAACTACTACGTTGGTCCATCTCCCTACAGGGGATGGACTTCACTGTGGAACATCGACCTGGACAAGACCACGCCAACGCGGATGGCCTGTCACGCTTTTTCCGCCTCGACGAGGAGAGTCCCCAAGAGGATGGGTGACTCTCCCCGCCTTCAGCTGGGGGGGACGCATGTTGGACAGGCCACATGAAGGGCCCGCTCCCCCTCCGCCCGACCAGGCCCGAGCCCGGTCCCCCAAGTGTTACACACCACCACTTCACGTTTTCCGTCCCCTCCGGGACCCCTGCCTCTGAACATCTCGACCTCTTGGGCCCGATCCACTACTGACCCGCGCGCCCGACCTGGGCGCCATCTTGGACACTGCACCACGAGGCCGCGTGGCCTCCGATCGACCCTAACCCTGGGCCTGGCCAGGCCTCAGACATCCCGGCACCACCATCCACCCAGGAGGTGAGCGGACTACTTGGCAGGTCAATGGGAGAAAGAGGTGTCGATGGCTCTCCCCCGCCAGGTACCGCTCGCCCCCAGCCTCCCCGGGCGCTGGCTCCACCCCCCTGCTGGGTGTCTGGACTCCCTCATCCTGGACCCCCCGACCTCCAAGTGCGAGGGTCCGGACATCAAAGGGCAACAGCCCTATAACTGAGGCAGCTCCAGAGTAGGAAGGCAGTTGTATCCTGGAGTCGAGAGACGCAGAGAAGAACTCATCCTTGACGGACTACTGGCGCTGCCGTAGCCCTACCTTGTGAACTATCGTCCTGCCTGCTGGCGCTGCCGCAACCTCCGTAAACCTTCATCGTCGTCGGGACCTGCTGGCGTGGCCGCGGACCGTTTGTACCACCATCTTCATCGGGACCTGCTGGCTCCGCCGCGGACCGTCGCTACCTTCAACCATCTCGGGACCTGCTGGCTCCGCCGCGGCCCGATCATCTAGAACGCCGAGCTCGAGGATTGAGAGCTACCCATCCACCCAATTGGTAACAAGACTGTCCCGCTACCCCTTTTCCCCCACCAGAGACCCGAACCGAGGGGACCCCTGAGTCCAGACCTCCTTGTATCATTTGACCGTACTCGAAGAATTGCTGATAAAATATCGTTTAACCTTATCCTTGTGTGGTGTCCGTCTGTGGGGGGGAAGTTACTTGTCTGTACGATCGCTGGAGACGGCTCTCCCTGGAGACCTCTCCCCTTTTACTCGGCCGACCCTCCCGGTCCGTCTAACATTGGTGGCCAGCGGCGCGATCCGAATCACCGCATAATCGTACAGAGAGTAGCTCACCCCACGACGAAATCACGATGACAACCAAAGAAAGCGGATCCACCGAGAAATTTCAGATGGAGAAATTGGAAGAATACAGCCATCGTGAATTAAAACAATTCTGCATCGAACTAGGTATCGCTACCACCGGTCTAAGTACCAAAGATGATTTCAAACAGGCCCTGGAGTCCTGGGCAGAAACCGGGGCCGTCAGACCCCCGGACCAAAATATCGCAGCAGTAGAAAAAGACACCGCGGCTCCCGAGGAGCGAAGAACGGGCCTCTCGCAAGACGAGATCCAGGAACGAGAAAGAACAAGACTACATGAACTAGAAATGGCCCGGCTCAAAATGGATGGTGAACTCAAGTTGGCCGAACAGAAACTGAACTTAGAACATCTGAGGCTCCGAGAGGAAAGAGAGGAAAAACAGAGACAAAGAGAGCTCGAGGAAAAAAGACTGGCATATGAACATGAGCGCAAATTAGCTGAGATAGACTTACGCAAGCAGAACAAGGAATCAGGGGCGCCCGAGCAACCCCGCACCCCGGGAGCAACAGATAAGAAGGTACACATCCCCAAGGATGTCGTTCGAGAATACTTCCGAGAGGACGACATCCAACAATGGTTCAAGGCCTACGAAATAGCTATGACCTCCCACCGGATCGATCGAAGCGACTGGGGAGCCGGTCTATGGGGGAGGTTCCTCAATGAGGGCCGAGATGCCCTGCTACAGCTCCCGGACCATCTGATGACCTCCTATGACCACATGAAAGCGGCCCTCCTTACCCGATATGGGCTCACACCCGAGATGTACCGCCAGAGGTTCAGAGACTGCACCCGCATCCCGGGTACAACTTGGGTGGAGTACGTTAACTATTTCAGCAGAGCCTTCGAGGGTTGGATCAAAGGAAGCAATGTCACAACTTACGAACAGCTCTTCAATCTCATGGTGTGGGAGCATCTGTCAAACAATTGCTTCATCGAGCTCCGGCAGCACCTCCTCGACAGCAAATTGTCTGATCCGCGGCAGCTCGCAGCCGAAGCTGACCGGTGGGAAATCACCAGAGTCGGCCGAAATGGGTCCTATGAACAGAACCGAAACCACCACGGTCAGCACCGTCCCCGAGGAGGAGGGGGCCAAGGAAGAGGAAGAGACAGCACTCCGGCCGCCCCCGCTGCCAGCACCACTCCCCCGGCCAACCGGGGCAGCACCCCGGCACGACCGGGATATAGGGCCAATGTCACGTGTCACCGATGCCAGCGAGTCGGCCACTACGCAAACGACCCAAATTGCCCACAGAACCAGAGCCCGAGACCCCGCCAGGTGGCTGCCGCTGCCCTGGGGGAAGAACAGATCTCCGAGGAACAAGAAGAATATGAGCAAGAACATCAAGAATGGGAGCCAGCCGCCATGGCTCTAGCCTGCTTAGGGGGGAAAGACATGGTCCCGCGGGTCCCCCTACCCGCTAACACCCGGAAGTACAGCCAATGGGTGAGCATCAATGGACGCCGGGCCGAAGCCCTCCGTGACACCGGGGCCAGTGTAACAGCCGTTCGCTGTCACCTGGTGACCCCAGAACAGTTCCTACCAAATATTCTCTGCCCTGTCCGTTCAGCCGATAACTCGGAGAGTCTGTGTCGGATGGCCTGCGTCCCTTTCGAATGGGGAGGAGTCTCCGGCATGTTGAAGGTGACGGTCCGAGACGATGCCCCCGTAGACTGCCTCCTGGGGAATGACCTTGAAAGCTCTCCGTGGGCAGCCGTAGAACGAAGAGAACACCTGGGGATGTTAGGCATCCCGGACTGGGTGTGCGTCACCACCCGGTCCATGGCCGCCCGTGCCAATCTCCGACCCGAGGAGCCTGAATGGCCGGCGCCTCCTCCCCCGGTCGCGCCAGTCGAAGACGCCGACCGTGCCGTCCCCCCAGAACCAGCTCAACCTCCGGACCTCTCTGGCCTCGACCAGTGGCATCAAGAGGGGGGACCCACACAGGAGCAGTTTCGCCAAGAGCAGAAGACCTGTCCCTCCCTCGAGGGACTCCGCCAACAAGCCCTCGCCCAGAGCGCAGGGGATACCTCCGGAACACATTGGGTCTATTGGGACAATGATCTGCTATACAGTGAACAAAAGATCGCGGAGTTGGGGGCCAGTCGAGTGCTAGTGGTGCCCCTCCGTTTTAGAGACTTCTTGCTAAATCTGGCCCACGATGTCCCCCTGGCTGGACACCTGGGTCAGGATAAAACTTACAGCCGCCTAGTGACCCACTTCTTCTGGCCTAAAATGAGGAATGATGTACTCCAGCATTGCCGATCTTGCCCCACGTGCCAAGCCAGTGGGAAGAGCGGCCGCAAACTAAAAGCCCCCCTGCAACCATTTCCAGTGGTCACCACCCCGTTCGAGAGGGTCGGGATAGACATTGTGGGGCCCCTGGACCCCCGTACAGCACAAGGACATCGGTTCATCCTGGTACTGGTGGACCACGCCACCCGCTACCCCGAGGCTGTTCCCCTGCGAACTGTGACAGCCCCGGTAGTCGGCCGGGCCCTGATGGGGATCTTCTCCCGTGTGGGCTTCCCCCGAGAAGTCGTCAGCGACAGAGGCACGAACTTTATTTCAAAATATATGAAGTCCCTCTGGCAACAGTGTGGGGTCACCTACCGATTCACGACCCCCTATCACCCTCAAGGAAACGGACTCGTTGAGCGGTTCAACCGCACACTCAAAGGGATGATTGGGGGGTTGGAAGAGCCCCTCCGTCGCCAGTGGGATGTGCTACTGCCGTGCCTCCTCTTCGCATATCGAGAAGTCCCCCAGAAGTCCCTCGGCTTCAGCCCGTTTGAACTGTTGTATGGACACCCCGTACGGGGGCCGCTCAGCCTAGTCAAGGAAGGCTGGGAAATGCCCCCTCTAAAGAACCCTCCAGATGTCTTCAAATACCTCCTAACCCTCCGCAACCAGACCCGACGGTTCAGAGAGCTGGCAAAAGCAAACTTGGAGGCCAGTCAAGAGGACATGAAAAAGTGGTATGACCAAAATGCCTCCTCCATCGAATTTGAACCCGGCCAACAAGTATGGGTGATGTCCCCCACCGAACCATGCGCCCTGCAAGACAAGTGGACGGGGCCCTTCAAAGTAGTCGAGCGCAAGGGCCCTGTCACCTATCTCATCGACATGGAATCCTCACGGAACCCCCTCCGGGTCCTCCACGCTAATAGACTGAAACCCCATTTCGTGCGTTCAGAACTCAGCCTCCTGATGGCCACAGACAATGGAGCCGAAGAAGACTCCGAACCCCTCCCTGACCTCCTACGGACTCGGGAGAAAGACGGCTCCGTGGACGGGGTCCGACTCTCGGAGGCCCTCACCCTGGAACAACGCCAAGAATGTCGAGACCTTCTGCTGCAGTTCGCCAGCCTGTTCTCCCTCACCCCAGGTGTCACCTCCTGGTGTGTGCACGACGTGGACACGGGGGACAGCCCCCCTATCCGCCACCGGGCCTACCGCGTACCAGATCGGGTACGGGCCTGCATCCAAGAAGAAGTAACCAAGATGCTCACGCTCGGGGTCATTGAGCCCTCAGACAGCCCCTGGGCCAGCCCAGTAGTACTGGTCCCCAAAGCAGCCACCCCCGGCACCACACCGGAACTCCGGTTCTGCGTCGACTACCGGGGCTTGAATGCGGTCACCAGAACAGACGCACATCCCATCCCCCAGGCAGATGAACTAATCGACCGCATGGGAGCTGCCCGCTACCTCAGCATTTTCGACCTGACGGCGGGCTACTGGCAGATCGGCCTCACACCCCGGGCCCAAGAACGATCTGCGTTTTCCACTCCTGACGGCCATTATCATTTCAAGGTCATGCCCTTCGGCATGAAGAATGCCCCAGCAACGTTTCAGCGACTGGTTAATCAGGTCTTGACCGGACTCGAAGGATTCAGTGCCGCCTACCTAGACGACATCGCTGTATACAGCCACCACTGGTCCGACCACCTCCACCACCTCCGAGAGGTGCTACAGGCCCTTCAGCGAGCTGGCCTCACGATCAAGGCCAGCAAATGCCAGATTGGTCAGGGGTCCGTGACCTACCTCGGACACCAGGTGGGAAGCGGCCTGGTGGCCCCTCTGCAGCTCAAGATCGCCGCCATCCAGTCCTGGCAGCCCCCCATCACCCAGACCGAGGTACGCGCCTTTCTGGGACTCACGGGCTATTACCGACGGTTCGTGAAGGACTATGGTAGCATAGTGGGGCCCCTCACAGAACTCACGTCCAAAAATCAACCAAAGAAGGTCAACTGGACCCCAGATTGTCAAACAGCCTTCGAACAACTGAAGGCCGCCATGTGCTCCGCCCCTGTGCTCCAGGCCCCCGACTACAGCCGGGAATTCGTCGTCCAGACGGATGCCTCCGACCACGGCATTGGGGCGGTCCTGTCTCAATTGAACCCCGAAGGCCTTGATCAGCCAGTGGCCTTCATCAGCAGGCGACTCCTGCCTCGAGAACAACGCTGGAGCACCATCGAGAGGGAGGCCTTCGCCGTGGTATGGGCCCTCAAAAAGCTCCGGCCCTATCTCTTTGGCACACACTTTCGGGTACAGACCGACCATCGACCCCTGCAGTGGCTGATGCAGATGCGGGGGGAGAACCCAAAACTACTACGTTGGTCCATCTCCCTACAGGGGATGGACTTCACTGTGGAACATCGACCTGGACAAGACCACGCCAACGCGGATGGCCTGTCACGCTTTTTCCGCCTCGACGAGGAGAGTCCCCAAGAGGATGGGTGACTCTCCCCGCCTTCAGCTGGGGGGGACGCATGTTGGACAGGCCACATGAAGGGCCCGCTCCCCCTCCGCCCGACCAGGCCCGAGCCCGGTCCCCCAAGTGTTACACACCACCACTTCACGTTTTCCGTCCCCTCCGGGACCCCTGCCTCTGAACATCTCGACCTCTTGGGCCCGATCCACTACTGACCCGCGCGCCCGACCTGGGCGCCATCTTGGACACTGCACCACGAGGCCGCGTGGCCTCCGATCGACCCTAACCCTGGGCCTGGCCAGGCCTCAGACATCCCGGCACCACCATCCACCCAGGAGGTGAGCGGACTACTTGGCAGGTCAATGGGAGAAAGAGGTGTCGATGGCTCTCCCCCGCCAGGTACCGCTCGCCCCCAGCCTCCCCGGGCGCTGGCTCCACCCCCCTGCTGGGTGTCTGGACTCCCTCATCCTGGACCCCCCGACCTCCAAGTGCGAGGGTCCGGACATCAAAGGGCAACAGCCCTATAACTGAGGCAGCTCCAGAGTAGGAAGGCAGTTGTATCCTGGAGTCGAGAGACGCAGAGAAGAACTCATCCTTGACGGACTACTGGCGCTGCCGTAGCCCTACCTTGTGAACTATCGTCCTGCCTGCTGGCGCTGCCGCAACCTCCGTAAACCTTCATCGTCGTCGGGACCTGCTGCCGTGGCCGCGGACCGTTTGTACCACCATCTTCATCGGGACCTGCTGGCTCCGCCGCGGACCGTCGCTACCTTCAACCATCTCGGGACCTGCTGGCTCCGCCGCGGCCCGATCATCTAGAACGCCGAGCTCGAGGATTGAGAGCTACCCATCCACCCAATTGGTAACAAGACTGTCCCGCTACCCCTTTTCCCCCACCAGAGACCCGAACCGAGGGGACCCCTGAGTCCAGACCTCCTTGTATCATTTGACCGTACTCGAAGAATTGCTGATAAAATATCGTTTAACCTTATCCTTGTGTGGTGTCCGTCTGTGGGGGGGAAGTTACTTGTCTGTACGATCGCTGGAGACGGCTCTCCCTGGAGACCTCTCCCCTTTTACTCGGCCGACCCTCCCGGTCCGTCTAACAGAAGAATTCCTGTTTGATCCTATGTCAAGTGATGGAATTTATAGGTGCTCTGTTCAAAACCGCTCTATGAAAGGTTTGCCTCTATTTAAAAAAAATAACAATAGTAATGGTGTCTGAGCAAATAATTCAAGATAATCATTGTATACATACTAACCAAAAGATACAAGCTAATCAAAAGGTACATACTATTGTGCTCAAGTGCCTATTAATTGCAGCCATTGTTCAATTGTGGGTCGCAGGATAAGAAAATAACATTGAGAATAGTAAAATACCAAGCGTGACCAATTGAGTAAGCATTATGGTGACATATGAATGAATGAGACAAAATTACAGCATACACCTTCATAGCAGTGGTGATACAATATAGAATTATATGTTTCACAATAGGTTAAATTCACGGGGGATCAAATTACAGTGATGAGGCGTCTAGGGATTTCCAAAGTTTTCGGTGAGTCCTGCGCCACTTGGAGGAATGAAGTGCTGGGTTGTCCGCACCTCTCAGGAAGGACAGCCACTCTTGCCAGATTCTAAAGGACACGTCATTAACATTTTTCCATTTGCACAATATAACCTTACAGGCTAGGATAAGCAAGAGGTCCATCAGGTGTCGATCATTATCATTGACCAGTGTTGGATCTAAGACGCCCAATAAAATATATGAAAATTCCCTGGGAGGATAAGTGTTGAAAATGTGACCTATGCATTAGTAGATTTCATCCCAATATGGCTGTAAAGTGGGGCAAATAAAAAACATGTGGGTAAAGTCACCAACAGCAGAGTTACAGTTCCAACAAGTCGGACTGTCTCGTAGGTAGGTGGAGTTTAAAATGTTTTTCTGGCGTCCAGTTTGACCTATTGAGTAACATGTACTTAGTCTGTGATAAAATAGGGGATATTTTATTTGAGAAAGCTGTGCTATATATTCTTTCCCAATCAAATGAGATATTAGTGGAGTTGGGTTCGGATTCGCACTTAACTTCATTTTGTTTATGTGTTTTCCTTGGGTTAGGTGACAGGAGCTTGTATATTCTGGATACGCCGTGGCCAGATTTCAATATTAATGTCAGTTGAGTGACTAATGATGGATCGTAGGGTTTAATAGGGCGTGTAGAAAGGAGAGACTTCAATTTTAGGAAGTCATAGAAGTCCATGGCGGTTAAATTGTGTTGGCTCTGGAGGGTTGAGAAAGGTAAGGGTTGTGGGCCTGTAAAGAGGTCTTTAATTAAGTTTATACCTTTGTGAGACCAAAGCTCCCAGTAGAGGATGCTACCTTCAATCCGGAGCGAGGGGTTTCTCCATAAAGAGGCCATGTTGGACTTATTTATTTTAAGCTTATAAAGGTGGTCTATTCGTAGAAGTGCTCATTTGGTGTTGAGGAGAACATATTGTGAGTGAGGAAAGTGAGATACATCCATGGCGAGGAGAGCAGATAGAGGCATTCTATCAATGAGTGACATTTCTATGTCCAGCCATACTGGAGTATAGTCCGGATTGTACTGTCAGCCAATTGGCTCCTTGCTTGCAGAGAAATGCCGTTTGATAGTTCCAAAAGTTAGGAAGACCCAGACCGCCTTTTCCTTTAGAAAGCTGTAGCTTACTCAATTATATTCTGGGCTTCTTACCCTGCCATAGGAACGTGTTGAAGAGCTTATAGATCTTGTTAAAAAAATCAGAGGAGAAAATCATCTGGAGCATGCTAGCAAGGTAATTGACCATGGGAGTCACCATCATTTTTAGGGTTTCAGCCCTGTCCCACCATGCGAGGTATTTAGGTGATCACCCTTCCAGTAATGTGGATATCTTCTTGTAGACCGAAGCTTCATTGATATGAAGAGTAGATATTAGGTCTTTCTCAAAGTCAAGACCTAAATATTTAAAACTTTTAGGTTGCCATGACGGGCCGGAGTCGCCCATAACCTCTTTACTGCCGAGAATGTTTAGGAGTTTTACTTCAGTTTTATCTTTGTTTAGTTTATAGCCGGACGGACACCTTTGAGAAGTTATCTATTGTAGACATGAGTGCAGGGATGGCCTTATCAGCCTCTTCAGAGACAACTAAGACATCATCGGCGTAAGCCATAATCTTGACCGTGTAGTCATTAAAATGGACCCCAGAGATATGTTCATTGTTCCTGATGTGAAACAAGAATGGTTCAATGGCGAGTAGGAACAGTGAGGGGGACAGCCTTCTCTAGTTCCTTGTTGGAGTTGGAAGGCGGGCGAGATTGATCTTCCTGCATGGACCAAGGCCAAGGAACTGAAATATAATTACATGACCATACGCGTGAAATTCTCGTCTAATCCAAATTTATTCAGAGCCGCTTCTAGATAGGTCCAGCCAACTTTGTTGAATGCCTTTTCAGCATCGAGCGTGATGGCTACTGTAGGTAAGGTGGTAAGTTTATCCTTTTCCAAAACATGTGCTAAGACCCTGGTATTGTCGCTAGACAATCTATTCTTTTAGAAACCAACCTCAGATGCATGAATAAGTTTAGGTAAGAATTTTTGTAGGCAGTTAGCTAAAATCATAGCGTAAAGCTTACAGTCTAAGTTAATAAGGGATATCGGCCTGTAATTTTTGGGAAGTGTCGTATTTTTCCCATCCTTAGGTACTACTGCAATAATAGCTTCAGCCAGTGTACCTGTGACTTTGCCTGTCTCACTAAATTCGTGAAATAGGTGTAAGAGGAGAGGAACCAAAAGCAAGGGGAAGCACTTGTAACATTTTGCACTAAACCCATCTGGGCCTGGGGCTTTCCCACATTTAAGCAATGTAATAGATTTTTCAATTTCCAGGGCGGTTATTGGGCTGTTGAGTTCTAATCGTTCTAAATCTGACAGGGCTGGAAGGACGTACTCATTGAGATAACCCTGAATTTTACTTTCGTCAACATCTTTGTTCTTAGAATATAAAGTACTAGCAGCCCGTCCCGACCTTGTCCGGGAGCAATCAGGCTTACCCGACCCCCGCCTGTCCAGACATTGGCCATCAGCCCGGGCCCCCGTCCGCCCCGTCCCCCGGATGCCCCGACCGCCCTGACATTGTCCTCCGGAGGCTTACCTCACACAATTATGCCAGAGGCCCAGTGTTGCAGTGGTGGCCAGCAGCAGCGCCTGAGGCACTGGGGAGTTTTCTGGGTAAATGGGGCTCTGGCGCTCTGTTTGCAGGGAGGCAAGGATGAGCAGAGGTTGCAGGGATAAGAGAAAGAGTTCACAGAGTATGGAGCGGCCGGCGGGAGTTGGGAGCTTGAGCACAATTATGCCAGAGGGTCTCCCGCCTGCCCTGACATTGTCCCCCGGAGCCTTTTTGTTGTAACTCCCCGTTCCCCGCGTGCCCCGACCCCCGCCTGTCCCGACATTGTCCCCCGGAGCATTACCTCAGCCGCCGCTCCTCAGTTCAGTGCTCCTCGCCGCTCCGCCGGTCCGCTGCTGCTCACCGTCTGTGTTCCGCTAGTCAGTGCTCCTCCGCCGCGCCATGTCCGCCGCTCAGCCGCCGCTCCTCAGTTCAGTGCTCCTCGCCGCTCCGCCGGTCTGCTGCTGCTCACCGCCTGTGTGCGGCTCGTCAGTGCTCTTCCCCCGCGCCATGTCCGCCGCTCCTCCTCGTGCTCCTGGACAACGTCAGCACGCAGGTCGCAGCCGGCGCTACTTCGAGGGGACTACTTTTTTTTAAATGTACATTTTTTAAATATAACGTATTTTTTAAATTTATATAGCCTATGTCCATCTGCACACCCTGAGGATTCCAACGATGTATCAGGTGTGTGGATTGGCGCTGTGGTTCCCGAGTTTACCCGCCTCAAAGCCTCAAAGTTCTTCCTTTATAATAGTAGTATAGATACGGTGCCTCTTTAATCCTCTTTAATCCTAAATTCTTTCTTTTGGGACAACCTGATAAAGACCAAGGCTCCCGCATGTCTGTGTTTGATATTTCTGGGGGACATGGCAAACACAGTTTTTATACTCCTAGGGGCCAGTCTGCATCTGAAGCCCTTAGTGTGACATCTCCTGGCTTCATGAGCTTTACATCTGGTATTGAATGTTATATGTACAGCCCCTTTTGAACCTTTGGACCTGGAAACTTTAAAACTATAAATTCTTATGGTAGCTTTTCTAGCTTTTAGTTTCTGCAAGGTGACTTGCTATGTTGAGCAGGGGTACATGTCTGAATTTTCTGTCTCAGAGTTTGGTTTTAAGGCCATCTTTTTTTTCATTCCTAAAGATCTTTCCAGTCTTGGCTTCCTATGGTTTAGAATGTGATTCTTCCTACAATTTCTCCTGTGCCATCAAACATAGATTCCTTTGAATTTTGGAAAGGCAGTACAAAATGTACCTGTCTCGTATTAAGAGTTTCCAGTAATCAGAATATCTATCTATCTATCTATCTATCTATCTATCTATCTATCTATCTATCTATCTATCTATCTACCTATCTATCTATTTATCTCTATATATATATATATATATATATATATATATATATATATATATATATATATATATATATTTTTTTTTTTTTTTTATTTTTTTTTTTTTTTTTAACATGCCCATTTTTGGACTAACCTATATTTTACACTATTATTGGGTGGGCTCCTCTCTTGATCTCCATGGCTTACAGGGCTGCTGGAGTTCCTCTTCACTAGGGTGTTCAAGGCAAATCTATCCAGGATATGGCTGCCTTCTGGATAAGAGCACGGTAATGTTGATTTTGAATATCTATAGAGATGCTAACTGAGCTTTTCCCAATTCGTATTGTATTGTATTGTAATTGCATTTATATAGCACTTACTACCCCTGACGAGACATCAAAACACTTTTTTAACGAGTAGCATGCTTCTCTGGAAGCCATAAAGGATTAGTGGAAAATTAGTATAGTGAAATATGAAAGTAATTTGAATGGTGGATATGTTAGCCAGTTATTTTGATTGAGAGCGATAGTGGAGGGATAGAAGAAGGAAAACGGTTTGCATTTATATAGCGCTTGCTACCCCTGATGGGGTGTTGAAGCGCTTTTTCGCTGAGTAGCATGCTACTCCAGGACCTATAAAGGATTAGTGGTGAGTTAGCATAGTAAACTATGAAAGTAATTTGAGTGGTGGATATGTTAGTCAGTTATTTGGATTGAGAAGGATATTGGAGGGATAGGAGGGGGAAAAAGGTATGCCTTAATATAGTGCTTGTTATCATTATGGGATGTTGAAGCGCTTTTTCGGCGAGTAGCAAACTACTCTGGAACCCACAAATTATTAGTGGTGAATTAGAATAGTGAAATGTGAAAGTAATTTGAGTGGTGGATATGTTAGTCAGATATTTGGATTGAGAAGGATAGTGGAGGTATAGAAGAGGGAAGGATTTAGAAATATTGTTTTCTTTTTGGAGCTCATAGCAGTAGGAGAAGGCTTGGGATGAGTAAAAGGAAGGTGGAATGGAACAGTCAGAGGGAAGGGTTTAGAAAGGCTTATTTTGCGGGATTGAAATAGTAAAAGAGGTATGAAGTGATGCAAGGCGGGATAGAGTAAGGAAGAGTCTAGAAGGGTTATTTTGGGGATCATAGTGGTATGGGGTTTGGGATGAATGAGAGAGTGGAGGTATAGGATATATTGATAGAGGTATAGGGTAAGACATAAGGTAGTGCATTGGAAAGAGTACTAAAAAGAGGTTTGAGATGAGTCAGAGTTGAGGTAGAGGATATATTGAGAGTGGTATAGGGTGAAAAATAGGGTAGTGCATTGGATATGCTGAGTTAGAAGAAACGTAATAAATATATAGATCCATAAGTACATGGAAGGTACATAGATGCATCAAGGAAGGAAGCATATGTAGATTAAAGATGCATTAAATAAACTCCGGCTTTTAAGTGTTGTTGAACATAAAATTAATTGTATTTATTAATTTATATATATATATATATATATGTGTGTGTGTGTATATATATATATATATATATATATATATATATCAATCAAGTATAAACTTTATTCGGTCATTTGTACAAAACACCATCAAAGTGTACAAAGATAAAAACATGAATAAATATACATTACAAATAGTATTAAACCGTTGGAAACAAAGGTACAAATGACATCCCAAGTAGATTAAAAGGAAGCATATCAAAATACATAAATTCATACAGCCTAATCAAGCTAAAAGGGATGCTATGCAACCACCAGGCATCTAGGAAAATATACCATATGTGTCAGCTTGATATTTTAAGATACATGTACGATTTAATGAGGAAGAGAGTTACAAAAGCGTACTTCATTATTGTGCTAAAAAAAATTTGAATCAACCAAAAGGAAAATAGAAACCGACTGTTTGGCAAAAACTATTGGCCCTGAGGTATCTGCTTTTAGAATCCTGAAGGCAGTCTGGAACTGCCTAGCACCCAGATTTAAACATAAAGGTCGAATCCATCTCCTGCACAGCTGCCGGTACTTGGTTAAAAAAAAGGATGTGTTCTTCACTTTCATAATTTTCGTGGCAAGCCGGGCAAAGATCTGGAGCTAGGCCACTCGCCTCTTTCCCTGGGAATTTCAATAGCTGATTGCCATATCTAAACCTAATATACAAGCTCTTAGCAAAGGGGGTGAAATCAGATCAAGAGAGGGTTCAAACGAAGGGCTGAATTTGATACTTAGGAAGTTACATGTTAACTGTCCACTTCTTTGGTTGTTAATGTATTTATCCCCTACTGCACTCCAGTATGTGGCTTTGAGGGTCAAAATATCACGTTTAGTGGCCCTTTCTGGGTACTTCCATAGATCCATCAAGTTCAGTAGTTTACACCACTTGGCGATATGTCTGAACCAGGGTAGTTGATTTTGCCCCATTACAAGCTAGGACCTCCTGCACTGAGTTGGGATAATCATTTAATTGCGGAGTGGTCTATAGGCGCAGCCAATTATTTATTGGCCTCTTTTTAACCCAAGATAGTAAAAAAGTGAGTGGAGTTAGTGTTGTAGTAACAGGTATATATATATATATATATATATATATATATATATATATATATATTTGTAAATCCATAGTGAAGCAATTGTAAATAAATAGTTATGATAAAAGATGTACTTATTTATAGTCACCTATATACATGTTAAAAACATGGAATACATGTAACTATCAGTAATATGTACATTTTTAAGCAGAACTAATGAATATCTCTATATATATATATATATATATTTTACCATAATTATTCTACAGGTTTATATAAAGCAATACACATATATAGGAACATAGCTATAGTACAAATAAATGCTTATATACAGAGAGATATGCTGTACATTTCTGTTTGCGTATGTTGGTTATGTTGGGAAGAGCCAATTCTTGAGTAGTTTTCTGAAGATAAGATGGTTATCCGTGGATCTTATGTTGGGGGTAAAGAGTTCCATAGTTTGGCTGCTTGAACAGAGAATGATGTGCCACATATGTGGCTCACAACAAATAAAATGTGATATCACATTTTCATAGAGCTGCAATTCATGAGTGGAGATGGGTGTTGTGAATGGAGTGACCCGATTAGGGCCACCCAGGTTACCACAGACCACCTCTCAGCCTTCCATGACAAATGAAGAGTCGGAGAAACAGTGGAGAATATACACCAATAATCATTTATTGTATATGCTCAGAATGGGGCCCCATCTGCACAGTCTTGAGAGAGTGTTACAGAGGGAATTGAGAAACTGTAAGCATAAAGATACATTATATGCATTGCATGGTCAACTAATAACACGCCCACAATGGAATTTTCCAAACAGATGTGGATGAGCAGTGTAATGACAAAGAACATTTCTATTATCCTATCTTTCACAGCTCAGAACACTTTCAAGGCCGTTCCACCCTGGGCTGCGATCAAACTGCCAGACAGGTGGGAGAGGGACTTTGCTGAGAGAAAGCTGTGCACTGGCATGCTCATTACAGAAACAAAACTTAGCAAGGGGTATTTCTCAGAATCAAACATGATTAGTTTCGAACAATACATAAAATGGTGCAAGAGAGAGAAAATAGCGTAGAAAAGGCTAACTTATTCATGGCACTAAAGAGCATAAATGAGCATAATCTAACAAACCCTCCTTTTAGCATGAGCTAAAGACATTTCCTATTTAGTAAGTAGGTAAGACTGGCACATATACAGGGGGTAACTGTGACATCATCATTGGTTGATACAACAGCATAAGTAGAAATGATCAAGATGAATCTGTGGACACTATTTACTGTTGACGTCCGATAGTGGGACAGTATGGAGGGAGGTGTCTTCAAATATCCCCTCATCTATATTCATAAGATCATCAATATCATTCTGTAACATTTTAGTGGTATTTGTAACAGAGGCAGATATTTTCTGTTTGAGTGTTAAAGCAGTAACGCAATAGGAACAACATAGCGGAAGACATTGAATGAGAATACAACAGAATATTAACACTGCATGCTGTTTTTTGTTGCTGTATCGACTTCTTTGAGGACTGGTCCCGGTGTACCACGACCGAGATCTGCAATCCTGAATTTGCGGTCTTGTCTTTTATGCCTACTATTTACGATGTGGTGATCGCCTCTATTGGAGTCCTTTGTACGCGTTAGAAGTAACTTCGACTACAAATACTGAGTGCCTACGTTATGTTTTGTGGTTACTGTTTTTTAAGAAATTTACTTTGCTTTGATCTTGTGCATTACGAGAAGTATTTATAAGGGTTTTCTTACTAGTTGCTTTTGCCCTGATGAAGTCTTGGCTGAATGGCCTGGTGAAACACGTGTTGGCAATTCTGTGATTACCCTGTGTTTGAGTATCATCCAGCAAGAATTGTGACTATTGAGGAGGTTATGAGAATGGAATAATAAAGGATAAGAACTAACTACTAATCCACTGAAGCGTTGTGAATATACTTGTGCTGCTACATCTACAACTGTTGCTCAGGCTTTTATTTGCTATTTCAGTTACAGGGTGGACTTTGTCTATCTATTTTACAACCCATGAGTGGTGGTTGTATATTAGCCTTGATGCACTGTTGTTTCTGATAATTTTGTCCATAGAAATTCAATGCACTTTCCTGCGCAAGATTCCCCCACTGCCTTGTTTCTTTTGTATTGTCAGAATATTAACACTGCTATGAAATGAAATATTTCCTTTAGGATCCAAACCCAATTACCTAAAAAAGACCAACTCCCAATTTCCACTTTCAATGCCTTTGATATTATCAATAATATCCCTAATGTGCTGTGTTATGTTTCTTTTGGATTGTCAGAATATTAACACTGCTATGAAATAAAATATTTCCTTTAGGATCCAATCCCAATTACCTAAAAAAGACCAACTCCAATTTCCACTTTCTATGCCTTTGATATTATCAATAATATCCCTAATGTGCTGTGTTATGTTCTTTTCCAACTTTTCTATACCCATAACACACTGGTCGCCAATCATTGAGCAAACACCACTGCTCTTGGCCAACATAATATCCACTGCATATCTAGTCTGTTCCAAATACACTTGCATGCTTTCTAACTGAGTAGTATTATCTATCAAGGCTGCCAACGTAGTGTTGGATAGAATCAGCAATTTACACCCGAAATACTGTCTAGCTTTCTCACTCCTGGCCATAGCAGTGCCACCCAAGGTAAATACGGAGGACAGGATGTATCCAAATGTTATACCGTTACTATAGCTATTAACTTCCAACTCTGTTACCCTTTCACAAAATTCTTTTGTCAGTGTCCTTTTTACCGATCTTCTTTTAGGTCGTACATTTTTACATGGTATACTTAAAGGCAGTACCATTCAAACAGCCACATCATCAGTACCCATGTAGACATTTCAATAAGTTCCATTGGACAGAAAGAAAAGCCCTGGGTGGGCATATATTGGTACCTTATAATTCACTGCAGCATATCTAGAATTCATTCCAGAAGTGATTTATTTATTAAGGAAAGGGTGGTTTTAAACAGTATTGTCCCTGAACAGTTGATGTACAACTGTATCTGTAAGTTCACTATGGGACAAAAGGCAGCATAATAACCAACCTTCTGGGGTACTGTCAATTCTTCATAATGCTATCCCCCTAGAGTTATATTCTGTTCTTGCATATACAAATTATCACAAAATGTGTTATCACAGCCAGGGTAACCCTCTCCCACTGCCTTTTGGTGGTTCAGACACGGTCTGGGGAAACCAAATCTGAACATTCCTTTTACCTCCACAAACTGTGGTGGCCAAGTGTATGTGTAGTTAACAAGTGACAATGGGTATGCAGTCCAAAGTCTAGTGACAGATCGGATAGGATAGCAGGTGGTCCCCTTCCCAAAGAATCTCCTATGAGTATTCACACCACATTATTCATGGCAGTCCTCCTGTTACGTCTCATAGGGAGGTGTTCAGTTGCGTCAAGTGTACATACACTATGTGTATCTTCCAGGAACAATAATACCCTACATACTATTATTACCACAGTTACCAGAACAGCGACACACATAATCTTACTTTTCATTGACTAAATCTCACTGCGTTGTATAGGGGAGATTGGCTGATCCTACTCATTGATTTGCCCACCAAAAGGATGCATAATAGAACAAAGGAAAAAGTGCAAACATGATAAGAAATATAAGTGTTCCAAATGTTCGTCAGAGCCTCACTAGTATAGACTTCTATTGTCCACCAGTTGGCGCTCTTGAGCACCGGCGGTTGAGCTTGCTCCGTCCTCAGCTTTTTCCTTATCTATCCCATGTTGATAAAGGTGGTATAATTTTCAAAGTATAATTTCCCGACTAATTTTCAAACAACAAGAGCAAAGCGGCTGCAGCTTTTATTTTAAAAAATTGTATTCCACTTCCTCGTTGGTACTGCTACCCAGTACTTTCCCCCCTTGTGCAGTCCATCCCTAGTCTTTCTTTTTCTTGGACTCAGTGGTCCTCAGCCGAGGATGTGAGTCGGATCTGGCAGCTCCAGGCACTGTGTGATTACTGAACAGAGGCTCCGGGATGGCTCGTATATCTGGTGGGATTGCCTCGTTCAAAACATGTCGCCCTCTTTGTCTGTTTGGGTCCAAACCAACTTTGCATCACTGAAAGACATGAATCTGGGCACCTACTCACATTCAACGTCTCCTATTCCCTCTTTGATCCACTGGTCGTGAGGCAACAGCAAAGTTATTCTTTTGCAGTGGATCGCGTGGACCCAATTATTTTGACAGCAACCTTTACAGCCGTCTGTGTAGCCAGAAGGACTTGCTCAGAACCTTTTCATCTGGGCTCCAAATTTTTCTTCCTCTGAAAGTTGCGAATGAGAATGAAGTCCCCGGGCTGGATACTGTGGCTGGGACCCTCTGACTTAGGAGGTAAGGAGTCTTTGTCCAAGGTAATCAAGCAATACAGGATATTCAATATCAGAGAATTTTCTCAGCCTAGGGACCCCCAGATGTTTGCTGGGCGGCCGAAAACAATCTCGTAAGGAGATAAGCCTATTCTAGTATGTACTGTAATCCTAGTGGACAATAGGGCCAAGAGAAGAGCATCTGGCCATTGCAAACCTGTCATCTCCTGAATTTTTGACAATTTCAATGTCAGTGTCCCATTAAACTTCTCGACCAAACCTGCTGACTGCGGATGATTGGCGGCATGAAATTTCTGTTTAATATGCAAGCCTTCACATATTAACTTAATCACTTTCCCATTAAAATGAGAGCCATTGTCACTCCAAATAACTATGGGCATTCCGAAACGCAGGAAAAACTCTTTAATAAGTACCTTTGCTGTTGTGATAGCCGTATTATCGTTAGTAGAGTATGGCTCCACCCATTTAATGAATGCACCTACAACCACTAGAACATACTTGAGATTGTTACAACGTTCTAACTCGATGAAATCCATTTGAAGGACTTCAAAAGGTGGTAGGTGGTGCAAAGTTACAGGATAGTGTGGAGGTACCTTTGCCAGGATTGTGCATCAAACAAATCATAACATTTTTTACTAAGTGTGCAGCTGTTTCGGAAATATTATCATTACACCAAACTGGGGCCAATAATTTACAAATACCTTTTGCACTGATATGAGCTGGGCCATGAGCCATAGTAACCACAGAGAGTATGTATGCATCAGATAACACCCATTTCTGCTTTCCTGACAAATAAATCCAACATCCTTTTTCAGCTAGATGTGCTGTACTCTCTTGCCAGACAGCTTATTCTTCTATTGTGGCCACGCTTTGTATCTCTGTCACACTCTCAACTGTGTTCTCAAACATAGTGTTCTCGGGAACCCATCTAGCTGGACCTGCAATGAACATTCTCTTCATCTTACTCTGAGCCGTCTCTTTGGCTGTCTGATCAGCGAATGCATTCCCTCTGCCTACATCATCTATCACTTTCTTGTGGGCACTACACTTCACACTAGCTATTTTCTCAGGAAGTGCTAGTGCAGATAGTAATCGTGATATCAATTGTTCATGTTGTACCTTAGTACCATGTGAAGTAAGAAATCCTCTCTATGCCCACAGTAACCCGAAATTGTGCGCGACCCCAAATGGATACTGGCTATCTGTGTAAATATTGATAACAAATCCTTCGCTCATTTCACAAGCTCGTATAAGGGCAATAAGTTCTGCTGCCTGGGCAGATTGAAAGGGGACTCGGAATGTCTCTACGACTGTGCACAATGTAGTGATAGCATAAGCTGCAGCGGTGGTGCCATATGATAATTTAAAACAAGAGCCATCGACATATAGTTTTCCTTGGGGATCAGATAAGGGAACATCAGTCAGGTCTACCTAGGCTTTCGTCTCTTCCTCTGTTCAGATAATACAATCATGTTTGTCAACTGCATCATTTCTCGGAAGGGAGGGTTTATAACGTTGCTGGATTCAGAGTGGCACATCTTTTGATTGTAATATGTTTAGCAAACAATGTCAATTCATAGCCAGTAAGACGTGCACTGGTGAGGTGCTGTGTCCTTGTTTTATTTAAAAGTCTGTTCACAGCATAGGGTACCATAACTGTGTGGTCAGTATCGAGGATGAGTCCAGTCGATTGTCTAATGGAAATGGCCACTGCCGCGACCGCTCGCAGACAGCTTGGGAGGGCCCTTGCAACAGGATCAAGCAAAGCAGATAAATAAGCACAAGGTCTCTGTCTATCGCCAAAGTCAAGACCGAGAGAGCACAACCAGTCATCTTGTGGAAGTATAACACAAAAGGCTTGTTATAGTCAGGCATGCCTAATACTGGAGCAGAGCAAAGCACAGTTTTTAGTTCCTCAAAAGATTGCTGACAATCTGGCATCCAACGTAAAGACTCATGGACGTTATTTTGTTGTTAATGCAAGCAGGGGGTTGATCAGTAAAAAATAATTAGGGATCCACTGCCGACAGTAGGAAGTGATGCTTATAAAAGCACGTACGTCCTTTTGAGTTTACGGATAGGCATTTTATTAATGGTACTGATGCATTCTGGCGTTAACCTTCTACCCTCCTTCGACAGAAGGTGACCTTAATAGGTGACCTCCTGTTGACAATACTGAAACTTAGAAAGAGAAACTTTGTGACCATGGTGTGCCAAGTGCAACAATAACTTCACCGTACTATCTCTGTAACCTTGTTCTGTATCAGAAGCAATTAACAAATCGTTGACATACTGTACCAATGCATTGCCTCGAGAAAGTGAGAGTGAATCTAACTGACCTTTCAATGCTTGACTATAAATGCTAGGACTTTCAGTATAGCCTTGAGGAGCTCTACAGAATTAGAAACGTTTGCGAGCCAACGAAAACCGGAGCAAATACCTGCTGTCTGGGTATATGGGAATACTAAAGAATGCTTTTTTCAAATCAATGACAGTGAAAACTTAGCAGTAGATGGAATCATTGTTAAAAGTGTGGTGATATCAAAAACCACTGGGAATTGCGGGACCACTATTTTATTAACCTCGCACAAATTAATCACAAAACACTATACATCATCAGCACTGTTGGGAGAGTTTAGATGCAGCCTTTTTAGGACCGAAAGAATAGGATATTGCATATGTTACCTGTTATCTCTTCTACAACTCCCTTATGTATGAGGCCCTGAACAACATTAAGGAGCGGTTCTTCTCCTGCCTTTTGTATTTTATGATGGGTAATGCGTGGTAATGTAACATTGCCCTTCACCTGTATAGAAACAGGGGGTATGATTAATAAGCCGACATCAGTGTCACCAGTGGCCCATAATGTGGGTGGTACTTGATCAAACTCAGGTGGAAGGGGGACATCTTTAGATAGGCATTGTCTAGCACCCACATCAGGACCCATGGTAATATAAACACCATCTGGCGCACAATATATGGTAGCATGCAACTTCTTAAGTAAGTCAAAGCCCATTAAATGTTCACCACAATTAGATGTTAAAAGGAATGGGGAGTCCACAGTAAAAGGGCCAACAGTAAGAGCAAGAGGGCATGAGATGGGTCTTACAACCGGTACTCCTGGAAAACCCACTGGGGCATTATTATGGCCAAACAGGCCCCTCCAGGGACCATGAGTCGGGAAATAGAGCTCTTCGTGGCACCTGTGTCAACCAAAAATTGTTTAGTAGATCCTTGCAGATCCGCTTTGACATAAGGGCCACGCTGATCTACAGGTATGTGAACTGGTCTCTTACTCTGTCCCTGGCTGTCCTAGCTGAAAGACATCCCTGTGGCGTCATCGTCATAATCATCATTGTAGTATTGTCCTTCCCTGGTGTGGGAAACAACCGTTACAACGCAACTATTACAATGGACTACTTTTACAACGCAACTACTACAACGCAGGATCCTTTACAACGAATGCCTTTACAACGCATGACATTACATAGCAGATGCTATTACAACGCATGCCATTACAACGTAAGTGTAGGTAAGTATTTCATTTTATTTAAACATTTCTTTAATTAAATAAATTATTTAATTTATTAAATATTAATAATTTAATAAATATTAACGTTAAAAATAATTGTTAATAAAAAAGTACTTTAAATAAATTAAATAAATTAATTTTAGTAATTTTAATATTAATTTAAAAAAAGTTCTAAAAAGTAATTTTTACCCCTACATTATCCAGCACTTACCCTACTATTACACCCCCCTGGAGTTAGAATAGTAATTTTTACCCCTACACTATCCAGCACTTACCCTACTATTACACCCCCCTGGAGTTAGAATAGTAATTTTTACCCCTACTTTATCCAGCACTTACCCTACTATTACACCCCCCTGGAGTTAGAATAGTAATTTTTACCCCTACACTATCCAGCACTTACCCTACTATTACACCCCCCTAGAGTTAGAATAGTAATTTTTACCCCTACATTATCCAGCACTTACCCTACTATTACACCCCCCTGGAGTTAGAATAGTAATTTTTACCCCTACACTATCCAGCACTTACCCTACTATTACACCCCCTGGAGTTAGAATAGTAATTTTTACCCCTACATTATCCAGCACTTACCCTACTATTACACCCCCCTGGAGTTAGAATAGTAATTTTTACCCTTACACTATCCAGCACTTACCCTATTATTACACCCCCTGGAGTTAGAAAAGTAATGTTTACCCCTACACTATCCAGCACTTACCCTACTATTACACCCCCCTGGAGTTAGAATAGTAATTTTTACCCCTACATTATCCAGCACTTACCCTACTTTTACTCCCCCCTGGAGTTAGATTATTATTTTTAAACACCTATACTATTTAAATTTTTTTTTTACATATTTACAAATACAATAAAAAAATTAATTAAATAAATTAAATTAATTAAATATTTATTAAGTACATTTTTATTTAAAATGATATACTTACCTATACTTACGTTGTAATGGCATGCGTTGTAATAGCATCTGCTATGTAATGTCATGCGTTGTAAAGGCATTCGTTGTAAAGGATCCTGCGTTATATAAATTGCGTTTGTATGGTATGTGTTGTTAAAGTATGCGTTGTAACGTCATACATCCCCCTGGTGTCATTGAAATAATTGTCGGAACGGCCTACAAAGGCAGTAGTCTGTTGTTGTCTATTGGTCCCACAGCCCCTGTTTCCAGGAGCCCTTTCTCTAGTGGATTAAATACTTTGCAAAAGTACAGGGCACTGGCTGTGCGAGTGGCCTTCTTCCTTGGAGTAAGCACACTTATTCTGTCCCAAAGGTGTCAAGGGTGGCTGTCTAGTGCGTGGAAGTTGTCGTTGGGGTCCCCATCCTCTAGTGTTACCTCGATATGCCTGTTGCAATAATACCTTTGTCTACAGATCCTTATTTCTTTTATCAGTTTTGTCTTACTCTTCATTATCCCTATGTTCATAATACTGGGCCATATTTAAAATCACAGAGGGGGAGGATGTGGATCAGGTGCTTTCAGATGCTTGAAGTCTAGACATTATTTGGGGAAGATTAGTGACAACTCTATCAACAAATAAACTAACTCCCCTATCAATAGACATATCCTGCCCACTGTAATCTAAAAATGTCTCTTCGAACCTTGTGAAAAAATAAGAAACACTTTTGTCTTTCTTCTGCCGGCAGGCAGTCAGTTGAGTGTTCGCCTGTATGTTATTATGCAACCGGGTAAGTCAAGCAACTCAGCACCTGGTTTGTCTCCTGGCTTTCAATCTCTGTCCCAACCCTTGATCGTATCCCACGTTCTGCCCAACTCAGCATTATGGTCTTGAGTATGGACCTGTCGTCAAATATCAACTGGGACTAGTAGGACAAAAAACATTTTAATATCTACAAGAGTCATCACACTAGAAGAGATAGCTTCTGTCAATTCTTTATAATAAGCAGTAGGATTTTTTCTAGGATCGGGCAATGTAGCCTTCAGGGACAAAACTTCACTTCTTTTCCATGGAGTATAAACCCATTGTTCCTGAAAGCAGCTGCTATAGCCGGTCTGGTAATCACCCCATATTTATTCGTCACTGCAGGGATTTCCGGATGGTAAATGGGATGAACTTCTCTCATTGGGAACTGAGTAGTATCGTGTAGTCTGCCTCTATAAGTAATTAGAGTTGAAATGTTCTTGAACAATCCGGCCGGCTCAATGTTGCTTACATAAGCGCCTTCACTAATATCGAATAGTATTTGGGGTGCTTCCGTTTTGATGAGTGTGCGCCAGAGGTCAATTAGTGTGGCGGACATATGCTTAAGGGCATGTAGTGCATGAAAGGGTCAAAGTCTTGCATTAACACCTTGGCTGCTATGGCTTTTCCCCTCCTGTGCTGGAAGTTGCTATATTCCATGGATCATGACGAGCTCAGCTCGTCATAAGCACAGCTCCAGTGTGCCTCATGACGAGCTGAGCTCGTCATGAGCAGCAAAGGGGTTAATAACCATATATCCTCAAGACTGTAAATTGGGTTGCGCGCCCACCGTATTGCCTTTTCCGCTATTACCTTTTTTTTTTTGCCCCCCCACACCAGATCGCATTAACGAACCTAACTGTTTTCTAAATCCCGTAAAATCTCTATCGTCCGGGCCGCGTGCTGGTGTATCAGTATCTAGTGTTGATGAAGGATGGGTGACTGTAACAGGGGTAACAGGAGTTGCCGCAGTCATATGTTGTGACAGAAGGGAAGGAGTAGAGGGTATGTTAACTGTGGCGGTAGGTGTAACAGTTTCAGACAGATGCATCTGTTATGGGCTGTTGCTGCTGATGTGGAATAACAGGATATACTCATTCTGGGGCATATGGTGGTGAGAGTTGGGTATCTAAAAAGGTCTCCATTAAAGGATCACAATTTTCCTGAGCCATATAGGACGTATCAATGTGCAACCGAAATCTCCTGTCTTCACGTTCTATTCCTGTCTCCTGCTTGTCTTTATTGTAGGCTACAACATTTGTGTAAAAGTCTGCATACTTCTTTTTTTGGTATCTTTCTCCATTTCTAATCGCCTGTTTGGCCTCCTTCTGCCAAGTACGAAGGGAGTCAAACATAGACAGTATACTAGGTCTTTTAAACAACTGTTCCTGAAGAAATCCTATCTTCGGTTCGTCAAAAAAGCATGTCAAAGGCCACTGTAACTCTGCATTGTCCCTCGTATATTTGTGCACTAACGTACTAAACATAATAGGGCCAATGCCATGTTTAACATACATATCAACATTAGGACTACCTTCAAGAGGTGCAGGCTGGGAGTCTTCCAACCGTGTATCTTTAGAACCACAATAACAGCACAAACTCAGAATCTTACTGAAACCAGGCATTGCAAAGAAAAGAGAAACACAATTCTTATTTTACCTGGCAAAGTATTTTCAAAGACTTTTCACCAAAACAGTCCTAGTGCGAAACAAATCCCATTTATGGTGGTACCACATAAACTGAAACAGACTCACCTGGTATCAGGCGCACCAATAGACCTATTCTTCACTGCAGACTCTTCAGACCAAACAGTCCAATCACGGGTTCGCCGTTCAGGACTCCAATCGGGATGGCCACTGAGTGAGGCATTGTCCTGTAGGACAGAGGCAGCAGCTGCGAGAAATGTATCTCTTCGTGCAGGGATCCCTGAGGCGTCAGTCCGACCTGATGGTATCCTCGTCCTCCCCGCCGTTTATGGAAAATGGATGGGGCAAGCCCCGAAGGCGTTCCTGTTCGGGCACCAACTGAAGGAAGTGACACGATTAGGGCCTCTCGGGTCACCATTGACCACCTTTTAGTCTTCCATGCCAAATGAAGAGTCGGAGAAACAGTAGAGAATATACACCAACAATCATTTATTGTATACGCTCAGAGCGGTGCCCTGTCTGCATAGTCTCAAGAGAGTGTTACAGAAGGAACTGAGAAACTGTAAGCATAAAGATACATTATATGTATTGCATGGTCAACTAATAACACGCACACAATGGAATTTTCCAAACAGATGTAGATGAACAGGGTAAAGACAAAACTTCTACTCTCCTACCTTGCACAGCTCAGAACACTTTCAAGGCCATTCAAACCCGATTAAACTGCCAGACAGGTGGGAGAGGGCCTTTGCCAAGAGAAAGCTGTGCACTTTTACGCTCGTTACAGAAATGAAACTTAACAAGGGGTATTTCTCGGAATCAAACATGATTAGTTTCAAACATTACATAAAATGGTGCAAGAGAAAGAAAATGGCATAGCGAATGCTAACTTATGCATGGCACTAAAGAGCATCAATGAACATAATCTAACAGTTGTAATCTTAATTTTTGTTTTTAAGGTTTAAAATACATGAAATGTTATTTTCTTTAGTACATCACAAATCTGTTTTATATAGTACTAGCAGCCCGCCCCAGCGTTGCCTGGGGCAGAAAGGGGCTGGGGGCAGCATTTGAGGCTTGCGTGCACTTCTGCCCCAGGCCCCCTCCCGCCCCCTCTCGCCCCGGCCCCCTCCCGTCCCGGCCCCCTCCCGCCCGTGTCCGGGAGAGCCTGATCCTTACCTGAGCCGCCGGTCCCGCTCCAGGTGCCCCGCCCGCACAGGCTGCCACTCACGAGGTGCCCCGCCCACACAGGCCGCCACTCTCCAGGCGCCCCGCCCGCACAGGCCGCCACTCTCGAGGCGCCCTGCCCGCACAGGCCGCCACTCTCCATGCGCCCCCGCCCGCACAGGCCGCCACTTCGCCCACCAGCAAGCATGGCCGCGGCAGTCCTCCCAGCAGGTCGCGATCTTCGGTACCATTTCCGGAAGTGTTGCCAGGGAGCGCAAACGCAAATGATGTCATCACGCAGACGTCGTGGCCGGCGCTATTTGCAAGGGACTACTTTATTTTTATTTCAAAAATTTTTAAACAACGTATATTTTTTATTTTTAATAGCCTATGTCCTTCTGCTTGCCCTGAGGTTTTCAAAGATGTCTTGGGTGTTTTGATTGGTGGTGTACTTTTCGAGTTTACCTGGCTCAAAGGTTTGTGTTCTCTCTTTATAATAGTAGTATAGATTATTTTTTGCACCGTCTATTTGTTGCTATAGACGCAGTCCTTAGGACTGTGATGGGAAAGTAATGACTGGATTATTTACCAGCAATCTTCTTTACTCGAAGTCCTACACTTCCTCGTGACAGACCTTCAGTCCATCTACCCATCCCTTGAAGGGCAGGTGCACATGGGTTTTGACAGGCACGGCTCATGTCACGCAAAAGAGGTGGAGCAGGCGAGGGGAGTTCGGGGGCTGGAAAGGGGGATGAGGGAGATCAACGTGAAAAAGAAAAAAGAAACTTACCTGCTGCCCTCCATCGCGTCACGCTCGACTTCTCCTCTTCCGAAGGCACAGGCTCCCAGCTTTCCCTGCGGCCAATCCTGCAGCTGCTCTCGCATGAGAGCTGCAGGACTGTCCTGAGTGCCCTCAATTTGCGCCCCAAGGACAGACTGTGAATCTGTGCCTATTCTCTCCAACCCAGCAGCGTTGCTGGGGTGGAGAGAACTTTCACTGCACATGATGGTTTGGCCGGCCTGAAACAGCCAGCCAAACCATTATGTGCAGTGAAGGGACTGCACATACCACCCCCCTCAGTGCCTGTCATTACTGTGGCCCCACCAAGACTCGGCAAAGGAAAATAAAACAATAATAAAACGGGGTTTAAACCTTTTTTTATTTTTCATGATTTGGAGGGTGCTGGCAGGGGGGCGACCAGTTACTCCTCCGCTGTGGCGGAGAAGCATTGCTCCACTGCTTTCTCGCAGTGTTATGTTATGCTACAAATTATTTATGCAGCGCACGTACACCCAGGGGTTTCATGTCGCAGTGCGAGAAGCAAAAACATAAAATGGTAATAACTTTCAGCTATTACCATTTTATGTTTCCTTTGCGGGTGGGCGGGGCTGCTCTGTGTTAGAAATGGGATTTCTGGTTGGCGAAGGCTTGCGCAAAATCCATGCAGAAACCACCACTCTAGTCAGGGCAAGGGAGTTACACGCTGAAGATAACCCCTGCTCACCCCTTGGTAGCTTGGCACGAGCAGTCAGGCTTATCCCAGAGGCAATTTGTAAAGTGTTTGCGCAACACGCACACAATGCAGCAACTCGCTAGGGACATTACAAAAGAAACTCCACACTAGGTTATATATAAAAATAGCCTTTGTATTATCCAAAAGACATTAGAACAGTAATCACAAAATATACACTGTGCTAACTGGCACCAGGCAATATTCACAGGGGATTATATACAAGACAGGGCCAATTGGGCCCCTGTCAGTAACATCACAAAAGCACAAGTAGCAAATGTAAAACACAACCAGTACCAACTGGCACTTACACTTAGACATAAATCACATTACTAATACACACATTATGTAATAACACGCAGCGTACCATAGAAACACTAATTAGGGGCATACATCACCTTAGCGTAATTGCTGAACTGCCCCAGGCCAACTGTCCTTTAACTGTGGCTCGAATGCCCTATGTCCACAATGTCAGGGCTCTAGGGGGGACATCTCCAAAGGGGCCCCGGGATGCCTCAGCAGTGGACACAAAGTGGGCACAGGCACCCGGGCCTGGGGTGCACTCACCGCTCCTTCTCCTAAAAGTATTGGCCCCCAAACATAGCAGCTGCCCGCTCTCTCTCGCGGAGCAGCTGTGGCGAAAGTAACCCGGGCACCACTGGGCCTTTGGAGCCCGACTCTCGGACTCTACAATAAACTGGCCTAATCGTTGCAGCTGCCCGCCATGGTGGCGCAGCAGTGAAGCCAACCAGGCACCGGCACCTCTGGACCTTGGGAGCGACCACCGGGGGGAAGGCACAGACAATACGCCTCGACCACACCCCCCTTGGGAGCCACCCCCGGGGGGAAGGCACCAACAATGTGCCTTGACCACACACCCCCACCAAGCTTGCGCCTCAGCTCCCACTCACTTGCTCTTCTGCTGTGCGGCCAGACTCAGGCACAGCCAGGGCTCCCCTTCATGCAGGTAGACGGCGGGATAGGCTCTCCTAGGGAGCCCGTGTGGCTCCCCCTTTGTGCGCTGACACGGAGGGTTCTCCTCGTGGCTACAGGAGCCCTGCCTCCAGTCAGACCGCTTCCTCCTTGTGGTGCCAGCCTTGGGAATCACAGAGCAGCATCTCCCTTGATCTAGCAGCCCTCCTTTGATTACTAGTGGACACAATGGAGTGGGGTAGGCTCCCGCCCGCACGTTGGCTACACAGTGTCTCCTTGTACGTGGCGGGGGCCAGGCACCGACAATGTGCCTTGGGTTCTCCCCGCTGCAGCTGCCCCCTTCCGCCCCTCCGCACTTCACTTGGTCCCCCGTCCTGGGACTGGGACTTCGACGTGGAGCCCGCGAGGCTCCTGACGTCCGTGAGGCCGTAAGCCCCACCCACCATCCGGACACCTTTGCCTGACTTCCGGGTCGCGTTGGCAGCGACCCGGCAACTTTTTCTTGGGGTAGAATGCGGGTGGGCTCCTGCTTCAACGGTCCTCACATGGGGGGTGGGCACCCGCCGGAAATAAGCATAAATGCGGGGTGGGCACCCACAAAAGTACAGGCAAATGCTGGGCGGGCTCTCGCTCCGTCACCGCGCAGTGGTAGGGGAATCCCAAACGCTGGGATTCCCTCGGGGCATGCCGCATCCCTAGCGCTGCCCGACCCATGCACTTCTTCTTCTCCTCACAATCCAAAGATTGCGCTCAAGAGGCGCTAAGGTCCTCTTGCAGTTCAAGGGGGACAGCTGGGTCCAGGCATACCAGCACACAAGGCCCTCCAGCAGGGAGGCTGCCCCTTGTGGCAGTCTGCTCCTGGGGCCCAGCCGCAGCAATTCTCTCCCAGTCAGATGAACAGCAGCTCAACCACATGGGGCTCTAATACTTATACCCCTCCAAGCCTTTGAAGTCTTTGTGCTCAGGGAGCACTGACCCCTGTCTAACTCAGTTCTGGGAATCTCCATGCCAGTGGCACCTTCTTCCTTTGATAGTGGGGGGTCTGGCTCCTCAATCACTCAGCAGGAGATGGAGTAATTGTTTTATGGCCGCAGCCCAGGTCTCTTCACCTCCATGGGCTACTCCTCCCCCCTACACTCCAGATGTAGGTCAGCCTGCTGCTGTCTCACCTACTCCTCCCCTGGGTCAAGACATTCCCCAGATTCTCTCTCATTAAAATCCAGACAGTCAATCCACAGCCAGGCAGAGACACACAGAATTGCCAGAACAAGAAAAAACAGCCTCTTCTAAAAGCGTGGTTTCTAAATATGCAATTCAAAAACCACCTTCACAAAAAAATGTGTTATTAAATTGTGAGTTCAGACACACTAAACGTCACCTCTCCATTTTAAGCCTTTGGGAAGATAGGCTGGAAACATATTACACAGCCTTCCCCATTCTGTCCTATGGGCAACATGGCCTTTTAACAGTGAGAAAACAAAATGGAGATTATTTCACTGTCAGGACATGGTACACACCTTAGTACATGTCCTACCTTTCATATGCTCTGCACCCTGCCCAGGGGGTACCCTGGACCTACCATAGGGGTGTCTGATGTGCATAGAAAGGGAAGGGTAAGGTCTGGCAAGTGGGTGCACTTGTCAGACAAACATGGCAGTTTAACAAACTGCACGCAGGCACTGCAATGGCAGGCCTGAGTTCTCTCTTTAAGGCTACTGGTGTGGGTGGCACAAGTAGTGCTGAAGGCCCACTAGTAGCATTTGCATTACCAGCCCTGACACACATAGTGCACTTTACTAGGGACTTTACTAGTAAGGCAAACATAGTAATCAAGGACAACCAATTACCATCATACTTTATACAGGGAGCGTTTGCACTTTCATTCAAACAATCAATCAATCACTGCATTTGTAAAGCGCGCTACCTACCCGCGAGGGTCTCAAGGCGCTGTGGGGGGCTGGGGGTGCTGGTACTGCTCGAAGAGCCAGGTCTTGAGGAGCCTTCTGTAGGTGAGCAGGTCTTGGGTCAGTCGCAGGTGGGTGGGGAGGGAGTTCCAGGTCTTGGCGGCAAGGAAGGAGAAGGATCTGCCACCGGAGGATGTCCGTTGGATGCGTGGGACGGCGGCGAAGGCGAGGCTGGCGGAGCGGAGCTGGCGAGCGGGGGTGTAGACATTGAGTCTGCTGTTCAGGTAGGTTGGACCAGTGTTGTGGAGTGCTTTGTGTGCGTGGGTGAGGAGCTTGAAGGTGATCCTCTTGTTGACAGGAGCCAGTGCAGATCTCTGAGGTGGGGGGTGATGTGGCTGTGGTTGGGGACGTTGAGGATCAGTCGTGCGGAGGCGTTTTGGATGCGTTGAAATCGTTGCTGGTGTTTGGCTGGGATTCCTGCATAGAGGGAGTTTCCGTAGTCCAGTCTGCTGCTGACGAGGGCTTGGGTCACTGTTCTTCTGGTTTCGGTCGGGATCCACTTGTATATCCTACGGAGCATGCTGAGAGTGTTGTAGCAAGAGGAGGAGACGGTGTTGACCTGTTTAGACATGGAGAGGGATGAGTCGAGGATGAATCCTAGGTTGCGTGCGTGGTCCGTGGGTGTTGGAGCTGTTCCCAGTGTGGTCGGCCACCAGGAGTCGTCCCATGCGGAGGGGTTGGGGCCGAGGATGAGGACTTCCGTCTTGTCCGAGTTTAGCTTCAGGCGGCTGTTCGTCATCCAGTCGGCGACTGCTTTGATTCCCTCGTGGAAGTTGGTTTTGGCGGAGTGTGGGTCCTTGGTCAGGCAGAGGATGAGATGGGTGTCGTCGACGTAAAAGATGATGTTCAGGTCGTGCCGGTGGGCCACTTGTGCAAGGGGCCATGTAGACGTTGAACAGGGTTGGGCTGATGATTTCAGAGACATTTGATTGGAAGGGTGGGAGGCGGACTCTCTGGGTTCTACCAGAGAGGAAAGACGTGGTCCAGTACAGGGCCTTCTTCTGGATTCCAGCTTCTTGGAGGTGTGTTCTTAGTGTGCGGTGGCAGACCGTGTCGAAGGCGGCTGACAGGTCCAGGAGGATGAGGGCTGACGTTTCGCCGTTGTCTAGTTGGGCACTGATGTCATCTGTGGCTGCGATGAGGGCTGTCTCGGTGCTGTGGTTACGTCTGAATCCTGACTGGGATGGGTCTAGGATGTTGTTGTCCTCGAGGTGGCGGGTTAGCTGCATGTTGGCGATTTTCTCGATGACCTTCGCCGGGAAGGGGAGCAGGGAGATGGGCCGGAAGTTCTTGAGGAGGGTGTTGAATTTGGCGTGCTTCCAGCTTTCCGGGAATGTTGCTGAGGCGAAGGAGATGTTGATGACCTTCCGTAGTTGGGGTGCGATGGTTGCGTCTGCTTTGTTAAAAACGTGGTGTGGGCAGGTGTCTGAAGGGGATCCAGAGAGGATGGAGTTCATGACTTTGCGTGTCTCGTCGTCGTTGACGTGGGACCAGGAGGTCAGCTGGGTGGTGCAGGTGGTGTTCGGGGTGGGGTCTGTTGCGGTCGAGGCAGGTGAGGTGTTGCAGCTGTTGTGAATGTCGGCGGTCTTGCGATGGAAAATGTTGGCCAGTGAGTAGCACAGGTCTTGTGAGGGCGGGATGTCGTTTGTGCTGGTGTTGGCGTTGGAGAGTTCTTTAACTATGTTGGAGAGTTCTTTGCTGTCGTGTGCGTTGTTGTCCGGGCGGGCTTTGAAGGAAGATCTCTTGGCTGTTCTGATGAGGTAGTGGTGTCTGCGGATGGCGTCTTTGTGGGCTGCGTAGCTGTCTGGTGTGCGGTCGTGGAGCCACTTCTTCGCCAGTTTTCGGCGTGTGCGTTTGGAGGTCTGGAGTTCTTCGGTGAACCAGGCGGCTTTCTTGCTGGAGTGGTTGGTGGAGGGTTTCTTGAGTGGTGCGAGGGTGTTGGCACAGTCGTTGATCCACTGTCTGAAATTTCGGGCGGCGGCGTCTGTGTTGGTGGGGTCGGTGGGTGCGTTCTGGGCTAGTGTGGAGGTCAGCTGGTCTTCGGTGATTTTGCTCCAGCAATGGTGGGGGAGCCGTTGGGTGCGGTGGTGTGTGGTTGGTTTCTTGAAGGTAAAGTGGATGCAGCGGTGGTCGGTCCAGTGGGGTTTGGAGGTGTGGTTGAAGGTGACGTGGGTGCTGGTGGAGAAGATGGGGTCAAGCGTGTGGCCGGCGGCGTGGGTGGGTTCAGTAACGAGTTGACGGAGGCTGAGGTTTGCGAGGTTGTCGATCAGGGCAGTGGAGTTGGAGTTGTTGTTATTTTCTAGATGAAAGTTCAGGTCCCCGAGGAGGATGTAGTCCGTAGAGGCGAGTGCGTGGGTGCTGGCGAGGTCAGCGATGGAGTTGCTGAAGAGGGCCCGAGGTCCGGGAGGTGTGTAGACGAGTTATACTCTGAGGGTGGTGTTGGGGTCGCTGTGGATCCGGAAGTGAAGGAGTTCGGCGGAGTTGAGGCAGTCATCTGTGAGGGTGTGGACCCGGAAGGTGGACTTGTGAACGATGGCTATTCCTCCTCCGGCGCCGTTGGTGCGGTCTCTGCGGGAGATCTTGTAGCCGTCTGAAATGGCTATGGTGATGTCGGGCGCCGAGGAGTTGTTCCAACAGGTCTCGGTCAGGAAGGCGACATCTGGGGCGGATGTGTCGAGCAGGTCCCAGAGCTCGACGGGGTGTTTGGATGCTGAGCAGGTGTTGAGGAGGATGCAGCGGAGGTGGTTGGGTTCAATCCCCGGAGGTTTGGCGGTCCTGTCGCATGTGAAGTTGCAGTTGTGGCAGGAGAAGGGTCCGTGGGTGCGTTTCGGTGCAGCCTGGAAGCAGTGGTGGTCTCGGCCGGTGTTGAGAGCGTGGAGGGTGTTGGCGTCATATCGGGATCTGGAGGTGTGGCGTGTGCGGGGTCCAGGGGTCCTGGCACTGGGCGCGGTCCAGGTGCGGACGGGCGCAGACGGGCTTGCCTCTGGCGCACCAGAGGCGCGCGTCCACTGAGCGGCCACGCAGCGGCTGCCATTTAAGGCTGGAAGGGAGGAGCAGCTGGGAGGCGGGGCGGCGAGGTTGCAGGGCCGCGGGGGGCAGCTGCGGGAAAGAAGAGGCAGGCTGGGGTACGGAAGTGAAAAAGGGGGGAGGTGGGGGAATCGCCCAGGGAAAAGTACAAGCAATAAAGAAACAAAATGCTAACAGTGACAACAAAATACTAAAAGCCAATGACAGTCACACAGCTCAGGGGCACAGCGGAATGGAACTCACGAACGGCGGCAGCAGCAAGGGGAGGCAGCGACGCACTGGTGGAGCTGTGCGGCGGCAGAGAAGCGACCTGGCAAGAGCAAGGTCAAGGGTCGGAACTTTGACACTGATCAGCAGTGGCAAAGTGTCGAAAGCATCTAAATTGGCAACACCATGTCAGAAAAAAGGTCTAGGGGGAAAGCAAAAAGTTTATGGAACTTTAGCCAAAAAAAGGGCCAAGTCCAACACTCTATTAACACAGTAGGAGAAGAGTGGTTTACCCCCTCTTAAGTGCGCAATGACTGGTCGGCCCTCTCGGGCCACCCAAACCAGTCATGCACAGTTTCCCCTTCTCCATGCAGGCGACATTAAAGCCAGCAGGGAGAACATGCCCCTGCTAAGCGGCGCTCAAACCAATCACAATGCTTGGAGTGTTGTGATTGGCTTAGGGGAGGGAGCCTGGCTGCCTGCTTCCTGTTCCTGGAGCGGAGACAGGAGAGCAGGAGCAGAGACTCTGAATCCGGCGGAAAGGTAAGTTATTTTTTTTTCATTATGCTCCATCCCACGCGACCCCCCCTGCGTGCCATGCCAGCTGCAACTGGCGGCAATGCTCCTCTGCCATAGCAGAGGAGCCGCCCCTGGATTTTGATTACTTGTTAAGCACAAGAAGAGCAAGTGGTGGAGTTGCCTTTTGTAGGTGCGGCTCATGAGAAAAATAAAAAAAAGCTTATGAGTAGGCTGTTGGGGAAAGATTAGCCTCAATTCTAAGGACCGTGAAGGGAAAGAGTATATCTCAGACTAACGAAGATTATAGGTACGTGCCAACCCTCCTGATTCAGGCGTAAGACTATAGATTTCAAGGCTGTTCTTCCGCCTCCCAATTTGTGCATGCAAAAACCGTATTTCTCGCTGAGTTTCAGCCGTCATGGACTGGTTTAGTGCGACTTGGAGTATGCACTGCCAGTAACCTGCTCCTGCAGAAGACTGTACAACATGTTTGTCACACTCACTTTGCCTGCTATAGTGCTTTCTCCGTGCTCCCGACAGATAAGGAAAAAACTTATATTTGCATTTCTCATATCCGATCCTGCATCAGCACACTTGGAAATTCCATCCAGGCCAATAGATTCAGGCTTCAGTAGAAGTCAATGGGAGAAATACATTCTCCAGAATTTTTATTTTTATTTCCTACTTCCTCTTCTAAAATGTTGGCATGTATGATAATCGGGCTATTACCCTCGCCACGGCACGCAGAGGAGTCATTTTAGAAAAAAAACATTGTGGGCCCTTTGTTAAGCTTTGCACCTGGCTTCCGCCTGTTCCTGCTTCATGGTGATTTACGAGTGTGTTTTTGCCACTATTCGCAAATCTTTAGTAAATATCAATTGAGAATCACAATTTGGTAATGTCAGTTAAGAGAGTCACTAATTTACCGATTTGCAAATTTGTTTGCTAGCCATTATTTTGTGAGTCTGGCATTTGGGACCTTTAGTGCTTAACAACAATTTGTTGTGGCAGTCACAAGCCAGCTTGCAAATTGCAAAACTTTAATGCCCCGAACCCTGATTGTCATGACAGACCTAGAGCTAGACAGTAACCCTTGATTTAAGAGTGTTGTGTGTAGTGTGAAAGAGAAGAGTCATTACATAAGAGTTTGTGGTGCGCTCATATTTCCCCGGTCCAGGTGAAACACACTCATTTGCATTTTGGGATTTGTAGTCCTGGTTATCTCATTATATACTCATCGACTTGGGAAATTTGAGAGTTCTACAGTTTGCTCTTCAAGATAGTTGTGAGAGACAATAGAGCATTGTCAGACTGTCGCCCACTAAAGTTTTTATCATTTGGAAGAAGCTGAGAGGGAGATTTTACAAGAAGAAATAGGGGGACTTTAACTTCCCCCCTACCTAGCGTTGGACTGACGGAAGCTTTAAGGAGAAATCCTTATATAAGTTCTAGAAACTTTTTTTGCAAGAAAAAAGAGGCTGTCTCCCACGTCACTCAGGTGTATGTGATCGAATTACTGCAACTAAATTAAGAACTGAAATGCACAGGGAACATTACAGGGCGATGACGCAAAGATATACACACGGCACCCTTTCTTTCTGTTGACGAAGTAAAAACATCTGCGGCGTTTCCAAGTCAGATATTGAGCAACAAAATATTTCATGTACTTCCTCGGCGGCTGGGGGGAGCCTGCCAGGAAACTAACTTCCTGTGTTGGGTCATTCCACTTTCGTATATTCGGGGTGGAGTTTTTAAGCAACACGAACTCCCAAATCGTTTCCCTGCAAACTGGCAGCTGCTTACGAATTTCTTGAAAGATGTTTTAAAGCTCACGAGAAATATTTACTCGCCTGCATTGAAAAACGGAGCGCTTGCTTCTTGTTTCGTTAAAACGTCCTCACCCCGTCACCCCTATACTTCTCATATGGCTCAACCTGAAAAAAAAAACAGAACTTTAGTTGCAGGATGTGTGGCTCTACGCCTGGCTGTCAACTTCGGAAAGCGCTTCCTGGTTCCAGCTCGAAATAGGCAGACACCGCAGCTCAGGTACGGTCACTAAGAGAAAAATGTTATATAAATGTCTAGTCTGAAGGCTGCAGGTTTTGAGAGGGCATTCGCTTTAAATCAAATTAAATTTATTCATTGTATATGTCCTTTTTAGTAGCCTTGAATTGCCATGCTTTTATTATGCATCGTATTGAAGCTAGATTTATACAGAGCTTACTACCCCTGACGAGGCTTTTGTGTTTGTGAAACATTCTGGAAGGGCTCACTGCTTTACCATGAATCGGTGCAAATTCTACGGTAGTGCTTGCTTCGGTCATTCTGGCTTCTTTCTTTAGTACTCGGGTGCTTTCTTCGTGTTTTCCACTTGTTCGATATCATGTTTAAAATAGAAGACGTTGTTATTTACCCCCCATTACCAACCTTGTCCTCGAATATTGATGGCTCACGACCATTAATAACAACGCAGCAATGTTGTCGTTTTTTATTTTTTGGTATGGTGTCGCAAGCCGCCAGGCAGGTTCAGTAATTTAGCTACAGCGTTTAGTGGTGCTTAACCAACAGAGCGCCAGGTTGTTTTTGAATGGTGGCGGGATAGAAGACAGCTGGGTCTTTTAAAATAAGCCAACGTAATAATGAAGGCTCTTGAAAGTGTCGTTTACTGCTATCGAACTTTAAAGTTAGCCAAATACTCTTTACTTTGTACATTCATAAAGTAGTTTCATAGCCAGTGGAATTAAGCAGAAATGGACGACCAAATTCTGCAGCAAGAAATGGCAAATTATGTGGCATAAGGTGGCACCATTATTTCGCCATTTTTGTCACAGAAGTTTACACTGTCAAGGGAAAATATTCACTTTATTGTTACCATGTTAACGCCTGAATGCAGCAACTAAGTTGCTGTGTTTTTTGTCACTTTTGATCTGTTTGAAATTGTACTCCATGTTATTTTTTGTTGGAATCTGCAAATTATGCGGTGGGTGGTGGTGCATATACAGTAAAAGTGGGACTGTGTCTGTAACAACCTGCAAGACAAGCAAGGTTCAGGCTGTATGACTGGCTCTGGCTTGGCCCTTGTCCCATAGGCACTTGCAAGCCAAAATCGAGCTATTTCTGCCCCTCCCTATTGCAATATTAAAAGATAAAAATAAAATTGAAGCCACTTGACAGTTGATGGTACAAAATCTAAAAAGGTGCGTTTTTTCTGTGTGTGAGCTGCAGTTCACAAGCGTCCCGTTGAAAACCCGTGGGGATTGAGTCAGTCTTGTTGATTTAATAATCAGTGTAAATGCTGTCATTGAGGTGGTGACCCTCTGCGCTTTTCATGCACTGAAAGGAAAGGCGTGCCATTAATTTAAAAATAGCCTCCTCCCTTCTCTTACATTGAGGAAGAAAGTAGTTTGACTTTTTTAAACGTCTTTTGAATCGAATAATGATTTAACACAAAACACTATCCGTTGGGAGTAAAGGGGCAGAGAAGGAGATATTCAGCCAGTGGTTGAAATAATTCTATATATAACCAGGAACATTGGGTTCAGATCTCCGCTTCTTCATTTGCCCGATAATGTGCAAATCATTTTACTTAACTGTCAAATATGGGACCACCTTGAAGAAATTTAGTTCAGGATGAATGCTACCTAAAATGCCCACATATGGTTTAATAGACACTAATGTTGCTCCACATGACAACATTGATATTGCCCAGCTATACGTTGTAAATGACCATCTCTTGGTTCTCTCAATGCGATTCTGTCGGTTTGTTGAAGGTGATAAAACGTTTGTTTAAAAAAAAAAGTATTTTTAACAAATGTCAGTGCAGAGATATATAATCTATTGTACTGAAGAGAAACATAAGCATTCATGAACTAACCTATTTTTAACTTAAATAACCTCTATTGTGTTTTTCGATGCTGTTGGCTGCACAATTTACATTGTGAATCTGTGAATGACTCGGCTTGTGCTCTTCGAGCCAACCAAGTGGTGTGTGCTCACTGGTTAGAGGCGGCAGACCCGGAAGCAGAGGTCGACCCGGGACCAGGGTTCGATTCCCGACGCGGCAGGGTCTTGGGCCATGGTCAGCGGACTCGATAATTCTCGCCTCGGTGCCTACTACAACCATGGGTCCCACTCAGCAACTCTGGGCAATAGCTTGCTTAATCTCTACTAACGGCCCCATCAGCGCCGGGGATGCTTGTCTTCACCTTGGAGGTGCCCAGGAGGGACCATCTCACAGGGAAAGCCAGGATGGGTTCCCCAGCGGTATACAGCGCCGGGACGCCCCTTTGCTGGGGCAGCTGTGCGCTTTACAAGTATACGACATTAACATTAAGTAAGACCCCTTCCTGTCTCTGCTCTTGCTCAGCTCTTTCTGTGAATTTTCACGCTTGTCCACCTCTTTATATTTGTTTTTACCAACTAATTTGTACTTGGGGGTTTTAAACTCAAAACATAAAAATCTGAGATTATTTTGGAGGGCTGATCGAATTGAAAACTATATGGATTTCACAGAGGCCTGTGAAGGTACAGACATGTCTCTTTAATTTGGAGGAGGAAGGCATAACACAATTGAAACATAACAAAGCTTCTAAAATAAGATGCCAGTTTTTAGGTCGAGCCTGGGCAGTGCATGCTCTGCTCTGTGAGACTCTCCGCCCATATTTGTCATTGGCTTGTTTCGTCCTTTGTAAATGCTGGCTTCAGATTCGTTATTAGGCTTGTTAGTCCCTCCTTAGTAGCGCCTTGTCTTCATTTGTAACCTCCCATGAGGACTGGCCCTTTTACTTCAGTTGTTACACGGTATGTCTTCTTTAGTCTGTAAGGAGCAGCACGATTTTCTTTAATGAGTTTCTCTTACTGCAGGAGGGTCTCTCGTGCGCAGTTGTGACTATCAGCTTATCTATTTAATCCCTAGCAAACGGGGAGTACTTCAGGGGCCATGGGAGACAGAAGGGGACAACTCAGCTATGCCTTCAAGCATTTGGAATGCAATAGGTCTCCAATTTCTGAGAGTTTGAGCTATTGGCATTGTAAATGACAATGCCTTTTATTTATTTTTTTTAAAACCAAAACATAAATGAGACTTTGTCGTTAAAAATACCAACAGCTCAGACTCTCGTAATTGTGAGGCCTATTGCATTGCAGATGCTTGTTTATAGTACTTATTTCAATATTCTTGTAGTGCAGAAACTACATTGGTGCAAGTACTAACTGAGTGGTACTCCCCAATAGTGTGAAAGGCCTTTTGCACAGTTTTTGTTTGCTTATGATGCACTACCCCAACAGCCGTTTGCAGTGCATATGAAGGTTTTGTGCACACCTTAAATAAATCAACATCAGCTTTGTGATATGATCATTTTAATCTCGATATAACAATAGTAATCGTAAACATTTCTTTATTCTTCAAGTGCAAATTTAACAATATTAAATTGATTGCAGTGTTGTGTATAATTCGTTGTGGTTAAGAGCGCAACACCAAGCACATGGTTCGTCCTTACATAGGTCTCTTTGAAGGCTGTCCAGCTTAAAAAAGGCAACTATAAGAATATTTATTCACTAAATCATGTGTATATTTCAAAAGTCAGTACAAAATATGATTCAAATATGGTGACCATTTACAACTCTGAAACGAAAATGTAAGTCAACCAACATATCTATCTATCCCTCTTGGAAAAGTATGATCTAGTATGGCATCGGCAAACCTTATTTGTTACAAAAAGTGATCCAGGAGAGTCACCAGAAAAGGGATAAGAAGTAAGAACATTACGGACTACAAGAAAAATGTGCCATGTTAGTGATAGTTTGCATAGGACCATATATATTATCTAAAAGTGACTTAATCTCTAGTTTAATCTTTTTGAGTGGTGATACTGACAACGTAAAGTAGTAATATTTATACCAGGATCCTCAAAAGAAGCAAGTTTGAATGATTTCTATTTTTGAAGACTATACAGCATGCGTAGAGAATAATTAAATCTCAATGCAGTTTTATACTGCCTGATATAATGTAAGAGGTGAGTTCAACTTGGTGTTAAAAAGGGGCCCACGTAAGCCAATATCATCATTAAAGAAACTCAAGTTAGGAATAGATGCCATCTTGGAATGGGTAATAGTAACTCCCGTTGTAAGAAAAGCGGAAATATTTAGTAAATGTGTAAAAAAAAAAAATATATATATATATATATATATATATGATGGGTGTGTAAGTCATGATCCTTCCTCAAACAAGCACATATTTCAATTTCCTAGAAAAAATTCAATTCTATGTCTTGATTCAGTCCTATGTCAATACTACGTAGTTTAATAAACCATTTAGCTTCAGTTTGACCTAATGTTAGCCCCCATTTCCCCACCACCCAGATTGATTTCTACTATTTGAAGACCATGAAAGTTTACATCTATGGTATTGTGATGAATGTGGTTCCTAATGTATTGTTTTCAGAAGGGGATCTTGTCGATTTCTGATGTGTTCTTGAATCCTTTCTTTTGAGCAAGAAATGGTGCTGCCTTCCTTCATAGATTGGTACTATTATTGAATAACAAAGTACAGATTTCGTGTTACAGTTAATAACGTCATGAATTGTGTATATAGTCTTTGAATTGTAACTAAACTCTGCAATTTTACAATCTGAGAGCTGGCACGTGCTAGAGTGCCCACATTTATAGGAGCCCTTATTGAGCTGTATAATTTAATTTTGTAGTAACATTTAAAATAGGTTTTAAGAAGCTGTGGCACATCAGCTCACACTGGGTGCGCCCCTTTTGGTATGTTACGTTATAGCTTTATTTAGCAGTGAATTTTTATATGTGTTGTCCCCTTGGAGGATGTGCCTATAACGCTGTACACTCTGGTATATGGAGCTACTCTGAAAGTTACATGGTGTGATTATGACTATTCTTTCACCTTCTTCTGTCCTATGTTTGTTTGTTTTTTGGAATAGTAACACATGTCTCATAGTCTTTAGTGCTCTCTGTTTAGCTAGGATAGTTTAGTTGTAGCCCCTGTCTGTAAAACATATCTTCACTGTTTCCAAGGAATTACGAACAGTGTTCGTGTATGAAGGACTCGTTATTTAGAATAAGTAAAACCTGGATGTGTTTCTGTGGATTGGCATGTATACAGTGCAAGCAGTGTTTGATTGCCTTGATGCTTAGATTATTGGATACAATGTGCAAATATCTAAAGTAGTCATCCTTATACCTGGTGTCCATTCTACATCCTCTAGTTTATTGAGACTATCCTTTGTGTTCCAAATGAATGATAATAGTTTAGTAACCAATGAATAAAAGAAAGTAGCTACATTCTCGGAGAGACTCAAAGTAGAAGAAGCAATTCCAGCTATACTCGTTTGCTGGGTGGAAAGGGACCTTTTTATGTATCAAGTATACATCTTGTTGGCTATGTCTTAAACTAGCTGTATTACAAGTTATAGATTATATATTGTTCTCAACATTCAGCACATTTTACAATATTTTTTACTTCTGTCCAGTATGGGATTTAAGTTTAGATTTGCACATGTCACTATGTAAGCCAGTTGTCTGTCACAGTTGTCACCCTCATGAAACTGAGAGAGGCAGGCCTTTGTCTCACCGTATCACAGCATCAGTATGATCCCTTAGAAATTGAAGTGATAAGTGGTGAATCCCAGGTCTTTATCTCACAATATTACAGCTTCAGTATGATCCCTCAGAAATTGAAGTGATAAGCTTATGGCCAATGATGAGATGCACCACTTGTTATAGTACAGAAACAGAAGAAAGCTTCCTCTTTTTATTATTTTATATCAAAGACCCACTGGTTTAGAGCTTAGACTTACCATTTCCTTGCAAATTGTTTTACGACCAAGCGATTTGTGCCACTCCTTATCAATCGATCGCACTTTCTGTAGATGTATGCATTCATCTTCTGTTTCCCAGTTTATCTAGCTCTCCTTATGATTAGACCAGACTTTGTCTTCCATTGTAATGCTAAGAGTTAGATAAATTGCACAATACAAAAAATACCTAATAATTCATAGCAGCACAACACATTAGGTGAAGCAAGTGAAAGGAAAAGTGAAATACTCTTTTCAGTTTTCATGAATTAGCAAAATAAATGAAAGAAAAATGAATAATTTGGTAGTTAAACTAAATATAGACAGCCAATCATTTTTTGTAACAAACTTTATTCGCGTTTTCCAAATTCAAAGTACAATCGCCATAACAGATAGTGAGTTGAAGCACCCATCGGAGAAGCTGCAGCAAATATTGAACATCATGCAACACTGTTGTACCCACAATCAAATAAACGCAGCCGCCTTTACAATAATAATATACATACAAACCGGTCCACCCCTATCTGATGAGTCCTCACCTTGGTTTGAAAGCAGGTGTCTATCAGGAGTTATCAATGGACAGCCATGCATAATCTGATCCCATGCTCGCGTGTTCAGAATTGCGCTGCCTTTTCTGCACCCAAAGCGTCATGATGGCACCCTCAAATTCCGTCCATCTAGCTAGCTCTCCTCTCCATCCAGGTGGGCTTGTGCTTGGAGATCTCAGTCCCTCCAGGCGCTGTAAACTCTCAGCCTCCGATGGCCTACTGCATCAGACACTGGCACTAATGTGGAGTGCCAGCCCATAGGCTCAGTCCATGTATACATTTGGTGCTGCAGCCGAGTACTGGCCCTTTAGCCCCATTGCTTCTGCACCAATTAAAACACATATTCACTTGATGCTTACCTGTGCAAGGACCTTTCTGCCAGAGTCGACTGACTTGTCTTCCTCCCAGCCTCCAGGAGGAACGCTGCATTCTGACCCAGCGTTCTTTCAACATTAGGTTTATTGTAACTAGGTGGGATGGGAAGAGTTAATTTCAGTTCAATCCAATCCTTTTATTGGATTTTGAAAAGAAAAAAATCATAAAAGTTAACTTAAAAATACATCATTTATATATTAAAAAAGATCGACAGATCTTTAAAATGCTGAATACAAGGAAAAAGAGGTAACGTTGCAATATAGTGAGACAGCAATTCGTGCTGCTTGTAGTGTTGTGCTGGGGCAAGGATAACCTAGGCCGCGTAGTGGGGCCTAACCTACACACTGTGCTTAAAACCACGACACAGAGTCTAGCTACTGCTTAGGGGCAAAGACCACGTGCGGTCTTACGCCCGTTTATACCCGAGGGCTACCCCGCCCCCGGGCTGCATGCGTGCGTGCGTGTCTGGACGGGCCGGGTGGCTCCGACAGTACATCCCTCCAAACTCACAGATGTTTAGTCCAGCCTCACTCAGAGTCCTTTCCACAGCGTACTCTCCACGCGTAGTCGCGGAGCCTTTGACTGGGATTTGGGTTTGGTCTCAGGTTGTACCGTTGGCTTCGTTGCGGGCCGGCCCTTGGCTCTTCAGCTGGTCCTGTAGCAATGTCCTCCACTATTGGGGGTGCGACGACGCCTCCTGCACTTCCTTGGACTTGTTCGGGACCTCTTTCTCGTGGCACTTGTGCTTCTTCCAGAGCGACCGGCAGGTCATCTCCACACTCCACATCTTCCAACCTTGGCCCGGGTGTGGTTTCATCGGGAGTCGCTCTCTTGAACCAGGATACATTCCTTGTTACAACTCGGGTTCCTCGGGACGCAGACACCATGGTGCCACGGATGTTCACGATTTCCCAGATCTCCGGTTCGAAGGTGGTTTGGTACTTCCACTGATGGTGATGAGTCTTGAGGACTACCCGATCACCCACTGCGAGTGGTCTGATTCCTGCTCCTCTCGCTCGACTTACTCGTTCATTTGTCTTCCTCCTCCGATCTTGAGCCTCCTCGTGGTCTAACTCTGGTGCCTGCCACGCCGGGCTCACGGGTATACAGTCTTGCGGTGGTCTCTTGAACATGACATGCGCAGGGGCGCACCCAGTAGTGCAGTGCGGTGTTAGCCGATATGCATTCAAGAACTGTGACAAACATTCCTCCGGCACTTCCCCCTTTTCCACGCCAATCCGGAGAGCTCGATTCATGGTCCGCATAAACCGCTCCACCTCTCCGTTTGCCTGCGGCCACTGCGGGGTAATCTTCCTGTGTCGGATGCCTCTCCTTGCTAGATATGCCTGGAACTCCGCGCCTTGGAACGGCGGCCCATTGTCCGAGCGTACTTCATCAGGATACCCAAACATGGCGAATACCCGATCCAGAGCGGGTTTAACATGACTGAACGCCGTGGACGGGAGCACTTCCACCACAGGGAACCTTGAGCATGAGTCTATCAGCACCATGGCTTGGCGTCCATCCGGGAAGGATCCAAAATCAATGCTTATCTTGGACCATGGGGTATCACACAGTTCTTCAGTGATGATAGGGTGAGGAGTAGGTTCCCCGCCCGTGATGACGCAGGAGTGGCAGTTCCGGATTTCCTGTTCCACCGCATTGTCCATTCCCGGGAACCATACTCTCCCCCTCAGCCGAGCTTTAGTCTTTGCTACGCCCTGATGCCCTTGATGGGCCAGCCAAACTACCTCCTTCTGTAGACTGGAGGGGATGACGATCGTGTCCCCGCGCAGAACCACGCCATGGGGCCCTGCGCTCAGCTCGCTTCGCGCTCGCCACATGTGCTGGCGAAAAGTCTGCTCCTCCGTCGTGAGGGCTCCTGCCCCTTGTAGAAAAGTTTTCCGACTTCTGTCCTCTAGGGTGCGCTTCACATTCCGCAGGCATTCATCTCTCTCAGTGGCGTCCCCGATTTCTTCCAAAGAGAGCGCTTTTGGGCAGGCTTCCTGCGACAGAACCTTCACAAATTCCTCCACTTCGTCGAGGTCCTCATGTTCCAGTTCCGCGGATTCCTGACATGGGTGACGTGACAGGAAATCTGCCGGGTTGTTGACTCCTGGCCGGAAAATGACCTTGAAGTGGTACGTTTGGAGCTGGACAGCCCACCTCTCAATCCTGGGAGGCGCGAGCCTGGCGGTCCCCGCGAACAGCGGAACCAATGGCTTGTGGTCGGTGACCACGGTGAATCCGTGGCCAAACAAGTAGAGATGGAAGTACTGGCACGCCCACTTGATGGCCAGTGCTTCGCGTTCGATCTGAGCGTAGCGCATCTCTGTAGCGGTCAGTGCCCTGCTGGCGTAGGCCGTGGGGACCCATGTGTGATCTTCCGCCTTCTGCAGCAGGACTGCCCCCAACCCCACCGGGCTGGCGTCCACAACGACTTCAGTTTGGCGATGCGGTCTGAAGTATGCCATGACTTTGTCATCCACTAGGGCCTCCTTCACCGCCCGGAATGCCTCGTCTTCCTTCCTCGACCATGTCCATGGCTTGCCTTTCTTGGTGAGTGCTCTCAGCGGTTCCGACAAAGACGCCAGATTGGGGATGAAGCGGCCGCAGTACGTGGCCATCCCTAGGAAACTGCGAACCTCCGTCGCGGATGTTGGTTTGGGCGCTGATCGGATGGCGTCCGCCGTCTTGGGGTCCACCCGCAGCCCCTCACGCGAGAAGATGTATCCAAAGAATTCAACAGACTCGTTGTAGAATGAACACTTTTCCCGGTGCAGGGTCAGCCCGTGATCCGCAAGGCGCTGAAGCGCAGCACGCAGGTGTCCGTGATGTTCTTCTAGGGTTTTCGAGAAGACTAAGATGTCGTCGCTGAGGTTAATGACGCCTGTCAGCCCCGACAGTGTCTCACGAATCGCATTCTGAAAAACCTCAGCCGCAGAGGACACCCCGAAGCTTAGGCGCTTGAACCTGCGGAGGCCAACGTGGGTCGAGAAGGTCGTGATGTTGCGACTGTCTGGATGAAGCTCAAGCTGGTGGTAGCCAGCGTTTAGATCCAATTTGGAAAACCATTTGGCCCCGTTCAAATCGGCCACAATGTCATCCATCGTTGGAGTTAGGTGTCGCTCCCTTTTTATAGCCATGTTCGGGAGGCGCATGTCCACACACAGCCTGATGGCTCCCGGCTGTTTCGGCTTCGGTGCAACCACCAGGGGTGACACCCAGGGTGTAGGGCCCGACACTTTTTCAATCACCCCTAGTTTCTCAAGTTTGACCAGCTCGTCTTCCACCTGCGGCCGCAGGTGAAACGGCACCCTCCGATGTCTGAGTGCTGTTGGTTTAACAGTGGGATCGACGTGTAGTTTAAAGACCTTTCCTTTTAGCCGGCCCAGTCCTTGGAATAGTGTTGGAAAGTCCCGTAATAGGGCATCGGCGTGTCTCTCGTGCACTTGATTAGCAAAGAATACAAGTTGGAGGTCCTCCGCTGTGTGGCAGCTTAGCAGCGTGCCTCTTCTGCCCCCTGTCACATGGAACTTGGTGGCCACCTTTTGGTCGTTGCACGAAACTTCCACCTCAATCACTCCTCGCAGGGGTAGCGGCTCATCGCTGTCGTATGTGTAAATCTTTGCCTTTGAGGGCAACAGCGGCGGACGAGGATCAAGCTGTTCGTATTGTGTGCTGTCCATGACGTTCACCGACGCCCCTGTGTCGATCAACGCTTGCACTCGGGACCCTGCGATGCCAACTTCGCACATCGGTGGTGGCCTCCTCCTCGATCCATCTCTCCCCACAAAAGAGACGAAGAAGACATCGTCATCATCCTCCTCCCCCAGCCGGAACGCCGTCTGATGCGCGTCCGCGCAAGGGCCGGGGTCTTCCAGGGAGACTTGACGCACGGCCTGCGTAAGGTTCCTTCCGCCGGCACGGCGGCTGCTGCGGCACACCTTCGCAAAATGATTGAGTTTACCGCAATTGGAACACGATTTGCCGCGTGCAAAACACCTTCCGTTCGGGGGATGGTCCATCCCGCAATTTCCACACGCCGACCGGGAGGCGGCGGAGGCCTGGTTCCGCTGCGCTGAGGGCGGGGCCCGTCTGCGCACCACATCCACGTGTTCCTCTTTCACTGACACCTGTTTCGCCGGGGCCACCGGACCGTCGAGCGCGGCCTGCATTGCCTCTGCCCGCGCATTGGAGAGCTCGTGGGACCTGGCCAGCACCAATATTTCATCCAGGCTTATCCGAGGCTGGCGCAGGATCAATCGTCGCAACTGGACGGACCTGCATCCTTGGATCAGTTGTGCTCTGATCTCCAGCGTCCGATCCGGCAACTCGCAAGACGTGGCCAGCTTCCGTAGCCTGGCATAGAAGACATCAATGGGCTCCCCTTTCGCCTGACGGGCCTGGCGCAGTTTGAACCATTCAAAATCCGGGTTCGCGCGGGGGGTCAAAGTGGTGGTTAAGGGCCGTGACGGCCGCAGTGTAGTTATCACCATCACCTCTGTCTGGTAGAGTCTCAAAGAGTTCATATAACTCGTCCCCCCCGTAGCATAGCAGGAGCGAGCGTTTAACTCTGTCGTCCGTCTCTCGTACCCCAACGAAATAGTGTTCCAGGCGTCCCAACCATAGGCGCCAACGCGCCGCTGCAGTAGAGGGCTCCGCCAATTCGCTGAAAGGCGGGATCGGAGCTGCCATGGCGTGTCCTGGCGCCGCAGGCGCGACGGTCGGTGCAGGGTTCTGGGGCGGTAGACCGCCTTGCACCTGTCCTGCATTTGGTAAGGGTGGCGGGGTGGGAACTCGCGGGGCGGGCCCGGTGGCCGCCGCCCCTCCTGAAGCTGCTGCCCCTCCTGTGGCTTGCACACTCATCACTGGAGTGGATGAGGTCGCTGACTTTCAGAGGTGTTGGGTCTGTGAGCAGTGGATGGCACGTGATGTAGAAGCAGGGTGCTTGCAGGCAGGGTGGGAGGATATCAGGCCTTCCTGTAGTCTTGGCTGGCTGGCCTTGGAGCTCCGCGAGAAGCGTGAGCAATGGCATGGTGATCCTCCTGCACCCGCGAGATGCGTGTGAAACGGCAGGGGAGCGCGGTGAGGGCCGAACCAGTCCCTCCGATCGGAGCAGCGCGCGTCTCCCCTCCCCTGCGTAGCGCGGGCTGATGACGGCGCGGGACAGCGTCGCGGGGCTGAGCAGCAAGCTCGAGCTCCCCCAGGCAGCGTGCACCCTCGACCAGGCGTCTCACCTCCAGCGCCGAGACAGGCGCAACTTCTTCGCTGGCTCCGCCGAGGACGGAGCGGAGACTTCCTCCGGGGCGGCACCCACCAGGGAAGACGGCGCCGGCCGCCGGCTCCAGCGCGGACAGCGCGAGCGCGGCCCAGCACCACGGGGTGGCAACCGGTAAGGCCGCGTGGCGAGGCGTGGGTGGAGACCCGCCTCGTCGCCAATGTAGTGTTGTGCTGGGGCAAGGATAACCTAGGCCGCGTAGTGGGGCCTAACCTACACACTGTGCTTAAAACCACGACACAGAGTCTAGCTACTGCTTAGGGGCAAAGACCACGTGCGGTCTTACGCCCGTTTATTTATACCCGAGGGCTACCCCGCCCCCGGGCTGCATGCGTGCGTGTCTGGACGGGCCGGGTGGCTCCGACAGTACACTGCTTACACAACCTCATCCTCCAACAGTAACCTCAGTGAGTCCGTTATGTAACAAAATACGATAATGTACCTTATATGAATAATAAAACAATATAATAGAGTACAATACTAAAAACGTGCTGTTTCCCCTTTAGCCTTGATTTAAAAGCATCTCATTATTAATTGTCCAAGAGATCCGTATATAAAATCAACATACAATATTAACACACTAATATATAAAACCATTTAAAAAAGAGTCTTGAACAAATGTGCCCCGTTTCATGGGGCACGTGTAGAACGTAGACTTATCACTCGCTGTATAAAAATTGCAATCGAGTTACATAACCCAACAATAGATAACTGCAGCAACTCCATTAACAACCCTGCACTGCCTTAAATCTGCATGCCTCAAAAGTGGTAAAATATAAGCAGACCTCAGTGAGGGATAAAATTTGCAGAAGAGGATAAAGTGAAAGGTGCTCTGTGCACAGTCCATCGCAAGGACAAACTGGGAGATTTGCAGAGAATGTACCCTGACTCGCGTAAGCGACAAGAAAGTGAACAGTGTTAAGACATAGTTTTATTAGCAAAAAGCTATGGCTTAATTTTTTGACCCATATAAGGTACGGTTCAGGGTCATGGTAGGTGCTATTTTGTGCATAAGCACTAACTGTAGACAATTTCAAATTATTTCTCATCCTTTCATCTGTATATTTTGCTACAAAAGCTTACTCAAAGACTTGTGAAAACTTGCCCTAAAGGCGGTGGGGCTCTGTCCTCATATTAAGTCCAGCCAACTACAGCTTTTAGATATGACAACCAGGGTGTTCTGAGCTCCTATCTAGACAGTCAGCCACAGTTACAGTTTAATGTAGTCTCCTCCGTCCATGTTCTCAGCTACAACAATAGAGGCTGACGTTTCACAAGGTCACTTGTATACCCCAGTCCTGTGTCTGAATGACAATTAAAGCTACTGGTGGAATTTGGTATAGCAAGTATTTTTTTTAATAAACCTATTTTATACCTTCTCCAGTCCTGGTTGTTCACAGAGGCACCAGACACCGCCACCATATATTGCACCTGAATGACACTTGGCCTTGTAGGTTCCTATCAGCTCTTTGACTGGTTTGCTTCTTAATCTGGTCACAGATCTTAGGACCGCTTCTGTGATCTTGGCCAAGGCAGCTGCCCTGCCGGTTTTCAAAGTGCGCCAGGTCAGCCTGTCATCAAATAGTAATCCCAGGCAAGGATACGAGGGAACCCTACTGATTTTTATCCCATTTTTTTTTTACTTGTCTTCTATTCAGTATCACAGATCTGAATTTGTGCCTCTGTGAAAATCTGTAGCGCTGAATTGCGCAAAGAATACATTTTGCAGCATTCCATTTACAAAAAGTAGCACGCCAATAATGTCATCTGCTGCACTTGCACAGCAAAAGTCACTTTTCCGTGATGCTAAACATTGCCCTAGAGTGCAAAAATAAGCGAGCAGTGTTTTGCAATTCAGGTGTGCCAACTGTTGGGCATAAAAAACATTTTTGTGAGAAACTTGATTGACACGGTCATTTACACTCCTTAGTTTCGCACATGCACCAGTGCAAAAGTATAGTAACTGTAGTCTTGGGCGTATATTGGGCCACCGTATGTACTGTCGTTTACCCCAAAGAAAAGACTCGGAGCCGGGAGCTTGATTCAGGCACGTCTTTATTCTACTAGTGCCTGCCTTCATACTGCCTTTCCCCCCAGGTCATTTCCTGTTTCCCCGTCCCTTCCCATTCCGCCTGCCCTGTCTCAACACAAGGTAAGGCAGAGGCGATACGACACCTCCCCCTTTTGTACAAACAGTCTTACTGTCTCTTAGAGTCTCAATGAGGCGTGCTGGCCGTTTGATGTGTCGTCGTGGACGGCTGGGCTGTTCCAGTTCTTGTGTCCGGTGATTTCTAGCGTCTTCATGTCTTGCCGGGCCGGAGTGATCTCGGTCACTGTTCTCGCTCTGACTCGGGGACTCATCGCTGGAATCATAGATTTGGGTTTCGTCCCAGCTAGTGGGTGAGCACCTTTTAAAGTGTGATATGTTCCGGGTTATTCGTTTGTGGTCAGCCTCTGCTGTGATCATGGTCCCTTTCCGACTGGAGATTCGCAAGGGGTGAGCAAGATATCAACTGCCTGCTTTCGTTCTGCGATCGCGTCTGACCATCATCCAGTCTCCTTCTTGGATGTCTGCATGTTTTGCATGCCTCCGTTTGTCCGCGTAGATTTTCATCTTCAGCTTCTTGTCGCGGTCTAGTTTGACCAGTGTGTCATGATCAGTGGTCACAGTTTGAGATTGTGAGACGTTGTTCAGGGTAGGTAACCGTCTGCTAGGAACTCGTCCGAGCATTAGGGTGGCTGGGCCTTGATTTGTGGTACTGTGAGGCGTGGTGTGGTATGCTCGCAGTACCTCGTTTAGAACTTGTTGTATGTCACGGTGAGTGTGTTCTGCTTGTTGGACTGCCTTTTTGAGAGTCCCCATAAATTGCTCTACCATGCTGTTGGCCTGGGGCCATAGCGGTGTTATCTTCCTGTGCTTGAAGTTGAGGTGTTTTGCAAATTCAGCGAACTCGTGACTATTGAACGGTGGCCCATTGTCTGATTTTTACTCCTACGGCGATACCCCAGGCTGCAAAGGTCTCATCAAGGACAGGGATTACTGCAGTCGCTTTGATGGAGGATACTTGATGTGTGATGGGGAACGAGAGTATTCGTCCATGATAACTACTATGTACTTGCCCGACTTTAGAGGGCCAAAGAAGTCGATGGCCACTTGTTGCCATACCCCGTCCGGTTGTTCCGACATCTGCAAAGAAGCCGGCGGTTCGTCACGAGTTACTAGCTGGCATGAGTGCAGTCTCTGAGTGTGTTTTACACCATCTGGTCGAGTAGCTGGAACCAAACACGTTCCCTGAGTGCTTTCTTGATGGCGACTATTCCTCTGTGGCCTTCGTGGGCCAGGTTGATAATTCCTTGCCGTAGTCTCTGTGGGATTACTATCCTCCACCCTCTCAGCAGTAAGCCATCTGCGCTGATTGACAGCTCTTCTTGAATATGTTTCAATGCCACAAGTTCTTGGGTGTCGTGAGCAGTGTTTTGAGAGTTGTCCGTCAAGTGTCTCCATGAGTTGGTACGTATGCGATCCATGATGTCTTGAAACGTGGGGTCTTGGATGGATGCCTCACGGATAGCCTCCAGTGGTACGGTAGGAGGGCAAGCATTGTCGATGATGAAATGGATGTATTCCTCTGCCAGGGAGCACTTTTCCATGGGTGTGCGATTGAGGGTGTCGGGACATGTAGTCCGCTGGATTCTCTGATTTTCCAGGCTTGTGAATGATGGTATAGACATAAGTCTTGGAGACGCAATCCCCATCTCTCAATGCGCGGGGGCATTTTGGCTATAGGATTGCCGAATATTGTGATGAGGGCCTGGTGGTCCGTGATCAGGGTAAAGTGCTTTCCGTACACGAAAAAGTGAAAGTGTTCGCAGGCCCATACTACATCAAGACTCCTTCTCAGGCTGCGAGTATGCCTTTTCGGTGTCAGTGAGACTGCGACTGGCATAGGCGACTATGTGGCGTTGTTCAGAGTCCTCGTGGTATTGTGCAAGGATGGCGCCTAGTCCCACCGGGCTGGCATCAACGGTTATTTCAGTCTTTCTCTTGGTGTCAAAATATGCTAGGTTGATGGCGGAACTTACAGCCTTCTTGATTTTGTTGAAAGCTTGGTCGCAGGCAGGTGTCCATAGGAATTGTTGGCCCTGACGAGTGAGTTCTCTGAGTGGGTAGCTGATAGTTGCACAGTCTTTGATATAGCGGGCACAATAGTTTGCCATCCCTAGAAATGATCGGAGGTCACTGACGTCTTGTGGTTGTGAAGTATCTGCGAGGGCTGATACTTTCTCCGGGTCTGGTTTCATGCTGTCCTTGGAGAAAATGTGACCATAAAATTTTAGAGTTGATTTGTGGAATTCACATTTGTCTGAGTTGAAAGTGAGGTTGGCATTTAGCAGTGCGTGGCGTACTCTGTCTAGGGCTGTGTCATGTTCAGTTTGATTGTTTCCGAATACTAAAATATCATCGCTGTAGTTGAAGGCATTTGGGATACCTTGAATCACCTGACGGATGGCTTCCTGGAATATCTCGGCGGCCGAGGATATCCCGAAATTAAGGCGTTTGTAACGACAAAAAAACCTTGGTGGGTCGTGAATGTTGTGATGTAACGTGATTTCTCGTGCAGTTTTAACTGGTGGTATCCCTTGTTGAGATCCAGTTTTGAGAAGACTGTTGCCCCGTTAAGGCGAGCGATCATGTTGCTAATATGGGCTCCCAGATGTCTCTCCCTTTCGATGGCCGTGTTAGGCGCGCGCATGTTCACACACAAGCGCACTTTGTTGTCTTGCCCTTTCTTAGGTACTACCACCACCGGCGATACCCAGGGTGTGGGTCCTGAGGAGCGTTCGATGATATCTGTTCTTAGTAGGTCTTGTAGTTCGTCATCTACTGCCTGTTGTAGGTGAAATGGTAACTTTCTGTGATGTTGCGCCACAGGCGTTCCTTTCTCGTCAATGTACAACCTGACCTTGAACTGGTTGAGTTTCCCCAGGCCCTTGAAGAGATTTGGAAATTTAATGACGATATCTGGGGCGTCTTATATCATGTAGAGGAGGTCAACAAGCTTCAAGCGTTCTGCGGTTGGCAAACTGAGGAGACAGTCTGCTGCATCGGGACCTTCAACTACTTGAACATAGGCTTGGATCTGTCGGTCTTTGTAGGCCAGTGTTCTGCTAAACCGGCCTAGACATGGCAACGGTTTCCTGGACATCCATATGTAAACTCGGACGGCTGCTGGTTCTAGTTTTGGTCTGGGTTTCATGCTTTGGTATTCAAGGGTGCAGATATAGTTCAGGGACGCTCCTGAGTCCAGCACAAATTTCGCAGGGTGATTTCCTGTCCTGATGTCCAATTTGGGGTACTTCTTTAGTCGGTCTGGATCTAACACCATGCATGTATATTTGTCACTGTCTTGCGACACGGGTGTGGGTGACGATGATTCTCTGGAAGTTGATCTTCAAGATTTATATGAGTTGGCTGAGCGATCACTTGATCTTGACAAGCTAGAGTAACGTCCTTCTCTCCCTTTTATCGCTCAAGCATGGTGACGCGTGCTCGGCCGTGACATGGTTGTCTTTCGCTCCGACTGTCGTGTTTGATAGGCTACTTCAAAATGATTTTCTCTTCCACAGCGGTGGCATTGTTGGCCAATGGCAGGGCACTGCCCCGAGTGAGGGTATTCTTGGCCACACCTGTAGCATTTCGACGCAGGTTTGCTGCTTCTATTATGTCGTGGTTCATGACACGATGACGTCCCCCGGGAGGTCTGTGGGAATTTTCTTGATTTGTGGTGATCCGAGCGAGGTTTCGTGTCTGTGCAGGCTTGCATTCTGAATGCCTGTTCCTTACTTTCAGGCTTGTTGGCTTCCATCTTTTTTGCGTGATCTTCCGCTTGATCATTTATTTGTGTCATCTCTTCTATTTCTTCCAGAGTGTAGTGTTTTTTCAGTAGTCGCCGACGCAAGGATTCAGATTGGCAGCCTTCGATTATACGTAGTTGCAACGCATCCTCTGTGGTGAAGGCATCAAACTCAGTTTCGGGCTAGGCGTCTGATGCGCACAATGAAATCACACATAGGTTCATCTTTTTCTTGTGACGCTAAGTTGAACGTATAACGCTCCTAGTCCAGGTTATGTTTGTGTAGGAATTTCCGGTCAAGGGCCCCCTTTACATCGTCCTAGGAGGCGGCGCTGGCAGTGGGCAATTCTTTGATAATTTGCGCAATGTCCTACCTGTGAGAAGTTGGCCTGGTATATGATGCTCACTAGTTGTAGTGATCACCTTGCCCATGCCAAGCAACCCTTATGATGATTGGTGTAAGTCAACCTTATAGACCAGCTATCCTAGTAGCGTGGACAAAGCAGTCTTAGGCTAAACTCTGTAAAGGCATGTGAAGCAAGCTGTTTTACCATACACAATCCCCTTGAATACCAAATGAAAGGAAACCACACAGATATATATTGAAAATAAATATATATATTTATTTACTACAAATCCCCTATACTCTTTATGAGCACAGAAGCAAATGCGTTAAAACAAAACACAGTTTAAATACACAAAAGTTGCACAATATGGATGAGCCCTAGGGGCCACCTAAACCATATACTAAAATAGTGGTATAAGAACCACCTAGCTGAAAGGAAGTAGGCCTAGGGCCTTGGGAATCGCTGGAGCTGTTCGGGACTAACCGTGAAGAAGTCAGGAAAGGCCCGCGGGACTCGGGTGCAGTGCGGAATGGTTACAAAGTTAGTGTTTATGGAACTTTCCAGCTGACCTAGAAGGACACAACTTTAGAACTAGGCACTAGAGGTGTATACCAGTGTAGGAACACCGGCGTTGCTGAGTTAACTCACCCACACAAAGCAGGTGCACAGGTGCGAAGTAGTGTCGGGTTTCGTCACGCAGGTCGATGGTGCTTGGAGCTGAAGATGCTGCAGGCGTCGAGACGAGAAGAGTTCCGGTGGATCCAAGGGTGGATCTGAAGTGGTGAAGACCTGAAAGCAGAGGGGACAATGTTCAAAGTCACTAGCCAGTGACTACCGTGGAACCAGGATGGAACCAGGCGATGTTGGGTGCAAACAGGCGATGAGGTGCAGCTTGTCTCCTCAGCCACGTGGACACGAAGAGGTCGAGGACGTCCAGGAGTCGATCACGAGCTGTCACACGAAGGCTCTAGCTGATGGCGGTGTCGGCAACTTGATCGGAGCAAACAGGCCTTCGCTAATGCAAGCCACGCAGGAAGTGGAAAAAGCTTACCACTCGGACCAGCAAGGTCAGAGCGGGTGCTCCTTTTTACAGGAGCGAGGGCAAGTCTGGAGCAACCAGACCCGCAGTGTAAATTGTAGGTTTCGTCGCCAAGATGGCCGCTGACCACGTGGCAATTGGCCGGGATGGCGCGTCGAGTGGCACGATGCAAAAGGGCCCCACCCAGATAGTGGAGATGCTGGGGGGCTGATCTTCGGTGCAAGGGCTGCTCGGTTGTGGGGCTTCTCAAACCCCAAAGCACAGCGTCGATGGTGCCTCGGGTGCTGCGCAGTCAGCTTCTCGGGGGTCTTTCGAGATGTCTCTCGGTACCTCCACGGGTCCCTTCTTTGCAGGGACTGTGGATTGGGCTGTGAGAAGTCTGGGAGTCTGGATCTTGTCGGGCTCTGGGCTCGGGCTACGGCAGGAGGCGGCGGCAAAGCAGACGTTGAGTTGCTGGATGGTGCCTGTGTTCACAGGATGGCCACTCCTAGGCCACAAGGGAGATGCTCTTCAGTCTTCTGTGCAGCAGAATGTCGAAGTCCGGCGTCTTCTTAGTTTTAAGTTGATTTCAGGATGATCTGAGGTGCCATGGCACTGCTCCCACTCTTATTCCCAATCTGAGGGGTGGATCACCTGCTAGGTCCCTCCTCTGGGTGGGACCAGGAAGGGGGCGGTTACACCCCCTTTCCTTTGTCCAGCTCCGTGCCAGGACTGGGGCTTGGAAGCCCCAGGACCGGTTTGGACTGGCCTATGCATGAGGACACCTTGTGTGCCCCGGGCATGTCTGATTCTATTCAGCCCTGTCCTACCCAATACACAAAATCCTGTCTGGGGTGGTATCACCTCCCAAGGCAGGAAACCCTTTGTCCAAGCTTCCCTCGCTGGAAGGACTCCCAGCAGCAGGAGGTCAGACTTGTGTCTGTGGTGGCAGCATCCATTTTGTGATGCTGAGGCTCTGGTTAACTTTAACCGGGGTTAAGGCTATGTACATGTCGTGTCCCTCTAGATGGGTGGAATTCTATCCCCGTCGACAGAACTGTCGAAGGGATAGTATTCCAAATCGTATGACACCTTACTCGACATGTTTTGATAAAGCCAAACCAAAGTTAGCATATAACCGCGAGGATTACAATGCATTTAAGATTATATGGTATGGCAATATCCTGGAACAGCTAAGGGAGTTTTTCCCGACAGCTGCAGACAGGCTCAGCTAATGCTAGAGCACCATCTCACATGAAACGACGCACTCTGCCTCCAGGATTGCAGAGGCCTTCCATAGGAGTGGCTTATAGGTTACCATGTGTCCAGTTAGGTTAGATATAGATATACTATATCTAAGTAAGAGGTGATTACACCAACTTACCCCAGCTGAGTGATCAGCCAGTTGTGTCAAATATGGAGGCCAGGCCAGGGGTGGCACAATACATGCTGCAGCCCCAGGTAGGCCTTGGATACAGCTATGTCCTGGGTACCTATGGTACACTGTTACAGGGGCCTATAAGGTGAACCAGTTCCAATTGTGTATGCACCTAAGGTACATAGAGTCCATTTTAAGGAGAGAGCGATTAGCCTGGGGCCCTGAATAGCAGGATCCCAGGCCAACTATGTCAAAAACCAGCTAAACACCAGGCAAAAAGTTTGGGAGTAACCATAGTCAGATATCCACATTCCTACACTACCCAACTAGATTTCGCAGCGCTATTAGTTTTTCCTTGGGATCCTGCACCTGGGACCCTGTCATAAAATCTTCGAAATCCTCCGCCCAGCTTTTCTATTTGGGTCCCATGCTGTTTCCGGAAGTCAGTTCCAGTGGGTCTGGTGGGCGTAAGTAGGATACTCCCATGAATAATTGAGGTGATGGTGGGGGTTGGGCCGCTGCCCCGGTACTTGAGGGGCGCGAGGTATCAGGTTGAGTGGTCATCCTGATTCCACTTGTCAACTGTTTGACTGACTGTCACTTAAATTCTGTGCTTCTTGTGATTTGTTAGGTTTTGCCTGACCTTAAAATGGCCGCCACAGAAAATCCAATAGGAGTCTATGGCCAGCACCTGACTTTAAAATGGCCGCCACTCGGGACAAACTTCTTTCACTCTGAACCTCCTAGTTGGTTCTCTTAAATTGTTATTGCAGTGTTTTAGGCTTTGGTTGCTCCCAATTTCACACGGCATTCAGGCACACCCCTCGCTTGCTCTGCTTTCACTTACAGCGCTTGGGGGAGGGAGGCTCCAGGCTTCTCCTCGTTTCTTTCGCTCCTTCCGCGTGTGCTGCTGAGGCTCAGCTGATTCCTGGTGCAATTTGAGATGAGATGAAGGCTCCTGTGCTTGGGCTTCAAATATTCGGCAGCGCTCCTGCTGGGCAGCGTCCAGGCGACGTGCGGAGCTCCTCTGTGATTTTCGCGCTTTCTTCGCGCCCTTTTCGTCGCGGTGCTATCGGCTCTCCAGTCTTTGGCCATACACTTACGGCAGGGGCGCATATGCTGTGGGTTGTGGAGATCCCACCCTCATCGCCCGTGTACTGTCGTTTACCCCAAAGAAAAGACTCTGAGCCAGGAGCTTGATTCAGGCACATCTTTATTCTACTAGTGCCTGCCTTCATACTGCCTTTCCCCCAGGTCATTTCCTGTTTCCCCACCCCTTCCCACTCCGCCTGCCCTGTCTCAACACAAGGTCAGGCAGAGGCGATACGACACCGTATAATATTTATTACTTATTATAAAGCATTGAAAGGGTACCTTTAACCTTTGAAGTGCAGACTTTTCTAAATTTAGAGACCTGTGCAGAGAGCTTTCGATTATTTATTTTATTTTATTTTTTTATATTTTTTTATGAGAAACACTTTCCGTTTCAGAAGCAGTCCCTGACTTACAAAATAAACTAATTTTTACTATTTTTAATTTATGGCTTATCTTTATAATTTGTATTTAGTCCACCTTTTTCTTTCAAACCTATTATTTTCTCATTGTTGCATTTAAATGTCTCATTGTGTGTGTTTTTTTTTTTTTTTGCACCCATACAGAACATGACCTACACCATCAACATACTTTTTTCAATCCCAGGACCCCTGCAACAATTCCATAAGTAAAGCTACGTTATGTTTTCCAAAGTTTCCTGAACAGTCTACATTACAGAATACACATGATTGCTCTGTACATATTAAAAAATACATCTTCATCATTTCAAATTGTCTGACTTTTGTTATCACCCCCTGCACTTAAAAGACGTTGCTAGCTTTCTGTTCTACTTCTCATCATAAAGAAATACAAGCACTGGCAAAGCCCGCAGGTCTGGTTTACAGCGTAAAGGTATACACGATACACGGCATAAGAGCCATTAAATCTACACAGATTTACAAACTGAAATGTAATCTACATTGAAAGCTCTCTTGCCTTGAATACAACCCTGTTTTTGTTTCAATATCAAAAAAAGTTTGATGGCTAGGGAGCCTCCATTTTATAGTCCTTGTTTAGTTTCTTGGACACAGAAATTAATATTTGTGATGGAGGCTTCCTTGCCACTGAACTTCATTTGATATAAACACAAAAACATGGCTCTTGAATACAGGTGAGTCTACAAAATAGACAGCTGTTGCTTTTTTGGGAAAGTAGAAAAAAATGCCTTGCCTCGCTGCATAAATCAGTAAGCAGACAGAGCGGATAAAAGGGGGTAGGGGATATATGGGGGGGGGGGGTAATATTTGTCTCAATGAGTTGGGGTTAATCCCCTTAGAGGACAAATTACAGACCTGCCCCCTCATGTTGTGGCGACGAGTTTGGACCAGCAAGGCTCTGGCATTTAACAGAGCGCTCATTAAAGATTGCCTGACATTGGATGGGGGCCTTGATATTCCTTGGCTGAGGGAGATTAGGGACTTGACTCTGGCCATGTCCAGACCAAAGCTGTTAGGAAACCCCTCATCCCTTTTCTCAATCAGAAGAAGGTCTTTGCAGGATTTGTGTTGAGCAAAGTAGGGGGCTGGAAGGAGGGAGAAGGTCAGGAACGTGCCCTCTGTCATACTGTATACTTCTCTGGCCCCTCTGGAAGGTATGCATCATTATTTGCTACTCCGTATCTTCAGATTTTTCTCCTTTCGACGTTCAGACTTAACCTATTCCATTGGCTGCTGGCATTCCCTCACTGCACAACTGGGATCCTTGTCCCGGCGATCTGATCTCTCCACAAAGTATTTTACATGTAATGTTTTTTGTTGTTGTTTCAGGTTTTACTCCAAACGTAGATCCATGTACTGTTCAAGTTCTCTTGAACAAACTATCCTTTTTTACTTTCCTCGCAGGTACTTCATTTCCTTCAACACCTAGCTTCCTACTAAATGAAAACAACTGTTAATTACTATCTCAGACTGGTAACAAAGATTAGGAGGTCATTGGGGAACAGTGGGGAAGTTACCCTCGGACAGCTCCGAGATCAAAGATGATGTTGCAGTTCTTTGGCCGCCCACCATGTGGTTTTTTAGGTCTCGTGACCTACAATGCGCGCAAGCGCATTGAGGGAACGAGAATTCAAGTGGCCAAAATCCTCTTCAAACCACGGGCTTTCAGCCGCGGTTTTCTTTAAGTTCACGTGAATCACGTGATTAAACATGCACGCGCATCAGCAGCATTTCTCCTGTAAGCTCGCAAAAGGCTCTCCTCCCTCCCCACATCAAAGGCATCAATCACCCTCCCACAGGCTTCCCCAGCGCTGCCCCGCCCCCTGCTTCACAGCCAGGCCATCTGTTCCCTGCCAGACCTCTCACACCTCCGTCACAGCATGCCTGTGTACTTCATAGGCTTATCACTTCACACGGCCGGCCGCAGGCCGTGCAACCAGAGCACTTCAGTTGGTGCGCAGCCCCCCTCCCAGCACTGCCTTGTTACTCTCGGCAGCCGTGAGTCCCTAAACACTTTTTATATTTAATTAGCAGCAGCAGCAGCATTTCTCCTGCGCCAGGCCACATCAAAGGCTCTGTGCCACTTTCACCCACACAGCAACACTTACAGACACGCAACGCCACTCACACCCACGCAAGCCCACTATCATCCACGCAACACCACACTCACCCACGCAACGCCACTCACCCACGCAACGCCACTCACCCACGCAACGCCACTCACCCACGCAACGCCACTCACCCACGCAACGCCACTCAACCACGCAACGCCACTCACCCAAGCAACGCCACTCAACCACGCAACGACAATCACCCACGCAACGACAATCACCCACGCAACCCCACTCACCCACGCAACCCCACTCACCCACGCAACCCCACTCACCCACGCAACCCCACTCACCCACGCAACCCCACTCATCCACGCAACCCCACTCATCCACGCAACCCCACTCATCCACGCAACCCCACTCACCCACGCAACGCCACTCACCCACGCAACGCCACTCACCCACGCAACGCCACTCACCCATGCAACGCCACTCACCCATGCAACGCCACTCACCCATGCAACGCCACTCACCCATGCAACGCCACTCACCCATGCAACGCCACTCACCCATGCAACGCCACTCACCCATGCAAATCCACTCACCCATGCAAATCCACTCACTCACGCAAACCCACTCACACCCACGCAGTGCCACTTTCAGACACACGCCACTCTCACCCACGCAAGCCCACTCTCACCCACGCAACGCCACACTCACCCACGCAACGCCACACTCACCCATGCAACGCCACTCACCCACGCAAATCCACTCACTCACGCAAACCCACTCACACCCACGCAGTGCCACTTTCAGACACACGCCACTCTCACCCACGCAACGCCACACTCACCCACGCAACGCCACTCACCCACGCAACGCCACTCACCCACGCAACGCCACTCACCCACGCAACGCCACTCACCCACGCAACGCCACTCACCCACGCAACGCCACTCACCCACCCAACGCCACTCACCCACCCAACGCCACTCACCCACGCAACGCCACTCACCCACGCAAATCCACTCACCCACGCAAATCCACTCACCCACGCAGTGCCACGTTTACCCACACAGCGCCACTTTTACCCACACAGCGCCACTTTTACCCACACAGCGCCACTTACCCACCCAACGCCACTCACCCACGCAACGCCACTCACCCACGCAAATCCACTCACCCACGCAAATCCACTCACCCACGCAGTGCCACGTTTACCCACACAGCGCCACTTTTACCCACACAGCGCCACTTTTACCCACACAGCGCCACTTTTACCCACACAGCGCCACTTTTACCCACACAGCACCACTTTTACCCACACAGCACCACTTTTACCCACACAGCACCACTTTTACCCACACAGCACCACTTTTACCCACACAGCACCACTTTTACCCACACAGCACCACTTTTACCCACACAGCACCACTTTTACCCACACAGCACCACTTTTACCCACACAGCACCACTTTTACCCACACAGCACCACTTTTACCCACACAGCACCACTTTTACCCACACAGCACCACTTTTACCCACACAGCACCACTTTTACCCACACAGCACCACTTTTACCCACACAGCACCACTTTTACCCACACAGCACCACTTTTACCCACACAGCACCACTTTTACCCACACAGCACCACTTTTACCCACACAGCACCACTTTTACCCACACAGCACCACTTTTACCCACACAGCACCACTTTTACCCACACAGCACCACTTTCAGACACACAACGCCACTCTCACCCACGCAAGCCCACTCTCACCCACGCAACGCCACTCACCCACGCAACGCCACTCACCCACGCAACGCCACTCACCCACGCAACGCAACTCACCCACGCAACGCAACTCACTCAAAGCCACTCACACACACGCAGTGCCACTTTCACCCACACTGTGCAGTGCACAATAGGTCTCGCAGTAGGAAAGTTGGAGCTATTGGTTTTGTAAATGACAAAGCCCTTTATGTTTTTAAAATGAAAACAAAAATAAAAGGCATTGTTATTTGCAATTGTAATAGCTCTAACTTTCCTACTGCGAGACCTATTGGCAACGCCAGTGCTTGTTCCCCTCCTTCTGTTTTCCCTCCGTTAGTGTGCCTGCGGGCAGGGACTCTGCATAGGGGGGCCTGATTTTGAACCCTCATTTTATAATACCATCAAACTCTTAGATTTGTGCATTGATAAGTGATGACTGTTTTATGTCTTATTTAATATCTCTTTTGCACTACCAACACTTTAGTCATTTGATCCCAGGCCGCCCCTTCTCACTTTTTGAGTCTGTGGCCCTCTTGCCTTTTTTTTTTCTTCACCCTGAGGTGTGAGAACATGGCGTTGGACTCTGGCATCCTGATCTCCACACTAAGCCTGCAATCGCTGGTTGTAAACTTAACTCCAGGAAGAATGGGGGCCGAGCTTAGTCAACATCTATGGTGAGCTGGCATTTTTGTGTTCCCCGTAGCACATCTTAGACAGTCAGAAATGACAACTATGCTGGCTGGAACTCATAGCTTACCTTAGTTGAGGTTTGTGCTCTCCTCCCTTTCAAATTATAATCAATATGTTTTGTCGCTGTTCGGATGTCATGGATCAGGGTATGTCGAGGCCCGACAGTGCTCTGATATGAATTGCTTTTACCATGTACTGCTAATGGCAGATGTAATGTTCATTGTATTTTAATGTATATTTTTATTGTACTATTATGGTCTATTTACTTGAATGAAGTAAAGTTTATTGTAAGTAGAATTAGGATAAGTTAAGGCAGTTGTAGGAAGAGAGAAATGAGAGATGGCAGTAGGTGGATGCAACAATGAGGTAAACACTTCAGAAAGAAACCATGTGTGATGGAGGTGCAGGAAGGATGAACAATGAGTGTTGGATGAGAAGGATGAAGGGGTGGGAGTGAGTCACAAGATCAGACAGAGAAGTGTTTAGTTCTAAAGTAGTCCCACGTACAGTTCAACGCAATCACTGCTTTGGAGGTGGGTGTTTAGACTGTTGGCCCTTTACCTTTGCTAATGTTGGGGCTTATAGAGCCCTATCCAATCAATCAAAATAGACAACTGAGGCTTTTCAACACATCAATACATTCAATAACTGACGGACATTAGTCTCCATAAGGAAGAACGAGAATGATTAAGTGTTAAACCATGAATGCTTATTAAAGGTTTATGGAAGGCAAAATCATCAAGTTAATATCAATCAATAACCAATATATGAATGCTTTAATTAATAGGAGGTTCAAATAAAGTTGAGGATGAGCCAGTACGAGACAGCCTCGTTAGGAAAGAGAAAGGCATGTCAGTTCTTCCAAAAAGAGAGTATAACTTAAATTTCCTATTCTGCTCTCCATTAAAATGCATTGAAAATATGTACAACACATTTCAGAATTGCAACTCTGCACTAAGGTAAATCATCACATAAATCTAAAATGTGGTACACCTACACACAATCCTCATGAAAAGATTTAGTCAGGTTATTGTAAAATAATACGATCATGTGTATATTAGCTTCTCAGGTCCTCCGACAGTACAGCTTTTTTTGCGTCCTTCAGACTTACTTTATCCAAAATAAAATGACACAGGGACCGGCCTGTAGTCTGCAGGTGTTTCCATGAGTATGCTACCAATTATAACATCCCATGACAATCACAGTAAAAAGAAAACCTTTCACATGTGGAAGAAAACAAAAGAACATTGGCATTGGATAATTTGGACTCCAGCTTCTTCTAGAAATAAAATGCACCCATGTCACAAAGCAAGATGGTAACCAATATTGGCCATTTCAAACGCAGTCCTACAGTAGATATAGCCAAACTAAACGTGAATAAAACCTAGTTAATAACATTTGCGTGTTTATTTATTAATGTTGATTTAATGAAAAACATTTAATTTAAAAAAAAACGTAAAATCTAACAGACGTGATACCAACCATACTAGTAGCATGTTGCTTTGAGGTGCCCCAGGCCAGTCCTTTATCCCCCCGGCTATTCAGCTTGTGTACGTAATTGTTACATTAGTTAATTGGAAGTGGAATGCTTTGCTGTCTATAGCCAGTAGTTACCCCTAGTGAGCGATGATTTTTGGATTGAGTCTTTGTTCGTCGCAAAGTTGGTAAATGACATCCAGGTATGGATGCTTGACAGTTTTTTCTCTCTTAGTGCTTCCACAAATTAACTGCTGTTGCGAGCCACAGCTAAGCTTTTTCCATAAGAGGGAGTAGAGGGTGAAGTATTTCAAAAACCGAGTGACATTCTTAGTGATAGATTTTCACATTCTGTCATTAGAGGAGACATATAAACTACCATGCAGAAACATACTGCTACTATATTCAACTTATGGCCTGGTGGTCCTCAGTGGGGTCGGTTGGACTTTGCAGTACTATTGTGTATGGGCATCCGAAAGTATACTTGCTACGTTACAACCGATCCAAAAATCTTCAACCAAAGATGTAGCTGCTTTCATTTTAATCACCTGCAGCAGGTTACTTCTACTCCTTGAGATATCATGGGCTTCGTCACCAGTTGTATGAAATATGAACATTTAGTTATGGTGGACCATAAAATTTACCATAAGGCTTGACTGCCGACTAACTTGGTTCTTGCTTTTAAAGTTAAGAGATTTGTTATTAAAGACCGCCATGAAAGCCCTGGCCCAATTAACTACATGCTTGTCTGCAGTGATACAAGCATATAAGGTAAACGTTTTGACAGTGATTGACTCAATGGTCCCAGTGTCATCGTCAGACCTTATGCAGGGAGACAGATGAATTTGAAGGAGCTATTTGGCGTAGATTATTTGGCATGGCACACTGAACCCTTAGTGACTCAATAAGGTTTGAAATAGGTTTTTTTGAGGAGTGATGGGTGGATGATGCCAGGGTTCATTTCAAAGTAGTCAGGACCCTAAGGCTCGAATTACGAGTGACCCACAAATTCCAGTGGTCTAAGTAACAGTAGTTCAGAATTATTCATTGTGGCACTTCACACCTTCAACTATTAATTCCTTGTGAAATCCTAGGGGAATTTGGTGCAAAAACACAATTTCCTGAATGTCACTCCCCAGAATCTCATTGTGACTGTTATTTCCCCACCCCTGGAATTACCATGGCTTTAAGTGGAATTAGAAAAATAGGGGTCTCTAACAGGGATGTAACCTATGTAATTAAGGGCGAGCCTTAAAATGCACTTCTATGATTCCTGTAGAGTGACACCGACTTGTATTTTAGTACCTCTCTGAGCTTTTTGTTATTCCATCCAGGTATGTAACACAGATGACACACTCCTAAAACCACCCAGAACTATTGTCTTTGTCAGTGGTTGTTAGCTGTTTAAGATAAATGAGTAAACATGTTTGTTTTCTAAATAATACGGAAAATGTTTCATATCTGAAACTGTAAGACTGTCTTAAACCTTACTGAGGCAAGTGAAAGGGGTCTCCAGAGTGTCTCAATCTCTCCAGTTATGTTCACTCTGTTAGACATACACGCCTTACACCTTATCTCTTTTCCCTTCAGCGCCCTCATTTCACTCTCTCTCTCCTGAATGCACTTTCTCACATCTCCTTCAGTTCACCATCCTTCAAACACACAACGCACGTAGTCAACTTTAAACAGTGCGTTTTCTTTTACTGTTTTGCAGAGACTCACAATTGCAACTGTAATACATAACCATTGCTCTATGCAGTCTGCAAAGAGACCAAGGACTGGATGACCATCAATTCAGAACACCTTTTTGACCCACTGACAGGCACTGTAAGAAAGTAACACTGCCTTCAGCCTCAACTCCAGAGCTCTAAGTCGTGGCCAGTTATAAACACCTGGTGGCGATTCAGTTTAAAGCATGCACTATACACAAGTAATATGCAGCACAAAAAAAATCCAAGAACACTAAATCCTGAAAATAGTTAACACTTTTAGACAGAGGAGAAGTAAAACATGTGAAATATAAACAGGATTTAAATCTGACATGTATTATCGTCACAAATTTTACATTTATTCGTCAGAAATCGGTCAGCATTTTTGCTAGTAAAGTTAAAGACATGATTTTAGGGCCTGATGGGGACCTGTTTCAATGTCCGTTATTAATTACTACCAGGTCTGAAACCTGGAGGGACCTGGCCCACATAAAGCTGTTTGGGGACCAATGGTAACAGTAATCACAGGCTGGTTAAATAACGGCGTTTTCTCCGGACCACTCATAATAAAGACCTGAAAGGAATAGGAAAAGAACCCTTTTTTTTTGTTGTTGTTGGTTTTTTTTATTGTACCGTTATTGGCTGTCCTGATATAAACTTGCAGGGGGAATGGTTAATCGAAAATGGTAGTTAATATGGTCAAAGTACTGAAGCACTTGTACTTTTTTTTTTTAATACAAATTTTTATTTTCAAGATGAACCAGGTTCCTGGTACACTAGGAAACAAATGGACAATTAAATGATGATAGATCCAAATAATCTGAAAGCCAGTGCATCCTCCCACATGCTGGGCCTGGAGTGGCATGATAATAGCCCAACAATGAATATGGATACTACAAGGTTAGAAACCTTCTTTATCTTGAACGTAGCCCAACTATAGGTACCGAAAGGCCCCCTGGCATATGTACTGCGTCCCTAACTATAAAGAACAACAACCCCCCTCTCCCTTCCCTTCCCAGGCGTGCATAGCTTGGCCAGTTACCAACTGTGAGACAGCAATCATTTACTTTCCAGGTCATGGAGTCAAGAGTGTGTGAGACGGTGCCCCATGGCGGAATTGCCATCTAGTGCCTGTAATCCCTCACAGACCCCCTACATCAGGGAAGGCTACATGCTCCCAGAACGGGAACCCAAAGTGGTGTACGAGTGTGCTACCCATGTAATCAGGGTGTGTCTGGTGGATCCTCGAGGGAGGAGGGATCTGGATGTTTCAACTCTTCCACTAATCCCTCCCATGCCCTGGCAGCTTCCAGGGATCCTCGGTCCGTCAGGTCTCTTTCAGGCGGATAGCCCCCTCCTAATTCACACAGCGCAGAACCTCCCTTCCTCATCCCTCAACGCTGGCCCCCCTCAGGGTCTTCCAATGCCTGGCGATCTCCCTCTCGGCCAGGAAGAGCTCCAGGTCCTGGAAATTGCTAGTAACTTTAGTCCTAGAAGTGTGCGGGAACCGGTGAAGGAGACCGTGCCCCGGTGTACAGTGAACCTCTCTAATAGTCACCTCAGTCGACTCCGCCCTCACCAACGATGAGGTGGCCATGGCTATAAGGGGGGTTCACTCTGGTAGGGCTTCAGGCCCTAACGGTCTTCCCATTGAGTTGTTTAAGCCGCACGCAGACCGATTGGCCCCGTATCTGAAGGATATGTATTTGGAAAGCCGGGATAGGGGGATACTGCCCTACGACCAACGAGTTGCCAACGTAGTGATCTATAAAGAGGGTAAGCCCAGATTGGACTGCTCTTCGTACCGCCCTATTTCTTTGTTGAAGGCGGAACCCAAGATCTTGGCCAAACTGCTGGCCACCCGTTTGGTGAAAGTTATTTCGACCTTGATCCATCCAGATCAGTCCGGTTTTATGCCACGACGTAACACCGCACTCAATCTCCGTCAGTTGCATGGTGTGGTGGCGGGCGCGTCCCACATCCATGAACCAGCAGTTTTGGTGTTTCTTGACGCCACCATGGCTTTTGATCGGGTGGAGTGGCCCTACCTTTTTGCGGTTCTGACCAAGCTGGGGTTTGGCCCTGTTTTTATTGGCTGGGTCCGTCTTTTGTATTCAACACCCATGTCTCGGGTGGTGGTGAACAACCATAGGTCGCGCGTCTTTTCCCTTGGACGGGAAACGCGACTTTTCCCTTGGACGGGGAACGCGACCGGGTTGCCCACTCTCGCCTCTTTTGTTTGCTTTGGCTTTGGAACCATTAGCGGCCTGGGTGCGGTGGGATCGATCGATCAGAGGGCTTCGTTGGACTGTAGATTGGGAGGACAAGATTTCGCTTTACGCCGACGATATTTTGCTATACTTGACCTCCCCACGCAGATCCCTTATTGTCTTCATGGATGTTCTGGCCATCTTCGGCAGATATTCGGGGTTTGCGATTAATTGGGCGAAGTCTGTCCTTTTTGTGTTGAGCGGAGACCCCCTAGAGTACCTGAGAATTGTCCTTTACGACTGGAGTGGTTAGCTTTCGCTATCTCGGGATCCAGATTTCTGGTGATCCCAAGGTGCGCTTCCGGTTGAATTTGCTGCCTCCCTTGGCCAAACTCCGGTCAGATGTTGCGCGGTGGAAAACGCTTCCACTCTCTCTTCTGGGCCGGGCCGTCCTTTTCAAAATGATGGCTCTCCCGCGATTCCTATATGCTCTACAGAACTCCGACCCTGTGCCGCAGCCGTACTACAGCGTAGCCTTCTGTGGGAGGGGAGGCCGTGGGTCGCTCTGTCGAAATTGATGCTGCCATGGTACGACGGAGGAATCGGTTTGCCCAACATTCGGAAATATTACTGGGCGTCTCAGCTGGCCCCCATAAATCATGCTATGTATGGCTCGCCGGTGGACCCCGGATATGCGATGGACCGTGGTCAGGTGCCGGGGGGAGAGTACACCCGTGTTCTCTATGCGAAACGCGGTCGGTTCCCGTTGGTGGGGCCTCCCGCGATCGCTTCAAGAATATGGCATGAGGCCAACAGAGATCTTAAATGGGCTGGTCGCTTGACATTGGCTACTCCATTGTGGAGTTCCGAGATTTTGGGAATGCTCTGGAAAACCAGGGGGTTTGACCGTTGGGACTTGATCGGCGTAACGCAGGTCCGAGATATATGGGGTAAAAATAGACTGCTGACGTTTGAGGAATTGCAGGCTAAATACCAGCTGAATGAGACAGAACGGTTTAGGTACCTTCAGGTCAGACATGCCTTGAGTGCTGTTGTCTCTAGAGGTGAGACTCCTCCGGTGGCCTCCCCACTGGAGGATCGTCTACTCGATGGTCTAGTACCCACTAGGACGATCTCCTTAACGTATAGCAAGCTGATCAACCATACCGATGACCCCTTGGTGTTGCTACGTAGACAGTGGGTTACTGAAGGATTGGTTCTTGATGACGAGGATTGGAGGGAGGCAGTGGCGTCCCCCAAGGAGGTAGCGGTTCCTATGAGGCTCCGTTTGGTCCAACTTAGGATTCTGCATCGCTCCTATGTCACGGGTCCGGGATTGCAGAAGATGGGCTTGGCTGGGTCTGCCGAAGAGGGTGTGGGCTGCCTGGAACGTTCATTCACATATTGTGGGAGTGTGAGAGGGTCCGTGACTTCTGGACCAAGATACACTCAAAAATGAGTGAAGTATGGGGAGTGAAAGTCGAGCTGGAGGCAAGGAGATGCTTGTTGAATGTGTGGGAGCCCAGGGACCTGCCGAGTCATGGCAAGGTCTGGGTGGCTCTCGCGTGCGTGATTGCAAAACGGAATATAGCGCAGCTATGGGGCGCCCCTCAGGCAAGAAAGTGGATGGAAGATCTTGATTGGTGTATGTTTCGTGAAAAGTCAGTGTATGTATCCAGGGGGGGACCCCGCAAATTGGTCAAGATCTGGGGAACCTGGAATACTTATCGTGGTGATATCTCTGAGCCAACGGAATTCGAACTTACAGACGTGGACCGGGAGAATGCCTAGGCCCGTTTCCTCCTTTTTAAATCTCTCGCTATTATTGTTGGGAGCAGCACCTATAAATATGTAACAGTGGTCACCCGATGCACCCTGGTCAATGTTTGTGAATTGTATTGTTGGTTTCTTTTGTCAATAAAAAAAAGAATTGTAAAAAAAAAAAAATAGTCACCTCAGTCAAGGTGCCCGTTACTACCTTGCAGTAGTCTCCCAATGCTGGACAGGTCCAAATCATATGAAGGAACTCCGCCCCAATTCCTCACACTGTGGGCATTTAGCAGCCACCTTCGCGAAGTAAGGGTTTATTCATCCCGGTATGAGAGATGCCCTGTAAAGTACACAGAAGTTGATCAGTTTAAACCAGGCATTCCTATATACTGTGGGAATGTGGCCCACCAAACCGTCTCAGACTCTTTCTTTTATGGGAACCCCCCAAGTCTTCTTCCCTGTGCAATCGTAGGTCTTTCCAATATTGCCCTTAAGGAGATCAACAGGGTTGTGCTAGATATCAACCCCTAGGCACCTGGATTCCCACAACATGTCACCCACTACTACCTGTTTATCCCTGCCAGATTCAGTGGGTAACGAGCACGATTTTCTCCAGTTGACTAGTAAGCCTGAGACTCTTCCAAGGTGTGTAAGGAGCTCTTTCGCTCCTACAAAGTCCTTCCTTACAGGGCAGAGGAAGAGCAAAAGATCATTGGTGTACAATGCGAATAGCTGCTGTTCGCCCAGTACAGGCCCTGGAAGGGGAGTCCGAATCTAGCATGACAGGCCAGGGGCTCGATCGCCACAGCAAACGGGAGGGGTGATAAAAAGGCGCCCCGGCCCATCTGATAGTTGTCCGAGATCATACCCCCATCTGCACTCTAGCCTGCTAGACCGTATAGAGCAAGCCAGTTCACGCCACAAGTCCAGGTCCCAGCCCGAACCTTCGCATCACTCTATAAAGATAGGGCCATTCCAGGCTATCAAAGGCCTTCTCAGTATCTACTACAAATATTGCAGCTTCATTCTTATCATACGAGTCATCCTCCAACATACGTAGGGGTCTTTAAATATTAAGGGTCTTTAAATATTAAGGGCCGTGTTGCGGCCGGAAGTAAATCCTGCTTGGTCTCGCTGAGTAAATGTCTCCATATGTGGGAGAAGACGCATGGCCAGAATCTTGCTCAGGATCTTATAATCTAAATTGAGTATTGACAAGCGTCTATAGGCTGTTTTATGAAAGGTCGCTTTGCCAGGTTTTAAGAGGCATGACCAGGGCTTCCCGTGTGGTCGTAGAGAGCCTGTCCGTCTGTCTCTGAGTTGTATAGTAATCGGGGGCCTATCTACTGTACATGTACAGAGTTTAATTCTACAAGCAGGCTGTCTATGCCTGGGTTTTGGTTCCTGGCCATAGATTTAATGTCTGCCCTGACCTCTTGCAGTTCTGAAGCACTTTTACATTTGTATATGTTTTTTCTTTACACCTTGGTGTATGTAATGTAGTCAAAAGACAGATTATTGCTTCTGCATGCAAAAAAAATGTATGTCGACCATAATGTTATTCATTATCTACATCTCTATTTTCAGCCAAGATGACTTCGCTCGCAAAATAATGCCTCTTTGATCAACTTTTAAAACAGAAACTGAAGGCTATGCCGAATTCTTCGGTTTGCCAGCGAGCTGTAAGTTACTTGCTTTCAGGCTTATAGGACTCTGATGCTGATGATCAAGTGACGCATGTGAGAAGGAGCAGCCCTTATTTGCATAGTACTCTTTAGCTCATTGAGCTGGGCAAGGCAGTCATGGCTCAGGCTACCAACCCTGGCCCAGTAACTTGTGATATGGATGCCACTCCACTGATCGCCCTGAATTTTCATGTGAGAAACAAACTGTCCATGTACCTGAACCCTAGGACCATGGTGGCGAGTGACTGGACCCGACTAGCTGAAGAAATGGGCTACAGTTACTTGGAGATCAAGAACTTTGAGGCATCTACCAACCCTACGGCGAAAGTGCTGGAAGACTGGCAAGGAAAGTGCTTTCGTGCTACAGTCGGTGGCCTCTTGGAAATGCTGAAGAGAATTGAAAGGCAAGACATTCTCACCGACCTCAAAGGGAAAATAGGTTTGTGAAAATGTTTGTCAAGTCTGCTTTTTATGCTTATTTCTTGTATTTATTTTATTTAAAACTTGTGTAGCACTTAACTCTGCAGAAAGATGACTGAATTTGCTTGGAAGAATGGAGTTATATATAAAGCATAGTGAATAGAATATGTACAGTAACCACATTAGGCATATTAAGACTGTTATGTCATTCATGAACTGAATGGGAGAAACTTCACATTAGCGTCTTGTGTGGTCAGCCACCTCTCCTACCACACCTCACGCTCGTTGTGGTGCTGTATTTAGTTCCAGTATGCCTGTTATGCAGCCTCTCCCTCACACACACAACACATCTGCAAAGTCCCACAGCTGGCTAAAAATGCTCGAAATTTATAGTCCACTCTTTTAAAATACCACCATTCCTCGAAACAGAAGAACATTTTTTAAATCCCTCCAAACTCCTTCTCGTGCACAATCCGGCATTATGTGTGGATGCTTATCAAAGTGCCCTTAAAAAGTAGAACCCACTCAACACACATGCAGAAGGACACAGATACCACAGAAAAGAGCTTGCACACCACAACCTAGGGAACGTAGCACCACACCATGCCCATTCGTTAGATTTCAGGATGCTTCTCCACAATATGACATGCACTTCAAAGACTGCAGCATTCCAATTGTATCAGGACATATCACATAGCCCATCTGTACCCACATTTGCACACACACCCAGATAGCAACGCAGCAGAGGTATAGTTTGTTCTCCTAGCGCAATGCTTCAGACAGTGGTCAAACAGTCACTTTTGGGATGTTCAAGTATTGGGAGCTGGGGGCGCAAGGATTAGGAGCTAGGGGTGGGGTGCTGATGTAGAGGCAGGTCTTGTGGCCCATGTGCCAGAGAAGCACTTAAACAGCGGCCCCTTCCTTGATCCTGAAGCCTAGGAAGTTGCCTAAAAATGGTGGCCTGTCACCTTCCCCGTTCGCCCTTGACTAGGAGAATACCATAGATATGCTTCTCAGCCTGGCCCATGGGTGGGGAGCAATATCTTATTTCACCCTCTCCATCCTTTCCATAGGGCCGGTAAGCAACTCGCCCCTTCAAAACCACACACCACACTTCACCCCAAGCACCCCTGTGATAAAGACATAGACCGACAGTGTTAAGCACCTGCGAACACCCCTTATACACTCTTGCTCTTTGTTGAGGCAGCACCTGACTTCTCAGTGCTGTCTTATCGCCTCTTCTTCCAAGCATGGGGCAGCAACCTTGATGTCTTCTCACCCTAGACTCCCTCTGATCCTGAAAGAAAATGGCAACAGACTTTTATTCACGGTAAGTTCTCCTCTCCCAACTCCTATTGCAGAGCTCTTAATTGAGTTTAAAAGTAATTAATGTACCCCTTCCAGAGCGATAGTCCTCTTCTGAAACTGGGCACTCTGATGGAATTTCAGAAGGTAGTACGAGGTGTGCTGCCATCAAAATTAAAATTCACAACTAACAAGAATATGCACATACACTGAATAGTATACACTGAAGGGATATTTGTACTCTGTACACTATATCCCTAATGGATGTTTGGGGAACCGCAGTTGAATGAATGAACACATGATCATACATGTATAGGATAGTGTTATTGCCCCTAGAGGATGCCATAGAAGCTGGCACCAAATCAACAACAAAAAACAAGCATTTGCAAAATAATAATTAGCTCTGGCATTCTTTAAAGTTATAGCTGTTGGTGTTGAAAATGACAATGTGTTTTACTTTTGCTGAGTACACAGTTTATTTTAAGAATCTGGAGTACGGATGGGGGAGAATGAGAGAGTCACTGGAGATGAATGTGGGAGAGAGACGCTGAAGGCAGGTGTCGTAAAGCCAAACAAAGGTACAATGGAGACACGAAGTGGAGCAAAACATTGGTCTGAACAATAACTAAAGAGACACTGCATAGAAGAAAAGCTAAGAAGATGGATAAAAGGAGACTGTGGAACGCTATGCTAGAAGGCAGAGAAACTGGGCAATTAAAGACAAATATACCCGCCTCAATAGAAAAGAAATAGGATGTTACGAAAGGAGAACATAGAGGAATAAGAAAGGAGAGAGAAGCTGCAGAGAGCAGGAAAATTGAAAAGAGAGCGAAAGAAAGAAGAACTACAACCACCCTCTGTGGAGATCAAGGAAAGGAAAAGAGACTCAAAACACAGAAGAGCACCATGTGGAACCGTAGTTTGAAATATTCAAATTACGAGCTTTACCTGCAATATAGAAACATTTTGAAATCGTTAGAATACTTAGACAATTAAATTGGAATAACAGGTGCAACAAAAAATATACAATATTACAAGGACTTGCTTCAGTGTGTTTGGAAGTGTCATTCGTAGTGGAAACGTCACATCAAGTGACACTTAAGGTATGGAAATGTCCCACATAGGTGGAACTGATAATTTATAAGCTGTGAATTGGGTTAAAGCCCACGCTCTCCTTCCTAAAATAATGTAAAACCTTAACACAAGTCGCAATGAAAATACATTTATAAGTACAGTGCGTTCCACGGTAGACTAAGCACAACTCCCAGGCCACAGAAAACAATCACGGTAGCTCAAGTAATCATAGCTGGTAGTTATGACCACCAACTAGAGAAACCCACCACAAACAGTGATCTTAAAAAAGCTCCATGCCATGCGACAAAGGCAACAACAGGACCTACACAAACTCAGCCCACACTGCCCGTCTGTTACCATTCGTCTACGAAAAAAAACCCAGATACTTCATCAACTGGAATCTCAAAATGCAGAGCTTCTGCCATATGAGTAACCGTCGTTTCTCCAGTCAGTGTTTGACTGAATATAACTGACGCGCATATGACAAATGTGGACGAGGCTCAAGAGGAGGGAATATTGAGAAAGAAGAGACAAGAAAAAAGTAAGTGGGCGCTGTTGCTAGGGATGCAAAGAATGCGGTCCCAACCTACGGTGTGTAAAAGGTTATGCAGGGAGCAAGCGCGAGATTCCTTTCAAGACTGAACACTTTTCTAATGGTAAATGGGTTTGAACAAATATGGTAGTAAGCGCTATATATATCCAATTATAAGATGGCCACCAGATTCTTCTTGACATTTAAAGCAGCTGGCTCGGCTGAGTCCTTCTTTTATGTCTGACCTCTTGTGCTTCGAGTGAGAGTACAAATACCCAGATAACACCGTTCCCGGGTCTACGTATTTTGTGAAGCAAGCATGAGAATACTGTACTTCTATCAAATAATTTGTGAGACGGCTCTCATAATATTAGTCATGATTGGTTGTAAGTCTTTGGGGCATGACGGAACCGTTCCGTCATGAGCATCGAAGGGGTTAAGATTTATGACTAAAGACAGTCTCCGAATATTGATGACTAAATACAGTTGGAGGGTATGACTGAAGTAAATGCTCTGAGTTTACTGAGGGCATGTCCCTTGCCAAGTGTCCACAGGTCAAAGGCATGGGTAATGGATATAGACCACACACTTCAGGGTGTTTGGGTATTTTAAGGGTTCAGATATAGTTTTGGGTTATGGGGTACAGGGGTAGTTTCAGGGTTTAGGGATAGGTATGGGTTTTGGGGTACAGGGGTATTTTTAGGGTTCAGGGCTAAGTTTGGGTTTGGGGTATAGGGGTATTTTTAGGGTTCAGGGGTAGTTTTGGGGTACAGGGGTATTTTTAGGGTTCAGGGCTAAGTTTGGGTTTTGGGGTATAGGGGTATTTTTAGGGTTCAGGGGTAGGTTTGGGTTTTGGGGTACAGGGGTATTTTTAGGGTTTAGGGATAGGTTTGGGTTTTGGGGTACAGGGTATATTTATAGGGTTAAGATGGGTTAGTGTGTATGGGTGTTGGGGTATTTTAAGGAAAAAGGGTGGGTTATGATTATGGGGTGCAGGGGTATTTAAAGGGAGCAGGGTGGGATTAGCACACAATATGAGACATGGCATGAAGGGTGGAACGTACCACACGCCCCCGCGCTTGTCACGCCCCACAGCACAACGCAGACACGCCCACAAGGGACTACTTTGCTGGCACAGTTCTTTTACCTTATAAATGTATATGGTGGGCGTCTGCATAGCCTATGTTCTTCTGCTGCAACTGACCTTTCCAACGCTGTATTGGGTGTTGTGATTGGTGCTGCTGTTCCTGAGATTACCCGCCTCAAAGGTTTGGGCTCTCTTTTTATTATATTAGTATTGATTAGTATTGATATGCATATGCCTAGAGTGTAACATTTCTGAATATGGGGAGGAAGCCATGAATTACTAGAGGTAAAATCTTGAGTGGATCTGATAAGCCAACCTCTTCCTTATTATGTAAACAGGTAGCATATTACACTCTACACATAGGAATACAGGTATTATGCCATTGTGTTTTTCATATGCATACATCTAATAAAAAGGTTTAACCAAACCAGGATGCAAGAGTTTATGTACATGCACTGAGATAACCTAACCTTGAACATAACAAAAAGTAGATGTTCCAATGTTTATCTCCAAATGTGTATCAAACACTTTTTAAAGGAAATCCTGATTAGGTGTTCCGCCCTTGTGTTTACTCCCAGGGTCTGTTCTCACACTTGAGAATATATTTTCACCATCAAATTTAAGATGTCACCTATGCAAAGTCATATTAACATGCTAGTGTGAGACAGTGTATTCGCTGCACTGTGGTGACAACATGGAATTTTCACTGTAGTCATTAGTGTGTAAAATTATTTTACTAGTACGGTTGCTCTAAATGTGTTATTGGGCCAAATGTAATTTAACTGACATGGCAAAAAATATATATATTTGTCATTTTGCTGCTCAACGTGGATGGCACTATGCTAATCCTATGCTTAAAATCACTGCTATAAAAACAGGCATTTGAGATGAGCAGATTTAGAGTGTGTGGTGTAGTGGAGTGTTCCTTACAAAGGAGCTTCTGTCCACCTAAAGTTTAGGAATTACCCAGAATTCCCTGCTTCCTTTTATGAATATATCTTTTTTTATTCTTCTCTATATTGCAGAAGATGACTGCAAAAAGTATGTCGAGCAGCAACAGAAGCAATACAGCCTTCCTCTGCAGGATCCAGTGGTGGGGAGCAGCTTTCCAAGGTCTCACGAATTGTCTGGCATCACAACCAGAGATGATCCTCTTGGTAAGTATTTTTACTGCTATTTAGTTTTAGGGAAATGCTTTGAACTGCACGCCTTGGAGCAAGAAGTAGTGTCACTTGTTGAACTGCTGAATTTAAGTGTGTATTCCGTGAAATAAAGAACACGTGTACCAAGTTCTACAATGTAATTTTCTGCAAAAACGAAGAGGCAATTTCTGAGTATTGGCTTGTTTGTTGGCAACATAGTTTTTGCCATCGCTTCTTGACTTACTCTTGAATCCGTCTCTGGCTGGGCTTTATTGCAGCGTTCGCATTCTGTAAACTGAAGTGCAAAAAAATTAATACAAGATATAGCCGCCCTCATTGAGGTCCAGTCCGTTGTTCATTGTGCAAGAATTCAACCATAAAATAAATATTAACATGTTCACCTGTTTTATTTGCATACTTTTAATAGTTTCTATATTTTCATGCTCAGTCATTTAATCTGAGTGATACAGATTGTATTGAAGTGGCGATAGTGATCAGTGCACATTACTTTCAGAGTTTTCTTTTACTTTTTTTATTAAGTAAGAGTTTAAGGGGCCTTTTACGATGGCGTGCGGATCGCTCCCGCCGGGCCGGCTGTAGCCACCGCTGGCCCGGCGGGGTCGATCTGCCCACCATGGTCGATCTGCCCACCATCCATGCCTGATTGACCCCCGCCATATTAGTATGGGGGGAGGGGCGGGGGGTCCGCGGCGGACGGATAGACAGGCTGCCGCTTTTCCGCTGGTCGACTCGCCGACCGAGTGGGAAAAGGGGCATATTATGACACCGCCATCCATATTATGATGCAGGCAGAGCGTAGCCTTTCCGTTGCTGTCTTGTAAAGGCAGGCGGTTCCTGCTGTCGGGGCCCGTGCTGGCCCCCAGTGTGTTGGGAGGGTGGGGGGTGTACATGGGGGGGATACCTATGGTACCCCCATCATTTGCATGCACATGGTGGCAGGCACCACGGGGTGCCTGTTACGTTGTGCATGCAAATGCACAACATGCATTTTTCACATTGCAGCGGGTGCTGCTTACAGCACAGCCCGCCGCAATGTAAAAAATGCGGGATGCGACCGCCAGTGTGGCGGGCGCATCCTAATTGGAATGGCGGGATCTCCGCAGCATCGGCGGTCGGTCCCGTGCTCCGATGCGGTGGCGGGTGGAGATAGTCCGCCTGCTAACGTAATAGGCCCCTTCAAGTGTTTTCTAGTCCTCCTCCCCACCCCCTTTCATTTCGATTACACGTCATGCCCCGTGCAGTCTGTTCATGCTAGGCATTCAATTTCAGCATTTGCTTGCTTCCATAATTTTCAAGGTAGCATAAGACTGAATTGCCATGTATTGCTCATTCTGCAAATGTCACGCTTTCTGTTTTTGTTTTTTACTGGGATTAAAGCCAGGAAAGGGCCTAATTTGCAGGCTAAAAGCAGCTTTTGGAAATGTTAAAAATTATCTCGTCACTTCTCCTGTATCCTATAAGTCCCTTGCCAAGGAAATATATGCCCTGCACCAGTGCACTGTCAAGTAGGTTTTCATGAAGTCGGCACCAAAGCTCCCAGTGACATGGTGGACGATATCTCATTAATATTTCATTTTCTTATGCCAAGTTTACGGAATAGAGGTTTCAACCAGAAACATCTTTAATTTGTAAAAACTGGGCATGCGCATATGACATGAGGAAGACTTTCCTTCTTATAGTTGCATAGGTGGCGGTGCTGCTCCACAGTCCCTATTAACAGCTCAAATGTATAACCTTTCAGGTAAATTAAACCCCCTCTCGGCCTCAACTTCTCTTTTTTTAGCGGCCAGTGTAATGTGGCAGGCTACGTACACTGCTTTCACCGTGTCTCGGTACTATGAGTCACATAAATTTGGCTGGTGCTTTTTTAGCCAGTTCTTGTTTGTCGGCCAAATATCAAAGATGTTTGATGCATCCAGGGCTTCCATGGCCTTTCTCAAAAATGGTTCCCACATTAGCTTTCCATCGTGGATACCTCGCTTTGTCCCTTTCTTTCAGGAACCTGGGTGCTGCAGTTCTGAGCTTCACATAGTATCCCAAAAGCCGAGCCTTTAGTTAAAGGGAGAGTTCTTAAAGTAATGTAAAAGTGTATCTCAGACGTTTGTCACATTCTGTTCCCCACCATAATCTTTACCTGCTGCCCTGGCTTCAGTTCCCTATACTGGTCATTGGCGGGCTCATTCCTGGTCCACATTCTGGCCTCTACTGTACTTGCATGGTTTTGCTCCATTTTACCTTTTCCCTCCTGTTGTGGTTCCATATTACCGTTTTTGCCCCTCCTTTTTTTGTTCCATTTTTACCTTTTTCTGTTCCATTTTACCTTTTTCCTTAATCCTTTTTTTGTTCTAGCTCACCTTTTTCCTCCCTCCTGTTATTGTGCCATCTTACCCTTTTCCTCCCAACTTTGATCTCTTGTGTTTGTTGACCAAGATATTGGAAGTGAAATAAGTCCTCCGTCAGAAATTGCCCCGGACTGTATAAATCGCACAGGCATCAGAATCTCCACTTCCTCAACAACTCTGGTTCCTTGTGGTTTAGTATGGGGTTTCAGCAAAGTGAAAGGAGTACCGCGTCAAATGCTGACAAAATATCATAGCCACCTCTTTCCTACTTTCCTCACTCCTTTCACTTCTCTAGGTGTCACTTCCAACTGTCGTAAGGGTAAAATCCATTTGTGTTGTAGCACCCCTTAATTTTCCAAGACTGTGCCCTCTTCCTGCAAGGGTTGCCTGCTGTTGGCTGCTCCCAGTGGTCTCCCACAGAGGAGACTGTGGGCAGGCCTGCCATGCTGTGCGGAGACAGGGAGAAACTTGGTCTTTGTGATAACATGCTACCAGAAGACAGTCTCCTGTTAGCTATGGTAAAACAGCACTAACTCTGCTCTCTTCCCAGGGAACGCACCGGAGCTGTTTGACGCCTTCATCTGCTACTGCCAAAATGACATTGAGTTTGTCCACGAGATGATCAGGCAGCTCGAGCAGACGGATTATAAACTGAAGCTGTGTGTCTTTGATCGAGACGTCCTACCGGGAACCTGCGTGTGGTCCATCACAAGTGAGCTTATAGAGAAAAGGTACCTTTATTCTTCTATTACTCGGGGGCAGCATGTCTTTGAAAACAGCCTTCTGCTTTCACAGGAAGCTCTTGCTGTTACCCATCACCTCACAGCGCCATGTTCAAGAGTCCTTTGCAGAAGTTCCTCACTCAAAAGACCCACATTGATCAATGTTTTGACAAGTTATCCTGATTCTTGTATGCTAATACGCACTACCACTTACGCAATGCATCCATAATCCCTTAACATTACCTGGTGCAAACCACACCATATTTTCAGACACCGAATTTTTCTGCCCAAATAATTGTCTCAAACATTCTAGTTTACACCAGTTTATTTCGTCAATATTGCCAATTGAAAATTAAAAAAAAGACTTTAATATAAAAAAACATAGTTTCGAAATAAAGAACAAGTATCTTCCAAAAAATATGTGCAAATGAGTTCTTGTTTTTCAGAGGGAATATTAAAATAATCTATGACTTTGAAAATAAAAAGGCACATTAACAATTAGTCATATCAAATGTATCTAGAACTGCTGTATTCATTTCCCCCATTTAATGTTTGAATGCTCATTAAAGTTGTTACTGAGCTCTTATATTGCACTCTTACTCGACCAAAGCTGGCACAAGGAAAGATACCTATCAATAATAAGAGGTGTGAGTCTTAATAACAAAAGAAAAACACGAATCGTATGTTTTGATATAAAATGTTTTTAATGCTTTTTACAATCCGCAATTTAAACTTTCATTGTATAGAAAAAAAAATATGAACGTTCTTTCTTCTCCCTCTTTGGCTGAGTGAGTGTCCCTTACAAATAAAGTCACCAGTTCAGAAGATCAATTGAAAATTCCTAAAATACAGCAAGCAATAGCCATTTAGTTCACATATGGTGCCCATTTAGGAGTACATTATTTTTTCAAAGAAATACATGAATACTTAAATATTTTAATTCACAAGCAAATATAAAAAAAAATGGAAGGTTGGAGCTTTTCTACATTCAACTGAGGCCTCCAATTTCAAATTCCTTCACATTTACAGAATATTTAAAAAAATCAGTTTTACATTTTGCTTCTTTATTTATATACTCTTTATTAATTTGTTACTACTATTTAATTTACTTAGTAGCCGCTGACTCTCCGAGTAAGCTTTGCAGCTTGACTACTGCTCCTTAAATTGTATCAGTCGCCAGGCTGAGAGGTTGCCATCTGTGCTGACTTAGATGGCTAAGAACGTCTTGAAGTTTCAGCAGATAAACTGTGGTGATAGGTGGCAAACCTTCAGTTTTGGCTTTTGTGGATCTTTCTGCACCGGTAACCAGAGCAAGAAAACTTGAGGTCTGGTTTATACCAAACTTGAGGTTTGAGACACATATCTAGAAGGTTTTGTCCTTCAGCTTTCTGCTTCTCCACACTGAGGAAAGATCTTGCCTTATAGCCCATAGATGCAGTGTGCCCTGCTAATTGGGTCTTTAATATTAGCTCACCTGTGCCTGATTCCTTGGTTACCACGATATACATTTTAAGAAACTGCAGTATCAAAAGTACGTGTAGTTTATCTCATCTGTGGTCTTCAGAAATTGGACGGTGTCGGAGGCTTTATGATTATTACTCTGCTTCGTTCCCTCCAGCCCCCCAACCAGAGTTTGTCTTTCTGACATCTATGCCTGTGCTCTCACAGGACGGAACGCTTTGCCATCGTAGACAAATGTCCTATTATACACTCTTCAGAAAACTCCTTATATTTTTTTTCCTAACCAGTTTTTGTGGGTCCACGTATAACATACAGTCTATCATCCTGACAAAAGAGTTTCTCTTAGACATCATCTGTCCCTGTGGACAGGATCTTCTCAATTTTCCCCAGTTGTCTTCCTTTCATCTTTCTTTCACAACTAGATCTTGTTTTGTCTACAAAAGTACAGATTTAATTAACACATGTTTTCTTAGTTGTGGCTGTGGTGTGCTACGTTGAACAATATTGCTTCCACTCATTTTTGGAAGTTTTTTTACAGTTCTTTTTTTAAAGTTTAACGCCAGAAAGGTAGGAACGTTAAAAAAAAATTCTTAAAAAATTATTCATATGATAAACCCAGAAAAAGTCATCTACTTTTTTGCAAAAGGAAACTCGCTGAAAAACCTACTGGTAGCATTAGCTTATTTTGGTAGTAAAAAAGTTTCAGCTCGAAAATTCTTCCTTTTGCGTTTTTGTTTGCAGGAATTTTGTCTGAAGACAGCAGTATGTGAATGCTACTCTCCACAAGGAGATTTTATAATTTCACAAAGCACTAGACATTTAATGGCTGTTAATTATGACCTATTTTTAATATTTTTAAGTCCTTGCATATGCATCAAAGCTAGTTACTAAAGAGTCCTTAATTTCTCCCTGTACATTCTTAAAAACATGTTTATTTCATTGTAGTAACTGCTAAGAGGCAAAAAAACTCTTTGAGCTAGCCATATTGGATGATGCATGGAATTTGTTAAAAATTCATTTGTGAGAACTGAAATAAACGTAGCACACAAAGAAAAGCATGTGACATATGAGGGGAGCTATTTTGTTGTCCAAGGTTTATAATACAATAAAAAAATTATACAGGTTAGAAATATACAGAAAGTAACACTTGTATTCATATTTATTTATCAGGTGTAACTTATACCCTACAGATCTAGTTTCAAGGCACAGTAAAACGAGTGTTAGAAGTGGAAGTGATCGAGAAAATGGCAGTTTATTAGAAGGGTTATTCAGAAAGGATGAAAAAATAACAAGATTTTGCCAAATAAGAAAGATATGTAAATAAATCATCCCACATGACAAATTCAGTATGGTCCAGTAGTGTATATGACTACTGTGATTAATTCGGAGACAGAACGGTATTATGCAAAACGTTTGATTTCAACTTGGTATTCAAGATATTGAGGTACAGAGTTACATTTTTCAGTGGTATTTGAGGTAAAGAGTGCCACCTTTCAGTGCCTGTGGTAGTGTCCGAAGCTTTTACTATTCCAATTGCTTGAGAAGAGGTTAGGGGTTTTGCTAGAGATCAGATTTCTGGTCGAGTTTTTGGCAGTAAACTATTTTGTGAGATAATTGGGTGAGTTAATGTGAGAGACGTGAGAGAGTTAATGTACAGATGAGGCGAAACGTGTTTTATTTGTTGGAAAATGGGTAAGCCTTTTTTGTTTGTATTGATTGTCGATTTAAGTTGCATGATCGCCATTTTAAATGGCTGGCCGATTCTGAACATCTCGGCTGTGGCCCTTGTTACAAATGGGCCTTTTAACAGACGTTACCAGAACCAATGCAATGATAAGATTTATGTTTTTTCACACACTAAATTTGGCTCCTGAAATCCAGCGAAATCTCTTTCTGAAACTCAGAGTGAAAACATGCAGGAATCTGCATGGAAACCGAATCCTGTAAGTGTTCCCCAAAACAAATAATTCCTATTATTTACGCACCCCTAAAATTACTAGGACCCCTGGTAACAGTAATTCCAGGGAAGGAACTTAATGGGGAATTTAACAGGCCGCTCATGATGATATTTCTAAGATCACAAAAGAATCCGAGTTTGATAAACAACCAGTGGCGTTTTCAAACCCTTAGTTCATTTACCTGTGGTTCAAATATTGCAGCAATTACTGAATCAGGACACAATAAGTTATATCAATTCAATACCATATTTTAAATATCATGAATGACAACTTACGAGGTGTGTTCAGAGTTTCTGTTAACTTGTTGTACACGGACTTCATGAAATTGCATACCTATTTTTTGGGAAATCGTGACAAACTTTGGGAGTTATTGGCTTCCACAGAGAATAGTGAAGGTCACAAATTGAGTCAGGTGCCAGCTCAAATCCCTTTGCCTTCTATTTTAATTTCTGAAAGCGAAGTGTAAGGCAGAGTACCCTATACTTTTTTTGTATGAGTCCAAATCTAAACCAGGAATCGAGAGAGGGACTCCTGAAAATCATACAAATGGTATTACAGCTGGACGTCACCCAATAAAGCATACTTCTGAGCCTTCATAGTTTGAAGATTTATATTAAACCAATGTAATATCTGAAGCAATCAAGTTCTCTCTGAGTGTTTGTAGGATGCAAGCAGAGATTTCACTGGTGATTTCAAAAAGAAAAATGATAATCTTGATAAGATCCAAAAATTATTTTAATTATTAGACCAACTGAGCCCACTCAGTCTGGTTTTGATAAAATTCCTGCCCCCTGGGTCTCACAAAGTTATAGGGCAAGTTTAGTTGAAAGAATTGATAAAATATATTTTAGCATTTATTCTACTTCTAACAGACATGCTCCTCTTGTTCCCGTCTGCCAAGACTTCACTAGGTCTGGATTGGGGCAACAGTCATAAAATGTAAAACATTAACTGCAAAAAAATGTGTGTCCTCTAAAAATGTTTCCTTTTAGTGTAGGTTTCAGCTCATTACCGTTGTGCGTTTTTAGATATGATAGCATAAGGGACATACCTTTAAAACGTTTGGCCCAAATACCAAGCAAAGACTTGACAAATCCTCACTTAAGGGCTTAAGGCTAGTGGCACAGTTTTCTTCTGTGTGAATAATTGTGAATCTGTATTTGTGTGGCCCTGCATCATATCTAATACTTCTTTTCATTCTAGGTGTAAGAAGATGGTGGTTGTCATTTCAGATGATTATTTGGCCAGCAGTGAATGTGATTTCCAGACCAAATTTGCTCTTGGCCTATGCCCAGGTAAGATAAAACACAAACCAGTGTGTAGGTTATGAAATTACTAAAAAGAGGCACCCACAAGAAGTTTGACTTAACACAGAAAAACAAAATCAAGATCTGAAAGAAACAGGTTAGTGTTAGATTCGTTACCTTAGAATATCCCCAGGCGTCGCACTGGATCCGGAAAGTTTGTCAGCAGTACCCCTGCGCGTCTGTAGGCGTCGGCGGCGGCTCCGCATCCGGCGGCGTGATCGCCGGGATGACGTCGTTGGGAGAACTTGGACGCCGCCCTCACGCGCTGACGTCAGTTCTTCTTTTTTCCGCTTCAGCAACCGCAGATCCGGGAAGAGCAGTACTTCTAGTCATTTTTTGACTAACTTTTTTGATCTGTTTTGGATCTCTTTTTGAGTCAACTTCGACTCCTGGTGCCGTAGGGATGCCTGGCTTCAAGCCGTGCGACGCCCGTCATCGCCTGATGTTGGTGACCGACCCCCACCGTCGATGTCTCTAATGCCTCAGGGCCGACCACGACGTCAAGTCGTGCGCCGACTGCCGGGGCTTGACCTCGAAAGCTAGGCGGGAGCGGTCCCGCAAGCTTCTTGAGCTCCGGCAGTCTGCTCCGCACCGCTCAAGGTCCCGGTCGAGGAGGAAGTAGAGGGACCGGTCGCGAAGCCACATTCGCTGCTGCTCGTCGAGCCATCACCACTCGTTGGGCTCCAAGTCCTCCAGTAAGTCGAGGCACTCTAAAAAGAAGTCGAAGAGGCGACATTGATCTTCCGATTCCCCTCGCCGATTGTGCGACACGGCTGAGGTTTCGGGCGACACCGCCCGTGCGGCTCCGCCGGAGCCGTGGGCGTCATATTTGGCCCCATACCCTCCGGTTCCTGGGCTGCATGCGACACCGGAGGAGATATGTAATTTCCTCCGGGCCATGAGGACTTACTTCCCTCCGTCGAGGCCAGTTGGTGCGCCTTCAGGCCCTGTGGACCCGACTAGGGGCCCTGGCGGCTTCAGCCCCAGCGCCTTCGGGTGCTTCGGCTCCGGTGCCATTGTCGACTTCGGTCCCGACGCCGCAGGGCCCCAAGAGATCCAGGCCTGGATCCCGGTCGATGCCAGTTGACCTCACGACTCCTCCGCTGGCGCCGACCCCGATGGTGTCACTCCCGGTGCCGTCTTCAGTTTCAGTCCGGGTCCGGCGCCGCTCGGCTCAGTCTCCGGCGTCGGTGGATGATCAATTCACCTATGACCCGGCTCCGTCATTTCTGCCTGTTTATCAGGACACGGGTGAAGGGGAGGACAGGGAGGGGTCTGAGGAACCTCTGGCGCAGCAGTGACAGTTAAGTCAGGGCTGGGCAGATGAGTTGGGGGAGACCAGTGCTCTGGACACATCGCCTGACACTGGATTCATCTCTCCTCCCCCCATGGCTACGGAGGAGGGTGCCACTTATGGTGTGGTGTTGCACAGGTCAGCCAAGGCCTCGGCTCTTGAGCTCCCTGCTGCAGCCGTGAGGACTAATCTCCTCACTGAGGTGCTTCAGCCGCCAGTAAGCTCTTTGGAGCCTCTGCTGCTGTTTAATGAAGCCCTCACGGACGTTCTGATGGGCACTTGGTCCAAGCTCTCCACAGTGCCCCCTGTGGATAGGAACGTGGCCCGACGCCGGCTCCGGGCGACCCCCACTTTCTGTCCGTTCACCCCACCCCTGAGAGCCTGGTGATCCAGGCCTCTACATCCCAGTCCGCATTCCCGACTGCTCCTCCGGAACCGGAATCCAAAAGGTTTGATCAGTTTGGGAAGAAACTGTTCTCCGCATTGAGTTTGGGGTTGTGGTCTATCAACACTGCTTGCCTTTTGGGCCGTGACACCCACTCTTTGTGGGACACGGTTGCGGACGTGCTGCCCCAGTGTCCGGAAGAGGCCCAGGCACGGCTCGCCCAGGCACTTGCCGAGGGGCGGGATGCAGCACGCTACTCCATCAGATGTGGACTTCATACCACTGACTTCAGGGGATGTCCAGGCCACGCTCATGGACATGCCCTTTGATGGCCGCCGCCTTTTTCGTGTCAAAGCAGACAGTGCGCTGGAGCGTTTCAAGGACTCCAGGGTAACGGCCAAGTCCTTGGGCCTGTCGGGTCAGCGCCAGCAGACTTCTGCTTTTCGCCCCTTTCGTGGCTAAGGAAGGGGCGCCCCCACGCGTTCGTACAGGCCGCAGAATCCGCCTCAATGCGGACGTGGTAACCGCCGTGAGTTGCCGGGGGACAACGGCAAGGTCAGTCCACAGCATCTGGCTCAAAGCCTTCCTTGTCCGAGCTTTCAGGCAAATTCGACGCCAGTGGGGGTCTGCCATCACCTCCTCCACTGGCGCTCCATCACCTCGGACAGGTGGGTGCTACAAATCGTCCGAAGGGGCTACTCCCTCCCCTTCGAGGCGACCCCTCCAGCCATGCCACCGAGTACCACCACATTTCGGGGGATTACTTGCAACTTCTGCAGGAGGAAGTTATTGCCCTCTTGGCCAAGGGGGCCATCAAGCGCGTGCCTGGGCCAGAAGTAGGACGTGGTTGCTACTCTCACTACTTTCTGGTACTCAAGAAGGGCAAAGGGGGCCTACGCCCTATCTTGGACCTCCGGGGCATCAACGGCTTCCTCCGGAAGGAGAAGTTCAAGATGCTGACTTTGGCTCAGGTCCTTGTTGCCCTAGACCCCGGAGACTGGATGGTAGCGTTGGACTTGCAGGACGTATATTTCCACATCCCCGTCCTTTCGGCCCACCGGCGCTACCTACGGCTCACGGTAGGCCACGAGCACTTTAAATTTACCGTGCTCCCCTTCGGCCTTACCAGTGCCCCTCGGGTGTTCACGAAAGTGATGGCGATGGTCGCAGCTCATCTGCGCAGATCAGGGATTTCAGTCTTCCCCTATCTCGACGACTGGTTGTTGAAGGCGGGCTCGCCCCAGACAGTCTTCTCCCACCTCCAGAATACGGCCGACCTCCTGCACTTGCTGGGGTTCTCCATCAATGTGCCGAAGTCACACCTGTGCCCCTCTCAGAATCTTCTTTTAATCGGAGCAGTTTTGGACTCGACGTAGTTTCGGGTTTATCCTCCCGAACAGCGGGTTCGGGATATTCAGGCTCTGATTCTGATCTTTCAGTCTTTATCCCGACTTTCGGTCAGGTTGACGCTGCGGCTCCTGGGGCTGATGGCCTCCTGCATCCTACTGGTGCATCACGCCAGGTGGTAGATGCAGGCTCTGCAGTGGGACCTGAAGTTTCAGTGAGCACAGCATCAGGGCAACCTGTCCGACCACGTCCTGATCTCGGAGGGCACTGCGAGTCAGTTGCAGTGGTGGCTCACGAACCGCGATTAGGTCAGCGGCAGATCCCTCTCCCTACCCCAACCGGAGCATGTAGTAGTGACTGATGCGTCCATCCTGGGATGGGGGGGCCACATGGGAGAGGCAGAGATCAGAGGCCTCTGGTCTCCGGCGGAGTCCCGGCTCCATATTAACCTTCTGGAGCTCTGGGCGATCCGACTTGCACTGAAGGCATTCCTTCCCTCTGTCCGGGGAAGTGTAGTGCAGGTGTTCACGCACAACACCACCATCATGTGGTACTGCAACAAACAGTGCGGGGTGGGGTTGTGGACCCTTTGTCAGGAGGCTCTGCGCCTCTGGACATGGCTGGGACACTTAGGCATCACCCTGGTGGTTCAACACCTGGCAGGTTCCCTGAACGCCAGGGCGGACGAACTTAGCCACCGGTGCATGATGATCACGAATTGCGTCTGAACTCGGACGTGGCACAAGGTCTCTTACAGCAGTGGGGAGAGCCTTGGTTAGATCTATTCCGCACCGGAGAGAACGCACAATGTCATCAGTTCTGCCCTTTGGGATTTCCAAGGCGGCACTCGCTCAGAGACGCTTATCGTCGCGAGTGGAGCTGCAGTCTGTTGTACACCTTTCCGCCTATACCACTTCTGCCCAGAGCGCTGAAGAAGATCAGGCGAGACCGGGCCCAAGTCATCCTTGTGGCTCCGGACTGGGCACGAAGATACTGGTATCCCAAGCTACTCAGCATGTCAGTCGATCCCCCCAATTCGTCTGCTCTTCAGTAGGACCTTCTGTCGCAGGGGACGGTCTTCCACCCAAACCTGTCCAGTCTCCACCTACATGCGTGGAGAATGAGCGGCGACAGTTGAGGCCATTTGACATGCCTCCTGAAGTCTGTGATGTGATTCTGACAGCCAGGCGTCCCTCCACAAAAACGGTATGCGCCTGCAGGTGGAACAAATTTATGGCATGGTGCACAGCAAAGGCTGTGGATCCACTTTCTGCCCCCCCCTTTCAGAGGTTCTCCTCTTCCTTCTTTCTCTTGCCCAGCAGGGCTCTGCTCTGGGCACTATCAAAGGTTATCCCTGTCATTTCAGCCTTCTTAAGGCTTCCTGATCAGCCTTCTCTTTTCAAGTCCCCTGTTGTAAATAGATTCTTGAAAGGCATCACACACATGTTTCCTCCTGTTCCCTTCGTGATGCCTCAGTGGGACTTGAACCTTATACTGACTTATCTGATGTGCGCTCCCTTTGAGCCACTTCATAACTGTCCTCTTCGTCTTTTGACTCTTAAAACTGCATTCCTGGTGGCCATCACCTCTGCCAGGAGAGTGATTGAGCTCCAGGCTTCTAAGCCTCCTTTCCTCTCTGTCCATCCGGACAAGGTTGTTCTGAGGACTCGTCCTTCTTTCCTGCCCAAGGTGGTTACAGCCTTTCATATCGGGCAGTCCATCACCTTGCCCACCTTCTTTCCGCCTCCGCATCCCTCGAAAGAGGAAGAGAGGCTCCACCGTCTGGACCCAAAACGTGTGCTCTCCTTCTATCTAGACCGCACACGCCAGTTCCAGGTGGACAACCAGCTCTTTGTTGGTTACGTGGGCGCTAAGAAGGGCCGGGCGGTGCACAAGCGAACCATCTCTCAAGTGAGTCGTTTTGTGCATCAAGGTCTGTTACTCCTTTGCGAAAAAGAAGCCTCCTGTGGGGCTGCGTGCCAATTCCACTCAGGCCACGGCGGTTACTACTGCCCAGGGTCAGGGAGTTCCTTTGCAGGACATCTGTCAGGCAGCTACGTGGGCCTCGCGGCACATGTTTGCTAAGCACTACTGCCTGGACAGCCAAGTCCGTTCTCTAGGACTTTCTGGTGTGATCTTGGTTCGCAGACCCACCACCGGGGTTGGTATTGCTGGGGCATCTATTCTAAGGTAAGGAATCTAACACCAACCTGTTTCTTTCAGATGCACAAGTTACTTACCTTCGGTAACGATATACCTGTAAGAAACAGTAGTTGGTGTTAGATTCCTTACCGCCCCACCCATCCTCCCTGTTCTGCGAACCAATATCTAGGGTTAAGGTATCTCCCTTTGAGGGCCCTAGTTTCATGGCACCAGTGTCAGTTTCTTGCATGGCTCTGCTTTCCTGGCGCGGAAAGCTATGTACAGAACTGACATCAGCGCGCGAGGGCGGCGTCTAAGTACTCAGTCATCCCGCGTCCGTCGTCGGCGATCACAACGCCGACGATGGACGCGGAGCCGCAGAAGACGCCTACCAACGCGCAGGGGTACTGCTGACAAACTTTCCGGATCCAGTCTGATGCCTGGAGATATTCTAAGGTAAGGAATCTAACACAAACTACTGTTTCTTACAGATATATCGTTACCGAAGGTAAATAACTTGTGCTTTAAGAGAGAACTAGGTTTGAAAGTCATGTTGAAAAGAAAATGATGCAAACATTGTCTTCACTAGGGTTTGAAGTATTAAGTTAGAACAATTGATAAGCTTTTATAAATGAAAAAAATTAACTAGTTGGTAGTGTAAGGGTTCTTTATGGGTAGACTTTTTCGGAAGAACATCAGCTTGTGTGAGGAACTATCCTTTTATTTATTGGCCAAGAAAACACTAGAGCAACAAATGGCTTAATTGGTGCTTGAGTCCTTCTAAGCATATTGTTCCTCTACCGTTAGTCATGCATTGTGGTAAGAGGAAATCTAGGTTAATCTGAACATACACTAGGGTATTTGTAAGAGTGTACAACTGAAAATACCAATAACGTAATTTGTAAACACAAATGAAAATGAAAATCTTTTCCATACATTGAATACCAGGTGTGACTAAATAAAGAAACAGTAGACTTGGTGGCTAAAAAACTGGGAAAGGACACCATATTCAACTAAATGAAGGATAGACTAAAACTGCCAATAAAAAACGTTTAATATTTTAAAATTCTTTTTGGAGTAAGTCACAGATCAGTACTTTCTTTATCTGATCAGTGCATTCTTGACAGCTACTGTCCACATTGTCTTGCTGAAGGCAGCAAGCAAATGACTTAGAGGTTAAAACATAAAATAATAGTAACAATTTCTCAGCTTTTGACTTTGAAAATATGTTTCTTAAAGATAAATATGGGAATGAGTAAGCTCACAAAGAAGTGAGCTGTACCAATAAATGGAAACAGTGTAGCCTTTCCTGTTTAAAAGATTCCAGGCTAGTGAGGCAAGAGACCCAATTATATTGACTTAGCCATTTCTGAATTTAATCATTTATCCACAGAGGCTCTAGATTCTAAATCTGGAAAAAAAACACTCCAATACTCTTCACCTTGCTTGGAAAAAGCATAACTATCTCTAAAAAGCCTGGATCAAAGATCACGAGGAGCATACCTGGTGAACTTTGAATGCTCTTCACCCAGTCCAGGGCATTTTAGCATAAGTCAAAGAACTTTCTAACCCCAAGTGTGAGGCTCACAGTCTTGATTTTTCCATCAAGGTGACTTCTTTTTAGACACAATTGAAAAGACTAGAGGTAGCTTTCATTTGACTGATGGACAAAGTGATTTCCACTGCTGTGTTCTTTTCGTACTAAATGATTCAGATCTGAAGTGAGATGCTTTGATCAGTTGGAACATGTCATGCCATCACTGGTTGAGGAACAATTAAAGAAACGTCACTCTGGCTCACGTTTAGATCTTTGAAAAGCAAATAAGATTTCATGAGACCGTGTTAGTATTGATTTTTTTTAATCAGTTTTTTAAATCTGTTGCTGAAGAAAGATATTGTTCTGTTAAGCTGGGAAAGATAAGTTATTCCATTGTTAAAAAAAATGGAGCAGCTGATTCTACCTTAATGACCAATTACTGCCTTGGAAATAGAAACTAAAGAGAATTATAGTAGCAAAAAAAACATCAGATCATCCTTCTGTGTCATGAATTGCCAGAGTATATCTTAGTAGAATGTGTAGCACTCGCCTTCTGTAGCCTTCTATTTTTTCCAGGAGGGCTACCCAATCAAAATATATTTTAAATGACATTGCTAACACAGGAGGGTTGCAGTTGAGAATTTCAGTGTAACACAAACATCCCTGAAGTTGCAGTGCTTCAGTTAATTAAAATGAGCTATTGCAGAATGAAACTGATTTAAATATTGTATTATCATATAACTAACATTGCTATACAATTAGGGTGTTTATTTCACATCAGAATATGCTAGAAACCCTTCAAATCCCAATACTTCTAAGCAAAAAAGCCCAATACAAAGTTATGTTTTCCATGTTTGGATTAAACTGGAAATTCTTATGTGAGGGAAAATCTCAGTAGCTCAGGGCAACTTATCTCCATATCTTAGGTATAATATTTTTAACTGCATCTGGGAGAGACATTACAGACTAACACTGGGCAGCTAGCTAGCCACCTTTTCTGCTACAATTTAAATGTAACCTAAAATACTCCTTACTAATCAATATTTTGGTCGTTTCTTGTGACAAACCTCACCATAATAATAATCTGTTTATATTGTTGATTTTTGCTGCGATCTGAATGCAATGCACCCTTTATCTAGAGTCACATAGTCTAGACTTAAAACTCATGTTTACATAGGTTTTCATGAGCCCATGATTGACTTTTGGATTCAGTGGTAGGATTGTGAAACCACTCATGCAAACCGGTTTGTAGCAGATGGATTTGACAGCATGAAATCTGGGAATGTTGAAGTTTATGTACACTCTAAGTTCTTTGAGCAGATACTCCTATAGTGTGAAGATCCTTTTCGTCCTTGCTTAAACAATATAACAACGCAGTTATTTCGCAGCCCCAGGATGTTCATTAGGGTTCGTCAAAGATCCAGGTCTTGAGGTACTTCATGAACTTGGAGAGTGTTGGTGTCTGCCGGAGGTGGAGTGGTAGGATGTTCCATGCCTTAGCTCAGAGGAGGGAGAAGGACCGTCCTTCTGTTCTGCTTCTGCTGATGCGCCGCACTGTAGCTAGGGAGAGCTGAGCTGAGCAGAGGGATCTCTGGGGTGCGTGGAACGAGAGGCGATGGTTCAGGTAGGCCGGCCCGGTGTTTTGAAGGGCTTTGTGGGGATGGGTGAGAAGCTTGAAGGGGATTATCTTTTCGATGGGGAGCCAATGTAGTGTCCGCAAGTGTTCGGTGATGTGGCAGTGGCGGGGTAGGTTGAGGGCAAGTCTGGCGGAGGAGTCCTGGACATTCTTGCGTTGGTGGGTGAGGTTTTGGTTTATCCCGGCATAGGGTGCGTTGCTGTAGTCTAGTCTGCTGCTGATGAGGGCGTGGTGACGGTTTTCCTGTTCTCAAGAGGAATCCAGATGAAGGTCTTTCATAGGAGATGGAGGATGAGGAAACCGGCGGAGGTGACTGCATTTATTTGGCGGTTAATTTTGAGTTTGGAGTCCAGGATGATTCCGAAGTTTCATTTCATGCAACATCCTGGCATATACAATTGTTATGGATGCAGTGAGGGAACAATCTGGGTGTTAGCCAAAAAAATTGCTCGCAGGAGTCCCCCTTTGTAACTACACAAGCCCTTAATCTATAGTTAAACTTCCCCCAGTAGGCGCACCCTTATTAAATGGGAGAACTCTCCACTGCCGGAGCACACCCATGTGGATGTCCCTTATTCTTCTCTGCATTACAAATGGAGACCCCACTAGCACATTACACTGTCAGGTGCTCGCTTGGAATGCTTGACTATTTACTCAGTTATTAGGGCCAGAATTTCCTGGAATGCTTATTTGCATACAGCAGTGCATTTTGGATGGGATTTTCGTTTTCCAGTTGCCAATTTGCTTAACCAAACTCTGGGACCAGAAAAGAGCTATTGGCAATGCACATAATACTGGTCTAAGGATGGTCCAAGTGCCACTGTGCAACTCACAGGACTTTCCCTAAGTATGGGACAAGTTGTTCTTGAAGGGGGTTGCGCTTACGTGCAATCTGCAGCAATGTCAGATTTTTTCAAAAAAAGCAGTAGGCTTATTAGAGAACAGGCTAACCCAGGTTGCAAGGGCCTTGTCTCTGCCACCTCGCCAACCAAACTACACCCCAGTAATATCCTCTTACTTATTGGTAACCTTAAATGCTCATTCAGGCTTTCTTGAATATTGTCATTCAGCTCTTTTTCCGCTTGGCCACAACTCTCACTGTCTTCTGCTTGGTACCTCCGAGAAGTGAATTGCCTGCCTCCTGTGTGATTACTGGCCTCAAACATTCAGAGTCCGATGAGGAAAGTTGATGAGATGGTAGTGAAGAATTATCTTAGATGGACCAATTGTATTATAGCGTTTTTGCAAAAATAAATATAACTGTAACCAAGTAACATGGGGCCCGTGTCCCTAACCAAAGACTTTGATTCACCATCATAACGGTGATAGAGAAAGTGCCATAATACACTCTTAAAACTCATTGACTTGACCGGTCTGACCCCTTAGGCCATGATTTCAGGTTGGGAAGGTTGAGGTGGGGTATGTTTGATATCCAGTAAATATCCATTTCCAGGGGTGAGGTATTTATTTACGAGGTGTGGTAATTGCCTCCCACGGAGAATTTTCAGCTTGGAAATTCGGCGTAACATGCAGAATTGTAATCGGGGAATTAGTGTCTCAAAAGTCAAGGATATGTTTTTTGGGGGCAGGGAGCTCATTAAACCCCATTTCTGGAACTGATGTTGCCTTCATGACAATTGAGACTAGGGATGGCAGCTGTAATGTCTGCTAATACCTGGTTACCCTTCATTGATGCACATGCCATAATAATTAGTGTGCCACAGATGTTATTCGAGGAAGTGCTATTATCAGACTGTGTAACTTATTTTTCATTGCTAGAAATCACACCTTTGGAATATTATGGCCTAGGTAATGTGGTCTGTTCTAATGCAAATGTGTCTCCACCTTTACCATGCAGGTGCCCGCGAGAAACGCCTTATTCCAGTCAAGTATAAGCTCATGAAGAAGGAATTTCCAAGCATCCTGCGGTTCATCACTGTGTGCGACTACACCAACCACTGCACCCAAGGCTGGTTTTGGAATAGATTGGCCAAAGCTCTCTCGAATATGTGAACGAAAAGAGGAACACACCATAGGACCCCATCCATTCAGTGCATTCCAGTATATGAACATTTAAGAAACGATTCTGTAAATGGTTATTTTGTATCTGACTTGTAATAAATACACAATTCTTTATACATAGTTACAAGTAGCATGAATTTTATTGTGTATCAACACTGTGTTGTGTTATACTATACAGGCACTGTAAGTGCCTGAACTGGCGTCAGAAGCATTAACAACAGACCTGGCTCTGCCATAAAAAAAAATGTTTAAATTGATACACAGTTCGGCCACAAACCTGTATGTGGTGATCATAAAGTACTTTAGCGCATTCCATTAGTAAGTCTCCACATTACAACCACTTCTCAGCATGAATTGGTCCCACAACCAGTGACAATGGTCATGTAAAGCAACTTCAAATGTACTCTAGAATACCATCTAAATCTAAATCGATACTTGTATAGCGCACTACTCACCCGCAAGGGTCTCAAGGCGCTTGTACGAATACCGCTGTGGAACCCATCCTGGCTTTCCCTGTGAGGCGCCACTCCTGGGCACCCCCAAGGTGGAGGCCAGGCATCCTTAGTGTTGTGGGGGCCGTTGTGGAGATTAAGCAAGCTATTGCCCAGAGTTGCAGAGTGGGACTCCATGATTGGAATAGGCACCGAGGTGAGAATTATCAGGTCTGTGGAATTTTGAGCCCAAGACCCGCTGAGGCGGGGAATTGAACCCTGGTCCCGGGCTAGACCTCTGCATCAAGGTCTGCCGTTCTAACTATTGAGCCACACTTCTCCACTGCACAATGAGCATTTCCTGCGTGATATCCTTATATTATTGATGAAGTGTCCCCACAATCCCCACCTAGCATTTAGTACTAATTATTATGCATATTTAACTCCAGCAGAGGTGACCGCCAGGGGAAATCACGTTGTTTTTGCTTGTGGTACTGTAGAGCGTGGAAGACTGGTTACGTGTGTGAGCTCCTATAAAGATAACCATTTCAGCACATCATGTGTGAGAGAACAGCGTGTCACAGTAGAATGAGGAATGTAGATTTTCATCGCTGGTGGTGGCATTCCCATACAGCTATCAGGAAGGCTCATGAGCTGCAGCCACTGACTCGAATGTGGGCTCCTGGCGGTGGTATCCCCCAGGCACCTTCGAGTGAATGGTGAATTCCAGGCCCTAGGAGGCGGAGTTATAAGTACCGCTAGGGCTCTCTGGTTTAATTGCGTCATTCGGACGCTGTGGTCCTGCAGGATTAGGGCTATTTGTATTGCTTGTCCCTAGCCAGTTGGGCTCATAGTGGTGGGTGGGGTATAAAGCTGAGGCAGTCTGAGAGGCCCTCGGGCGGTTTTGTGAAGCAGGCAGGTAGGATTTAATTCAACCCGGCGTGCTTTTGCAGGCCTGGGTGAGTATGGAGCTCCAAGACGTGCTGAGGCCAGTGGAGTTGCGGTGGTGGTCTTACCGTGCTCCCTGCCACAACAAAAAAATAAATGCCAAGGTGCTTGTTGACAAGGGGAGGGAAGCGTGCAGACGCCAGTGGGCTCATATGAAGCAGATGCATTGTATTACTCACGCTTGAGAAGCCGGCTTCAACTGGAGGGAGAGGAGGCAGGACCGCGTCCATACACACGCATCAGGAGCCAAGAGCCTGACAATTGAAAGGCAGCCCAGGGTAATCTTTAGTGGCGCTTGGTAAGAACGCACAGTACACAGTGTTGGCACCGAATGCGAGCTGCGCTGTATCTAATGCAGGCCAGCAGGGGACAGCAGAGTGCTCACATGTGCTGTTTAGTGAGAGCCCTCAGTTTAAAAATGTACCTATTTTCAGACTCCATTGCAATGTAGGGATGCTCAAGCGGAGGATGGTGCTGATTTAGAGGGAGCACTTTCAGCAGTTATACATGTTCTTCAAAGAGGAATTTTATGATAAATACAATTCAGGCAGGTTTGTTGGCAGGTCAGCCGAGGGTTGCAGGTAGTAATGAGGGCATTGATATGCAGAATGTAAAGAAGAATATTCTTCAAGAGTGTCAAGATGGCGGTCGTACTCTGAGAGTGCATCGGACCTCATCATCAGCTCGATTGTACAGGCACATCTTGGAGTGCCTGTACAAAGCTCCGGTGCTTCCTGTGCCACAGGGCACCAAAAGTCCCAAGCGACTGCCTTGAATGAGCAAGGGGACCCGGGCACAAGAAGGCAGTGCCCGTGCTGTGTTGAGCTCCAGCGCAGGAGAGGCAAGAGTATGGTCGGCTGAAAGTTAGTGGGAACTCGCTGTCTGACTGGACCCCCCTCCCTGCCGTCTGCGGTATCATGGCTGCTACCCATCGCAGCTCTGACCCTTGTGCCAGTGAAAATCAATTTGTAATAGGCTGCTGGCATAGGAGCGGGGCAGGAGCAGAGGACTGCTCTGGACGGTAGCTGACTGGGAGAGGACATGGTTGATGAACAGTACCCTCCCTCGAGGATGCCGGGAGGCCCCTCGCGGTGCAACAGGCCGACACGGCCCAGGCAAGAGCTGGGTGAGTGGAGGGGCCCCAACCCAACTAAGCCAAGCCTCCGGTTGCAACATCTGCTGCTGGAGACTGCCGCCCACCGGAGTGACTGAAGAGATGCAGAGGGCTCACATCGGTGGGCCTGTGACTAAGAGACTGTATAAGCAGTAGTTCAGCGCACAGACCCGGACCACTCCAACGTTGCCGCCCGTACAGGTTAGAAGCAGTGGGGATGGTTGGAGAAAAGGTTACCCCAGGGCTGGACCATGGGCCCGGTCCTACCGATCCAGCACATGCACTAGCACAATTAAAGAGAGCCCCCATCACCACCACCACCACCTTTCGGTTTGTTGTGTGTATCTAGAGCCCAGGGCCTATGAAACACCAAGTCTCAAAGCTCCTTTCTCACACGGCTGAGTTATGCAGGAGGCAGAGGAGGTTGAAAATCGGTCCCGCCAGAACAACCTCTGCCTGGTGGGTATTTCCGAGGGATCAGAACCCAATCAGGTGTCGGTACTCATCGAAACCTGGATCAAATCGAGGATAGCGTTGGGAACACCTCTCAGCGTGGTTTGTGGTACAAAGGGTGCACCGTGCTCTTGCATCTAAACCGCCCCGGGCGGCCCCTCACAGGCCCATTATATCACAAATCCTTAACTTCAAGGACAGAGAGGCTATTCTTCAGGAAGCCTGCTTGCACCCCTCTTGACTATCAGGGATCCAAAGTTATGCTGTTCCCAAATTACACCAAGAAGGTCCAGGTTCAACGGAGATCCTACACTGCAATCAAACAAAAGCTGCAAGCTCTAAATCTCTCATATGGATTCCTGTTCCCTGCCAGTTTCAGGGTTATACACAAGAGCCACTACTTTGGCTCCCGGAAGCGGCGTGGACATAGGCCACAGAGGAACACCCCCTCGCTAGAAGCAAAGCCGTATCTTCCTCTCCTGCACAAATGCCTGCAAAACGTGCAGTGGAAAGAGCGGCGATGCAGCAGCAAAGATGTACCCGATCCTGGCGGGGCCACAATGCAGAAAGAAGAAAGTCCTCCTCACAGGTATTCGAAGAAGCGCCTCCGGTTCTCCTTTAGCACATACCTTTTCCCACGAGAGGAACACGAGCCAAGATCACCGACCCCAGTGATAGAGGGAAGCGGGGACTCAGACCTAAAGCGCAGCCCAGCAATTTGATCTGTAGACCCCAAGGCTGTGGGTGTCGTAAGACTTCGGTCCTGATGGATAGGAACATTTCCGGACTTCTGGCTTAGTATAAATCCTGATAAGTGGAAGGGTCCACCACTCTGCCATCAACGTGCAATGTCAACACTTGTTCTTGTTTACACTGTTTGGGCGATAGGTGTTTCCAGGGATAAATGACGGGGAGGGGAAGGGACAGTAGGGAGTACTTTTTTTTGGTTCCTGTTTTATTCCCTTCAGTTCCCTAAGACACAAGCGATGTGGCGCTCACATCATCCTCAGGACAACACTTCCTCAAGAACACGCCTGCCGAGCCAGCTCATTGATCGTTCTCACAAATGGCCCAGACACCCTCCACACCGCCACATGCAACCCCTCCAGTGACTATGCCCATGGCAACACCCAATCTTGATCTAGAACCCCTGCGCATCCTCTCATGGAATGTCAAAGGTCTGGACAAAGTGAAGCATACTGCTGTCTTGAAGTTCTCAAACCGCTTCACTTCCTCTGTCCTTATGCTGCAGGAGACCCACTTATTATGTAAACACTGCCCCTTTCTAGCCCACCAAGGATTTGACATGGTATACCATGAAGGCTTCACGTGGGGCTCCAAGGGAGTAGCAATCCTGCTCCACTGTTCCTTTCCCTTTGTAGTTGCGTGAGAACTTCACGGCCCTCAGGGGTCTTTCTTGGCTCTCACTAGGGTGGTGGGGGGCATGCAATTAATCTGATTACGGCCTACATGCACCCTGCAGTTCTTGCATATTCTCTGCGTGATCTGGCAATCCTGCTGTTGTCTGTCTCCCAGGGGCTAACAGTGATAGCAAGGGACTATAATGCAGTCATAAACCCAGACTGGGATGCCACCGGCGCCCCCTTCTCGAACAGGAGGGCAGAACCTTACAGACTGGGCCACCCAGCTGGGTTTGTGCGACATCTGTAGAGTATGGAACCCATGTCTCCATCAATACTCACATTTCTGTTGCCCACCACACCCGGGCAGGCATTAGCTATCTGTTCATACCCACTCTGGACTGCGACTGGTCGTGACCATTCACACACTCGTCCAAGGAATGTCCGATCATACACTCCTACTTCTGTACCACAGAGGGCCCACTGACGTGCTCCATCCTATGTGGCGATTTAACGCATGATTCCTGCAACAGCAAGAATACAAAGATGCAATCGGTAGCATGCAGGAAAGATGCCTCCAAATGAATGAAGGCTCAGTTACTTCCCTGAGCACGCTATGGGCGGCTGGCAAGGTGTCGATCAGAGGATTCGCTGAAGGAAACGTCAAATAGACATATCAAGACGGACACGCCTCCTGGTTGGAAGCCTGCACAATCCAACTGGAGCAGGTATTGGAGGCATAACCTGAAAGTAGCACAAGTCGTCAGCTCGATCTAGTATGTGAAGAAATACAGAATCTCTCCTTAGACTCGGTCAGGCAAATATGGAGATCCTCCACCTCCCATGTGTGTGGATGGGGTGCCAAAAATGGCAAGCTCCTTTACTGGCTTGCCTCTCGCTCCCTAGCCAACCGAGTAATACCTGAAATAGTTGACGCACATTGCAACACCCAACATGCATCAGAGGCGATTGCACAGACATTCGCGTACTACTACAACCGTCTCTACTTCAAACCCAGGAGCCTGAATCTGGTGACGGGCTTTGATTTCTTCAGACTTCTCGCACCCATGGCTGCCCGAGGCAGAGTTTAAAATGCTTGACCAACCTCTTTCGCAAGAAGAGATAAGCCCGGCTGTTTGTTAGCCACAGGCAAGACCCCACGCCAAGACGGATACCCTACCCTACTGTTGTTTAGGGAGATCATCGTACCCCAAATTGAAGCACCATACACCGAGACCATAGAGAAAGGGACCTCTCTGTGAGATAGACGTGGCCACAATCGTGGTCATCCCTAAAACGGACCCTCCTTCCAACCTATGCTCGGACTATTGTCCGATCTCACTAATTAATACCAAAGTCCAATTATATGCCACGATTCTTGCTACTCGTCTCAAAAGAGTAATCCCAACCCTGGTACACCCTGACTAATGTGGGTTATTGCCGTGTTGGGGCATGCAACATTGTCTGAGACACCTGCGCATAGCGCTGGCTCACAGTCCACTTCTCCCTCTGTATCTAGCCCTATTGATGATTGATTTTGAAAAGGCCTTTGACACAGTTGACTGGCGATACTTTGAGGCCGTGCTGATTCACGCAGGATTCGGCCTGTATTTTAGAGGGCTCATAAAAGTACTATATTCCAAATCATCAGCTCGGGTGCTAACCAAAAGAGTCCTATCAGATGAATTCCGCATTGCCCGAGTGAAGAGACAAGGTTGCCCCCTCTCCCACCTACTCTTTGCTCTCTCACCATAGAACCACTAGCCTGTCTCATCAAGGGAGATGGCCATATCGGGGGGTGGCAGTGGAATGAGTCCCACAAGGAGCATATCGCCCTACATGCAGATGATGTGCAGTTCGGGCTGGACTGTTCCCATGAGGCACAGGGTCAGACTGATTTGCATATGGCCATGTCTGTACTCGGGTGGCTGAGTGAGCTAAAGAATGGTGATGGATTAAACCCAGATCAGTTGACTGGGGGTGAGTGTTTGATTTGCTCAGGCGCCCCATCCATCATCCCCTTTTGTATCGCTTTGTGCTTTTATTCATGGCTGACCCCACCTGAACAGACCCCCACTGCCTGCAAAACCTAAGACTCTTCAGAGAAGTTTCTGGTCTGAAGCTTAACCCAGCCAAATCAGTTCTAGTCCCACTGCACCTCTCCCAGAAATGTTTGTAATGGCAAACTAACATTCCAATCAGGCAGCCCAGCTTTCGCTACCTGGGGATCTGGGTGGCACTCCCCCCGGAACTAACTTGGTCTCTAAATCTCACTTCACTGCTTAAATAGACCAGAGAACGCCTTCGGAAGTGGTGGACCCTTACATTGAACCCGATGGGGGAGCGGAAAGCATTATATGAAATGATTATACTTCACTGGTTCCTGTACATGTTGCTGAACATACCTCTTCATACCCTGAAGCAATGGTTCTCAGCTCTGGATAAAATGGCTACCGCGTTTCTATGGGGCAACTCGCGACCGAGAGTGGCGCTCGTCCACTGTCAAAAAGCACCATATGATGGTGGGCTGGGGATGACTAACCTCTTCCTCTACTACATGGCGGCACTCTAACTTGTGATTAATGACAGGTTTTCCAGGGGGTGGTCAGGCCCAGCCTAACGTTCAGAACCGGGACTCCCTCGAATCCAGGCAATGCTGTATGGTACTTTCGGTTACTCTCACCATCTCAAGCGTAACCAGATCAGTCTTCCTCGCGTGGGGAGCAGCACTTCGACGCACCCAATGGGAAGCCAGAATCACATTGTAAGCGCCCTTGTGGCAGGGTACGTAGTTGAGAGAAGTGGCGGGGCTGGATGGGTTCCAAAAGTGGGATCTTATTGGTATTACCCAAGTAGGCGATGTATGGAGAGGGGATCATATTTGCACATTCCAAGACCTGCAGGGTCTTCACTCCCTCAACAACACATTATTTAACAAATACCTGCAGCTTCGACATGCCCTCATGATGCACATCCCCAGTGGTACCATCCTACTTGAATTCAGACCCCTAAAAGCCAAACTCTTTAAGAGGGAGTTGGGAAGGGGGGGGGCAAGATACTAGTTAATGACTCTCCTGCCACCTTAAATGAGCTGAGAGCCAGATGGAAGGGATGGTTGGGTCCTATGGAGGATGAAGGTTGGGCGGCCAGCCCTTATGGCCCAGAGTAATCACTATCTCAGCCCGGCTGAGACTGATCCAAACCTACTATCTCCACTGTGGATATCTCACTCTCACCAGCCTCTAATGAGCGGGACATCTGCCAACCTCAAGATGCACATGATGTATGACTGAGTCCGCGGACTTCGGTCATATGACCTGGTCAAGTCCTATCATATCGAGGTATTGGGCAAAAGTGGTAGTAAAATTAGGCGAGGTTCTGGGTTGAGGTGTCCCACTCATGCCCCAGGTGTTGCTGCTGGGGATCCTGGAGGGCATTGGGGACTCACGAGTGGACAAAACATTGCTGGGCACAGCCACAATGGTGGCCAAGAGAGACATTGCGTCCAAATGGAAAGACCCAAACCCCCCTACTATTACCCAATGGCAGAAAGTATTGGACTGGTGTGCCGCACAAGAAAAACCTGTGTATGAGGCATAGGGTTGCCCATTCAAACAAACCTGTGTGGGGTAATTGGCTGGGATTGTTGAAATGACAGAGCGGGGAAAGGGCAGGAGTAACGGCATTGGTAATCTTACTATTAAACATTATAATTTTCTTGAATGTGTAAGTGCAGTTGCCCAGAAAACATATGTATTAGGCAACAGGGTGTCTGACGAGGGGATTGAATTGTAGTGTCTGTTGATTTAAAACCCAATAAAATAGAGTATAAAAAAATAATATTCTTAGTAGGCAGACTGATATTTTCATTTCGGGTCAGAAAGAGAGGACCAGGAGTTTTTTCAGGGTCATAGTGGGCCCCAAACAGTTTTACCTGTCGGTAGATGGGTTTGGGTCTCTGGTGAGGCTAACTTATCCTACTACTGGTATAGCAGAGTGCAGGACCACAGTCTCTGCAGGTTGTGGTGGCTTGCAGAGCACTGGTGAGAGAATGCTTCATGGTGCCAACAGATGCAGCTGGGTTTTCAGTGACCCCGGAGGACCGGCCTGAAGAGAGGAAGAGATTTGTTGCCACCATCCCGACAGAGTGGAAGAAGAAAACTTCATCTGTGTTTCTTCCAGGCTCCAGAAAAGGGAATTGGAAGCACTTTGATGGGGTGTGGGTGATGGAGAATATCCTGGTGTGAGTTCTGTGCATGCGGAGGGGCTATGATGAAGATGAATTTGAGGAAGGGGAAATACCTTGTTGGCAAGAACAAAAAGACATAACAAGCATTTACAATGCAATGGTTTCGCCTTCTGAAAAGTTTGAGCTATTGGCATTGTAAATGACAACATTTTTATTTATGTGTTGGTTTTGAAAATAAATAAATAAATAAATGGCATTGTCATTTACAATGCCAATAGCGTAATCTCTCGCAAATGCGAGACCTATAGCATTTGCAATGCAATAGGTCGCTTATTTACGCGAGTTTGAGCTAATGATATTGCAGATAACAATGCGTTTTATTTGTTTCAAAAACCAAAACATAAATAAAAGGTCTCACACTGCTGTCTCTCACACACTGCTGTCTCTCACACACCATGCTCTCCAACACACCATGCTCTCCCTAGAAGACTCACACTGCTGTTGCTCTCACACTGCTGTTGCTCTCACACTGCTGTCGCTCTCACACTGCTGTCGCTCTCACACTGCTGTCTCTCCCACACTGCTGTCTCTCCCACACTGCTGTCTCTCCCACACACACACACATGCAGAGAGCGACACACACACAGCCACACACACACACACACACACAGAGAGCCACACACACCCACCCAGCCACACACACACACCCAGCCACACACACACACAGCCACACACACAGCCACATTACAAAGATTAATTTGGTGGCAGGAGCACGAGGTCCAGGACAACGAGCCCTCTCTGCCCCGCAAATCCCCCCCCACCCCCTCCCGTGACGCGCCTGATAATTAATAGTATTGAGAAGACGAGCACTGAATGCCAACTCATCTTTTTATTAAAGAACAGGTATGGAGCACGAGCCTCTACCTCCAGGGACACGGATGGTGTGCACCTTCAAAAGGCCAAATGAACACCAGAGCGCAAACAAACAAGATTAACTTCTCAAGCACCAGCATCGCATTTTTTTCTGCACAGAGGGACACAAGGTTGACACAGCTAATTAGGAACCTGATAGCGCTCGACACACAGAGGGACATTAATTACTTCTCCCACGCACATCCCCCCTCGAGCCAACAACTCAATGGTTTCCCCCACCCGAGCTCGCAGCGCCGCTTTGTTGTGTTGCTAAACACTATTTGCATATCTATACCTTGATAAATCCCGAGCTAGCGGAATACAAGTGCCTTGTCGTCACACCTGCCGACGCGCTGATTTGCCCCCTCCCCTGGGCGCCATTCCTGTCAGATGCGTTATTTTAGTCCCATCGGCCATTAACTTACATCCTTTCCTCTTTCTACACCGCGGCAAAAGACACACTTCCAAATGGCGGCCGTCTGGGGGAAGCGGGCTACCATTCTTACTCACTCGAGGCCTATTTAACGCCTATTCGTAAAAAACATTTTATTGGGAGGTCAGGGAACATTCGCAGATACAAACAGAGGATCGCCTGACCACACAAAGCACTCACGGACAGCGGGAGGGGGGCGGCAGATACAGAGGATCGCCTGACCACACAAAGCACTCACGGACAGCGGGAGGGGGCGGGCTCACGGACTGCGGGAGGGGGGACGGGCACACGGACCAGACAGCGGGAGGGGGCACGGGCACACGGACCGGACACCGGGAGGGGGGGCGGGAACGGGCTCACGGACAGCGGGAGGGGGGCGGGAACGGACAGCAGGACATCGCGCAACCCACCCCTGCAAAGGACACTTCCGAAATGGCGAAAACAAAGCTTTAAATTAAAAAAAATAATAAACACGCCCACAGCCGCATGACGTAGTGAAAAGCCTAAAAATCGCCGGAACGCCCACGAATCTGCTCGCAGAATGACGAGCAGATCTCTCTTCCAATGGCTAGCCTCCATTTATGGAGCTAGCCAATGGAAAGAGAGCGCGGGACAACACACACCTACTGTAAACATTAGATTTCGCCTGCGCCGAAAATCTGCGCGGTGCGCAGCTTTCGACAGGCGACCCCTAAAAAACGGGCTGCTTTAAAAAAAAAAAAAAAAAAAATTGTCAAAAAGCAATCTGACATGGTGGTTTGCTGACCTCAGCAGGCCACCATTCCAGTGATGGCTGTGACTCCTAATGGTTAGCAAAATGTGACATCAAGTCTGCCTTTCCTCTCCTCCCAGTTCATCCTATGGGCTATTCTTTGTCAGGTATCCAATTTAAAAATCAGCTGTATGTTGATAAAGTGTTACCAATTGGATGTGCACTCTCTTGCAGGTGTTTTGAGTCATTTAGTACCTTTTTGCAGTGAATTGATTACCCATTATTTGGATGATTTTTTTGTTTGTAGGTGAGGCTCCTGAAAAAACGGAAGGTCCTAGTATATGTTCAGTTTTTTTCTGTTATTGGATTGGACACAGTTAAAATAGAGGCGAGGTTAGCTGAATTGAAGGTTAAAGAAATTGTTGCGTTACTCGAAGAAACAATGATAACACCTAAGCTACAGCTGATGCAAGTTTAATGACTTATCTTGCTTGTCGTGTTGTGAGAGCAGGCAAGATTTTTTGTTGGCAGCTAGGTTTTGCTATGTAAGGAACTAAATTACCACATCGCAGGATCCGGATTTCCGCAACGATGTGGGATTTTGAAGTTTGGTTATGTTTTGAAAAGGTTTTAATGGCATCACCTTGTGGTCCTTGGATTCGGATTTTGTTTGAATGGTCCAGATATTCTTAGACGCTACTGGCTCCAGCAGTTTTGTTTTTTTCTGGGGCGGTAAATGTTGTGCTGAGAAGTGACCTGTGAAGTGGGAGGGAGAAGCAACACAGATCTTTCTGGAATGATCTAAAATGGACCAAAGAGGTAGGGGGGCAAAGGTGTTACTAAACAAAATCAACGGGTTGGTGTGTCCAGTGGTTATGTGGCAAGATTTCAAACCAGCTGGGGGAGGCTGAATCGGGTTCAGTCTTTCCTCACCAAGATGGCTCGTGGATGCTTGCGTGACAGGTGTTGGGTGTAATGAGAAAGGTTTTATGTCATATTGGGGCAGATCCTTTTAGTTTTGGCACTCATTCTTCTATAATTGGCGCTGCTTTTGAAGCAGCAAGGTTGGGGTTTTATCTCAGTGCGGTAAAAGATTGGGTTGTTGGTCTTCGGTACATTAGGGAGAGTACATTAGAAATCTGTGGGAGAATTGTGTAAGATTCATCACCTTTCATGATTCCAGGGTATGTCAGTGAATTATTTTATATCAAGAGAATGCTACAGTGCAGTTTGCTTCAGTGGACTTAGCAGTTGCCCTAGTCAGATTGGTGGGCACAGGAGTCAACTTAGCAAAATGTGACATCAAGTCTGCCTTTCCTCTCCTCCCAGTTCATCCTATGGGCTATTCTTTGTCAGGTATCCAATTTGAAAATCAGCTGTATGTTGATAAAGTGTTACCAATTGGATGTGCACTCTCTTGCAGGTGTTTTAAGTCATTTAGTACCTTTTTGCAGTGAATTGATTACCCATTATTTGGATGATTTTTTTGTTTGTAGGTGAGGCTCCTGAAAAAACGGAAGGTCCTAGTATATGTTCAGTTTTTTCTGTTATTGAATTGGACACAGTTAAAATAGAGGCGAGGTTAGCTCAATTGAAGGTTAAAGAAATTGTTGCGTTACTCGAAGAAACAATGATAACACCTAAGCTACAGCTGATGCAAGTTTAATGACTGTTATCTTGCTTGTCGTGTTGTGAGAGCAGGCAAGATTTTTTGTTGGCAGCTAGGTTTTGCTATGTCAGGAACTAAATTACCACATCGCAGGATCCGGATTTCCGCAACGATGTGGGATTTTGAAGTTTGGTTATGTTTTGAAAAGGTTTCAATGGCATCACCTTGTGGTCCTTGGATTCGGATTTTGTTTGAATGGTCCAGATATTCTTAGACGCTGCTGGCTCCAGCAGTTTTGTTTTTTTCTGGGGAGGTAGATGTTGTGCTGAGAAGTGACCTGTGAAGTGGGAGGGAGAAGCAACACAGATCTTTCTGGAATGATCTAAAATGGACCAAAGAGGTAGGGGGGCAACGGTGTTACTAAACAAAATCAACGGTTTGGTGTGTCCAGTGGTTACGTGGCAAGATTTCAAACCAGCTGGGGGAGGCTGAATCAGGTTCAGTCTTTCCTCACCAAGATGGCTCGTGGATGCTTGCGTGACAGGTGTTGGGTGTAATGAGAAAGGTTTTATGTCATATTGGGGAAGATCCTTTTAGTTTTGGCACTCATTCTTTTATAATTGGCGCTGCTTTTGAAGCAGCGAGGTTGGGGTTTTATCTCAGTGCGGTAAAAGATTGGGTCGTTGGTCTTAGGTACATTAGGGAGATTGCGTATGCTTAGCTTGTAAGTTGTTGTTAACTCTCATTTCTCATTTCAGGTTGTTTGGCAGGACCGTCGGTGGCTTTCTTTTCCATTTGGATAGCTGAACACTTTCCTCGCAAAGCAAGCTGGAAAACGTCCTTTTGGGAGGAATCTGGGGTTTCGCAGTGATAAAATCAATATTGATTGTTGGGGGGGGGGGGGGTTATGAAATGGGGTCAGCATTTACCCTGCTTATCCAATGTGGTGTTAGAATGTGCCCTGAAGTTGTACTTTTGCGTTTAGGGAAAAACGACCTGGTGCAGTTGTCAGGGTGGGTTTGATTTAAGAGATGGAAAAAAAATCTTGATGTTCTTTGGCAGTCTTGGTCTGAGACAAAAATCCTGTTAACAGCTTTGGTGCCTAGAAGAGTTTGGCGGGTGCTGTTAAATTTACAGCAGTTGAAAGAGCGAGGTGCAAAGTTAACTGGGAAATGCAACGTTTTTGTAGAAGTAGGGGTGCAGGTTGGTTGGAACACATTGACATAAAAAAGATTTCCAGTTTTTCAGACAGGATGGGGATCACCTCTCCTTTGTGGGTAATGAATTGTATCTACTTGAAATTAGGGAAAGATTAGCCTTGACTTTGGTCCTTCAAAGGCGGTGCTAAAAATTTGAGGCTGTTTGGGCGACACCCAGTTTTTCTAGCTCCGAATGTTTGCGGTGCTAGCTGTTTTGAAACCTGATTTTTTTTAAAGAGATGAGGGGTATTGTTTCTTTGAGTATGAACATTGGAGGGTGGGGGACAGGAAAACGCCTTGCAGGGTTTTTCCTGGTGGCAGAAATTGAGGAGCTCTTTACAATGTTTGCTTTTGGGTGGGGGGTCTGCAGTTCTGGGGCTTTAGGTTGTCTATTGGGGCAGGTGGCAGAAATTAAGGAGCTCGCAACAGGCCGGAAGGGTTGGGGGCATTGCAGAGTAGGCTTTGGTAGAGGGAACACAGGAGTGATGGTTGAGTCACACATGAAGGTCAATGGGTGAAAGAAAAGGGATGCTGAAGATTAAACGTTGTAGGAATGGTTTGCAGATTTTATTGCTGGGGTTGGTTTAAGGGTGGGAATGTTGGGATTTGTTTATTGTATTATTGAATCGATGAATTCTAAATTGTAAAATGTTTTAATGAGTTTCAGAACTGCTTGCCTGTCCTAATACAGCAGCCTTTTACTCTCACTTGGCCTGGTTTACTTTGCAATTTTGGCCAACATGTTTTATATTGTGCAGGTCAAGAGTTCAGACTGACACCTCATTATAAAAAGTTTCTGTCACGTTCAGTCAGCCCAGCCATAAAGAAAGTACGTAAAGCTGTCTTAACTGGTGTGGACAGGTGCACCAGAGATCATAAAGGATGATGCTGAAGGCCACGTAGAACCTGGGTGTTAGGGTGAAGAAAAATGGGTGTTATCAGACAGGATGGGCTTTGTTAGGGAGGGATCGACCTCCGCTAGTATTCAGTACGAGGGCAAATTGGAACCTCAAACTGAGCAAGAGGTTGGAACCAGTCTTGCAACTCTTTAATCATCATAATAATAAACCAATGCTGTGTTATTCAGCAGCAAGTCCTTAATATTCACCTCTTACCAGTGTTGGACTTGACCCTTTTTGCAGGGTCATCTCTGAACTTTTTGCCTTCCTCCTGTATTTTGTCTGACCTGTTTTTGTTGGTTTTATGACTCTGGGCACTTTATCACTGCTGATCAGTTCTTAAGTGCATATGCTCTCCCTATTGTAAATTGATGTACTGATTAGTGACTCCATGATTGGCTGATACGGTTTACTTGTCATACCCTAGTACAGTGCTCTGAGTGTGCCCAGGGCTTGTAAACCAAATGCTGCTGGTGGGCTTGCAGCACTGGTTGTGCCCCCACAGAAGCAGCCTGTAAAAGTGTTTCTAAGGCTTGCCATTGCAGAGCCTGTGTGCAGTCTGGTACTGCCATGTTGACTGAGCACGTGCACCCACTTGCCAGTCCCTAAACCATCCATTTTCATCATGTCAGACACCCCTATGGTAGGCCCAAGGGCAGGGTGCATTGTAAGTATAAGGTAGGACAAGCCCCGGTGTGTGTGTGGCTTGTCCTAATAGTGAATCACAGCCATTTTCATTCTTCACTATTTCAAGGCTACCTGGTCTCCATAGGCCATAATAGGCAGTTTAATTATTACATCTTATAATCCTAACTGACTCGAGGAACATGGTAGAAATTCGAGTTTAGTAAGCCTGAAGTCCGAATGATAAAATATATATTTTAGTGAAGTTGGTTTTAACATTCTGTGTTTGAAAATACCACTTTTAGAAAGTAGGTATTTTCTTGACTAACTATTCGAGCCTGCCTCTGCTAGGTTGTGTATTCCTTGTATGGAGTCTGGGTGACAGGGGCTGTGGGATTCCAGGAGACAGGGTGAGTCAGCCCAATGGTGACTAGAGAGATCTGCATCTAGATGGGTGGGAGGAGTTGCGCCTGGGACCTGAATAGGGCTGTGCCTTCCCTCCACAATGCTGGCTCCACCTCCTGTGGTGCGTCTGATGTCTCTGCCCTGCACTGTGAGAGGAGAGAAGGAGTCATGTCAACAGAGTGCCCCAGGGCTGTGCCTTCCCTCCACAATGCGAACTCCAACTTCTGTGGGGCGTCTGATGTTTCTGCCCTGCACTGTGAAAGGAAAGGAGGAGTCCTGTAAACACAGTGCTCCAGGGCTGACCAGAACTGGTTTGGATAAGGCAAAGGCCCCTCTGCCCTCAGAGAACAAGGGATTTGGGGGTATAAATATTGGGACCCTGATCCCAAGAATTTAGATCACTTTTGGACAAACAAGAAGAAACCTTTGCTGAGGAGAGGAACCTGAACAAACTGAAGAGAGACTATCCCTAAGCTGAGGTGCTACTTGCCAAAGGAGAAAGGACTTTGTGTGCACTTTTTTCATCTTGTGAAGGATCTCCAAGGGCTTGAGAAAAGAGCTTGCCTCCTGCTGAAGTCTCAGGGACAACTATCAACCCTCAGCTCCCCAGAGTTCTTTGGAAGTGCCTGCTGCTGTTTTGGGCCTTCTGAGGGACTGCGTGTTGCAAGGAGCTGGAAGCATCTCACAATGAAGAAGAAGCGTGTCGCTGTCGCTGCTGCTGCCATCGCATCATGGATGTCTCCACTGTAGCTGTCGTATTGCATCGCATCGAGAGAAACGTCTCGCAACGAAGAGGAAGAGTGTTACATCGCTGCTGCTGCCGTCGCATCTTGGATGTTGCCGCTGTAGTTGTCGTATTGCGCAGCATCGAGAGAAGCGTCTCGCAACGAAGGAGAAGCGTGTCGCCGTCGCTGCTGCTGCTGCTGCCGTCGCATCTTGGATGTTGCTGCTGTAGCTAACATTGCACCGCATCAAGAGAAGCGCCTCGCATCCACGGAGAAGCGTGCCGCCGTCGGAGCTGCTGTTGTTGCATCACGGAACAAGGGTGTCGACGCTGCAGATGTCGCATTGAGCAGAAGCGTCTCGCAACGTCGGAGGAGAGTGTCGCCGCCAAAGCTGACGCATTGAGTCGAGATTGCTCACTTCATCGTAGAAGTGTGCCGCAACAAGAAGACAATGTCTTTATTTCTTTGCACCAAAATTTCAACACATCACCATCTTTGCAACACTTTTGTTTGCGTGTCGCATCTAAAGTTACATTGACTCAAAGTGTCGCATTTTTAGAACTAAGCTAAACCTAACATTTTAAGTACAGTTTGTGGTCTTCTTTTAAATCTATATTAAAAATACTTATTTTTAATATACAACTGGTGTGGTGTCCATCTGTTGTGTTGTCACTTGATTACTGTATGTGTTCACAAATGCTTTATACACTGCCTCTGAGATAAGCCTGTCTGCTCATGCAAAGCTACCAAGGGGGGAGCAGGGGTTATTTTAGAAGTGTACTCTCTTACCCTGACTAGACGCAAGGGTCCATATTTGTCACAATTACCTACCTGTGCCAACTAGAGACCCCCAAATCTAACAACCAGCAACCCATTAGTCTCCAAATTACCAGAATTTCAAAATCAATAATAATGAGACGCAGGGAGTTGTCCATCCCATTCTTGCCTTATTTCCAATTAGCCAAATCCATATAAACGTTTTTGTGGTATGGTCCTGCAGTGCCACCTACTTGGTCTAATGTATGGTGCATTTGCTATAGGCACAACATTACACTAGTCTCTAATACCGAGGCATTTTAAATCCTTCTGACAAGTTACATATTAAGACACAGTGAAGTTAACTGAAGGGGATCTCGAGTTTATCGCTCTTTGGTGAGGTCATGGCCCGAGTGAGCACTTATTAGCTGGAAAATGAAAATAAATATTAAATTAGTAATTTAACTCACTCCACATTCTACCATTGATTGTAATGCTACCCAGCCATTCACTCTTTACAAGAGATCATCTAAGAGCTCTGGGGGACAGACTGGACGGTCTCATCTAAGGCATCCTCCCTCTATCCTATGTGTACTTTACGTGTATAAAGTAAAGTAATTACTTCTTCCTGAACCTAGTACACATTAACATTTAATTTACTTGGTTACCTCATCACACTATAATTATGAAGGTATTGCACGTTCTTAGAAACATAGCAGTTTTAGTATTCTTCTAGGATTTCTCTTTTAGTTTACAAAAAATGCATTACTTGGCCCGAGAAGACCTAGGTTTCTCACAGAAATTCCTACACTGTGGATGATGATGTCTTATTACTTACCAGTAATCTTCATTACCCCAATTAGTGTCCTCCCCGTCCCAGTACTTAATACTTGAGGCAGTCCTGCCTCCACCCAGCCAATCCAAACGCCAGAAATCCAAAGTTCGAAGGTTACATAAGTCCCTCCCACCCACCACCATGCCTGTTATCAACAAGACACAAACACAGCGGGAGGTAGGAAAGAAAGAGGACTGGGACAGGGAGGACCCTAATCGGGGTAATGAAGATTACCGGTAAGTAATAAGACATTACCCCCTCATGGTTCCTCCCCGTCCCAGTCCTTACTACGTGAGGAATCACAAGCAGAGAACCAAGAAGAAAAAACGCAGAACACCAGAGATCCATGCAAAAGTACAAAACTTTAAACAATAAAGTATCAACGAACAGCATCGTACAAGATGCCAACAGAAATCGTCAGAAGAGGCAAGTAAAACATCAAGCCGAGAACGTCGCACAAAAGTGTGACGGGACCGCCAAATAGCCGCCCCACAAATCTCTTGGATAGAGACCCCGTCGCCTCAGCACAGGAAGCAGACACAGAACCCACTGGAGACAAACAGGGCAGGAGAAACCCGAGACTGCAGCGAACGTTGGAGGCTAAACAGAACCCTGGGAACACCCAAAGAAGGCGAACAGGAGAAACCCCCTCAGCAGGCAAAACAGGAAGCAACACCTCCAGCTACAAAAGGAACCTCGAAGAAACAGGCAGATTAAGCCGCAAAACAACTCAAACCAGCAGAAACTGCAAAGAAGGAAACAAAACGAGCAAGGCACCCAACTCACCCAACCGACATGCGGAAGTGAAGGCCAGCAAAAAAGCATCCGCAGCGGACAACCACAAGAAGTCCGCCACTAACAAGGGCACGAAAGGGGCAACCGGAAACCCCGCAAAACAGCAGGCAAAGCCCCAAGAAGAATCGAGCACAGGAGAGCCTGGACAACGAAACACAAAGCTCTGAAGAAGCCTACTCACCAATGGGCAAAAAAGAACCAAGGAAGCCCAAAGGCACCGGACAAGCATAAACCGCCGTCAACGAGCAGACAAAGTGAAAGGGGAAAAAGCCCAACAACAAACCCAAGCTGGAGAAACCAGTACAGAAACAGGAACCCCAGCACTGATTCCGACCAAGAGAAGAGCACCAGGAAACCAAGGAGCCCCAAAGTGCATCACAGCTCCAAAGAACGGAAGGCCAACGCGACCAACACATGCCACAGGCCACCACAGAAGAACAGCCCAAAGACGCTAAAGATAGCCGCTCAAGAGTCAGGCCGTCAGAAGCAAGCGACAAAGATAGGGCAAAGACAGCTGCGGACCCAGAAGCAGAGCTGGAGTCAAGAGAGGCTGGCCCAATCGGACTCCCACCAGCAACAGCAGGAGCGTAAACCAAAGACAGCGAGGCCAACCCAACAACACCGACATCCCCCCAACCTCCGCAGAACCCCTGGGAGGAGAAAACAGGAGGAAAGGCATACAGAAAACCCGAAGGCCAAGGAAACGAGAGAGCAACCACCTTGGACATACCACCCCGGAACAAAAACCGGGGGAGAAGAGCAACAGGAAGGGAAGCAAACAAGACCGAACCAAGAGTCCCAAAGCAGAGACAAAAGGACCTGGAACAAAGGAACAGACAGAGGGAATGCTTCACGAATCAGCATGACATCCCAGCGCAGGGGCCATTCCAAGCACCAGCGGATGTCCCAAGCACCTGCGCATTGTCCCAATATAAGGATATGTCCCGCCGAAACGAGCACCAAACAGAGGACGGGAGGAAGCGGCCCAAGCCACCAAAAGAATGCACAATTAGAGTACTTCTCCTTTAAAGAAATCAACCCCCTTAACAGGGATGTTTCCCAGGACCCTCTGAAAGCCAACAGAGAAGATGCCGCCCAGACACAAAACAGGGAAGCCAGCAGGAACAGAGACATGTACCGGGACTCCCCAAGAAGGCCCAAACAACAACGAGCCACCGGAACGCCAGCCCGAACAACAGACAAGCCGGCCACCAAGGACCCCAACGGGGCCCCCAACCCAAGGACAGGCATCAGAGGACAACAAGAGGAGAGAGGGAAACAGAAACGCACCCCCCACACCAGGTTGGGAGAGCAAAGCCACCAGACCAGGAGAAAGAGGAACCAGAGCCCCGTAACCAGCATGAAAAAGGACCCAACGAGTCAACAGAAGAAACACGAAGGACACGAGGTGCAGGAGAGCCCAAGGAACCACAGCCGTGGAGGCATCCACCACCCTCCGGACCCACAATCAACCCCAAGCCGGGGCAGGAGGGTGACCCAGCAGGACCTGCAGAAGATCCAACAGGGCAGAGAACAGATCCGGACATATGGAATGCCTCACGAAATGCGTGTCATCCTTGTGCAGGGGCCATGCCAACCCCCCCAGTAATGCTCAACTTAATTGCATATGAGCCACCGAAGTGAGCACTGAGAAAACAGCTCCCTGCAAAGCGTTAAATCGGTCCAGAGGAACTGAAGCCCCCAAACAGGAACCAGACTAGGAACGGCCAGACCCAATACGACCCCAGAAACCGGAACCAGGACAGCAAACCCCCACAGCAGGAGCCAGTGCCATGGAAAAAACCTGAGGAGCAGGAGAGAGGCCAAAAGGAAACGGAACTAAACCACCGCAAACCGCAGAAAACCTCAGATCAGCCAGATGGATGGGAACGTGAAAAACAGGCGACTCCCATACCCAGGGAAGCCAAAATCACCCACCAAGAAGAGGGCAATGCCAGACAACAAGGGGCACAACCGAAAGGGACACAGCGGCACCAACCCGACCAAAGCCCCGGGAGGCAGAACCGTACTGAAGGACCAACGGGAGCCAGGACCAGGAACAGAGGGGAAGAGTACCCCCCGGCTCCACTCCGTCACCAAAACCAGCACAACAGAGCGTAGTGACAAAAAATAGGCCGACGCCAAAGAAGAAGGCAGAACGCAACACAGTGCCAACGGACAACGAAGCAGCCGTGAAAACAGCCTAAAAGGGGGACAGCCCCGGAATGGAAACCGGCAACCAAGAGCGATGACCAACAAGACCCACCATTTGTAAATCAGACCGGACCAATGAGCCAGAAACAACTGAGCCGAGCCCCCAAATCGCAACAATGTCAACAAAGGAGACAGGGGACCCACAAGCAGGACAACACCAGGAGCGGAACACACACCCCGAAGAGGAAGAGATGCAACCACCAGGCCACGGAGATTCCTCCCGGGCACAACACATGCGAATGACACCCAGGGACAACAACAGGCGCCGCAGAGGCCGGGAACCAAACTGAATAAAAAAAAGGCAAGCAGTGAACCAAGGCACCGGGGTAGTGACAAAGCATCAAAGCGCGGGCCAGAGAGAAATATCACCAGCCCCCGACGCCCCGGTAGCCGAGGACATGGCCCAACCATCCGGGCCAAGACAGGAAGGAGGGACCCCCAAGAAAAGAACCTGCGAAGCACAGGCCGAAAAAGAGCAAGCACGCACCCCAAAAGTAGAAGCAAGATACGAACACTTGAGAGCGGAATCCACCAACTGCCCCAACCTGGACCTCCAAGGAAGCCGCCTCCGAAGACAGACGGAGAAGGACCAAAAAGAAGAAATGGACGATACGGGGTGACAAAGACTGCCAGGCAAAACCGTGTCCCCAAAAAGCGAGGAATACCCTGCATCGCAATGCCAGGCCACACAGCAGAAAGTACAGCCAACAGGACAGCATGAAATGGCAGGTCAAAAAAAACGGGAATAAACCTGCAGTAGATAATGAATCAGGGAAAAGACCCAGCACTACCAGACCATGGACCACCAAACCCTGAATGCATACCCCAACAGAGGAAAATGTCCACGATCCCACAAACAGTAGAAGATGGTCTAGCCGCATGTACCAGAAGTGCAGACAGCGCAAAACAGTCCAAGAAAAACTGCAAAAGAACACCCCCCTGCAGCTCCAGGACATCATGCTGCTTGGACAAAGAGAATGCACTTTTTTAAAGCACTGCATGAAAATTAAACATCTCATGTCACTTCGACAGCATTGGCAGGACTTGAACCCTTGTCTTGTGAGAGCCTGTGACACCAGAGGCACAAGACATACCATCGAGCTATAGTTCCTTGGATGCACCGAAGAGGAAGTCCCCACACACATGGCGAGCAAAGGAGTAAACCCCACAGGAAACTCCCAAAACACCAATAACCGAAGTGCCCAGCAACCTCCTGAAACACTGCCCCCAAACATCAGTCTCGCATGTGAGACCGGAAAATAAACCAAAAGGGCAGCCTTGCAGTCTCCACCCACAGCCACATATGAATAACATGGCTGCAGGGGCCGGAGGCTGCACTAAAGCACCAGCACCGGAACGACCTGGGGCCAGAGCACCAGGAGGGCTCCCAGCCCCAGCCCAGCACATGAACAGGGAGCATCCTGACTCCAGAACAGGAGCGTGGCCAGACGGAGGACTAGAGTGGCCACGCCGGGAGAAATGTGAAAAGACCAACATCAGCAACATTTAAAAAATGAAAAAGAAACACCCACGGCACCGCCAAACCATCCAGAAGCAAACCAGAACAGAGGCAGGAACCGGGAGCACCTGTCGGAGCAGAAAAAAAACAGGCATGGCGGTGGGTGGGAGGGGCTTATGTAACCTTCGAACTTTGGATTTCTGGCGTTTTGATTGGCTGGGTGGAGGCAGGACTGCCTCACGTAGTAAGGACTGGGACGGGGAGGACCCATGAGGGGGTAATGTTCTAACACCAAGAAGCGGATTTGGCTAAAAGTGTAATACACACAAGTGATGTAACTCAATGAAGCAGTAAGAAATATGTATAACCGTTGGCTATGAGAAACAGTAACTTGTGAGGATTGTTGCTAGCAGAACAGCTTAAGTGAACTACCTAAGCTGTAAGGCAGCCTTCTTTTCTTCAGGCTCTCGTACCATCCTCAAATCTTTGGTATCACAAATGGCATTTTGTTTTTTACAACGGTTGCCAATGGTAGGGCTGGGGGGGGGGGGGGGTCACACAGTCCGCAGGCAGTCCTGTTAGCCACAGCAGAGAATAATTTCATACAATGACAACAATTATTCTCACTGTGCCTATCAGGATCCCGGAGCCAATCTTATCTTTAAGTGAGTGGGTAACAGTGGTTCATCAGGCCTCAGCATCAACAAGGGAAGTAAAGCATTATTCCAGAACATGTAATGTACTGTGGCAATGAAGCACCATTCCACCAATTGAGGAAAGGATCGTTTGGAAATTTCTCAATTGGAGGTTTCATGGCATTTCACATCAGCAAAACTGGATCCATCGGAGTCTGGATCTGCTCAGCCTCTCTGTCTCATATTTCAAGTTCCTTCAGTATAGCAAAAAATACAGGCTCTTTCAATATTGTTAGATGCTGTTCATGACTGTTAAGCAGTTTTACAGTAAAACAAACAAAGGGTTAGCAGGGCTATGCACGCCTAGAACTAGAATGCTAACTGCTGTGCTCAATGGCACATTATCTACACAAAAGTATGGCTAAAGCAGCGTGAAACACACACTTATGTCAGCATTGCTGAATCAGGAGAAACATGACCTACAAATTAAGGGAAGCATACATCCAGTAGTTTCTATCATGTAAACCAGCTGCACCTGAAACAAAACACTATTGTATGAAAAAGTCCAACCCAACCTATTATATGCCTGCTAATCCACAATATTACCTCCCTTTCGTAAAGAGGAAATAAGTCTGCCACCTGCTTAGGGATTTCTTAACTTACATAATTCAAAAACACAAGGGATTGGATTCACAAAATGCTCTTTGTCCGTATGCCTAGGTTTACAACCGAAAGTGACTGGTTTTACACCTGTTAGATTTAAACAAGAAGATACCTAGCACGATAAATCTATTTACATCTATATAATTGTGCATACAGTCATGCCGGTAAAATCTGCACAAGGGGCGGTTAGCCTTATTAATTTCTGATTCCCTCCTCGTCACAAGACGACCTCCTTCAACTGTGGACTCATCAATGCCAGATCTTTAGCGCGTCACGGACAAGACATCTATGACCTTATTGTGTCATCCGATCTTGACGCCCTATTCATTACTGAATCTTGGCTGCACGATGCTTCCAACCCCGATCTGGCAACCACCCTCCCTCCTGATTTTACCATCCTCAGGCGGGACAGACCCATTGGTCGGGGAGGCGGGCTGGCTATCATAGTAAAGAAATCCTTTAGGTGCCATACGTTCGACCTGGCCTCCCTCAAGGATTGCGAGTCTCTTGGCTTTGTCATCCACATCAGTCCTTCCTCCTCCCTCTCAGGAGGACTCGTCTATCGCCCCCCCGGGAATGCCACTCCATTTTTGGACTCCCTCGACGAAACTTTGGCAGCACTCCTGACTCACTACCCCTCTTTTACCCTTCTTGGGGACTTCAACCTTCACTTGGAATCCTGCACCGACCCCCACACTCTTAATTTCCGTCACTCTCTTGAGATCTTTGGTCTTTCTCAATCAGTCTCCTATCCTACCCACTGCGCCGGGCACACCCTGGACGGCATCTGCACAAACTTGGCTTCCTTAGATGTTTCTCCCCCATTACCACAAATATGGACAGACCATTGTTTCATTCCCTTCTCCATCAAAACGAAATCCCTGCTGTCACCTCTCACCAAACACTCTCATATCCCCTTCCCCATCAATTGGAAGAAGGTAGCTGAGTGTATCAAACTTAATCCCCAACCGTCTGTCCCCCCCCCTCCCATTACTGGAGATGCATCACAAGACTCCACAAACTTCCATCAGTGGATTGACAGAGTGGTCTCTGCTAATTCAAAACCTGCCAGTCAAAAATCAGTCCGAGGCAAAAAGAAGCCCAATGCCCCCTGGTATACTCCGGCCCTCACTGACTGTCACCTCAAGTGTAGGATTTTGGAAAGAGAATGGAGAAAAACCTATGATCCTACTTCCAGATCCATATACATCCTCCAGAGGAAACAATATCTTTCTAATATAAAAAAAGCAAAAAAGGCATTCTTCACTCTAGCAATAGACTCAGCCAAACAGAAACAACAAACGATTTTCAATATAGTAAAATCCTTCACTCACCCAAAGGCATTGGCACTCGAAATCCCCCCCTCACAAACCCTCTGCGATCAAATCGCAGATTTCTTTGAGGAAAAAATCAATAATATTCATAAGGATTTCCCCCCTTTACCTACTCCAATCCAAGATACTGACACAACCATTCCCTCACTGAATCATTTTACAACAGTTTCCCTGTTGCAAATGCAAAAAGCCATCTTGGCCTGCAAATCAGGTGCCCCTACGGATTCCTGCCCCCCAATCATCCTACACTATCTTATTGAGGCTGTCAACCCTCTAATTAATGCCATTGTGAATGAATCTCTTAACTCTGGCATCGTCCCCACTGAGTGGAAGAAGGCCATAGTTAAGCCCCTCATGAAAAAACAAAATAAATCCCCAACTGATTTGTCCAACATGCGCCCAATTTCCCTTCTCCCAGCGCTAGGTAAAATCACTGAACAGTTAGTTCATGAGGAATTAAAATTTTTTGTGGAAAACAAATGCATCCTGCACCCACAGCAATCCGGCTTTCGCCCGGCCCATTCTATAGAAACCGCTTTGATCGAATTATCAGACACCATCAAGTTCTTGCAGGATGAGGGCAGACAGGCTGTTCTCATCCTGCTCGACTTAACCGCGGCCTTCGACACCATCTCACATGTCATTCTAATTAATAGAATGCGTGAGATTGGTGTCTCGGGTTCCGCTCTTGCTTGGATAACCTCATTCTTGTCCAACCGTTCTCAAACGGTTTCCTTAGGCCCCTTTCTCTCTGGCGAACGACCCACCATCTCAGGTGTGCCCCAGGGTTCCATCCTGAGCCCTCTCTTTTTTAATATATATATGGCCCCCCTCCTCACGTTGATCGAATCCCATGGGATCCTTGTGACCTCCTACGCTGACGACACTCAGCTTGTCGTCACCATTGACAAAAGATTCCCGGATGTTGCCCTTAGATTTCAAAACTGCCTTTCCCAAGTCTTCTCCTGGCTCAACTTGAATTACCTTAAATGCAACAGCGCCAAAACCGAGATAATACCCTTAGGTAAAGGCACCCTCTTTTCCCCCAAAGACTGGTGGCCCCATAACTCCGAAGCACCACCGAGCGCGGTCTCTTCAGCCCGCAATCTTGGAGTTCAATTCGACTCATCCCTCAGCTTTGATGAGCATGTGCGCATTACCGCAGGGCGCTGTTTTAGTCTGATCAGGCAGCTAAAGAAATTTTTCAATTTTCTGCCTATTTCAGCCAGGAAATCAGTCGCGGTGGCGCTCATCCTCTCCCGGCTGGATTATTGTAACGGCCTCCTAGCAGGCATAAAGAAATATTCCCTTAAAAAATTACAAAGTGTTCAACACGCAGCAGCCAGGCTTGTCCTGAAACTCCCCCGTAGGTCCTCGGCCTCTGCAGCCCTCAACGCCCTCCACTGGCTGCCCCTCCATAAGAGAATTTTATTTAAGCTTCTAGTCACTGTCTTCAAATCCACCAGGAGCACGGGTCCATCTTACCTGATCAAGCGCTTCCAGCGATATATTCCAACTCGCTGCTTGAGGTCGTCAGGGGCCAATCTAATCACTGAACCCCGAATAAAACTAAAAACCAAAGGTGGAAAGACCTTTTCATTCCTGGCTGCTAAGGCATGGAATCGTCTTCCCCCCAACCTTAGGCATGCCCCCTCAGAAAGCCTTTTCAGGAAACTCCTGAAGACTTGGATTTTTTCTCAGTCCGACTCATCGGTCCTCGCAGCTATCTGATTCTTGCTCCCCACTGTTGATTCTCTGTGTGCTCAGCTCCAAGATGCTCCCTCCGGAGCGAAAGCAGCGCTTTACAAATGCTAATAAATATCAAAAATATCACCCATAAACTTGTACGTTTATGGGCATTGACAAATTTCCCTATGATCCTTTCCCATTCATAAAATGGTTGCCAATTTGTTCCTGCAAAGGGCTGGGGTAAACCCTTACAGGTTATGAAGGTAAATATGAACACTCCCCTACATGGGGCAGAATGTTTTTCACCCTAGGAAAGAAAATAAATAAAATATGCAATTGTACTTATACATTGGCTCCTCCCAATGTGGAATAGTGTATGTGTAAAACTGGCAATATCAAAATGTAAAAATTACTTTCTCAGTATCCCACTTAGAATTGTTTTGACTGATGCAGCCTACCAGGCGTAGTCATGGACATAATCCTGGAAATATGCAGCAAAAGAACAGGGTTTTAGTTTTGAGGGAACTACTGGGCGCACTGCTGAGGTTGTACGTAGAAGAGATGCTGTAATGCAGAAGGTGCATGCAGGTAAGGGGCAAGTCCCTGGAACCCCTCAAAATGTGCTTAGAAAGACACACTGAATACAATGAAAGCAAGACCTGCTGCACACTTATGTATAAGTTCAAGCAAAAAGGATGTCACAGTGGACATAAAGTTCAAAATCCATGAGCGAAGATGTGGAACATCAGAATTTTGGTTCCTCTTTTATTATTCAAGTAAGCCAGCCGACACGTATTTCGTCGCTAGAAAACACAGTTTCCGCGACTCCTCAGGGCTGTGGGCAATGGATAGAAAACCACAGGTCGCGGTGCCGGTGATAATTCCGACTTGGCTCCGCTCAAGACCGGGTAAATGTAGCTGTTGGTATACAAGTTGACTTATCCAGAAGGAAGATTCTCCCGCGGGGGTCCGGAGACTCTTTATAGGGCAGTATTATTGTGTATTTAGATCGTTAGCGAGAATACATCAGGGGTGCGTATCTGTCCACGTGTATACAGCGTGGGTAGAGTGGAGACTTCTGGAGTGGATAGCCCCCGTGGTGCGGGGAGATTCCAGCGACGTGATCGCTGGGTTTCTGGTTTCGGTTCCGGGTGTAGCAGGTCTTGCTTTCATAATCCTGGAAATATTCAAAAAGTCGTATATCTACACCATCTGTAGGACTCAGTCTATGGTTGGAAACAGTGGCGGCTCCTCTGCTTAGGCGGAGGAGCGTTGCCCCACTGAGCAAAAATGAAAAATAAAATGACAATAACGTATCGTTATTGTAATTTTATTTTTCCTATTACCTCCAGCCTGTGTGCAGTGTGGGCGGGGCAGGGCTGGCCAGGGGAGGAGTGGTTTGCACTCCTAAAGTGCGCATGAGCTGTTTGCCCAGACCGCTTGGGCCGACCAAACAGTTCATGCTCACTTTGCATGTTCCTACCAGGCTGCATTACACAGCTTGGCCAGGAACATACACAGGCTCCCTGTTCCAGTATGAGTGCTGATCCACAGCCCTCAGACCAAACACATTGGCTCAGGGGAGCCTGTGTGCTAGGTGTTTCCTACTACAGAGGAAGAAGGAAGAGGATGCAGGGGAGGCAGCGGCCGGAAGTTCTAAGGTAAGTGTTTTTCTTTTAATTAATTAACCCCCCGCCTCACCACACTCATCCGGTAGCAGCCGCTACTGGTTGTAAATGTCTTGACTATTGTGAATCAATCCCACAGTTTTGTTTGGTTACAGTGTTGCATTTACATTGATGTTAGAAAGTATGTCAGTAATTGTCCAAGAGTTGTGCCGAGATTGAATATGTGCTTGTGAAAACAACATGCCCTATGCTCATCTAGGCCTTTTTGTTGCTGTCATGCCAGTGTAATTAAAAACTAATTTTGGGTTCATTTCAGAGATACCTTTACCTCTGTGAGAAATACAATATATTTATATAAAGACATTTAAAAATACATTCTTTCCATTTCTCTTCAAGGCTTGATTGCACAACCAGCTGCATCAGTTAATGTATGTGTATTTGTTTCAGAAAAATGGTGCATCCTGCCTTGAATCAGTGATTATGCCAATTTGCATGGTTAACTTTGAAAGTGTACACACACAAAAGGCTTGGGTAAGTAATGCTTAGAGGAATCAATTATTTCCCTCAAAGTAGAAGGCCTCCTTTCCCATAGGCTCAATGATAGATATTTGAGGGGTCGCCAAACCTACAACTTTTCGTGGTATGCTTCATCATGCCCCTCACACTGGAGTAACATGGTACTACACCAGTAGACTCACCCATAACTGGGAGTTCTTTGATATTAGTATGCAGGACATTGCAACAGGGTTCCGATAATCAGCTAAAAATACCTAAAGGTATACTCCAAGAATATTTCTTTACTGTGGAGCACCCTTGATATAATAAAAATAGATAAGAACTCTGCTAAAGAGCGAAATTAGTGTTTCACTCAAACCTATCGGTTGCCAACATGTTTTGACCGAATTATTTGCCAAAAACTGCTCACCGTCCTTCTTCAGGGAAACAGAAATCCCAACCAATCCAATGAGTGTAGACATGCAAGAAGAAGTCGAGGCATAAGACTCTCATACCTGTATGTTGTTTAACAGCAGTGAGCCCTGTAGGAATTAGTACAGAGCAATTACACTATAAACCCACAGACCGTAACAATCCTATACGGTATGATAGTTTTCATCCCTAAACGTTACGTGACAATCTACCATTTGGCAAGTTTCTTAGATTATGAAAGAATTGCATCGGCGTACAAGACTATAACCATCATGAGGGTTTATTGACTAGGAATCTACAAGCCAAAGAGTACCCTCCTGGAGAAATAAGGAGAGCATGTTAGCCCTGAGGAAGACTGGTGACCAATTTTTGGCAGCTAACTTGGTCTAAACATGTTGGCAACCTATACGTTTGAGTGAAAATTAATTTTGCTCTCTAACCATGTTCCTATCCGTTAATATTATATCAAGGGTATCCTACAATAAAGAAACACTAGATATGTATAGCTGATTTGATGGACCTTGTTGTAATGTCCTGCATGTTAATATCAAAGAACTCCCAGTTATGGTTGGGTCCACCAATGTAATACCATCTTACATCAGTGTGGGGGCCACCGATAATGAGGAATGCCACAAAATGTTCTGGGTGAGTCGAGCTCTCAAATATCTATCATTGAATCTATGGGTAAGGCGGACTTCTACTTTGAGGAAAATAATTCATCCCTTTAAGTATTATGTACCCAAGCATCTTGTGTCTGTATAGTTGTTCGACAGGAGGACGTGCCTGAGTAGTTGTTCCTTCTTCCTCTCTGGTTGTGTACAAACTTTAAAAGTGACCACCCTCCAAGCACCAAGGCCTAGAAATATGGTAATAGTCTGCACACTGTAGTCCCCAAATTGCCAACTCAAGTTACTATCTGCAAGGATACACGTTTTTATGTAATAATTGATATACCAATATACAGTCTCTCTCATGCACTTATGTCCGGAAAGCAAGCCTCCCACTCCGAGCTAGAGGTGCATATTTCACAACCTGGTTGTTAGACCTGGAGAAACATCTGCCTCTTCTGGTAAGAAGTTTGCATTTGCCAACTGGACTTCACTTAAATAAAGGGTGTGGTTGGGAAATATCTCTTGATTCTATATTTCAATTCCATCTCTCGCTTTTGTCTCAAAGAGTGCCAGAAGTCGTGCTATTGTGGTGACCCATTCAAAAACTGTTGATATTAGAGACAATGGAAGACCCTAGTGAAAGTATGTGTGCTTCCTTTCAATAAAGACTGTTTCCAATTGTCTTGTTACCAATATGCTGCTATATCTATGTAGTTCTGTAAATCAGTGCAATTTGACAAAGCTGTTCATATAGTGCTATCTTTTGACACAGTGTAGTATCAAAAGCGTATAAACAATAGAACATGGGAGGTACTCCAAGATGTAGCTAAAAGCAATGTTTCTCCAAATTTCACAGTACAACACTTATATAAACTTGTTAGAAGTTTGGCTAGAAGAGGAGATCATCTTTACATTTTTTTGCTTTGAGAAGTCTCAACAACGAGACTGGGTCCCACCTACGGAATCTAGGCTAGCCAGATTTTTAGCAAGCCTGATCCCTGGTCATGGTAGCAGTTCCGTCGAAGTTATTTATTTATTTGTAGGTTTATATAGCGCTTGAATCCACTCCGACAGGAGTATCTCTGCGCTTTTTGAACCGGTAAAAGTTAGGTGCTTTGTGGGGCCTCCATGATGCCCTGTTCAATGTATTGTATTTTTGCATTTACTTGGAGCTTCATAGCCCAGATGGAGTTTTAAAGCCCTATGATTTGCATCAGGATCTTTAGCACCCTTTTAGAGTGCAAGGTTGAATTGGGATTTGGTTGTAGATTGACCTGCATGAGATTTGAAGAGGTGGTGTACTCATGGTGTGATGCAGTTGCTGCTGTTAAGCATAAAGTGCTGAGCAATCTGATTAGAATAGACCCTTTGCAAACATGGATACCTACACATTTTTAGGGTTAATTATAACATGGAAATGATAAATGTAGGTTTTTAGTGCTCTCTGGAATTTAAGATGGTTTGACATTACTCTTACTATTTCTATTAGAAAGTTCCATATCTTATGTTTCTGGACTGAGGAGGGGTTTCTTCTGATGAGATTATTTGTCAGACAGGAGCCTATGCACATTGCTTTGAAGGTGATAAGTCTGCCCGCAAGCAGTCAGAGTAGATGAAGAAAAGGGTTAACGTGTAACCTGCTACTGAGGTTAATGCTTTATCTCCCAGCTCCATTCTGGACTCTGATTCTTCTTAATCACTTGGTCTGGTGCTCTGCAGTATGTACTGTTGCTGTAGTCCAGGTTTCATAGTACAGTGCTGATGATGGTACTTGTTCCTTTTGGCAGAATCCTAAGAAGGGTTGTCTTGCCATTTTAGGAATCAGGGAGAGGTTCAAATCCATAATCATGCCTAGGTTCCTTGGTTGGAATGAATGTTTAGGGGGAGGCGAAACTCTTTTGGTCAAATTAAAACTGGTGATAGATGGTCCATTTCCCCTAGGCTAGCTTCCGAATGTGTGTTCAGTTTGGAGTAATTCATTTACATGCAATGATCCATAGCTAGGAGGCATTGAGTGAAGGCACTGAAGTCTAAATAGATGGCACTTTGATGTTTTAGAATACCTTGTCATCTGTGTAGATGTAGCGGCTCATTTTGAAGATCAGCGTCAGTAGTGAAGAATGGGGGAGGCTGGTCAATTCTTTGGGGACTCCTGTTTTCTCTGAAAAATGATCAGAGGAGAAAGGAAGGAGGGAAAGCAAAAGGGGTGTTTTAGTATGGAAAGATTATGCCGGATTATGGTGCCTTGAATACCTGTAAACTCCAGTCTTGGAGCAGAGTGGTATGATAAGCCAAGGCTGCAGAGAGATGTAAAAGCAGAGTAGTCCATTTGAGTGCACAGTAGTCTTGGCATCAAGTGAGGTTATAATTTTGAAGATTCTCTTCTACCACTAGAGTGGCATCTTGTTAGGGGGCAGGCTGATAGTTGTACACAGGAAGGTATTTAACCAACTTGCTTAGAATGGACCGTTGCATGTTGGGTGATGTTTGAACTGACTGTTAGGTCGGGTGGTTGCTCAGTTTCTTATTTTAAAATAGTTTTTATGTAGGCTGTTTTCAGTTCTTTAGGGAATAGGCCATACTCCAAGGAATGGTTGATAATAGCTTTGGCTGAAATGGCAGAATGGCTGTTGATGAGGATGTCCTGGAATATGTATGGATCTGAAAGGGATGCACTGGTGATCCAGGTTTTTGTGAGACTGGCAAAGTCATCCGTAGATGAGGGCTGCATTGAGGCTTGGCCTGAGATATTAAGGCAACGTGTGAGTTGAATTGAAGGTCACTCTTTGGTTAAGTCTCAAGATATCTTTCAATATCGTTTGTTTTGGGGATGGAATGGTAAGCAGTGGTTCACATAATTCGTGTGCAGGAGTGGTTTTAGAGGTTGGGCATTCTGGGGGTCAGGTTTTTAGCAATTATCTTGTTATGTTTCTTGGTTGAATTTATTGCTTCATGTATCCAGTGAGAGTACTAAAACTTTTCCCATATAGAGTTGCTCTGTAGATTCTGGAATGGTTTGTCTTTGGGTTGTGTGTCTTTTTCTTGTCTTTACAGAGGTCTTTTCTTGAATGTTTTCTGCTGTTGGTGAGAGCAAGGGGTGGTCTTTCTTTTCAGGACGATGTCAAGGACGAGGAGCAGCAGGAGATGGAACTGTTAAACGGATATTGCTGGAACATTAGACAGTGATGAGTTAAGTTAAGCCCAGGAGGAAACATAGTCAACTTGCTTGTAAGGTGTCTTAGGTCTGTTTGCAGGTATATATGCAGATTTAGATGGTGGGGAGGGTGTTTGGGGATGTTTTACTGCTAATCCTAGTCAAGTCAAGTCAAAATGTTAAGTTTATTTAGATCATTGATCTCTAAACCACAAGGAATACACATTTATTTTAAAATTCTTAAAATAATTACTAAAACCACATATCATTTCCATATGTACTTATGATGTTCCATATCCTCCATCATAATTAAAACCAATTTCATACAGCAATAAAATACATTCCAACATCCTAAGGGTAGATCGACTTCATTAAAACCTGTTTCAAAATATTAAAAAAATAAAACTTAATTCTCCATTCTTCATTACTTGATCTAATCCTCCATTTCCTATTCCATGAACAACTTTTTAACAGCCTGAATAAATTTCACCTCCGCAATGGAAATATCAAGGTAAAACATATCTGTGAGGAGCTCAATTGCTTGCAGATGGGACCTAATGCTATATTTTATAAATATCGGTCGTAAAAACTGTTTTTGCTGGACTACTCATTTTTGACAGTCTATTAATATATGCAAGCAAGTACATTTCGTACCAAGCCTGCTTGCGCATCTACCATCTGGACCCAACAATTCCTTTTTTATTTTGTCATTTGACCGAGCTGGGTTAATCCCAATTCTCACCCTTAAAAGTTCCATCCTAAGCACCCGATTTGGCGGGGTGTCTAAATAGGGATACCAATTTTCTTTCCTCCAGCTATTTATCAGGGGTTGCACGGACTCTTTTTTTAACAGGTACTCTATATCGTTTGATTTGGACAGTTCCTTCCCTAGGAGTTTAGGCTCACTCTTTGACTTTGCAATATACAGGGACAGCAAATCCATTTCCACTTTTAAATTATCGCAGATGGAGTACAGTTTCTTTCTTGTTTCATTCGCCCACCTAAGTTCACTCTTCTGAATCTCCTCCATACACCATCGTGACACTTTCATCTCTTCTCCTGCTCCCAGCCGTTTCCAGACACTTAACAAACCTACTCGTGCCTGGACATCCCATGAAGTCACATCTAGCTCTAATCTGATTGACTGTAACATTGATGAGCTAGGTAATGACAATAGTGCTTTTAAACATTTCCCCTCTTTTCTGTTCCAGGTACTTTTCCCTCCTAAGCATAATATTTCTGCACCATATTGCATTTCTGGGGGGATCATTGCATTGAATGCCTTCAACAGTGGTCTGTGGGACATATCACCATAGCTACTGTTGAAGTTTTTCAGCCCGCAAACTGAAGCTAGGGCTTTAACTTATTGGGCCTCCAGGTGCGTAGTTGTGATAACCGACTTTTTCGACCCTCTTTGAGAGGGAAGATGATGGAGAATGACTCCAGCCTATTACCCTTAGAGTATAGGGATTAGGACTATAAGTAGGACCTATCCATGAGGCACAGTAGTGCATTTTCGTACCCTTTTCTTTAGATCAGGGCTTATAAACTTAAGCTAGGGGATAGATATATAAGTATTAGTGATGATCCATCCTTTTGTAAGAGTATTAGTACATCTTCTGTGGAGTTATGCGTATTTTGGGCCTTGTAGCCCTTAAACGGGACAGACTCCATCTTGCTCTCTGCCTGAGAGTTCGAGAGGCTTTATAGGTCAAGTGTAATGTTTTAGTTTTAAGGTGTTGTTCGCTTGGAGAGAACCGGTTCAGGCTGGCCCTTATCGAAAGACTGTATTTTTCTCCACTCCGAAGACACAACTCCAGGCCGGCCGGCTGGGAACGTGCCCTTGGTACGGGGAGGTACAAGAATTTGGTGGGTGGCAGGTTACTGGCCGTAACTTTCCATGAAGGGGCAGGTTTTGATATTAGCGAAAGTGTTAGGCAATGAGTCAGTCAGTCTGTAGGCGGCAGCTAGCCGTTAGCATCTATGCCATTAATTATTTCCAGAGCAGACAATCGCCATTTTGAAGTCCGAGAAAGATTCTGAAACCGAGACTCTCTAAGAAAGACTGAAGGAGAAATAGCGCGGAGCGCACAGAGACAGAGAGAGAGAGAGACGGTAGCTAATAGCCAGCAAGGTTCCAGTGACTTGGAGGGAAGCAGGGGAGATTGAGCATAGCGGTGCAGACGTGTACCCGTGACTGCTGAGGTGTGATTCCGAGACGAGCCAAGACACAGAGAGGAGAAGGGAACCTAGATGACTGCCGAGCCCCGACTTCATATTAATAAGGTGATCTCTGCCCTTTCCTTGTTAAGCGTGCATTCTAACCTTTACTTTTCTTTACAGCATATACATTGTGTAGTATTGTGTTTATTTTTGTTGTAATAAAACACCCCAGTTCTTAGTGAACCGACATGTGCCTTGTATTCTTGTTCAATCAGGGTAACCTGAGCTTCTAGTTAGACATTGTTTGCATGAACGGATGCGAATCCCGATCAGGTAAGGAATGACTGAGCAAGTAGGGAGAGAGGGAACATTTGATGTCAGGAGCAGAAGGTACATATTATAATTTGGCCATATCAATTTCTATTATCGTAGTTTTATCCCGAGTAGATAACCAAAGACTTCATCCTTAAATGTTCATAGGAAAGTGATCGTCATTGGTACATGGCGTGTGTATATGTCTGCCGGATTGCAGACCGTGTGTAAGTGAGAGCACCGGAGGGAGACGGTGTGGAGGCTCGCCGGATTGTGGGCCGTGTGTAAGTGAGAGCACCGGAGGGAGACGGTGTGGAGGCTCGCCGGATTGTGGGCCGTGTGTAAGTGAGAGCACCTAAGATAGAGAGGTGTGTAGGTCTGCTGGATTGCAGACCGGATATTAATGAGAGCACTGGGTCTGCAGGCCCATGTGTGTAGGCGCGCCAGATTGTGCGTCGGGTGAGCACTGATGACCAGTGTGTAATGGTACATTATCAGACCTGCCCTAGGGTAGACCAGTCTGGGCCTACGTGGCAGCGAGACCAATAGGTGCGAATAGGATATTGTAGAAAACCAATGCATGTTTATTGCTATTTATTCCCATCCTTAGGTACAAGATGTACATACATATATCCATACCCATTGTAAATACATTCTAAGGAGGGAGGTGAGTACGTTCCGGCCGGGTTAGAGGGGCTCCTAGGAGCTGATTCCATCTGGTCCGAGAATCTGGTCGGTACATCTGGCGTCACAAACTGTTTACGAAGCCTGTGTGCGCTGTATTGTTTTCATCTTGTTGGTTTGCGCTCGGCTCGTACGTATTTTTCTTTGTTTATAATTGTGTATATATTTTTTGTGTGCTAATATGTTCTCGAAGAAATCTAAATCTACTTTCAAATTGCCTATTGACATTCCCGGCTGGGAATCAACGCCTTATGAGGCTTTGGCCCGTGAGTGGGCTGATTCTACTGGTTTGAGTGAGAATTGGACTTCTTGTTTGGAGCAGGCGGAGCCTGCTGATGTGGTTTCTTGCTTGCAAAAAGCGCCAGTAGTGAAGGGTGATGAGCTTCCTGTTTTAGGACGCAGAGGTTGGATTGTGCTGACTGCTTACAGGATGCTTCATGAGAAGTTTGTGAAATTGCAGAAGCGGTTTGTTGATATGGAAGAAAAGTTTGTTGAGGTGCAGAATGCGCATACTCTTTTGCGATGTCAGAATAAGTTGCTTGCCGACAAACTTGAGACTTATCAGACCATAGCCGAAAGGGCTGCGGTGCGCATTGCGAAATATAAATACAGGCACCGCCGTGGTCGTGTGTCTACACGGAAAGTGCGTCTGGTCGTGGCAAAAGCCGGACTGGATTGGAATCCTGATGAGTGGGATGGTAATATCTGGGACTCGAACGAATCTGGCTCCTCGGCTGAGGAGGGTGACAAGCGCGAGTCTTCTCGCACCGGACGTGATTGTAAATCTGCTTCTTGTGACAAAGACGACGTTTCTGGTGATCGTGGTCGCTCTACCAATTCTGATGACATATTACGCTCTGATTGTTCTTCTAAATCTAAGGACCGGGCTTCCTCGGAGGCTCTTCCGGAGGTTTCTGCTCACCCTGTGTTTCGACGCAAATTGCAACAGGCTCCTGGTATGCCGAATGGTATTCATTTGGATAGTATTGAAGATTTTATTCAACAGGAGGTTAGTGACATTTTACAACGATTTCGACAACGGCCCGGTGAAACTTTGGATGGTGCGCCTTTATGAACTAGGTGTTGCCGGTATTATGCTTGATGCTGGTGATTGCTTACGTTTTTGCTCTTTGAGTTCCGATTCTACTGTGCAAGATCATTTTCGAAATTATAATGGTGCTGGCCAAATTAGCTTGCTCCAGCTTGCGAACGATGGCTGTAACCATAAATACCCTACTGAATCTGATTGGCCTGTCAATGATAAGCCATGGTACACTTTGCGCGATGCTTCGCAACGTTTGAAAGAGGAAGTAATGAAAACTGCCATTTTTCTCAGTACGTCTGACAGATTGTTGGATGGTCTTTTAACATCTTCTGTGCGTAATCGCATTATCCGTTCTTCGCCTGTTGCTTATAAGCAGGTTATGATGACTTTGTTGATCAATCAAACTGGCAATCCTTTGTCTATGGTGCTTGAATCTGTTCGTCAGCTTGGTGAGTTGGGTGAATGGTTTAAACCTGAGAGGCAGTCTCGACCTGAGGGTCGTACCGCTGGGGATTATAAATTTTCTAGACGTGATATGTTTCTTGCACTTTTGGCTGATGGTGTGAAAAGGGAGGACATTGATGGTGAACCTAATAATCGCTTGTGGGACATGTTTCGTAAGCGTGCTCTGGATCGGAAGGAGGGTGCCCGTCGTGTACGAAAGAATGATTGTGACCGAGGATCTGATGACAGTGGTGATGAGAGGCGTCGTGTGGATGCTGATCGCCGTGATGACAGGCGTTATGAACGTGATATTTCCCCCCGCCGTGAGAGCGTAGGGGTGAGAGAGGGAGAGAGAGACAGGGGAAGAGATGATCGTGTCTCTAATAGACGCAGAGATGAGAGAAGTTATTCCCCTGATGTTAGACAACGGGAGGATCGTCACAAGCTTTCTGACCGTAATTCTCAATTCTTTGAACATGACACTAATCCGTTTCGTAATAGAGATGGATATGAGCAGGATATTCTGATTCCGAAAAAAGTTGAAAACATCTATCCTGATTTGTCTTGGTTGGCTGACCATGGTAAAAATGACTAGGAAATTGGTCAAGCTCCGGTACGCAGGTGGGCTCATAAAGACAATAGACCCTATGTAGATATTGAAATTTTTTGGAAACATCGTAATATCCAAAGGGCCCGAGCATTGGTAGATACTGGGGCGGAGGCCACTTTAATTCATGGTAAATCGAAAAAATTCAAAGGACAGTTTTTTACAATTACTGGTTTAGGTGGTAAGGAAACCCCCGCAGTGCAAACTGCGCTTGACATGAAAATTGGCCGAATTCCCCGTAAAGAATATTCTGTGTTAGTTGTGCCTCTCCTGGAATATATAATTGGAATTGACATTTTGAAAGGAATGACTTTGCATCTTGATGATGGCTGTTATCAATTTGGAACGAAGCATTACATTTCGTCCAGACCCGTACGGGTTGGTCGTTTGCGGATGCCCCCCATTAAGATTCCCCAAGCTACGAAAGTTGTTTCTCAGAAACAATATCGAATTCCAGGTGGTCATGAAGAAATTAGTGCCGCAATTCAGGATCTGATTGATGCAGGGGTTATAACTCCAATCACTTCTGCTTGGAATAATCCCGTGTGGCCTGTGCGCAAAAGTGATAATTCTTGGCGCATGACGGTTGATTATCGAGAATTGAACAAACACACTCCGCCTTTGGCTGCTGCTGTGCCTGACATGGTTACTTTGATTCAGAGAATTCAAAAGCACCCAGGTACATGGTATGCGTCCATTGATATTGCTAATGCTTTCTTTTCGATTCCAATTGCCCCCGAGTGTCAGGAGCAATTCAGTTTTACCTGGCATGGCCGTCAAATGACGTTTAGGAATCTTCCTCAAGTTATGTACATAGTCCTACGATCTGTCACCGGTTGGTGGCGGAACATTTATCTGAAGTGCCCGTACATCCCCAGATTCAGGTGTGTCATTATATTGATGACGTTTTGATTCAAGGTGAGACGCAAGACCAAGTCCAATCACATTTAGATCAGATTCTTGACTGTTTACGTGCAAAAGGTTGGGAAATTAATGCTGATAAATTGCAGGGCCCTTCCCAGAATGTTAAATTTTTAGGAATTAATTGGCATGAAGGTCACAGAGAAGTGATCCCGCAGGTGAGGCGTAAAATTTTGGATTTTGCTGTTCCGAGGAACAGAAAGGAGGCTCAGTGTTTTATTGGCCTGTTTGGTTTTTGGCGTCAGCATATTCCCCATTTGAGTCAGATTTTAGCTCATTTGTACTGAGTCACCCGTAAAAAGAATGCGTTTGAGTGGGGTGACCCACAACAAAATGCTTTTAATTTGGCGAAAGAAGCAATTCAGTATGCCTTGGATTTGTGGCCCGTGGGTGAAGGTGATGTGGATTTGAATGTTTCTGTGGATGGCCTGTATGCCAATTGGAGTCTGTGGCAAAAGCAGGGCAGACAAAAAGTGCCATTGGGTTTTTGGACTAAAAAGTTACCTGAGGCTGGTGAGCGTTATACACCTTTTGAAAAACAGTTGCTTGCTTGTTATTGGGCTCTGGTGGATACCGAGCAATTGACGTTGGGTCATACCGTGATTTTGAGACCTGAAATTCCTATCATGCAGTGGGTTTTGAGTTCGCCGAAATCCCATTGAATTGGACATGCTCAGGAGGCGAGTATCATTAAATGGAAATGGTACATTCAGGACAGAGCGCGTGTGGGTCCGAAAGGTGTGGCTGTGTTGCATGAGCGAGTGGCGCAGGCGCCATCGAATGAGACTGGAAATGATTGTTCTGTGCCTGTAGTCCAGGAATCTGCTGTTAGGTGGGGTAAGCCATTTGATGATTTGTCCGCGGAGGACAGAAAACATGTGTGGTTTACGGATGGTTCAGCGAAGTTCATTGGTGAGAAACGGCATTGGAAAGCAGTGTCATTCAATCCAATCACGCAAAAATTATTGAGTACAACTGGTGATGGAAAGAGTAGTCAATATGCTGAATTGTATGCAGTTTACCAAGTTTTGAAACAGGAACTACCTGGCACATGTCATATTTTTACTGATTCCTGGTCCACTGCTAATGGACTGGCGGTTTGGTTACCAACTTGGCATTCTCATAATTGGGAATTGCATTCAAAAGAACTGTGGGGTAAAGAATTATGGCAAGAAATTTGGGAATTACTCCCACAGAGTACTGTTACAATCTTTCATGTGGATGCTCATACCCCGATTGACTCCCTTGACAAATTCTTTCATAACATTGCAGATGAAAAGTCTAAAATTTCTGAGGCAGTGGTGGACATGCAGGATTCAGATTTGGCAGGATTGGCGAAATGGGCCCACCAAAAAGCGGGACATTTTGGAGAAAGAGCCACTAGCAGGTGGGCTTCCGATCTAGGGATTCATATTCCCTTAAATTTGATTAAAGATGTCATTCTGCATTGTCCTATCTGTCAGCATTCTAGAAAAAGAACAGTGCCTCATATTGTTAAAGGCCATTTACATCGAGGAAAAATGCCCGCCCAAATTTGGCAAATTGATTATATTGGCCCCTCCCTATGAGCAAAAATTGTCAATATATTTGCACAGCTGTTGATACTTTTAGTGGCCTATTGGTCGCTTTCCCTTGCAAACAAGCCACCCAAGTGAATACCATTAAGACCCTGGAATTGCTTATTTTGTATTATGGTGTTCCATTCCAAATTCAATCGGATAATGCATCCCATTTTCGTGGAAGATTGGTGCAGGAATTCTGTGTGGAAAATAACATTGAATGGATTTTTCATATTCCATATTATCCGCAGGCCTCGGGCCTTATTGAGCGTATGAATGGTTTGTTAAAAGAACAACTGCGTAAATTGACTGATGAACATTACAAAAACTGGAGAGATTTTTTGCTCCAGGCATTGTTGATTCTGAATAATCGCCCTTTGTTACATGCTGAATCTCCTTTAATGCGTTTATTTCCTCCAACTGTTGATGCAAAACCCAATTCCACGTCCACTACTGTTATGTATTGGGAAATTACCCCCGGAGCTTTAGCTCCATGCAGAGCGACCCCAGGTTCCGCAGGCTTGGACCTGCATGCTATGAATGATGCGATCCTGAAAGGCAGAGACTGAATTATTGTTGAAACCGGCGTTGGTGTCTGTATACCAGCCGGTAGTTTTGGACTTATTGCCCCTAGATCGGGCCTTGCCATGAAAGGTATTCAAGTTCTCGGAGGAGTAATTGACAGTGATTATCAGGGAGAGATTAAGGTTCTTCTGCTTAATAGCAGTGAAATTGATTTATCGATCAAGAAATCTGACCGTGTTGCTCAGTTACTCATTATGCCTGTCTTCAGTGGCGAGATTAAGAGAGGCTCTGCCCCAACTTTGCTAACAGTACGAGGCCAAAAAGGATTCGGTTCCACCGATAATCCCGGTGCCAAAATATGGGTGCAATCGCCTAAACATCCCCCTGAACAGGCTGAAGTTATTGCGACCGGTCATGACAACACCATTTTGGTGATGAAGCCAGGGAAAGATAGCTGGGAAGCTGTCCCAGCTGACAAATGTTACTTACGAGAATGATTAAGGCCTGTGTTTGTATTCTTTCAGATCATTCTCTGGACTGCTGCTGCAGGATGTGCCGGCGTTGGACTCCTTTTGGTCTGCTACGCCGGGAGAGGAGAGAACCCACCGACTTCGGTTGATTGGAGAACCCGAGTTCCGCGATCCTTCGCTGCGTGGTCTTCTTCGTCTAATTTCTGGATTACCCTTGCTAAAAGAGTGACTAACTCTCCGCATTTTTGCCTCACTCCCATGAGGTCTGTGACTGATATCTTGGCGACCTGCTTGGTTGCTGTCCCTGCATCCACTGAAACTTTGCGACATATTTTCAATATTTCAAGTGCCCGACCCAATATTATTCTGGGCGACTTTGCGGCCCATGAGTTTTGCCCTTTATGTACTATTCTTCCTGATTCTGATTCCCCTATGCATTCCCAAATCACGACCTATAATATTACGCAGGGTGATTTATGTTTTATTCTAACATGTGATCCCAAGGCTATCACCGAATGCGTTAAATTAAAAATTCAGGCTGCCACTTCCTTTTCAGCTCATCAACGATTGCTGTGTTTAAAGAGACTTCCGAATTCATGTGTTTCCGTGAAAAATAATATGACATGTAAACGTTTATTAGTTGCCCCTAGTTATTATCGTTCAATGTTATTGCCTTCTGGCTGGCTCTTTTCATGCGGGAACTCATCTTGGCCCTATATTCCCGCTAATATTTCTGGAGGTCCATGTGCTATTACTAGATTGAGTTTGTTAATGTTTTCCTCACACCCTGGTTCCCATTCTCGTATGGTACGAGACTTTATGTCATTACATGAAGATTGTGATTCCTCTGTTCACCTTTACTCTAAATCGGAATACCTTGGTTTAGCTTTTTCTATTATTGGTGTCCCGGCGTTAGCAGTTTATAATGCCAAAACAATTGGCAAGATGGCCTGCTGGATGGTTAAATCCATTAATCAAACTTCTACTGTATTATCTGACCTGTTATTAGATGCCCAGGGTGAACGTAGAGCCATTTTGCAAAATCGCGCTACGATTGATTACCTTCTGTTAAAGCATGGACACGATTGTTCTGACTTTGAAGGTCTTTGCTGTTTTAATTTGTCTGACCATTCTAAATCAATTCAGGCCCATATTGACAAACTTCATGACTTGACTACGGAAATAAGAAAACATGTCGACCAGGACTGGTTTGACTGGCTCTTTAACTATGCCTGACTTACATTTTTTACGACAGATTTTAGGGGGTGTCATTATTTTTATTTGCGTTTTGATAGCTATTTGTTGCTTTATTCAGTGCATTCCTTTTTACTATTACAATTTTGTAGCTTTGGTAGGAGAAATAGGTCAGTTAATTTTGTTTCTTATTACTCTTCCACTGATGTTAGTTCGATATAAGATATGGCTAATAGACTGGAGTCAAGGGTGAAGTGTGATAACCGACTTTTTCGACCCTCTTTGAGAGGGAAGATGATGGAGAATGACTCCAGCCTATTACCCTTAGAGTATAGGGATTAGGACTATAAGTAGGACCTATCCATGAGGCACAGTAGTGCATTTTCGTACCCTTTTCTTTAGATCAGGGCTTATAAACTTAAGCTAGGGGATAGATATATAAGTATTAGTGATGATCCATCCTTTTGTAAGAGTATTAGTACATCTTCTGTGGAGTTATGCGTATTTTGGGCCTTGTAGGCCTTAAACGGGACAGACTCCATCTTGCTCTCTGCCTGGTCGTTCGAGAGGCTTTCTAGGTCAAGTGTAATGTTTTAGTTTTAAGGTGTTGTTCGCTTGGAGAGAACCGGTTCAGGCTGGCCCTTATCGAAAGACTGTATTTTTCTCCACTCCGGAGACACAACTCCAGGCCGGCCGGCTGGGAACGTGCCCTTGGTACGGGGAGGTACAAGAATTTGGTGGGCGGCAGGTTACTGGCCGTAACTTTCCATGAAGGGGCAGGTTTTGATATTAGCGAAAGTGTTAGGCAATGAGTCAGTCAGTCTGTAGGCGGCAGCTAGCCGTTAGCATCTATGTCATTAATTATTTCCAGAGCAGACAATCGCCATTTTGAAGTCCGAGAAATATTCTGAAACCGAGACTCTCTAAGAAAGACTGAAGGAGAAATAGCGCGGAGCGCACAGAGACAGAGAGAGAGAGAGACGGTAGCTAATAGCAAGGTTCCAGTGACTTGGAGGGAAGCAGAGGAGATTGAGCATAGCGGTGCAGACGTGTACCCGTGACTGCTGAGGTGTGATTCCGAGACGAGCCAAGACACAGAGACGAGAAGGGAACCTAGATGACTGCCGAGCCCCGACTTCATATTAATAAGGTGATCTCTGCCCTTTCCTTGTTAAGCGCGCATTCTAACCTTTACTTTTCTTTACAGCATATACATTGTGTAGTATTGTGTTTATTTTTGTTGTAATAAAACACCCCAGTTCTTAGTGAACCGACATGTGCCTTGTATTCTTGTTCAATCAGGGTAACCTGAGCTTCTAGTTAGACATTGTTTGCATGAACGGATGCGAATCCCGATCAGGTAAGGAATGACTGAGCAAGTAGGGAGAGAGGGAACATTTGATGTCAGGAGCAGAAGGTACATATTATAATTTGGCCATATCAATTTCTATTATCGTAGTTTTATCCCGAGTAGATAACCAAAGACTTCATCCTTAAATGTTCATAGGAAAGTGATCGTCATTGGTACATGGCGTGTGTATATGTCTGCCGGATTGCAGACCGTGTGTAAGTGAGAGCACCGGAGGGAGACGGTGTGGAGGCTCGCCGGATTGTGGGCCGTGTGTAAGTGAGAGCACCGGAGGGAGACGGTGTGGAGGCTCGCCGGATTGTGGGCCGTGTGTAAGTGAGAGCACCTAAGATAGAGAGGTGTGTAGGTCTGCTGGATTGCAGACCGGATATTAATGAGAGCACTGGGTCTGCAGGCCCATGTGTGTAGGCGCGCCAGATTGTGCGTCGGGTGAGCACTGATGACCAGTGTGTAATGGTACATTATCAGACCTGCCCTAGGGTAGACCAGTCTGGGCCTACGTGGCCGCGAGACCAATAGGTGCGAATAGGATATTGTAGAAAACCAATGCATGTTTATTGCTATTTATTCCCATCCTTAGGTACAAGATGTACATACATATATCCATACCCATTGTAAATACATTCTAAGGAGGGAGGTGAGTACGTTCCGGCCGGGTTAGAGGGGCTCCTAGGAGCTGATTCCATCTGGTCCGAGAATCTGGTCGGTACAGTAGTCCATTTTAAAAACTTGTCAAACCATATCCCAAGATATTTATAATGGTTAACAATTTCTAATTTCGTTTGCCCCAAAATCCAATAAAATTTTTGATTTCTCTTACCGAAGCACAGGATTTTTGTTTTATCCATATTCACTGTAAGGCGCTTAGAAGCACAATATATATTGAACGCATTTAACTTTCTTTGCAGACCCAGCTCCGTTTGGTCTAAAATTACTAAATCGTCCGCATACAGCAAACGGGATATATGCTTCCCACTAACTTTTGGGCTTGCACTTCTATCGGTCATCAAGGAAGATGGTAGGTCTGCGAGAAATATTGAAAATAAAAGTGGGGCTAGAACGTGACCCTGTCTAAGGCCATTGTTTATAGCTATTTCCAGGGACAAAACCCCTCTTAAATCTTTAATGACCTGTTTCCAGTTCTGTTCATGCAACACTTGAATTATTGCTAGGAGCTCCTTCAGAATATTATACCTTCCTAATGTTTCCCAAAGGCACTCCCTATCCACAAGGTCAAATGCTGCACGGAAATCAACAAAGCAGCAGTATAAACTGCCCTGCTGTTCCATAGATTAACGTGCTAATGCCCATAGGGCAAAGCAATGATCTATAGTTGAGTGCCCCTCTTTGAAGCCTCCTTGTTCGACCGGTACGATCGAATGTGCATCCACCCAGTTTTTTAATCTGCCCAAAATTATTTTCGAAAATACTTTCACTCCAATATCTAGCAGATTAATTAATCTATAATTCCTAGGAACATTCCTATCACCTTTCTTGTGCAGAGGCCTAATAACAGCCCCCCTCCATGATTTTGGGATAATCCCTGACTCCAAAACAGCTAAGAACATCTTGGAAAGAAATTGTGCCCACCAGTCTAGCTGAGTTTTAATGATCACAGCCGGCAAATTATCTGGCCCAGCCGCTGGAGTTAGATTTAGCTTCCTAATTATTTCCCTCACTTTTTCTACAGAGAAGGATGGAATTAACTCTTTTACCTCTGTTCCTTTAAGGACCCTACTCTTGCTTTTTGCTGGCACTTTACTAGCCATATATAATTGACCTAAATGCTCCTCCCATGCATCCTCATCAACTACACAGCTCATGGTAACTGGAGTCCGACCTGAGGCATCCTGTATCAACTTCCAGAACACTTTCACATTTTTTGTTTCTATTGTTTCCAGTAAGTTCTCCCAGCATTTTTCTTTAAAAATTCTCTTTTTAGTCCTTACCAACATTTTATATTCTTTCCTTAATTTATTTAGTTTAGTTAGACTCTCCTGATCATACCTTAACCGTAGGGACCTTTCTAATCTCCTAATTATTTTTTTTTTCCCCTGCACATAGGATCGAACGAACTAACTTGATTTCAAAGAGGTGATCTTTTGTTTTTAACTTCAGTTTCCTTCCTTTTCAGGTCAACTCTAGGACATTGTACAATCTGCTTAATTTTATCCTCAAACCATGAGACCTTCCGATCAGTAACTTCCTTCAAGATTACATTCTGTTGAAAGCTTGCTAATGTAGCTAGACATTCATCTGTTAATTTTGTAGTCAGACTTTTTGTACATGACATAGTCTGTGGAAGTACACTTTCACTGCATTTTAACCCCTTCGCTGCGGCGGCTATTCCGCCGCAGCGCTAAAGGGGCGGGGCGGCCGCGCGGCCGCCGCATGCTGGTGACAGAACCGCTCCGTCACCAGCTACAGTTGAGCTGTGCTGGTGACGGAGCGGTTCCGTCATGACCCGCCCCGCTCTTTAGAACGCCCGCGCAGGCGCGAAATCAGCGCCGCGCAGGCGCGGCGGCCGGGCCATGACGGAACCGCTCCGTCATCAGCACAGCTCAACTGTAGCTGATGACGGAGCGATTCCGTCATCAGCATGGAAGGGGTTAAGGGCCCCCTCCTCAATTCGTAATATAGGGCATTATGGTCACTTTCCTCTCGCTGGGTTACAACAAATTTTTGTACCCTATCAAAGTTCCATGCATTCACCAACACACAGTCTATGGGGCAGTGTTGGTTACCTTTTCTAAACGTCTGCTTTGCCGGCCGATCAGAGTCTACTCTGCCATTTAAACTAATTAACCCCAAGAATTTCCCTAAGGCTTCATCTTGTTTAGTCATAGTACAAGTGGGGAATAGTGCTGGCATTAACTCAAACACTTTTACAAATTCTTTTAACCAGGGATCTAGTTTTTTATGGTTTAATTTATGGTTGAAATCCCCTGTAATAATTAGCAGATCATTCCCATATTTATCACACACCGAGTTCATTTCCTTCCTTTTCATACTCCTCTCGAGAGCCCCATTGTATGTATGTATTCACCAAAACCAGTTGTTCATTTGTCCTTTCAGAGACACGCAGGGTTAGCTCACTGACCAACACCCATTTACAAGATGTAGATATAGACTTCACCTTTTTTTACCATTTTAGTAGACATAAGTGTCATAATCCCCACGGAAGGACGACCAAATCTTTTTTTACTAGTGAGTTTATGATGTTGCACAAATCCTTCAAATGTCTGGGTGTTGTCGCATAGCCAGGTTTCCTGCAGACAGATAATATCTGCTTCCTGGAAGGCTGATTTTATGCTCTCAATCTTTACTTGCCCTATCAGCCCATTTATATTCCATGAAATTACTTTTGTGCTATGCGACAACCCGCCTCCCTAATCATTCTCACTAAGGCTACCAGACTCGTTCATACCCCATACGGGTGTACTTGTGAAGTTTTCTACTAAACTCCAATTTCCCCAGTTATTTCTTGGCTCGGGGTCCTCTACAACTATATTAATGTTCGCTCTTTCCCCACGTGCCCCTGCTATCATTCTTGCCTGCCTTCTCCCCAGGCCTGCATGACAATTCAGAAAGGCACTATCTGGTTGGTTTACTCTATCCACTTCAATTTCTGTTATTAATCTTATTCCGTCCTTCAACATTTCTTTTTCGGCTTTAAGAATTGCTGTTTTTACCAACCCTGAGTAAACTTCGACTTTTGTAACTTCTGTGCCTTTATTGTTAAGGCTGAATCCTACCTGTCTCAAGTCTTTTGTCTAAATTTCCTTCAGGCTAGGGCATTTTGAGAAAGCGAAAAGGAGTTTTGAACGATTAAGTGGGGTAATCTTTCTTAACTTTTTCCTCCCCTTCTCGACTTCAGAGGGTTCAAAGTATATCCATTTTTTATCACCTGAATCTAATACTCTTGGACCCACATTTCCCTTTTCTCTTATATCTTTCTTTAAGGTAGGATTTAAAGGGTTTTCTAGGTTTTTTCTATCTCTCCCTGAACTCTCGGGGCATTTCTTCTCCTTCTGCAATTTTACCCACTTTGCCACCTTTTTCACTTCGCATTCCACTTTAGGAGGGAATTTTTGATGGGCTCTTTTCCCCCGGGTTGCCACTTGTCTATAGGTTTGGAGACTCTCTGTCACCCTAATTGACCTCTTATTCTGACGGGGAGTCCCTCTTTCATGATCTCACTCACAGGGATTCGTTCCCTTCTCCCCACCTTTCTTTAGGCCCTTTTGTTTCCCCTTTTGGTAGATTTGTATTTTTGGATGAATCCTTGAGCTAATTCCCCTATACCAAGGGTATTCCCCCGTCTCCTGATTAACATTGGACATCTGGAGATATAGGCATCGTGACAGTTATTCATTTGCCCTGGGTCCCCATCGCCACATTGAGAAGGACTGTCAAGTACAGGTCTAACCACCAATGGCATTAAACCTCTGATGCCTTGTAATTCTCTTACAGTTTGTTTTAAGTACATTTCATGGGAATTTAGTGTTTTATTATTAGACAATGTCACTTCGAGCAGACCTTGCAGGGTTTTTTGCATCAATAACATTATATCCAACATTGAAGCTGAAGAAGTTGGTGAAATGTCCAGGCCCAGCGTGCTGTTACGCTCTAATTCTTCTGTACCCTTAGGACCTTGGACTATCGATTGCCCTAAGATTTCCTCTAGTCTAGACCTTATTTCCAAGTCCATTATATCTTCTTGAATTTGACGGACTCTTGAGACATTGTCCTCATACTCTTCTTCGATTGCGCCGGTCCTGGAAAATATCCTTGGTGACGAGGAAAGCCTTGGTTCCAGATTAATGTCAATTTGGTTACTAATGCTTTGTTCAACCCGGTAATTTTCTAAACTTGAAACACAGTGAATACTAACTTCTTGCGTCATAGGTTGATCCTCATCATGGGCTTGGATTTTTTGGGGTGTTGGTATCTTCTTAAAATGTTTACCTACACAGTCTTTGATTGATTTTGTCACAAGACTTCCCCCTTTTCCACTACCTTGCGACTTGTAGAGTGTCGATTTCTTCTTAGCGGTCTTACTTTGCACTTTCTTAACATTCTCATCCCGACAATCCATACTTCCCACAAACGACATGTTTTGCTCCATTCATTCGTTATTCGGAATAGGGATGTCTTTTCTTAATTTACCTGGTTTTGATTTCTTTGGAGCCATCTAGTGATTCCTTTTACTAATTCAATGCTATACTCCGTTGAGAGAGGAAGAACCGGTGTAAATAAGTGGATCCAATGATGATAGCGAGCGTGGTAAATGCATAAGTATAACTGAAATTAGGTCTGCGCTACTAGTACTCCGCCACTTTGCCCACCGTAAATCCTTAGTTCCTCCAATAATTATGAGGGTAAATCAAACCTTCCACCATATCATAATCCGGACCAGTTCATCAGTAATTAGCTCAGTATTCATAGAATCAAGTTAGTAAGGTTTTTATTTGACTCCAAAATCACTTACCTCTGCTGTAATGAGTCAGTCAGGCATGCCGTGATACCAATTTTTCAGGAATAATTCCTACCTTTCTTGTACTTGTCTCCGTTCTCGGCTCATAAACCTCCAGCCCCCTTCATGGTGGCTCTTTCCTTTCCCCCTTCAGGGGTACCAGTGACTGAGCACTTCCTTTTAGCCTTTACCCGGCCAAATGCCCACTTTGCTGAATTTTTGATTATTTTTTTATTTTATTTAATTCTCTATGGGGGGGCGCTCCTTTGATTTTCCCCTATTTTTCCCACCAGACGCTAAACCAAAACCGACGTTACAGCCTCCTGGCTGTTCCTTCTCACGTTGCAACCTCCCGGCTGCTCTCGCCTCGCGTCTCCGCGTCCCGAGCAGCAGCACCTTCGACCCGGAAGTGAAAGCGAGGGGTCGACTTGCGCTGTGATGCGATGCGCCCACTTGGCAGCCACGACTCACCAGCAGAGGACCAGATTCCGCTAATCCTAGCCTCCAAAATATATACACAAATTTGGGTAGTAATCAGTTCTCCTCTTGTTTATTGGTGCTGAATGCAAGTCTTCATTTGGGCTTCATCGTGATTCCATTTTTGCTACATTTAGTTTCACAGTTTAAGACTAACAACAATAAATTTGCAGAAGGAATACTTCAACGTAACATAAACTTGTGCAACGTGACCGCCAACCTTCAGGTGGTTTCTGATGTCAAATCCATCAAATCCCCCTTTGTCAGTCCTAAAAGTTTACAGTGAAGAGTCCAGATATCTTAAGAAAAAGACTCAGGAGTAATAGCACTCACAGACCCTCGCTAAATACACAAACTACGTTTTTAATTTTGATTGCCACTGACCTAGCAGTTTCGAATAGGAAAGCAGGCAAGGGGACCTATAAAAACGTGGAACTAATAAGCATGATGCCACATTGACAAAAGAGACTATATCACAGCCCCTTCATATATTTTGCCTTAATTAAATTTTTTCTATTTTCCTATCAAAGTCAAGGTGTAGACCTTGCTTTATGTATATGCAGGTAAACATTTGTATATCATAAATTATACCGTATTGTATGTACATCCCATACACATTCATGACCATCAACTTATTGTTAATGCAATAGGGTAACCACCTCATGCCAGGTCACTACAAACACAGTCTCAGATCCTGAACTTCTCGCCTATATAGCATTGATATCATGCATGTTAGTCTGATTAGTTTCATGGAAGCAAACAAAAGAACATCACCCAGAATGCACCAGGCTTTCGCAGAATAGTTTTGGACTGGATGTAGTATCTGTAATGACCTTGAGGAAGGATTTCACTCTGCACTGCAAAGAAGCACAGAATGTTTGGGGTAAATGCATGAGAATATTTCAATACATAAAAAATGGATGCATTGATAAATATTTATACTATCAATGTTATTATTTGGCTACTTGTAAGGTGTGATACAAACTCTCAACACAGCATTTTCCTTCTATTGAATTAATGCAATATATACTTCAAGATGGGGGAAGAGCACGATGGAGGTGAACAGCCATTTTTAACCAGTTACAAAATTTTAGACGGTCCGGTGTTGCTGCAGATCAATAAGGAAGACTGTTCCATGTTAAAGCACACTAGATTTAAGAACATAAAACATAAGCAAAGTATCAGATCTCAGCCAATGTTCAGGAATGTACCAAACAAATTTCTGCCACAAAAATGTAGGCCAATAATAATGGAAGATCCTGTGCATAATGCAGGATGTCACAAGAAGTTTTGAACAGGATCTAGTTATGGACAGGCAGCCAATGGAATTGATGTATATGGCCCCAGTAAGGATCACATTTTTTATGTTGACCAAAGTCGTAGCTGCTGCATTTGAACTGCTCCGAAGCGCACAGAATCCTTTTTAGGAAAGCATAAATAGATTGCACCACCACATCAACGGCAAGAATTCTGTGAGTGACAGTTAAAAAATTGAAATTGCCATGCAAGAAAACAGAGATAAAAGAATGCAAGGTTGGCCTTAATAGGCTACGCGCTCCTATTCTATAGTCCTTTATATCTGTAACTCATCAAGTTAATATCAGTTATGATGTTTTGTGTTGAATGTAGTTATTTGGGATACATTGAAGGTAGTCCACGCGGCTTGAGTTCAGTTTCCCTTGATCCAGCGCAGCAACTAAAATTCTTTATAAATGATGTCACAATCCACTATCACACTTACCAATCAATACCAGGCCCATAAGAAAAAATCATGAGGTGAATAGATCAATATATGTAGTTAAATTTTAAGCTATAAACTATCTACAATAAACAAGACCAGCTTGTCATTTTAAAAAGTTTATTTTTAAAATTCATAATTGAATAATCTTTATTAACTCTCTTTATTAAAATCAAACATTTAGTTTTATTAATTCAAGCTGCATAAACATTGGCACAATGTCTGCTGTCAAATTAGAATTGATCAAAATAATGAACTTAAGAAAACATAAATCATATTTTCTAAGTTAGTTTTCTAACCTGAAAGAGAAACAAATAATAAACAGTTGAATGCTTACAATCAATCCCAAGGCAATCCGACAGCGCTTCGCCCCTCTGGAACAGACAGCCCCAAACCCTTCAAGAGAACCAATTTTATATCATTTTTGCTCTCAAATTTAACGAAATGTTTTTTTTTAGAAAAGTTCAGCACTGTGATTGGTTGATGGCTGTCAGGCCACCACAGCTACCAGTCCAGAGAATAAACGCGTCACCATGCCATTGTCCATTGACATAGAGTGACATCAACTTCCAAACTTTGCAACATAAAAAGTTACCAATCCGACTTCCACCAAAAGCTCGGCAGAAATATGCCTGTCACTTCCTCGGCCTTGTAAAAGAACATCCAGAGCAGTCCATGAAAACAAGCTCCATTGTTAGAGTCTCTTTTTTTTTTCAAAAGTCAGAGCCACAAGAAGTAAGTTCAATAAACTCTGTATGGAAAATTTCCAAACGTGTACACTTGGCTCCAGCTTCTGCTCAGTTCAGGCCGACCAACTTTTCTCCAAAAGCAAGGACTAGGCCTCATCTCACTCTTGAGCTAATATTTAAACAAACACAAAAAGAGTGATTAATTCAGGTAAAGCAAACCCTTCTGTACCACCCAATCCCTTGCTAATTATTAATTAACCCACTAATAAAAAGACATTTAGCAAAAGCAAACATTTAAAGCAGCACATAAAATATCTACCATTCTTCATGTAATCCAGCTTTATGTTTCTGAAAGAATAAAAAGATAATTAAATGATACACAGATAGACAAACACAACATAGGACATACATGTAAGCACATATAAAAAGCACATGCCATGAATTTATTTTATTTATTTTATTTATTTTATTTTTAAAGTTTTATATAGCGCGAACAAGATCTTTGCAGATATCAGAGCGCTTTACAGAAACAGTAGGTCGGATAAGCGAGACTCTTAGATCAATATGAGATTCCGTAGACAGTGCGTTGCAAGAATAGGGTATCAAACATACAAGAGTATACAGAGTAATAACAATCAAGAAACAATAATATGGAGGCAATACAATGTCTATACGGATAAGATTATAGCACCCCAGAGGGTGAGTAAGCACAATATTGACAGTAAAGCAATAGTCAGTAGTGGGTGCGTTGCAGGATGTTGAGGCACTCAAGTCATAGTGTACCAAGGTACGTATTCAGACCGCTGATAATAAGGGAGTCAAATACTGTCATTGTTCCAATATCAATAGTGTTCAGGTGTATTTAGCCATAAGGATGGCCTTCACCTTTTTCTTGAAGAGTATAGTGGACGGATAAGCCTGATTTCTGGCGGGAGTGCATTCCAGATCCTAGGTGCCATTCCAGAGAAGGAGCGTTTGTATGTTTTTTCCTTCCGGAATCTCCGTGGTTTCAGGAGGAGAGTGTTTGTGCTTCTGTTGGATCTTGAGCCTCCTGATATGGTCAGCTTATGAGAGAGGTAGTTGGGTGCCTTGTGGTGTATGGCCGAGTGTGTCATACAGGCAATTTTCAACTGAATTCTGGCTTCAATAGGCAGCCAGTTCAGGGCTTTTAAGTCAGGGGATATATGTGAGTGTTTTCTTGAGCCAGTGATGAGTCTCGCGGCCGCGTTCAGGGAGGCTCTTAGGGGAGCCGTTGTTGTCAGGGGGAGCCCGCTGAGAGCCACAATTCCGTAGTCTATGCGAGGAATGACTAAGGCTTGTACCACAGTTTGGAAGTCCTTGGGTGGTAGGAAGGGTTTGAGTTTTCTCAGCGTGTTGATTTGGAAGTTGGCTCCTTTAGTTGCTATGCTAATATGCTGCTGCATGTCGAGATTGCAGTCCAGTGTGATGCCAAGGGATTTCGCTGAGTCCACGATGGTGGGTTGGACATTGAGTGCGGTTAAATGATTGAGCCAGGTTTGGGTGATGGCCTTTTTCGCAGGAGGAGAGATCAGAAGGAACTCAGTTTTCAGAGCATTTAGTTTGAGGTGATTGACGGCCAGCCAGGCTTGGGTGTTTCTTAGTGTGGCATTTAACAGATTGATGTCTTCAGGGGATTGAAGCTTGAGGTAGAGCTGGGTGTCATCGGCGTACATATGGAAATGTACCTTAGAAGATTGAAGCAAGGAGGTGAGTGGTTCCATGACGAGGTTGAACAAAGTGGGGGATAGGGAGGAACCTTGCGGAACGCCCAGTGTTACTGGCACAGGCGAGGACAGTGCGTTGTTGATCTTGAACCTCTGTGAACGGTTGTATAGAAAGGACGTGAACCATTTGAGAACCGTCCCGGATATGCCCATTCTGGTATTTAGGAGCTCCAGAAGATTCTCGTGTTTGACCGTATCGAATGCTGAAGAGAGGTCAAGGAGGATGAGGAGGCAAGACTCATTGTGATCAAGGATTTGGAGGGCATCATCTATTATGTGTGTCATGGCCGTTTCCGTGCTATGCTTTGCTCTGAATCCGGATTAGTGAGAGTTGAGGAGGTCAAACTGCTCAATGTGTTTTGTCAGTTGGAGTTGTATGCATTTTTCTAACAGTTTTGCTAGAGTGGTGATATTGGTGATAGGACGATAGTTGTTTGGGTCGGCCGGGTCAGCTGTGGGTTTCTTGAGTATAGGCGTGACTTGCCCAATCTTGAGGGAGTCTGGGATGAGCCCTTGTTGCAGGGAACAGTTGATGATTTTAGTCCAGAGTGGGAGAAACAGGGGGGTGAGGACTTTAACAGCATTGGCAGGTAGGGGATCTGTGTGATGATTGGCGGGTTTCAAGGTGACCAGCAGCTTGTGAATTGATTCTTCGGAATAGGTGTCGAAGGACGTCCATGAAGCGTTGTTTTTAGCATGAGTGTTAGTTATGCATATGGAGCCGGCGAATCGACTTACGTCCTTGATGAGATCGCTTCTTATAGTGTCGTTCTTTTGCTTGAAGAAAGCGGAGAAGTCTTCGCAACTTGGGATAGCCTTTGTTAAGTTGTTGGGTTGTGGTGGTTGCGTTTTGGTTTGGGTTTTTGACTAACTCGAACAGTTTTTTTGGTCGGTTTTTAGCTTGATCCAGCTGTTGGCTAAAGAATATTGATTTCGAGCGTTTGATTTTTCTGAAGTAGGTGTTTCTCTTACTCTTAAGCGTTCTAAGGTTCAGTGCTGAGGGGTCCGATCTCCACGCGCGCTCAGCTAAGCGCATCACACGTCTGTCTTGAATGAATGATCAGCTGCATATTAATAGTGACAAAGACAATAGGACAGACATAACAAACAGGACAATATTAATCATGTGTTACAAAAACAGACTTGCAAATGCAACCAGAGCACATGTAATTAGTTTCCCGCGTGTATATGTGTGGTGCAAACTTAATCTAGGTTGTGTTAATTAAACAAATCATGCAACAGCTCATTAATTGATTAGTTCATGTTATGGGGAATTGAATCCACGAGTCAGAATAAAATATTTTCTGAAGCCCGCTTCATCAACTCCCTCATCTGGTGATTTTAAAATAACCAAACACCCAAAACATTTTAGAAAATTTTTACCCATTTTTAGAGACAACACACACTGAATTCTCTTGATATTAGTTTCCCTAAACCCCTGTTTCAGCTGTCCGATTATCTCTATCAAACTGAACCCTTCGCATTTCTTCTACTTCATATTCCTTTTCTTGTTCCTTTCTGAGTTTATAAATCCTTCTCTTTTCATTCTGATGCTTCCTCCTCTTGTGGATCAAACAACTAATTTTTAGCAGCATTATCACTATAATAATGACAATTACTGGATAGAGCACTTTGCCTAATATTGATCTGCCAAGTTCTGAAAACCAATCTTTAATAACCTCCATTCTCTTCCCAATTTTTTCGGTAAATGACTCTTCCTCCATAGGTTCTATTTCTTCATGAAAATGTGTAATGTTCTTAACAAGTAACTCTATATCCCGACTTTTGTCAGGTATATAAGTACAGCAATGTTGGACATGCAAGACCCCACAGACTCCACCCTCTTTTGCAAGCAGAATGTCTAATGCAAGATGATTCTGCATAACCATACTTCTGGTAGCAACAAGCTCTGTGCTAACCAATTGAAAACCACTTGCAGTATCAGTTGACAACCTATCTACAATTGTGGAAACTTTTCTAATTTTAATTGAATTCATTGTAATCCCCACCATAGGAATAACAGCACCAAAGATGTCTCCCAGGATTTCGGAAAAACTTTCTCTTTTGTACCTATTCAGATTCAAGTGTTCACCAAATTCAAAGGTACCCTTTTCATTTCTGTCAACATGAAATATTTTTGGAAAGACCAGGCCAAGATAACATGTCCCGTACCAGTGGTCCGGAAGGCTAAAATATGCTTTATTACCACAAATAAAATAAATTCCAGGCAAAATTGGATCCTTTCCACCTTTGAATCCCCATCCCCCTACAATTCAAGTATCTTCACATTGACTAGCACCCACAAAAAAATTATCATATAAAGTATTATCTCTTCTGATGCAAAATTTACCACTAACTGGTTCATCTATATGAATCGCTGCATTAATATTGACACCATTTAATTTAGCATCCTCCATCTGCCAATACTTTGATTTAGCATGTTTTAGCATTTCATTTCTTTTGTAAACAGCCCTTCTCTCCTCAACCATGTTAAGGAAAGTCTTTTCTTCAGCTCTCATTTTGCATGTTAAATTATTTCTATAGGCGTATTCATAGTTTAGTTCATTAGTAACTAAAAAGAATTCCCTCACTTTATTTAAGCTATTTACAACTTTGAGATTTGCAAAAACCTCATCGAAGTCTGAGTAATAATACTCCAGACGGCCAGTTTGATGAAACAAGCTAGCAATCACACTACAGGTAATGCCATAAATGAGAGGTAACATATTATATGTCACTCCCTCAGAAACAGAAGCAGGTAATCTTACGCACACATAGCAATCTTTAACATTCATTACTTTGACATATTCAGATAAAAGCCTTGAAAATGAACTGGTTGAAAAATCACCAATAGATCTATCTTTTTAAAAAAAAAAATGTTTTAAAACCTTTATATAAGAAACAATGCACACAGCTATTCAGCCTTACATCCCGGAGGCGAGGCAGCATATTGGAACCAAAGAAACGAGGTGCAAAGATCAGTAAATCAGGACAAATGAAGGTTGATTTTCAAGTTTATGTAACTAATACAGAGGAAAGGTAAAGAAAAGAGAGAAAGCGCCGAAACTGGCGCAAAGAAGAGGCAATAGAATGTGAGGTATAGTGAGGCGTAGTGAGGGGGTCGAGAAGGTACAGTGAACACGGATGTGTCCAGCGGAAGACAATACTGGAGATAGGGAGGGAAGGAAACACAGGATGGCACCACAAAATTCAACAGTTGGAGCCAAAGGCTAAGGTGATAAATGCTCCTCCTGTGGCGCGGTTTCCGGAGGCACGCAAATGTCCCCTCTGTATTCATTCCAAGCTCCCCACATTTTCTGCCACTTTTTAGGTTTGCCCCTGGCAACATACACGGTCTTTTCCCTGAACATGCACCAGTCCATATTGGCCTTCCACTGTACAACCTTCGGAGCCGCTGTAGCCCCCCACTTCTGTGCGATGTCCCGTTTAGCCACCTTGTTACCAAGGGTCACCCATTGGGTCTGGGCAACGTTATGGTCCGTTGGACCCCAGATGTTTAGAAGGCATCTCCTGGCTTCCGCATGCACTACCACCCCAGTCACCTCGCTCATAATCGAGTGCACACGCCGCCAATAGGAAGCTAGCACAAGACACTCCCATAGAATGTGCATGAAGGTGGCGAGGGCGCCACAGCCGCACCTACAAAGGCCATCAACGGAGTAACCCATGTGCACAAGTCTGGGACCAGTGACATAGACTCTGTGCAAGATTTTGAGCTGCACCAGCCGAAGGCGGGAGGAGATAGCAACCTCCTTAGGGGAGGACACCGCACTCTGCCAATCTTCATCATCAATCTCTATCCCATCTCGCACCCACTGGTCCCTCACACCCAGGAGGAGATCTGTATGGACGTTGATGAGTTTCTTGTACGACAAGGAAATGGCACTGTCCGGCATGTGGCCGTCCAGCACTGCGTGTCGCAGCTGAGCATACCGGAAGAGTTCCGTTTCACCCAGCTGAAACTCCGCCCGCAACTGTGCAAAAGTTTTAACCTCGCCACGTAGTAACATGTCCTCCACCCTGGAGATGCCAATTAGGTCCCATTTATCGAAGCCCTTGGTATGCCATAATTTGCCCAGGATGTCCGAATTATACAGTGGGGTCGCCTTCGTCAGTCTGTCCTTCCATCCCTGCGTCTTATTAATCGCCCTCCAAATATGGACCGCGGTTTTCGTTGGACCAGACATCCGCCTGTCGAGTGACCTCGAGTAGAGTGCCCTGTGATACCTCCCCCTGCCCAATAGCCATCGATCCATAGCATACCCCGGGTTATCCACCGGACCGTATAAGCCATGGTTAATGGCCGCCAACTGGGAGGCCCAGTAGTATCTCCGCACATCGGGCAATGCTATCCCCCCATCGTACCACGGTAGCGTGAGCTTCGTGATAGCAATTCGAGGGCGGCCGTCCCAAAGCAGGGCGTGTTGTAGACTCTCGATCTCGCCGAAGTAACAAGCTGGGACCGGGTCTTGGGTATTTTGCAGGGCATAAAGAAACCTGGGCAAGGACATCATTTTAAACAGCGCCGCACGCCCAAGCAGGGAGAGCGGGAGCTTACGCCACCCCTCCACATCACGCCGAAGGCGGAGAAGAGGGGGAAGCAAGTTGTGTTCATAGCGCGCTTTGGGATTAGTGGAGATATAAATCCCCAAATACTTGAAGCCCTGGTTCGCCACCTGTATGCCACAACCCCTCGGAAGGCGAGGCGTTCCCCCTTTCAGGACGTACAAGTATGACTTGGACCAGTTAATAACTAGGCCGGAGTACCGACCGAAATGTCTCAACACGTCACAAGCCACAATCAGGGATTTACAGGGGGAAGTGAGGGACAGCAGGATATCGTCTGCGTATAGCGACACCCGGCCCTCGAAGTCGGGGGCCCATCTAATACCATGTAAATCGGGGTGGCTGCGCAGCCAGGCCGCCAGCGGCTCAAGCGCAAGTGCAAACAGGAGGGGCGACAAAGGGCAACCTTGTCTGGTGCCCCTCTGAAGAACAAAGGGTGCGGAAACTCGGCCGTTGACAGCTACGTTAGCCAACGGTCCGGCATACAGAAGTTTGACCCACCCCACAAATTCCGGGCCAAAACCGAGCCTCGCCAACACAGCCCATAGGTAACTCCAGTTGAGGGAGTCGACGCAAGTTAAGAGCAGTGTTGCGGTGTGGAATGAAGCCCGACTGGTCCGGATGCACTAAGTCACCGATGACGCCAATCAGACGGTTGGCGAGCATTTTGGCAAGAATCTTAGGCTCAGCGTTCAAAAGAGAGATGGGGCGATACGATCGGCACAAATCTCTTGGCTTCCCTTCCTTATGGATAACCACGATGGTGGCCAACCTCTGGTCGGGGGGAAGTATGCCAACCTCCCGCGCCTCAAGGATCATACTTCGCAGGTGCAGGGAAACCACATCCCGGTTGATCTTATAGAGCTCCACCGGAATGCCATTAGGGCCAGGCGCCTTGCCAGATCTCAAGGAACGAATTGCGAGCGCCACCTCGTCCGCAGAAATATCCCTGTCCAGGTCGTCTCGATCTGCGTCTGACAAGCACGGGAGATCGATATTCGACAGGAAAGCACCCAAATCGGCCTCAGACCGATCCGAGACGGAGGCGTAAACGCCCTGGAAGTAATCCGAAAAGGACTCAGCAATGGCGCTCGGGGCTGTGACTAGCACCCCATCCTCCCCCAGTATCTCCGGGACAACGCGGCTGGCCCTCTCTTTCTTATCTAGCCAGGCCAGCAACTTTCCCGCCTTGTCACCGACATCGTAGATCCGACCCTGCTGTTCTCTGCCCAGGACAAGGGCAGAGTCTGTGGCGAGGTCACGATACTCCGATTGTTTGAGGGAGAGAGTATGTAACAGGTCGGGCTCGGGGCCTGCCTCCAATCGGGAGTCCAACTCCATGATCTCCGCCTCGATACGCACCATGTCGGCGTCTCTATTCCTACGGGCTTCTGCTATGAGAGTGAATGCCTCACCCCGCAAGAACGTTTTAAAGGCCTCCCACAAAGTGGCAGCCGATGTTACCGACCCCACATTCTCGGTGAAGTAACGTTTGATAGCCTTGGCCATGAGACCACGAGTCTTGGGGTTTCGGAAGTACCACGGATTGACCACCACCGGTCGATCCGATACAACAATATTAAAGTCAAAGGAGACCCACAGCGGGGAGTGGTCCGAAATGCCCCTCGCCAAAAACCGGGCCTCAGAGACCGCCGGTGCATGAGCTGCCAAGGCAAGGACGTAATCCATCCTGGAGAGACTACCGTAGGCGCCAGAATGAAAGGAATATTGACTCTGAGTAGGATGTAATAGTCTCCAGCAATCGACCAACCCCATAGTGTCGAGAAAAGTGGGCAACCACATTTGCGAGCTTCGGAGGTCTCTAGGCGGATGTCTGTCCAAGGTGCCTGAGCAAACAGAATTGAAGTCACCCCCCACAATGAGCAACCCTGCAGGCAGATTCAAAATGGCGCTACCAAGGTCTTGGAAGGTGTTGTTTTGCAGACCCGGAGGAACATAAACCGAAACCAATGTCAAGGCACGCCCCTCCCATCGCCCCGAAACAGCTGCGTATCGCCCCCTCTCGTCAACCACAGTGGAGTCAATCTCAAAAGGGAGGGACGTGCGCACCATGACACCCGCCCCCCGGGACCCCGAAGAGAACCCCGAATGAGCCACCATTTTGAAGCCCTTCCTAATAAGTGCTCTACATGTATTCCCAACCAAATGAGTCTCCTGCAAGAAAACAATATCAGGCATATGTCTTTTGAGCAGTTGCAATACCACCCCTCTCTTAATACGGTCACCCAAGCCATTGACGTTCCAACAAAGAACTTGCAGTTTCCTACCCCCCATCGTCGTGTCCCAGTTCCCCACCAACCCCCAAAAGCCTCAACAACGAGCGAAACAGGACAGAACGTATTACCCATTGCCTAAGGGAAAGAAGAAGAGAGAAACAAAGAAAACACACACAACCATCCCCAACACCACCCCCCACCCTGCACCCCTGCAGCAGACTAAAAAGACCCCCCAACCAGCAGTGTGCCTGTCGCCCCATAAACTAAACTACAAAAAAGACCCTAGAGGAGTAAGGAACTCCCGCAGTCCCCCCCTGCCACCCTCCATGGCAGAGTAGGATATTCCAGGTAAAAGTGCAATATCTTGGCATTATCAGTCACAGCCAACGGGCTCACCATCCGCCAAGAGCAGTGCGGGAAGCATTAGTCCTGGTGATCAGGGCCACCAGAGGCGCCTTCGGAGCGTTCCTCCTGGTCCTATCGACGGTGCGGCAAAGTGTCCAGCCAGTCGCTCGCAGTCTCAGGCATATCAAAAAACATGGCTCGGCCATCACGTTCAATGCGCAGCTTGGCGGGGAAGAGCATAGAGTATTTAAGCCCCAGATCCCTGAGGCGCCGCTTTACCCCCGCAAAGCTCTGGCGCTGTCTCTGAACAGCCCTGGTGAAGTCCGGGTAGAAGTTCACATCAGCGTTCTGGAACTTGAGAGGCCCATGTCGCCTCGAGGCCTGGAGAATCACATCCCGATCTCTAAAGTTAAATAAACGGGCGATGATGGGTCTCGGTGCGACGCCCGTTTTCGGAGGGCCGCCAGGTATTCTGTGGGCCCGTTCCACCGAGAAAAAGTGGCTGAGACCTTCTGGCGCGAGATGGGTCTTTACCAAGTCCTCAACAAAGAGGTCGACCGCCGCTTCCTCTGAACCCTCCGGCACCCCAATGATGCGCATGTTCTGCCGCCTGGCACGACCTTCGAAGTACTCCAACCGCCTCGAGAACAGGTCATTAACCGACCGCAAAGTACGGACCTCAGCTTGCAGGTCCGACACGTCAGTCGTGAGGCTGGAGGTCTTGATATCAAGAGATTTTACTCGATCATTAGTCTTGCCCAGGTCGGCGCTAATCAAGTTGATGTCGATAGCCAGGGTGTCCACTTTGTGTGCCAGGACCTCGTGCTGCTTGTGCATCTCAGTCCTGATGCTTGTGATAGCTCCCATGATGTCGTGTAAAGTGGGGTCCGACCCCTCTGGTGAGCTTGAGCGTAAGGGGTCTTTAGACTGAGCAACCACAGAAGGCGAGGTCCTTTGTTGGGCGTACCGATCGATCTTGTTAGTTTGGGGTTGGACCGGCTTCCTGCTAACCCGGTTCGCCGTCCTGTCGGGCTCACCTCTGCCGGCCATGTTGGGTCCGGAGAGAACAAAGGGCGATACGGCGAAGACACTGTGGGCACTCGGGCAAACACTAAGCTTAGCTACCACGAGGCCAAGGCAGCTGCAAGCAACTCCGCTGCTACGTGCACTCCGCCAGCAGGAACTGAAGACACTCACTCCGCATATCAATCATGCACCGCGTCGTCTCTTTCATCGGACACCTCCGGGACAATAGCGCATCCCTGGCACAAAGTTCAACACGACATAACTTTGCCAAGAAATGTCGGATTTAGAAACGGAAAGCGGATCCCGTGTCTGCGACCATTCGCCAATTGAAATCCACCGTCGTGGATCAGGATTTCTTCCAGGATATGTGCGGAGGGTCAGAGGGTCTGCGGAGCTCCGAGCTTACGCGGCCATCTTGCTTGCCCGCGAAGCTCCTCCTCCCAATAGATCTATCTTGATGAGACTCTGGATCATGATTAATAACTCTACTGGACTTGCCAGCATGCTTCTCATGATTAGACTCTACTTTACTAGTTATATTAGTCTTGGATTTTTGCTTATTAACATCAAAAGGATAGACCACAGCTAAAATTAACCAAAGTAAAATTAATAATATCACACGAATTGAAGTCATTTTGCAACATTTTTGAAAAATTGAACACCTAGAAGTATCTGATCTAGGCATTTCTAAAAAACAAAAATTTTAAATTCAAATGAATGTAAGTAAGTAAATAACTAACTAACAACAAAAATTATATCCCCCTTTAACATTTTTTTTTTTTTTTTTTTAGATTTTAATCCCTAAACAGTTTTTCTTCGACCTTGTGTCACAAAATATGTGTTCTTCAACTAAACAGAATTTCTTCGACCTAAAGTCACCTAACAAATTTTCTTCAGCCTTATGCCAGGAAACAAAAAGTTACCTAACACATTTTCTTCAGCCTTATGCCAGGAAATAAATACTCAACTAATTTCTAACAATTTTAATCCTTGTCACTTTCTAAAAATTCCTGACCACTGCTTTCCACTTCAACAATTGGTGGAATAATTAAATAGGTCCACTCTGGGGACTTATATTTTTGATTTGGCCTAATTACTCTTTTTGTCTTACGAGAGATGACCTCTATTTTCTTGTTTTCACTCTCATTTTTATTTTCAAGTTCACTTCCTTGACTAGAAACTTTATTAATTTGTTCTTTTGATTTCTTCACTAGTTTGAATTTTAAATTATCTTCAGGCCAAATGTCTCCTTTTCGCAATACTTTTTTCTTTGGCACACATTCGTTACATTCAGATTTCCAAGCTCTTTTTCTGTATTTTCTTATTCCAGATTCTTCATCACTTTCATCCGTGTCTGTATCAGAGACTTCTAATCTGTACCTAGGAACTTCTTTACTCGGCAACTTCACTCCATTTGAAACAATACCTTTACTGGTACTTGGTAATTCTTCTTCTTCAGGAATCACCTTCAGCTTCCCAGCTTCAAGCCTTTTGTTTACAGAGTTACTTCTTTGCCTTTCAATAGTATGGCTCAGATTTTCGTCTCGCTCAGAATTTTCTGCTTCTTCTGAATCTCTCTTATCTTTCAGAGACTCTTCTTCAAGCAAATCATAATCATCAACACCTCGATCTCCAGTTCTCAGATCTTCTTTATTCAAGTTCTGACTCTCATCTAGATTCTCTTGATGTTGATTTTCTTGTTAATCATCAGAATCAGAATCAGGATCTTCTGAGTCTCTTTCTGAATCTGAATCAGCTGTTGTATCACTGTCTTCATCAGAATTTTCAGGAGGTGGCACACGAATTGTGTGGCTTGGATGAATCCACCTTTTCAGTCCTCTGCATTTTATTGCATTTGTTGTGATCAGAACCACTTGACGTGGCTTCTGCCACCGTGGGGATAAACAGTCCCTTCTTCGGTGAACCGTCGTCCTCACCCAGTCACCGGGTAGCAAATCATGAGCTTGTACCTTTTCTTTTGAAATAATGTCTGTTCCCACCTGATGAAATACAGAATGCACTACATCAGATAGATTTTGGCAATATTCAATAATTGCGCTACCATTAATACTCATCAATTTGCCAACTGGAACAAATGCTTGCCTCATCACTCTGCCCATCACAATATCATGAGGGCTAAGACCTGTCTTTTTATCTGGGATGCTTCTCAATGACATTAGAACAAGTGGAAGTGCATCTGTCCACTTTATTCCTGTAGCATCACACATTTTTGAAATCGTATTCTTGATTGTTCCATTAATCTGTTCAACAACACCTGATGCCTGTGGTCTGTAAGCACAATTCAACTTCTGTTTGATATTTAAGGCTTCACAAACCAATTTCATCAATCTGTTCTCAAAATGGGTTCCGCAATCACTTTCAATCGTAACTGGAAATCCATACCTAGGTATGATCTCCCTAAAAAGCAATTTTGCCACAGTGACTGTGTTAGCATGACGAACTGGGAAAGCTTCCACCCATCTTGAAAACAGACAAATACCAGAACATATTTTAGACCATTATGCTTTGTCATTTCAATAAAACCCATTTTCAATCTGGTAAAAGGACCACCCTCCCGTCCTATGGTTCCCATGCTTGCAACAACTTTTCTGTTGGGATTCATCTGTTGGCAGGTCAAGCATCTCTGACAAAGTGACTCTGCAATTGTTCTGAATTTTACATTGTACCATGTTTCTCTAAATAATCTAACCATGGACTCTTTACCTATATGTCCTGGACCATGACACAATCGTGCCATATCAGCAATCATGCTGTCTGGCATTACAACTCTTCCATCTTTGTGTACCCAAATTCCATCTTCCTCTCTTGGTCTGCAATCACCTTTTAACCATGTGTTTTTCTCTTCCTCACTTGCCTCATCCTGTAAGTCCTTTACTTCCTGCCATGTCTCAACTACAGAAATTAGCATGAGAGAATTCATTGTGTGACTTTCGTCTTTTTCCCGATTGATTGCGTAATTGTTTCTGGCACAATATTTTGCCATCTCATCTGCAAAAGCATTTCCTTTGGTGATGTAATCATCACCTTTTTTATGAGCTGAACACTTCACTACTGCTATTTGTTCTGGTAACTGAATGCCATCAATCAATCTTTTAATCAATTTTGCATTTCTAATCGGTGTTCCTGCAGAAGTTAAATAACCTCTATTGGACCACAGTTGTCCATAATCATGAACAACACCATAACCATACTGACTATCAGTCACTATGGTTACTCTTTTGCCAACTGCTTTTTCACAGGCTCGAATTAAACCAATTAATTGTGCAATTTGAGCGGAACGAATTCCATCTAAAGGTGAACCTTCAACAACATCTGAGACTGTGCACACTGAGTATGCTGCTCTCAGAATCCCTTCATCATTTCTTAAACAATATCCATCAACAAAATATATTATGTCTGATTCAGGTAATGGAACATCTTTTATATCCTGTCTTGGTTTTGTGCAGTAATCTACAACATCCAGGCATTCATGATCAATGTCATCCTCATTACTTACCTCAGTAATAACTCCATCAGGTAATAATGTGGAAGGGTTCAAGTTCACGCACCTTACAATTGACACATTGTCTGAACCCAAAATTGTTTTTTCATGTTTTGTCAGTCTGCTGCTTGTTAAATGTTGAGTTCTACTTCTGGCAAGGAGAATCTCAACTGAATGAGGTGCATATACCTTTACAGGAAATCCCATAATGATACCCTCACTTTGCTCAAGACTTACACTTGTTGCGGCCACTGCTTTTAAGCAACCTGGCAAAGCTTTTGCAACAGGATCCAAAACAGCTGAAAAATATGCAATTGGTTTTCTCAAGTTTCCATGCCTCTGAATAAGCACTGACAATGCACAACCTTTTCTTTCACTGCAGTAGAGTTCAAATTCCTTCTCATAATCTGGCATTCCCAGAGCAGGAGCTTCACATAAGCTCTTTTTTAACTGCTCAAAAGCTTCCAACTCTATTTTTGACAATTTGATTGGATCTTTTATATCTGCCTTTGTTAATCTCTGAAGTGGTTTTGCAATGACTGAAAACCCACTAATCCATTGTCGACAGTAACCAACCATTCCTAGAAACATTCTCACCTGTCTCTGTGTTGTCGGTGGTTGTATTGCTCGAATCATTTTGATTCTCTCAACTGTCACTTTTCTGGTTCCCTTTGCAATTCTGTGACCAAGATATTCCACTTCTTGTTTACAAAACTGCAATTTTGCTGGTGAGACTTTGTGTCCCTCATCTGCCAAACGATTTAACAGGGTAATGGTATCAGTAACACAATTTTCTCGTGTTTTGGCTGCCACAAGCAAATCGTCAATGTACTGTACCAATGTGGAATTACCAAGCAATACTAGATCTTCCAGGGATTTCTTTAATAATTGATTAAAGATAGATGGACTCTCAGTATTCCCTTGAGGGATACGACACCATGCTAGGATCCTATTTTGGAACCTAAAAGCAAACATTTGCTGGCTATCTGGATGTAATGGTACTGTAAAGAAGGCATTACACAGGTCAATGACCGTTTACCATTCTGCATCATGTGGAATCTGGTAAAGAATTACTGCAGGGTTTGGAACAATGGGACAGCATGGGACAACTATCTGATTAATTTTTCTTAAATCTTGAACAATTCTGTATGTTCCATTCGGCTTTTTAATACCCATAATTGGTGAATTACATGGGCTGCTTTCAATTTCTTTTAACACTCCTTGACTTATGAATTTTTCAATCACAGGAATGACACCTTCAATTGTCTCTGCCTTCATTTTGTATTGAGGAACATTTGGAAAATCAATTCCCTGTTTAACAGTGATTTTTACTGGATCAATATTTTTAATAAGACCCATATCATTTCCTGTTAGGTCCCAAATTGCTGGATTAACTGGCTCTTTGAGCTCTTCTGGCAAATCATTTTTTATCAAATACAGGAAATATTGGTGTTTTTTCTTCTTCCACCATTAGCATAGTCCATTTATAAAGCCCATCTTCTTCTGCTGTTTGCATTTCAATGCCTTCTGGTGAGCAATATATTCTGCAATTCATTTTGCATAATATATCACGACCCAACAGATTCACAGGACTGCTGTCACAAACTAGAAATCTGTGTTTATCTTTGTAGTTGCCTATCTCCACTTTTACTGGATCTGTCAAACTTGTTTTAATTTGCTGATTAGCTACACCTACAACTTGAATGGTTTCACCCGAGAGAGGACGGTTTTCTATTTCTGCTGATCTAACAGTAGAACGGGTAGCACCTGTGTCCACAAGGAAAGTGATATCTTTATCATTTACTTTACCATTAACAAATGGACCAGACTGATCTACCTCAAGAGTGGGTCCAAGCACACACTCTTCCTCCTCTCTCAGGCACCGTCATGAGTAATCCTCTGATGAATCACTCACCTCCTTGTCGCTTAACCAAAATTGAGAAGCACTTGTCATGTTAACTTTTGACACATTTTTAACAGAATTATTTCCACAGAAACCTGTTTCAGGAGAAAATCTCTGTGTGTTAGCACTACCAGGGAATGGTGCTTGAGGTAACTGACTCTGTTGAATTTGATTCTGCTGTACCTGATTTTGTTGCTGAAACTGGCTTTGCTGTGTCTGGTTCACTATTTGTCGCTGTAGCTGTCGCTGCTGACTTAACTAATTCAGCTGCTGTTGCTGTAGCTGTTGCTGTTGCTGCAGATTTAACTCACACTGCACCTGTGGATTCAATGAATTATTTTTTAAATTTCTGGACGGGTTTTTACACTCTCGCTTCCAGTGTCCAATTACGCCACAATTAAAACATGGGAGCTTTTGTTTCAGCTCTTCAATATTTACATTAAAGTTTGGCTTAGTATTATTAAAATTACCCTTGAATTTTCCATGTTGCATAGAGGCTGCCTGTTGTTGTTGTTGCTGCTCAGCTACCTTCACCTGTGCCCACATCGCCTTCTCCTTAAGACTCTTCTGCCTTGCATCTATCTCATCACTGCAATATTTTGCTTTTCTCAGGATGTCATCAACTGATAATGATTGCCAACAAACAATTCCATTTCTAATCATGTCACCAATTTCAGGTCTCAGGCCATATACAAATCTGTATATAAAGTGGCTCATGTCTTTTTCACTTAATTTTTCATAGCCACTGTACTGTTTAAAGACTAACAGTAACCTTTCATAAAATGAATGAACTGATTCTTTTGGTTCCTGATTTGTTCTGTCTATTTTAATCCAGTCCACTTCTTTTGGGGGAATTTCCCCTTTCAGCCAATAAATTACTTTCTTATAAAGATCCATGACATCTTTTGATGGGGCACCTGTAATTTTGTCTCGGGCAGGTTCTTCTTTTGGCCAATCCACAGATATCTTGCATTCTGGCCAAAGATCTGATGGAACAACAATGTCAAAGAATCCATCCAGATCAATCCACAGAACTTTTGACACCCTTATGAATCTATCTACCTGTCGGTACCATTCCACTGGTTTTTCCCTTAAACGTGGAAAATCATTGGTAAACAGGAGAATATCCTGTCTGGACCAAGGAACATGCACATACCCTCCTCCAGCTATTTCTCTCATTGGAAATTCAGAAATTTCATCATTTCTTAGTCTTTTATCTTGTTCTTTCTTTGACCATTTTATCCTCTATTTACCTAATTCACCTAATTTTCTGAGAAAACTTATTAATTCTCTTATGTGAGTTTTTCTTCCAGCAGCATTTAAATTATCAATGTCCCTCTCAGAGAAATCTACCCTGTAATGTTTCTGTAAATGTTTTTGTTTGCTCAAATCAATTTCTAACTCAGCAGCCATTTCTTCCAGTTGTTCATACCTGTTTTTAGTTTTCCACTGATTACTTTTGCAAATAAACAACAGTTCATCATCCTGATACAATTTCAAATTATCAGTACCAATTGTGCCAATGATTAATTCCTCCAGGTCAGCTTTTAATTTAGCTACATCAAGCTTTTTATAATCAGGAGCTTCAGGAGACATTCCATTTTGAAATAATTCTGTTTTGTTTAAACTTTTCTCTGACAAACCTGAGTCTGAATCTGCCACAGTTGGTGTTTACGAACTTGACAAACTTCCATGTAGTGTTAAATTTGGCATCATAGATTTTTCTCTATGAATCTCTGAAAGTTCTGAAAAAAATTTTTCAGCAACTTTTTGAATTTCTGCATTTAATGGAACTGTTAAGGCTGTTTGTCTATTATCTCCTTGATCAAAAACTGGTACCACAGGACCAATAGTTACTGGTACTGTAACTGCTTCCATGCCTTTTGTCAATTGTTCAATTAAATCTTGCTTTGCTTTATTGTAACTAGAAATTTCTTGATCAGCTGGTAATCTTTCCTGATTTCTCACAGAATTATTTTCTTGATGAGCAACTCTGCTTCTTTTAGGTGTACTACAATTATTTACTGAGCCTACCCTTTCAGGTAATTTTAAAAATCTGGGAGAACCTTCCTCAACTTCTCTAGGAGGTGCACTTGGAGAAGTTTCTGTAGAAACTCTCGGGGTAGATTGAGAACTTGCTTGATAAGGTGGCGGTTTAGGTTTAGTGGCATAAATATCTTCTAAAACTGCATCATCTAATTCCTCATCAATTCTTTTTCCAGCTGTCTTTTGTTCTAAATCTTCATTAATCATTATTCTTATGGGATACAGACCATCATACATGTCTGCCTTTCTCCACCGTCTCACTTTATCCTCATGTGTTTCTTTATTTACAACATATTTTGAATATTTAGGTGCTGAACACTTGCTTTCACGTTCAAGTTCCATCATCTCAACCTCCTATTCAACTAAGGCTTCAAATTGTGTAGGTCTTGGCTTTGGCACAAGATCCATCATTTTTCCTCTCAGATTTTGTAAAACTTTCATATTAAATGACCCATCTTCTGGCCAGGCTAGTACACCATCCTTTTTGGTATAATGCATCCAGTTATCAAACCAAATTACAGTATGATAACCATATGCGCCTTCCATATAGGCTGCAGGAGTTTTGTACTTATGAAGTAATTTACCACCACGTGTCTCAATTTTCTTGTCAGGTTTTAAATAATTTTTCATTTTTTGAAACCATTTAGGCTTTTATTTATAATCATCCCAATAACTCATGTTTGTATCTCAATGCTATTTTATCAAAGGCTATAAATATTATAACTTTATTTGTAATTCTAAACAACTATTTTTACCTAATATTGTACTGATTTAATAATTAATGTCCTTACTTTATTCATCTTTGATGCTATTATCCTAATATATCTGCTATATTTATTCACTAATTAATAGCAAATATCTGAAATAATTAATAATAAAAAAATGAAGCTTTGGGCATTAATAGCGTGGGAAACCTAAATCTTCAGCAAAAAGTAAACAATGTGCATCAGCACGAGTGTTTCAGCCAATCAGCGTGTGGCTGCACAGCGCTCAGCCAATCAGAATGCCTGCCAGAGCCTTAACCAATCCGGTCGCGGCTTAACAACACTGACACTGCGTGTCACCAGCCAAATAAAAACCCAATAGCACAGATGTGGAAATGCAAACCTGCTTCTTAATTTTGCAAATCGCCAAGCAGCAGGCACAAGTATAATGCTTATGCAAGAAATCCCCCTTTAAAACAACTTCGAGGCTCACGAAGCCTCAACCAATGAGGTCGCGGCCCTTGTGTGACGCTACGCGTCAACAACCAATGGGTGAACGACCTCTCTATGATGCACCGGGAACCAGGGGTGGGCGCGTCACCAGCCAATTGGTGCGTGACCTCTTCAATGACGCGTCGGACCTGCCGAGCTTCGCTCAATCAGAGCGCAGCTCAGTGTATGACGCGACGAGACCTGAACTAGGGATCCGCGTCACCAGCCAATGGGTGCGCGACCCTGTTCTGACACATGGAACAAAGGACGTCTCCCTCTACGATCACCGCAGAGTCAGTTTCTTTCCACACGCGTTCCTTCCAATGCGCACAACACCCAAGGGAATACACACGCCGAAACAATACGGGGACTTACAAATGCAATTCTAGACCTCGCCCAATCAGAGCGCGGCACTGCCTCTGACACGACGCGTCACTACCCAATGGATGCGCGGCTTCGCTATGACGCGACGGAGCATTTTAACCAATGACAGCGCGGCGGCTGACGCGCTGACAGCTCTCTTACTCGCTCCAGCCCCCCTCCTTCACAAAATGCTCGCGCGACACAGTTAGGTTTAATTTAAAACATTAGCGCACATCTATCAATTATGTTTAAAAGAACGGGGATGTTTACAAATGCAATTCCACAAGCAACGCTACGCTCACTTAATGCAACGCTCGCTGACCAGTAAATCAGCTATAATATGCAATCAAGATGCAATCAAGCCAGTATTTTATAAAAATAGCGCGATCTGCAAGAGAAAGACAAAAATCAAACGGGGAACACTTGCAACTTTAGACAAATTTCAACCATTTAATCGTGCCTCAGCCAATAAGAGCGCTGCTTTGCCCAGACATTCTAACCAATCAGAGCGCGGCAGGCTCTGACGTATGCAGCAGCTGTAGCTCCAAGGTCTCCTCACACGCTTTCACTCCAAAATCAGCCCCTCCTTCACAATTTTCGATCGGGGCACTTTTAAATGAATTTACATAGTGCGCAATGCTTTTAAATGCATTTAAATAGCGCAAAACACTTTGCAATACTCTAAAATAGCGTGTTCTTTACCATAAAGGCTCAAAAACACTTTCCAATTATCTTTTTAAACGCAATTTATAACAACATGAAAACAAACCATTTGTCTGCTTCTCTAACAAAGAGATAGTTTTAAACATTCATTCAAGTATTTTCAGCGTGGAATAGACGACGCTATTCTCACAGAATAGTTTCAATTGCCAATAGAGTAATTCCTACCCTACCCTTCATTTTACAGACCATTCACACACTTTCAAACAAGAAAACCCTGATCATACACACATGAATTCTTGGCAGGACTTGAACCAACCACAGAAAACGTCAGGCGTTGATAAGAAATGGACGACGCTATCTCACCCTTCACTCAAGTTTGGATAAATCCTACTACTCTCTTCACAGAAAGCTTTATAGCAGGCTCACCAGGTCCCTCTGCTTAATGCTACAATTTCATAGGCAATCCTCACTATACATTTAACCATGCAATCTAAGGTCCCTAAACCCTAAACTTGTGTTGTACGTCCACAACACGTGATATATTCTATACCACAATTTTGAAACAGACAAATGCACTGTGTAACTCTTCTAGTCACACTACCTTGCCGGCAATTAACCAGGAATTTTTCACACTACTGGAAAAATTCCTTAAAACTACATATAACAATCTGACATAATCAAAACCTTAACAGTTGTTAAACATCAATCCTATGTCTATACTAACATATATGTAACATGCATGTCAAAAATAACATATAACCGTCTGAAGCTACCAAATTGATGCAGCGCAGCAACTAAAATTCTTTATAAATGATGTCACAATCCACTATCACACTTACAATCAATACCAGGCCCATAAGAAAAAATCATGAGGTGAATAGATCAATATATGTTGTTAAATTTTAAGCTATAAACTATCTACAATAAACAAGACCAGCTTGTCATTTTAAAAAGTTTATTTTTAAAATTCATAATTGAATAATCTTTATTAACTCTCTTTATTAAAATCAAACATTTAGTTTTATTAATTCAAGCTGCATAAACATTGGCACAATGTCTGTTGTCAAATTAGAATTGATCAAAATAATGAACTTAAGAAAACATAAATCATATTTTCTAAGTTAGTTTTCTAACCTGAAAGAGAAACAAATAATAAACAGTTGAATGCTTACAATCAATCCCAAGGCAATCCGACAGCGCTTCGTCCCTCTGGAACAGACAGCCCCAAACCCTTCAAGAGAACCAATTTTATATCATTTTTGCTCTCAAATTTAACTAAAAGTTATTTTTTAGAAAAGTTCAGCACTGTGATTGGTTGATGGCTGTCAGGCCACCACAGCTACCAGTCCAGAGAATAAACGCGTCACCATGCCATTGTCCATTGACATAGAGTGACATCAACTTCCGAACTTTGCAACATAAAAAGTTACCAATCCGACTTCCACCAAAAGCTAGGCAGAAATATGCCTGTCACTTCCTCTGCCTTGTAAAAGAACATCCAGAGCAGTCCATGAAAACAAGCTCCATTGTTAGAGCCTCTTTTTTTTTTTCAAAAGTCAGAGCCACAAGAACTAGGTTCAATAAACTCTGTATGGAAAATTTCCAAACGTGTACACTTGGCTCCAGCTTCTGCTCAGTTCAGGCCGACCAACTTTTCTCCAAAAGCAAAGACTAGGCCTCATCTCACTCTTGAGCTAATATTTAAACAAACACAAAAAGAGTGATTAATTCAGGTAAAGCAAACCCTTCTGTACCACCCAATCCCTTGCTAATTATTAATTAACCCACTAATAAAAAGACATTTAGCAAAAGCAAACATTTAAAGCAGCACATAAAATATCTACCATTCTTCATGTAATCCAGCTTTATGTTACTGAAAGAATAAAAAGATAATTAAATGATACACAGACAGACAAACACAACATAGGACATACATGTAAGCACATATAAAAAGCACATGCCATGAATGATCAGCTGCATATTAATAGTGACAAAGACAATAGGACAGACATAACAAACAGGACAATATTAATCATGTGTTACAAAAACAGACTTGCAAATGCAACCAGAGCACATGTAATTAGTTTCCCGCGTGTATATGTGTGGTGCAAACTTAATCTAGGTTGTGTTAATTAAACAAATCATGCAACAGCTCATTAATTGATTAGTTCATGTTATGGGGAATTGAATCCACGAGTCAGAATAAAATATTTTCTGAAACCCGCTTCATCACCCTCTAGTGTCCTCAGAGATGAGTTCTATCATTATATTTTTAATTTGTATTCTCAAATTTCCTCTTTGCTCTATGATCACTTTGAAAAGGGACAACAATTAAAACATTGCATATTATTACAGACACAAAGATGTAAAGAATTTTTAAATAGTTCACTTACTGAAAATCCATACAAATCGTTATAAGATAATCAAGAACATCGGAGCTTCTATGTGACAAGTTTGTTAAGTAAAGGAGAGGTAAGCCTGGTTGGTTTATTTATAAATGTTTGATTTCAATGAGTAAAAAAATGTGTGTTTTTCTTTAAAGTAGGAATGAATGAATGGAGGTTTATAAACCTCAACCAAATTGGTATCTCTGCTTTGAGAGAGCACGACTGAAGCAGAACAAATGCAAAAGTAATGAGGAGGTGAACAGCCAGGTCTTCAGATATTTATAGAACAAGAACTTATCTCACTAACTGCACATGAGCAATTAAAGAGTGTTTAGAGGTCTGACAGGAGAAAGTTCTGCTATCCTGCATAAAGTATGGAATATGGGCGATCTCAACAAGTGCCCAGAGGTAAAGCCACTGATAAGAGTTGGTGGCTCTTTTCAGTTGCAGGCATGTGCGTCTCCCCTTTACACCTGATAATAGACCTACAGCCTGATCCATCATTCTCCCGTTTTGCGAGCCCCTAATAGCGATTCATAGCGAATCGCTATTAAGGACTCGCAAAACGGGATTCTTGTAGAAATTGCATAAAGATATGCAATTCCTACATATTCCTTATTTGCGATTAGCAAATTGCTAATCGCAAATAAGATAGCGATTTGAAGGGTGCCAAGGGTGTCCAAAGGACACCCTGTAGCACCCCTCAAATGAAATTTTACACAGGTGTTGCACACACATGTACAAAGGACATGTGTGTGTGTAACATGCAACTCAGAAAAATGCATTTAAATCCATTTTTCTGAGTTTTCGCAATTTACCATGAGGTCTGACCTCGCGGTAAATTGCGGCCAGAAATTGCGAATTCACAAAAAAAAATTGGATGATGAATTGCATTTAATGAATCTCAAATAGAGATTCCTTAAATGTAATTCCTCGCAAAATTGCGAGATCGCAATTAGCGATTTTAGCATTTGGGATGCTGATCCCAAATGCAAAAATCGCACTCGCAAAGGGCCAGATTCTCAGAATCTGGCCCTTTGCGAGCCAATTTCAGCTTGATAAATCAGGCTGTATATACCTGTATAAGCACTTTTGGACGGCAGGAGACACTGAGCAACAGTAAGAAGATCTGGAGGGGACAAGATTTCCTTTGTAGCTCCTCAGCTGTCTGGTCCCTCTCCGGGTCACATCACAGAGAGGTGCCTTCAGCTTTCCCCTCTGCATCTAGCAGTTTGTTGGGCCATATTTAATGAGTTCTATGCATGAATTGGGCAGCTAAAATGTGGTATCTAGGGTCCGACTTACCCTAAACTTCTAAAGGAGGATCCACCCAATCAGAAACCGGAGATGAAAACTACAAGACCAGACCGGATAGTTGCACTGCTATATCCCACAAAATGCAACATTTAAAAGAGTGGGGGCATTTAATGGACACTATAGGGGTTGAGGGGGAGGCTAAAGCAGGGACACAGCAGGAGAGGCAGCGAAGTCCAGTAAAGGTAGTGTGACACGAGGATACTTCCCTTTCATTATTGCAAAGTACGTTTGCTCTGCACAATACCTATGTGGGACAAGAATGTTGTCTCAAAGAAGCCATTTTTTTAAAACTATTATGAAGTCAGTCACTGCAACCAAATGCAGAAAAATCTTTGTCACTCCTCCGCCCTCTCTGAAGTACAGTCCGGTACCACCTGTAAGTGGGATTACGTAGACATTGACTTTAACCAGTCATGCCCGCATACCTTAGGGAAGGTTTAGGATAGGGGAAGATGAGATAGGCTGTAGAGAAAAGAATTACTTCTTTGCCTCCTACAACCTCCTACAAGAGATAGTGAGCGTATTGGGGAGCCAGGAGAAAGTGGTGCCGACAATGCAGGGTAAGACCCTTTTCATGGCAGCTATTTATTTATTTTTTTGAATTTTTGAAAACCTTTATTGGTGCGTCAAAGAAATACAAATAGTGGCCTACAACCCTCAGGCCGGCCAAAAAACTGTTGAGCACAAAAGCATACGTTACGGCGACGCGGTAGCATATCATTAAAAATAAGAAAGCATTTAGCAGTTACACTGGGAACAGCGTGCTACCGCGCCTCAGGAGCGATGAAGGTTAAATTTTTAAGGTTTTCATAGCAAGCATCCATGTCCAACTATTCCATTACAATAAAGAATAAGCAAGGAAAAACCAGGGTACCTGGAAACGTGAGATGGTAGTAATGATGGAAGCATACACAACCCATCTGCTCAGATGACAAACCCAACCCGGCGGGATGGCGGCCAAAGCGTACGCCACAGGAAGGCAGACCCAAGCCCTGACAATGATCCACCACCACCCGCCCGCCAGCAACATCAACACGAAACCAAGGAAGAAAAAGGAAAGAGATAAATAAAGGGAGGAAAAACAAGGCACCATAGGAACAAAAAGAAACGAAAAACCCATCCCCCAACCCCCACCCTACACGCATGCGAAGGCTACGGCCTATCCCCACCCCCCTGCAGCGCGTCTGTCGCCCCATAAACCCGAAATATAGAATAGAGTGTAAGCAGAAGAAAAAGTATAAGATCACTTTTGATATAGGGAGCCAGAAAAGATGTCTAATCTAAAACTCCCATAAAATAACGAACCCCGGAGGAGGGCCATATGGACTAAGTCCCGTTCGCCACCACCCGCTCAAGATCTACACCACAGTAACTACATTAGAGCATTACAAGCGACCCTGTAACGAAGAGGAGGGACTCCTAAGCAGAGCCCCTACAGACATCTGATCAACGTCCCAACCCGAGTCCCGCTCAGCTAGTCAGAACAAATTTAGTACCACCCTCAGTCACAGTCGTCCCCGGGTTCCCAGCCACCAATTACATCCACATCGTGTGAAGAACCAAAAATCTGCTGCATCAGGTGAAGCCCGTAATGAAAACAAACATGTCACATAATAGCAATCGCAGATGAGAATAAAGGAGCACACAAATGTATCTACACCAATGTGGCAGCAAATGTTCCAGTCCGGGTCCCAGCCAGTCATTTAAACAAGAGCAGCGGGAGATACCACTGCAGCCACGGTCGAAGCGTTGGAAAGGGTCCATGAGGGAGTCCAGTGACAAGAAGAACAAGCTATTCCTAGCCCTGGCCCGATTTCAGGTGTCCCCCTGTACGTGGTTCCGGCGATAGGTCCGCCCCATATAGAACAAAGGGGTAAGATGGCCGCCCTCGGCATAAAGAAGGTCCCCTAACACAAAATGGACGCCACCAGCCAGTCGTACAGATCCCCAATGCCGCCCAACAATGAATAAGCCAGTTAAATACAATCTAACCCCACTTGCGATGTACAGTCAAGGAGAGTAGCAACCGAGCCAAAGGATCCACAAGCAGGAACAGCGATGTAGTATCTGAGAATGAAAGCTGGGGCTGAGTTGGAAACATTGTAGCAGTGGAGGTACGGACTGACAATAATCCAGTAGAATAGTCGCTGTCAGGAAGCTGTTTCAGTTCACAAGCAGACGGTAACATTGTTGCAGTGGCACTGTGTGGGGGGGAGCGGTAGGTGCAGCAATGGGAGCAAGTCGACGTTATATTCTGTAAGCCGAGAGTGGCTACATCCAGCTTCGCGCCGAGGGCGCGGGAACATTTCAGCCATTCCGCCCGTAGGTCAACAATCGCTTCAAGGATGTTGGCGGCGGTGGGCTCAGGCGGCCGACTCAAAGCATTCACCGTCCGCAGCGCGCACCAGCGATCCACATGTCTTCCGAGGCCAGGCGGGGCAGCCCAGTCAGGGGCCGAGATGGAGTCCACCACTGGCGCAGAGGGGACGGTCGCCATTGTCCAGATAGGCAGGGGAGCACCGGAGGCGCAGGCAAGGCACACAATGAACAAGGGAGGGGGGCCAAACACACAACACGGTCCGGGTACCACACTCCCCCGTGACAAATGATACGATCCACCTCGTATAGGCTCAGCAAAGGGAACACAAGAGCGAGTCACAGCGGTCAGTTCCCTGCCAACAACGAGGAAACCCCCAGCGCGGCTCACCCCGGCTCTGCACAGTGAAGGGGCAGCGGAACGGACCTGTAATCAGCCAGTTTTCCGTCTCAAGAGAGAGACCCAATGCGGGCGCAGCCACAGTCTACAGAGCGACAGATAGTACCAGTGCCCCCGCTCGTCGGTCAGCCGCGGGTCCTCCAGCCGCTCAGGCGGCACACAGCAGTAAGGAGTCCGGTCTCCGGGTAGACAATGGACGGCGGGCAGAACGCCTGTATCTCCGTGTTGCAGGCAGGTGGGGAAATCGGGAAAACACCCCCGGCAACAGCGCGCTTCCCCCGTGCTTCGACGGTAGCGCCGTGAAGGATAAGGCTCAGGATAGTAGTGCCGGGAGTACAGACTCAGGGAGCCGGGCGTCTACACGTCCGTCTCCGTCGCCATCTTGGCTCCTCCTCTCATGGCAGCTATTAAGCATTTACAAACTACCACTAGTCATGTGGAGAAGAAGGTGGATAGCAGAATGGAGGCATGATGGCAGGCAACTGTTTATAAGACCTTTGAAGTGGACCAGGAGGTAAGAGATGTATTAGTGCAACTCAGGGGCGGCTGGTGACAAATTGAAAGTGGTGAGGCGTAAAATGATAATCATACTGCACCGTAGTGAGCGAGCGTGCACGAACACCCTAAGGAGCGTTCGGGGGGATTTCCCCCGAGAAAATTTTGAAAAAAGCGGGACAAATGGTGCATTTTCAAGCACATTTGAGAAAGCAGGAAGGTTAATAAAGCAATTGTGAAAGTGCAGTTATTACATTAATAGATGTCATAACATAGATAGCTGCTTATTCAGTATAACCACAGAGCTCCATATATTCCGTCCTATTACGCTGCTGAATTCAGAATGTAGGACTTTCATGAAAATCTCAGCTCTAAGAGTAGCAGAAGTTGCACAGCAGTTGGGAAACAGCCTTTACAAAGCATTGGGAACCACGCATTACCTATACCACGTTTCCATTACAAAGCATGTGACTTAATCACGCGTCTTTCCACACAGTTTATAGTGTTTAGGTGCTACAGAATGTACTTAATAATATGCCATTTGATCAGTAAAATCTGTTTAGTCCCCAAGTAGAACAAACACTCAAACTTTTAAAAACAGAGATAACAATGCATTTCTGAGTGCCTCACTCACAGTATTTTTTTTATTTAAGTTAAGGTATTAGCTCGCAGTTGTATGTTAGGATTTTAACTTACAAACTGCAAGTAACAAAAGGATCTCTCTGACAAAAGCAGTGACTCACTGACCTATTTACATCATATGCATGTTGTGATCTGCATCAGGTACATGTTCTTTGCAGCAGGCACATTAACCTTCTGCGATGCTGCCTGCTGTTCACTACTGGGACCACAAACATAGGCTAGCTGTGCCAGACTGCCAAGGCACCTCCATATATAGGGCAACAACTGATTTTTCTATTTTTTGTTTTATATAGCGAACTAGACCCGAGACATCGGGTATCAGAGCGCTTTACATGAGCACCAGTTTCGTTACATTACCATTAATGACTAAATAAACCTTCAAATAAAGATTAAAATCCATGCCGGGGTAATGTGCCCCAACATTGTCCGCAACTTGAAAACCACCATTTCCACAGACCGACCACCAGTGCAAAAACAACTTTTCTTCCGGTTGGTCGGCTCAATATTGATGCAAGGTCAGAACAGGAAGGTATGAAAAATTGTGGCATATTTGTAGTTATGACAACACCCCTGAAGGACATGCTTTTTCAATGTTTTCCACCTTATAAGAAACAGCTGTGATTACATTGTACCACAAATTCTGCTGCATGAATGCGACCTAAGTGTTTGTTATAAATGAAAAATTGCATGTTCTCTAGGTAATTAATTTCGAGCTAGCTAGCACGCCTGAAACCGGTGATTCATCTAAGAGCAGTTTCTGAGAAAACAGTTCGCCAAGGGGGATAAGAAAAACATGAGGATCAGTTGAACGTCATTGTCCTATAGGGGAAAGAAGGAGAGACCAGCCATGGGAGGGAAATTAAGAAAGTTTGTCAGAGCTACACAAACACACGCCCACACACAGAGACACGCACACACATACAGACTCACATACACACCCACACATCAATCAACACACACACACACACATCAATCCACACACACACACACTCACACAGACACCCCCCCCCCCCCACACACCTACACGTTCACACACACATCTGCACACAAACACACATCCCTGGGACATAAAGCATAGGAAGGCCTGTGTTTTTGTTTGAGTGAGTATTTTAAATCCAAGGTGAAATCTGAGAGATATCTAACCATACCCGACTGAAAGCTCCTGTACCCAACTATTTATTAAAAAATACATTTATTAAGGGTGTGTAACACCCCAAACCACCCCGACGCTTCGCCACGCAGTAATAGATCAAGCTGCCGTGATACAATAGAGTGTGTCTTCTTGCCCATTGCTTGGATATGTTCTGCTAGGGATGAGGCATAGGTAGGACCTGCAAGCATCTTACATTGTGCAGCATACAGGAGACACTTTTTGGCCACCAGAAGACCCAGTCAAGGGCTTCCCTCTGTCTTTTATGAACTGGTCCACTGATGGACTAACCCAAAATACTAGAACACAACCAGCTGACACATATCTCCTCAAACCAGGCGGATTCTGGGGAAATGCTTACATCCCTCCACCTTTTCTGGTGCACCTATGATAGCATTCTATAACAGGTGCAATGTATCTTCTGCCCACAAATGGCATATGTGTTGGTGCGTCAAGAGTCTCCAATAACAATAACCGTAAGCACATTTAAATTGTGCACCTTTACCCGACACTGAGCATACAACATGCACTGCTTGTGACTTTTGAAGAGGTAGTAGTTTGCCGTTCATGGTCAGTTAAGAGTGGGATATGAGTATATATTTCAACATTATATTGTTCTTAACTGCAGCCACCAGACATCCTAATCACCCTTTATTTACATTTGAGCACTTTCTTTTAGCGTCTGCCGCCCTTGAAAAAGTACCTTCGGTCTGTTCTTTGCTCTTGTCGCCTCCAGCCAAATTTCTGAGTGCACCAGTGTAAAGGCCCATCTCTGATATCACCCCCTTAGTATTTTGGATCAGTAAAGCAGAGAGAGCTATTTCAATAGGATCCAAGAGTCTTCATAGAGTGGTGTTTGTCCCACTTCTGTTATTTGTCTGGTTTGTATTGGGAAAGCCACTGGTACTTCATTTCCCCAGTCTGTCATGTGCCAGTGTACTGGCAGTAGCCCAGCAGACTAATACAAGTAAAACTTCCTCTTTACCTCCGAAGGTGAAATGACTATCCTTTGCTCAAAGAGACGCATGATGTTTGGTGCATTTTTGAGCGGTCGGACATCCGTGGTCCTTGTAGGGCATTGATGATCTTTGTTATAGATGGAGCCTGAGTTTAAAAAGTCATTAATGTTGTAATTGGGAGAGAGGTGGGATAGAGCCAATATTATTCACTCCTCATCTTCTTAAGCCGTCCATCACAGTTGGTTGCGTTTGCTAAGCATCTCAATGAGGCACTGGCTGTAGAATGCATATCCGGAGGTATGGGAATTCGGAATCCCAAGGCTCCCTTGCTTTATAATTATTATTATTGTTTTTAATATCTGTTATTTTTGTGTAAAAACAAATACTACAAATGCAGTGCTCACAGTCGTTATTACCTTTCATTGACATCGGTAAGTCCATTACATTTGCCGAACATAAATAATTGTTCTGTTGCCTGCCAGGCAGTGTCTCCTGCACATACAATTGCTGCAGGTGTACGCGAATGGTCTCATTGATAGCAGTCTGAGTATTGTAGACCTGTCCCTGGCCTCAGTCACTGTAATAATATAATAAGTGCGACCCCTGTTATTGGCTGTAATACAAAACTCATGAATGGGGGCACAGTATCATCTTGCATTGGGGCCCATCGAGCTATTACTATGTCACTGCCTTTAAGCAGACCCTCTTCAAATTTGTGCTTCTAACCGTGTGCCCCACTCAATACATCATATACCATGGGAGCATTTGGTAGAATAGAACAACGTGTTTGCTCTTGCCCAGTGAGGTGTAGAGTTGATCCAGTGCTTGCAGTGTGTGCAAACATAATCAACTCGCACACTTTCCCAGGTGCACACTGAGATGCTATGGCATTAATCCACTGACACTATCTCAGTCACTGATTCACTCACTAAGTGAAGTAGTGTGGCTCACTGGTTAGAGGCGGCAGACCCGAGAGCAGAGGACGGCCCGGGACCAGGGTTCGATTCCCGGCGCGGCAGGTTTCTGGACCTGGGTCAGCGGACTTGATAATTCTCTCGCCTCGGTGCCCACTCTGATCAGCGATCACACTCGGGAACTCTGGGCATTAGCTTGCCTCATCTTCACTAACGGCCCCACCAGACCGCCGGGGATGCCTGGTCTCACCCTGGAGATACCCATTAAGGGACCATCTCTCAGGGAAGCCAGGAAGGGTTTCGCAGCGGTCGAAGCGCCTTGGGACCCTCCGGGTAAGTAGTGCGCTATATAAATGCCTATACATTTACATTTACATTTACACTAACAGATACACTGTAAGGTTTGCTTACACCTTCACAGAGCAACTCGTGCATCCCACTACCACTCACTCAATGCACACTCAACTGTACTTTTATTTGCACACCCAACGACACGTACGTTCACTCGTATCCACGACCCTGTTCAGAAAGCTTACTCACAAATCCAACATAAAATTACCTAATTCCCACACATGGACTCACGCCGTTGAATCACAGACTAACACAAGGAAAAAAAATGCACTTCTCACACCCACACTCTTCTGCACTCAGCCGCAATCCTTCGAATAACCTCTAGGCAATCACAAACACACATACATATACACACGCCGGTTGACACTGTTGTGCACATTCAATGTCACAAACAGGGGCATGCGTACACTTGCAAATTCACCGGTATGCACACACATATTTAAAGCCCTCTCCCTCTCAGTCACCAGTCCCCCCCCCAGGCATATTCTGTCCTTCGCTCTCTACCTGCTCTATACGTAAACTGTGGAAATCCTCAGCCATTCTCTCTCTTATTCTGTTGTCCACCCTGGTCTCCTTCATCATTATTAGTATTATTTTGGATCAGCTGCAGAGGGTGTATTTTGTCTAGAGGAATTCCAAATAAGCGTATTAGCATAATCAAGGCTTGAGCCCACAATAGCCAGAAGAATGTTAAATTGGGGGTGCCCGGCAAACATGGAACTTAACCTACAAGTGACAAAAAATGACGCAAAGGTCTTGGCCATTTGAGGCCTGGTTTCTGTTTGTTAGGGTGTGGGGCAGAGACGTAAAGGCAAAGCATCCGGCTACCAGGCAGAGATTAGGGAGTTAGGGAGTTAATATCACACCATCCTTCAGAGTCAGTAAGGTTAAAGGCTACACTGAATCATGTAGTATTCATTACCGACACCGTGGGTCTAATTTATCAACTTTGCCACGTGACCGCAGTCCGACGCTTTTCAATGGAGATGACATCTATGTGGTCCCGGTCCCGGAGTGAATATTGATTATACGTTTGGTAATATGTCGCTTTTCCTACTCCCACCACTCCCTGGCTCCTATATCCCTGTGTCGGGAGCCGTTAGTAAGGATGCCTTTTCTGGCAGACCCCCCGAATATGTGCAGGTCCAGGATGGGATCAAAGAGGATATGGCATGGCAGCCCCTCCGCGTGTCTGCAAACTGGCCCAGGCCACAGCCATTACCTCGCCTCCTCGTCCACGGTCCATCCCCTGCCTGACCTCACGGCAGTTCTTGTCCTTTGAAGCCGTGGACTGTCTGTCCTCTGTCCTGGGTGAAGTAGTGTGGGGGGGGGATGCTTGAGTCGTCTCCATGCCAGGAAGGAGGCACAACTCACAAGCAACTGTGTCTGTGAGGACACAACACACTGCGGCAGCCAGCGCACAAGCGCACTATTTTAAAATTCATTTTGCACTGCACACTGTGTGCTGTGCACATATACTGATAACATTTTTTACACACTAGTTCAACTAAGAGCAGCACACCTACTTCAATCAGTTGACTGCGACGTGTGTGATGTGTTGAAGTGCGGACATCTGTGTGCTCCTCCTCCTGAGTCCTGCCTGCGAGCACGATGACGACTCCAGTCCCCACATATTAGAGGTCGAGGAGTAACTAAATGTCACGGCGCGCGCGGCGCGTCCCGACTCCTGAATGCCCAATCACTGCATGGCTTCACATGCAGAAGTCACACAGTGATTGGCCATTATATGTAGTGCTGAGCAGTGTGCCACCACCCACTTGTGGGCCAGCCAATCCTGGCGCTGCATGCAGCCCCAGGATTGGCTAGGGGGGCACACTGACTACTCGCCCTGGTGCCTTTCAAACCCCGGGACCCCGGCTAAGGCAGCACACCCGGGCCCCTTTGGTCCCTCTAAGGGGGAACTTATGGTAAAGCGCATGCTCGGGCTAGTTACAGCCCAGAAATCCTCATGCGCACACTACTGCTGCTGGCCTGCTGCAGACTGTCACTCAAGCTGCAGCAGGCCAGTCCCACCCCCTGCGCACTCCGCATCCATCTGGTGTGTCTTGGAATTGAAGCACTGCGCTGCGGCGCTTTATTATTATTTATCAGTGACAGTCACTATTATTTTACTTTTAGTGCTGCTGCCTGCTATATGCTGCGTCCAGGCTTAGTGGGGCTATGCCCCTATGCCCCTATGCCCCAATGGACGCACAGCGGCTGGTGCAACTGTGTGACCTGAATAGAAAATGTGGGCACCTGATGGAGTTAATAGACTATATGGTCTTCTCCTTTGTTTGATTGGAATTTTAGCGGGAGCAATTGGAGAATTCTGTATGGGCCTCAAATTAAAGTGTTTTTGGTTTCACTACAATCTCAGAACATGGCAATCCGGAGGCAGTGGTGGAGGTGTTCATGTCCTCAGAGGTACTTGATAGAGCTCCCAATATAAAGTGGATGCTCCTAAAGCGGTGACCCAGCCCACTAGGGCGCCTGTGTGAAGCTGCCATGATGAATGAGGAATCTTGGTGTAGTTGTGGATTCCAACTAAGCATTCCCTAGTACTGAGATATGTGGCTTAGATAAGTACATCACGCTAGAAGAGAGCCTGGTTGAATGGAGATGAAATCAAGAAGGCAGGTGCAGTTGGTTTGTCAGGACCTCTTGAAGATGGGTCTTCAGGCTTCGCTTTGGTATCCAGCAGGCTGAGAGATTCTTAATGCGGAAGGTTTTGATATTTATAGATGGTGATGCTCTGATGTTTCATGCAAAGTTAAAGGGGTACTTGATCCCAGTGAAAACATTGGAGGAATTTGACTTCTCCTGATGATCCTCTGCCTGTTCACGCCTCAACATTGGCAGGTGGTAGATGTGGCACATGGTATTTGCAAGATGAGAACTTTTCCCTTCTTGTGCTTCATGATTTCAGTTTTGTTGTCTTTCATGTTGTACTTCCTTTGCAACCTTTATTTTTGCCATGCTGGGTCTCGGACGGACCACTGGCTTTCTCTGTAACCACTGGACTGTCTGTGTTGCATGATATTGTGTTGTGAAATACTTGAGTTAGTCAACTTGATTCGAGTTTGGGTCCCTGTGTTGCTGTTTAGATGAGTGCATCCTGGCTTCTTTTCTTCTATAGATGGAACAACTATGTTAGTGCTGTGTGCTTTTGACTTATTAATAAAACAATGTTTAAAAAAAGAAAGGATTCTCCTCTTCAAATAACACTACCTGCTCTCACATTGTCTTTCTGTTTTTCCTCTCACTCCACACTTACTGCTCACCCCCTTCAATAAGGTGCACCTCCCTTTAACCTCAGAATATTCTACTTCTATCCGTTGAAATTGGTGAGTGTCTTGTGTGTCTTATCCTAGTCAGTGAGAGATAGTGTAGCGGTCAAAGTTTGAGCATGAGCCATGAGAAGGTAATCCCAATGCCTGGAATGTGAAGGAAAGATCTCCATGTTCTTTTGGGTCTGGTAAGGAGGCGATATGGGCAATGGAAGGTATGGAGTAATCTCCCCCTTGACTACAAAAAGTTGGTTGGGGGGCGCACAGCGGGTTGTATTGAGTCTCTGTTGTGTTTCTCAAGGTCGGGTGCTACATACAGGTGGCGTGTCCGTCCGGCACACGTCTATAATACATATGGTTGATGTGTCACCATGTAACTTGGTGACATCCCTGTGTTTTGTGCACACCTTAGGTGCTCGGACAAGCAAGCTTTCACAATAAAGGTTGTTTTCACAGTTTATTCATGTGTCATCATTAGTTTCATGATGTGAGGCTTCTTTTTCTTATTTTACATGTTATGCATTTTTGAAACTGGTGTTCTTAATTTGTGCTTTATGTGTTTAAACGAATGGTGGTGGCGGGTTCATGAATCAGACATGTGCTCGCTGGTGATATTAAGTGCCTAAATGCGATAAGGAAGATAAGCGTTGTAAACACTCAGGTGTGCCCAGTGTTGTAGGGCGTCTATAAAAAATGTTGTACGAGCATGCGTTAGTATTAGTAAACGGGTCTACTTCTCATTGCGCGTTAAACGCCTATATGGACAGGTTATCCAATTGGTAGCGCATTACTTACTAGTGGTTAGTGTGCTCCATGTACTGAAAGCTGTCTTCTCCGACGCTTCTCCTCCCAGTGAACCAGGAGGTGAGTGTGTGACGCCTAACCAAGGTGTGATAGATATAAAGGTAGGACTCGAGTAGCGGCCATGTTGGGTGGGTGAATTAGGATAGGTTATAGGTTATGCGTGTTTTAGTGCACAGTGAACAATTGTACAGTGAATATACATTGAAAATATGTAATGAAATTAAATTAATACAATGGAATCAAAATAATGCGATGAAATAAATGAACTAAATTAAACTCAGTGGGGGAACAGCAGCATTTCAGGAATGTCTGTAGGCGACAATAAGCACCATGGGTGGGTGCTTTATAGATAGCAAGAAAATTCCAAGCGGTCGTTCAGTCCCATGGGCTTCATGGACTGTAGTTTGAAAATCCATGTCATCTCTCTTCTTAAGAGTTCTTTATTGTTATCTCTTCCTTCATGTCTTTCAACAACTTCGAGTACCAGGAATTTTAGTTGTGAGATGTTGTGTCTGGATTCGGTAAAGTGTACTGCCACGTTGGATTTGGAATTTAGTGTCCTTATATTGGACTTTTGCTCGTTGATGCAAATTTTTATTTTCCTTTCGGTTTTGCCAATGTACATCATGCCACAAGGGCATTTGATCAGGTAAATGACGTCTGTGTGTCACATGTCACGGTGACTCTTAATTTTATTTCGTTCCCTTTCATGGGATGGTTTATGAAAGTGCCCTTGATGATGCAATTGCAATTGCCGCAGTTCATGCAAGGTTGTGTGCCTTTGTAGTTACTTTTTGTAGATGTGTTCTTATTGAGGATCTCCTTTATGTTAGCACTGCGGGTGTATGCGAAGATGGGAGGGTTTGTAAAAGTATTTCCAAAATCTTGTTCTGCAGTTAGGATCGGCCAGTGTCTCAGGATGATTTTTTTGTATGCTGTACTGAGCGTAGAAAACTTAGATACAAGGACCATTCTGTCTTCATGTTGTTTGGTGGTTCTTGTTAACAACTTTTCTCTGGAAGATGTCCGGGCTCTTTCTGTGGCCTTTTGTATTATCCCTTCAGGGTAACCTCTTTCCTGAAACCTTCTTCCCATTTCATTCAATCGTTCTTCTATTTGTAACGGGTTAGAGATGATTCTTTTCACCCGTAGCATTTGTGATGTTGGTAGGTGCTGTTTGAGTGATCCTTGGTGGAAGCTTGTGTACAAGAGAGTATTGTTTCTGTCTGTGGGTTTTCGAAAGAGGTCGGTTTCAATGCCGGTTTCAGTAATGGTGATTTTTACGTCAAGGAAGTTTATGGTTTTGTGGTTGATTTCCCACGTGAATTGTATTCTTTCGTTTGCCAAGTTCAAAGCTGTCAATGATTGTGTTAGGGTTTCTTCCGAATTTTTCCAGATAATAAAAACGTCATCAATGTACCTGGCGTACATTTTTAAGTTCTCCATCCAAGTGGGGTTGTTGTAGATGTGTTCCTCTTCGAAGAGTTTCATACAGATATTCGCATAGGTCGGTGCGGCACAATTGCCCATGGAAGTCCCGGACAGTTGGAGGTACCAGTTGTGTTCTTGTCGGGGAGGAGAAGCATCGGAGAAGACAGCTTTCAGTACATGGAGCACACTAACCACTAGTAAGTAATGCGTTACCAATTGGATAACCTGTCCATATAGGCGCTTAACGCGCAATGAGAAGTAGACCCGTTTACTAATACTAACGCATGCTCGTACTAAATTTTTTATAGACGCCCTACAACACTGGGTACACGTGAGTGTTTACTACGCTTATTATCCTTATCGCATTTAGGCACTTAATATCACCAGCGAGCACATGTCTGATTCATGAACCCGCCACCACCATTCGTTTAAACACGTAAAGCACAAATTAAGAACACCACTTTTTCTAAACCGCAACCGCGACCCCACCCCAAATAGAAATGGTCACTCACTCCACCAACCCCACCTGCATGCTACGATAACCATACCCGATAGCATGAACCCCCTCTTAGCTATATCTTTTGCTGTTGTTTACTGAAGCTCCCTGACGAAGGGTATACCACCCGAAATGCATTGGAGCAGTTTCAAAAATGCATAACATGTAAAATAAGAAAAAGAAGCCTCACATCATGAAACTAATGATGACACATGAATAAACTGTGAAAACAACCTTAGTTGTGGAAGCTTGCTTGTCCGAGCACCTAAGGTGTGCACAAAACACAGGGATGTCACCAAGTTACATGGTGACACATCAACCATATGTAATCTCCACCTTCCCATCAAGTAAGTACAGTTACAGGAAGTGGCTTATTAGCTGCAAAGAAATTGTTGAACATGTAAGCTGGCCCAGTTGGATGATGCATTTGAAAGATGTACAAATTAATTGATGAGATTGTAAATTTGACCTGAAAATTCAAGTTATTGACAATTCAAAAAGCATTCTTTATCTGAGGGCGAATTGTTCCCTGCGAAGAGTCACAATAAAGAAGCACATATATAATATGTCTAGCCCTAACATAAAATTCCATGCTCTGTCAAAGTGATGGTGTATGTGAAATCACTGGTCGACATTAGAGTGATGAGTAACTGAAAGATGCGAAGTCATCTCAAGAGCTGAGAATAGGCTATAGATCATTTTGCATGCATTTAATAGGTCATCTTTAGTTTTCAACTGCTAAAAAAAGAGAACTAAGACTCTCATTAATGAGCCCATGTAGTCTGCCACCTTTCTTGCAAAACAATGTTGATGATTAAGTGACTGGTTCCTGCATTTCGGTGTAACGTTAACACAGAAAATGGCATTTTGATTGGCTGAAATACAGTGCCTCTCATTTCTAATGGCACCAAAAGCATGAGGTAATACAGAATATTACATTTCATAAATGACACCAGTTATTAACCAGTATTAAACAAATTAGTTTTACTTTGAGGAAGGCTTGAAGCTTAATCGTAACTGACTAGGCATAAGGTATTGGCATAGCAGAGTGCTTATAATTTACTATCTCAATGACTGTAAACATGTTTTATAAGCTGTTTCATGGACGTGACCGAAGTTATATTTGTCTTGTTCAAATCTATTACAAAGTATGTTTTTTTAAACTTATAGAAGCTAAGCTACTTAAACCTCTTAATTCACACACTAGATATATTTTGGTGGGTTGTGCCTTACAATATGTGTATCAATACAGGGGTTTTGTCCTACAGGACCAGGCTGGACACTGTAAACTTGGAAAAAGACAAAGGTGCCTGGTCTCGAATTTAAGTGCTGTTTTTTAATTGTCAGCAACAAAGCTTCAAATTAATTAGAAAGCTCACGTGTACTTTCACATGTTTACTTTTTTAGAAACATTTTTGTAGGTACGAGGTTTGAACACAACCTTTACACAAATTATACACACACATTATACACTTTTAGTGAAAACATAATTAAACATATTGTGCAAAATGTAAAACAAATGTTAAATGCAAGTGAATTACTTGGAAATTTCATCTACAAAATACAAGCATTCGATTGATAGGTACACCAGAAACAATTATTTCAGTCCTGTCTGCCTATTTCTTTAGCTATTTCGGACTGAAAGTCACCATAGGCTTTATTTAAATCAAATTATGTCCAACAGCCTGGGACTGGTATTTTTTGCCTTTGGTGAAAACAAGGGATGAATCCTTTGGAAGAGCCGACGCGTTTCCAAACCCGGTCCTAAGTTTTTTGGGTTTTTCCTCAGGGCAACCTGGGTACCTGATGGTGTTAAAAAATAAAAAATAAACTTCATTAAGTGCCTACTCCTGTTTCTTTTAAACTCTGCTTGGCTCTTTATAGAACATAGGAGTACCTTTTTGTTCCTGCGCAGCGATGTCTTCGGTATTCAGGGGAAGAACTTTTCTAACCTGTGTTTATGAAAAGAGACACTGTTTGTCCCTGTTTTCAGAACGGAAGGCATTTCTTTTCGACTGAAATTTGTTGTAAATCACCACTTACTTGGAACTAGCTTGTGTTGTGGCCCGATTCTGTTGTGGCGTGTTTCATATGTTTTACCCCATCTATTAGAAAAAGACTGATTTTATTTGTCTGTGGGTCACGGTTTGTGAAAGCTTGCTGTTTGAATGATTAAAAAACGGCTTACTTGAGGCGGCACTCTTTTTGGTCGCGGTGCTTCTCTTTTAATGATTGTGCTACCGCGGGAACTCTGTCCTGCTGTAAATAAATCAAGAGACTGAGTATAACTTGACTCGTTCTGGCACGATCTTAGGTTAACGAGTTTGGGGTGTGTGTCGGCTCACCTTATTATTCTGAGTTATGTTCTGCCACACTCGCTCCTGCTACTGTTTGGCGTGCTGCTCCAATGCGCTCGAATGGATCACGGAAGTCTGCACTTTATTCACATGCTTATATATGTGGCTGAGACTTCTGGGAGTTGTAGTTCTTATTGAACCGGGCTATACTATGTCAAGTGTGATTCCTTGCGTGGTTGATGGAATGAACGAATTGTCTGAACTACAGAGAAATATACCCTGACCTCCGTGCACACCGCCGACACATTTGTATTCACCTGCGAGTCTGCAATTCACACCCATATTCGCAGGGACAATTACAAAAGGAATCACACTTGACATAGTATAGCCCGGTTCAATAAGAACTACAACTCCCAGAAGTCTCAGTCACATATATAAGCATGTGACTAAAGTGCAGACTTTCGTGATCCATTTCAGCGCATTGGAGCAGCACGCCAAACAGTAGCAGGAGCGAGTATGGCAGAACATAACTCAGAATAATAAAGTGAGCCGACACACACCCCAAACTCGTTAACCTAAGATCGTGCCAGAACGAGTCAAGTTATACTCAGTCTCTTGATTTATTTACAGCAGGACAGAGTTCCCGCGGTAGCGCAATCATTAAAGGAGAAGCACCGCGACCAAAAAGAGTGCCGCCTCAAGTAAGCCGTTTTTAAATCATTCAAACAGCAAGCTTTCACAAACCGTGACCCACAGACAAATAAAATCAGTCTTTTTCTAATAGATGGGGTAAAACATATGAAACACGCCACAACAGAATCGGGCCACAACACAAGCTAGTTCCAAGTAAGTGGTGATTTACAACAAATTTCAGTCAACAAGAAATGCCTTTCGTTCTGAAAACAGGGACAAACAGTGTCTCTTTTCATAAACACAGGTTAGAAAAGTTCTTCCCCTGAATACCGAAGACATCGCTGCGCAGGAACAAAAAGGTACTCCTATGTTCTATAAAGCGCCAAGCAGAGTTTAAAACAAACAGGAGTAGGCACTTAATGAAGTTTATTTTTTATTTTTTAACACCATCAGGTACCCAGGTTGCCCTGAGGAAAAACCCGAAAAACTTAGGACCGGGTTTGGAAACGCGTCGGCTCTTCCAAAGGATTCATCCCTTGTTTTCACCAAAGGCAAAAAATACCAGTCCCAGGCTGTTGGACATAATTTGATTTAAATAAAGCCTATGGTGACTTTCAGTCCGAAATAGCTAAAGAAATAGGCAGACGGGACTGAAATAATTGTTTCTGGTGTACCTATCAATCGAATGCTTGTATTTTGTAGATGAAATTTCCAAGTAATTCACTTGCATTTAACATTTGTTTTACATTTTGCACAATATGTTTAACACCTTAGATGCGGCGCAAATATCCCTCCCCAGTGCTGCGCTGTCCATTGGAACTAGTGCTGAATGGACGTCCAATGGTCGTGCGCTGCACTGGAGAGGTAGTGCTGCTGTCGGCCAACGCCCCGACGCAGCACTTAAGAGGTTAATTATGTTTTCACTAAAAGTGTATAATGTGTGTGTATAATTTGTGTAAAGGTTGTGTTCAAACCTCGTACCTACAAAAATGTTTCTAAAAAAGTAAACATGTGAAAGTACACGTGAGCTTTCTAATTAATTTGAAGCTTTGTTGCTGACAATTAAAAAACAGCACTTAAATTCGAGACCAGGCACCTTTGTCTTTTTCCAAGTTTACAATATGTGTAGGCAGACTCTTACAATCGGAATGTCGGGTTGTAAAAGAGGTAGGCATGTTTGTCGTCATGTCTCTGTATTTCCCTAACCTTTTGTGAGGTTGATCTAGGCCTTGTGACTTTGATTTTAAGCCTATCTTGGCTACCATACTTATGTGATGCTAATGCAGTAAATATGAGCGAATGAAAAACAGCACCTGCAAACGAACTTCAGTAAACGGATAGGTGTTAAGGTTTCCAGAGCCTGCTGAAAGCTTTGTTTTTCAGAATCTAGTGAAAATCTGCCAGGTTCAAATTAATGTTTCAGGGAAACAGGTGTGAAAGAGAAACAACAGAACAATGTAACCTGACCCAGTACCAGCAGAACCACACACAGAAGGGTGGGGGCAAACATTAGATGATTGGAATGAAGCAAGGTTCTAACAGAGGAAACAGGAATGTAAAATTTCACAGAAAGTTTCAATTCTATTAAGGACCCGGAGGCGAGGAGTATGCCTTCTGGTCTTTACTTTATTATTACAGCAGCCAAACAACAACAGACTACATTTCCCATCAACCTCGGGGAAATAAGTAGTCAAAACAAATTGTCCAGTCAGGAGTCCTGGGTCCACCAATCAGGGTCCTGCAGCTCGTAGATAGTCTGCCTTCACTGTCCCTTCCTCCTCTTTCTGAGCGAGAAGACAGCTGGGAACCAATCCTCATGTGTCTTATTTTGCAGAGTCCGAACCTACGGGAGTAAAAGGAGCAGTCAATTCACGAAAGAGAATATGATGCAGTGGGATACAAATCGAATCTTATTAACATTGTCTTGCATGAAACACATCCAGATAAAGGCTGTGAAGCCCAACTGAAAATAGATTGCAAATCCAGCACTGATAATCGCAGACAGAACATTTGCAAACCCACCACATGCACATAACCCCAAAGCGTTTTACTTACTGACATACGGGGCGGGACTCTTACAATGATCCCTCTGAGTGGGATAATCCTTGCCTCCGAGTCCTTAATAGAATTGAAACTTTCTGTTACATTAGCTAGGAAATTGTTCATTCTATGTCAGGATTGGAGGCAAGGATTATGCTAGTTTAAAGCTTGCTCACCGCGAGGTGAGCCATATCTAGCTCAGTCTTGAAGTAAAATCTCTTAAAGGTGGAGTCTGAAGACCAATCAGCCACATTGAGAATATCTTCCACACAGGAACCCAAGCCAAATGCTTTTGAAGCCATTGCCCCTCCAACCAAGTGGGCGCCGAAGATTCGAAGGTTGATGCCTGCTTTCTGCATAACCCATCTAACCCAACTGGCGATGGTAGGGAAGGAAACCTCTCTAAAGGACTTGCAGAGAGCAATGAGGAGTTGGAGTTCGGCCGAAGGCCGGAATTCCTCTGTCATCTCCTCGTAAGCCTTTAGGCAACGAACCACGCACAGCTTAGGACAGGGAACTCAGGGAAATTACTCTAGTGAGACATTTCATCCTTCAGTGAAGAGTAAAGGATACACCCGAGGGTGCAAACATCCTAAAAGAAACATCCAAAGCTCTGACATCGGAGCCACGCCTGCAAAAAACCAGGCAAAGCAACATTGCCAACTTGGCAGATAATTCTTTCCTGAAAAGGAAACAATTAGGTTGCCAGGATAAAACCAGGTTCAGAATCTGTTTTATGTCCCATATGCAGAGTAACGAGGCTCTGGGGGTAGAGAGAGACAAATACCTCTAAGCAACTTACAAACAAGGGGGTGCTCCCCCAGGGGAGAACTGTCAATAGGCATGTGACCTGCTGAAATGGCCGAACGAAAGCTGTTTATGGACCGATGGGCCAGGCCCTCGGAAGCCAGGTGGGCTAAGAAGTTCAGGATGTAGACCACACCTGCGTCCAAGGGATCGGACCCCCGTCACAGACACCAACAGGACCATCTACCCCAAGCGGATCTATATTGCTTTACGGTACTGTCTGCCCATGCCTTGACCATGAGCTCCTCAGCTTGTGCCGAAAGGCCCCGAACTTCCCAACGTCTCCTAAAATCCTCCATGCGACCAGACGCAACGAAATCTGCAGAATCAGAGGATGTGGCTCCTCATCGGGATTGAGGAGAAGATGTGGAAACAGGGGGAGTAGGATTGGAGAATCCCAGGAAAGTTCCAGTAGAACCGGAACCCACACTTGAGACCTCCACAGAGGAGAGAGGATCACCAACTCTGCTTCCTGACGGTGCACCTGAGCTGTGACGCGAGTTAACATCCTAAACGGGGGAAAAGCCTACCCCAGCTCCTGAGTCCAATCCTGGAGGAAAGCATCCGTGGCTACCGCCAGGGGATTCGGCTGCCAGCTGAAGTACCGAGGTAACTGATGGTCTAGTCTTGAGGAAAAGAGGTCAATCGAGAACGGCCCCCAAAGATCGGTCAGAGAGAAAAATACCCCCGGTCCAGTTTCCAAAGACTGGAATCCTGAAAATTGCGAGACTGGAAATCTGCCACCAGGTTCTCGCGGGCCGGAAGATATTCCGCCGACTCTGAGACGTGATGATCCAGGCAGTACTGCCAGAAGCTCACCGCAAGATCAGAAAGTGCTTTGGACCTGGTACCTCCCAGGTGATTGATGTAGCGGACCGCTGAGATGTTGTCCATTTTGAGGAGACCTGATGATTGAATGCGATCTCTCGTTCAACATCGAACCACAAAGGATCCTGCCAGAAGCTCTAGGCAGTTGATATTTAAACTGCGTTCATCTGGAGACCACAATCCTCCTATAGAAAAATCGCCGCACCTGGCACCCCATCCCAGGTTGCTGGCGTCTGACTCTATGACTAAATCTGGTGCGGACCCGAAAATCGCACAACTGTTCCAGGCTTCCATGTGCTGGAGCCACCAATGAACTTCCTCTCTCGCTTCTATCGACAGAGTCACCTTGTGAGAGTAAGGACACCCTTTCCGCATGTAGAAAGCCTTGAGGCGCTGCAAGGCCCGATAATGAAGGGGCCCCGGGAAGATCGCCTGGATGAAGGCGGAAAGCAGGTCGACAAACTGAGCAAGGTCCCTGAAAGACAAAAGAGACTTGGTCAGGGTACCTCTCAGCTCGTGCCGGATCTTCAAAATCTTTCGGGACAGAAGGCTGAGAGTGGAGGATTTTGAGTCGATCACGAAGCCCAGAAACGTCAGACTCAGAGAGGGGGACAGCATTGATTTGGCCTCGTTGATGACAAACCCCAGGCCTTGGAGGCCGATGAAGACGTAGAGGACAAGAGTCCATAAGAAGGAGATCATCGAGATAGACAATCCTTCGAACACCCCGAGCTCTCAACAATTCCACTACCGGTTTGAGGACTGTGGTAAAGCACCAAGGGGCCGGAGAAAGGCCGAACGGGAGGGAGGAGAACTCGAACACTTGGTCTCGCCAAAGAAATTGCAGGAAACACCGATGGGGCGGGAAAATGTGGATCATCAATTATGCGTCCTTAAGATCTAAACGGGCAAGCCAATCGTTTGGGCGCAGCATATCCCGAAGGAGGTGGATGCTTTCCATCTTGAAGTGGCGGCAGACAAGCCACTCGTTGAAACCGCTCAAATTGATGAACGGTCTTTTGCCCCAATCTACTTTGCCCACAAGGAACAGATTGCTTAGAAAGCCATGCGGGTGCAGGGTCGAACGTAATATTGCTTCTTTGGCAAGGAGGGAAGAGACCTCTTCGTCTACCAAAGTGGAGTTGTGGTGGAAGAAGTGGAGAGGAGGTAGTCCCCAAGTACTGTATGTGAAATCCCTGAATGGTCAGTAACACCTATGGGTCCCCTGTGACCGAAGTACATGCATGGAAAAAACTCCCCAGCCTCCCCCCTATTTTTAGTTGGGAAGAAGGGAGTAGACTCACCAGTGGAAGAAAACACAGCTCCTCTGAAGCCTTGACCTTGCCTCTTCTTCCTCTCGTCGGATAGAAGTTTCCGAAATGGGACTGGTCCTGGTATTGACCTCTGTTACTGCCTTGCCCTCTTGGCTGGTTGTTAGACCCACGCCGGTCCAGCGGTCCCTACCTCGGCCGTCCCCGCGGAAAACCCGGGGTAAAACCCATGTGAGATTGGGCCTTGTCAAGTGAGGTGAACGTATTGACAAACTTGCCCAACTCTTTCAAGAATGGTTCTCCAAACAAACCACCTTGAGCCACTGCTCCAGCTTCTGCGTCTGCAGGATCTCCGAGCTTGGGATCCACTTTGATCAGGAGAGAATGCCTGTGCTCTGTTTATATTGCGCAGTTGGAGTTACCAAGAAAAACAACAGCTCTTTGGGCCCAGCCCGACAACATCTCCGGGGAGATGAGGGAACCTGATGACTTGGCCTCTTCGGCCATATCTAAAATTTTTGTCAGAGGGCCGAAGACATCGAGAAGCTTGTCCTGGCAAGCCCGCCAGGATTGTCAATTCCTTTCTTGGGGTCTCGCATGAACTTCTGAAGGAAGGTAGCCATGCGTGCATCTATCTCAGGGGCCAAAGGTACTTTGCCTTCCAACGAGGGTCGAGGGCACTCCGCCCGAAGACAATTGCGGGCGTCCTTGTCCAAGGGTTTTCTAATATGCAGTGCATCATAATCCACCACTTTATCCGCTGGAGCCCAGTTGAATGATCTAGGATGGACTATTTCCTCTGGATCAAACATGTCGGAGATATCTGGGACTTGTGACTGAGCTGTAGGACAGGATGGGCCAGGTTCAGGAGTTGCCAGACTCAGGAGTTGCGGCAGAGGTGGTGGGGTTGGTTGAGTAACGAGAAAGGCCTGTTTTAGCCTTTCAAAGGCTGTGGAATCCATTCCGGTGACGTGTGGGCGCTTAGCTGGCTGAGGCGAGGAATCCGGCAGGAGTGTAGTTGAAGGAATTAAAGGTGGGGGGCCACCGGTACATTAGCAAAGCGCACCAGCGCTTGATCAATCCTCTGAGTAAGGTGTTCTTCCAGTGGAGTCATTGCTTCCCCAACAGCTCGATGAATCGAGTCATCCACTGCCTCATAGAAGTACTGGTCCCACTGGAGAGAGGTCAGGGCATTTTCCTCTCCGTGGGCATTGTCATCATATCTAAATTCCATGACGACCGGCCGACCACAAAAGAAAAACCAGGGGGCCGGAGGAGGACCAAATATATATATATATATATATATATATATATATATATATATCTGTAGATATATAGATGGTGGTGTTTTAGATCGAGTAAATAAACAAGCTGGAAGCAAGTATTCTTTAGCGTAGGTTTATTTAAACCTCAGCCACAAACGCTCAGAGTCAACTGACTCGCAATACAGTCAACATTCCAGAATCTAGAATTCAGGGCCGGACTGGGAACCAGAACCGGCCCTGGCAAAGTGCTCGGCCGGCCCTCCTCTCCCCCTCCGGGAGGAGAGGGGAGGGGGGAGAGGTGCGACCGCGCTCTGTGACAGGGCCGGTTTTCGGCCGTTTTTGTTACAGGGCCGTTTTTGCAGCATAACGGCCCTGTAATAAAAACGGCCCCAGGGGCCCAAAACCGGCCCCCAACCATGCGCCCCCCGGGGGATTGCCCGGTGCCCTCAACGGCCAGTCCGGGCCTGCTAGAATTACAGCATGGAATTAAATGACATATGATAGAATGATTTAAAGATACAGAAAGGAATTACAAGAAAGGCACAACATCACACATCTCCCTTCGCATCAAAAGAAAGAAAATAAGAAACAAGAAAGAAAAAAATTAAACACAATCTTTCATGTACATTGGTGCACTACATAACCTCATACTTCTCTTACGGAGAGAACAAAATGTAGAAGGTACAGATGCAGAAAAATTGATGACATTAAATGAATCATTTTCATTAGGTAAATCAGAAACCAAAATATTAGATTTAGCAGGCACAACCAACACGACTCTTATTCCATATTCTTCCATCCTGAGTTTTAATGGCATTCTTGAAAACCTTTATTACCGGTCTCACATTTGTATATTTTGACCATGATTTACAACCAACAGGAGCTTTTATTCTAACGAGATCACCAACTTTAAACTCTTGAGATCGAACACACTTCTTCTCGTCAAAATAAAACTTTCTCAACATCTGTTTATCCAACTCCCTTTCTCTCCATTCTCATATACTATTATCAACCAAGCCTTTATTCATTTTCATCCAACCAGGACACCACAAAGTATTAGGAATCCTGCCCTTGAACAATTCAAAAGGAGGCCTCCCAGTAGAGGAATGAGGAGAAAAACGATATGCATTTATTCTCTCTTAAAGGGTTAAAATCCAGTTCAAACCATTTGACCTTGCCAACTGTATAGGCTCTTTTAGAGTTTTATTGACCCTCTCAACAGCTCCATTGGTCTCAGGATGGTATAAAGAACATCTCTTATGTATGACACTACATTTTTTCAAAAAATCACAAAACATACTAGAACAGAACTGAGGACCATTATCTGACAATAAACTATTAGGAAAACTCTCCCTTTTCAAAATTTCTTTTAAAAACTTAATGACAGAGGTTGAGGTAATGTCTAACACCGCAGTCACTTCAATCCACCTGGAATACAAGTCAATGAGAACAATCAAGTACGGGGTATCTGAAACTCCACTAAGAGGACCTAAGATGTCAATGGCAACTTCATCCCAAGGATGACTTGGCAATTTCCTACACACCATAGGCATCTGCCTAGTTTTCAGAATCTTATCACTAGCAGAACACTCAACACAATCCCTGACTAATCGCTCAACTTCTATGTCCATACTAGGCCACCAAAACTGCAAACGCATCATTTCCTTCGTTTTTATAATACCCAAATGACCATTATGAACATGAGATAACAGTTTTTTTCCGAATACCTAAAGGAGAGACTAACTTAGTACCACGAGTCAGCAAACCATCTGTAACAGAAAGCTCATCAGCCACAAGAGACCAGGGTTTACTCAAACGAGCATTCCCTTTCAAAGAATTTATCACAGAAATCATCTCATCATCCTTTTCCAATTCACTTTTCCATTCACATTCTTCCACAGCACCTTCAGTAACTTCACAAACATTAATAACCTCCTCCGCATCATACTCAACCTCCTCAAGACCACACTCACTGTCAACTAATCTTGACAAACAATCAGCAGATTTGTTTGGAACCCCAGGAATATATTGTACCTCAAAATCAAATTCCTGCAAGGAAATAATCCACCTTCTAATTCTTGAAGAGATGGCATTTAAATCTTTTTTTATAAGAACACCTCTTTTAAAGGCTTATGATCAGAAAATACTACAAGCTTGGTACCCCAAATCAAATTTTTAAACTTCCTTAGTGCCCAATAAATCGCCAAAGACTCTCTTTCAATTACAGAATAATTTAATTCAGAGCCTCTGAGACACCTGGAAGAACAACAAATCAAAACCTCTTTTCCCTCCTTCCTTTGAAGAACACAACCAAGCCCCTTTTCACTCGCATCAGTAAACATGAAAGTAGGAAGACCAGGAACAAAAGCATGTAGAGAAGGAGCTTTTTTTAATTCATTCTTTATGCACTCAAACTCCTGCTTACAGTCAGACGACCACTCATAAGTAACATTTTTAGCCGTTAACTTCCTTAGATTAAATGATTTTTCTGAAAAGTTAGTTATGAACTTCCCATAAAATTCTACCATACCAAGAAAGGAAAGTAATTCATCTTTGTTAACAGGCTCTTTAACCCTATCAATGGAGTCAACTAATTCCTTTTATGGAAACACACCTTGGCACGTAATACGATGACCAAGATAATTTACCTCTTCTAATCCAAAATTAAATTTTTCTTTTTTAAAGACAAGCCAGCATTACTCCAACGTTCCAAAACAGCACACACACAGGAATTATGCTCCTCAATGTTCTTGCCATAGATCAAAAGATTATCCTGATAGCATTTAACACCCTTAAGACCTTTTAGAATCCTAGACATGATGCGTTGAAATACCGAGGCCGCCGATACGAGGCCAAAAGGCATCCTCCTGAATTTGAAAGTTCCCATAGGTGTGATAAAGGCAGTCAAATCCTGAGATACATCATCTAATTCCACCTGGTGATAGGCGGAAGCCAAGTCTAGTGTGGTAAAATATTTTGCACCCTCAAGTGTTCCAACCATTTAATCAATGTTAGGGAGAGGAAAACGATCTACAACCACCTCCTTATTTAAAGCACGTAAATCAAGACATACACGAATCTCATTATTTGGTTTTTTAGCGATAACAACTGGTGCCAACCATTCCGTTGCCTCAACTGATTCAATAATTCCATTTTTAACAAGTTTTTAAATTTCTTTCTGAACACTAGCTTGTTGAGATAAAGGAATTCTTCTTACTGTTGCTACCACAGGAACAGCATGCTCCCTTAATTTAATATGATGTTTGTATCCCTTCAAACATCCTAAATTTTCTTTAAAAACATCTGGAAATTTATCATAAAACATAGCAGACATGTCACATACTTCTTGAACTATAACCTGAGGAGATGCATTAGGATTGAGTTGAACTCCAAGATCACGTTGATGTAACCAACTCAACAATGAATTACCTTTCTTTGTCACATATATCTTTCCAACTGTCATACGACTACCCAATTCGAGTTTCGCCATGAAGTAGCCCAACATTTTGATAGGTTTATATCCATAACCCAATGGTGCAACATCACACTTAAATAATTTTACTTTAGACTTAAAATTTTCTATAAACACACCCTCATCAATCATAGTAATATGTGAACAAGAATCAAATTTTAAGTTGATCATAACATTTTCAACAGAAACCAAATGAGAGGGATGATCCATTTTTTCACAATTAATCTGAAAAGTAACAGTTTTCATCTGAGGTTGTGACCATTTTTTAGTTGAAGACTCACCACCAAACATTTTAGACCTACAAAATTTTGCAAAATGCCCTCTTTTACCACATGTGTTGCACAAAGTTTTTAGTGCAGGACAATTGGATGAATTGGCTAAATGATTAAACTGCCCACACCTGAAACAAGAAAATCTATTTCCTGGATTTGTATTTTGAACAAATGGCGTTGAAGTTTGTTTCTCCACATTAACATTAGTTTTTTTTTTTACTTGACAAACAACTTCTTCCACCTTAGATTCACTTTTTGTTTCCACAGTAGATGTCTTTTCTTTTTCACCTTTTAATTCTTCAACACATTTAGTCATATGCTCAACCTGCTTTGCAATAACTAAAACTTCATCAAGAGGTGGTTCATCTTTTAACCACAACTCTTTTCTTATGTTGTCATGTGCACACCTCAAAACAAATTGGACTCTAATTCTCTCATCTAAAGTTTGTCCAAAATTGCACGAAGAGGCCAATTTCCTTTAGACAGAAACATATTCTTCGACTGTCTCATCCTTCTTTTGTTCCCTTAAACCAAAATGATACCTCTCCATAATCGTGCCAAGTCTTGGTAAGTAATGCCGATCAAGTTGAACAATAGCAATTTCATATTCATTTAAATTTCTTTGTTCTGCTGCACTAAGTTCAGGTAGATGTTCCAAAACGTCTTGTCCCTCTCCACCCAAACAGTGCAAAAGTAAAGAATGTTTTCGCTCTGCACTTAAATTGGTGCCACAAACTCTTGCATAATTTGCAAAAAATGTTTTCCATTTCTTCCATTTTACATTAGGTTCACCAGGACTGGTTAAGAAAAAGGCTGGTTGTGTAACGTTTTGCATGTTCCTTAAATTTTTTAATTTATTTGTCAAATTGAAAGTATCACTTGTTTTTTTTTAAACTTTTCCTTTATGTAAAATTCTGTTCAAAAATAAACTAAAGTTTATTCTAATTAATTCCTCCTTTTATCCTTTAGTAAAGGATTTTATAAACTTTTCTTCTTTTTTTTTTACTTCTTCGCTGCTTATTTTCAGCCAAAATTGTGTTGTTTAAAGATCGAAGCTGATATACTCTCTCAAAGGTTTCCTTTCCAAGTTGTACTTCAAATCAATCTTCTGAGACAATATCAGAATAGCCACTGAAGAGCAGAGTTAAACTCTATGAAACGCCGTGAGCAGATTCAGATTCAGAGGCTTAGGAGAGAATACGTCACAATGTCTGTTTCATCGGTGAAACGCAGAGATACGTCACAGAAACGCAGTAGAGCGCGCAGACATAACGTCGATTTTCTCTCGCTCTCGCACAGCGGTCTTTTCCCTTCTCTTCTCCCTCTAAGTCTTCGCGATTTTTTTTATTTATAAAATCCTCCCGCCATACTCCTCACCATTAACTCAAAGGACACATGAGTTATTTTCTTATACTCCCCCGCTGAGAAGACAACGCTTTGCATCGATATTTCAGCCGCTGGAGGAGAGATGTTCAGCTTCAAATCTTCATTTGTGTTGAGGTTGGTTTTCTTTCTCCAATCGTCGCCAATTTATGTGGTGTTTTAGATCGAGTAAATAAACAAGCTGGAAGCAAGTATTCTTTAGCATAGGTTTATTTAAACCTCAGCCACAAACGCTCCGAGTCAACTGACTCGCAATACAGTCAACATTCCAGAGTCTAGAATTACAGCATGGAACTAAATGACATATGATAGAATGATTTAAAGATACAGAAAGGAATTACAAGAAAGACACAACATCACATAGATATACAGGGGTCTGGGAGTCGGACCTTGTGGGGGCGAAACCCCTAATCTTCAGAAAGGCTGGATGTCAGTCGGAAATGTGGGAAAAGAACTCGCGCTTAAGTCAAATACAGGGTAAAAACCTCAAGCACCTGTGTCTGGTGAGTATCATATCAAATATATACATGTAGTCACAGCAGGCCTGGGAGGTGCTAAAAATCCAGAGTACAGGACCCAGAGGGCGTAATTAGAACATACGGACGCCACGGAACAATGACAAGTGGAGTGTAGAGAGAGAGATACCACGAGCATCCGTTTAAATTCAGCAAAACGCACACGGCACGCTCAGGGTCATCGCCTCAGGCAAGATAAGCCCAAACTACGGAGCACGCAAAGGCTTTTCAGAGCTTAAAATGTGCACTCCGAGTGCAAACTCCTACCACGCCCCCTGATGGACGGAGGAGTGCGTGCACACCAGACTAGCTATGTATTAGATCAAAGGCTCCCGTAGCTAAAAGCAGGACACCGTTCGTCCAAATCACCGCAAAGCAAAAGGTGAGGGCGATTAAAGCGCAGCGGAAATTCAATAGAAATAAAGACTCGAGTGAGGTGAAGCTCATGGGCGAACTGGGCCTGACGAGCCCGTCGCAACCCACTCCGTGAGGAGGGTGTAAAATCATGTAAACAGCACAGAGCGCACAACACAGCTCAAACGCGCTGTATAATTAAACAATCCAAGTGCGCCGCATCGCATTTGCATAACATGCGCAACAAAGCAATTAACACAGAATGGTAATCAATAGGAACACTTATCTCGGCTGGTGAGCAGCGAAGGAAGAGAAGGAAGGGACAGTGAAGGCAAACTATTTAGGAGCTGCAGGGCCCTTATTGGTGGACCCAGAACTCATGTTTGGACAATTTGTTTTGACTACTGATTTCCCCTAGGTTGATGGGAAATGTAGTCTGTTGTTGTTTGGCTAATGTAATAATAAAGTGAAGAAAAGAAGGCATAATCTTCGCCTCCAGTCCTGACATAGAATTCGAGCTTCGTCATGCATTTCATACTCGGATGAACCCACAGCAACACAAGTAGACCTTTGACTCTGCACACCATATGCTGTGAAAGCTCATGCTCTTCAAGTAAAGTAGAGCCTTATTTTACGGTTCAGTGACTAGTAGCCCAAGGGGAGATGTCACTGGAGTACCAAGTGCACAATCTGACATTTTCTACACAGCTTACTCATTATCTCAGTAAGCCACGTGTATACTTAAGAGTCGCATTTATGAATGCTTAGTGATTGCAGCCCCTGCCATTAAGACATATACTATTCACAGAACCACACAGTCTTAAGCATTTCGTTAAATGAGCCTTATCCGAAAATGTTATTCATTTCACACCAAATCTAGTCCTTAACTCGTTTGTGATTAGTAGATAGAATGGACTACTGGTTTTCCTTTCTTGGTGTTGGCAAAGAAAAATTAACATTAATAATTAGCCCAACAAGTGGGTTTTCCTTAAACACTTTCAAAGGAAATAAAGCAACCCCAAAATTGCTATCCATTTTACCATTCACATGTAACAGGCCCTGATACTTTGTATGCAAGGGCAGCTTAAAGCATTTAGGGCCATATGTAGGTGGCCAAATAGCGAGGGTCATGCTGAAATTAGCAGGATCGCTATTTGGCTGCGAGCAATGTAGGTGAGTTTAAAACTACAAGTAAAATAAGGAATCACAAAATTGCGATTCCTTATTTTGCTCTAGCATTTAAGTAATCGCAAGTGCGATTCCTTAAATGCAATGTAAGTAGCACAAAAGAAAGTGCACTTTAGCCTTAAGGAATCGCTAATTACCACCAACTTCAAGTTGGTGGTAATTAGCGATTTCCTGTAGGGCAGGCATTTATGTGTGCCTCATGTGCACACATGCACATTTCAGGGTGCAGTACAAAAGGGGGTGGTGATGGACGGAGCATCTGAATCAATCAAACACTCACACCCAGTCAAAAGATCTGGGTTTAATCCATCACCGTTCTTTAGCCCACTCTGCCACCCCAGTTCAGACATGGCTATATGCAAATCACAATCAATTCGGAGGGAGGGAAGGAATTTGTGATCCGTTCAATTCCCTTATGGTTAAATGTCAACTAATCAAAGAGGAAGGATCACTTGTCCTGCATAACATTGGGTATGCGAGAGCGGTTCTTTTCAATCCCAATTGAAACCCTCATGCACGTGTTTTTTGGTGGTGACGTTGAGCGGTATATCTTTGTTCTCCGCTTTCCCTTACACGTGTCTGCATAATCATTGGGTTTTGTGGTTATGCAACTTCCACCAGGAGGCAATACCCTTTTATTAAAACAGTAGTGACCAGAAATGGTGCTCGTGAAGGGTGAAGTGAGTTAAAAATCTCTTGATTCCAGATCCAATTCTTTATTCTTTCTGGGTTGTGAGAGAAAATAAAAACTATATTTGTGAATAAGAGTTATTATGACTCTATCACGCTAGATATGTGAAAAATAGGTCGACATGTTTCAGCCCTTAGTCGCCAGGGGGTTGGATGGGCTTTCTTCAGGACCAGGGGGTGAGGTGTGAAAGGTGAAGGTTACTCCTAAGTATTACTTGGTGTAACGATGTTAAGGAACCGTATGTGGTTGTGGTTCCAATAAGGCCCAATGGTACCTGTGGAGAAATATTTACAATGAGGGGGATTCTTAAAACAAAAGGGAGGGGTTTTGTGGGTTATTTAAAACAATGGTATAAGCTATACCTGAATCACACAAAGCTTAGTAAGGTGGTGATTCGTAGATAATTCTGCTCGGACTCTCTATGACATGGACAAAGTCAACTCTCTCATGATAAGGCAAACAGTTATTTCAATCCGCACTCATTCGTGGGTTCGTTCAGGTATTCAGGGAGATAGTTCACTAGAAGGCGTATTTCATGTACCTTCAAAAAACAATCTCAGGCATTCTCTTAGTTGGGAGGCTTGCGGCATACCGATTAAGGTTACAGTCATCATGTGGTGTTGAGTTCATAGTGACCGTTTCAGTCAGGGTACAAACGGTGTGGAGTGGGGTTAAATGCGCTTTCAGAATTTTATAACAGAAAGTTCGCATGTGAATTACTTATCGCGCTTTCCTATATGTGTGCGCACTTGGTATAAATTAGTGTATATCACATACATTCGTGTTCATTATGACTATTTTTAGTTTAAAGCCAAAATGTTATGGAGGCTCATTCGTTCTATCAGCAGATTTCGAAGGCGTATTTCATGTACCTTCTCAGCGTCACTGCGCATACAGTCTTGCATTCTCATGTTTTGACAGCATACGTCATGCACACAAAAAGGATTGGTAGCTTGATTCAGCCGTGTCAATACGCTTGTTTAAACTGCCATGTATCATTCTCATCAACGTTTTTTCAATGGGGATGCGCGGACCACGTACCTTATTATCGGGTTCTATTTTACCTCGTCGGGATCCGCGTGGGTCAGCGGTGCCTAATGCGATAATAGGTTAAATTTCAGTTAACTATTCTGGGGTGCAATACGTTACGGTTTTGTAGATGTTGCTTCATTCTGCTACCTTCAACTACCCCGTCATTTGACTGGTTCTGACTCTGCCACTGCGGTCCCGGAAACAATTCTACTTCCTGGTTCAGGGGTTTAAGTTAGGGCAAAAGGAGGGGTAGAAAGACTATCTGTAGTCTTTTTTCTTTGTAGAGATGTCGTAATTTTTTGAATTATAGAATTAGAAAATTGATAGAAAAATGTAAGAGTCCCAATAATAAAAAACAAACAATTGTCTTGGTTCCTTTTGTTATTTTTTATCAAAAGTAGTCCTCTGGTTATTTTTCAATTTTTAATCAGGTGGTGTAAGCAGTTATTATTTGTAGATGCTTCCCCATGGGATATTGTCATTCAATCCCTCGCGGTCTGTGCCCAGTCTATGTATCCATCTTTGTTCCTTTTCGAAAAGGATTCTTTCAGCATTATGGTCTCTGTGGGGCAGGGTTTCTAGAATGACCCAGTTGAGGTCATTAATTGAATGTCCTGCTTCAAGGTAATGAGTAGACATTTTCGTTGTTATCTTTTTGCATTTGATGTTGCTTCTATGTTCACATAGGCATTGTTTTGCCTTTCTGCAGGTCATGCCAATGTACAGTTTTTTGCCGTTCTATTAGCCCACTCTGCCACCCCAGTTCAGACATGGCTATATGCAAATCAGTCTGACCCTGTGCCTCATGGGAACAGTCCAGCCCGAACTGCCAAGCCATATCTTCCCTGGACCGGAAACCAGCTTCCGAGGACCGGTTTCTGGCATTCCAGCCTTCTTCAGCCCGGCTTGCTTGAATACAGTGGCAAAGTGAGCAAGGGACTCACGTCTGAGCATACCCTGCCAAACTTATGGCGGCCTAAAGCGGTACAAAAGGGGGTGGTGATGGACGGAGCATCTGAATCAATCAAACACTCATACCCAGTCAAAAGACTTGGGTTTAATCCATCACCGTTCTTTAGCCCACTCTGCCGCCCCAGTTCAGACATGGCTATATGCAAATCAGTCTGACCCTGTGCCTCATGGGAACAGTCCAGCCCGAACTGCCAAGCCATGTCTTCCCTGGACCGGAAAAAAGCTTCCGAGGACCGGTTTCTGGCATTCTAGCCGTCTTCAGCCCGGCTTGATTGAATCCAGTGGCAAAGTGAGCAAGGGGCTCACGTCTGAGCATACCCTACCACACTTATGGCGGCCTAAAGCGGTACAAAAGGGGGTGGTGATGGACGGAGCATCTGAATCAATCAAACACTCACACAGAGTGGGCTAAAGAACGGTGATGGATTAAACCCAGATCTTTTGACTGGGTGTGAGTGTTTGATTGATTCAGATGCTCCGTCCATCACCACCCCCTTTTGTACCGCTTTTGGCTGCCATAAGTGTGGCAGGGTATGCTCAGACGTGAGTCCCTTGCTCACTTTGCCACTGGATTCAAGCAAGCCGGGCTGAAGACGGCTGGAATGCCAGAAACCGGTCCTTGGAAGCTTGTTTCCGGTCCAGGGAAGACATGGCTTGGCAGTTCGGGCTGGACTGTTCCCATGAGGTACAAGGTCAGACTGATTTGCATATAGCCATGTCTGAACTGGGGTGGCAGAGTGGGCTAAAGAACGGTGATGGATTAAACCCAGATCTTTTGACTGGGTGTGAGTGTTTGATTGATTCAGATGCTCCGTCCATCACCACCCCCTTTTGTACCGCTTTTGGCCGCCATAAGTGTGGCAGGGTATGCTCAGACGTGAGTCCCTTGCTCACTTTGCCACTGGATTCAAGCAAGCCGGGCTGAAGACGGCTGGAATGCCAGAAACCGGTCCTCGGAAGCTTGTTTCCGGTCCAGGGAAGACATGGCTTGGCAGTTCGGGCTGGACTGTTCCCATGAGGTACAGGGTCAGACTGATTTGCATATAGCCATGTCTGAACTGGGGTGGCAGAGTGGGCTAAAGAACGGTGATGGATTAAACCCAGATCTTTTGACTGGGTGTGAGTGTTTGATTGATTCAGATGCTCCGTCCATCACCACCCCCTTTTGTACCGCATTTCAGGGGGGCAACAGGGTGTCCTTTTGACACCCTGGCACCCTTGAAATAGCTCCCGCTATTTGCAATTCTTTAATAGCGAATCACAAATAGTAAATATCTTCCCATTCATTCCTATAAGCCTCCTAGCCCATAGGAATGAATGGGTAGGTATTCCTTATTAGCAAATCTCAATTTGTGATTCGTTATTAAGGAATATTAAGGAATCGCTAATTCCCAACTACACTCAATTTTGCGAGTCCTTAATAGCAAATCGCTAAAATTTGCTATTAAGTATTCACCAATTTGATTTTACCTACATCTGGTCCTTCATTACCTAACACAAAACAAGCAATTGCAATGCAATGGGTCTCGCCTTTGGAACCTTATATGTATTTAGATATAGAGCACATTAGCTTGGGTGCTAAAACATCTACTTTGCTTTAACACTTGAGGGAAAATAAGCACCAAACTGCGTGACACATCAGGTATGGGAGCACATGGAGAGAAATATTGCCTTTCAGCGGGATATGGTATAGTAAAAAAGCTCTATTTTTAAAATAAAATCAGGGCCTTCAGTGGTCATATCACTGAAAATACAAGTTTTGAAAAAAATATTATTGTCTATGAGTGCTCGTGGCAGAAAATTTCTATGGACTTGAATCTAAAGAATGCTAAAGTGATTCTGGTATTTTACTGACCTCTGCTGGTCGTTTTCTATCAAGAAAGTTAAATAGAGGTAGATGAACAGAAAGAAGAGTCCCTTAGCGGAAGCAGACAAGACCTAGGGCTGATCTCCAGAGCCCACAAAGTACATACACATATAAGTATATACTAAAGTATATTCAAGAGGTCTCGAATGCTCGACCTAAAAAGGGTAAGTATTTATTAAAAATGCCCACACACTCATGTTAAATATTAGTTACAAACACATCACTTTTTAATTCTTGACTGTCTGTTAGCAAGCTATAACAATAGACGGTTCAAACCCGGAGGGTCCTAGGGAAAATTTTGAGACCACACAGGATTTATTCCCCAATATCAGAACAAGCAAAACATATTCAAAACAACCCTGAGCTTCTCCCTCTTAGAGAGGGGGTTAGAGCCCCCAGAGGAACTGGGTTTTTCCTCTGGGAGAGGTTTCCCAAATGATGAAGCATGTCACCTTTGGTGAGGGATTTCGTCCTGAAAAGGGAAATGCCCACAGAAAGTTCTGTTGGGCCTATTCACTGATTTTGTTTTACATTTACACATTTCATTTTGACAAAACAGCCAGTAGTGTTTTTCCACACTTTTTTACTACTATTATATACCTCAGGATTTCGTACTGTTAGCAAGGCCTGTTACTTCCAATATATATCATGTACGTATAGCAGTCTTTGAGTCAGCTCCTCAGCCCCTTGTGCGTGACTGGTCTACCTTGTTGTTTGTCTCACTTCCCTGTCCTAATTCAATGGTTTTCCACCATATTCTTGTGTTTGCCCTTTCTAGGGGAATTTCAGTCTTACAGGGTTTTGATTGAATAGATGTGAGGAAGAGCCCTGTGAACAAATCACAGACAAAATCGTGGAATTCGCTCTGCCTTCCTGCCTCACTGCCGAAGTGCCTGTGAAAAGAGAGCGAAACAAAGGGTTAGACCGTGCATGACCTGGGAAGGGCCACCAACATTAATGAAGGACAAATCTGTTTCGATACAGGTGTGTTTTGTTCCCCTCGCTGGGGAGAGGATGTGGTCTGACGGCTAGGCTGACGACTTTGGAGCTGGGAAACCAAGGTTCGTGCTTCGGGGTCATGTCCACATCCTGTGATTCTGGGAAAATCACTTAATCTCTCCGTGCTTACCAAAAAAATGAATGTGTCCTTGTGCAACGTACCCAGTGCTCATATAAAGAGCTACAATACCTTCGGGTAGAGTTTGAACTATATAAATCTGCAAAAATAAAAGAAGAAACGAAGGAGTGGGTCAAAGAGGCCGAGGATGGCAAAACAGGAGAGGAGAGAAATGGTGAGGTAGTCCTCAGGGAAACGGAATCTGGTCATGGAACAGCAGAAGAAATGGAGAAAGAAAGCAGAGTCGAAGGAGACAACATCACCAGCCTTGGCTAGTGCCCAGAAATATAGACCGAAGAGTTGTTGACGCCACCGTCCATCACTGCCACGAAAGAGGAAATGCTTGAAAATATATACTTAGAACAATACCTTGCCTCCCTTAATTCCCCGTTCCTGAAATGGGTTCGTCAATATACGTAGCTGACATTGCAAAGAGCGGTTGAAATTGTCAGGGATTCCCGACCTCCGGTAAATCACTGCCTGCAGTACATATCGAAACAAGCCAAAAAACTACATTTCCCATGGTTCCTAGCGCGGCGCGTCTGAATGACGATGCGCGACCAGGAACCAGGATATCTCAGCGTGCACAGTGGAGTCATTGCCGATAATTTGTTCTTGGCGGTACACTGGAGGTTCGTGTGTCGGACTTGTGGAGTTCGAGGGTCCAGAGGAGCGGCAGGTTGCTCTCTCTCTGGAAGGTTTTCCGTTCTGTTGGATTATCAGGTGGGGCTTAGGAAGCGCCCGTCCCGACTTGCTGATTCCCCGGGTATTTTTACTCGGTACCGCATCGCCTGGTGTGGATTGCACGGAGGGGCTTTGGAAGCGCCCACAGCGCTGGATCATCAAACCAGGATTCAGGTTTTCCCACGGAGTCAGTGGGCTTCCTTTTGGTTTGTGGGATTGCACGTATACATGCTTATTATCTCCTACTCGGCTGAGGCAGGAGGTTTGATCAGACACTGAAGCTAAGTGTCTTTGTGGTTACAGGAGGAGTGGCACTGAGAAACTTCGGTGCATTCACGTACTGCCTGGGAGCACGCCACTCTCCTCCTTGATTGTTTTTGGCTGGGCAACATTTATGTTCATGACATTTATTTCTGGCAAACTCCCTAATTGACTCCCGTGCTGGTTGAGATACTTTTAGGGTGCCTGAGTACCGGCTGGTACTATCCTTTCATTGTAAATAACGGAGGGGAAGGATTTTCATTTCATTTACACTGTGACGGTCAAGGTTAATCTCCACTGGCATCTAGGTTCCCTTCCTGTGGTTTTTGGGTAGGTTATGAATGTTCTGCTTTCATTGAATACCTTAGTTCTATCTTACAGGGGAGGGAAGGAAGGGGCATGTTCATGGTCTTCTTTATGTCTCTAAGCAGGAACGCCTGGGGATTAAGAAAACGCTTGGTCTGTTACTCATTCTACGGTATCACCTGTATAGCTCAACAGGTGGGTGTCAACCATAACGCTGTGTAGTAGAAGGTTGGGGGGCAGGAAGTGAAGTTTCCATTGATCCCCTGCTTTATATATTTTCAGGTGTCCATTTCCAGTTGCCCAGCTGTTCCCCTCCGGACTACCATCTTTTTCCCCCGCTTGATCTCCTTAATAGTCTGTGAATTACAAAGCCAGACTTGGGACGATCTAGAGGTGGGCCCCTATAGAGCATCAATCCAATCCCGAGGAAGTGCTACGATAGGCCTGACAGAATTATCGGCCCACGAGTTCATCTCCTCCTGGTTGGGTTGATTTAGGATGGCCACCTTGGACGATGTCCTGGCTGCACTTGCCTTGGTGCAGACAGAGCTAGCCACCTCTCGGCAAGAAACCGCAGCATTGCAGGCTCGGTTTGATGCCTCGCAGCGTAACCCCTTTGATGCAGGGGCCGTTGCCCCTCCCCCTGCCTCAGTGATAGTGGAAATGCCATCCCCTGTTCCATTAGCCCCCCCAGAGCGGTTTATGGGTGATAGAAAAAAGGTACACGTGTTTATGACCCAGGTGTTGTTACACTTCACCTGTAAACCTAAATGTTTCCTCACTAACCAAGCCAGAGTATCCTTTTTGATTTCGTACTTGGGTGGGGAGGCAGCTCAGTGGGCGGTTCCCATAGTGAAGAGTAATGACGCCATTCTGTATGACTGGGACCTTTTTAGGAATGAGTTCGAAAAAACTTTTGATAGAAGAGCTGAAACCTTTTCAGCAGATAAAGAATTGCTTGTGCTGAAACAGGGTTCTTCCGACTTGGTCACATATTTGAACCACTTTCGGAGACTAATAGCGGAAACCGATTGGCCTGAAGCCAAGCAAATGGTCCTGTTCTACCAGGGACTCACAGAAAACCTTAAAGATATCATAGCCCAAGTAGAACCACAGCCTACGACTTGTGCTGCCTTCATTGATTTAGCATTAAGGCTGGATCATCGTCTACGAGAACGAAAAGGTGAAAGAAGCAGTAAAGACCGACCTCTACTTCTGGGTGAGAAACCCGTCACGGGAGATAAATCGGATGGGAAAACAGAATCTATGGAGATTGGAGCGGTGCGGGCATCCCTAACCCAGAGTGAACGAGAACATCGTCGTAAATTTGGGCTTTGCCTCTATTGTGGGAAGAAAGGACACTTCTTACGGGAATGCCCTGTGAAACCTAAGGGAGGTCGTTATCGCTCAGGACAGGTGGCAGGGTCTACAGTGGAAAAGGGGTCGGAAAACTCCAACGCTTGAGTTTATCAGAAGGGAGTAACTCGAGCGCTCATTCCATCCCTTCAGTCACAGGAGAAGAAGTAGTAGAAAACCGCCTGTTCTTCTTAACCTTTGAGTTGTGGATAGACAACACCCCCAAGAACATCCGCGCAATGATAGACTCTGGTGCCACTGGCTGTTTTATGGATCTAATGGAGGCCCAGCGTTTGGGGGTCGTCCCTGTTACTAAATCTGTTCCTGAGGCAGTATTTGCAGTAGATGGACATGAACTGGAATCTGGCCCAATCAAACAACACACGCCAGATTATGAGATGTGGTATGAGGACTATCATACCGAAACTATCTCATTCAACCTTATTCATGCCCCTACATACGGGGTTATTTTGGGACTTCCCTGGCTGAAAAAACATGAGCCCACCATCAGTTGGACGCAGCAGTCATTGCAATTCCACTCTGCATACTGTCAAGAGCACTGTATTAGAGAAAATTCGAGACCTTCCATATCCTTAGCTGCTATTCATCACATATCCACAGCCGCTGAGAAGGAAGTCACGCTGCCTTGTTGCTATCGGAAGTATGAAGACGTATTCAGTAAGGTAAAAGCGGAAGTTCTTCCTCCCCATCGTGAATACGACTGCCGGATCGATTTGACACCAGGGGCTGTGGTTCCGTGTGGTAGGATTTATGCTTTGTCACAGCCGGAAAATGCACACCTCAGGGAATACTTGGATGACCTTCTTAAACTGGGTTTCATTCGACCCTCCAGATCCCCAGCAGCTTCCCCGCTTTTTTTTATCCCGAAGGCTAACGGGGAACTTCGCTGCTGCATCGATTATAGGGCTTTGAACGCTATTACGATCAAAAACCAATACCCGCTCCCCTTAATACCGGTGTTATTGGAGCAAGTGAGATCCGCCACTATCTACACCAAATTAGATCTAAGAGGTGCCTACCATTTGGTGAGAGTACGAAGTGGCGACGAGTGGAAAACCGCTTTTAAAACCCGGTACGGGCTTTTTGAGTATCTGGTGATGCCCTTTGGGCTGTGTAATGCCCCCGCCTCTTTTCAATTTTTTTTGAATGAGGTGCTGAGAGACTTTTTGGACATCTTCGTGGTCGTCTACATTGACGATATCCTGATTTACTCCAATGGGGAGACGGAACATCAAAGCCATGTATGTCAAGTCCTTTCCGCCTTACAACAGAACCACCTATATTGTAAGCTAACCAAGTGTGAATTCCATGTTGCCACTGTGGAATTCCTTGGAGTTATGCTCACTCCTTCAGGACAGATCATGGCTGAAAGAAAAGTAAGGGCAATCGTGGAATGGCCAAGACCTAACAACGTCAAAGACATCCAGCGACTCCTTGGTTTTGCGAACTTCTATAGAAGGTTCATTGCTCATTTCTCTGACATGGTCACTCCGCTTACCAAGCTCACTAGGAAGAACACTCCTTTTGTGTGGGGCTCGAGGGAACAGTCAGCTTTCGAACAATTGAAACGTGCCTTCACGACGGCTCCAGTGCTCACTCATGCAGATCCGAAACTCCCGTTTGTAGTTGAAGCAGACGCGTCCGAACTAGCTATAGGGGCCGTGCTCTCCCAGAGAAATGAGAATACTGGTCATCTCCATCCCATCGCCTTCATGTCCCGTAAATTGAACACCGCAGAGCGTAATTACACCATCGCGGAAAAGGAATTGCTTGCAATCAAAGACGCCTTCACGGAATGGAGGCATTGGCTGATGGGAGCCTCTCAGCAAATCACGGTGTTTACGGACCACAGAAACTTACAGTTTATGCGAGCTGCTCGTCATCTCACTCCTCGACAGCTACGCTGGATGCTGTTCTTCGCCGAATACCACTTCATGGTAACCTTTCGTCCTGGTTGTGACAACCGGAAGGCCGATGCCCTCTCGCGTCAAGAAAACACCTCAGCCATGGACGTCCTACCAGAGAAGAGCATCATTGATCCTAGGAAGGTAGTAGGAGTATTACACACCGAGGACTTCCTTCGCAAAGTAAAAAAAGGGATGCAGACCTTTGTCTGGAAGACCTGGATTCGCCTACATCCTGAATGGAAGATCCGACAGGGATTACCAAGAAAAGGCTCACTGTTACTCCTGCCCACATTAGCATTGAGGCAACAGGCTTTTCATTGGTGTCATAATGTACCATGTGCAGGTCACACAGGAGGGAAGAAAACATTGGAGAAGTTGCTCCGTACGTATTGGTGGCCTACCATCCGTCCGGATGTCTTTGCATGGGTGCAACGGTGTGACATTTGTTCTCAGGCCAAGAGTGACCATCGTCCAACACAAGGACTGCTGCAGAGCATGCCCACTCCTGTGAGTCCCTGGGAGAGCTTTTCTGTGGACTTTGTTGTGGGGCTCCCTAAAGATCAAGGGATGACAGCCATTTTGGTAGTAGTAGACTATTTGACCAAGCTAGGTCATTTCATTGCATGTAAAGGGGTCCCTACTGCCAGCCAACTTGCTCATTTATTGCTCCTTCATGTGGTTAGGTTACATGGGTTACCAAAGGTGATCGTTTCAGATAGAGGGGCCCAGTTCACAGCAAAGTTTTGGAAAGTCTGGTGTAGCAGATTAGGCATAACATCCTCCTTATCCACAAGCTTTCATCCCCAGACAGATGGGCAGACCGAAAGATTAAACCAAACACTCAAGCAATATTTGAGATGTTTTGTTGACACTACCACTGAGGCATGGGTTGATTGGTTGTGGACTGCTGAGGTTTCATATAATGATGCTGCCCACTCTTCTACTTCCTACACCCCGTTTTTCTGCACATATGGGTTTCATCCTCGGTTCGCCCCGTTGAGTGTCCCGTCCTCTGAAGTCCAAATCCCTCAGTTGCACACAAGACTGGTGCAGTTGCGGAAAACGGTTCTTCTGGCTAGGAGAAATCTTGAGAAGGCCAAAGTGAAATATAAAGCACAGGCTGATAAACATCGTAGGCCCTGTCCACTGTACAACAAGGGTGATTGGGTTTGGTTGTCCACTAGGAATATTCACTTTCGCAAGTATAGTGTTTTCAACCCGAGGTTTATAGGCCCGTACCAGGTGCTTCGTCACATCAATCCTGTGGCTGTGAAATTGTGCCTTCCCGGTAATTTCAAAATCCACCCAGTTTTCCATGTGTCGCTGCTTAAACCTGCGAAGGGCCCTCGTTCCAAGCCCCCGGAACCGGTGTGGGTACAGCAGGACATTGAGTACGAGGTGAAAGGTATCGTTGATTCTCGTAAGGTGAGGGGTCAGCTTCAGTACTTGGTGGCCTGGAAGGGGTATGGGCCTGAGGAGAATTCTTGGGAGCCTGCGGGTGCTGTACACGCCCCTAGATTGGTAAAGAAGTTCCATCTGTCTTATCCGGGTAAACCTGGTGGCAGTCAGTGAATCTTGTGGAGGGGGGGTGTTCTGTCAGGGATTCCCGACCTCCGGTAAATCACTGCCTGCAGTACATATCGAAACAAGCCAAAAAACTACATTTCCCATGGTTCCTAGCGCGGCGCGTCTGAATGACGATGCGCGACCAGGAACCAGGATATCTCAGCGTGCACAGTGGAGTCATTGCCGATAATTTGTTCTTGGCGGTTCACTGGAGGTTCGTGTGTCGGACTTGTGGAGTTCGAGGGTCCAGAGGAGCGGCAGGTTGCTCTCTCTCTGGAAGGTTTTCCGTTCTGTTGGATTATCAGGTGGGGCTTAGGAAGCGCCCGTCCCGACTTGCTGATTCCCCGGGTATTTTTACTCGGTACCGCATCGCCTGGTGTGGATTGCACGGAGGGGCTTTGGAAGCGCCCACAGCGCTGGATCATCAAACCAGGATTCAGGTTTTCCCACGGAGTCAGTGGGCTTCCTTTTGGTTTGTGGGATTGCACGTATACATGCTTATTATCTCCTACTCGGCTGAGGCAGGAGGTTTGATCAGACACTGAAGCTAAGTGTCTTTGTGGTTACAGGAGGAGTGGCACTGAGAAACTTCGGTGCATTCACGTACTGCCTGGGAGCACGCCACTCTCCTCCTTGATTGTTTTTGGCTGGGCAACATTTATGTTCATGACATTTATTTCTGGCAAACTCCCTAATTGACTCCCGTGCTGGTTGAGATACTTTTAGGGTGCCTGAGTACCGGCTGGTACTATCCTTTCATTGTAAATAACGGAGGGGAAGGATTTTCATTTCATTTACACTGTGACGGTCAAGGTTAATCTCCACTGGCATCTAGGTTCCCTTCCTGTGGTTTTTGGGTAGGTTATGAATGTTCTGCTTTCATTGAATACCTTAGTTCTATCTTACAGGGGAGGGAAGGAAGGGGCATGTTCATGGTCTTCTTTATGTCTCTAAGCAGGAACGCCTGGGGATTAAGAAAACGCTTGGTCTGTTACTCATTCTACGGTATCACCTGTATAGCTCAACAGGTGGGTGTCAACCATAACGCTGTGTAGTAGAAGGTTGGGGGGCAGGAAGTGAAGTTTCCATTGATCCCCTGCTTTATATATTTTCAGGTGTCCATTTCCAGTTGCCCAGCTGTTCCCCTCCGGACTACCATCTTTTTCCCCCGCTTGATCTCCTTAATAGTCTGTGAATTACAAAGCCAGACTTGGGACGATCTAGAGGTGGGCCCCTATAGAGCATCAATCCAATCCCGAGGAAGTGCTACGATAGGCCTGACAGAAATCGTGAGTGACTTTAACTGATCCCACAAGATTTATAAAGGATGTGAAAAAAACAGCTGGAGGGGTAAGGGACCTGGCACAGTGAGACCACCTAGAGCTGGGTTGCCAGGAAACACAAGACAGTAACAACTGTATCTGGTCCTGCACCAAGATCCCCACTTCCTGCACCACAATGCTTTCATGGTGGAGGATTTGGACCTATTGCTTGACACTGTCCCCAAAAAGAAGTACATATGGATATCGGCCTGGTTAGATCTCTTTTTTGCACAACAACCGAGGCTCAACCAACCTATCACTGTCAGATGAGGGTGAATGGTGAACCCGTTTCAGCTTTGGGTGTCATGCGCCCTTAGGTACTCCCAGGGCGAATTAAAAAAAACACAGAATGATAAATATACAATGTGTCCACGTCGACAAAAAAGTATATCCCAAGGGATCCCCTTTGTTTCGCGGCTAATGAGACAAGTGTGTCAGCAATTAGACATCAAACAAATATGCACTCCTGCCTATCATCCCCAAACAGGTGGCCTCATTGAGAGGTATAATGCCACTCTTAAGAGTACCCTAAAAAACGTCTGGACGTAGAAACCAGAAAATGGGAGGATATGCTTTTTGTAATCCGATGTAAAGTCCAGAAGAGCACTGGGTTTGCCCCCTTCGAATTCCTCTTTACTTTGACCGGCAGCCCCGTTCATTGTTGGATATGGCAAGAGAAGAATGGGAACAAGAAAAGGATTAGACAAAGACCATCTTGGAGTATGTTACTCATTAAAACCCACTTTGGGCAGATCTGAAACATAGTGAGAACTAATCTGGAGAACGCCAAACTATCACACAAAAAACCACTTTGATAAAAAGGCGATGGTCCAGACATTAGCCACTAGGGACATGGTTCACCTAATGATGCCTTCATCGGAACACAACATTTTAGGTCAGTGGCAAGGTCTGTATGAGGTGTTAGAACAAGAGACTCCTGTCATGTACTGTACTGAGACGAACCCTGTAAAGAGGTAACCCAAATATATTATATAAACCTTCTAAAAAATTGGGAGGGACCCTTACTCATCCTGTTTGGAAACCCTCATGTGGAACACCCTTGTATTTTCAATGTATTGATTCAAAACTCCCAGAAAGCTTGAAGCAGGACCTTTAAACCCACATACAAACCCCTTCAGGAGGTAGCTCCCGTATCACTGGCAAGACTGCTGCTCTATATCATGTGATAAATACAACTCCCAGGAAGACAGTGCGTTTGAGACCCTACTGCATCCCTGAAGCCAGCCAAGAGGTCATAGAGAAAGAGGTAAAGCAAATGTTACAGATGGGGGTCATTGAACTCTCCCTTAGCGAATGGAATTCACCAATTGTTTTAGTGCCAAAAACCGATGAGACGGTTCGCTTTTGTATTGATTTTTGAGAACTAAATAAAATCTCAAAGTTTGATGCATATGCCCTCCCCTGAGTGGATGAAATGATAGAAAGACTGGGGAGGCGAAATACATAAGTACTTTGAACTTATATAAGGGCTTCTGGCAAGTCCCATTGTGAGAACAAGACAAAGAGAAACCTTACGGCCAAATTACACTTTTTCTGTGCTTCCTCCATTGCATTTATGGAATCGCAATTTGTGATTCCTTAAATGCAATCACAAAATAGGGAACTGCAAATTTTGCGATTCCTTATTTTGGGAGTGTATTTTTTCTCATACATTGCACACAGCTAAATTGTGATCGCAAACGCTGAAATTCTGCAAATTTTAGCGTTTGCGATCGCAATTTAGCTTGATAAATATGCCCCTCAGGGAAGAGAGATGTGAGTGAGAGTCCAGTGAACCCCTTTACTTATATGGAAAGAATCACGGAATGCCCTGTGCCATTCTGCCTCACTGCCGACATGACAGTGAAAAGAGAGAGACGCATAAGTTTAGACCAGGCGTGACCTGGAAAGAGTCACCAACATTAAAGAAGGATAACTCAAACGCATTCATGACATTTGGGACAGGCTTGACAAATACACCGTCACACATTGCAGTCAACGCCTTCATAGGGAATGGGATCAATCGAGCCGACTTTTGGCTTGTATTCTCCTTCGGGAACACGCCCCTGACATGATTTTGTTTTTGAGGGAGCCCTCTGGAGGCCTGTTCCACTCAGAAGTGGGACTGGCTGCTGTGGGTCCTAAAATCTCATCTGCAGACGGTGTATGCCGCAGACCCCGCAATCTGCGAGGCATCCTATCTCCCTTACCTTCATAACCTGACCCTACAGTCTATCCTTAAATCGGCACAGAAGGAGCTCGACAAACCCTTAACACTGGGGGAGGTACAATCCGCTCTGCAGCACCTACCATGAGCCAAATACCCAGGGACTGACGGGTTCCCTCCAGAGTTCTATCAAGCATTCATGGGTACACTTCCCAGCCTCCTGTTGCAGGTTTACCTCGAGGCATTTAAACACAAAGTTCTCCCACCAAGCATGACACAGGGGGAAATATGCATGATTCTGAAACTGGAAGGGGATGCTCATGAGCCCTCATCATATCGAGAAAATACGATGATTAACACAGATGTTAAAATCTTATGCAAGCTCTTGGCTACTCGATTAGGGACATACATGCCTCACTTGGTCCATGAGGACCAGTGTAGGTTCATACCGAGACGAAAGACAACTATGAATCTGCACCGGCGTAACCATTTCATGATTGAGGTGCGCGATCGGGAGGAACAGATGGTCTTGGTATCCATTGACCTCGCCAAGGCTTTCAACACGGTAGATTGGGGATACCTTCTTGAGGTCTTACGCGCTGTGGGGTTGGGTCCCAAATTTTGTCCCTGGATTCGCATTTTGTATACGCCAGCCCGCGCAAGAGTAAAACTTGGGGGCGCGAGATCAGAAGACTGGCAATTGGGAAGGGGCACTCATCAGGGGTGCCCCCTTTTGCCTTTATTGTTCGCCCTGGCTATAGGACCCTTCGCAGTCTGGGTCAGGACTGACATGGAATAATGGGAAATTAGAATGGGTGACACGAGTCATGTTATCTCCCTATATGCCAACAATGCCCTGGTTTTTTTGGCTTCTCCCCGGGACGCACTACAGGTATTGCTGCACCAGCTAGACAGGTTTGGAGAGGTCTCAGGATTGCGACTCAACCGCGGTAAGTCCCTGATCTTCCCGTTGACGGGACTGGCCTCAGTACCCCTGGGGAACTCACGGACCTGGGGATGTGCTGGAAACAGGTGGGTTTCCGTTACCTTGGGATACAGGTGGCCCCGACGGACACACAGGTGCCGGCCTGGAATGTAGACCGCATAATCACCTCCCTGCAGCAGTCGGTGAAATTTTGGAACATTCTTCCACTGTCATTGATGGGCAGGCTAGCCATCTCTAAGATGGTGATGCTTCCTAGGACACTGTATGTCCGCCAGAACTCACTATGTCCATTACCGTCACGAGTCTTCAAAACCCTGAACATGCTGCTTACATCCCTGCTCTGGGCGGGCCGACGCAGTAGGGTAACTCTTAACACTATTATACGCAGCTATTAAGATGGCGGTCTGGAAGCTCCACGCTTCGACTTATATTATTATGCGATCCAATTACACCATGCGGCTATGAAGATGGCGGTCTGGAAGCTCTACGCTTCGACATATATTATTATGCGGCCCAATTACACCACGCGGCACGTTGGCTGACAGATGCGGACAATTGGGAGATACGCCTTCTCTCCGGCAGGGTGCACACCCAGACACTGCAGGAAGCACTGATGCAGGGCAGGGGGTTGGACGCATCTCTTCCCTACATAGTGCGACATACAGCCAGTATATGGCAGCGGTTTGCGAGAAAGTCTTACGGAAATCACCCTTTCACAAGGAGCTCTCGATCTGGATATTGGCACCCTTCATAGACATGGGACGATACAACCTTGGAGGGAGGGTCGATCTGAAGTTCTTGCCGACCTTTTTGCCAACGAGACCTTCATCACTTACGAACAGGTGGAAGAGAACTTTGGCCTCGGACAGGGCCAATTCCTACCCTTCTGGGGGATTCAGGATGTGGTGAAAATCACCTGGCTACAGTTCCCGGACATTCCACCCCCGACACACACTCTAGATATCTTACTCACATGTGGTACAGGTCGCAAACTGATTTCTTTCCTCTACAAAGCTATGAAACAGGATTTGGCATGGGATTGTCAAATGGTCAGGCAGTTCTGGGTGGAGGTGATGGGCAGTATTGTTGCGGCCACAGGTCTTCAGGTGAAACTTGAACCCTTGAATTGTTTCCTTGTATTTGTCCGGAAGCCCAAGAAAAAGAAACTCCCATATAAGCTCCAACAACTAATGCTAGTGCTCGCTAGGCGCAGGGTAGCTATAACTTGGATGGGGCAGAGGGGCCCAGTAGTGCCCATCTGGCTTAAAGATGTCCGAGAGTGGTCCCTAGCCGGAGAGGCCCATATGAAATTCACCAGAAGGGACGAGAAGCTGCAAGAGGACCTAATTGTTTGGCGAGAAATGTGTACCTCTGGGTTGGCGGAGAGGGAGCCCTCCTCGCATGATACAACTGACAGCGAGGAGAGTGGGTTAGAAGTAGACGGTGGGCCTCACCTTAATGAGGAGCAAGATGACCAATCCCGGTAATATACACACTGGAAGTCAGTGGCATGCCCCTTCTTCACTGTATACGCTCATGAATGATTATATTTCCCCATTGTACTTTTCTTCCCCCGATGCTACCACCTGTCCTACGTGCCATTAATTATGTCAACGGTATGCCTACATTCGCTGTTTCGATGCCAATTTGTTTTTGTATTTGCAAAATGTAAACTGAAAAATAAAGTTTTAAAAAAAAAAAGGGTTACTCTATTTCAAAACAGGCCGGCGGGGTTACCCTGGCAGCGAAGCAATCAAAAAGGAACAAAGGAGGGGCCAAAGAGTCAGAGGACCCCAGAACGAGAGAGGAGAGAAATGGCAAGTAAGTCCACGGGGAGACGGAATCCGGTTGTGGAAAAGCGGAAGATGCGGAGAAAAGGACCAGAGCCAAAGGAGACAAAGTCCTCAGCTTTGACAAGTCCCCGGAGACGTGTACCGAAGAGTGGTGGATGCCGTCGAAGGACGCTGGATGACCCACCGCAAGTCAGGAGAGTTGCACCATAGCGAGTGAGTGATTCGAGGGAGGGATCAGAAGGTATTACAGGGTGGAGACACTTATGCTGCATGCTTGTTCTTCCCTGCTTGTCAAGAGTCTTACTTGAAGTTTCCCAGGTACTTCACAGGAGCAGAATGATGACTTTTCCCAATGCCTCTCTGAGTTTCCCTCCTTGATCCCGAAGAGTTTTTCTTAGGAAGAATGAAGATACTCCCGGGGAGGGGGAAGGGGGATGGGATAGGGAAGTGACAGCCTCGTCTTCTTATCTTGGGTGCCTTCTCTGAACCGCTACTTTTAGCTTTTTTCTTGCGCTTCAGTATATGGACACTGTAACATAAATAAACAAACTACTCAAGTCCAAACAATCATTTAAACATTCAACCTGTGAACTTCCAGTTCCTAGATTTCCGTACCCTTTTTTAGACTGGGCTATGCCTCTCTTCTATAGTCTTAAAGGATGAGCTTTCTTTTATTTATCACCTTACAAATACAAATAACGTTCACTCAGTATTAGGCAATTCTTAATAATTAGCTATGTATTTTTCTCTGTAATTATCTTTCATACCCTTTTAACTCAGCCACTTTGCCATTGTCTAGTTTTGAGCGTAATGTTTCTTAACAGAAAACTAACTTAACTGCTTATTATAACGCCCAACTAAATTGTAAAACTATTTGAGTAACTAAACCTTTTTTCTTTTCTCTTACAGGAACTCAAGGAATGTGGTATGCTTGGTTAGCACAAGAATTCTTGGTGAGTATATTTGAATGCGAAACAATATTTCTTTAAAAACAACTGAAAACTAAGCTCTCTTATTTTATTTTACAGGTGCCAAGGACTGAGGAGAGGTTTGACTGACACAAGACTTTCTGGTAAGTAAACTATTCAGTGTGACTCGCTTTTTAAATTTATTTTAAACAGGACTTACATGACTGGAATTTCTTTCTCTCAATCACAGGACGCTCCGAGAATGACTGGAAGGTCAAACGGAGTTACAGACAATTGGCTCTGGATTCTGGAAATATTCAATTCTGCCCGACGCCTAGTGTTTCCTAACACTACTGCCGTAAATGCTACAACGTATCTCTACTACAACTAACTCTAAACGCAGGTGATGCTGAAGCACTGCTCCTTCTCCAAAAGCTTTGGTGAAGTGCAAACAGCTGTGGGGGAGCACGCTCCTAGAGTGAAGCTCCGGATCTCAGGCTCAAAGCAGGAAGGCTGAAGCGCTGACCTCAGCGCTTTCAGCCATCTTAGTGGAACGTAAATGAACAAGCTCAGTCGTCGAAAACACAGATAATGTATTTCCCTGCCAGAAGTAGTGATGGCCCTGTGGGAGAGCGGGCCGGATAAACAGACATGGAGGCTATATATAGTGGGCCAGTTGGCAAGTTTTATTCAAAACTTAAGTGGTTTTTTTGAATATTGTCTTTTGGGGACTATCAGTGTTCTTACGGGTCTCCTTTCTCTTGTGTGGTTCCTCGTCTCCTACAAGCTTCATGGTTGTTCGGTCTTCTCTGGGGCTGATGGATCTCCCAGGGAGGCTCATAAGAGGAAAGAAAACAAGGAGCCTTCAGTCACCCCCTCAATGATACGCACGTGGGCTATACTGTATCCGTCACCAAACCCGTTCGGTGTTTTGGGAAATGCCGTAAGACAGGACAGGTGGTTCAAGTGAGGTGAGGGAGGTTATGATGGGGCAGGTCTGGGCAGTACTGTGCACTGTGAAAATATAGGGGAGTAAAGAGCTAGGATCTCTAACGATTTCCAAATTCACAATCAATCGGGTCAGATTAAATGTGAGGAAAGAGAATCACACAAAACAAAACCCTGTGTTACACACCCGGGGCCCCCTCCCTTTTTACTTGTCTATCTCCGGCCTTCCCGCTCCCTCTTTCCCCTATCCGCGGTCACTCACCGGCTCTGCCGCAACTCTCCTGAGTTGCGGCCGCTCTCCAGCCTCTGCCTATGGGGACCACCAATCTAAGCACCACGTCTCGTCTTCGTCTCGGGATCATCTTCTTCATTCCACGATTCCACAACCTCCTCTCTCATTTATCCTCCCTCTCGCAACTCCTTCCTCGCTCCGGCTTGTTTGTGCTTGCTGTCGGTGTATCTGGTCTTTTTCTTTTCCTGCGGGGATGTACTTCTGGGGTTAATCCCTCCTCCTTCCTCCTCCGAGACGCATGCACTCCGACCCTGTATGGGCAGAGGACATGGGGAGGGGTTACCTTTACGGAGGCTGCTGTGTTGGATTGCTGGTTCCACGAGGCGATTACCATGGGTAAGCCACCTCCGCGAAACGGATGTGTCATCCCCGGTAACAGGCGTGTCCTGCTCAGCACCTTCTCACAGGCCCCCACTAGGCTAGTCTTTTGTAGCCTCCTGGTTCGATTCCTGGCCTTGACTGTCCGCTGTCACCGTTTTTAATTTGGCCATATGACTGGAAATGTACCAAGACGCTCTGTATTAGCAATGTACCAGGCACTTAGGTTCATTTAAAGAGAAAACAAACACAAGGAGATGATGGACGGCGCACTGAAACTTTTCAGATACAGATCTGGGTTGAATCCATCATCGTTCTTTAGCTCACTTTGCCACCCCAGTTCAGACCCAGCCATATGCAAATCAGTCTTGACCCGGTGCCTATTGGGAACAGTCCAACCCGAACTCCCTAACCAGGTCTTCCCTGAACTGAAAACAAGCATCCTGGAACCAGTTTCAGAGTAAAACTCTGCACCAGCTAGGCTAGCTTGAATCCAGTGGCAAAGTGAGCAAGGGACCCACGTCTGGGCATACCCTGCCAACTTAGGGTGAACAAAGCAAACACAAGGAGATGATTGACAGAGTCTGAAACTTTTCAGACACTCAACCCCAGTCACAAATCTGGGTTAAATCCATCATAGTTCCTTAGCTCACTTTGCCACCTCAGTTCAGACCCAGCTATATGCAAATCAGTCTTGACCCTGTTCCTCATGGGAACAGCCCAGCCCGAACTACCAAGCCAGATCTTACCTGAACCAAAAGCAAGCATCCTGGGACCGGTAGGAGCATGTCGCCGTCGATGTGCCTGCCGTTGCAACTCTGAAGGAGGGGGTCACTGCTGGAACTGTCGCACTGCACCGCATCGACCAAGAGCACCTCGCATCCCCAAAAAGTGCGCTGTGGTCGGAGCTGCTGCCGTCACATCTTGGATGTCGCCGCTGTAGTTGTCGCATTGAGCGGAAGCTTCACGTATCGTGGGAGTAGAGTGTCGCCGCTGGAGCTGTTGCCGTCGCATCGTAAGGGTGTCACCGCTGCAGTCCGCGCATTGAACCGAGAACTTCTTGCATCCCCAAGTAGCGTGCCGCATCTGGAAGATCTTCACGTCTTTATTTATTTGTATCTGATCTTTGCTACATTTCCCATGGCTGCGACATTGCTTGTTATGGAAGCGCAACGTAACTTAAGGTACATTGACGCAGTGTTGCATCCAAGAACTGAACTGAACTAAGCTTAAATCTACCATCTTAAAGTAATAGTATTGTGTATTTTTGTCATTTATGGTCTTGTGGTAACTCTATATAAGTCTACTTATTTTTTATATAAAACCTGTGTGGTGTCCATTTGTAGTGTTGTCACTGGGTTACTGTATGTGGTCACAACTGCTTAACTTACAACACCTTATTTTAAGAGTGTAATCCCCTTATCCTGATTAGAGGAGAGGGTCCCTATTTGCCACACGTACCTACCTGTGCCAACTAGAGACCCCCAAATCTAATATTGGTGGTAAGCGGAAGGGATTCTGAATTTGCATTTGTGACTCATGTATAGTGACTGGTGAACACTACTTAGTGAGTGCAGACCATAAGGATACCACATACTTTTTGGGAGATTCCTTTTTGGATTTTTGTTCTATTTTTGAAAGATGACTGATTCAGTTGTAGTGGAGAGAGCAGAATCCATAGCCTCTACTGATCTTGAATAGGAAGAAGAGAAATTGGAAAGTTACAAAGTTGCACAGTTTAAGTATTTTTGCAAGAAATTCGAGGTTTCCACTGTTGGGTGCACAAGGAAACAAGAATTCTACAAGGCACTGTGGGCCTCGATAGAAGCAAAGAAAACCCCTGGAATTGAGGAGGGGATGACCTGACAATTGTGCAACAGGAAGAGCCATTGGGCTCAGGAGGAAGGAAGGCACCTTCTCCTGCAGGTAGCATTGGTTCTAACAAAAGACTGTCTCCAGAGGAGTTGGAGGACAGAGAGAGATCAAGAAGGCATGAAATGGAGATGACCAAGTTCAATGTGAATAGGCAGCTGGAATTAGAAAATAGAAGATTAAATATTGAGGAAAAGAAAATGCAGTTTGAGCATGAAAAGGTTTTAAGGGAGTTGGAGTTTAAAACCAAAAGTTTAGAAGTGACTCCCTCTAGTGGCAGTATACCGTCAGTATATACAGAAAGTAGAGTGTATATTCCCAAGGATGTGGTGAAGGAGCTTTACAAAAATGATGATATTGGTCAGTTGTTCAGAGCCTAAGAGGTAGCCATGTCTTCCCACCGGGTCACTGAGAGAGATTGGGGAGCGGGGTTGTGGGGAAGGTTCCATAGTGAGGGGCAGGACACATTGTTAGACTTGCCTTCTGAAGTCCAAAATTCATACAGCCACATGAACGATGCATTGATGTCTAGATATGGTTTGACACCTGAACTCTATAGGCAGAGGTTCAGGAAGTGAAAAAAGTTAGAAAACAGTACTTGGGTTGAATATGTCACTTTCTTTTGCAGAGCATTGTATTGTTGGGTAAAGGGCAGCAAGGTTAATGTTTTTCAAGGTCTCTTTGATTTGATTGCATGGGAGCACTTGTCTGATAATTGTTTTCCAGAGCTGCGCCAGCATCTGACAGATAGCAAGCTGACTAAACCTAGGAAGCTTGCTGAGGAGGCGTACAGCTTGGTGAGTACCCGGGTCCACAAGGGTCAAGTGGGAGACTCAGCCAAAGGTGGGCAGGGTCCCCAGCAGAAGAGTGAGGGGGACAAGGGTAAACAGAAGGAGTTCTGCAAAGGGCCCCAAAGGAGTCCCCAAGGGAACTCCGTGAAATGTTCCCAGCCTCCCCCTGAGAGAAAGCAAGGGGCCCCAACAGGTAGTCCTGTTCCCCAGGGCCCCCTGAAGTGTTACAAGTGTGGTGACCTGGGTCATAAGGCGAATGATACCAGGTGCCGCCTGTTTGGTAAACCAGCACCCACTGGTGCTCCGCCCCGGCAGATGGCTAGTGTAGCCTTGGGGGAGGAGATTGATGTCCAAGGTGGGTGGGGTCCCGCACAGATGACCTTAGTCTCTTTAGGAGACTGTGAGATGGTCTCAGAAGCTCAGCTTCCCAGGAACACTAAGAAATATGGGCAGCGAGTGACCATCAATGGTCAAAAGGTGGAGGCTCTTAGAGATACAGGAGCCAGTGTGACAGCTGTTAAGTGTCACCTGGTACCTCAAGAGCAGATTGTCCCTCATGCATTTTGCCGAGTTGTTAACGCCGACAACACAGAGAGTCATTGTCCAATGGCTCAGGTTCCCTTTGAGGGGAGGGGGGGGTCTCTGGTACTCTTCAGGTAGCTGTGAGGCCCGCCATGCCTGTTGGCTGTTTGTTGGGAAATTATTTGGAGAGCTCCTTTGGGAAAAAGTGGAGAAAACAACTCACTTGAAGATGGTTGGACTGCCTGACTGGGCGTGCGTGACCACCCGGTCAATGTCAGCCAGTAGGGGTTCTCAAGAGGACCTGGATCTGAGAGGGAGACTCAGGAACCTGCCGAAGAGAGAAGTGGTGGGGCGCGGGAAACCGGCCCCGAAGTTCCCACTGCCCAGGAGGAGGTAGACCCTGAGGCCTGAGGGGGATGCCTTGGAGCCTATCGGCGAGCAAATCGATGAACTGGGGGACCTGCCTGAGCTGACCCATTGGCAGCAAAAAGGAGGCCCCTCCAAGGAGGAATTTTGCAAGTAGCAGAGAGTGTGTCCTTCTCTTATGGGCTTGCCGCAACAGACTGCAAGCCAGGCAGCAGGTGATCAGTCAGGGTCACACTTTATTTACTGGGAGAATGGTCTCCTGTATAATGAGCCTAAGGTTGCTGAACCTGGGTCAGCCCGTGTGCTGGTGGTACCCTAAAGTTCAGAGCCTTCCTACTGGGGCTGGCTCATGATGTGCCATTAGCAGGACATTTGGTGCAGGACAAGACCTTTGAGAGGCTTGTCACCCTCTTTCATTGGCCTCAAATGCACAACATGTTCTGATTCTCATTGCAGGACTTTTTCGACTTGCCAGGCAAGTGGAAAGAGTGGGAGGAAGCAGAAGGCTCCTTTCCAGCCATTCCCTGTGGTCAGTACCCCATTTGAGCGGGTGGGGATTGACATAGTGGGGCCACTAGACCCCAAGACAGCCATGGGCAACAGGTTCATTCTGGTCTTGGTGGATCATGCCACCCGGTACCCCAAAGCCATACCTCTGAGGACAGTGACGGCCCCCGTGGTTGGACGAGCACTGATGGGAATTTTCTCCCGAGTGGGATTCCCTCGCGAGGTAATGTCTGACCGGGGCGCCAACTTCATTTCCAAGTATATGAAGACCCTGTGGCAGGAGTGCGGTGTAACCTACAAGTTCACCACTCCTTACCACCCCCAAGGAAATGGGCTGGTTGAAAGGTTCAACCGGACCCTGAAGGGCATGATAATGGGTCTTGAGGAACCCATGAGGCGTAAGTAGAACGTCCTCTTACCGTGCCTGTTGTTTGCATACAGTGAGGTGCCACAGAAATCTCTAGGGTTCAGTCCCTTCAAGCTTCTCTATGGACACCCAGTCAGAGGACCTCTGAGTTTGGTTAAAGAAGGCTGGGAGCAATCTCCCAGGAAACCTCCCCAGGATGTATATAGCTACATGCTGGCCTTCAGGAACCAGACTAGGCGTTTCAGGCAACTCGCTGAGGCGAATCTGGAAGCCAGCCAGAAGGAGATGAAGCGCTGGTATGACCAGAATGCCACTCTGGTAGAGCTTCAACCTGGCCAGAAAGTGTGGGTCATGGCCCCAGTAGAGCCCTGTGTGCGCCAGGATAAGTGGACCAGACCGTTTGAGGTTGTGGAGCGCAAGAGTCCAGTTACCTACTTGGGGGACTTGCGGTCTCCTAGGAACCCCTTGAGAGTCCTACATGTCAACCGCCTTAAGCCCCACTTAGAAAGGTCTGAAGTGGGCATGCTCTTGGCAACAGATGCTGGAATGGAGGAGGAGACTGAGCCTCTTTCTGACCTCCAGTCAGCCTCAGAGCAAGATGGGTCAGTGGATGGTGTTAACCTCTCTCCCACCCTGACCCATGAGCAACAGAATGACTGCCGCCAGTTGCTGGGACAGTTTTCTGATCTGTTCTCCCTGGTTCCGGGTGTCACAGATTGGTGCATCCATGATGTGGACACAGGAGACAGCTTACCTGTGAAGAACAAGTCTTTCAGGGTAACTGACAGGGTGAGGGCTTGCATCAAAAAGCAGGTCTCAAAGATGCTTGCGCTAGGGGTGATTGAGTCCTCCAGCAGTCCTTGGGCCAGCCCAGTGGTCTTGATCCCGAAGGCTGCAGCGCCGAGTGCCACACCCAAACTCCGGTTTTGTGTGGACTACAGAGGGTTCCATTCAGTCACGAAGACTGACGCGCACCCCATCCCCAGAGCTGATGAGCTCATTGATCGGCTAGGGGCTGCACAGTACCTCAGCATGTTTGACTTAACGTCTGGGTACTGGCAGATCGCCTTGACTGATGGGGCAAAGGAGATGTCGACATTCTCCACACCAGATGGGCATTTTCATTTCCGTGGTATGCCCTTTGGGATGAAGAATGCCCCTGCCACCTTTCAGAGGTTGGTCAACCAGGTGTTGGTTGGACTGGATGAGTTCAGTGCCGCCTACCTGGATGACATCGCAGTGTTCAGTGCCAGTTGGGAAGAACATCTGCGCCACCTCTGGGAAGTGTTGATGGCGCTGCGGAAGGCAGGCCTCACAATCAAGGCGAGTAAGTGCCAGATCCGGCAGGGTTCCATGGTGTACTTGGGACACCAAGTTGGGGAGCGGCCAGGTGGCGCCCCTACAACCCAAGATTGAAACCATCCTGGCTTGGGAGCCACCCAAAACCCAGACAGAGGGGAGAGCCTTCTTAGGTCTCACAGGGTATTACAGGAGGTTTGTCAAGTGGTATGGCAACATTGTTGCACCCTAGACAGAGCTGACTTTCAGGAAGCAGCCCAAGAAGGTGATCTGGACTGACACCTGTCAGAAAGCTTTTGAGGCCCTAAAAGCTGCCATGTGCATGGCGCCCGTGCTCCTAGCACCCAACTTCTCAAGAGAGTTTATCGTCCAAACAGACGCTTCAGAGCATGATGTGGGGGCTCTTCTGTCACTGATGATGATGAGGGCCTAGATCAACCTGTAGCCTTTATCAGTAGAAGGTTACTTCCACGGGAACAGTGGTGGAGTGCTATTGAGCGTGAGGCATTTGCTGTGGTCTGGGTACTGAAGAAGCGGAGACCATACCTGTTTGGGACTCACTTCCGGGTTCAGACAGACCCAAAGGCCCCTCAGATGTTTGATGCAAATGAGGGGTGAGAATCCAAAGCTGTTGAGGTGGTTTATTTCCCTACAGGGTATGGACTTTAAGGTGGAACACTGCCCTTGTACAGAACACGCCAACGCTGATGGCCGTTCCAGATTTTTCTGCCTTAATGAAGAGAACTCCCAGAAGTTAGGGTAGTTCTCCCCACTTTTCAGCTGGAGGGGACATGTGTTAGACCTGGCACATTGGCGTGGGTCTCCCTTCCATTTTTGCTGTTGCCTCATGGTTTGTTTGCTGGTGTTAGATGCTTTGGGCACTGTGCCACTGCCATCCAGTGCCACAGTGCAAGTGCTCCCTATTGTAAATTGATGTATTAATCAGTGGTTCCCTGTTTGGCTATTTGGTTTACTTGTCAGACCCTAGTCTAGGGCACTGAGTGTGCCCAGGGCATGTAAATCCAAATGCTGCTGGTGGGCCTGCAGCACTGGTTGTGCCACCCACAGAAGCAGCCTTGTGAAATGTGTCTTAGGTCTGCCATTGCAGAGCCTGCGTGCTGTCTGGTACTGTCATGCTGACTGGGCAAGTGCACCCACTTGCCAGTCCCTAAACCTTCCCTTTTCTTCATATCAGTCACCCCTATGGTAGGTCCAAGGGCAGGGTGCATTGTAAGTATAAGGTAGGACAAGCCCTGGTGTGTGTGGCAGGTCCTAATAGTAAATTACAGCCATTTTTGTTTTTCACTATTGCAAGGCTACCTGTTCTCCATAGGCCAGAATGAGCTTTTAGAGTCTCAGAGAACATGGTAGAAATCCGACTTTAGTATGCCTGAACTCAGAATAATAAAATACATCTTTTAGTGAAGTTGGTTTTAATATTCTGTGATTGCAAATACCACTTTTAGAAAGTAGGTATTTGCTTCTCTAACCATTCAAAACCTGCCTCTGCTAGGTTGGGTATTCCTTTGTCTGGTTTTGTGAGTGACAGGGCTGGGGGATTCCAAGAGACAGGACAGGCTGAGTCACCCAGTGGTGAATAGAGAGATCGAGAAAACAGGACTCACACAAATAGTGAAAGAGTTTCAGCTGGCTGAGATATTCCCATCAGACCACCCTTCTGGCGGAGTCTCCCCATATGGGATATTTGTTAATCCATCCAACCAACCGCCCAAACCATCAAATGATGGTGCGGATATGGATGTGGAATAGAAACTCTAGCCAGACTGTTACTCAAAGGGTAGTGCTCAGGGTGTGTGGTGCAGTGCTGTGGTGAAATACTTAAAATTAACGACTCAGACAAAGAATATATTTAATGAGAATTGTCTAAGTGTCAAGGTTAAAACCACGCCTGGTAGCCTGAATATATAACTACACTGTGGCGCTGTGCAGGACAGTCAACATGTTTCAGCCAAATTGGAAATCTATCCGGCTTTCATCAGGACCTAGATAGTAAGCTACTGCAACATGATAAACGTGAAGGTAAAAATAGTAACAAAAATTGTTTAAAATTATATAGGAATAATTATATCTACCAGGAACTTGGAGCCCCAATGTTCACAAGGAAGATGTACATTGTGTCTTAATCCTTTTGAAAAGAAGCACAAGAAAAAACACATATTCACATGTATATCTATGTATTCACAAGAGACTGTACAGACACCACAAAAGCATAAGTAAATTGTATTTAGCTTATTCATGAGTATACTCACTCTTACACAGAAGAAATAACCTATCTGTGAATACTCACCGCGCTTTGCGTGGGAGATGACCTCACCTCACCCGGCAACCGCTCGGGAATATGAGGCCCCGCTCAAAGGTGCAAAAGGAAGAAATAGGCATAAATCCCAAGGTTATATGCCCCAGCTAGTAGCTGTTGCATCCTATCTCTAACTTGTAAAGTGTGGACTGAGTCCATAGTAACCATAGTGATAACCACACAGGAATTGGCAAGTGAAAAGCACAAAAGTTTCTCAATGTCACGAACTGGGTAGTTATTTAATGAAAGTTTGTTTGAGGGCTAGTCAGAAGATACCCAGTACCCAAATGGAGGAGTCCTTACCTGTCCGTTGGTACCTCTCTCTATCGTCCGAGAGGAAGTGGAGGTACCGACTTGGACCGGGCTCCTCCCTTTTATAACGAAGTCGATTGGATAATTAGTTTGTTAAGCTCCGTATCGCCCGCCAAAATAAGGGCTAATAGGTGATTACAAAGCGCCTATTTCACTGCGCATGTGTGTAGTCACCTCATAGTTGTGGCTCATTAAAAGGACTTGCGTAGTTGTTAAGATTTTTACAAAAAGCATGTGCTAGCCCTTAGCGCATGCGCTTAAGAGAAAAAAAAAAAGAAAAAAGCGCCAAGCGTCGTGCAAACGGTGAGGCTGCTAATCCCTAGCGCTGCCGCACTGACGAATGAGCCTTACGGGAAACGATACTGCTAGATCCCTCTGGTGTTGGGAAAAAAGATGGCTGGCAGGTGGTGACCGCTATTGAAATCGCCACAAATTCGGCGAAGGGATGAAGAAACATTAAGACAGTTAAAATAAAAAAACAGCGCATGCGCGGCCGTAGTGCATCATAGGACAAACAAAAAGCTTGTTTTACCTCGCGCAGTCACAATGTATTAAGTCAGCGGAACGCTAACTTAAGGAGACAATAGACCTATTGTGGGTTACCAATATCAAATTTCTATAATTTGAGGGAACTCAGTCATACGTCTGATGTTGTAAAATGGACTGCTTACATCCATACAAACAGATTGTGCCAAAACACAAGTAGATGATACACGATATATGGAAGAAAGAGTCCCTGATGATACATACAATGCAAAAAGTCAAAGTAGAACACCACATATGATTAGGGGGATATTAGACGAATATGTCCGAACAGGTGACAAAACTGAAATATTCCTATCCCTTCAAAAGTACAGACAGAGAGAGGGGTGGATATATAGCAAGGTGCTCAGATGGAAATCCACGGAATCGAATCATTCAATCCTCTACTGTCACTACGGAGCTTGAAGATCCATTTTTTGCTCCTTGATGAATAGAAACTTGGATTTATCACTGATGTGAGGTGGAATGTACGGATGTTCCAAGATCACCCACTTCAAATCCTCTGCTTGATGTTTCATCAACAAAAAATAATTAGTGAGACAAGCGGACTGTTTATGACAGCGGATTGTACTTTTATGTTCGCTAATGCGAACCTTCATTTTCCGTGTAGTGTGGCCAATGTACCTGAGTAAACACGGGCAGGTGATCATGTATATAACCCCATCGGTGTTACAGTTAGTGTGTTTGCGGAGTAACCATGGATTCCCTGTACCTATGTCCACTTGCTCTGCTTTGTATGTCTGAGGGCATGCGCTACAAGAGCCACATGGAAAATGACCACGTACTGGTTGAGTGTTCCACAATGTATTGAATGTTTCTGTAGTTTTTGGTCTAGGTCTAGTGTGGACCAGACTATCTCGTAGACTACGGGCCTTCTTGAAAGAGAACAAGGGTGGAGGAATGTTAGTTTGGGCTATGTTCAAAATATCTCAATGTTTTCGCACTGTCTTTTGAATCTTATTTGAGAGAACACGGAATGTGCTGACAAAGGTCAGCCTATCCAAGGGCTCCTTTTCAGGTCTTTTTTCCAGGAGTGCCTGCCTGTTATTTTTGGAGGCCCCTTTCCAGGCTTTTCGTACCAGATGGCGTGGATACTGCCGATCTTGCAGTTGTTTAGACAGAATGCGGGCATGTTTGTCAAAAAGAGGTTTGGATGAACAGTTTCTGCGAATTCTTATAAACTGTCCTACTGGGAGATTCTCTCGTAAGGCACAAGGATGATGGCTAGTAAAAGCCAAAAGAGAATTCCTTGACATTGGTTTTTTATAGAGTTCGCATTCAAGTTTACCATCTTTGGGAAAAATGAGAATATCCAGGAATGGCAATTCAACCCGGCTAAACTCAACAGTGAATTTAAGATATTGGTTTTGGTTATTCAACCAATCATGAAATGATTTCACCTCTGATGGTGTACCTCGCCAAACCAGGAGGATGTCATCAATGTATCTCTTCCATAGCACCACCTGATGGAAGTAGGGGTTGCTAGGGTTGAGAACATGATTCTGTTCAAACAAGTGAACATAAAGGTTGGCGAGGCTGGGGGCAAAAATACTCCCCATAGATGTTCCTGAGGTCTGAAGATAGATCTGATCTTCAAATTTAAAGTAGTTTTCCATCATTGCCAATCTGGCACACTCCCTGATAAAATTCACTGGAGTGATGCTTTGTAGATCACGTGTGGCAAGAAGAGATTTAATGGCCTTCAGAGTTTCTTCCTGCGGTATGCAGGTATACAAGGACTCCACGTCAAAACTGGCCAATGGGTCAGTCTCAGCGTCGAATTCCACCTCCGGTAAGAGTCTTAGGACATCAGCCGTATCTTGCAAATATGTAGGCATCTCTTTTACAAGAGGCCTCGGGAAGAAATCCACAAAGGTGGATAAGGGCTCCAAAAAGGAGCCAATACCCAAAATAATCGGGCGTCCTGGGGGAGGGCGAGCAGGTTTGTGAATTTTTGGCAAACAGTAAAACCCAGGCATGACTGGTCTGTTTGTGACCAAAAATGTTGCTTCTTGAGGTGTAATCCACCCTTCCAGACTCCCTTCCTCCACTAAGGTCTTAATCTCTGTGAGGAGGCGAGGGGTGGGATCGCTGGCTAGATGTTGGTAAGAGTTAGTATTGTCCAATTGTCTTTGACACTCTTGGCGATAGGTGGCCATGCCCAAAACAACAATGGCACCATCTTTGTCCGCCCGCTTAATAATGACGGATTGATCAGTGGATAGGTGGGCCAGAGCAACTTTTTCTTTAATGGACAGGTTTTGGAAATTGCGTTGGTCCTTGTCAAATAGGGCCATGACATCATGGGTCACTGCTTGATCGAACGTTGTGACTTTGGAAGGGACTTGATGTCCTAATGGAGTAAAAGTGGACTTAGGGCGTAGCCCTGTGTTGGTCGACTGATCATGTCCCTCTACAGACGAAACATTCTCCTGTGTATCAAAGAAAGAATGAGTCTCAAAGGGGTCCCCCTTGTTTGTGGGTACAAAGCCCAAACCTTTTCTCAATACCGACTGTTCATCTGTTGACAAATCCCGTGACCTAAGGTTCACTATTAGGTTCCTGTCGTGGTGGGTGTTGCCTGAGCTACTCTCCGACTCCTGGTGTTGGGGAAGGTCTGCTCTGCTTCCCATTGAACATTCTGTTGTCCTCTTCTTCTTCCATAGTTGCGGCCCCGACCTTGTCCTAAAAAAGACGGGTCGTGGAAGAATTGAGGATGTGGAGGAAATGCCTGCATATGTTGTGCGAATGGTGGCTGAAAGCCCCAGGGCCCTGGTTGCCACCATTGGCCTTGGTTCTGATAAAATCCATGTGTGCCTCTTCTTCTGTTAAAGCTCCGCTGTTGTCCACCTCTTTTTGTTTGTGAAGCCCCTGCACCGGAGTTATCAGAATCGGAATCACGATCTGACCCAGATGAGGGGTAATTGGAGCCATAGCGCCTGCCCCTGTTGTTAAAGTCTGGGGCCACCCAATCATCACTGGTATATGGGAAGATTTTAGTCATTGAAAAGCATGCTAAATCCTTCTTACATTACTCTAGTTTGGAAAGGAGAATGTTATCATTATAGTCTTTGTTGATTGTATTAGTCTCATCCAGTTATTTTTTTAAAACAGGGCTGGTGAGAGTGGTTTTAATTTGTCCCTCAAACACATAGAAGACCGGTCATTTCTACATTTTGTATAATGTCTATGATGTAGGGAAATGAAATGACAGGTCGTTAAATATATTCCCATGACCCTCTTTAAATTTGTTTATTGGAATAGAGAGATCTGCATCTAGATGGGAGGGAGGAGTTGCACCTGAACCTTGAATAGGGCTGTGCCTGCTTCCACAATGCTGGCTCCACCTCCTAGGGAGCGGTCTCTGCGCTGCACACTGAAAGAAGAGAAGGAAACCTGTAAACAAAGTGTTCCAGGACCGTACTTGCCTTCCACAAGGCTGGCTCCAACTCCTGTGGGGTGTCTGATGTGCTTGCCCTGCTCTGTGAAAGGAAAGGAAAAGGCTGGTAAACAGAGTGCTTCAGAACTGGTTTGGACTGGGCAAAGGCCCCTCTCCCCTCAGAGAACAAAGGATTTTGGGGTAAAAATATTGGAACCCTGATCCCATGAAATTAGATCACTTTGGACTACAAGAAGAAACCTTTACTGAGGAGAGGGACCTGAAGAAACTGAGGAGAGACTATTCCCAAGATGAAGTGCTGCTTGGGGGATTGGCCTGCAGTGGTTGCCTTACTGCCAAAGGAAGGAGAAAGGAACTTTGTGTACTTTGCCTTCAACTTGTGAAGGATCTCCAAGGGCTTGGAAAAGAGTTTACCTCCTGCTGAAGTCTCAGGGACAACAGACTTCACCCCCTAGCTCCCTAGAGTTCTTTGGAAGTGCCTGCTGCTGTTTTAGGCCTTCTTAGGAACTGCGTGTCGCAAGGAGCTGGAAGCGTGACTCAACGAGAAGAAGCGTGTCGCCGTCACCGTGCCTGCCGTCGCAACTCCGAAAGAGGGTGTCACCGCTGGAACTGTTGCACTGCACCGCATCGGAGAGAAGCAAGCCGCAACAAAGAGGAAGAGTGTCGCCGTCGCTGTTGCTTTCGTGGCAACTCGGAAGGAGGGTGTTGCCGCTGTAGTTGCCGCACTGCACTGCATCAGGAGAAGAATCTCGCAACGAGGTCAGAGCGTGTCGCTGTCGCTGTGCCTGCTGTCGCAACTCCGAAGGAGGGTGTCACCGCTGGAACTGTCGCACTGCACCGCATCGACCAAGAGCACCTCGCATCCCCGAGAAGCGCACTGCCGTCGGAGCTGCTGCCGTCGCATCTTGGATGTCGCCGCTGTAGTTGTTGCATCGAGCGGAAGCTTCACGCATCGGGGGAGTAGTGCGTCACCGCTGGAGCTGCTGCCGTCGCATCGTAAGGGTGTCACCGCTGCAGTCCACGCATTGAACCTAGAACTTCTCGCATCCCCGAGAAGCGTGCCACATCTGGAAGATCTTCACGTCTTTATTTCTTTGTATCTGAACTTTGCTGCATTTCCCATCGCTGCGACATTGCTTGTAGTGGAAGCGCAACACACCTTAAGGTACATTGACGCAGAGTGTCGCATCTAAGAACTGAACTGAACTAAGCTTTATCTTAAAGTAATCGTATTGTGTATTTTTTTTGTTTATGGTCTTGTGGTAACTCTATATAAGTCTACTTATTTTTTATATAAAATCTGTGTGGTGTCCATTTGTATTGTTGTCACTGAGTTACTGTATGTGGTCACAACTGCTTAACTTACAAAGCCTCTGAGATAAGGCCTTGCTGCTCGTGCCAAGCGACCAAGGGGGTGCTCAGGGGCTATTTTAGGAGTGTAATCCCCTTATCCTTACTAGAGGAGAGGGTCCCTATTTGTCACACGTACCTACCTGTGCCAACCAGAGACCCCCAAATCTAACAGTGATCTTGGTTCAGTTTGCACAGCCGAATAAAAAGGACTCTGTACAATAAAATAAAGTGTGAAGAGGTACATGGAACAGGTGGTCAATGGTGGGGGCAGAGGACAGCAAATTAGAACAAGCATTTACAATGCAACGGTTTCGCCCTTGGAAAAGTTTGAGCTATTGGCATTGTGAATGACAAACTTTTTATTTATGTGTTGGTTTTGAAAACAGATAAATAAATGGCATTGTCATTTACAATGGCAATAGCTTAATCTCTCGCAAATGCGATTTGTATTGCAACTATTTCAGTTAGCATTTTGCACTACGATAAAAACTGGCTTGTGCATTTACTCCTGCAGAAGAGTATCAAGAGGAGAGTCAGCAGGCGTCCCAGTAGGAGGTAGTGTATTCAAGACTGCGCAATACAATACATGCTCCCTTCCCAACTCACTTGGTCTTGAACGCCCAATCATACACTGCACCACCATACATTGCGACACAAATCTGGACATACATTAAAACGCAGAATGACCAAACGAAACGGACTAAAAAAAGAATAAACCCCGCCCACGGCCTTAATGACGATCGGAGAGGGAAGAAATCGCGGGAACGCCCACGAATCTGGTCCGGCCATGACGGACAGATCTCTGTTCCAATGGCTAACCTCCATTTATGGAGCTAGGCAATGGAAACAGAGGCGGGGACCAAAGCACTCTACTCTTCTCATGAGGTTTTCCCTGCAGCTGCGCAGTGCGCAGCTCGCCAGGGAAAACCTAAAAACAGTAGTCTGGGAGAGGCAGATGCACAACAAAAGAAGGAAAGCAATGTAGGAACAAGCTAGTGTGTGGGTGAAGGAGCCCCAGGCATACTTTGAATAAACATACCTTTATTTGGTGAGTGTTTGTTATTAGATTTGTTTGCCTGGTTAATTTTGGCAAGTGATAATAAAACATGCACAGCACCAAGGACATGAAAGGGACCTTCAAATATGTCCGTTGTTACACTCACTGAAATGTAGCAACCCAAGCAATGTGTGCAGCTTCCGGTGTGATTACAGATTTTGTACAGGTGCAATTTTGCGCCAATATTTCCATTGATTTTGAACCACATTTACAAAGTAATGCATTGCCATTGACTTTCCAGTCAAAATGTATTTTGAGCTGGAAAGGGTCTCTTTTCTCAGCGCATAAACAACTTTGTCCTACTACTACTTTTCGTCAGTTTTGTGTGAAGGCGGTGTTACTGGGGCGTTACTTGCGAGGATCAGTCTAAATCCCATAGGCTTTAATGCAAAGCTTGGTCTAAGAAAGCCAGACAGGGCGCTATGTTAAAAACTCGCACTTTCTTCAAGTAGACACGAACAAAGGAAATGTTTCCATTTCTCAAAAAAAACACATATTGTATGCATTTCGAAGTGCACAGCACACATCTACAGCGCATAAACAACTTTGTCCTACTGCTACTTTTTTTCAGTTTTGTGTGAAGGCGGTGTTACTGGGGCGTTACTTGCGAGGATCAGTCTAAATCCCATAGGCTTTAATGCAAAGCTTGGTCTAAGAAAGCCAGACAGGGCGCTATGTTATAAACTCGCCCTTTCTTGAAGTAGACACGAACAAAGGAAATGTTTCCATTTCTCAAAAAACCCACATATTGTATGCATTTCGAAGTGCACAGCACACATCTAATGAATGGGATGCGCCTAGTACAGATCCTGTCCTTCACAGAGCACACTGGCCTCTGCACTACAGTGCAAAGATGTGTCATTCACACCGGCATATTCAGAGCGCTAGTGCAGGGAATGACTGCAGCAGCAGGCAATCTTCATAGATATGGCTGTGTGGTGTTTTCTTGTGCAACGCAGCGCAGTAAATTTGGTTGTTGCTGTGTTGCAATAAACATTTGTAAATCTGGCCCATAAATTAGCAGCAATTTTGCACCAACAATTGTCATGACTTTTGGAATAACTATCTGGTACACATTATTTATTTTGCATTTTTCAGTAGGTGCCAGTGCCAACTTATCCATTGTCAGACAGTGCAAATAATGACACAAAATGTAGCCAGAGGAGCATAATTGAATACGTCTGAACCATTCCACATCCACCACAATTTGGCGCATGTATGAACTGTGCAAATTGTTGGGGCTGCACTCTGATCACCTGGGAGGTAAAACAGCAAATATTCTGCTAGCACGGAATCCCCACACAACAACGGTTGCATTTGTTATGACGCACTTAAAGCCTGCACGCGCTCGAGTCTTTGGTTTCGCTTTCCCTGCACTTGAATATCACTTCCCGCATAGCGCGTTAATGCCTCGTGGCTATAACACTTCAATGAAGAGCAGTAATGGACGCCGGCTTGTAAAATACAATGGATAGAACATTATTATTACTAATTGCCGCTTGCACGAGGACAGCGGGAGGGGGGGTGCAGGCAGGCACATGGACAGCGGGGGGGGGTCGGGCAGGCACACGGACAGCGGGAGGGGGTGAGGGCGAGCATACGGACAGCGGGAGGGGGGGCAGGCAGGCAACATAAGACTGGATACACAATGCGAGCTGGAAAAGGCACGGACAGCGGGAGGGAGAGGCGGGCAGGCAACATAAGACGAGAAACATACAAAGTGAAAACACATTTATAAACAAAATGCTCCTTACCTGATCGCTTCATGGGAACTCAAATCTTGCAGCCAACTCCACCAACAAACACTTGTAAAAAGAAGAAAACAGGCCGACTCGAAAAAAAAAAATAACACACACCCACCGCCGCGATGACGATCAGAAGTGGGTGGAGAGGAAAAAAATCGCGGGAACGCCCCCGAATCTGGTCCGGCCTTGACGGACAGATCCTGCTCCCAATGGCTAGCCTCCATTTATGGAGCTAGCCAATGGGAGCCGGGGGACGTTCCTGAAGCCAATATTGTAAACAATAGATTTCGCCTGTGTGAACTGCTTGCGCAGATCGCCAGGTCGAAAGCTAAAAAGCACATCTGCTGTGGTGTGTGTGTCTGTGTGCGATGTCCTGTCTAAACAGTGCTTTTAGATCTTGTGCGTTTGACAAATTATGCGCTATTTGATGTATGTGCTTTCGTTGGTATACTGGCACCCAGCCATACAATGAATTTGAGAAGGCCTATTACTGAAAAATTGAGAAAACCGTGGAGAACACCTAAGAGTTGTGCAGAGGGTGAACAGTAGCATGGTCTGATTGGATGGTGGGGCTTGCAGAGCACCTGTCGTCCAAGAGTCTGATTTAGTGCTGGGTGTAATGAGAAATATTACCATTTCTGGAGGAGCTGCAAATCGAGAGGAGAGCCCAACAGTGGAACTGCCACCACTAAGCTATCTATGTGTGTCTGGTGTAATCTCCTCTGGTGTTAGCCCTTGTTCAACAAGCTTTTCAGCTGCGCCAAACTCTTGAGCTAGGCCACACAGTTGTATGTGGATTCTCTCTCTTCTGTCTTAGTTTTAATTCTCAGCCGCACCTACTTCCTGTCAGCACTTGACTATCCAGAGAAGAAGCATCTTCTAGGAAGAATCCCAAGGCTATGTTGCATTTTATTTTAGAATTGCGCCATCAGATAATTGGCTTTCTGCTGACTCGCTTAATCAAAAAAATCATCTGTTGGTTGAGCGGATAAATTATACAGATGCTCGGGTCTCCAGCCTTTTTTCTGTTCTGCTGACATATGTGTTTCTTTATAACAAGATGCCGCGGTGCAGTGCATTGCTTTGACAGGGTGATACATAGACCTGATTTCGGTTAAAATAGCAATGTCTGTTTAACACTTTTTTAATTTCAATTTCACCTGCCTTTCAGCTGTGACATGTTACGTTAATGAGAAGCAAAACATAAACATACTTTTATTGGGACTTTTTACAAAATTATAATTATGTTTCCTAGTTTAGTACTAGCGAATACATAAAACACAGCCTTTTTTTGTCACCTCAATTTAAACAGCATTAGCAAAGCCTTGAATTCTGGGTTTAATGTGCTAAAACAGGTAGCACTAGCACTTTGCAGGAGCCAGCAGGAGCAGAGAAGGCTACAGTTGCAAAGTAGTCCTTCATGCAGTAAGCACTAGAGTAGGGGTGGAAGAATACACCCAAATATGGCTCAGTAGAAGGCTGTGTGCCGAAACGCGTAGACTGTCCATCTGCTTGCACTAATTGCACTATCAAAATATAACAAAAATGAAATAAAGAAAGTTTATACTGCACCCGAGTCTACAGTGCCGAGTACAAGAACACAAGGAGCGATACGAAGATAAGGAGACCCAATATAAAAAAAAATCTGTGTTGTATAATTAAAAGAAACCATATATAATCCAGCATAATACGCAGTAGATGTGTATAATCTCTCACACCTGTTCTTAAGTAATTACTTCTTTACACCTGTTTACCTTTAAGCTGTGGGGCATCTGAACGTCAGTAGATTTTGAAGCCAGGTATTTTACTGCTAAAATCCGTATTCCCATTGTTAGGCTAGATTCATATTGTAGACCCTAAACTCTCACTATTGGGCAGAACAGACTTCCGGTTCAAGATTCTGGTGTATCCCTCACATACGTGCCCAGCACACATGAGACTCTTCAAACCGTAAAATTTGCTCCGCTCCGTTTCTTTCTGAAGGTTCTTTGGCTACTGTTCTGCAGATTTACATCTTTGTTACGTTTACCTGATATTGTCACACATATACTGTCATAAATATTTGGAAGGACTTAACGTAGATGGCTCAGTGAGATGCATGATTGCTTCTAACACACCCAGCCACGGATCTCCAGGTCACAAGTTATAAAACCAGCAAGGCACACGGACAGCGGGGGAGGGGGGGGGGGGTCGGGCGGGGCCACGGACAGCGGGGGGGGGTCGGGCAGGCACAAGGACAGCGGGAGGGGGTGAGGGCGTGCATACGGACAGCGGGAGGGGGGCGGGCAGGCAACATAAGGCGGGATACACAATACGAGCTGGAAATGGCACGGACAGCGGGAGGGAGAGGCGGGCAGGCAACATAAGACGGGAAACATACAAAGTGAAAACACATTTATAAACAAAATGCTCCTTACCTGATCGCTTCGTGGGAACTCAAATCTTGCAGCCAACTCCAACAACAAACACTTGTAAAAAGAAGAAAACAGGCAGACTCAAAAAAAAGAAATAACACACACCCACCGCCGCGATGACGATCAGAAGTGGGTGGAGAGGGAAAAAATCGCGGGAACGCCCCCGAATATGGTCCGGCCTTGACGGACAGATCCGGCTCCCAATGGCTAGCCTCCATTTATGGAGCTATCCAATGGGAGCCGGGAAACGTTCCTGAAGCCAATATTGTAAACAATAGATTTCGCCTGCGCGAACTGCTTGCGCAGATCGCCAGGTCGAAACCTAAAAAGCACCCATCAGGCCTGGAATCAGTGCTTAATTTGTGCCGGTGGTTTCCGGTGCTCGGCACTGGCACTTAATTGTCAACACCAGCACTTTTGGCTGTCTGCCACATGGTGCCTCTGTTTGCCTGATTTTAGAGATGAGCACAACAACTGTTGTTTATTAATTCAAAATACATTACAAATGACCAATACCTTTTGTCCAGGCTATTCTTATAGTTTTGGGGCCCGGAACAGTCTGAATTGTCATGCTTGTTAGAAGTTGTGTTGATACTGTCGTTGCCAACAGTGGTACGGGCAATGGGTAGTGAGAGCTGCTGTAGCCTCCTACCTAGGGCCCTGGCACATATTGATGTACAAATTAAGCACTTCCCAGAATAGGCCCCGACTGGGAGAGATCTGAGTCAGTCGGAAGGCAGTGTCCTTTTGATTTGTACAGTTGATTCAACGTACACCAGCACACAGACAAGCGGTACAACGTACAGAGTTCCAAGAGGGCATGAGCGTGGCAACCACTTCCATGTTAGTGGGAGAAGGAGGAGGCGGAGCTGAGCATTCCTACAAAAAGAATCATGCAGGAGAGACTTTTTTGTTTAGATCGGTAGTGTTATGACCAGCCCCAAGAGCATATATATATATATATATATATATATATATATATATATATATATCTTTTAGCAAAGACGTTTCAATATAGAAACACGCCGCACACTACTCCGTTTGTTAAATGGTTAGTTTATTTTCTGTAGGTTCCCCACCTACGCGTTTCGGACATGAAGCTGTCCCTGATCACGGTACAAAGGTTTGTACCGTGATCAGGGACAGCTTCATGTCCGAAACGCGTAGGTGGGGAACCTACAGAAAATAAACTAAGCATTTAACAAACGGAGTAGTGTGCGGCGTGTTTCTATATTGAAACGTCTTTGCTAAAAGGTATTGCTGCGAGGGTGTCCTGAACCTTGCCGCCGGCACCAGCTATCGATGCTCCTCTCACTTTGGGACATTTGCTCGTGATATATATATATATATATGTATATATATATATACATATATATACATATATATATATATATGCTTTCCGTATTCAAATTCCATTGGAGGAAATGTGGCAAAAACATCGACTAAACTGTGGAACCCACGGACTGGTTTTTAGGTGCAGGACACTACTCTGAAAAAGTTTCCAGGTGAAACGAAACGCGTCGTAAAGTCCCGAATCATGCTGTTCCTTTAATTAAAATGGCATATAATGAAGTCACGTGTGCGACTCAGCTTCTTTCGATGAGGAGAGAGGGTTTGAACATATATATATATATATATATATATATATATATATATATATATATATATATATATATATATATATATAAAAAGAAAGATGCTGCAAAGGAGTCACTTTTATATGAATGGGACTTACTTTGCTTCCAGAAAAACTGACAAATGGAGTTGCCACCTCATGCACCTCACCAACACACCAAGCACAGGCCTAACCACAACCTATATCCTTGCAAACTACACACTGTACATGGTGTCTTTGAACCCGAGGCAATAGGAGCGCTTTGCGGTCTCATCAGGAGCATTAAGCACTATACCGTACCACCAAGTGAATTTAGGGATGGGCTCCCTCAGACATACCCAAGCCATCGTGTTTGTGCTCGGTCTGACCCTAAGGAACAGAGTTCCTCTTTAAGTCAAGGGTGGAGGGCTAAGGGACATGGGAGAGTCATAAAACCCACTGCTCCCGGCCAAATGGTTACCGAAAGAGGAGACATAACCTCTGATGCAAGGGAGCTATGTGGTGTATGCTGAAGGGGTACCAGGATGACCTACAATCATAGCTTAGTCCCTCAGTAAACTACCTTCAGCATATGGAAGCCACCAGACTGTATATGAAACCCATTTAATCTAAGCTTTCTGTGTGAGTCAGTGGGAAGCATAGACCTTGGAGGTACTCTCAGCAGACTCGGAGGGCCAGGTGTAACTTGGTACCAACCGCTGCCCTGAATGAGGATGGCCAAGTAGAAATCTGCACCGTGCACTGGCCTGAGCAGGCCACGTGAAATGCCTCAATCTCAATGGCCACCTGGAACTAAACGTCATGCTTCAACCTGGCAGGAGAGGGTCAGGTGAAACACTGCGCCACCCATTAGTGTCTGGATAGAAGACTGCCCCTCCCCCACCACCAGAGAATCCCTCGCAGGTCTCTGCTCTGCCTCAAGAGATACAGGCGAAACTCTGCATCTTCCAGAGTCCAGGGGCCAGAGGAACTATCCACCACCCAGAGGAGGGAGGGCACCAGCCCTGGTATGAGTGGGAACACTGCAGAGTCCCCTGGCACAACGGAGGGGTGAAACAAAACACCGTCTGGTTCAGTGTCAGGAAGAGCTCTGCAGCACACACAGCCCTGGACGCAAGTTAATTCAGCACCATCCAGGGCCTAGATCCCGTCTAGGATTTCCCTGATCATACCGGGAGCGGATGGGATACCCTGCCAAAGAACCAACAACATGTGTTTGCCCATCTTCCCGCCTTTATTACTTTTGTATTTTACACTTTGTTCCGACACCTGGAACACAAGCAGGGCCAGCGCATTGAAAACTAATGAATCTCATCCAATGCAGCTTTCAAACCCCAAGTCACAGGGGAGAAAAGGGTGCATGTCTTCTGCATCCCCATTCACAGCCTGGAGTACGTTTACACGTATGGCAGTTTGGTCCTAGGCAAACACAGCCGCCAGTGCCACTGCTATGGCCTCTTAGCGCTAAGGGAAGTCCGGAGTCAACAGGAAACAGATCATTTCCAAAAGAAGCCAATATGTCTCGCCTGTGTGAATACTACTGGCTTTAGTCACTGTCAATGCCTTTTAGCCATTTTGTATAACAGCACAGCTGCTGTTTAGCCTGTCCACATCATAGCATTTTTTTTTATCTGGCTGGAGTGGTGGGACATGCAACACAACAAAGTTTGGAAGGGATGGTGCAAGTAACATAATACAGGGGGGTTGGGAGAGAAGGTTAAAGCAACATCAACTGAGGCGAGTGGGGTAGGTGTGGGCGAGAGACAGCCTGAAACATATGCACTCTTTTGGAGTGCTGCCAGTAAAAGAAAAACTTAGCTCCTAAAGTGCAAGCAGTGAAAGAACACTGGACATGTTTGAGGTAAATTCCACTATACTAAGATCTATAAATGATACAACCAAAAAGGTAAGTATCTAAAGTGTTGAGTCAAGTTGAGTTCCAAAATGTTGCAAACAAGTGGTATGTTGTACCAAGGATACATACGGATAACCCAGTCATAGGGACTGTCCATCTTCCAATGTGAACAGCACACTTGAAGGTTATGATGGATCAAATGAAGTTATTTTAAAAGAGCAAGATGTTTTGCTATAATAGAAACAATCAATTACACAACATTTATGTAATGCTAGCTTCAAGATAAACAAAACACAAACAGTTGAGAGTAAAAATGGTGAGGTGCTGAACTGCAAGCTTAATTTTAACAATTAAAAGAAGCAAATGAAAGATAACAAACCTACAGAAACTCTGAGGCCTCTGTGGAAGACCTGGATATAAAGTGCGCCTTTACCTAAATGAACAAAAATACAGATGGAAGTTGGGTGAAGATTCATCAATGATATCCCTTGCTCTGTACAATTTTCTTAAAAATACTTTTAACTCAGATGACATACCCTTTCCTCGTTCTTAAGATTGGTTGCCTTCTGTAAAAACTGCAGTCCACATTCAATACAGACTGCGAAAACCCTTCCCTAAAGAAGAATGAAACCGCCTCAAGGCAGAATGACCTCATCCCTCTTGAATCAAAGGGCGCAGATAACCCTGATGACCTCAAGCTGGCATTTTCTTGATATGCCAGACCTCCTCCTAAACATTATTAATTTAACCTTCTTGACCAAATAGCAGAGGACCCCTATAGACCCAGATCTTGTAGCAGGATGTCTCAAAGGACAATTTGTCTTACGGGCATCGCAAACTGCACTTTATCGACTGAACAGTGCAGATCAATTCTCCTGCAAACAGACCCAAAATGATGTGATCTACCCATCAAAGAAGCAGGCAAAATAATTGATGGTATGCTATTTGAGGTACCCCTTCTCAAGGATGTCACTAAATTTGTCAGTACTGTCACCTCACTAAACAAAGCTCAGGCAACCCTGGAGAAAGTCTTCAATCAAAACCTTTATAACAAGGTCAGCAGACGCAGAGGGCACTCAGCTGGTCTATCTTTCTTGCAGCCCTCCTTCGAAGGTTATCCAAGGCATCATGATGGCTAGGGTTTGTACTTTTTAACTAAAGAACTATGGTTGTTTTAATTCTTAATGCTATTTACTTGAAGTTCATATGGCTCCTATTAAAATAAACAAAGTTGTTAAAATAAAGCAGGATAGAGTAGACAGTTTCCTCACATTAAATGTCAGTTGATCAAAAAGCAACTGCTATTCAACACAGAACATCAAAACATGAAGCAAATAGTGTAGTCTTATCTAAGAGAGAGAAATGGCAAATCCTACTACCAGCCTAGGTTTAAGGTGTTTTTTGTAGACAAAAACTACAGCAAATGCTATGTGTTGCAGGGGCACCCTTGATAAAGCCAGATCAGGCCATATGGACATTTCTATGTCCAGACCAGAGGCTTTGCATTATTTAACCTCCTTACTTATTTATTTTAACAGCAGCCATATTGGACGTATAGTAAATAGCATTAGGAATTACAACACCCATAAATCTTAAGTAAAAAACAACAAATTCCAGAATATGATATTATCTAATCACAGTCCCATGTATGGTATAAACACTCATCAAAGCTGGAACCCCTCCTCTTTCCTGCTGCTCATGCAGCCATGATAAGTACATTTTTTCTATTTATATTTCAAATGTTTTATGCTGCTTTTGTGTATTATCTTTGGTACACTAAGGAGCGGAGTTGTGCTTATTTACTTTGGCAATGTGACTCCCTTCTTGCTATTTTTATTTCTATTGTGTTTACCAAGCAGGGTTATGTGCTCTATTCTCATTTATCAATCCACCTTTCCCTCCTGCTTGCCTTCGACTGACCACGAGCGCCAATTTTTAGTGGTTTACCTCACATGCGCTACAGTCAGACGCCCGGCATTCTGTTCCTATTGCAATTCCGAAGATTCTGCCACTCGGCTTGCCCCAATTACCTCTTCACAGCCTTGTTAAGTTATTACCCATCCAATAGGAGGAGCAAATGTAATCCTGTATGCACCAATTGACGCACTACTCGACAAGGAGCCTGGGCTGCAATAATTTCTGAACAAGGTTTGTAAACCTAAGCAAATTTGTTCTTGTATGCATCATATTTATATATAAATGTATTAGAATTCACCCGAGTATGTAAATGGCAACCCCACCCCTTTCATTTCACTTTCTGGTGGGCAAAAGTGACTAACCCAAAAAAAAAAACTGTGGGTAATTTTTGCAAAGAGAAATTTATTTGATAATGACATATTGGTCTTTAGGAAGTTGTCCCAAGGTAATCCCAGCAATACCATAGCTCTTATTTCCGAAAGAGCTGAGCAATATATATATTCATGATAGGATGATCAATTTCGGACCAATCTATCCCAAACTATACTATCAGGTCCGTTTCCACCTCCTTGGGTCCTTTAGCCCAACAACGAAAGACCTTCTTCTCTTCGATACCAAAGCCTGACGTTCCAGTCCTTCCAACGCCTGGCTCTGAGGATAAAGAAGGCAATTACAAGACGAAAAAGCCCTCCAATGTGACTGCCTTCGAATTTTTTTTAAAAGGCCTTGTTGGATTCTTTGCTCATTAATGCACCAGAGGAAGACGAGGAAGCACTCTCTCATGCCTCAGACACTCTAGACATTGACGAAGACAACTCTGAAGCATTTGAGAGTGATCTGGAGCATACATGGTGCCGTAACCTAAATGAATTAAACTACAGGAAGAATGTGGGGAAAAGCTCATCAACGATGTCCCTTAATCCTTCCACTCTTCTTGAAAATAATTTTGACCAAGAGGACATAATCCACCTTCACTCTTCTGATTGGTTACCTTCTGCAAAACCTGTAGCCTACGTTCAATATAAGCTTCAAAATTCCTTCCCTGAAGCGGTATGAACCCACATAAAGGCAGAATGGCTTCATCTTTCTCTTGAAACACAGGTCACAAATACCCTTGACCTCGAATTAGCATCTTATTGACATGTAAGAACCTCTCGCAAAAAATCTTGATTTAGCCTTCTTGGCCAAATAGCAGGGGACCCCTATAGACCCATATCTTCTAGCAGGATGTCTCAAGGACATTTGTCTTCTGGTCACGCAAGCTGCACACTATCTAATGAACTGTGCAGATCAATTCTCCTGCAAATAGACCCGAAATTATGTGATCTACCCACCAATGAAGCAGACAAAACAGCTGATGGTATGCTATTTGGTGTGCCCTGAATAAAGGAAGTCACTAAAGTTGTCAGTACTGTCACTTCACTATACAATGCTCAGGCAGCCCTGAAAAAGCTTTCAATCAACCTCTTTTTAACAATGCCAGTAGTGGCAGAGAGTACTCAGCTGGTCGATTTTCCTTCCAACTCTGTCAAATGCAAGTTAAGAGGTTTATTCAATAAGCAGAGCAGAGAGTGAAGAGAAGCATCAGGTTAAACCCATACACCTCAGCCACAGCATACCAACTGCCGATTCCACAGCGTGTAAGCTCCTCACTCCACATTCCAGAACTTCATGACCGAAAGGTTCCACTGTTCTAGTCTATTCTACAATGTTCTGGTATTTTCTAAGATGCAGGCAACATGGGTGATGGTCGGATACACATCTCCCTTTTTTCACAAAAGATATTTTCCTCAGATTCCCATCCCAGAAAGAAACACATAATAGTGAATAATGAGTATTTGAAAAAGACAAGCGAAATATAAAAATAAGTTAAGAAAGGATTTTTATTTATGGCTTCACAGAGGTAAAATTAGACATGAGTATCACATTACATTTGTAAAGATAAGTGGAAGTTAATGTAATATCTGTCACTTTATTACTTGACTAAGTAATCTTTGAAGAAACTCAGCAGGCGAGTCACCAGTCCACTTGATCTGATTCGAACAGCAGTGTTTTCCCCCTTTTGTATCACAGGACTGTCATTACTATGTCTACTTTCTGACTTGCTTCACTGTTGTTTTGACATGTCACCCCATTGTGTCCAGACCAGTACTGTTTCACAACCCTCCCTAAACACCATATTCTACCATCCTGTGTCTTGACTGCATTGTGAAAGAGCTTTATAACTTTTATGGGCTCAGTACATTTTCACCATTGTTTGTTGCCAGTTGGAGCTTTCACTCTTACCCAATCACCCACTTTAAACTCAATAACCTTGGTCTTATACAATTCATCAAACCTGTCCTTCCTGGCTGCCTGCAACTCTAACTGCTTTTTCCTCCATTGTTGGGCTACATCTACCCTCACCCACATTTTGTGCCATTGTATCCACCAAGAAACTAGTCTAGAATTGGGCTTTCTACTCTTTAACAACTCAATGGGAGTCCTATATGTTGACTAATGAGGAGTTAAGCGATAAGCCTCTATTCGCCTCCACACTTCCCCTTTTCAGCGCAACCCATTAGCTCTTGTCAGCTGAATTGCCTTTTTGAGTGTTTTGTTAAATCTTTCTACTGCCTCATTGGTTTCTCAGTGATACAGGGCACTACGTTTGTGTGTTATTCCATTGCAGTACATACATTTCTTCATTTCTCGGGAACAAAACAGAACACCATTGTCAGTTAAAAGGGTGTTGAGTAGTCCCTCTTGAAAGAAGAACCCCTTGTATGAAGTTTATAACTGAGGTCGCGAGAAGTAGAACTCTCCATCATATCATGGATTGTCCGTGGTATCAACCCACGGAAAGGAAAACAAATACTCTATTTAAATAGGCACGACATTAAGGTAGCCTTTCTACAAGAGACTCACTTATCACCTCACAACGACCCAGTCTTTGCCAAACAGTGAGGCTCCCATTGGTACTTCTACTGTTATAGCTCAAATTCCCGGGGTAGCTGCATATCGATACATAAAAATGTCCTGCTCTTCATGCAAACCCACTACTCAGACCCAAATAGCAGATATCAACTCCCCACACTCAATTTGGACCAGACTGGACTATTGGTTCCTAACAACAAACGCCAACCAATAGATATCTGAAATGTCAATCCTACCCAGGACGTTGTCTGATCACAGTCCAGTTCTGCTTCAATTAGCAATACTGTGTACGTGCCATGCAGCCTACAGCTGGAGGTTCCGGGGAGAAGCTTTACAGGACCCGGTGTTCCGCAATGAGCTACTAACCTCCATCTCTAAATACTTCACAATGTACAGGGTCATCCCAGGCCACCTATGGGAGGCATTTAAGGCATGCATTTGCAGAATATGTATCTCTAAACATGCAGGTATACTCCACGACATACGCTCCCAATTACAATGAATTGAAGATACCCTATCTGGAGCAGGTTACTGCAGAGGGGGGGCCGGATCGGATGCATCAACACTTGACACTGCTGGCTGAATTTCAATATCTAGCAGACAGAGAGATTGCGTAACTGGGGAAACATGACACTGTACGTTGTTATGGTGAGGAGTAGTGCCCTGAAAACCAACAAACTTATATTGCTAGCCTGTGTTCTGATTCATGGGACACTATCACATGTGGCGGAAACATTCTACAGGAATTTGAGAGATACTACTGAGAATTATATTCCTCCAATGTTGAGGCGACCTCTACTGAGGTCGCTATAAACCTCGAGGAAATAACAATTGTATGGCTATTAAACGGCCAGAGAGAATTACTTAGTGATCCCCTAACATTGAAGGAGGTGACGCAGGCAATCACCACACTGGATGGCTCTAAGGCATCGTGCCTAGATGGCCTGACTGGAGCCTTCTATAAAGCATCTAAGCAGCAGCTGGGCCCACAACTCCTTACCCTCTACAATGAATCCCTTCTTGGAGTTACCACCCATACTCCGAGAGGCAGTCCTGACCATATTGTTAAAACCAGGTAAAGACCCCAGCCGCAGTGCATCCTAACGGCCTTTATCCTTGCTAAATCTAGATAATAAAATACTAGCCAAAGTGCTTGCCACTAGGCTGGCCCTGTTGATGGGGCAGCTTATTTCACCTGCCCAGTTCGGCTTTGTTCCTCAAAGGTTCGACATCCCTCAATCTTAGATTTAGAAAGACCAGGATCGGAGGCAGGGCATTCAGGTCTGCAGCTGCGCGGCTGTGGAAAGAACTCCCGGTTGAACTTAGACAAATAACAGATTTATTGGGTGATAGTGCGCAATACAAGACCGACTTACATTACATTACATCTGTGCACCATCTTTGCGGGACTCAATAAAGTTGCCCAAAACCCGCCAGCGGCTGTGGCCTTGGTGGATGCCGAGAAGGTATTCGATTCACTCGAATGGATATTCCTGAGAGTGATCCTAATTAAACTGGGATTACCCCCACCGTTTCTTGCACTAATTATGCTCTTGCATAATAATCCAACAGCCGCCTCCGAGTAACCGGCGCACTCACAAATGCGTTCCCTGTGCTGCAGGGCACCAGGCACGGGTGCCCGCTATCCCCTATTCTTTTTATTATCACAAGGGACCCATTGGTTAGGACGCTACAAGACAGACATGCTTCACCGTGGACTGCAACTCATGTATGGTCCACTACTGCTATCACTGTATGCAGATGACATCCTGCTATTCATAAGGCACCCACAGGGCAACTTACCCCCACTTATGTAGTAGATAGCTTGGTACGGGAACCTCTTAGGGCTCCATATTAACTGGGCTAAATTTGAGCTCTTTCTCCTTACAGCTACCGCCCAACCGCAGTCTGTGGAATAACCCCTCCGATGGGCTGATGACGGCACTAAATACTTGGGAATACACCTGCATAGAAATAAAGACCAGATACTTCAGTGGAATTATGGCCCAGCAGTGGCAGCACTTATGGAAAAAGTGGACAGAAGGATAAAGTTACCCCTTTCTATGGCAGGACAAGTGGCCATCATTAAAATGGTGGTGGTCCCATGTTTTGCTCTACCTGTTCACAAACATTCCCATTCCGCGCTCTCAGACCTTTTTCTGCAATCTGCATGGCATCCTCCTGTGCCTAATATGGGCGGGGAGATGCCCTTGGGTACGCTGGGACACTAACCCTCCCCTGCAAGGAAAGAGGCCTCGGATCCCAATGTTTCCCTCTACTACCTAACCGCACACTGCCACTATACCTATGACTGGTATCATCCAGACACCCGCATTCCATATGTTCACCTGAAGTCGGCCCAGATGGATGTACTATTACATTCAAAGACCTTGCCGCAGGGTATACCGCTGGGGACTGAGGATATTCAAACAGTCTCCAAGACCAGCTGGGCATGGCGGAGGCTGCGACGCATGTTGGGAAGTGGACCACTCTCTACACCATTATTCCTTTGCACGATAACCCGTGGCTCCCACTTCCACAAGAAGCACTGGTCAACCGCACACTTAAAAGACATTCCTTACTCACCACAGGTGACTTATTCCCAGACGGCAACATCCTACACTTGACAGACAATGCACAAATACAAGGCACCTCCTATAGGGACCTCTTTGTATGCTGGAGACTCCAAAACACATTAAGGTCCTTCATGCCCTCCTACCCGCTCCAACTTGATGATTTCCCACCCTCGACACTTGTCACCACGGCTGCAAACGGCGATCATATGACATCTAGACTTTTTAGGTCTCGCCTAGACGAAAGCAAAAGCGAAGCTTTTGCTGTCTATGCGAGACAACTTATGTTGCCGCTTTTCTGGGAATATTGTGGACATCAGACTGTGACGAGCCTGTCCTCCTGGAGATTGCAGCTCGTGAGCGCGCACGTCGCGTCGCCCTGCCTGCTATTCGCATTCACACAAAGGCTCCCGCACGCATGCGCACATACACACACTCCTCGAACAGTCTCTTCTCTTTGCGCCGCGATGGGGGCGGGACTTCCGGTTGGGGCCGCGCTGTGATTGGCCGGCTGCCCAACCGCTTCCGGGTCGTCGCAGGCAGCGCGGCGGCCCAGCGGGAACTTGTTAGCCAAGTCGTTGACCCCCTGCCCCACACTCTGACACTGCCGCTGTGGTCCTCGGGATGCGCTCAGTGCTCCACTGGACTCGCTTGTGTCAACCTGAAGTGCCATCCCAGTGACTACCAGGCTTAGCCAGAGAGCATCTTCTCAGGGAGCCGTGGTCTCATCTTCAAGGAGACGGGCTCAAAGGATGCAGGTTCAATCCTGATTGTAGGCTGGGGTACCCGGGCAGACTTGATGGTGATTGACCTGATAATTGCTCGGGCAGCGGCACAGAGCGAGCTGAGGCGCACTATCTGATTTGATTTCATTATGTCCTGCAGCGCTTCAACGCGCGTTATGGGAGTCGGTGGAACTGTGTTATATACCGGACTGATACAGTTCAGTGCAGTACTGCGGACACCAGCACTCAAATGCGATCGTCTACCCATGGTTCGTGGTACGTGGCATGGCTGTCAAAGAGGACATTAATTTTTGCATTACTAAACCAAACTGAAGAGCTGGTCAATTTTTCTCCAGTGTTTCCCTTAATAGTTTAATTTGGCTCCAGATTTTTTCAAGAATTATAAAAAACGAGGCAATAAAATGTTATATTATTAATTAGTACAATAGACCACTTCTTTTCCCCAGAATAAGCACAATAGGCCTCAGACTTTTCCACAACAGACGAGTAAAAACTGGGCTCGGATTTATGTAGTATTTCCTATGAATGGAATGGGACAATTATCCTACACAATTATTTAAACTAGGCGCATTGTGCTACATAAAGTTATAACTTTGTAGCATAAACGTTTTCAGAATTTGATAATTGTCCTGCGCGATTCAGAAATTTCAAATGAAAGATTTAAAATTACAAAATTGTCACTGCAGTGGCTCTCAAGGAAGAACCGGTTCCCTCTCTAAAGCAAATTATAGTCCATGGAATTCTGCACCACAGTGTCTGGCAGCCATGTTGCAATTCGAATCCCACAAAAGGTTTCCGAGCCGAGAGCTGAGGCGGTGCTCGGCGGAATGCGGGGCCTGTGCGCACATGCATTAATGCACCATTACACAGACGGTGGCACGTAAAGGCGCTGCCCTCCCCGACTACACACCCCGTGGGGTTCTCCTAACCAGCAGGTTAGAACCGGTTGCTGATCCTTGTTCTCGTTATTGTATTCCTTTTGTCCCCTGTCAGTGCTCGTATTTAATCCGCACCGGGTGTGGCTGCTACGACTGTCATCCTGTACAGGAGGAGTTGGGTGAAAGGTGCGCTGAGCCAAGTACAGATATTACAGGAGCTGCCTGTGCAAGGAGCTATCCCAGAAGGGCTGGGAGAGACAACGACGTAGCTAGAAGTTTGCATTGCTGCTTTTCAGGTTCCGGGGGAGACCAAGGCTCGCATTACCCTTCTATGTGTGCATTTAGTGTGACTTTAAAGCACTTGTACTGTTAAGTTCATATATTTTTTTGGGGGGGGGGGGTCAAGGGTCGGCAGAGACTTGCTTTTTAATAATAGCTCTTCTGTCATTCATAAGCACTGTAAATAGAAAAGTGTTGCCATGATATCATTTATTGGTGTCATTTATTTTGGGTTTCTTTTTAAGTGCCGTTCAACCCAGGCGTGTCTGCGCTTTACATTGAACATCAAATAGTAGGATGTCCCAAGTGTACATTTAATTGTAAGCAGAGTATACCCGTGGCATCTTTCACATTAGTAAAAAGAACAACTGATGGACAGAATACAGAACAATGCCATACATTCACCCCAGTACAGAGATCTGGGCCTAAATCCATCGTTTTTTTGCTCACCATGCCATTCCAGTTTGGCCCCAGCCATATGCAAATCAGTCTTGACCCTGCACCCAACTGCCAGGCCAGGTCCTCTCTGGACTGCAAACAAGCATCCTAGGACTCGTTTCGGGGTTTCAGCCCTCATCAGCCAGGATAGCTTGATTCCAGTGGCGTAGTGAGCACGGTAGGCAGGGGCTAATGGAGGTGGAGTTAGTTCATTCACACACGAGGGAAAAGAGGAGAAAAACACAGGAAGCTTGTCTGTCAGTCCTTCCTCTTTAGATGAAGGTCAACAAGAGAATTACACTTTTTGGAAGAGTTCTAAATAGTTTGACTTTTTTCCTGAAGGACCAGATATTCTCTTGATATCTTAGATCTGTTGGGAGACAGTTTATAATGGTATTTGTGTGTATCTTTCTTGGAGCTGTGCACTCTAGACTGGAATTCTCTAGGCGTCACCGTTCTCCAGTGTTTGCCCTAAATTTATGGCAGTACTTTTTGTTGTTTGACACCGAACCGTCTTCTTCGTGAGACACACTGAACAACTTCCCATATCTAATCCACTATTTACCTTCCTGTTTATACCGTTAGTACTCCCACTTTTATGTAAAACATTCTACTGCCCTGGCGAGGCCTCCTACGATATTTAAAACTGCAAAAGTAAATACAAAAAATAGTTCTCAGTTTATTCATGTTTCAGTTGGCAGCTTTTTAACTCACTGAGTCATCCTGCTCTTCGTGCAGTTGAAGCTAAATGCCTGTACCAGGCCATTTCAGCTAATAAACTAGTTTCTATTTTTCTCGCTTGTGTGTTTGACAACCTGGTTTTTGAACTCTCTAACAAAAGGCTTTTTTTTTTTTGTGCTCCCGGGACAGTGACACGCCCAGCGTCGCTTTTGAACAAGGGTGGGAGTGCCCTTCCTCATAATGTCAGGAGAAATGAATGCTGTATTCTGCAATTCCTTCCTGAGTTCTTCCCAGAAATGTCCTCCTTTACTGCTAATGTGCGTTGTACTGTACTTGCGTTACACAGCTCTTCATCAGGCCTGCCAAATAAAATAAAAAATTCTGCCCCTTTGAGAGGAGGTTGTAATAAGCAGGAATGCTGTAAACTTCATATAATAAAAGTAGAAGTTTATTTCCAAGTTATTCACCCACAATACAACCGCGTCCTGGCTCTCGGAGTTCCCTTCAGCAACTGAGTGTCAGGCTGAGAACCACGAGCCAGGAACTCTAGAACTATTCAAAAGTATACAGACCTAGAGAAAGGCAGCAAGTCATCACATATATATATATATACATGCTATTTCAGAGGTGGAGGGGTCAAGCCTTGAGCCCTTTAGTGTCAAATGGTTACCCTCTCGGGTGATTAGTGCGCTATTCAAATTTACATAACAAAATTAGCATTAATCCTTGGGGTTTCTGAGGGGCCGGGGCCATGGGGAGGGACGTAGCTTTGTACTGAGAAAACGCCAGAGAGCCACCTCCTTCCCACCACAAAAAATTCAAGTATTGGCATAGCCTATTGCTTTTGGGACCTTATAAGTATTTAGTTATGCAGCACAATATCCTTGGTGCAACAACATTAACTGTTGCATGGTTAAACACTTATAAGGTCCCAAAGGCGAGACCTATTGGCTATGCCAATGCTTGTTCATTCATGCAAGGCCCTGGAACTAGACACAACTGCATGCATGGCTGGGGAGGTCAGGGAGACGGAGTTGCGGACCCCACTAACAGATCCGATGTGGAGTTACTGCAGTAAGCAGATAAAGTGCTTTTTCTAATAACCAAAGACATAAACGGATACATTTTAAATACCTTCACCGATATTACCTCTCCCCATCCAACATCGCCAAATTCGACCACACTATATGCGATGAATGTTTAAAATGCCATGCCCCTAGGGTAGACTTTGCACATTTATCCTGGACATGTACAGTGGTGGCTAAGTTCTGGGAAAGCATATACACACATATCTCTGCCATGCCAGACACTGTGGTTGCCCTACTGGAGTATACGCAAATTGTACCCAATGCATTCCGTCGCCTTTTCTCCATAGCACTGTTACCGGGGACGAGGGAGATAGCTCTGAGATGGGCAAGTACCAGATCACCCCCCTCTAAGGAATGGTTAGAAAGCATGAGCAGATGTGAGGCTAGAGGAGAAGAATACGCCAACCTACAGCCCCCTTGCATCCCGCTCCAAAGACACTTGGTTACCCTTTCACATCTATCGTTGTAACCTAGAGCGAAGTGAGGATGCCAGACTCCACCCCCCCTTCTTTTTCTTTTACCCAGTGCATGTCCGCCTCTGCTTTATATTGACTTCAGTATGAATAGATTCCACATTTACAGTGTTCTGGTACATTGTGACTACCGAGAATGTTTTTATTACTGTGTGATAATACTACTATTAGTACTTGTATTGCACGGCCAACTAATGTTGCGCAATGTTGACTGTATTTTCTTTTGCTATGTAAAAAAAATTCAATAGACAATTTTTTTTAAAAACAAGTGTCATCCATTTTTAGGTCTCGCCTGTCAATGCGCTTGCGCATTGAGCTTGCGAGAATATAGGGGCTTATCCATCGGGCGATTCCATGCAGTGCCCGTGATAAGCAAGCTCAATGCGCAAGCGCATTGACATAAAATGCGCGTGCACATGAAAGCCAGCCATCTGCCGCCAGCAGCTTCACTGCCCCCTGCTGCATCAAAGGCTTTTCGGCCGTGTCACATTTCTCCTCCCCCCTCCCCACAGCAATGCCATGAGCTTTCACTTTCACGGCCGTGTCTCTCGTTTCTCCTTCCCCCTTCCCCCCTCCTCACTCGCTCATCAACGGCTGCTCACTCTCCTTCTCCCCTGCCCCCACCCCGAATCACTGACACAATTTCGACCTCCAAAATATCGACCTACAGGAATATCGAGTCAAAAATATCGAGGGCAAGAATATCGACATCCTATCTACAACATGGTAAGTACAAAAATATCGAAAAAATAATATAGATGTTAAAAATATTGATGTTAAAAATATCGTTTTTTTTTTTACATATAAATGTTAAATAAAGTAAATAACACTAATAAATAAATTCTACATAGTTAAAAGTATCTAATAATGTTTAAAATTAATAAATAATACATATATAATAATAAAACATTATTTAAATATATACAGTAAATATATAATATATATGTACTGAACAATAAGTTGTAATATTTATTTTAGTAATTTATAAATTAATAAAATATATTCTAAATTACAAATACATTTACAAACATAAAACAATAACATAAATAAAATGTAAAAAACATACAAAATTAAATATACTTTTAATATTTTTACAATTAATTATATAAAACGTTGGATTGCGTAAGGGTAAAAATTTCTATTCCCACTCCAGAGAGTGCAACAGTAGTGAAAGCTTTGGATAGCGTAGGGGTTAAAATTACTATTCCCACTCCAGAGAGTGCAACAGTAGTGAAAGCTTTGGATAGCGTAGGGGTTAAAATTACTATTCCCACTCCAGAGAGTACAACAGTAGGGAAAGCGTTGGATAGCGTAGGAGTAAAAATTACTATTCCCACTCCAGAGAGTGCAACAGTAGGGAAAACGTTGGATAGCGTAGGATTATAAATTACTATTCCCACTCCACAGAGTGCAACAGTAGGGAAAGCGTTGGATAGCGTAGGAGTATAAATTACTATTCCCACTCCAGAGAGTGCAACAGTAGGGAAGCGTTGGATAGCGTAGGGGTAACAATTACTATTCCAACTCCAGAGAGTGCAACAGTAGGGAAAGCGTTGGATAGCGTAGGGGTACAATTTACTATTCCCACTCCAGAGAGTGCAACAGTAGGGAAAGCGTTGGATAGCGTAGGGGTAAAAATTACTATTCCCACTCCAGAGAGTGCAACAGTAGGGTAAGCGTTGGATAGCGTAGTGGTAAAAATTACTTTTCCCACTCCAGAGAGTGCAACAGTAGGGAAAGCGTTGGATAGAGTAGGAGTAAAAATTACTATTCCCACTCCAGAGAGTGCAACAGTAGGGAAAGTGTTGGATAGCGTAGGGGTAACAATTACTATTCCAACTCCAGAGATTGCAACAGTAGGGAAAGGGTTGGATAGCGTAGGGGTAGAATTTACTATTCCCACTCCAGAGAGGGCAACAGTAGGGAAAGCGTTGGATAGCGTAGGGGTAAAAATTACTATTCCCACTTCAGAGAGTGCAACAGTAGGGAAAGCGTTGGATAGCGTAGGGGTAAAAATTACTATTCCCACTCCAGAGAGTGCAACAGTAGGGAAAGCGTCGGATAGCGTAGGAGTAAAAATTACTATTCCCACTCCAGAGAGTGCAACAGTAGGGAAAGCGTTGGATAGCGTAGGAGTAAAAACTTACTATTCCCACTCCAGAGAGAGCAACAGTAGGGAAAGTGTTGGATAACGTAGGGGTAACAATTACTATTCCAACTCCAGAGAGTGCAACACTAGGGAAAGCGTTGGATAGCGTAGGAGTAAAAATGACTATTCCCACTCCAGAGAGTGCAACAGTAGGGAAAACGTTGGATAGCGTAGGAGTAAAAATTACTATTCCCACTCCAGAGAGTGCAACAGTAGGGAAAGTGTTGGATAGCGTAGGGGTAACAATTACTATTTCCACTCCAGAGAGTGCAACAGTAGGGAAAGCTTTGGATAGCGTAGGAGTAAAAATTACTATTCCCCCTCCAGAGAGTGCAACAGTAGGGAAAGTGTTGGATAGCATAGGGGTAACAATTACTATTCCAACTCCAAAGATTGCAACAGTAGGGAAAGCGTAGGATAGCGTACGGTTCAAAATTACTATTCCCACTCCAGAGAGTGCAATAGTAGGGAAAGCATGGATAGCGTAGGGGTAAAAATTACTATTCCCACTCCAGAGAGTGCAACAGTAGGGAAAGTGTTGGAGAAGCGTAGGGGTTAAAATAACATACTTATAAAAAAAGAAAATTGTTTGTAATGAAAATTTAAACAATTAAATAAATATAAACCATACACAATGGCCATACATAATTTTTAAATACATGATTATCAAAATATTTTTAGCCCAAATTAAATATTAAAAAATACCAATGTATATTATTTAATGACCAATTAATAATTAATTATCAATTATATTATTAACAAAACAATTAATTTAAATACATTATTACTTAATTACATTTAAATTACTTCCCACCATATTCCCCTATTAACCCACTACCCGCAAGAGACCACATTTATCTATTTATGAACTAATGAAAATATTTACCAATTAATTTAAATTACTAACCAATTAATTATAATTATTTTGCAATTATTTCAAATTAATTTATAATTCAAAGTAATTAATAAATAATTAAACATAATTAAATTACTTCCCACCCTACTCCCCTATAAACCCACAACCCGCTACAGAACATATTTATCAATTAATTTAATTTTTTTCAAAATAATTAAAATTAAATAGCAATCAATTAAAATTAATTTATAACTCCTATGAATTAATAATTAATTAAACATAATTAAATTACTTCCCACCCTATTCCCCTATGAACCCACAACCCGCTACTAAACATATTTATTAATTAATCAATTAATTATAATTATTTTCCAATTAATTAAAATTAATTAGCAATTAATGAAAATTAACTTATAACTCCTACTAATTAATAATTATTTAATCATAATTAAATTACTTCCCACCCTATTCCCCTATAAACACACAACCCGCTACAGAACATATTTATCAATTAATTACAATTAATTTCCAATTAATTATCAATTAATTAAAATTATTTTATAACTCCTGCAAATTAATAAATAATTAAACATAATTAAATTACCTCCCACCCTTTTCCCCTAAAACCCCACTACCCGCTCCGGTACTAAAACATATAATTTGCTTATAAATAAATTTATTAATATATAAAAATAATACACATATAATATTAATTATTTTAATCACTTAAGTAACACATATAACACATACATAATAAAAAACAAAAAAATCATACAAATATTGATATTAGTGTCATCGAAATTAGTGACATCGATATGTATGCTATTGATATTACTAACTTCGATATTACTTACATCGATATAAATAATTTCGATATTACTTACCTTAGGGTCGATATTCTGTCCAACGATATTCTTGACATCGATATTCTATACCTTCTAAATTTCTAACACGATATTTTGGTAGGTCGATATTTACAACTCGATATTTTGACTGTGTACCCCCCACCCCATCCGACTTGTTTTCTTTATTCTGAGCCTTCGTGTTGCATTGTGTTACTGAAATAAAGGCCAGCGGCTGTCTTTGGTTAGCGTGGGGGTTTTGTTTAATTATCAACTCACACATACTAGGAACATACACACACTCACATGCGGATTGATCCATTCTCGCAGACCTCGGGTGAGTTTGCTGATTTTATTCTTGAGCCTTCGTGTTGCATTGTGTTACTGAAATAAAGGCCAGCGGCTGTCATTGGTTAGCGAGGGGGTTTTGTTTAATTATCAACTCACACGTACTAGGAACATACACACACTCACATTCGGATTGATCCATTCTCGCAGACCTCGGGTGAGTTTGCTGGTTTTATTCTGAGCCTTCGTGTTGCATTGTGTTACTGAAATAAAGGCCAGCGGCTGTCATTGGTTAGCGTGGGGGTTTAGTTTAATTATCAACTCACACGTACTAGGAACATACACACACTCACATGCGGAGTGATCCATTCTCGCAGACCTCGGGTGAGTTTGCTGGTATTCGCTTCCCGGTGACAGGATTTTGCACCTGTTATGTTATGTTATGTTAAAATATTTATTTAGCGCAACGTACACCGGGTAGGTTTCTTGGCGCTTTGAAGACAGCACTCTATGTTACTGGAAAGGAAATCAGGTAGAAAAGGCCTGACGAAACAGCCATGTTTTCAGCTCTTTTCTGAACTGGAGATGAGAGTGAGTGGAGCGTAATGAGAGGGGAAGGAAATTCCATGTTTGGGGGGCCAATGTGGAAAATCGTGTTCCGCCATGTTTAAGGCGCTTGTATCGCGGGGTGGTTAGAAAATGTTGACAAGATGAGCGGAGAGTACGGGAGGGGGTATATTTCCTTATCTTTTTAGAAATGAACTTAGGACCTTCCCCTAGTAGTGCCTTGTGTACGATACAGCCTAACTTAAAGATGCTGACCTGTTCTACAGGGAGCCAGTGCAGTTGTTTAAGTAATGGCTTTACATGCTGACGGGCCGGGAGCTGGAAAATGAGTCTAGCCGCATGGTTCTGTATTAATTGAAGGCGTTGTAGTTGGTATGCCGGGATTCCTACATAGAGTGAATTGGCGTAGTCGAGTCGTGAGATGATGAGAGCGAGGACGACCAGAGTCAAGGCCTCCGTTGAGAGGAATGGTTTTATTTTTTTTATTTTCAGTAGCATGAGAAAGCAGACCGAGACCACTGAGCTGATCTGGGATTTCATCGACAGGTCCTTGCTAATCTTGATCCCTAGGCTTTTTGCTGAGGATGCAGGTTCAGGCGGAGGGCCCAGGGATGAAGGCCAAAAATTGGTGTTCCAGGGGTTCAACGTTCCACCTGTCAGAATTAGCTCTGTTTTGTCTGGGTTCAATTTTAGTTGATTGGTGTTCATCCACTTACTGATGTAGGTCATTATGGCCTGCAGATTAAGTTCAGAATGACTCGTGGCTTGGATGTTAAAGATTAATTGCAGGTCGCCTGCGTAATTGAACACCCGGACATCCATGTCCTTCAGTGCAGTAATCAAAGGCTGCATGTACAGGTTGAACCGGAGGGGGGATAGCGAGGAGCCTTGTGGGACACCACAGGTGAAGCGGCCTTTTTTTGAGCAGAAGTTACCCAGGCGGGCGGATTGATATCTGTCCGTCAAGAAGGACTGTAACCAGCTTAGGGCCTTGCCCCCAATGCCCGCGCTGCTGACACGGTCGATCAGGATGTTGTGATCGACTGTGTCAAACGCAGCGGACAGATCTAGGAGGATCAGGGCTTGGGGAGAATCAAGGTCAGCTCCAGTACGTAGCTCGTCCATGACGGTCAAGATGACAGTTTCGGTTGAGTGGGCCGGCCTAAAACCAGCCTGATGGGGATCCAAATAGCAAGAGTCCTCGACAAAAGAGCTCAGACATCCTGCCACGTGTGCCTCCAGGGTCTTACTAAGATAGGGTAGAAGAGATATGGGGCGATAGTTGCTCAACACTAGAGGGTTTGCACCAGGTTTCTTTAGGATGGCAAGGATCTCGGCATTTTTGAAAGAGTTGGGGACTGTGCCGCTAAGAAGTGAGGTGTTCAAGAGAGATAGGGGGGGTTGGGACAAGCACTAAAAGCTTCTCGTAGTATGTGGGGTGGGCCGCTATGAAGAGGAGAACCAGATTTAACTTTGAGCAGCAGATTAGAGAAGGATTCAGGGGTGATATAAGGGAAGCAGTTGAAAGAGGATGGGTGGTGACAGGGAGAGGCAGGAGAGGTAGGTGAATTAGAGGCTGGGATGCTGGCTTTTATCGTGTCGATTTTTTCAAAGAAGTAGTGAGTAAGTGAATCGCAGAGTTCCTGAGAGTGCACGGGTTGCGCCGAGACCCTCTCTAGGTCTGTCAATTCATCTACAATTGAGAATATTTCTCGAGTTTTATTGGCAGAATGTAAAATTTTCTGCGTTATAAACTCAGTTTTACAAGAGAAAATAGTAGTTTTATATTCCTTAAAAAGAGACTTATGTAGCAGAGAAGCCTGTCGGTCGCCAGGCAGCTGAGTCTAAGCAGCGGCTATCGGAAAGTGATTTGCCTTGACATTTTAAAGACAGGAATATTGAGACAAAACATTGTGCTCGCCCGTCTGGTTATTAAAGTGGAGATGTCAGGGATCATTAGAGCTAATCTGTCGGGTTCCTCGGCCCCTCCTCCCCTTTGCCTGGGCTGTCTGTGTATGTGTCTGCCCCTGGCTGCATCCCTCTCGCCCGTCTCTTGCACTTATTGATACCGAAGTGAAAGTCTGTAAAATGCATTAGTGGGCTGCGGTGGGTAGTGCGTCTCCCCGTGACGTCACAGACATAAACGTGACCTCCCCGAACTGCGCAGATCAATGAACAGCAGACTGCGTCTCCTGCCCTTTGCCCCTATTAGGAAAACAGTGGTCCTGGGGGGTATGATGTTTAAAAACATTTTTTATCATAGACCAGGCATGCGACAACGATCGCATCTTCTATGAGTGACTCTCTCTGAATTGTTCTACCCAAGCATCAGTCAGTCCAAACTCCATCAGTTTAACAAATACAAACAAAGCAAAGATCGTCGCTTGTGAAATAGTGTGAAATGCAGCGAACTGAATACTTTTAGAGACACATAACTGTTGTTTGCATACCGTGCACGCATGCCCCCTTTGTGCAAATGGCATAGCACATCAAATCACTACGTTAAACACTTTATTCCATGTAGCTGTTGCAAAAGTCATTGGAGGGATTGTCAGCAAAGTCGAGCATCCTTGCCGTGCTCTTTGGCTGCAGATGTTGTGGCGTGCTCCAAATTGACCAATGGCAGTGCGTATTCATAAACACCTCATTTTTTCTCACCCTGCCTGAGCCATTCAATGGAAGGAGTTAAGATCTCAAAAGTCTGTCACTATTTATTACACTAGATGTAATTGGGTTGATTGATGGTGTTTTGAATACAACAGCATTTTTTTCCTTATTGGTACTATTGAAGTGGTTTTTGCTGAGAGAACAGCTTGTACCGCAGGAGAAATGCTGAGAAATCCGCATGTGCCCGCCGGCTTGGTTGCCTTATCCTCTCGCATTCTTTCCTCGCTTAATATAGATTTAAAATGCACTTTGTATCACTGTTGCTGTGAAAATGAAGTGAGCACGGACGAAAAAGGGAGGGCTTTCCTTCTCAGGGAGTCACATTCTTTCCGTGATAATAAAAAAGGTTTAGGATAAATGCTTAAAGTGCTGCTTGAACTGGGTTACAGACATGGATTCGGGAAGTTTGTGGCGATCATGCATTTTAATGAATTTTACAAAAACAGCTCTGCCTTATGACGCATGAAAGCTCACCCTATGGATCATATTACCAAAAAATAACATGAGTGTTTTAAAGTACACGTTCAAAGTTAAAAGTATTGGCATTGTAAATGACAAAGCTATTAATTTTGCTATTTTCAATACCAAAACATAAAAATAATTATCATTTACAAAACCAATAGCTCCAACTTTTCTAATGCAAGACCTATTGCATTTCCAATGCTTGTTATATTTTACTTTACATGTATGTATTGAGATTATATTTCCATTGCTATTGTTTATCACTGTGTTTACGTTTTGCATTTTAGGACACCGTGCGTTTCCGCTCTTGTCAAGTGTGCTCCAATTGCCTTTTACATTTTTGCCTTTACTTTGGCGGCTACGTCGCGCCTTTTTTACGGACTTGTTTAGGAGTGCTCCAGCCTCCCGTTGGTGATGTGCTGACATGCATGCCTGAATTGGTGGAGTGGGGGTAGGGAGTGAGGATGCGTCGGCCACCCAGCCGTGCAGTCCTCTTTCAATTTCCTCACGGACCATGTGCACACATGCCCACCTTATCTCTCTTTCCCGGTCATTCAACACTGCTTTGTTTAATCCGTCAGCACCACGTGAACTATCATCTGTACCCTGGACTCGTGCTCTCCCCGGCGACACCCTGGTTGGAGTTACCTCCAGGGCAGTATAAATTGTTTGTGAGGCTTCTTTGAAGCGCTAACCCTGCGAACCTGAAACAGCAACGCAGCATCCAAAAACTCATTACTGCCTGAAGGCAAACGCCGGCAGATACGCAAAACTCACCGCTGCCCTGATGGCATAATAGCCTCGGCAAGCACCTAAAACCCGCTCACTGCCCAAAGGCATTATAGCCGCGGCAGGCACTCAAACCTCAACACTAACAGTAGGATCTACACGGACAAAGACGAGACTCTCGAAGGAAACATGCTGACAATTCTGCAAACACTACTGACCGCTACCCGCGGCCCATCACTGAGCTGACCATGTGATGCAACCTCAACTGTGACAAAGCGTCACACACCAATAAGACAACCTAAACAGCGACTACAAAATTCCAAACGAATATGGAGTAATGAGGCTATTGCCTCGGTATCCAAAAACTCACCACTGTCAGAAGGTATCTGACAGGAGAAGACAAGAATCAGGCAAACTTCCCTAGAGTGATGTAGGCTGCTCCTGCCATGCTTTATTCTTGATTCGTTGTCTTCCTGGGGTTTTGATAACTATTTTGCACTCCCCCTTTGAAGCTCATTTATGCAAAGGTGATTTGCCTCCCCTGAGGTACTAATGTAACGGCTTGGCATGCTTATTGCTATGCATGATCAATTTGAAAGGGAGATGGACCAATATTACAAAGTACTCGAGGGGTCTTTGGAGTAGGGATTGGTGGAAGTGCTGGACGCTGAGGTCCAAGAGTCAATGAATAAGGCTTTGGGCCCCATTACTCGACACCTGCATGGCTACGTAAGCCAGCATGGATGTATCCGTGCACCCCTTCATTAACTGGTGATTATGCCCCCCCCCCGAGACTGGACAATTTTAAGGGGAAATCTGCAAAGGGACACCACTCTGCGGTCTTCGAAAAATTTCAGATTCCCTCTCTGGGATCAAGCAGATAGTGCTCCACCTTTTAAGCCCTAGTCCGCTTTGCCCAAAACTTGGGGATTCAAATTCTTTTAGCTCCAATAGCTCTAATCGAGACATCTAGGCTGGTCCGAGCCAACAAATGTGCAAGACGTGCCACGACTAGTCTAAGAAGCATCTCAAGGTGAATTCAAACCCTCGGACATCATCTACTTACTTACAGAGCTATCCATCCGAATTTGTCGCAACGTATAACACTCTTGACAAAGACCGAGGGTCTCTTAAAAAGGTGTTCCGCCAATCTTTCATTGGCAGGGCCGGACGGTTTAGAGAGTGTGTGTTAGGCCAGGGTTACCACCAAGGCCTGCAACGTTTTTATTACCAGTGAGGTATAGGTGGTTTACAAGAATCCTCATACACCTCCACTTTCTACCCTTTCCACGCCCTTCGTGGTAGGAACTGCTTCAGAAGAGGGCGATACAAGGGAGCACAAGGAACTTCCCAGGAGTCCAGAGCGACAGGTGAAACTGATTCCTCTCTTAGAGGTCTCTTTGGGGGGCATACCCAGTCTTTTTCTACACAGTTGGCAAAAGTTAACCCAAACCGCATGGGTCATTAAGTCCGTACAAGGGTACAGGTTGGAGTTTTACAACAACCCCTTCCAATGTTCCCCACCCAACAAGATGTATTTTTCACCAATAACAGCAAGATTTCATCACCTCAGAAATTCAGGCTGTCCTAGAGAAAGGGCTATAAGGGTGACCACTTCTCACCTGAATGGTTTTTCCACCTCTATATTTCTTGTAGAGAAGAAAGGGGGTTAGTCAATACTTGTGCTCCCTGAAACACAACGCATGGACAGCTTACTGGCACTTTAGGATGTAGGGCACCCATCTTCTAAGGGATATCCTTCAGGAGAGCGATTGGATGGTGCTTCTGGATTTAAAAGACATGTACTTGACAGTCCCAATGTATTTCTCTCATCGCCATATTCTACAGTTTCTGTGGCGAGGGCATTGCTAAACATTCAAGGTCCTTGCCTCTCTTCAGCACCATGGTGTTTCACAAAGATTATGAGGCTGGTGGTAGAGACCTTCGAGTGAAGGGAGCATGTTTGATCATCTACCTAAACAACACAATTCTTCTGGCCTAAAGTCGTCAGACAGTCTTGTCTGATTTGGAGTGGACAATTCTCCTCCTTCAAGAGCTAGGTCTCATTATCAGTCCCAAGAAGTCGGTTCTTTTCTCAGCTCAAAGCCTGGAATTCCTCTGGTTTCAGGTGGATTCAGTCTTGGTGCATGTAGAAAGGTGGACACCTGACTATGGTTACCCCAGATTTTTTTGCCTTGTGTTTAGCTGGTTTTCGACTTAGTTAGCCTGGGTCCCTGCTAATCAGGACCCCAGGCTATCTGCTCTTTCCTTAAAATGGACTCCATGCACCCTAGGTGCATAACCAATTTGGTACTGGACACCTTGTCAGCCCCTATATAGTGCACTATAGGTGCCAAGGGCATAGGTGCATCCAAGTCCTACCAGGGGTTGCAGCATAACTTTTGCCACCCCTGGCTGGTTCTTAAATTGACACAACTGGCTGATCACTCAGCTGGGGCAAGGTGGTGTAATCACCCCTTGCTTAGATATAGTATACCTATATCTAAACCTATATCTGGACACATATATACCTATAAGTCACTCCTATAGCAGGCCTTAACAATCCTGGAGGCAGAGTGCTTGGTTTTATGTGAGATGGTGCTCTAGCATGAGCTGAGCCTGTCTGCAGCTGTCGGGAACAACTGCCTTAGCTGTTCCGGGATAATGCCATACCATATACTCTTATGTGCATTATAATCCATCGCTGTTATGTGCTAACTTTGGTTTGGCTTTATCAAAACATGTTGTGTAAGGTGTCATACGATTTGGAATACTATCCCCTCGACATTCCTGTCGACCGGGATAGCATTCCACCCTTCTAGAGGGAGAAGACATGTTACTTTACTAAAACGCGGTTAATCCTAACCAGAGCTTCAGCATCACAAAATGGATGCTGCTGCCACCGACACAAGTCTGACCTCCTGCTGCTGACCGAAACTTGGCAGAGGAGGCCCGGACAAAGGGTTTCCTGTCGCAGGGAGGTGCTACACCACCCCAGACAGGAGATAGTGTATTGGGGCAGCGAGGGCTGAAAGAAACTAGACAGTGCCTGGGGAGCACAAGGCTTCCCCTTGCATAATCCGGTCAAACCGGTACTGGGTCACACCAGCCCCAGTCCCAGCGCCACCCTGGACAAAGGGAAAGGGGTGTAACCACCCCCTTCCTGGGTCCCACCCATAGGAGGAACCTAGCAGGTAATCCAGCCCCTAAGATTGGTATAAGAATGGGAGCAGTGCCAACGCACTCAGATTATCCAGACTGAAACTTATGAAACAAAACTCTGGACCCTTCGACAACCTACTCGACGTAGAAGACCGAAGAATCTCCCTTGTGGTCAAGGAGTGACCACCCTGTGCAAACAGGCACCATCCAGCACCTCGACGTTTGCTTTGTTGCAGTTCCCGCCGGAACTCGAGCGACAGAGATCGACAAGACCCAGCGTGCCTGCCTTCTAACAGCCCGATCCACAGTCCCTGCAGAGCTGGGACCCGTGGCGGCGACCTGAAGCGTGGGGCCCGCCATCTTGGAAAGACCATGTGGCGCTGACCGTGCAGCTCCCGAGGCACCCTCGAAGCTGTGCATTGAGTTTTGAGAAGCCCCAGCCCTGAGCCTCTCTTGCACCTAAGCTCACCCCTCTACACTCACCGAGTGCTGCGTGGGGCCCTTCTGCATCTTTTGGCTCAACGCGTTCGTCCGGTCGCTTGCCCGTTGGCTAGAGGGCCCCAGTACCGACGAACCTTTGAATTTGACTGTCTGGTTGCTCCAGACTTGCCCTCGCTCCCCTATAAAGGAGCACCCGCTCTGACCCTCCTGGTCCGAGTAAGAAGCGATCTTCGAATCATGCATGGGTTGCACTTGCCAAGTGTTGTTTGCTCCAATCAGGAAGCCGACACTGCCGACAGCGAGAGCCTTCGTGGGACAGCTCGTGATCCACTCCTGGACATCCTCGGTGCCCCAGAGTCCACGTGGCAGCGGCGACAAGCTACACGACATCAACCTGAAAGCGCCCGACATTGCCTGGTTCCTTCCTGGTTCCACCCTGGTCACTGCTGAGTGACCCAGACTCTGTCCCCTCTGCTTTCAGATCATCTTTATCTTTGATCCACCCTTGGATCACACCGGACACTTCTCTTCACGACGCCTGCAGCATCTTCATCTTCAGGCACCAGCAACCTGCGTGACGAAACCCGACACTACTTTTCACCCGTGCACCCGCTTCCTGTGGGTGAGGTAACTCAGCAACGCCGGTGCTCCTGTACTGGTACACACCTCTAGTATATGTGTCTAAAGTTTCGTCCTTCTAGGTTAAGCGGAAGTCTCCTTTTATAGTAACTTTATAACTTTTACGCACCATTGACTTTACATTGGTGCATGTGTGTGCTTTAAGCGCTGCACCCGAATCCCGCTGGCTCTTCTCGACTTCAGCATTGCTAGTCCCGACTCCTCCCAGCGATTCCTCAGGCCCTAGGCCCAACCACTGTTCGATTAGTGATACTTATACCACTTTTTTAATATATGGTTTGCGTGGCCCCCGCCTCATCCATAATTGTGCAACTTCTATATGTTTAACTGTGCTTTTGTTTAAACGCTTGTGCTTCTAGACTCATAAAGAGTATAGAGGATTATTCTAGTAATAAATACATATATTTTTATAATATATAACTTGTGTGGTGTCCTTTCATTTGATATTACAGGATTGTGATTGGTAAAATAGCTTGGTTAACACGACCTCTTGAGTTAAGCCTTTAAGGCTGCTTAGTCCATGTTACCCTTAGGATAGCTTGTCTATAAGGTTGACTTACAACCATCACCATAAGGGATTGTTTGGACTGATACAAGGTGCCCCCAGAATTGGAGACATCATATAGCAGGCCAACTTCTCACAGTGCAGCTAGTCCTTCCCGCCTCAGAAGGTCCGGAATATCAAGGAGCAGAGGACTGCTTTGTGCAAACCGACGATAACCTTGAGGTTGATAGCACCGCTTGTAGGGCTTCTAGCTTCTTTCCTCCAAGTCATCTTCCTGGGCCCCCTCCGCTGCAAAGCTCTTCAACAGGTCAGGATTCACAACCTTCACAAGGGTCTCCATTATTCGGCATAAGAGGAGGCCAGGACAGATATGCCCTGGTGGTTGGCTCTCATTGAGGCCTGGAACGGCTAAGCAAACTTTGGCTCGGCCCACAGAGGATTATCGAATCGGACGCCAGCCGGTGGGGCTGGAGTGTGAGATGCAGGTCAGTCTCCACTGGGGGCCATTAGCCCAAGTCAAAACTGTCCCTCCATATCGATTGACTGCAACACCTTGCGGGTTCTTTTGCAATACAGAGTCTTTCCCTAGGAAAGATGGACTGTTGCATCTTTCTTCGAAAGGACAATATTTCCGCGATTCAGTATTTGAACAAATTGGGCTGGATGAAATCTTGCGGCGATAGCCAGGGACTTTTGCCACTTTTGCCTTCAGCATCTAATTACCTGAAGTTGCAAAATATCTTCTGGGCCAACGCAATGCAGTTGCAGATTGGCATTCCTGTCACCTCTGGGATTCCAGTGATTGGAGACTTCACCCGAAGATCTTCAACGTGACTCACCACCAGTAGGGCTCATGCTCTGTGGATCTATTCGCCTCTTGCCTCCACCGGCAACTCCCAAGATTCTTTAGATAGCACCTGGATCCGCAAGCTACTGATGCTTTCCTTCAGGACTGGTCTCCTTTCCTGAGCTATGCCTTCCCCATTTATGATGAGTCTCAGGGTTCTTTCCCAGGCAAGGTGTCATGGGGTAGAAATTGTTCTAGTGACTCCTGTCTGGAAAGTGCAAGCTAAGTTTCTGGTAGTCCTCGAATTGGCGTGTGCTTATCTGATATTGATTCCATTCCGCTGCAACCTGTAGATGGACCGAGTGGGGCAACCTCATCCTCGAATACTCTCCGGACATCTCTTGCTTTAGGCATGAGGGCTTCCGGGAGAGATGGAGTCTTCCAGGTATTTCACAAGACGCTGCAGCCTTCATTAGACAGGCTTAGTCAGCTGGTACACATAAACGCTACGCCTCAACATGGAAACGCTGGTCTGGTTGGTGCTGTGAATGGAATGCTGATCCTGTTGGGGCAGACTGCTGTTTATTCATAAACTTTTTATCTTCTTGGTTTCTGCTGGTATGGCCTATTGTCTCCCAGTGGATTGTAAACCCATTGGTGAGCATCCAGTGGTGTGTAAGCATTAAAAGGTAGCCGATTGTTCAAACCCCCTCAGTAGAGGTATTCAGTTTTATGTGACGTCAATATAGTCATTACATTTTGGAAGGATTTGGCCTGATAATAAATATTAAGCATGCAAACAGCTGTCAGCCAAACTGAATATGCTTTTAAAAGTAATATCATGCAAGAAAGTCTCTGATGTACAAGTGTTGGGGCTCACTGGGAGGGTTTTCTCTTGCAAAAGAGTTTCCTTCACTATCACCAGGTTGACGAAATACAATTCCTGGTTGCTTTCTTATCCTGCATTTCCTGATAATAGTAAGCTTTGTGTTGTACGATATTTAAAGACATATGAGGAAGTACCAGTGAGTTCCGTTCTGACATGGGGGGGTTAGTTGTTGATGGTGATACAGAAGCCCTTCAGGCCTGTGGTGGCTGCCACCTTAGCCAGGTGGATACGTTATCTGTTGCCTAAGGCTGGAAATGATATGTCCATTATTGCTATACATTCAGCTAGAGGGGCCATAGTCTTGAAGTCCCTTACGTTAGAATCTGGGTTGGATGATATGCTGAAACCAGCAAACTGGTCCTCCGAATCCACGTTGAAGTCATTTTATTATAAACCTATTGTCGATGTTGCTTCTGTGGTTGCAGCTCAGTTTTGAACAAGTATAATCGGAGCCTATGGTCCTGACATATAACAAAAACATTTCTAGCATTCACAATAAGAATTTTCAATTCTATTAAGGACACAGAGGTGAGGATTATCCCACCCTAAGCTAAATATGTATATGCATTTATACTTTTTGAATATGCTGATTGCTGTTGTTATAAATATCCACCTGTTATTTCCATTTGATTATGGAATTTTTCGTTATGATGGCAGTGATTATTGCTTCGGTGTTCCTTTTCCTCACAGGAAACAATGAGAAGTAACCGCCTCTTGGCCTGAGGTCATGTGGTGTTGGTTGTTCTCCCTCTATTGTTCTTGGCCTCAGCTGATATTTTTTGTCTTCAGTACAGGTTGTGGGCGCCTTGGAGCACGTGTCTTCTAGTCAGATACCTGTTGAGTTCTGAATTCTTTAAGTTGAGGGTCCTCTGTTGTAGGATTCCGTAATGATGGACAGTTATGTGCCAAATATGGGCAAAGAAAGAGGAATTTAGGTGGCGTTTTGGGGTTATATAGGGCTGAGGCTATATAACTGGTACATGTGATTGTAGGTGTTCATGAAAAATTTAGCGTTTTTCAATTTAAAGTTCTGATTGGCTGCTGTATAGAGTAAAGAAAGAGAAGCATAGTCCTCACTTCTGTGTCCTTCATAGAATTTAAAAGTCTTATTACAAGTGCTCTATCAATCAGTTCATATATATAATGCTGCTTGTCACCTGTGCGGGCATCCATGCACTGGGGGGTGTGCTACTGTTGAGGGTTGTCAGTCAAACATCCAGGTTTTTAGGCCGTTTCTGAAGTTCTGTATGGTGGGTGCCGCCTGGAGGTGGAGAGGGAGGCCGTTCCAGGTCTTTCCGGCCAGGTGGGAGAGGTGCGGCTGCCACTTCTCCTTTAGTGAAAATGGGGTATGCGGGCGAGGGAGAGGGAGGCTGAGCAAAGCTGCCTGCTGGGTTGGTGGAAATTCAGTCTGTTGTGGTGGTAGGCTGGCCCTTTGTTGTGCATGGCCTTCAAGGTATGGGTCAGCAATTTGCATTGGCACTTTCTGCGGACACGAAGTCAGTAGAGTGCTTTCAGGTGAGGAGTGACGTGGGCTCTCCTTGGGAGGTCAAGGATGAGCCTGGCCGCCAAGTTTTGAATGTATTGAAGTCTGTTAAGCAGTTGTGAGGCGATTCCTATGTAGAGGGAGTTGCCGTAGTACAGGTGGCTGGTGATGAAGGTTTGGGTGAAGGTGCGTCTGGTGCTGTTGGGGATTCATTTGAATATTTTCCGGAGCATACAGAAAGTGAAGAAGTACTCTAAGGAGACTTTGTTTATCTGTTTCTTCATAGTGAGCTTGTTGCAGAGGTTTCTGGTGTGTTCCATGGGAGTGTTCATGGTGCCCTGTTACGCTGGCCACCAGGAGTTGTTCCAGGGGATGTGTTGTTCCCAAAGATGAGTACCCCTGTTTTATCGGTAATAAGATTTAGGCATTTGTTTTGCAATGAGTCATGCACCAGTGGAAACTGGCTTTAGTATTAGTGGGGTTTGTGGATAGGGAGAGGATGAGCTGATTGTAATCCGCATATGATGTGATGTTTATCCCATAGTATTTAAAGGACATGTAGGTGTTGAGGGTTGCACTCAGTAAAGAACCTTGAGGAATACTGCAGACAGTGTTCTTTGGGCCCGAGGTGTATGGCGGGAAGCAGATGCTTTTGTTTCTTCTGGAGAGGAAGGAAGAAATCCATCTGAGGGCATTTCCTTGTATCCCTATCTGGTGGAGTCCGAGAAAGAGGTTGTGGTGGGAGATGGTGTTGAAGGCTGCGGAGAGGTTGAGGAGGAATAGGGCTGGAGTCTCTCCCTGATCTTTGGCTACTATTAAGGTGGTTTCCATGCTACGATTAGCAGAGAATCTGGATTGGGATGGGTCCAGTGCTTAATTTGTGCCGGTGCTTTACGGTGCTTAGCACCAGCACTTAATGATCAGGGCCGGGGCAACACACATCTGCTGCACATCACATGATATTGGTATATTTACTACTACTACTGGACTCGGCGCTGAGTGTTTTTCTCATCTCCTGAGTGAGTCCCAGTGAAGAGTTTATTTCTCTTCCGGAAAAGGATCCACCCGAACAGAACAATACACCTGTCCCTGTGTGTAACAAGCATTGTATAGAAATATGAATGACATGGCAATGAAGCTTGCTGAACATGGGTCCAACCAAGAAAGTCAGAGAACCAAATAGAAAGTGAGTGGGAGACAAGGGGAGAGAGAAAGAGATAGGTGGAGAAGGGATTGAAAAGGGAGGGGCGTTGACTGGGGAGGGATGGAAAGAGAGGGGAGGGAAGGGAAGTGAAAATGGGGAAGGGAAGTGAAGATGGGGTAGGGAAGTGAAGATGGGGCAGGGAAGTGAAGATGGGGCAGGTGAAGTGAAGATAGGGAAGGGAACCTTAAACTGCAATCCACCTTCGGTGCCCTGATACCTCCTCCTCCCGCCGAACCACCTGTACCCACTTCCATAAAGGTCGATTCACCAAAGTGTCAGGGTAGAAATGGTGACTTAACATGGCCTTGACCTCACTTAAATCACATGGATGCAAAAGGGGTGAACAGTACATCTGTTTTGCAGAAAGGTACCAATGTGTTCTTGGGGAAGGACTGGCTTTTGGAGCAGGGTCCAACATAGAAGGTGTTTGACAATTGCAAGATTCTGTACTTAAAAACACTGTCATTCAGACCCCCTTATGTCCTTTCTGCATTCCCACATCCCGCGATGTCCCAGACATACTGCCATGACTTGCTCCTCTCCCGCCTCCCCGACCCAAAATGCTTTCAATTAAAATGCTCTGTTTAAAAAAAATTATGTTTCTTTTTGTAAAGATTTGCATTTCAAATAATACTAGCCAAAAACTGTAAACTTGCTTTGGGGCTTCTGATGGGAAGTTTTTCTTTCGAAAAATTGTGTTTAAATAAAAAATAAAGATGCAGTAGTATTCTCTTCGTCCTAGGGGAGGAAGGATACGGAGTGGAACACAATAAGGAACTGTAAAAGGGGACTGTTTTATTGTCAAGTTTGGTGCTAAACCAAGCAGCGCTGCCATTTTAGCTCCCATCATCTTGCATTCTACCACGCCTAATCTTGGGATCCTTTAAACTAAAAGTCCCTTAATGCAGATGGACATATCCCAAACAGCCAGGGGTTCATGGACAGGAGATCATGTAAAAACGTGCTGTTTTTGAGTATTCCCTCTGGAACTACACTCAGGGCAGTGGCGGTTCTTCCATGGGGGCGTTTGGGCGCCGCCCCCCCTGCTTTCTCGCCATGCGAGAAGAAGGCAGAAACAAATTGTAGTTACTTATTTATAACTACCATTTGTTCTGCCTGCCCTTCTCGCACGGCGAGAAAGCAGTCAGCACACAGAACTTCCTGGTTACTCGAGCCTCAGGGCAGGGGGGGGTGGCTTGGGGGAGTGGCTTGCCCACTGTTGTTAATACTGACTGTTTGCACAGCCTGAGAGGCTGTCCAAACAGACAGTATCAGCAACAGTGGGCAAGTCGCTCCCCCAAGCCTCCTCCCACTCTCCGTTCTGCAGGATGCAGACTAGGAGAAATGACGCGGTTAGAGCAGCCGGCCGAACCAATCAGCGCCGGCTGCCATGGAGGGGAGGGAGGCTGCCTGCAGCCTTCAGTGACGAGAGCCCACACCACGTCAGACGCAGCGGCGGCATTCAAAATCCAGGACGGCGGGAGTCTGCAGTCTCGGGACTCGAGTCGGGAGTCAGCGGGGGAAGCCAAGGTAAGTTTTTTATATTTATTATACTGTATTTTTAATGCAGTTCGACCACTCATTAACAAGTACCCTGAGAAAAGTAACGATGCAGAGCAGTGCACCTGATTACAAAGAAGTGTCTGAACAGTGCGGGCTAACATTACAGGACCGCTCTCTATTCGGATCCATGGCGGGGGGAGGGGGGGCGCGGGTGTGGAAACTGAGGGGAAATAACTTGGCAGACGTCTGTGTTGCTGCAGCGCTACCGGCTAATTCTGTAAACAAATAAGTGTACTGCGAGCTCTTCAACGAGATTTAATGTTGCAGCTGAACATAGAGCCCCATCCTTTCAAAGACATTATTATTCATTGAATAAAAACCACTTTATGAAGCGCAAGATGACATACCACAATCACCACGGGCACCTTAACGGCGAGGAGCACGAAAAGGTTGTTTATCCAGATTACACATTCCTCTAGACTAATACCCTGTGCTGGGCGCAGCCAGCCTGCATCCGGAATTAAAACTTATGCCCACAGCAGTGGTATGCGTTGCCCCTGGCTGCAGGGTTCCGCCTTTTCACCGGTGTCATTTATTGTTAAGACACAAAATATAAAATAAAAAAATCAAGCATGCTGTGCTGTTGACTGAAATAGACTGGTAGTTGGTGTCGCACATAAAGCGGGGACATTATACAGCTTTTGTTATGTCAGCCTTGAGTGGAGAGCGGGTGCCAATACAGGACAATAAGATATGGACTTTTCTCCACCGCCAATTTTACGCATCACCAATTTCAAATGTCACCAGCCGCCACTGACTCAGGGGTAGAGGGTGGTAGTGGCATGGTCTGTAAGGAAGCGAACAGACCCTTGTACTCATTCCGCCATCTAGTGCAGTGAGCGGTGAAACAGTGAGCTTCCCTGCAGGTTAATTCAAAAGTAGGTAATACTACCGATGACCTGGAGATTACTGAATCCTCTTTCAAAAATGTTTTGATAAGACCAATACATGAAACATTATCAATGGCTTTCTTGCACCCACTGCATAACCGTCAATGGAAAATGTACTTCTTCTGTATGAAATTTGTATTCTAAAAATACTTGCTTTGGGATTATTAAAACAAACCAGGTCTTAAACTTCAGTAAATCATCTTAAATCGGGCAAGACAAAGCCATGTATGCCCTGCCAGTGCCACAGCCGAATAATTAGATCTCTGCATTTACCTATGCATGCCTGGGGCCTATAGAGTAACGTATTGAGGTTCCTGCTTGCACTGCCCTGGAAGACTTTTAGCTCCAGTTTCCTTAAACTATCCCTAGGACACTAAAAAACATGCATAAGGGTGCGTTTATAGTCTGTAAAGAGAAGACTGCAGTGTTGTTCAGTCCAGCAGAATGTATTTATGTACAAACTTGTATGAAATGTGCAATATTCATTTCACTTATAAACGTTTGCCAGCACAATGGCATCACATGGGTGGCCACAGCTTGTGATTCACACTTTGGAATCTTGCACTGCTGTCACTGCTTCCTCTTTGCTCTTTGCGTTAGAGAATTTTTGCTCTTGTTGCTATACCTGTGTTATTTGCTTCTGAAGCCAAAGCGATTGACCTTATGAGGGAGAGGAGTGCGGGGTGAAAAGAGGTGGAGCACTTGTACAAAGATGGGCAGGTTTCAGGATCCCACACACAGTGGTGTGTACAGGTGACTGTGCGTGTTTTTGTCTGAGCGTGTTGCCTGTGTGTTGGTTTGTGTCTGGCTCAGTTGCTTTGAAGCTGAAGGAGGGCATCAGTGAGTTTAGCTAATTTATTTCAAAATTGTGCTTTAAATGCACTTTTGATTTAATCTTTTTCAAAATGTTCACAAGGAAAGGGAACTTCCTATCAAAACCTTACTATGAGGAAGGCTCCCTTGCTGAAATTCAGATTGGGTATTACTTCTGAATTTTAGCAGTACCTGTTGAGGATGTGGGTGGAGCTAATATAGTGTGTGGAGCCAGTGAAGGAAATGAGTGAAGCCAGAGAAAAATAGGTGTGGCCTCCAACACATATTTGGGCACCTGGACTTCATATTTTACAAATTAAGTACTGGATGGGTCCAGAAGGTTGATCTCAAGGTGGTTGGAAATGTGACTGTTTTTGCTGTCTCCAGAAACTTGGCCGGGAAAGATGTCTTTTCAGAATGCAGGGTGTGGTCTTGGTGGTCTGTAAGCCAGTATGCCCCTGATGGTGGACTTGCTGTCTGTGTTGAGTTTGAAGTTGAAGTGTCAGATGATGGGTTTGATGTTATTGGTGGTTGCATTGCATTGGAGGGATCTCTTCGGAGGGATACTGATCTGTCTCTGATTCATCTTCTCCCAGGGGACTCGGGCTGGATCGCTCTAAGTCACGCCCTAGACAAAGTGGTGTACCGTGGTGTGCTTTCTTAAAGAACGAGATGTCCCTGGTGACTGTTTCGGCTCCTCTTTAGGCGGTCACCATGGTGCCGGTCCGGCGAGTGACAGTCCACGGTTGGTGTTCGAATGGGAGTCGGAACTTACTTCCTGGGTAACGATCTTTGATGTACACCTGGGCTCTTGGTTGTATGGTGGACTCTCGGGCTCCTCGCCGTTTGCTGGCTTGATTGTTTGAATGAGCCCGGTTCGCTAGGGTCCTCTCCTTATTTGCTTGTGCAGGAATCCATGTCGGGTGGTTTGGGAGTGTGTCATTCACTATCCGGCCCATGGTTGCTGCACCTGGCGCAGCCTCCGTTGTGACGTGTGGGGTCATCCTGTACTCTCTCAGGAAGCTGTAAATGGCTTTCTCCAGTAGTGACCCATCAGCTACGGCTATACGGATGGTCTTGCTGAGTGTGCGCATGAACCTCTCCTCTTCCCCGTTGGCTTGGGGCCAGCGTGGAGTTATTTTGCGGTGATGGATTCCCCAGCTCTTTAGGTACTCTGCGAACTCTTGGCCATGAAAAGGGGGACCATTGTCCGTCTTGACCACTTCGAAGATGCCATGAGTGGCGATAGTCTTTTCAAATTTGGTAATGACCTCCGTGGCCATCTGGCTTCTTACGATCTCTACCTCCGGATACTTTGTGAAATCGTCAATGATCCCCAAGGCGTAGCGTCCGTCAGGGAGGAGCCCGAAGTTGGCACTCACGTATTGCCACGGTCTCTGAGGGTTGTCTTCAGTCACGACTGAGTGGGAAAGATCTGGCTGCCCCGCCGCTTGACACCAGTTGCAGGCTCTGACGGTTTGTTCTACCATCGCATCCATCCCGGGGAACCACACTTTGGCTCTCAGTCTGCTCTTGATTTTCACTGTGCCCTGATGTCCTCGTGCGCTAGTTCCACTGCCTGATGGGTTAGACTGGCTGGCATGACAAGTCGGGGACCTCGTAGCAGGCATCCTTGGCTGTCGAGGGACAGTTCTTCCTTGACTCGCAGGATGGATTCCAGGGTCGTTCTGGCTTGCCGTGTCCTTCTACTCAGAGAGTCTTGGATGGGGCACCAGTTACCGGACCGGACTGCGTGCTTTGACCAGTTGAAAACATTCATCGCTCCGGGAAGCTTCAATGATGTTGGCTAGGCTCATGGGTAGGGGTCTGGATCTTTCCGTCACCAACCGGACATACTCCTCTGTATCCTCAGCCTCTTCTTTCTCCTTTGTGGTGGCTTCTCGTGTGTGCCTCGACAGGTAGTCTGCCGAATTTGTTGATCCCTGTGATACGATCCCGCTATCCTCCTCGCCAGGACTGGGCCCTCTCGAACACTAACCGCTATCCTCCCCGCAGGATTGAGTCCCCTCGGACATTCCCCTATTCCAGGGACCGGTCCCGAAGCAGAAACCATGACGATTAGACCCCCGCCCTTCTCTGTCTTGCAGGATCCAATCGGAGGATGGTATAAACCGGAAGTACATCTCTCTGACCCCGGAAGGTCCGCCCCCATGGCAGCGCCAGAACAGGGAAAAGCCTGGAGCGGAGACCAGAACGCCGACGGAGCATCGTGGCAGGACACTCGGACTGGAGCTGAAGAAGGAGTGCAGGCGAACGCTGAAGAAGACGTGTGGACGGAGGATTGGTGGAATCCCCAGGAGGTGGCTGAAGAGCAGCCGTGACTCACTGGAGAGTTGCGGCGGACCGTGTGAGTACCAGTATTACCACCGTCTGAGCACGTTAGGTGCTCGCTGTAAATACCCTGTAAATACTCTCTCTTAGCCACAACCGTCGTGATAATTGCACTGTATTGTACTTGTAAAGCACCCCTCACTGTATATAAAGCCCTCCCCCTCACGTCCCTACCAGATACTCTCTCGCTTCAAACCTATGCTTCTCCCTCGATACCTTGCCCCTTCCTCACGGTCTTCTTTCCATCCCCCACCACTCCGGGTGAAGGTAACTGGTACCAAAACTCACTAGAGTCCCAAACAGGACTAACGGTTCCTTATTTTGTTTCTTTCCTCTTATTGCCCTCCAAGGATCCTCCCCGATTCCGGACCTCCCCCACCTCCTCCAGAAGAAGAAACCCCGGACCCAAGACCCGAAGAGGACCCGGACACCCTCCTTGAAACTGTCTTTATTTTGTTTCTGTCATAACTGTTATCTGCCTTGTGTGAAATAAAACACTGGCATAGCCCACTATATACGGCCTCCTTGCCTGCTTTTCCAGCCTGCGGCACCCCCAAGATCACATCTGGTGTCAGAAGTGGGATCCGCTGGAAGCATAGAGGCCGTCGTGAAAAGAATGGCTGAGTCCCAGGAACATTTGGGAAAAATAATGGAACAATTCCTGAAAACCGCGGAGGATGATAGGGGTCAGTTACATGACGTCCTCAAGGGTCAGGGGAACGTTCATGAACAAGCCATGGGCAAGTTAACTGACGCCCTAGGGCAGCAGAGACCAATGACCTCTCTTCCTTCCGTGGTCCTGCAGAAGTACGTACCAGGGGACGACCCGGATAATTTTTTTACCAATTATGAAAGGCTAGCCCAGGCCGCCAACTGGCCTGCTGATAGATGGGGACAATACCTGGGGCCCCTTTTGACCGGCGACTTGCAAGCCGCATATCAACAGGCTAACGTCCAGGGCAACACCCCGTATGAGGATATAAAGAAGTGCATTCTGGAGCGCCTAGGTATAGACGATGAAACCTACAGAGTGAAGCTGAGACAGGCCAAGGAGGGGCCCCAAGAAAATCCTAGGGCCCTCTCCTTTAGGATTAAGGATCTTGCGAATAGGTGGCTCAGACCAGAGGTCTCCTCGAAGGAAGACATTCTCGGGAAGATATACCTGGAACAGTTTCTGACCTCCTTGCACCCAGCCACCCAGCGATGGGTGAGACAACACGCCCGCCTCACCTTGGAGACAGCCGTCAAATTAGCCTGTGCCTATAGCCAAGCCCAAGAACTTCAGCGAAGCAAGGATGAACACTCTCATAGGCCCCACAACGCAACAGCCACTCGACCACACCGACCGTCACTACCCCGGAGACAGGAGCCTTCTCCCCTCTTACCTACACCTGTCCTGTACCGTCCTTCTAGCCCCGGGCCCCAGTGTTATAACTGTGGAGGTTTTGGACACATAGCTCGCGTGTGCCCTCAGAAGGAGGAACCGATGGAGATTGGCCTAGTATGGAGCTATGTCTGCACCACTCCAGGAATGAAATGACACCCCCCACCCCGTTTCACTGCCCTGTGTCTATAGATGGACAAAGCGTCTTGGCTCTAGCCAACACCGGGTGCCGACAAAGTGTTCTCAGACCCCAAGACCTGACCATCCCTGTTGGCCCTCCTACTGGCACGGTAGCCATTCAATGTGTCCATGGGGACACCAAACGATATCCAACTACCCAGGTCCAAGTGCAAAACCCCATGGGCCCAGGAACCAACCTTATGGTCGGTCTCATGCCGGCACTACCAGAACAGGTCATTTTAGGGAGCGACTACTCCGGACTACCTATGCTCCTACAGAACACCACTGACTCCCTGACCCAGTGGTGGAAAGAGGCCCCTTTTTCTCAGGGACTGTCGTCCCCTGTTGCAGATCCCAAACCTCACAAGTCCAACAATCAGAGGAGAAAGGAAAAGAAAGAACATACCAGTGCGTATCCAGCAGTTACTGAGGAACATCCATGGCAGGCAGACAGGGAATTCAGGGCAGCACAGCAAGAGGATCCACTTCTTCAGGAAGCATGGGGAAGGCCCTAGAAAACGAGGATCCCTTGCAAGTAGGTCCCTACTTTTTCAAGAAAAATGGGTTGTTATACCGAAAGGGGGAGGCACAACAGAACCCACAGTTGTTGGTCCCTGGTCCATTCCAAGACAAAGTCCTCCTCCTAGCACACAGCCACCTTTTAGGGGGTCATTTTGGTGATGAGAAAACCAGTCAGGCTGTCCTTGAAAAGTTCTATTGGCCCGGCGTGTATCAACGGATTAAAACCTACTGCCACAAATGCACGGCCTGCCAAAAGCATAGTCGATACCGGACCCCTAGGGTACCGCTGCAACCCCTCCCCATTATTGACGTCCCGTTCAGCAGAGTAGGGATGGACGTCATAGGACCCCTCTTGCCTTCTCGAAGCGGGTGTCGCTATGCTTTAGTCATAGTAGACTATGCAACTCGCTTCCCTGAAGCCATACCCTTGCGTCAACCCACTGCCCAGAACATTGCCAAGGCCCTCATCTCTGTTTTCTCCCAAGTAGGATTTCCCCGGGAAATCCTGACCGACCAGGGCACCCCGTTTGTCTCAGCTCTCATGAAACAAGTCTGTTCCCAACTAGGGATGAAACAAATTAGAACGTCAGTGTACCATCCGCAAACAGACGGTTTGGTGGAGCGCTATGATGCCACATTAAAGCAAACCCTGAAAAAGCTATCGGGTCTAGATGCAAAAAGGTGGGAAGAGATGTTACCGCTGGCTCTATTCGCCATCAGGTGTAAGACTCAGAGCAGCACTGCCTATTCCCCCTACGAGTTGCTCTATGGTCGACCCCCTCATACCCTTTTAGACATGGCTCAAGAGGCTTGGGAAGCGGAACCAGATCGCACACGTCCGCTCCCCGAATATATAGACAACCTGAAAACCCAACTGTCGGTGATCCGGGACATTGTCAGACAGAACCTAGAGAGTGCACAAACCACCCAAAAGAGGCAGTACGACAAGGGCACTAGAACCTGTGTCTTCGCCATCGGTGACTTGGTCCTCTTGATGATGCAGTCTTCCGACCAGAAGCTCCTGGGAGAATGGCAAGGGCCATACACCATCTTACGACAGGTGACTCCGGTTACATATGAGGTGGAACTGGACCCCACTCGGGGTACTTCCCAGATATACCATGTTAATCTCCTTAAAAAGTGGGAAGGGCCCGGTCCGGTCTTGTCCGGATCCATGAGTCTGTCTCCTTTTCCTTTTGACCCCTGCCTTGATCCCAAGTTGACTCCAGTGTAAACCCGGGAGCTCAGAGAAACCCTGTTCCCCGTACAAGGGGTCTTCTCTTCCTTTCCTGGGTGGACCACTATCACAGAACATGCCATAGAGACAGAACCAGGGAAGGTCGTCCGACTGTGACCCTACAGGGTCATAGAGGCTCACCGGACAGTCATACAACAAGAGATAGAAGAAATGCAAAGGATGGGGATCATAGAACCCTCAGTAAGCGACTGGAATTCCCCTATTGTCCTTGTACCAAAACTCGACGGGTCAGTTAGGTTTTGCATAGACTTCCGCGAGGTCATTAAGATATCTAACTTTGATACCTATCCCCTACCTCGCGTCGACGAAATGGTCGAAAGGATAGGCAAGGCTAAATATATCTCCACGCTTGATCTCTGCAAAGGGTATTGGCAGATACTCCTCAGGGAACAAGACAAAAAGAAGACGGCCTTCTCCACCCCTGAGAGGTTGTATCAGTTCATAGTCATGCCTTTTGGGCTTCATGGCGCCCCCGCTACTTTTCAGCGAGCCATGAACCATGTCTTACGGCCTCACTCTCTGTATGCAGGAGCCTAACTGGACGACATTATCATTTACAGTGATAGCTGGGCTCAACACCTAGTACATCTTTTTAACGTCGTCACCTCCCTAGGGTCCTTTGGTTTTTCTATCAACCCCGCCAAAACCACCTTAGCTGCACAAACTGTCAAATACCTGGGGTATCTCCTGGGTGAAGGCCTGGTAAGACCCCAGAAAAACAAAACAGAAGCTATTCGGTCCCTCCCATTCCCTCAGACGTAAAAAGACCTCCGAGCCTTCCTAGGACTCCTGGGCTATTATCATAGGTTTGTTCCCAATTTCTCACAAAGAGCAGCTCCCCTTACGGACCTCTTGAAGAAAACTACCCAAACCGATGTTGCCTTGAAAAACCCCACTCCTTTAATATGGCATGCGTTTACAGACCTAAAGCATGCCCTGACCTCCAGCCCTGTCCTAGTAAGTCCGGACTACTACCTACCCTTCATTCTACAAACTGATGCCTCAGACCAAGGCTTGGGAGACGTCCTATCACAAAGAGATAACCTAGGGAATGAAAAGCCTATCCTCTATCTTAGCAGGAAATTGTTCCCCCGGGAGAAGAACTACGCCGTGGTGGAAAAGGAAGCGCTTGCAATAAAGTGGGCTGTCGAAAGCCTACAATAATATCTGGAGGGCCGTGACTTCATCATATATATACAGATCACGCCCCTTTGGAGTGGATGGCCCGGAACAAAGGACATAACGACAGGGTCCTCCGTTGGTTTCTGTCCCTACAGCCCTTCCGTTTCCGAACATTCCATCGAAAGGGATCAGACCAGGGCAACGCTGATTTCCTCTCCCAATACCCTTTGTCCCCAACCCGTACGGGAAGGACAGCTAGGGGAAGGGGATGTGATACGATCCCGCTATCCTCCCCGCCAGGACTGGGCCCCTCGAACACTCACCGCTATCCTCCCCGCCAGGATTGAGCCCCCTCGGACATTCCCCTATTCCAGGGACCGGTCCCGAAGCAGAAACCATGACGATTAGACCCCCGCCCTTCTCTGGCTTGCAGGATCCAATTGGAGGATGGTATAAACCGGAAGTACATCCCTCTGACCCCGGAAGGTCCGCCCCCGTGGCAGCGCCAGAACAGGGAAAAGCCGGGAGCGGAGACCAGAACGCCGTCGGAGCATCGTGGCAGGACACTCGGACTGGAGCTGAAAAAGGAGTGTGGACGGAGGATTGGTGGAATCCCCAGGAGGTGACTCACTGGAGAGTTGCGGCGGACTGTGTGAGTACCTGTACTCCCACTGTCCGAGCACGTTAGGTGCTCGCTGTAAATACCCTGTAAATACCCTGTAAATACTCTCTCTTAGCCACAACCGTCGTGATAATTGCACTGTATAGTACTTGTAAAGCACCCCTCACTGTATATAAAGCCCTCCCCCTCACGTCCCTACCAGACACTCTCTCGCTTCATACCTACGCTTCTCCCTCGATACCTTGCCCCTTCCTCACGGTCTTCTTTCCATCCCCCACCACTCCGCGTGAAGGCAACTGGTACAAAAACTCACTAGAGTCCCAAACAGGACTAACGATTCCTTATTTTGTTTCTTTCCTCTTATTGCCCTCCGAGGATCCTCCCCGATTCCGGACCTCCCCCACCTCCTCCAGAAGAAGAAGCCCCGGTCCCAAGTCCCGAAGAGGACCCGGACACCCTCCTTGGAACTGTCTTTATTTTGTTTCTGTCATAACTGTTATCTGCCTTGTGTGAAATAAAACACCGGCATAGCCCACTATATCCGGCCTCCTTGCCTGCTTTTCCAGCCTGCGGCACCCCCCTGATCACAATCCCGGTTTGTATTCCACTCGGCAATCGTACCCTTGTAATTGGAGTATCCACTTCTCAATTCTTGGCAGTGGTTTTGACACTGAGCCCTGGAACAGGGGTTTAAGGGGTTTGTGGTCCGTAGATACCGTGAAGGAGTGGCCGTACACATATACATGAAAACATCGGCAGGCCCAATGGTTGGCGATGGCCTTTCTTTCTATCTGTGAGTACCTCTGCTCCGTGTCGGTCAAAGAATGGCTGGCATAGGCGATGGGCGCCCATTCTCCATTGCTCTGAAGTTGAGCCCGCACTGCTCCTAAGCCGTAGGAGCTGGCGTCCACAGCCACATTTGTGGGCTTGGAGGGGTCAAAGTATGAGAGGGTGGTGTCCGCTGACAGGGCTGCCTTCATGTCTCAGAATGCTTTCCCTTGTTCCGGGCCCCACTGCCACGTGGTGGCTGATTTGGTCAGTTCCCTGAGGGGTTTAGTGAGGTTGGAGAGATCTGGGATAAAACGTCCACAGAAGTTCACCATACCCAGGAAGCTTCTCGCTTCCGAGACGTTCGTTGGGGCCGGGGGTTCTTGGACATCCTTCACTTTGTCTGGGTCCGGCGCCACTCCTTGGTTCGAGAATGTGTACCCGAAAAAGCTGATCTTGTTCTGCAGGAATTGACACTTTTCTCTGTGCAGGGTCAGACCGGATTCTTTGATTCTTTGGAGGACTCCCCTCAGCCTCTGGTGGTGCTCTTCGATTGACAATACGTAAATTAGCAGATCATCGCTCACGTTTAAAACCCCCGGAAGTCCACTGAGGACCTCGCGGATCGTGTTCTGAAATACCTCTGCAGCACTTGATATACCAAAGTTGAGGCACCGATATCGTCTGAGGCCTACATGTGTGGAGAAGGTGGTTATGTATCTCGAATCAGGGTGGAGCGGTAGCTGGTGATAACCAGAACGAAGATCCACCTTTGAGAACCACTTTGCGCCGTTGAGCTCCCATAGGATGTCGTCTATGGTGGGGGTTAGGTGTCGCTCTCTCTTTACCGCTGCATTAGGGAGGCGCATTTCCACACAGATGCGGACCTGTCCAGGTTGTTTTGGTTTTCGGGCTACTATGATCGGGGATACCCATGGGGTGGGTCCGTTGACCTTCTCTATGATGCCTTGTTTCTCCGGGGCCTCTAATTCCTCTTCGACTTTCTTCCTCAAATGGAACGCAATGCGCCTGTGCCTCAGCGCGACCGGTTGGACCGACGGGTCGATATGGAGCGATACTTCTTTCCCTTTGAGGCATCCAATGCCTTTGAACACGTCCTCAAATTCCTCCATGATGGTGTCTAAGTATTCCTCCAACACTGCCGTGGCGAACGATATCAGCTTCAGATCTTCGGCTGACTGTCCGCTTAATAGCATGCCGCTGCCCTCTTTCATGACATATATTGTGGTGGGTACCTTTGCCTCTTAGTGTTGCAGTTCTGTTTTGAAACACCCTATCAGGGGGATGGGTGTCTTCTGGCCACATGCAAATACTTGGATCTTTGCCTCGCGTTGGGGAGGTCTTGCGCGCAGTTGGTTGTACACATTCGCAGCCATCAGCTCAATGGACGCTCCCGTATCAATAGTGGCTCTCACCACTTGTTGGTGAATCTTGATGCGGCACTTCGGAAGGCAGCATTTCTTTCTTTGTGGCTGGTCGATAGCGAACACGTAGTGGACTGGGTAATCTTCTGCGTCGTCGTCCATGTCTTCACTGTCCCGTTCTTCCCGTACGGCGTGTGCGGCCTCCTTCTTGGCTCTTGTGGACCTACATACCGCTGCAAAGTGGTTCATCCACCCACATGCGCTGCATTTCTTTCCTCTCGCCGGACAGTCTTGCATGCGGTGGGGCTGGCCTCCACAATATCCACACTCCTTCTTCTTGTCTGGCTGACTTTTTCCTCCGCTTTGTCTCACCTTGGGTCTTACCACATTCACCTTCTCCGCCGTGTTGACTTGTTCTGTTTTGACGGGTCGGTGTAGGGCTGCTTCCATATGGGAGGCTATCGCCTGAGACCGTTCTTTGGAGCGGCCAAGTTTGAGCTTGTCATCTTCTTGGAGGATGGCGACTCAGAGTTTAGATGACAAACAGCACTGGATGATCTGTCCCCGCATTTCCTCTTGTTCGTCCCGGAATCTACAAGAGCTTGCCAACTCCTTCAATCTGCAATGGAATGCGTCTAATGACTCCTCGGCTGCCTGCTTTGCTTGGCGGAAGATGAACCGCTCGTAGTCCTTGCTCGCCATTGGCTCAAAGTGGGCACCTCAAAATAGATTTGGAGGCGATCAGTCCAGTCTCTCCAGCGTGGGGCAAGGGACGACAGAGCTCCGTTGACGATGAATGGCTCGAGGGCGGGAATTGACGCCACTTTGGCATGTGCTCAGCGTGCTGCGCCGGCCGTTCGACTCTTCCCACCTGTGTGACATGGTATTGGCCTGGGTGATGACGGTCAGGGCTTTAAGTGGGATGAAAAAACTGTGGGGTCTCTCAAAGAGGCGTGGGAGTGTATTTATGGGCGTGGCTTTAAAACACGCTAAAAATCTGTGTTTAGCATAGTGTGCCGCACGACATGTATTTTGCTTTTTCTGTCATTGTATCCAACAAGTTACATCGTACCTACAACAAGGAAGGACTATTGGCTTTGTCAATGATTATTAGTTGCATAAGATAAATAAGCTGCAACTATGGCTTGTTACATATTGAAAAAGCTTCCACTTAAAGCCCTGGTGACCCTACCACAATTTTGCTGCTATTGCGTTTCAGAAAGAGAAGGGAAATCCAGAAAGAAAATGACTCTTTAAAGGATTTCCCTTTCCCCACAACGCTCACCTGGCATGACGCCATGCCGTAACTTCTCCACTAGTGGGAAGTGAGCAGTGTGAGCAGCGCACATCGATGTGCTTGCTGTCTCGAAACGGGTCTCTATCGGGATATTTTGCACCCTGGCACTTATTTCCGGACTGCAGTGATAGCAAACTGCTGTCACGGCAGTCCAGAAAAAAACGGGCTGCCTGTGCCAGGGCTCAAAACAGAGCCCGATAGAGACCCGTTTCGAGGCCCCCTTTAAAAAACTGCCGGTGCTCATACCCCTTGAGACCCGGCTCAGTTAAAGCCCTGATGACAGCCTTCCCTCGCGTGGCCTGTTTTCAGCTATCCCCTTAGCTCTGATCGCCTGCCTGACTCTGGAGCCGGGACGGCGTGATGTGTATTCGGGCTATAGGCTGCCTCGTGGCGTGGGGTGGTGGTGTCCTGCGCAGCTCCTACTCGCCCTTGTGCCAACAGCATTGTGTGCTCTAAAGGACCCTCGTCGCCAGTGTAGCGTTCTCATTGGAGCTCGCGCTAACCTACGCGGCCCCGCAGCGCTAATGATTACAAGAGCCGGTACTTTGGTTTACACGTGGCTCCGAATGCCGTCCGGTAGCCACGCCTCTTTATTTATAGGCTCCAGCGTCTGACGTCACACGTCAGTGCTGGTGCACTCCGGCACGCAGCACGGGTATGCTAGACTGCTACCTCGTGCCCCTGAACACTACAGAGAGAAGGAGGAAAGAGTCAAAGTAAGGAACAAATTAAACTGTAGAGAGAACAGAGGTAAAGGTTAATGTGAGACACAAGGAGAGCAGAGCTCAGTAGGCAGGATGTGTGCGGTCAGTGGTTGCAGGCTTGAGCGGAGGCTCGGCCAACAATAGAGGGGGAGCTGGCCGGGAACCTGCTAGACAATGCTAGAATTTTTTTCACGGTAGTTTCCCCATTTACTTGCATAGAGTAGAGGAAGTTTTAAATGTCATATAGCTTCATTTCAACCTCAGAAAGCAAAGCTAAGAAACTCCGTTCTGTTGCTCTGATGTAGTGTCGTTTGCATCACAAGCCTGGAGTTTTGGCAATGTGATGCAACGAGTTATCACATGGTAATTGGTCCTATGCATGTTCTCTTGTTAGCATTAAACAGTTGAAAGTTTAACCGTGAAAAGAGAACATTTCATCAGGGGATGCTGAGGGAACTAGATGTGTCTAGGGCTGTAAAAGTTAACTTACCTGGAACCTTACAACTTGCGTGCAATAGCTATTACAAGCCCAACCCCAAATTGCTGCTCTGGCACAGATAGCAAAGTGCTGTCCGTGTCGGCTTGACGCCAGATTGCTTTAGGTTAAATAACGACACCGGTGCCTTTCAACAGACAGCCCCTCCTCTTCTACGGTAATTAATGACATAACACGCTATAGTCCTCCTTTTATTTCGAAAGCCGCCACTTCCAGCGAATGCAACAGACGTCCCTCCTCCCCTGGGGGACGTTCTCTCTTCAGGGCAGGCTGTCGTCTACGTCAGATTCCTAGAAAGCACAGACCGGAAGTGGATTATAAGCACCGCCCACTTGCGTGCTACGGATTACCGCGCAGAAAAGGACAACGACAAAGATCGCACTTAAAAATGTCTGCTTCCACAAACAACGTTCTCAAATGCACTCAACTACGAGTTCGCCGGCAACGGTTTTACTAGCGTCGTCCTGTTGACGACCTCGCCATGGCCTCTGCTTCTTTTGCTAGGGTGTGAGTTGGCATTCCCCGCCACTTATAATCATTTGCTTTCTGCGTCTGCCAAAAAAAGAGAGAGTTAGGCGAGTGAAGAGTTTAAGGGGCGGGGTTTGGGGAACCCGAAGGTATCACTACCACGTGCCTAACTGTTGAATGAAGAGAGCGCCATGCTTAGTGTGGCAAGCACTTTATTACATCTATTTTACAGGAGGCATTTACGCTTTAGTAAAGTAATGGAAATAAAAGACTGACCAAGAAAATGGAGACCTATTATTTTCCACTCTGCAATGTTCTGGGCTGTTTACGTTGGGGGATAAAATAAAGGCAGATGTGCGGTATATTTTGGAATAAAGAGAGTTTACGAGATGTTTATAGAACGATGTATTTTATTTATTTACTTTATTTAATGCATTTTTATAAAGCGCGGAAATGTTACAAAATGGAACGTACAAAAATTGCAGACCACAGAATCAAAACACTGCAGGCAAAAGGAACACAATATCAAACACAGCAAGCAGAGAATGTACATACAAAAATAAAAATAAATATAACAAATTTACAATGACTAAAGAACTTCCTGGTGGGGTCTGAGAAGGAAGGAATTGGTTCTGAAAGTGTCAGCAGAATAGTATCTCTTTGAATTAAAAAAGTGTTGTTTCACAACAGCCAACTGTTATAATTTTCAGTGTAGACAGTACGTGGCAAGAAATTAATTACAACTGTACAGTACAACTGCAATAAAGCAATAGAAACATTAATTGATAATCTCATCACGCTGCTAAGCGATGCGTCCCATAGCACAATAACCACATCTCAGTGGTAATCATTCATTTAGGATCAGAACAGAATCAACACCCTTCCAACCACTCATTCTACACAGTGTACCATGCTACATAGGTAGGCAAGCACTTAAGCACCCCACATAGAGGTAGCCTACATGCGAATATTTTATGAAAGGGAAGTGGGAGATTTTGAAATAAAAATTGGGAGAATGTAATTTCCCAATTACCTTCTATTGAAGAAGATGTAATTTCTGGCGGGAGACAGCTAAAATAAAGCCATTTTTAGCTTGAAAAATTTGGAGTCTTCTGCCTGAATTGGGTCAATTGGCGTGTCTCAGGTAGTGAGCACTATATAAATGTTACAGTACAACACAGTAAACCATACATGCCACCGTCCCGATTCAGGCGTGAGACTACCGAGTTCAAGGCTAGTTTCTCGCCTCCCGATTCCTGTATGCAAAAACTCAATTGCTCTGTAGGCTTTTGCAGACAGGACTTGTGTGACTTGGGAGTATACACTACCAGTAACCTGCTCCTGCAGGCCAGTGCACAACATTTTTGTCACGCTCTCTCTGCCTGCATAGCACTTTCTTCATGCTCCTGACAGGTAAGGAAAAGAACAATATATTTACATTCAGTCCCATACATTTGAATTTTGAATTTAAAAGTATTTATTGAGCGCACGATTACCAGGCGGTTTCTTGGCGCTGGGGGAGCAGACCCTGGGGAGTAGAAAGGATGGGAGCTAGAGTGGAAAAGCCTGAGCGAAGAGAAAAGTTTTAAGCACCCTTCGGAACTCAGAATATGTCTCTGTTGACCTGATGGTGAGAGGAAGGGAGTTCCAGGAGGCGGGAGCAAGGACAGAGAACTTCGTACCCCCCGATTTGGTCTTCCTGAACCAGGGGACCGATAGGAGAGATAGGGAGGAAGAGCGCAATTGTCTACTGGGAATGTAAGCCTTGATTTTAGAATTGATAAACGCTGGAGCGGTCCCAGCAAGGGCCTGGAAGGTCATACATCCCATCTTGAAAAGGGCACGTTCTCTAATGGGAAGCCAATGGAGGGATCTAAGTAGCGGGGTGCATTATGAGACTTGGGAAGACCATAGACTAAGCGGGCGGCTTAGTTTTGGACCAATTGGAGACGCCGAAGGGCGTAGGCAGGAACCCCATTGTTCACAAGGTTGCCATAGTCCAGGCGTGAGAGGACCATGGCCATGAGGATAAGTTTAAGAGCTGCAAAGGAAAAGAACCGTGAAATCTTATGAATGATGCGTAGGGCAAAGAAACAAGAGGAAACCACCGTGCTAATCTGGGAATGTAGGGTGAGGTGTTGGTTGAGTGTTATCCCTAGTGTTTTGACCGAGGGAGAAGGTGAAGGGGGAGGGGCAAGGGAGGGGGGCCAAAAAGCAGAAGTCCAGGGACTGGAGCTGCCACCAGTGAGAACCAGCTCGGTTTTATCAGGGTTGAGTTTGAGGTGGTTGAAGTTCATCCAATCCCTGATAAAGACCATAACCGATTGAAAATTGTGAATGGAAAGTGGGGAATCAGAGAGATTAAAGATGAGCTGGAGGTCGTCGGCGTAGTTGAACACCATGACCTCCATCTTCTGTAAAGCAAAAATAAGGGGAAAAATGTATAAATTAAACAAGAGAGGGGAAAGGGAAGAGCCTTGGGGAACGCCACACTGCACCCTGTGTGAGGGGGCAGAGAAGTCGGCCAGATGGACGACCTGAGTGCGATCCCTCAAAAAGGAAGTGATCCAGACCAAAGCTGACCCCCCCCGATGCCCGCCGCCTCGACACGGGTAAGGAGGATGGTGTGGTCCACTGTGTCGAAGGCGGCGGACAAATCAAGGAGAACGAGGGCCTGGGGCAAGTTGACGTCCATCCCCTCTCTGAGAGTGTCCATGACCGAGATGACGACTTTTTCGGTAGAGTGTAGCGGGCGAAAGCCCGCCTGACACGGTGCTAGACAGCCACTGTCCTCAATAAAAGAACTGAGGACTTTGGTGACATGTCGCTCTTGGACTTTACCCAGAAATGGGAGGAGGGAGATAGGACGGTAGTTAGTGTGAGAAGTAGGGTCGGCGCCGGGCTTCTTCAGGATGGGTATAATGATAGCCGATTTATGAGGGGAAGGGACGACACCCTGCTTGAGGGAGTCATTGAGGAAAATGAGAGGGGGTAGGGGACACGCCAAAAATATCTCTCTCAAAATATGAGCCAGGCAAATGTCAGAGGGGGATCCTGACTTCACTCGAGGGAGCAGAGAAAAAAAGGTATCCCTCGTCAAGGGAGCTATCTGATCTAAATGAGAAATGTTAGGCGGTGGGTGGGGGTCAGAGAAAGCAGGGGAGGGCAGGGGTATATTGGCCTTGATGACCGCAATTTTCTCAATAAAAAAGTCATTGAGAGAATCGCAGAGGGATTGGAAAGGGGAGGGCTTGAGGGTAACTCTATCTGAGGAAGCCAACTCATGGACTGTGGCAAAGATTTCCCTAGGTTGGTTTTCGGCCGAGAGAATTTTGCCAGAGAAATAGTTAGTCTTAGCATTAAGGATGGCTTTTTTGTAATTATTTAGAATGGAGGTATTTCTGAGATTTTAGCGTTGGACAGTAAGCGCGTCTCCAGGCGCGCTCTGCTCGGCGACCTGCCAGTTTTTTCTCTTTGAGGTCAGTGCTAAACCATCTATTAGCATCATGGGCGCGTCAAATTATGACGCGCCTAAGAGGGGCCACTTGGTCACAGGCACTAGACAGCCATTAGTTGATGGCGTCTACTTGAGATGGCAGAGTAAGTTCCTCAAGTGCAGGACAGGAAGCTAAGAGTGAGGAGCAAAGAGAGGGCACGTCTACTTTGTTCCAGTGGCGTGCCCAAGTGTTCCTGGGAAAAGAAGGTTCTTTTTTCTAGACTTAAGTCAAGAAAGAACAAAATCAAATAGTGATCAGACCAGAGGCAGGGCGTAACGGTGGGGGTGGAAACGGGAATATTAAGTGACCAAATTTGGTCCAAAATGTGGGCTTGGATGTGAGTGGGAATATGAACATGTGACAAAAAATTTAAACTAAGGAGGAGTTCAGTAAATTCTTTCGATATGGCATCTTCTGCAGGGTCAGAAGGCCAAAAATTAAAGTCCCCGAGCACCAGGACCGACAAGTTGTTTACTGCAAGGGTAGCTAGCAGCTCCTGGATGGCAGGGAGGAAGTGAGGCATTTGTTGGGGGGGGGGGGGGGCGATATATTAACCGCATCGCTGCGGCGGTTATTTTTATGCTACGCGACTTTTTTCTAAAAGCCGCGTTAGATGACGAGCTCAGCTCGTCATCCGCACACGCCCCGTGGCTGATGACGAGCTGAGCTCGTCATCAGCATCGAAGGGGTTAAAACACAAGTAATAGGGACTTGAAAGGAGGCGGATTGCACCACCAGGCAGTCGGCCGCCGTGATAGATGGGAATGATAATAATTGGAAGTGGAGCCCAGACCGGATAATCAGGGCAACCCCCCCTCCCGCCTTCCCCGCAGGCCGATCGGCACGTAAGGCATAATAGGAGGCGGGGAGAGCCACTAGTAAATTAGGCAGGGAGTCAGGGCGGAACCAAGTTTCTGTGAGGAACAGAAGATCCGGTTTGTATGTGTCTAAGAAGACAAACAAATCAAGGTGATGTTTAACTGCGGATCTGGTGTTCAACAGGAAAGCTGAAATGGTGGGCGTAGAGTCAGCTAAGGGGGAGAGGCCTATTTCCGTGGTGGGGATGCGGGGTGATAAAGGCATGTTCACTAGGAGGGAAGGCGTAGGGTTGGCTTGGGCAAGGCCGGTGTTAGTGATTTGAGCCAGGGTTTTGGGGCAGAGCTGCCAGGGGCCTTGGTGGGAGCAGAGATGTTCAGAAAAGTAGGTGATAAAATGGGCATAACGAGGTTCCCCTGGCCCTGACCGGCCCCGGACGGGCGCAGACGGGCTTACCTTAGGCGCACCTTCGGCGCGCAAAAGGCGTGCCTGCTGCGCTCGTCCGCTGCACGTCCGAGGGCACATGTGCGTTTTATGGCGATCAGCCCCGAGCAGCTGGACCGCTAACTCTGGTCTGAGCGCCCTTCAGGCTACCCCCAAAATTGCGCCCGCTCTCCACCCAACCGGCACGAAGAGCCGCAGTGGGATAGTCGCCCTCCACACAATCGGCAGGAAGAGCCGCGATGGAGCGGAGCAGGGGAGACCACACAAAGAGGTAACAGTTACACAGATAATCTTAGCATTTAAAAAACAAAGCACCGATGTGCAAAATGTAAAATATTTAAAAGGAGAAGCGCCTGCATCTAATCATGCAGAAGCCCTTTTTTTTTTTCTTTTTTTTTTTTCTGTCCATCACCTTTTCCAAAATTGAAGCGCCGAAGTGTCATCAGCTACACAGACAGGTATTCACAATGCTGCCCCTTGCTGTCGCAATGCTCCCAATGGGAAACAGGAGCTGCCACCAACCTGTTGACCCCCCAGAGAGCCCAGCGATATCTGCCGCTTTATGGCGAGCAGCCTCGAGCAGCTGGAATGCTAACTCGGTCTGAGCGCCCTTCAGGCTACCCCCAAAATGGTCCCGCTCTCCACCCAACCGGCAAGAAGAGCCGCGGTGGGAGAGCCGCCCTCCACACAATCGGCAGGAAGAGCCGCCATGGACTGGGGCAGGGGAGGCCACACAAAGAGGTAACAGTTACACAGACGATCGCAGCATTTAAAAAACAAAGCACTGATGTGCAAAATGTAAAATATTTAAAAGGAGAAGCGCCTGCATCTAATCATGCAGAAGCGCCGAAGTGTCATCAGCTACACAGACAGGTATTCACAATACTGCCCCTTGCTGTCGCAATGCCTCCAATGGGAAACAGGAGCTGCCATCAACCTGTTGAACCCACATGACAATAAACCCTATTGGGGCGTTAATAGAAGTCAATGGGAGAAATACGTTCTCGCTTTCCTCTCCTAAAAAGTTGCCAAATATGGTAAAGATACTCACCTTGGGTCCATATGAGTCAATTGTGGAAATATTATGTGAAGGATTCAAACAGCACACAAAAGTGGGGGTTGAAGGTGAGGTAGTTGGAAGAGAAAGTAAGCAATCAATTGGGTTTATTAGTGGTAAAGAATAAGATAGACCAGGATATCAAAAGAAAACAAACAACGGGATAACAGATACATGTGTAGATCTTCTTGTGATGTGGCCCCAAATGGTGTTTTCTTCTGCAGCCTTTCATTTTAGTTGTGCTTGAAATAGTTATTGATCGTTTGTATTTGCAATGAGTTTCATGTTTAGGAAGGTCCTTCTCTCCTCACTGAGCTATGGAGGTTGGTCACGATATAGGGTTCTGGATCAAAAGATGAAACGTCTGTGTAGATCTTGTTTTTGCTACTACAAAATAGCTGGGAGTGGAAGACCTTTCCTAGGAATGTGTCGGGTAAAGTGTGCCTACAAGGGATTTTGTTCAAAAATATCTAATTTCTTATAAATTCTAAACACAGTTATTCAATAGTTCGATGTTCACAAATCTTGAACCAACAATAAAATATATTTGGTAGAGTATAATCAAAACTAAAGTTAATTCAATGCAAACACGTGAAAAACGTACAATATACTTTGACCTATAATTCATGAGTAAAAACACCAATTCCTAGTTTAGTGAGGGAAGTGACATACATCCTAATAAATGAAACAGTCACTTAAAATACATCAATTACTAAGGAAATGTACAGTTCAGTCAAAGTTTCTAGGAACAGCACCTTTAGACCCGAGTCCTGGCGACCTACCAACTGGGGTTGAACTACGCAGCGTCAAGATATAATTTCAACAAGGAGGGGCAGCAAAACCAAGTACATTCTGCTGTAGGCCAGAAGAGGAATCTCTTGAGCTTTAACAAACATCTCTTCCATCTCCTCCTCATCTCCCATTGATGGGCATAAATTGCACAGCCTTCAACAGCTTCCAAAAACACTGGACTAGGAGATAGAACGAGAATGTGTTATTTGCATTAAAAGGCACAGAGAAGGAACCTGCCTTGTAGGTCACGCGGAGTGTGGGCCCTGAGTAGTAGCCGAATGGGTTATTAATGTATTTATATGTTTAATTAATTTGGTCTATTGATTATGAACTTTTGTATATCACTTAAATGCAAATGAGAGAAAAATTAAAGTTTCAATAAAAAGGTTTTTTATAAACTTGTGATTATTCTTGTCTGAGAGGTTCCTATGTGGTACCAGAGTTTAATGTTAAGTCTGTTCGGACCTCTTTGAGGCCTAGTTACAGATCCTACAGGGCAGGTTGCTTCTCTGTACTTGAATTTTGTCTTCTCCGTCTACCTGCCCTTTATTGATGTGGGGTCCCCCTTCTTTGTGGTATTTGCATTAGAAGCTCCTTTCAAAGTTGTTTTTCAGTACACCTTTACTCATTTTTTGTAAAATTGAATATCCACTAGTGATTCTGTGTATGTCACATCAGACCAAGTCCACCAGCTTCCTTTAGATAGCGGTAGACCTTACATTTTCTGTTGACTTAACCACCATTGGCTCATTTGACGGAACACTTTCGCGGACAGCCTGATGGAGTATGGACTGTGGGAGGAAGAACATTAGTACTCCCGCCAGGACTTTAAGTGGGATGAAAAAACTCGGGGTACTCTCAAAGGGGCGTGGCCAATGTAATTAAGGGTGTGGCTTACAAGCACCTAAGCTAAAAATCCGCCCTACTGGTATTTTGTTTCTTTTGTCATTGCGTCCAGATATATAACACTACAAGTAACATTACACCTACAACAAGTCGGGACTATTGGCTTCGTCAATGGCTGTTAGTTGCATATGATAAATAAGCACCAACTACTGCTTTATTGTATACAAAATTGTACATGCTTCAGTTCTGACATGATGATACTATGAAGGAATTATGATGTGTTACATCAAAGGCAGTGAAGAGTGGTACTTCTGCAGAGTTAAGATTTGGGTTTTTTTTCACCCTGAGGCTGGAGGCAAAAATTTAGAGCCCGAAAGGGACCCGGCTGAGCACCTACTTTTTAGAACTGCCAGTGCTGAGCTCTGGCAGGACCTGACCCACTTAAAGTCCAGACTCCTGCCTATTTAGTGTGAACAGTCTAATGTCTTTTTTCTTTCATGTCCGTCACCTGGTGGAAAGGGAAGAAGAAAAAAACAATGACCCTCACACAATGGGAGAAAATGCCCAGGGCTTTGGGGTCATTAGTTTTCTTTATTTTTCTAAAACAAACTTCTGATTTGGGAGTCTGTTTCAGAAAAACAAAAAACCTGAAAAAGTTTAGTAAATGGCTGTCACATCCGACGGCGGGCGGCCGCCCACCAAACTTTTTGTACAATGAAAGGAACCGCCTTAATAGCGAACCCCCCCAATCCCCCTTGCTACGCCACTGAGTTTGCTTGAGACAGTGGGGAGTAGGAAGCAAGGAGATCCATTGACTGGAATGCAGAATGTTCTTGTTGAATGCATAACTTTGAAAGTACTGGCTAGCCTCCTGTTGTCCTGTGTGTTCTGTCAACATGTTCAATCCATAATTTTGCTGGGACAAGGATGTTGATTATTTGTGTGGGGCGGGGAAGAGCCATGCTTCCAAATTAAAGAGCACATCTTGTGGGTAGCCTGATTTTTGGTTCCTCAAGTCTGCTTTGTGTTGCACTGCTGGGTGTGCACTGATGAGTATGATGTGTTATTTGTACTTTTCAGTACATTTACTGTGGGAGGAAATTATTGATTTGTATATACATTTGCTGGGAGTCAGTGTGTATGGTTGGGTACTGCAGCCAGAAACTTTGCATATTTGATGATAGTTGTAGATTTATTGGTGCAGGAAGACCACAATGACTGATTCCCTGGGACAGACATTTGTGGTGTAAGATGCAGGGCGTCTGGTCCTTTACCCTTTCCTGGACCAAAGATTATGTTTCCTTATCTTCATCTGCTTTTTAGATCAGGCATCTGGGTGAGGACCCACTCAGTAACCAGCAGAAGAAAGGCGAGAAGAAAAGTCCCGATCTGTGATTGGCTGGTGTGAGCGTTGCCAGTGCCCAGATCAATGCTGCCTGGTGTTACGGTTGCTGGTATTGAGCAGAGGAGTGAGCTCTCCTGCTTTAACTGGTAGGGAAGCGCCCCTTGGTCTTCTAGCTGCTAAAGGTGAGGACCTCAGTTTAAGGATCTCAATAATCCTAAACCGTGAAAATAGACCACTTGTATCTGTGTTTTAGGGGTATTTAGAAGAGTACCAAATATGCTCTTGCTTTGTGGTTTTATTTGAGAAATCATTGTTTTCACTTGCATTAGTTCAATTCGATCAATTGTAGTGAACCAGGATTGCAACTTCCAAAAAGTGGTAGGTTGTTAAATGAACACTGAGAACAGGAACAATGCATCCTGGGTGATATGAAGCCAACTTGTAATCTTACTTATTTAGCATCGTGAGATGGCAGCAGTACATGGTCAAGTTTGCCCCTTAGCCCCCTCTCCCCCAGAACATTAGAAAGTGCCAGTAAACATATATAATTCCTGGCATACATTTTATACCTCACTCCATGTTGTCAAGACACCTTGGGGCCCATTACGATGTCGGGCGGATTGCCTCCGCCAGGCTGGCGGTGGCCACCGCCGGCCTGGCGGAGGCAATCCGCCCGACACCGTATCCCGAATTCCCCCGCCATATTAGTATGTTGGGGGGACTGTGGCGGATGGATAGATCGTCCGCCACTTTGCCGCCCTGGTCGCCTTCGATCGCGGCGGAAAGGGCTTAATATGGTGGCGGTGTCCAACCGCCAGCCATATTATGATGTGTGGGCATAGGTGCTTTTCTGCGGCGGCGATGCCGCCACGGAAAGGCAGGCGGTCTTTGCTTTGGGGGCCCCCTGTGGGCCCCCCTGGTGAATGCCGAGGTGGTGGGTGCAAAGGGGGTACCTGTGGTACCCCCTAGTATTTGCATACACCAAGCAGCAGGCACCGCACGGTGCCTGCCGCTTCGTGTATCCAAATGAGTGCATTAATTTTTAAGATTGTGGCGGGCGGTGCAGTGAGCACCGCATGCCACAATGTTAAATATGAGGGATGCGCCCGCCACTGTGGTGGGCGCATCCTAATGCACACATCGGGACCCCCGCCCTTTAGGCGGGCGGTCCCGTTTACCGCAAGGGCCCGCCCGCCATCCTAATGACCCCCCTTGTTTCCAGTTCTGGCTTTTCACATACAGTTCTTCTTGCATATGCTGACTTCTCCTGGCTGACAGTGCCCCAGGTAATTAGGGTGCAGGAAGTACTGCAACACCCACAGATAACCTTTAAACAGTACAGGTGGAAAACGATTGACCAAAAGTACTTTTAAATGTTCTTTTTGGCGCCATTCATTGTGTTATCAGACCCAGACTGTCCAACTGCTGATTACATTGGCAGCTGTGTTAGATTTTCCTCTCACTGTCTCCAAAGTGAGGGCATTTTGTAACTTGACACTAATGATACCCTTGGTAGGTACTGGGCAGTGTGGAAGGAATAGGCTGTTATATGTCAAAGGTTTTTTATAGCCCACATTTAAATAAGAAAATGTGTTTGTTTACTTATATCAGTTGCATTTGAAGCATCTATGCCTCTTAATCCTGAAATGTGATGCGAACAAACATTTTAGTAGGGTCCAAACAAACCATGGCCTCTTTGTTTCCTTTATTTGATGGCTACACGTTTAAAACCACTCTGAATTATTGCTTCTTTAAACATGTGATATTTTCACTTACGACTGGCCAAATAGCCAACCACAAAATCATTGTACTTTGTGTCGTCACAGGAAAGGCCAGTGTGTTACTTGCACCTGCTCCATCTATCTTCCTTCTTTCATATTGGCAAGGGAAAATCGATTGCTGGATATTGCACCGTTGGCAGACAATGAAAGTTTAGATTAAAACAGTTTGAGTAATGTTGTTATACAAAGGTCTTGGGTGAAATGCTTGCAAATAGTCTGAGCCTCTAGCAGTTGCTTGGCATCTCGTTCCAGTCCTTTGCTTCTCAACCCCATGACACTCCAGAGACCAGCTACATCCAAATGAACCTTGGCCATGCTCCAATAGAAAAAGATATTGAACAGAATAGAAGATTTTAAAACACAATTTTAATAGCATTACATATTCTTGATTACCTATCACAGCCAGTTCAAATGCACTTTAGTTTGTACAAGACTCAAACTTTCAACTTTAAAAAACCTATTTACATTATATTTTTAAATCATCCTTCACAAAGCGCTTAATGTATAAGAGGAGATGTAGCCTAGTAGTCAAGGCTGACGACGGTTCACTGACAAAATATTGAGATAAAAAATATCGACCTACAAAATTATTGATACCTAAATATCGACTACAAAAATATCAACAACCTATACTTAAAAAGGTAAGTATAAAAATATCAAAAATAAAAGAAAATATTGTTTTCAATAAAGTTGTTTTAAATATAGATTTAAAATGTATATAAATAAAAAATATTAAATACTACCATTAATTTAATTTAAAAATTTATATTTGTAATGTATATTGTAACAATTATAACAAATAATAAAGAAACCTACTTAAAAAAATTAAACACTCAGACACACACACACAAACACACACACACACACACACACACATATATATATACTAGCAGCCCGCCCCAGCGTTGCCCGGGGCAGAAGGGGGCTGGGGGCAGCATTTCAGGCTTGCGTGCACTCCCGCCCTGGCCCCTGCCCGCCACAACATTGTCTGTGTCCCGGACAATGTCGTGGTGGGCGGGGGCCTGGGCGGGAGTGCACGCAAGCCTGAAATGCTGCCCCCAGAGCCTGAGCCTTACCTCAGCCGCATTTGTTCAGGGCCAACCTCCCGCACCAGCTCCCTCCCGCCCCGACATTTCCCATGTCCCAGAGCCTTACCTGAGCCTCCGCTCCTCCCCGCGCTCCTCACTTCACCGCCGCTCCTCCTCGTCATGACGTACCTGAGCTGCCGCTCCTCCCCGCGCTCCTCACTTCACCGCCGCTCCTTCTCGTCATCACGTACTTTGCGGCCAGCGCTACGTCGCGGCCGGCGCTACTTTCAGGGCACTACTTTTTTTTTAAGTTATAATTTTTAAATTTACGTTTTTTTATTATTTTCTATAGCCTATGTCCATCTACACACCTTGAGGATTACAACAATGTATTGGGTGTGTGGATTGGCGCTGTGGTTCCCGAGTTTACCTTGCCAAAAGGTTAGTGTTCTCTCTTTATAATAGTAACTAGCAGCCCGCCCCGGCGTTGCCCGGGGCAGAAGGGGGCTGGGGTCAGCATCGCAGCAGGAGAGGCGCAGCAGAGCGGCCGGGAGCAGCAGAGCGTACTTACAGTGTTTCCTTGCTCCGGTTTTGTTGCTCCTGGCCGCTTCTGCCCACGCTCCTGTCCGCTGTTTCCCCCGACGTCCCGACTTTGAGTAAAAGGCTTGCAAGCAGTCATGGCCCCCGCCCGTCCCTCGGTGCGCAAGCGCAGCTGCTTCACTTACCTCAACCTCCACTCCTCCCCGCGCTGCTGAGTTTACCGCTCCACTGCTCCTCTGCTTCTCGGCGCTCCTCACCGCTTGTCCGCCGCTCGCTGCTCCTCCCCGCATGTCCGCTGCTCCTCCCCGCGCTCATGTCCACTGCTCTTCCTCTTGCTCCTGAACGCCGCTCCTCCCCGCGCTCCCGATGTCATCACGCACGTCGCGGCCGGCGCTACTTGCAAGGGACTTTTTTTTTTTATTCCTAAATTTTTTTAAGAACGTATATTTTTTATTTTTATATAGCCTATGACCTTCTGCTTGCCCTGAGGTTTTCAAAGATGTCTTGGGTGTTTGGATTGGTGGTGTACTTTTCGAGTTTACCTGGCTCAAAGAACACAGTTCTCTCTTTATAATAGTAGTATAGATATATAGATACATATATATATACTAAAAGTAGAAACAGAGAACTCTTTTTTTATTATTTAATTTTTGTGCTTTTAAATTATGAATACATAACAGGTAGAATTCATAGCGATTTTCAGCAGACATAATACAGTGGCTAAAAAAATGGCAATTTCAACTCTACATGGGTGCATATATGGCACGAAGCCTAATTGGGTGAAGTATAGGCACATTGCAACAGATGTGTACACTGATTGTTCTACTCAGGTCTAGAGACAGGTATCTGTCCTGCGTAAAGATACAGTACTTCTGGCCAGATAAGTAAACATATCAAGGGCTGTTATTTCTCATTCTAGATCACCATTGGCATTACAATATATAAATAAAACCTTACACATCGTTCACTGGGTTCAGTACAATAATCAGACATTTATGGAATGGTGAAGGCAACAGATATATCTTAACATATCATGCTGTTCCTCACTACAGCAATGTCTCTGGCTAATCCACTTGAGAGTCTGGGGAGTGTGTTAGAAGGTATCTTTGCAACAGACTCCATATATCCCTTGGTATTGAGGCACAAGGCAGTTTTTCAGCATACAGAGTCAGTTGGTCTTGGCAGTTGTTATAATTGGGGGTCTCTAGTCGGCACTGGTAGGTAGTTGTGACAAATAGGGACCCTTTCCTCTAGTCAGAGTAAGGGGGATTACACTCCCAAAATAGCCCCTGCTCACCCTCTAGGTGGAGTGTTGCAAGTAGTCAAGGTTTATTTCAGAGGCGTTGTAAGTTAAGCATTTATGACCGCATACAGAAACCCCGTGACAACACTACAAATGGACACCACACAGGTTTTATGTCAAAAATAAGTTATACTTTATATAGAGTTACCACAAGACCAATAAACGACAAAAAGGATCCACAGTACTAATAGTTTTTAAGAGTTTTTGTTAAAAAGGCTTAAATCAAGGTTCTGTGCGAGTCGGTAGCCCGGAGGGGCTACAGCGTTGTTGAAAATAACTGAGTCTAGCAAATCCAACGTACCTCGTCGGTCCGGGCCCACTCTATGGTCGACAGACTCAGTCACAGTACCTTTTACTTGGGGCAGCCGGCCGGCACGGATGTGCAAGCCGGTTCCGGTGATTGTCGCGGTGCAGAAAAGAAGCGTTGCAGGACGCGTTGTCCCTCGATGCGGTGCAGGCAGCGGCCCGTTGACAGAGTCGGTGTATCCAAGGCTTGCATTGCAGGGCAAAACGGTGCTTCGATGCGGTGCTTGCAGCTTGCTGTGCGGTGAATGAGCCGGAATTCGGGAGCTGGAGTTGATCAGTCCGAACAGCGGTGCGAGTCGGGCAGTGCGACGCAAGGCGTGCAAGGCGGTGCCCAACTCCGGTGCGGTCACAGGACTCGAAGTCAGCAGCAGTGACTGCGTCGGTCAGACCAGGTCGATTCGGTGTAGCGAGGCGTTGCACGTCGCTGTGTCCCCAAGTCGCGGTGCAGCCAACAGCTCGGTGACGGCGTCAGGACGGAGTCAATGAGCGGAGAGCTTGCGTTGTTCGAGGCGGACGTTGCTTAATGTGGTGCCTACAGGACACCGGGCCGGTCGTAAGAGTCGGCCACAGCTCCCTGTTTCTGTAGCCACTTATTTCCAGCAGCAATTCACAAAGGCTGGTGAAATCCACTGGTCCTGGGACTTCGGTCAGGGGGCAAGCTCTCTTCCAAGCCCTTGGAGATCTTTGCACAAGTTGAAAGAAAGGTCCACAAAGTTCTTTCTCCTCTCTTTGGCAGTCAGGCAACCGCTGCAGGCCAATCCCCCAAGCAGCACTTCAGCTTTGGAATAGTCTCTCAGTTTCTTCAGGTTCCTTCTCCTCAACAGAGGTTTTGTCTTGTAAGTCCAGAAGTGATCTAAGTTCATGGGATCAGGTTCCCAATACTTATACCCCAAAATCCTTTGTTCTCTGAGGGGCGAGGGGCCTGTGCCCAATTCGAGCCAGTTCTGAAGCACTCTGTTTACCAGACTTCTCCTTTCCTTTCCTTTCACAGCGCAGGGCAGGCACATCAGATGCCCCACAGGAGGTGGAGTCAGCATTGTGGAAGGCAAGTACAGTCCTGGAGCACTTTGTTGACAGTCTTCCTTCTCTTCCTTCAGTGTGCAGGGCAGAGACATCAGACGCACCACAGGGGGTGGAGCCAGCATTGTAGAGGGAAGGCCCAGCCCTATTCAGTTCCCAGGTCCAACTCCTCCCTCCCATCTAGATGCAGATCTCCCTATTCACCACCGGGCAGCCCCAGCCTGTCTCCTGGAATTCCCCAGGCCTGTCACACACAAACCCAGACAAGGAATACACAACCTCGCAGAGGCAGGAGCAAATGGTTAGGCAAGCAAATACCTACTTTCTAAAAGTGGTATTTGCAAACACAGAATATTAAAATTAACTTCACTAACTGGCAGATGCATCAACGAAAATACCTCCCGGTAAAACAGCGAATCGGTAAAACAGGCCGATACCGAACGCAAAACTAGAAAATGCTATGCATCAAACAATAATTCGGTAAAAAATAAAGAATCGCTAAAAAAAACCCGCAGTAAATTACCGAATCGCTAAACAGACAATCGGAATTACCGAACCCCAAAGCTGACCTCGGTAATACCGAATCGCAAATGACCAATCGCAATGGTATGCATGAAAAGTCGCTAATACCGAAAATCCCCAAAATCGCTATTTAGCATGAGCAAAATAAGGGGAATCACAATCAGGAGGTAAAGTAAACTGAAGGACAGAAAAAAAAATTAAAACCCCACCAGCAGGTGCTGACAATCAGTAACCCTTCAAAAATGCCCTGGGAAACCCCACATGTCAACCAAAATGGCTGCCCTCTACGTGCTTGCTAGGAGGAGGAGGATCAACGCCCAGGCCCAGCACAGGAGGATGATCCAGGACAGGATCTTCAGGGTGCGCATCACTTTGCTGGGCAGACCGAGAAACAGGTGTACGACAAGTATAGACTCAACCGTGCCATGATAATGTGCCTAATAGCAGACCTGGAACCATTACTGCAGCACGAGACCCGTAGGACCAACGCCATACCAGCCCATGTGCAGGTCCTATGCTGCCTGCACCTGCTTGCGTCTGGAAGCTTTCAGGGGGTAATAGCTGAGACTGGAGGCGTGTCGCAAAGCGCTTTATCACGCTTCTTATACCGGTTCCTAGAGGACATGCTGACATTAAAAAATCGCCACATCACCTTCCCCACAACCCCCCAGCAGCTGACCCGCACCAAACAGGAATTCTCCCAGGTGGCACAATTCCCCCATGTCATAGGGTGTGTTGACTGCACGCATGTCCCCATCTGTCCTCCATCAGCCACCGAATACATTTTCCGCAACCGGAAGTCATATCATTCTATAAATGTGCAGGTGGTGTGCAATGCCAAGTACATCATTACGGACCTTGTAGCCCAATTCCCCGGGAGCACACACGACTCTTACATATTCCGTCACTGTGGCCTCCACAGGCGCCTGATCAACGGTGAATTTGGAGAGGGACACCTACTAGGTACATATTGATGCATCATTGTACTCTCCACCCACTCCATCCCCACATGTATATTTGCAATCATGCTGATGACCATTCTCTCCCCATCCTGCAGGTGACAGCGCATACGCATTGCGTGAATATCTACTCACTCCCTACCTCAACCCAGCTACACCGCAAGAGCAGCACTACAACAGAGCACACATCATCAGCACAAGGAATGTGGTTGAGCGTACATTCGGCATCCTCAAGAGCCGCTGTCGAATACTGCACAAGACTGGAGGTGCCTTGCAGTACGACCCAGTGACCTGCTGCCAGATCATTGCTGTGTGTGCCATCCTGCACAACATCGCCACATGCAGAGGGATACCCATAGAGGTGGACGGAGAGGATGAACTACGTGCACAGCAACCACCCCCCCAACACCGACAGGCGCATGTGCCCAACACAGCTGAAGGGCAACGGAGGCGGACATACATCACACGGAATAATTTCTGAGACAGGTAAGAGAGTGACTTGACAACAGGATCTGATTTGCAAGGGTTTAATGGGCATGGACACCTGACTGGTGCAGGTAAACGTAACACAAACATGCTGCTGCTGCAGTTAAAGTCAAACTTAAATTGTCCCTTCTCAGAACGGGTGATGCGTGCAGCACTTTAGTCTGGCCATGGTTACGTCACCAAGGACAGTGTGACTTTGCCACATGTTCACTTCCGTTTGCAGCGTACCCCCAGTCTCTTGTCCTGTGACTCCTCGGCTTCTACACGATGGGAGTCTGTGGCAGTTGCATTGCGGCCACTGCGCCTCCTCCCGCTGGTGTCCAACAGGGAGACGCTGCTGACACTGGAGGCTGCCTCACTCCCCTCTTCCGCTCCCAGAATGCTGACACTGGCTGACCCAGGCTGCAGTTGCTCCACTGCAGTGGTCACCCTCTCAAGGGCCTTTGCCACATCCCCACAATAATGACCTAGGTCCACTTGCAGGGACACGGACCTGTGGGACAGCACAGCCGTGCTGTTGCACAGCTTATTAATGGCCTTGTTAGTTGAATTCACTGCCAGCATGATCTGCCTGTGACGCCGGCGCTCACTCTGTTGGCCTGCCACTACGGCACGTGTCAGTTCTTGCAGGCAAAGCTTTATTTCATTGTTGCCGGCAGCTACGGCAGTGGTGTGCTCACGCACAGCGTCAGTCATGTTGCCAAGTTTGTTGCAAAGTTTGGTCATGGAGAGTTTCATGGCACCCATGTGTCTCCCCTGCAGGCGCTGGACACGCAGCATCCGGGTCTCCACAACTCCGTACCCTTCGGACAGATCGACTGGTCTTGCAGCAGCCCGACCCGGGGGCACAGCCCTCTGCCTGATGCGCTGTCGTGCTGCAGTTTGGCTGGTTGGAGTGACGACAGCCTGGCGTGGAACATTTGGGGGTGCTGAACTGTGATCTGACTCCATCATGGGCAGGGAGGGAACATCTGCTCTGCGGCTCTGTGGAGTGGCCCGCACTGGTGGTGGTGGTGGTGTCTTGGACCACGAGGATGGTGGTGGTGGTGGTGGTGTCTTGGACCGCAGGGATGGTGGAGGTGTTGTCCGCCGTGGTGGTGAAGGGGAGGACATGGCTTCAGCTCCCTGTGAGCACTCTGCTTCTGACAACACTGGCGTCTCAGAGATGATGAGGCGGGCACTGTCGTCAGAATCGATGGGGGATGCATCTGTGTGTGAAACAGTGCATAGTTATTATCATGGTATAGTATGTGAAAATAGCTGTGGCATCTCACAATAAATAACTTTTTCTGTCTGACATTTGGCCCTTTGCTGCAGTATTCATCTCTGGGCTCTGGCATGCACCCATTCATGTATTGACTACAACTCCCATGGTGCAACACAGTGGTGAGGGTATGTGTTTAGGGCAACGCTACATGGGCACTGGGTCTGGCATGGGGGATTGGGCAGGGACTTAGTACACGCTGCATTGTTACGCTGCCAAACTTCTTACCTTGTCCTCCTTCCGCAGCACCAGAGGTGTCCAGACGTGTGACCCCCACAACAGCTTCCGGTTCTATGGTGGACTCCACTAGATCCTCCAGGGCTGAGTTTGGCGTCACATTGGGTGTGCCCCCTTCTGTGCCAGCAGCATCCTTGACCCTCTGCGCAATCTTCTCCTTGGCCCTCTTACGCAGGTCATACCAGCGTTTTTTTAAGTCGTCGATGCTGCGGTGGGTGACTCCGCAGGCATTTACCTTGTCCTTGATGCGCAGCCACATCTTTCGTTTTTCTGCCTCTGGCACCTTCAGCGACAACTTCCCAAACAGTCGGTCATTGTTGCTGGTCACACACTCGATTAGGATTTCCAGCTCCTTATCAGAAAACATCAGTTTTCGCTTTCGGTGTGTGTCCTTTCCCTGCTGGGGGGCCTCCCTCTCCATCTTGTCCTGCTTGCCTTGTCCTGGTTGCTACTGGTTCTGTCTGGGTCCTCAGCTCCTGTGCTCTGCCTCCTCCTCAGTGCTACTCCGACCACAGAATGCAGCGTGGCTGTCCTACTTCCTGGTTGTGATGTCATCGGCCTGCTTCCGAAGCGTCGCGTAATTTCCCCGATTTCGCTATTACCGAAGTCGCAAATACCGGATTCACTAATACCGAATCAGTATTAGCTAACTCGGTATTTGCTACTCTTGCGGGCGTACTTTCGCAATTTATTTGCGATTTTTACCGAATCGGTAATTTTTACCGATTAGTTTGATGCATCGCGGTTTGCATGTCCTTAATAGCGATTCGTTATTTTTCGCTATTACCGACGTGTATTACCGATTGTTGATGCATATGCCTGTAAAAGATGTATTTTATTATTCTGAGTCCAGGCATACTAAACTCGAATTTCTACCATGTTCTCTGAGTCTGCTAGGATTATAAAGTGTAATAACTCTAACAGCCCATTCTGGCCTATGGAGAACAGATAGCCTTGCAATAGTGAAAAACGAAAATGGCTGTAATTCACTATTAGGACATGCCACACGCATCAGGGCTTGTCCTACCTTGTACTTACAATGCAATTTGCCTGTGGGCCTACCATAGGGGTGACTAATATGAAGTCAAGGGAAGGTTTAGGGACTGGCATGTGGGTACACTTGCCCAGTCAGCATGACAGTACCAGACTGCACGCAGGCTCTGCAATGGAAGACCTTAGACACGTTTTGCAAGGCCGCTTCTGTGGGTGGCACAACCAGTGCTGCAAGCCCACTAGCAGCATTTGGATTTACACGCCCTGGGCACACTCAGTGCACTGTACTAGGGTCTGACAAGTATACCAAACATCCAATCATGGAACCACTAATCAATAAATCAATTTACAGGAGGGAGCACTTGCACTGTGGCACTGGACAGCAGTGGCATAGTGCCCAAAGCATCTAACACCAGCAAAAAAATATGAGGCAACAGCAAAAATGGAAGGGAGACCCACGCCAATGGTGCCAGGTCTAACAGCAGTATACTAGATCAGTCAGCCATTCCTTAAATTTGGGCACCCTCCCCCTACCCCACCTGCACACTACTCTACGTTTAGCTAACAACAATGCTATTGCTAGATATTTTCGACATGACCTGGGTATGGATTTATTGTGTATCCCAACAACGCTATTGAAGGCGTACAGTTTACAGTAATGGGCACCATCTGATCTAGGGCTTCAAGTCAAGTCAAGTCAAAACATTTATATAGCGCACTACATACCCAGAGGGTTTCAAGGCGCTTAGGAAGGGGAGGTGGATTATTTGTCAAAAATCCACGTTTTAAGCTGCTTTCTGAACGCTAGGTGATTTTGGGTGAGGCGAAGGTAAGCGGGGAGTGAGTTCCATGTTTTGGCAGCCAGGTATGAGAAGGATCTGCCTCCCATGGTGGTCTTGTTGATGCGAGGTACAGTGGCAAAGGCTTGGCTGGAAGAGCGAAGTTGGCGGGAGGGGGAGTAGAAGGACAGTCGAGAGTTGAGGCAGTCTGGTCCGATGTCGTAGAGTGATTTGTGTGCGTGGGTAAGCAGTCGGAAAGTGATCCTCTTATTGACGGGGAGCCAGTGGAGGTCTTTAAGGTGACCAGAGATGTGTTCGTTGCGTGGGATGTCTAATATGAGCCTGGCTGAGGCGTTTTGGATTCGTTGTAGTTTCTTCTGGAGTTTAGCTGTGGTACCTGCGTAGAGGGTGTTTCCGTAGTCCAGTCGGCTCGTGACTAGAGCGTGGGTGACTGTTTTCCTTGTTTCGGAGGGGATCCAGCGAAACGTTTTTCTGAGCATGCGAAGAATGTTAAAGCAGGAAGAGGATACGGCGCTGACTTGTCTGTTCATTGAGAGTGAAGAATCCAGGATGACGCCAAGGTTCCGTGCGTGGTCTGTCGGGATGGGTGCGTTTCCGAGGGCTTCCGGCCACCAGGAGTCGTCCCATGCAGAGGGGGATTTACCTAAGATGAGGACTTCTGTTTTGTCTGAGTTCAGTTTCAGACGGCTTTGTTTCATCCATTCGGCGACTTCTTTCATTCCTTCGTGTAGGTTAGTTTTAGCGGTGCTGGGGTCCTTGGTGAGAGATAGGATCAGTTGAGTGTCATCCGCGTAAGAGATGATGTTGAGGTTGTGTTGGCGGGCGATGGCCGCGAGGGGGCTCATGTATACGTTGAAGAGGGTGGGACTGAGTGAGGATCCTTGTGGTACGCCGCAGATGACTTCGGTGGCCTCGGACTTGAATGGTGGGAGGCGGACTCTCTGGGTTCTTCCGGTGAGGAACGAGGTGATCCATTCCAGTGCCTTTCCTTGGATTCCGATGTTACTGAGGCGTTGTAAAAGGGTGCTGTGGCATACTGTGTCGAAAGCTGCAGAGAGGTCGAGGAGGATGAGGGCGACTGTGTCTCCATTGTCCAGTAGAGTTCGAATGTCGTCTGTTGCTGCGATGAGGGCGGTCTCAGTGCTGTGTTTGGCTCGGAAGCCAGATTGTGAGGGGTCGAGTGATTTGTTGGCTTCGAGGAAGGCGGCGAGCTGGTTGTTGACAGCTTTCTCGATGACTTTGGCCGGGAATGGAAGAAGCGAGATGGGGCGGTAGTTTTTGAGTTCGGTGGGGTCTGCTGTAGGTTTTTTCAGAAGGGCGGTGAGTTCCGCGTGTTTCCAATCTTCTGGGAAGGTGTCAGAGTTGAAGGAGCAGTTGATGACGTCTCGGAGGTGCGGAGCTATGACGGAGTCTGCTTTGTTGAAGATGTGGTGGGGGCATGGGTCTGTGGGGGATCCAGAGTGGATGGAATTCATCAGGCGGATGGTGTCCTCAGTGGAGATTGGGTTCCAGGCGTTAAGGGTGTTAACGGGGGGAAGATGGTGAGTTGGTGGTAGGGTGGGTTGGCTTCCGGGTTGGTTGTCAAAGCTGTTGTGGATGTCAGCAATCTTGCTGTGGAAAAAAGAGGCTAGGGAATCGCAGAGGGTTTGAGAGGGGGTGATGTCGTTGGAGTTGGCCGAGGGGTTGGAAAATTCCTTTACGATGTTGAAAAGTTCCTTGCTGTTGTGGGCGTTGTTGTCAAGTCGATCTTTGAATGCTGTTTTCTTGGCTTTTCGGATCAGTTGGTGGTGAGTACGGATGGCGCTTTTGAAGGCGTCCTTGTTGCTGGTGGATGGGTCTTTTTTCCAGGCCTTTTCAAGGGAGCGGCACAGCTTCTTGGATTTCTTGAGGTCGTCGTTGAACCATGAGGCCTTCTTGCTGCCAGGTTTGCTTTGACGTTTTTTCAGTGGTGCTAAGGTGTCGGCGGTGTTGGATAACCAAAGGGTGAGGTTGGAAAACCTGAGCCCAATATTCACTCACTTGTGGGCACTCTCATGACAAGTGTAAGAAATCTGCACCCGGTCTTCCACGCCTCTCACAGCAATCCGTACTTTTCAACTTAAAGCGGAACATTTTGACAGGAGTATAATATAGACATTGTAGGAATTTATAATGCATGACTCGCAACCGACCACTAGCAGAGATCTGCTCCGTTTGCAGGCAACAGTAGGTCCACTGATCATCCGTTATTTCCTGCCCTAATTCCTTACTCCTTTTCGTAGGGGAGGAGCAGGAAGGTGCTGACCGTTGAGTGTGAATTGTATGATAAAGAGTGGAAAACAAATGTCCCGGCGACGCATTGCAAAGTATTGTATGTAGGGGAGCAAGTGTTGGAGGTTCTTGGGGGAAATCTGGGGTAATTGATCGTATGCCCTGGCGCAGTCGAACATAAAGAAATATGTCCAATGAGGAGTGTTGCCCTTTTGAAAAGAGGGACTCTAACGATCGAAATTCCCTATTTTGATAAAGATCTCCCCATGTGGCAATGCGCATAAGCTTACAGAGTCTGGTGAACTCTGTTTCTAGTAGCAATGGCATTCGGGGATATATGAGAGCGGGAGTAACGGCGAGTATAGCATTGGGCATTGAAGGAGCAGTAGGATACAGTGCCAAGCATCTACTGTACATGTGATTGTGGTAGGTGTACTGTCTCGTGTTCGGGGGGGTGTGCAATACACCATTCAGTGGAATGGGATCCGCTAGCAAATGTTCCACTGCAATCTGTGGCATATACCTAGGAGGATGGATCCAGTAAAAAGTATAATGGGCCTGTGCGCACGTATAGTACAGTTCAAAATCTGGGATGTCAAAGCCCCCCTGTGCATACGGTTGTGTGAGTATTTGACATCGTAAACATGGCTGTTTCCCTCCCCATATCAACCTTACCATTTCAGATCTGAGTGTTTAGAAGAAGTGGCGACCGGGATAGTAGGGGATATTTAGATAAAGGTATAGTATTTGCTGGAGGATCACCATCTTGATCAATGCAGCTCACCCTGCCAGAGAGATGCGTAGCAATATCCATCGCGTGACCCGGTCTGTAATGCGATCTATGGCTGTACCATAATTAAGGTGCATTAGCTCCTCCCTATCTTTAGTTACCACTATCCCAAGATATTTGAGATCAGAATCGCACCATTCTAAGGGAACGTCTAGGGGAAATCTAGATGTTGCTTGTGTCGGGAGAAAAAATTGCGACTTCCCCCAATTCATTTGTATCCCAGAGAGTTTTCCAAATATTATAAATTCGTGCAATAGCGGATTTAAATTATTCTCTGGGTCTCTCACGTAGACGATCATATCATCCGCATATAGTGATATGAACATCTCTGGCAAATAACATCTCAGTGCCCTGTCTTGGTGACGTTGCCACAGTTTAGATGCCAATGGTTCAATTGCAAGCGCAAAAAAGTAGGGGTGAGAGTGGGCATCCCTGTCTCGTACCTCTAGATATGGAAAATGCATCAGATACATACCCATTGATTAGTACTTTAGCAGTAAGCATCTGATATAATAATTTCATCCAAGACAATCCCATACGTTGCAGTACTCCCAACAAGTAATCCCATTTGACAGTATCGAACAACTTTGTAGCATCCAGAAAGACTGCCGCCAGCGGCAGTTCAGGAGCGATGTTCTGTAGTATGGAAAACAGGGTACCTAGATTGTGTGTAGTTGCCCTGCCTCGGAGAAATCTTGCCTGATCAGGGAGCACCAACTTCTCCAGAAGGAGAGACAGGCGGTTCGCAAGTATTTTTGTATCACAATTAAGGAGGGATAGCGGCATATATGAATCGCAATGACTAGGTGATTTGCCAGGTTTAAGGAGGGAGATACTAAGAGCCTCTCTCATAGAAGATGGGAGTACGCCAATTTCTAATGACTCTTCATATACCTCCTTTAAATCTACATAGGTTTTATAAAATTCAGCAGGCAGCCCATTCAGGCCAGGGGCCTTCCCAGATTGCATCTGCATGAACGCTTCTCATATTTCATCAATTTCAAATGGGGCGCTGAGAAATTCCGTCTGTGTGTCGCCAAGCCATCCTATTTGCACATCTCCAAGGAAGCTATCTCATTTGAAAGAGTCTCTTCTCTGCGATGTGTACTGTAGGAAGGTGGATACCTGACTATGGTTACCCCAGATTTTTTGCCTTGTGTTTAGCTGGTTTTCGACTTAGTTGGCCTGGGATCCTGCTAATCAGGGCCCCAAGCTATCTGCTCTCTCTATAAAATGGAATCCATGTACTTTAGGTACATACCCGATTGGACATGGGTTCACCTTATCAGCCCCTGTACAGTGCACTATAGGTGCCCAGGGCATAGGTGCATCCAAGCCCTACCAGGGGCTGCAGCATATCTTTTGCCACCCCTGGCTGGCCATCCAAACTGACACAACTGGCTGATCACTCAGCTGGGGAAAGGTCGTGTAATCACCCCTTGCTTAGATATAGTATACCTATATCTAAACCTATATCTGGACACATATATACCTATAAGTCACTCCTATGGCAGGCCTTAACAGTCCTGGAGGCAGAGTGCTTGGTTTTATGTGAGATGGTGCTCTTGTCAGGTTCTCAATACTCTCCAGGATCCAGATGATGCTCAAGATGGGTCCACCTCCAGTTCTCCCCAAACCCGGTTCTAATATGTACCCAAGGCTTAGAGGTGATTAGGTGAGGGAAAAAAGGAGAGGACCGGGATGATGCTGCGCGGGTGTCAGGCAACCTGAAAGACAAGGACACCCTATTAACCATGTGTCAAACCCCCCTCCGCTATTGTTAAACACTCTCCAATAACGAGCACATACCTAGCTCAACACACCATAAGGAATGACGGAAGTGGTCGCAGTATGGCCATCTCTAGTGTAAGGTGGTCGAACCTATAAAACACAAGCACAGATTACACACCCAAACCTACTGCCGTGTATCTCTTGCTACCATACCATCCTAGCAAACACGTACCACATTCCACACTAGGGTCTCCTAAAGGAAATGGCCAGTTCTCTGTTAAATCACAGATGCGCCAGAGCACTTCCATAGGCAATCAGCATCAGAGCCCAAAGAAAAAGAAATGTAAATGTCCAAGAATTCAAACGCAAAATATAGTTCTCCTAACACACCGCGATTCTCCACATGACAACGCCACCTCTAATTGAGGAGTCAACAAAGCACTGGGCTCCTAGAGGTTTGTTAGCGTTTTACATGGAGATCCTAGGGGCCTGGGTGTGAGGAAGCCGCTATGAATTTGTCACCTTAGATCAAACAAGAATAGCCCTCGGAGTAAGGACAGCCGTCCGTGAAATCCTCAAAGCGTAACAAATCACTTCCACCCTGAGTTGTACAGGCAGTAAAACATATTTCCGCCGTTCTTACCTCCACCGGGTGCGCCCACCTGATTTTGAGCGTCTGTGTCTTCGCAGCCTCAACGCGAAGCACCACAGAACACTCAATCGTCACAACAGACGTCTCTCCGTGATAACTCCTCTCCAGTTCAGGTCCTCGAACAACCGGCATTCGTGTCTTCGCGCAAGCTTCCGCGAAGCACCACGACGCGGTCAGGATGCGTCAGCCGACACACCCCCACAGGAGCGCTCCGATGTCAGAACGCCAGTGAACAACAAACAACGCCCGTGTCTTCGCTTACAGAGTCAGCGAAGCACCACAGGACAACAAGTTACTCCAGCGGGTAGCCAAACCGCAATTGGTACCAGGAACACAAAATCCAATACAACCCGATTTACGGGTAAGCAACTACTTTATAGTCTCCGCCTCCTTCCCACAGACTTCTGGGTCTTGTAGTGTGTTAACCTCTCGGTAGGCATGGTGGCATCCAGCTTCAGTTCCAGACAGCTCTAGCATGAGCTGAGCCTGTCTGCAGCTGTCGGGACCAATTCCCTTAGCTGTTCCGGGATATTGCCATACCATACACTCTTAACTGCATTATAATCCTCGCGGTTACTTGATAACTTTGGTTTGGCTTTATCAAAACATGTCATGTAAGGTGTCATACGCTTTGGAATACTACCCCCTCGCCAGTCCTAGTGACGGGGGTAGCATTTCACCCTTCTAGAGGGAGAAGACATGTTACTTTGCTTAAACGCGGTTAAATCTAACCAAAGCCCCATCATCACAAAATGGATGTTGCTGCCACAGACAGGAGTCTGGCCCCCTGCTGCTGACCAAAACTCCGGCAGGGGATGCCTGGACAATAGATATCCTGTCACAGGGAGGTGTCACACCACCCCAGACAGGAGATAGTGGATTGTAGCAGGGAGGGTTGAATGAAACTAGACACTGCCTGGGGAGCACAAGGCTTCCCATGCATAGTCCAGTTCAAACCGGTGCTGGGACCCTCCAGTCCCAGCTCTGGCGCGAAACTGGACAAAGGGAAAGGGGTGTAACCACCCCCTTCCTGGGTCCCACCCATAGGAGGGACCTAGCAGGTAATCCAGCCCCTTGATTTGGAATAAAGGTAGGAGCTGTGCCAACGCACATCAGATTATCCTGACTGAAACTTATGAAATGAAACTCTGGACCCTTCGACATCCTACTCGACGTAGAAGACTGAAGAATATCCCTTGTGGTCAAGGAGTGACCACCCTGTGCAAACAGGCACCATCCAGCATGTCACCGTTTGCTTTGTTGCAGTTCCCGCCAAAACTCGAGCAACAGAGATCAACAAGACCCAGCGTTCCTGCCTTCCAACAGCCCGATCCACAGTCCCAGCAAGTCTGAGACCCGTGGAGGTGACCTGAAGCGTGGGGACAGCCATCTTGGAAAAACTACAAAGTGCTGACCGTGCAGCTCCGGAGGCTCCCTCGACGCTATGCATTGGGGTTTGAGAAGCCCCAGCCCCAAGCAGCTTTTGCACTAAAGCTCCCCCCTCCACACTCACCGAGTGCTGCATGGGGCCCTTCTGCATCTTTCTGCTTGACACGTTGGTCCGGTCGCTTGCCCGTTAACTAGCGGCCTCAGTAGTGACGAACCTTTGAATTTGCTCTGCCAGTCTGGTTGCTCTGGACTGGCCCTCGCTCCCCTGAAAAGGAGCACCCGCTCTTACCTTGCTGGTCCGAGTAAGAAGCGATCTCCGAATCCTGCGTGGGTTGCGCTTGCCAAGGTTTGTTTGCTCAATTCTGGAAGCCGACACTGCCGACAGCGAGAGCCTTTGTGGGACAGCTCGTGATCCACTCCTGGACATCCTCGGTGCCCCAGAGTCCACGTGGCAGCGGAGACAAGCTTCTCGACAACCACCTGATTGCGCCCGACATTGCCTGGTTCCTTCCTGGTTCCACCCTGGTCACTGCTGAGTGACCCAGACTCTGTCCCCTCTGCTTTCAGGTACTCTTCAACTTCGATCCACCATTGGATCGCACCGGACACTACTCTTCTGGCCGCCTGCAGCATCTTCATCTCCAGGCTGCATAGATCTACTCGACGAAAGCCGACACGACTTTGCACCTGTGCAACTGCTTCCTGTGGGTGAGGTAACTCTTGAACGCCAGTGCTCCTGTAGTGGAATACACCTCTAGTGTCTAAGTCTAAAGTCTTGTACTTCTAGTCCAGTCGGAAGTCTCCTAAAACTGTAACTCGATAACTTTTATGCACAATTGACTTTGCATTGGTGCATGTGTGTGCTTTAAGCACTGCACCCGAATCCCGCGAGCTTTTCCCGACTTCATCACTGCTGGTCCCGATTAGTCCCAGTGATTCCCCAGGCCCTAGGCCTGACCACTGTTCGATTAGTGATACTTATACCACTTATTTAGTATATGGTTTGAGTGGCCCCTGGCCTCACCCAAATTGTGCAACTTTCATATGTTTTACTGTGCTTTTGTTTAAACGCTTGTGCTTCTATACTCATAAAGAGTACAGGGGTTTATTCTGAGAATAAATACATATATTTTTATAATATATAACTTGTATGGTGTCCTTTCATTTGATATTACAGGATTGTGTTTGGTAAAACAGCTGGCTTCACATGCCCTCTTGAGTTTAGCCTAAAGGCTGCTTAGTCCATGCTTGTCTATAAGGTTGACTTTCAACCACCACCATAAGGGATTGTTTGAGACATCATATATCAGGCCAACTTCTCACATGTACAGTGTCGCATAGTGGGAGATGATAGTGGCAAGGATGTCAGTGGTATCACGTGTATTATCTCCCCCGGGCCTAACATTTCCAACACAGAATTGTAGATGTGAGGACGCCGTATGGTATCAGCTAGGGCCTTTTGCGGTCTCTCCCCTTCGCCATAGCGGCGGGCTATCAAATACTTCCCTTTAAATTTCGTTTCACGATTGGCTGTTGAAGTATATTCCGTTAGCTTTTCCCGAATTGCATGCTGAATATCACCACCTCCCCCCATAGCCAATTGTGCTTCGAGGGCCTTAAGTTTGGCATCCAGTTTGCAAGTGTTCCTTGTATGTCTCTTAGCACTCCATAGCTTTTAGAAATACAAAGTCCCCGAATTGTGACCTTGAAGATTTCCCATATAGTTTCTACATTGTCAACCGACCCTCTGTTTCTCTGGAAAAAATCTTGGATTTCATCCCTTAACTCACTATGGAATACCGGGTCAAGGAGTGATGTTTATGTGTTTATGTTTATGTTTATTAAGCTTATAAAGAGCACAGCTACTAAAAGTGTCCCGGCGCTAGCTCCTGAAGAGAGAATGAACGTGTATCAGGTTAAAACTGTCAAGGTTTCCTGATGCTCTTCGCGATCCGGGTAATGCTCTAGAGGGTCCACCTCCGGATCTTTCCAAGCCTGGTCTATATAACACCCAGAGCCAAGAGGTGATCTGGCGAGGGAAAATGAAGGGGGCCGGGTTGGTGCTCTGCGGGCTTGCACCATCTGCAATGACAAAGGACAATTTGTTATTACAGGCCGGTGTTCCTTCCCCTAGCCTCCTATAACTCCTGTAGAACCTCCACCTACCTCGGTAATCTACCACTATTGACAATGATGGCGACGTACTCTGGAATCTCTCCTATCTCGGATCTCCTGGAACATCTACATATCCTAGGAGATACAAACACAGGTTAATTCCTCTAATCAAATACCCCTTCACACTCAGTGTTCCAGTGGATACTAACTAGGTACATACCTGGTCGTTATACCAGGCACCGTGAAAGAAAAGAATGTCAGCATTCCTAAATCAGCCCTCAATAGTACAGCATCCAACCCTCCTTCTGTTAACTTCACAGAAGCAAAGAAATAGTTATGTGCAGAACCCCTCCAATTAACAAAATAAAATAAAATGATAGGTATTCATGAAAGGATGATTCCCCCCGATGTCTTACCGCCAACGGAAATGAAGTCAACAAAGATTATGAGCTTCTCTGTTCTCGTGGCGTCCTCTCAAGGTAGAACACACTCCCAGCAAGGATAGACAGAACCAGAACCAAACAATTGTCGTGTCTCCTTCACTGGCCGGGAGGTTTTTACCGGGTGTCCGTGTCTTCGCGCTATGGCCGCGAAGCACCACCGCACCCACAGAATGAATCAGCCGTTCCACTCCTTTAGTCTCTCGATAGCCAGGATCCACGCGGGTCTGTGTCTTCGCTGAATGCGCACCGGCGAGGCACCACAGAACCCGTTCTAATGAGTCAGCCGACTCACAGTGTTGAAAACGCTCGGAGAGAGCGCACTTCCTCCCTCACACTGACAACCAAGCAGGGAGTGTCCGTGTCCTCGCTGGACCTAGCGAAGCACCACCGCACTCATCTCCAACAGCACAACGAACACCACTGCTACAACGAAAAGTACATGGAATCCAATACAACCTGACTTCCGGGTTCAGTGAGTACATATAGTCTCCGCCTACTGCCGCACGGATCCCTGGGACATGTAGTCCTTAGTTATTAGGCAGGCGCACAACCGTACCGGATTCATCTCCTGACAAAAACAGCAAGGTCTTGAATTTTTTTTTAAAAAGCACTGGGTCCTGAGTAGTCCTCAGGGCTAAAGGCAGTAGATTCCAGGCCAAACCAGCCCTACTCACAAAGGAGTTGCCACAAAGACGCTGGCGCTTAAACTTCGGGATCTGCATCAGCCACTGGGCAGAGGACCGCAGCACTCTGCCAGGCACATAAAAGGCAAATCTTCTCTGAAGGTATAGAGGGCCGGTATCATACAAGGCCCGGTGAGCGATGGTGAGCATTTTGAATTTCAGGCGGGACTCCACTGGCAGCCAATGCAAGGCTCGCAAGTGTGTCCGCACACTATCTCTAGGAGAAAGCCCCCTAAGGAGTCTAACCGCTGAATTCTGCACGACCCCGAGCAGCTTCCAGGAGCACATTGGCGTAGTCCAGGCGGGAAAGGATCAACGCACGGACCACGGTTTCTCTAGGAGCACTCGGCAAGAGAGGAAGAAACTTCCTCAAGCTCTTCAATATGCTGAAGCAGGAACCGGCCAACTTCTTTACGTGCATCACAAAATGCAAGTTTTGGTTGAACCAGATGCCCAGGTTTTTAACCGCGCCCGTTCTTTCAGAAGGCCGAGAAAAACCCAGAGGCCAAAGCCATTCTCTGAAGTCCGAAGGAAAGGAGCCAAACAGCAGCACCTCAGACTTCCCTTCATTGCATTTTAACTGGGCATTAGATAGCCAGTGAAAGACAGAGGAAAGGCAATTTTGGGCCAGCCCGACCGAGTCCACTTCCTTAGGCCAAGTAAACAAGGGTTGCAGCCTCCAATTACTGCATGGTTTGTCATATCACGGTGGGGTGACTGTTAGTTTAACAGGGGAATGGTCCGAATAGGTTTACTAAGCCAAAATGCTATAGATGTGGTAACCCAAACCATTTAGCTAATGATGTAAAGTGTCCAGCAAGGGGTGTCACTTGTAGCAATTGTAAAAAAAGAGGACATTTTTCGAGGGTATGTCATGAAAAGAAAAGTACTACTCACATGGTGGTCCAGGATCCTGATCAACCTTTGCAGGGGGATATTATCTTCCAAGTGTTGAATATTGATGAAGAGAGTGTGAATTGTTATCCCGAATTTGAAATAGGTCTTGACAATGTTGTGTATCAGGTTTATGCAGATTCCTGTTCACCTTATACTTTGATAAATGAGACTTCCTTCAAACAAAATTCAGGCCATAAAGACTATAATCTGTTGCCACCTGACATTAAACCTGGGGGTTACAATTACAATCCTATACCACTGGTGGGAATGTTGATGATGCAGATAGACGTTAAAGGTAGAACCATGCTGGGTAAAGTGTATATCACAGAAAAAGGTTCACACTTGTTAGGTTGGAAACACCAAAAGGATTTGGGTATTAAGTTAGACCCAAATGCCCCAGAACCTGTTCTACTTATTGATAGGCCTACAGTGGGAAAGGAAGTGTGTGAGAAATTCCCGGAGGTGTTCACAGACAAATTGGGACAGCTCAAAGGGTTTCTCCACAAAATCAAACTCAAAGCTAATGCAAGGCTAGTAGTACACAAAGCCCGATCCATTCCATTGCTTTTGAAAGAACCTTTGCAGGAAGAATTGAATAGACTGGAGGAACACAGGATAATAGAGCGCATTGAAAGTTCAGAATGGTTGGCCCCCATTGTCGTAGCGGCAAAAGGGGGGGGAAGGGGCATCCGCCTCTGTGTTGACCTCAGGGATTTGAACGCTAACATCTGGGTGGATAGACACACCCTCCCCAACATCAATGAGATATTGATGGCCATCCATGGTGCTAAGTTTTTCTCAGTCTTAGATCTGTCCTCTGCCTACCACCAGGTCGTTCTTCATCCAGAATCTAAACACCTCACGTCCTTCATAACCCCTTTTGGTGCATATCAATTTTCAAGGTTGCCTTTTGGGCTCGCATCTGCAGCCGCTGTTTTCCAGCGTTTATGCAAAACATCTTGCAGGGTCTTGATAAAGTAATCTGTTTCCAAGATGAAATTCTGATCTATGGAGCAACTGAAAATGAGCACAACAAAATCTTGGAGAGAGTATTGTCAAAACTCAGCAACGCTGGTGTCGCTACTCAGAAGGATAAATGTAAGATAGGCGTGGAAACAGTGGTGTACCTGGGGCACACAATTTCAAGGGAAGGAATTAAACCCAAGGCCAGCCTGGTAGATGCAGTGAAACTCGCACCGGCTCCTTCAAATAAAGATGAACTGAAATCCTTTTTGGGCCTGGTCGAGTATATGTCGAAGTTTGTGAAGAATTTTGCAGACCAAGTCCAACCTCTCAGGGAGTTACTGAAACAAGGTACGAAATTCGAATAGAGTGCGAAGCACCAACAAACTTTCAAATTCATCAAAGAAGCCATTTCAGAAGCACCCATCTTACACACTTTTGATCCTAATGCAAGGACCACATTGTCCACAGATGCAAGTAATAAAGGTCTAGGTGCCTCTTTGATTCAATGGGTAAATGGCGAAGAGAGAGTAATAGCTTTCGCTTCAAGAACTCTGAAGACTGCTGAAGTGAACTACTCCACAATTGAGAAAGAAGCCTTGGCGTGTTACTGGGCTATACACAATTTCAAGTACTTCCTGTGGGGAATTCCGTTCTGCTTGAAAACGGATCACAAGCCATTGATTCCGTTGTTTGCAAACAAACACTTAGAGAACACCACTCCACGCATCTCAAAGAGGGTTTTAGGTCTGCAGGGGTTCAACTATTCCTTTGTGCATGTTCCAGGTTTATGAAATTCTTTGGCGGATTGTCTTTCGCACATGCCACTGAAGGTTGATGTACCAGAAGAAACCGAAGAAGAAGAAACCATCCTAGCTATCGATATTCCAGCCATCAAGAAAGAAGAATGGGGGAAATCCATTCAAGAAGACAAGGTTTTGGGATAATTGAAAGACATGATCACCGCGGGCTGGCCAGAGAAAAAAAAATGACGTGCCAGAAGAGCTCCAAGAATTTTGGAACGCGAAGGATGAGTTGTCCATAATTGAAGACCTGGTCTGGAGAGGGAATAAAATAATTCCCCCGACTGGAATGAGGGATCGCATCATACAAATCGGTCATGAAGGTCATCCGGGACGAAGCTTAACCAAAAGTAAAATTCGTCAAAACTATTGGTTCCCAAAAATGGACACCCAAATTGAAGAACTAGTGAAGGATTGTATTGCTTGTGGGGCCAGTGATAAGTCTAAGAATGTCCGCAAGGCTCCATTAATTCCGGTCACTGTTCCTACCAAACCTTGGGATAAACTGGGTATGGACATTATTGGGCCATTGAATTTATTAAATCAATCTCAAAAGTTTATGTTCGTCTTGATTGATTACCACTCACACTGGATAATGACCCGGTTTGTCCCTTCCATTTCCACTGTGTATCTCATTGAGTTTTTAAAGGATACCTTCTCAAAAGAAGGCATACCCAGCGAGTTAATTACGGACAATGGCGTGCAATTTACTTTGGACGAAATGAGAGAGTTCCTGAACAGTTTGTCTGTTACTCACATAAAATCTCCTTTGTACTCCCCCAAATCCAATGGGCTTGTGGAAAGGGCTAACAGAATGATTAAGGACTCCTTCCAACTTGCCTTGTCGAACAAAGAGCCCATTGAGGACAGCTTAAGGAAAATGTTGTGGTCCTATCACATCACCCCCAATTCTGTGTCAGGTGTATCCCCATTTACTTCTCTTAAAGGAAGAAACCCTGGTTCCAAACTGACTCCTAACTGGCTTAATGGAGGGTCCCCTGTGTGGGTAGATAGGAACACTGTAAGGGAGAGAGTAAAAGAACATCAGGTCAAGTACAAAAATGATTATGACACACAATGGGGCACATCTGACAGGGAGTGGAGGGTTGGGGATTGGGTGGTTGTCAAAAAACCCACTTTGTTAAAGTCCAAATCTTCCTCCTTTTCTAAACCCCTTAGAATCAAGGATTTCCATAATAATTCTGTCCGGTTAGACGATGGTAATTTATGGAGCATGGATAGATTGGCTCGTTGCACTAATGTTCATGTTTCCCAACCTTCTAGCTACAATGGTTCGGGAGAACAGCAGGTTGATCCTAGCATGGGAAGAATAGCACGTTAACGTAAGTGTCCGGCATGGCAAGCTGATTACAGCATGTAAAGTATTGCTTCTTGTCACATGTATTGCTTTTGCGGTTCTCTGTAAACGTACCCTGGTGCAACAGACTTAAGAAGATAATTGACTCTTGTTCCATCTTATGCCCTGGTTGTGAATCTTTTGCTTGGTAATTTTAACCTGCGTTTCCTTCCAGGTTATATCCATGGTTTCCAAACCACTCATGCCCCTTGTACCCCTTATCCCTGTTCTCTGCCCTTACATAGGGAGGTGTGTTGTAACTTGGCACGTTCCTTCCCTCCCCGGTGCCCCCTTTCCCTTCCCACCTTGTTGGTACAGCCTACCTTAGAATGTTGGAGTGAAGCTCACATTAGAATGTTGGCGAGCTCACTCCAGTGGATGGCACTGAAGGATCTGGTTATAATAAACTCCTTTTCTCAACTCATCGTGTGGAGTCTTCATCTTAACACATCCTAATCCTGCCAGACATAACAATCCCTCCCCCTCCCTTGCCCAAGAGAATTCAATAACCAAGGCGCACATATTAGTGCAGTCCAGAGTGATAGGGAAATGCCCTTGTGGGGGAAACTTCTAGGGGCTAGCACGATTTCCCACACTTCCATAGAGCCAGTGAGATGATATCAGCTGTCCCTATGGGAGTGAGGGTGTTCGGCATGCCCAGACATACTTATCCAGCATACCAGTAGTTCAGGTCATAGGTGCTGCAAGTCAACCACTGGGGATGTACATATCAGTTTCTTGAAGACACGGTTTCGTTGCATCATTTTCAGCCTCATAGGTAGAGCTGTTTTCACCTCCACATTTCATGGTTCATTCAGTAATCGGCGAGGAGGCTCTGGAGGATGTATCAGGCTCTTTGGGATCATAGCTCTGTCGTTTCAACCGCTTCAGGAATTCCTCCACTTGCTGCAGTTTGGTGTACAACCATTCCCTTGATGCGTAATCCTCAATCGAGCTGAGTATAGAAGTGTGTAGTCAATTTGAGCTTTTCTCAACTTCTGCTGAACTGGTATGAATTTTCGCCTCTCATCTTGTACAGATGCCGTGAAGTCAGGATATATTGTTAAGTGAATTTCCTTCAAATCTGAGCTGCCGCTTACCTTGGGCTATTTTCAAGCAACAGCCCTATCCCGATAATTCAATAGCCGCGCAATGATGGGCCTGGGTGCAGCACCTGGTGGAGTTCTTGGACCCAAGCACCGATGAGCTTGTTCAATTATGAAGTGTGTGGAGAGTGCTTCAAATCCGATTGTCGCTAACAACATCTTCTCCACATATTCCTCCAATTTACCCATGTTTGTGCTTTCCGGAATGCCAATTATGCACACATTATTGCGCCTGCTTCCCGCGTCTATATCTTCATTTTTGGCAGCAATTATCTTCAATAGTTTGTCCATTTGCGCTACATTATCCTGTAGATGGGAGCCCGCATCTTCGGCATCTGAGATTCAACGCTTCGTGTCTTTAATGCATTTGTCATGAGTGTCTAGCTTGTGGACGATGGCATCCATGCGTGTGGTCATGGCATCCAGTTTATCAGCGATGGTGGTGAGTCCCAGCTTGACCTCTTGCAGTAATGTCTTCATGTCATCGCTTGGGGTCGTACCCTACTGAATGGCGGATTACTCCATACTCTTCTTGTCTTCCTCTTGCTGCAGTCATGTATTTTTCTTTACATCAAAAGTTAGCCGGGTCTGTTTCGTGTCCGTCTTCCCCATGATTGCTATATATATATATATATATATATATATATATATATATATATATATATCGCTTCCAGGAGCAGCAGTGGCAGGATTTACTGGTGGATAATCTCCCGTGTCTAGGCTTTCCTGTCCGGGTATTCACTCCTGATCTTTAACTTCACTCTTACATAGAGTAATGTCTTATGATCACGAGGATGCTATGAATGATAGACCCGCGGCCTTGTAACCGCGGCAGCAGTGCTTAAGCCGGTCAAGGATTTTCTGCACAGCCCACTTGCTTATCAAACTGTATCCTATTTTTAACTTCTGGGTACACAACGGCGTTACTGCGGGTCTAGTTCCAGCACCTATTGTATGTCACTGTGGAAGGATTGGGCACATTGGATAGTGTAGGTGCAATGGAAGGAGTAATAGAGGCTCCACAACCACCGCAAAGACGTATTTTGAGGTAAGTTATGTTAGTATTGCTCAGCAGTGTCTTAACTTATAGGCTTCACCAGCGGTATGCCACAAATATACCGCAATCCTGATGGCAGCATTCTCCTGACTGGGCTATTTCTGGTGCTCTTTCTTTTAAGTCAGATCTGTACAGGTGCGAGTAGCTCACTCCTATGTCTTTTTGCAGTGCAATCAGCAGCAATCTGTTTTCACTTCATAGCGCCTTTCACTGCCCCGCCTTTGCGTTTAATATGGTGGTTCGACGTTAACACAACTTTCCCGCACTGCTGCGGCCGAAATGCCAGCAGGTGTCTACTGTCTCCCGGGGTGCACCTTCACCTCCCCTTGAGCAGGTGACTATAATCGCATATTTTCTGTATTTAGCGCTTAACTGAGGACGCGTGCTTTCAACCGGGAATTAAACTGCCGTTATTACATTGGAGCGTCTGTGGCCAATCCGCCACCCGGACGACATATAGAACAATACAGCGTCCCAGGGCAATGTTCTAGCAGTGCATTTAAATAGGTATGTGTCTTTGCAATAGGGGCGAACGCTACACCGTGTATGCGGGGCGAACTCTCACCTCCCCGTTAGCAGGCTGTAGTGGTCAGCACTGAAGTCCTGTGACTCACGCAGCCTAGTGGCAGCTCCCCACTTCAGCAGGCCTTCTCACGGGGCACTCTACACTCCTCACCAGCAGCTCTGAATAGCCTCGCAGTAGCACCAAATTTGCGACCTCGTGTCATCAGACTTATAACTGCAATCTGCAGCTCTTTTTATGCCCGGATATTTGACTGGATCGGATAAATGATCGGATTAGGACGCCGATCGGCAGGAGCCTCGCATCAGTGCGGCCATCTTGCCAGTGCACCACCTAGCACCCCCCAGAAGCCGAGGACTCTGGGTAGTTCTCAAGTTTAGGTGGAAAGCTGCACCAATATAGAGCACTCTCAACACCAGCGATAATCTAAATTTGCTCACCTCACATCTCGGCATGGATAGCACTGTGCTAATCCTATGCTTAATGACTTTGCTGTGGAAATGGCAGAAGACTTTGTCCCTGTCTATCTCGACGTGGATGGCACTGTGCTAATCCTATGTTCAAAGACTTTAAGGGTGCCGCTCGAGCTGCGTGTGAAGTGTTGTATTGTGCTTGTGGACGCTTCGGGGACAAGAACTGCAGCGGAGCCCTCTAATTTGCATATCCTGCGACCTGGGAGCACATCGGCTCGGTCACCTCGGCAGGGGGAGAGCTTGAACTGCAATCTGCCTTGGGAGCGGGACTGCGAGGTCCAGAAGTGCTAGCGCCGTCCACCGCGAGCACCTGGTTCCTCTTCCCGCCCCCTTCTCCCTCCGACCTGCCTGCAAACCTTTAAAACTCCTCGCGGCCCCCGCTGGCGCGGGAGCCGCTCGAGCTGCGTGTGAAGTGTTGTATTGTGCTTGTGGACGCTTCGGGGACAAGAACTGCAGCGGAGCCCTCTAATTTGCATATCCTGCGACCTGGGAGCACATCGGCTCGGTCAGCTCGGCAGGGGGAGAGACTGAACTGCAATCTGCCTTGGGAGCGGGACTGCGAGGTCCAGAAGTGCTAGCGCCGTCCACCGCGCGCACCTGGTTCCTCTTCCCGCCCCCTTCTCTCCTCCTCTATTTTAACCACGCCTGGAACGCGTACGCGGGACGCGCGCGGACGACGAAGCGGGCGAAGACCGGGCCAAGAGCGGGCCCGTTTGTGCCCGTTCGTGACCGGCAGTGACCGGACCGGGCTACCCCCCTAAATCTTCCTACTGCTTGATTTCCTGTGGATCATGGTCGGACGCGAAACCAGGAGCAAATCCCTGTTGGCTGGAGGATCCCAATCTGCCGCAGGAGGTATGGAGAGGTTTCTTACTAGGGCTAATACCATTATTGACAAAGAAATTGTCACACTGGAGAAACGTCTGTCCAAGGAACTAATGTCTCTTAAACGTTCTAGTATGGGCCCTTTTGCTAATGCTAAAACCCCTGAAAGACCTACTGACTGCTTGCCTGTGGTGGATGCCCAACTTTTACTTCCCGATTCTGCCCCCGCGCTGAGTGTAGATTCTGTTGTTATATCTAATCCCTCCATCATCGTAGCTGATTCTAGCCATGTCTCTGATTGTGCAAATGTTTCCTTTACCTCTGCTAATGATGGAAATTCTACCCTCCTTACAACTCAGGGGGGGAAAGAAGGGGCTATTAAGAAACGGAAGAGACAATATAACAGTAAGGGTAAAAATACCGGGAGGGCATCTAAAACAGCCAGAATAGATGGAGCATCTGTATTGTTGAATTCCAACGGTGAAGGGAGCTTACCCAGTAACGATATTTCTATGGATAAAATAGCAGCCCTACTAAAATCGATTATTTTTCCACTAGAGGCCAAACTAGATAGGCTTGATTTCAGAATGTCTAATATAGAGAAATCAACTGCTATACTTTTAGCTAACTCTTCCAAGCCCAATAGTTCTGGTCTCCCCCCTAGCATGCCTACTCCCCAAATTATTCCACCAACTACTGTGCCCCAAATTCCTGTTTCAACGACCGTAAGCACCCATCCTGTTCCCCAAGTTTCTAACCCGGTTAGCCTACTTGCCCCACAGAATATCCAAGGCCCCCCCCCAGGTTTGCATATTCCACCCGCACTTATGTCTATCGATACCCAAGGGCCTCCACCCGAAGATCTCAAAACACCAAGAACTAGACGACCTGACCTCCCACCGGAGGCCAACCGGTTTATGGTAATCCTGGCAGGAGCACCTCCATTAGATAGGGGCGAAACTGAAACCTTTAACTCCCTTAAAAACCAAGTTATAAAATGGCTTAATTGGAACCGACCCTTACCGGCACACCTGCACAATGAAGTTATCATGGTGAGGAGGGTACCATGGATTGGTAAAACCCCTAAATCCATTAAGGGAGATTGTATCACTGTCAGTTTTAGAGACCCACGTACAGTGTCTTACATATGTGCGGGTGTTAATAGGTCATTAGATTCTACTATCCAGACTCTCCCTGTCTCCTTTTTCTTCCCACCACCTATTAACCCCATGTACTATGATGGAAGCAATGAATGGACTAGAGTAGAACGTAGGGGAAGGCCTTTTCGCCCAAGACACACCAGATTGCCCCCATTTCAGCCCCCACAGAACACCTTCTGGGATTATAATCGATATAGTTGTCTTGATGGGCTTGAAGGAGTCGACTGACTACCCAGTGTTTACACCACTGTTCCACCTCTACCCAACGAGACTAATTCTGTCGATAGCGGGGCTACTGTGGAGTATTATACCTTACCAGCAACGGTTGGCAAAATAACTTCTGATCTACTCGATCTAATCCCCTTAACTCTCGATAAACCAACTGAAGTCCACCTTTCACCACCCGATGAGGCTATTGCTGATAGGGGATGTACAATGATTTCTCCCTTAGAAGAGATATCTACCTCAGGTGATCAAGGGTATTCCATGGTGAGCTGGAATATAGCTGGCTGGCGTCAGAGAGCTTCGGCTCTAGGGTGGAGGGAACTTATTCTTGGGTTTGATATTTTATGTTTACAGGAAACGTGGTCCACTATAGACATTCATTTTGATGGTTTTGTTTCTTATAATTGTGTTGCCCAGGAATCTGTTATGGGGAGGGCAAAAGGGGGCCTGCTTGTTCTTATATCAGTTGATCTCCCGATAACTGTAGGTTCATATTCTACTGTTGGCACACATTCACAAATTTTGGAATTACAAGCCAAAAAGGGTAGGAACACTTTATTGATCAATCATTACAACAACACATTTGATCCTACCAGCACCCTGGTTGTGGACGAACTGGAAGCCTTCTTAAATAAAATCTGTAATAAATCCCACACATCTTATGACATCATATGGGGAGGGGACTTTAACATCAGAACGTGCCCGCACTCTCAAACCCCTGTTTGTGGGTTTGATGGGGATTCGGGGGAGAATTTAGTACATTTTCAACACTCCCCATATGGGACTTCCCTTAATGGTCTTCTGTTAAAATTTGATTTAGTTATCCACCAACCAGCTCTTGATAAAATGGGCAATTTTGTTCCAACGTTCAAAGGGAGGGATACTGAGTCGGTTATTGACCATTTGCTGATTTCAACCCTTTTGGTGCCATTCTGTACAGTGCCAATCATTAAGGACTATTGTCTGAGCGATCATAATGCCCTAACTATGACTATTCTTATCTGGGGCCCCAGAATTACGCCTTCAGGCAGGGTTGTTGACAATATTGTCCCAAGTAGGCCTAATGGAACCCGGATAAAGTGGTGTACGGAAAAATCAGAAAAACTACATAGTACAGTTGTGGTAGGTGGTTCCAGACAGATATTTCGCTGTCTGGAAGTCAATGCCCCCCCTATGGGTATTATAGCGGATTTTGAGGATCTTGGCACTATTATTAATAGAATTTTTACTAACAATAAGATCAATTCTAGACGGGATAAGGTTGGCTGGTTTGACCAAGCCTGTACAACAGCGCTAAAAACTCTTAAGCAAGCACTGTCCAATCTCCCTAGAGACAGGGAAGTGATTAAAACCTTGAGGTCCAATTATAACATAGAACTTAAATGCAGGAAAAACTAACTCCGGGAACAAGCCTGGGACAATTTGGATTGTGCTGCAGCCCTCCGGGACTGTAAATTGTTTTGGAGTACTATTAATGCCCCATTCCTCCAGAAAGAAGATTTCCCAGTACTTACCGCATTAGTAAGCGAAGATAGCTGGGTCCGATATTTTTCAGGAATTTTTGACCCCCCCGAGGAGTCCTATGATAAAATCTGTATGAATCCCCAGCTGACCCCGCAGCCTTTGGGAATCACCACCCGAGAAGTAGTCACGGCAATTAATTCTAGTAAAGGAGGTAAAGCCCCAGGACCTGACGGGGTCCCGATAGATCTATATAAACATGATCTGGCCCTTTGGAACCCCCTATTGACCCAGGTCTTTAATGCTGCCCCTGATTTCTCCACCCCGGCAACCTGGAGTGAATCCGTTATTATCCCGATTTATAAGAAGGGAGATAGAGGGGAGGCCAAAAACTACCGTCCCATTTCCCTTTTAGACTCCTCCCTTAAAATCATGAGCCGGGTACTACTGCTACGCCTGGAGGAGTGGGCGTCCGATAACCATATCCTGGCACAATCCCAATATGGCTTTAGAAAGGGTTTGGGGACCATTGACCAGTGCATCAACCTCAACCTTTTAATAGGTAAATATACTAAGGTCAAATCCGGTTCCTTATTCCTTTGTTTTGCGGACCTCTCTAGTGCCTTCGACCTGGTGAATCATTCCCTGTTGTGGACAACCCTTCTTGATATGGGAGCACCCTCAGCTATTATCCATTTCTTAGCTAGGTTATATTCCAACCTTTCCACACAGATTCGATATGGTCCAGCAGGAGAGTGTACGAGAAAGATTATGGTAAAATCAGGCATTAGGCAGGGGTGCGTATTGGCCCCCTTGCTTTTTTCCCTTTTTATTAATTCCATGGAACAAGAATTAAAACAGGTCCAAGCAGATGCACCACAAGCAGGTGGCCTACCAATTCCAGTGTTGTTATATGCGGACGACACTGTTTTATTATCTAGAACCCCAATCGGACTCCAGCGGCTAATGAACTGTTTTTATGATTTTATTCAGGGCAAGAAACTCAAAATTAACAACTCTAAAACATTTATAATGGTCTGTGGCAAAAAGGTGAATCACCCTAAGTCTTTCTATTTTAAAGATAACAGAATTGAGGTTGTAGAAAACTTCTGTTATCTGGGCATTACTTTTAACAGTCGGGGCTCATGGACACCTGAACAAACTAACATAAAAGCCAGGATGGGAAAGGCTTCACAAGGTGTCTTCCGTTTTGCCAATAAACTGGGCAGCCGACGGATTCCAGCAATGTTAAATATTTATAGACACAGATGCTCATCAATAGCGCTTTATGGTTCAGGGGTATGGGGGTACGGGTCTAACAAAGACTTGCAAATTCTGGAAAATTTGTTTCTGAAACGGTTACTTTGTTTACCTTCATCGGCATCTAACTACCTGGTCCACGAGGAACTAAGGTTGGACCATATAGCCGATTTAATCGAATTGAGACCTCTCCTGGTATGGAGGTCTATTTGGCTGAAGGACGAAACAAGTTTCACAAAGAGCATTATCAAAGATTGTTTGTTTTTGGATAATTTCAAGAATATACCATGGATAAAGTATGTGACCACTACTTTTAAAGAACTCTTTGATTTGGATGTACATAAAGATCCCGAGATTGTAACTACTTTATCCAAAAAGGAGGTGAAAGAAGAATTTATGAGGGTAAATTTCGACAAACGGAAAGCAGATACAAGTAATTACTGAACCCATGCTTTCTATTCCTCCAATGCAAACGAGGGTCCTGGTCTGCCTACCTATCTTAAAATAATCTACAGGCAATCTCACCAATTCGTCCTATCCAGATTTAGACTTGATATTGTCCACAATCTTGTGGCCTTTCCAAAAATGAAAAATTATCCAACATCTGCTTGTCCATGTGATGGACTAACCAAACAAAGTACCCTTCATTTCATGTTAATCTGCCCCCTTTATAAAGCCCTACGTATTGTTTATCTGAAACCGTTATTTAAAAAATATTCTGTGTCTTCTACTTCAAATGCCATGAAATTGTTATTTTCTCTTGCTAGCCCGGATCTGTGCTTTTTTATCGCAACCTTTATCCTGAAATCTGTTGCTGCAAGAAAATGTATGGTTTTTTAGCTATTTATTTTGTATTTTTATTGCTTGACTTCTGTATGCCCTGAAATCAACCCATGATGATATGTATTTTCCCTGTGTAATGTTACATGTACGATTTTATTTGTGTACTTTTATGACGTTTTTTTAAACTGTCGAATAAAGTTTATAAACTGAAACCAAACTGACTTTAATAGAAAAGCAGACATTTGAGGTGAGCAAATTTCGGGTGTCGCTGGTGTTGAGAGTGCTCTATATTGGAGCTGCTTTCCACCTAAACTACCCAGAGTTCTCTGCTTCTGTTTTTGCATAATGTATGCATCACTCTATGCCTGAAAGGGTTTTGTTTTAACAAAATATGTTTTATATATATAGAAGTGTTGGATTGCTGAGGGATACAATTTACTATTCCCTCTCCAATGAGTGCAAAAGTAAGGAAAGTGTTAGATTGGAGAGGGCTAAAATGTAATATTCCCACTCCAGTCAGTGCAACAGTAGGGGAAATGTTGGATTGCGGAGGTTCAACAGTAGGGAAAGTGTTGGATTGTGAAAGGGTAGAATTTACTATTCCCACGCCACTTAGTGTAACAGTAGGAAAAGTGTTGGATTGCAGAGGGATAAAATGAACTATTCTCACTCCAATGAGTGCAAAAGTAGGGAAAGTGTTGGATTGCAGAGGGGTAACATTTAATGTTCCCACTCCAGGCACAGGCACAGTAGGGAAAGTGTTGGACTGCTGAGGGGCAAAATGTACTACTCCCACTCCAGGCAGTGTAACAGTAGGGAAAGTGTTGGATTGCGGAAGGAAAACATTTAATATTCCCACTTCAGTCAATACTACATTAGAAACAAATAAATTCTCTGCAAAACCATAAATTAATTTAAAAACAAAATACAAAAATTAAAATATAAATATAATAATAAACACAAATGTATTTCATATAAAAACTATTTAAAATAAATACATATTATAATGTTTAATACATATCATAAATAATTACAAACATTATTAAAATGTTACTCCGAAAATAAATTTCATATACAAAAAATATTTGTATTTCAAAAGTATTTATCAACAAGAAAATAATGTACTTATTATTTTTTATTTTAGTTACCACCACCATATACCCCTACACAATTTACAAGCAACTCCTAAAACTTAACTTTAAAAAGCTAATTATTTACACAAGAAACATACATATTTATTACCAAACTAATTATCAATAAATACACATTAATTATTATTTAATTCAATTTAATGTACTTTCCACAATATACCCCTCAAAAATACACAACTAAAATAAATTAATTCTAACCTAATTAAAATTTAATTTACTTTATACAATATATCCCAACAAAACCCAAACCCACAAATAAAATGTTAGTTTAAAAAAATGTAATAACACAATTAACATAATTAATTATAAATTAAATAATCATTATTAAATAAAAATATTCATATTGGTTACTTAGAATTAATTTACTTCCCACCCTGTAGCCCTTTAAACCCCACAACCCACACCTAAAAGAGAAAGATATTTACACAATTAACATATTTAATTATCAATTAAAAATTAATATTAGTTAACAATTAGTTGTGAATTATTTAAAATTAAATTACTTCCCACCCTGTACCTATATAAACCCCACAACACACACATTAAATGTAAATTAGAAAAATCATAATTATTAATGAAAAAATATTATTAATTTAAAAATAATTAATTTATTATATTTAGTTACTCCTAATCATCCACAACTCGCTACGGTACTAAAAATATCAAAAATTCCTTAAATTAAATTTAAAAACTGCAAAAAAATTACAAATACATCAAAAAACATAAACAATTATACAAACGATTTACATCGTATATATTTATTATACATACCAAAATACATACCAATAATTAAAAAACGATTTTATAAACAAATATATTTTTGTAATTGATATTAATGACTTCGATATTTAAAAAATCAATATTACTTACCTTAAAATCGATATTCTTGATAACGATATTCTTGCTGACGATATTTCCATGTCAGAATATTTTTTGCATCGATATTTTTGCAAGTTGATATTTCCAACTCAATATTTTGTCTCAACACCACTGCTTACCTAGGAAAATGGGACCTAAGGGGGTCATTAGGATGACGGGCCGACTTTGTACGCCCGTCATCCTACCGGTGAAAGGGACCGCCCGCCATAAGGGCGGGGGTCCCGAGGCTAGCATTAGGATGCGCCCGCCACAGTGGCAGGCGCTTCCTGCATTCCTACCATTGTGGCGGGCGGTGCACTCAGCCCCGCCCGCCACAATGGCAGGAAGGCATGCTGTGCACTTCCATGCACAGCACGGCAGGCACCGCGCGGTGCCTACCATGCTGTGTATGGAACTGCTGGGGGGTACCATAATTACCCCCCATGTGCAACCCCACCCCCTGGAGTCCACGGGGGCCCGCATCGGGCCCCCAATGCAGACTCGGCATGTCTTTCCGTGGCGGCATTGCTGCCACGTAAAAGCATCTGAAAAAGCCCATTGTAATTTGGCTGGCGGTGTCTGATAGACACCACCACCATATAAACCCTTTTCCGCCCCGGTCGCAAGGCGACCGGGGAGGAAAAGCGGCGGACGGTCTTTCCGTCCGCCGCGGACCCCCCAGCCATACTAATATGGCGGGAGTCATTCCTGATAGGATGGCGGGCGGATCGCTCCCGCCAGGCCGGAGGGGGCCTAAGTTTGAATCCTGGCTTTGCTAAACATGCTGTGATTCTGGGTAAATGACTTTGGTCCATATGTATGAAACCAATTTGCGATCGCAAATGCTGACATTCGCAGAATTTCAGCGTTTGCGATCGCACATTAGCAGTGTGCAATGTAGCACACAAAAACCCCCTCCCAGATTTTGCGATTCCCTATTTAGCGATTGAATTTAATGAATCGCAAATTGCGATTCCTTAAATGCAACGTAAAAAGCACAAAAGAAAGTGCGATTTGTCCTTAAGGAATTGCAAATTACCACCAACTTCAAGTTGGTGGTAAATTGTGATTTCACTTAAAAATGCACTGTGAGGAAGAACTCACCGCTGTAGCTCCATGGGCCATTACGTCTCATAACTCGTCAACGGACTTCTCGGACATAGAGAATTCCACTCCCAAATCTGAAATTCCATGCCGTCTTTCCGTGTTCCTACAGAGAGCCAACGATAGTCAGGACCCGGAAGGGGTTGGACATGACCCCGGAGGTGCATCTAGTGAACCAATGAAAAGGCGAGTTTACAGGGACGAAGGCGCGTTGGGTTGGAAGAGGAATTCCGCGGAGGAGACGCCAGCCGAGGAGACGCCAGCGGAGGAGACGCCAGCGGAGGAGACGCCAGTGGAAGAGACGGACCCTTTGCAACGGAACCCGACCAGCGGACCAAGATTCCGGAACAACGACGTCGCAGAAGAGGAAGCAGACGAACCGTGGTGCGAGGACTGGTGGAGTCCCCCGGAGGATGCTGGAGAGCGGCCGTAACTCTGGAGAGTTACGGCAGGGCCAGTGAGTGGGGTGTTACAAGGGACTGAGGGTAGAGTGTGAAACAGTGATGTTAAACTGGTACTCTGACTTAACGACTGCCTAACTCAGTTATCCTGACATAACGTGGTATTTTCTTGGTGAACGAAGAAGTTTCGTGTAACTTGTGAACCGGGTGGTTATATTGGAAAAGTATCAAATCGCTCTGTACATTTCCTTGATTGTTAAAGGTTACGCATCCCAATAGGCTGTGGTGACCGAGGGTACATATGTGTTTTACTTGAAGGTGTCAGTGTGACCATTATTTCTCAAATCGTTTCAACCTTAGCTAGCTTAACCCTTGTTTCGTTTCACGTTATATTGACCCGGTTTGCTTAAATCTACACGGAAAGTAGTAGAGACAGGACACGTGGTGTGGTGACGGTATCCTTCTAAACTTGTTATATAGAATAAGTAGTCTGACGGCCCCTTTCTTTTTCCGCTTCTTTTATGAGCCTCCGGGAAAACCCTGAAGACTCCGAAGACGAGGAGCCGGGAACCATCTCCAACATCGCCCCTCTACCAGCGGAAGAAACGGACGAGGACAATCACGTTGATTCACGAACCTTTACCCATCCATCTGTTATTAATAAACAACCCATTCGAAACTATCTTTTGCCTCCACGCCTGTTTATACGACCTGCGCTCCCACAAGTGGTGTCAGAAGTGGGATCGCAAGGCGTGATGGAGGCCGCACTCGCCAAAATGGCCGAAAACCAAGAACACCTGGGAAAGGTGATGGAACGGTTCTTGACTGTGGTGGAAGAAGATCGAGCGAAAATACAACAAGTCATAACTGGTCAAGGGCAAACGCAAGAGACAGCATTGGGAAAACTGACAGAGGCTTTGGGACAACAGAGAGGTCCTACAACGTTGCCCTCCGTCGTGTTACAGCGATATGTAAGTGGAGAAGACCCCGATTTTTTTTTTACTAACTTTGAGAGAATGGCGACCGCAGCATCGTGGCCTGCAGATAAATGGGGACAGTATCTAGGACCCTTACTATCAGGTGACTTACAAGCAGCTTATCAAGCGGCAACGGTACAAGGAGGTGTCGCCTACACAGATATAAAAAAATGTATCATGGAACGATTAGGAATTGACGATGAATCATATAGACAAAAGTTTCGTCAAATGAAAGAAGGTCCCCAGGAGACACCACGAGCATTGTATTTCAGAGTAAAAGACATGGCCGATAGATGGTTGAAACCCGCAACCACCGACAAAAACGGCATCATGGCAAAGATTTATTTAGAGCAATATTTGACCTCCCTCCATCCTCCTATCCAAAAGTGGGTTCGACAACAGGCCAATCTGACGCTTGAGACAGCAGTAGAGATTGCGAGTGCTTACAGTAGGGCTCAAGAACTCCAAAAAGGCACTGACTTTTCCGGAAAAACAAGTGGTCCTGGAATCCACCGACCCCCTCGCCCACCTCCACAGAAAAAACCTGAAGCTATAGCCATTGTACCCGGATCACCCATAATTCGGGCCCCAATGGGACCTCAGTGCTATCAATGCGGAGGTATGGGCCATATAGCACGATTTTGTCCACAAAAAGAGAAGGAGGAACCCATGGAAATAGGCGTGGTGCGTAATTATTATTGTTCTTCCTCAGAACGAACACAACCCCCATATCATTGCACTGTGTCTGTGAACGGACAGAAAGTAACCGCCTTAGCCGATACGGGTTGTCGACACAGTGTAGTACGGCCCCAAGATTTAGGTGCACACATTGGTCCCGTGGATGGAGCAGTAGCAATCAAGTGTGTTCACGGGGACACAAAACCCTATCCAACTGCACAAGTAAGAATAAGACACTCGAAGGATGAAGGCACCACTCTGACTGTCGGGTTGATTCCTCAGTTACCCGAACAAGCAATCCTTGGGACTGACTATCCAAAGTTAGACCAATTGTTACAGGATAAGTCATCTCAAGAAGAGGAGTGGTTATCAACTGCCCCGTTTTCGCAAGACGAAGAGAAAGAATGGCCGGAAGCGAAAACACGGAAAAGTAAAAGACAAAGACGGGCTGAGAAAAACAAAAATCCTGTCGCCTTGCCGATCACTGTGGACGAAAATCCCTGGGAAACAGATAGAAGTTTCCATGCAGCTCAACAGGAAGACCCGGCATTCCAAGGAGCATGGAGTCAAGCACTCAATGACGAGGATCCCCAACATGTATGTCCTTACTTCTTTAAGAAACAGGGTTTGCTATATAGAAAAGGAAATCCAACACAGAAAGCTCAACTACTAGTCCCTGAACCATTTAGAGAAAAGGTATTATATTTGGCTCATAGTCATCTACTTGGGGGACATTTTGGAGCCGAGAAAACGGAAAAACAAATTTTAGATTTGTTTTATTGGCCTGGGATATATCAGCAAGTGAAACGGTATTGTAAAGAGTGTCCCATTTGCCAACGTAACAGCAGATACCACCCACCCAGAGCCCCCTTACAGCCTCTCCCCATAATTAGCGAACCTTTTAGTAGAGTTGGTATGGACATCATAGGGCCTTTGTTACCCTCACGTAGTGGGTGTAGATATGTCCTAGTGATTGTAGATTATGCCACTCGGTTTCCCGAAGCTTTACCCCTGCGGAAACCGGATACCACTAATGTGGCGAAGGCCATGATCACTGTCTTTTCAAGAGTAGGGTTTCCGAAGGAAGTCATAAACGATCAGGGAACCCTGTTTGTATCCCGACTAATGAAAGAGGTGTGTTCACAGCTAGGGATCAAGCAGATACGTACATCAGCCTATCATCCTCAAACGGATGGTCTGGTCGAAAGGTACAACTCCACTATCAAAGCGACCTTAAAAAAACTCCTCGCCTTAGAAACAAGAAGGTGGGAGGACATGCTGCCTTTGGCTTTATTTGCCATTCGTAGCAAAGAGCAGAAAAGTACAGGCTATTCTCCCTTTGAGTTATTGTATGGGCACAAACCCAGGACCCTACTCGAGATGGCACATGAAAGGTGGGAGACCGAACCACACAATTCGAAACCCATCACTGAATATGTATCAAATCTCCGAACTCATTTGAGTCAGATAAGGACCATTGTTAGAAACAATTTGGAGGAGGCACAAATAGCACAAAAACTCCAATATGATAAAGGTGCTAAAGCAAGATCTTTCCAGGTAGGAGATCCTGTATTATTGATGATGTCGTCCTCTGACCACAAACTATTGGGACAGTGGCAGGGACCCTATGTTGTAATAGAGAAAGTAACTCCAGTGACTTATCGAATCGAGTTAGACTCAATTCGACATGTGACCCAAGTGTACCATGTCAATTTACTGAAAAAATGGGAAGGGCCCCTACCTGATATGGTGAACCTGGCAGAGACAGAAACCACTTCCTTTGATCAGTGCATAGATCCAGAGTTGGATATAACGTTACGAGAGAGATTGACACAGGTATTACAACCGTTACAAGAGACATTTTCCACCACTCCAGGCAGGACAAGCTTTATAGAACATGCAATCCGAACGCCACCTGGGAAACGGGTTCGGTTACGACCTTATAGAATTCCTGAAGCCCGTAGACAGATTATAAGGGAGGAAATACAGAAAATGCTACAAATGGACATTATCGAACCATCCATGAGTGAATGGAATTCACCCATAGTTCTTGTTCCCAAACCCGATGGGTCAGTGCGCTTTTGTATTGACTTCAGAGAGGTGAACAAAATATCCGAGTTTGATACTTATCCCTTACCAAGAGTCGACGAGATGGTGGAAAGAATCGGTCAAGCAAAATATATCAGTACTCTTGACCTTTGTAAGGGATACTGGCAAATTCCACTTCGCAGAGAAGACCGTGAGAAAACGGCTTTTTCTACACCCGATGGGTTGTATCAGTTCAAAGTTCTACCCTTTGGATTGCATGGAGCACCAGCTACTTTCCAGAGGGCTATGAATGTAATACTGTGACCACATGAACGGTATGCTGGCGCTTATATAGATGATATAATCATCTACAGTGACACATGGGAACAACATTTGAGTCATCTTTGCAGTGTAGTTAGGTCTCTAGGAAAATATGGGTTACGGATCAATCCTGCCAAAAGCCATCTTGCATCCCAAACAGTAAGATATTTAGGATACTTGTTAGGTGAGGGAGTAATTAGACCCCAGACTTCCAAACTCACGGCAATTTCTCAAGTACCTTTACCTCAGACAAAGAAAGACCTAAGAGCCTTTCTGGGACTGTTGGGATACTATCGGCGATTCATTCCTCAGTTTTCTCAGAGGGCAGCCCCTTTGACCAATTTGTTACAAAAAAATTGTAAGACTGAGGAAATTCTCAGACATCCCTCTCCTGAAATTAGACAAGCATTTGAGTCTCTGAAAAACACCTTGACCTCAGAATCCGTGTTAATCAGTCCGAACTATTCCCTTCCTTTTATCCTGCAGACGGATGCCTCCGACTTAGGTATAGGGGCAGTCCTATCGCAAGATACCCCACAAGGCGAAAAACCCATCTTATACATAAGTCGTAAGTTGTTTCCAAGAGAACAGAACTATGCTACCATAGAGAAAGAAGCTTTGGCGATTAAGTGGGCCATAGAATCGCTGAGATACTATTTGGAAGGTAGGGAGTTCACACTGTTCACAGACCACGCTCCCTTGGAATGGTTAGCTAGAAACAAGGGACATAATGAGAGAGTGCTCAGATGGTTTCTTGCTCTTCAACCTTTTCGGTTTTGCACCAAACACAGGAAAGGTCGGGACCAAGGCAATGCAGACTTTTTGTCTCGTTTCCCTCAGGAATCATCCCCAAGTAGTAGGACAGCAAGGGAAAGGGGATGTGAGGAAGAACTCACCGCTGTAGCTCCATGGGCCATTACGTCTCATAACTCGTCAACGGACTTCTCGGACATAGAGAATTCCACTCCCAAATCTGAAATTCCATGCCGTCTTTCCGTGTTCCTACAGAGAGCCAACGATAGTCAGGACCCGGAAGGGGTTGGACATGACCCCGGAGGTGCATCTAGTGAACCAATGAAAAGGCGAGTTTACAGGGACGAAGGCGCGTTGGGTTGGAAGAGGAATTCCGCGGAGGAGACGCCAGCCGAGGAGATGCCAGCGGAGGAGACGCCAGCGGAGGAGACGCCAGTGGAAGAGACGGACCCTTTGCAACGGAACCCGACCAGCGGACCAAGATTCCGGAACAACGACGTCGCAGAAGAGGAAGCAGACGAACCGTGGTGCGAGGACTGGTGGAGTCCCCCGGAGGATGCTGGAGAGCGGCCGTAACTCTGGAGAGTTACGGCAGGGCCGGTGAGTGGGGTGTTACAAGGGACTGAGGGTAGAGTGTGAAACAGTGATGTTAAACTGGTACTCTGACTTAACGACTGCCTAACTCAGTTATCCTGACATAACGTGGTATTTTCTTGGTGAACGAAGAAGTTTCGTGTAACTTGTGAACCGGGTGGTTATATTGGAAGAGTATCAAATCGCTCTGTACATTTCCTTGATTGTTAAAGGTTACGCATCCCAATAGGCTGTGGTGACCGAGGGTACATATGTGTTTTACTTGAAGGTGTCAGTGTGACCATTATTTCTCAAATCGTTTCAACCTTAGCTAGCTTAACCCTTGTTTCGTTTCACGTTATATTGACCCGGTTTGCTTAAATCTACACGGAAAGTAGTAGAGACAGGACACGTGGTGTGGTGACGGTATCCTTCTAAACTTGTTAAATAGAATAAGTAGTCTGACGGCCCCTTTCTTTTTCCGCTTCTTTTATGAGCCTCCGGGAAAACCCTGAAGACTCCGAAGACGAGGAGCCGGGAACCATCTCCAACATCGCCCCTCTACCAGCGGAAGAAACGGACGAGGACAATCACGTTGATTCACGAACCTTTACCCATCCATCTGTTATTAATAAACAACCCATTCGAAACTATCTTTTGCCTCCACGCCTGTTTATCCGACCTGCGCTCCCACATGCACTTCTTTGAATGTAGGGCATTTATGTGTGCCACATGTGCACACATCCACATTTCAGGGGTGCAACAGGGTATCCTTTTGACACCCTGGCATCCTTGAAATTGCATTCTCATTTTGCAATTCTTTAAATGGTAATCGCAAATTGAGAATGCCTTCTCATTTATTCCTATGGGCCTCCTAGCCCATAGGAATGAATGGGAAGGTATTCCTTATTTGCGAATCTCAATTTGCGATTAGAAAATAAGGAATATGTGGGATTCGCAAAATTATTAGCAAATCCCACATACATTGCGTTTTGCGATTCTCAAATTGCGATTTGCTAAAAATCGCAATTTGAAAATCTCCAAACTCTATTTTGATACATATGGCCCTTAATTTGTCAAGCCCTAAAATGGAAAACAAATATCTGCAATGTAGTCTGTTTTCTTTGTAAAGCACCTTAGCCGCAGGGCTAGTTGCGTTCCTTAGAGCGCTGCAATAAATGTACTTTTTCTGTTTAGCAGTACCAGAAGTACAAGTGCAAATGTAGCAGTTGCATTACATTGCTTGAACAAAATTCAGTATATAGCTCAGGAAATCAACACCAATGTCAGTATTTAAAAGAGTGTAAAAATGATCCTTTATTCTGGACATCTGTTTAAATAAATGGAAGGACCTGCCATGTTACTTAAATACAACTTTCTTCCACCTCCATTTTGTTTAACCAATTTTTATGTAGACTTTCTTCACACAGTATTATTATTACAGAGAATGTAATTCACATTACGTGGTAATAGTACTTCTGCCTCAAACTGGCACAAAAATAATATGATGAAATCGCAACATTACACACTTAGGGCCTGATTGCGATGTCTACTATTGCGAGGAAGGAATAGCCCGACCATTGGTCAGTGGTTCTGACTTTCCAGGTTGCGGTTGGAAACATCCATTTTGCAATGGGAGTTTGTGCAGCTGGCTGAAAAGGCCGCAGCACAAGCTCCCATTTTCAAACATTCCTACACTGTGTGGCAGGCACCTCACAGTGCCTGCCACACGGTGCAGGGATGTTTAGGGGGGGCACAATAGGTGCCCCCCAGGCCATGATATGGAGGGCCTTGGGGGAAGGGGGCCCTGCTAGGGGCTTCCAACGTCGCTTTCCAACACCCTTTTTCCATGTTGGAAAGGCTGACATGGAATGGCTGTCGGAAACTGACATCATAATCCCTACGGCAGAGCCATCTTCATTAAGGGATTATGAGGAGTTTCTGACTCACCCACAGGCTCCAGAGCCTATCGGAAAGCTTGGCCGGTTCCTTCGACTGCTGCCTCCGACCACATGCATTGTAATGTGTTGGTCGGACTGCAGCAGTAGATGGCAGTCAGCCCACAACTGACAGGCCGTCAGTTGTGTTCCGATAGCCATTATAATTAGGCCCTTAATGTGGAAAGTCAAATTTAATAGCGTGGTTGGATCCCAGTATAATCGAATACGAACGGATATAAAAAGTTTACTGACAAGGGAAAAATGAGTGGCATGGATATGGATGTGTGAAGTTGTATTTATCATGACACAAGAGACATATTAGAGATGACAGATGCATTCAAACAATAAGAAAGTCATCCTATATGTTTTCTGTACATATGGTATCTCACTAATGCAAAGAGGTGACTATGTACTTAGTAGTAGTGTTTGTTCTTTTTATATACAATTGATTCTTAAGTGTTGTCAGTATGAGGTAGGTGATTCTCTTGTCGACACTTATGCAGAGAAGCCCATATCTTAAGATCCATAGAATCTTGCACTTTGTATTCCACTCTCTCATGGCAGGCTAATTGAAAAAGCTCAGTTAGCCATTTATCATGTGTAGGGGCAATCCTGGTTTTCCAGTGGTTCAGTATGCAGACCTTAGCCACTGCAAGTGAGGTGGTCATCCATCTTCTCCATAAGGAGGATATAGCTAAGCTATCAGATAGAGCATGTAATTATGCAAGTTTGATGGAAGGTCAAAGGTTAGTAAGCTATGTTGAGATAGTGCGATCCGAATCCTTGACCAATAGGTAACATACGCGATCATGTCAGAGACTCCTGATTTTTTAAGCCAAAAAGTGCTTTATTTAAGCTGGCTCCTGCCAGAAATCGCCTTTGCTTCAATAGAAGTCAATGGAGGAAGTTCAGACTACCGATTTTGTTTTTATAATCTCCCACTTTCCTGTTCTGAAATGTAGACAACATGTTTGAGGTAGAGATGAGTCGGCATACCAATAAAGTGTGGCATAGTGTGCCCTCTTCCTGGTCGTACCCCCAACACTGCAAATCTTTGGCCAGTCCCCACTTGACTTAGGGGCTCATTACGATATCGGGGGAAAGCCTCTGCCCGACACCGACTCAGAATCGGGACAGACCGACTTGCGGTCGAGGGCTCCGACCGCTGAATTACGATGCGACCAAACATTGTTTGGACGGATTCCCATTGTTTCCTATGTGGGACTGGTGTTCCGCCCGACAACCGGCTGTAACACAGGCTCCTGGGGGCAAATTAGGTGTGTGCAAAAAACCCTGCACATGTGTTGTAGACACACCAAGGTGCCTGCTATACAGTGCAGGGTTATACAAGGAGGTCCCTTAGGTACCCCTTTGTCAATGAACCGTAGGCTGTGGGCCTAGGGAGCCCTGCCAGCCTTTCCTTGTCACACAAGCCGATGCAGAAAGGCTGCTGGAAATCGAGATCGTAATCCCGAGGGCGGAAACACTGTCCATAGAGGCGTACGATGAGGTTTGGACTGACAAGAATCCTCCGCGAGTTGCTCGGAACTGATTCGGAATGACAACACGGCTTACATTCCGCCAGCAAACATCATAATCGGGTGGTAGAAAGGTAAACCAACTGAGTCTGTTGGCAGGGATTTGACGCAGTCGAGGAGATTCCGACTGTCGGGAGGAGGCTTTCTGCCCTACATCGTAATGAGCCTCTAAGAGTGCTAGTGTCCAATACCAACTGTGGAATATTTGATAGAATGTCAATTTCAATCAAGAGTCTCACAGTCCCTGATCATGCTTGTGTAATGAAGTGGATCATTCCTCTTCTACATACACAATCAAGAGGTTATTTGGCATTTGTTATTGGTGTCTTTCACCGCGGAAGTAGAGTACAATTCCATAATCATGGTTTTATATAGCCCCATTTTTGCACCTTTGTGTGTGCCCATCATTTTACACAGGTATATAGTGACTAAGGGCCCCATTAGCATGGCTGGCAGACTTTGTCCGCCCGCCATACCCTCGGGAACTGGGACCGCCCGCTGAGGATGCTGGGGTCCCACACTCCCGATTTGCATGCATCCGCCACACTGTCGGGCGCATTGGGCATCAGCAACATTGTGGCGGGCGGTGCAGAGAGCACCGCCCGCCGCAATGCCACAGAGGCAGGTTGTGGGTTTCAATGCACAACATGAGAGGCACCGCGCAATGCCTGCCACGTTGTTCATTGAAAGGCAGCGGGGTACCAAAGGTACCCTCCATGTGCACCCCCATCTCCCCGGAGTCCCTGGGGGCCTGCAACGGTCCCCCAAGCAGACTCTGCATGCCTTTCCATGGCAGCAATGCCGCAACGGAAAGGCATATTAAAGGCCACATTGTAATATGGCTGGCGGTGTCTGTCAGACACCGCCACCATATTGAACCCTTTTCCGCCCGGTCGACATGTCGACCGGGTGTAAAAGTGGAGGACGGTCTTTCTGTCGGCTGTGGACCCCCCAGCCATTGTGCTATGGCGGGGGTCTTTTCAGCTGGGATGTCGGGCGGATTGCCCCCGCCGGGCCGGCAGTGACTACCGCCGGCCCGGCGGGGACAATCCACTAGCCATCCTAATGGGGCCCTAAGTGTTCAATTGATGTTTCTGCTTGTTCAGAGTACATTGCAAGCAGTTTTTAGTTATCAGTATCATCAGCTCTGATTATCAGCTAGTCCATATTGGAATAGTGTAGGAAAGTGCCCTTTTTCACATGGTTACCCTCCACTTTTTGCCTGATATCTGTTGCACTTTGACTGAGTGTGTGTGTTCTTTCTCAAAACTGTACCTTTGTTTCCACAATTCGCACACCTTTGTCCCACATGTAAGTCCTATATAAAAGGTGCCAGTGGTACCACGGGTCTTGTGACCAGAGAGGGTCTCTAAGGGCTGCAGCATGTATTTTGCCACCCTCACAGACCCCTCACCAGACTCTTCCACACTGCCATTGCAGACTGTACGTTTTGGTGTAGACAAAACCTACAATTCAACATGGCACCCATCCCTGTGTGTCAAACCCACAACCACTGCCTGTGTCACAGGTAAGCCACCCCTCTACCAGGCCTCTCAGCCCTACAGCAGGGTGCACTATATCACAGGTGAGGGCATAGTAGTATGAGCCATATGCCCCTACATTGTCTAAATCCATGTTGTATGCCTGAGTGTGTGTGTGTTTTTATTTCTTGGTGACTGACATTGTCACTCGAGTGATTGTATGAACTCTATTGCCTCGTACAGTATGAGGCACACACCGTGATGTGTATTTGACACGTCCTGTATATACATGTTTGGGAGCTAAAGGAGCACTTTACCACCTAGAGACTGCATTATAGCTACATACTTTGTTTGCTTATGATGATATGTTTGTCTTTACAGATTTTCCCTTTCTACGAGTTGGACGAAAGGACACCTGACCGTGAGTACTCGGTTATGTCATAGTGGTCAAGGGTAGGGTATACCTTAGCAGGTGTATAGCGCCCGGGCCACATTCACTCGTCCTGACGAAAAACTGGTACTATCAACTTCAGGTTGAAACATGTAGACCTTCCTATGCACTTTTGATGTATATTTTTTCACTCTAAAGATACCAATGGTCAATCTAACCAGGAACAGCATCTCACCATAGTTTTTAATATTGCCCAGATGCTCTAGAATAAAATACTTTTAGTGAGTTATATCGGGCCAATTTTTAAACCACCTTTCACTCACTGGCACAACAAAAATTAACCTGCTCCACTGTAAACAGGTGTCGTAGCACACCCGGATGGCATTCGGCCATTCGGTGGGGCCCCAGTGATGAAGCATGTCACCAACTAGGTTGGTGAGTGAGAGGTCTTCTTAAGAAACGAGAATTTCCTTTCTTGTGCACCACTCCCAACACTGCAGAGACATTGCGTTGTCTCTTGGGTGTACTCCTCCATTTGTTTTTGTAATAAATCCATTTTCAGAGATTGTAAGTGCAGTGAATCCATATTGAGTACATCGCCTGGGAGCTTGTCATTATGAACTCCAAAGCTCCATGATGGCTTTACTGAATACTGGGAAGTTTGGTATCAAACATCTCAACACAATAAACCACACTGATGCCAGTGTTGGATTTATTGTGAAATGCACCCAGAGGGAATCTTAGAGATGCCCACTGAAAAACGAGCAACTTCCTCGTGTCCAACTGACTATTCGGCACCAGCCTGCCATACACAGACATGTTTCTGACCCCCTGAGATGGGAGCCCTTGTGCTTTCGTGCATTAGGGACAAAGGCTGCTTGGGGTGGATGCTTCACACCTACCCCAAGCTGGAACAGCATTCAGGGGGGTAAGCCTCAAAGGCTTCCTGCTCTTAGATATGCTAGCCAGGGCCTCTCCCGCTAGTGGAGATGACCGCCCCCTTGACAAAGCCCCACATTTGGCGGTAAGGGTGGTGGTAATAGTAGTAGTCAGGAGAGGTGTGCCCACTCTCTACCGGGATCACCCCAAGGGTGCCCTGGATCAAGGTAACCTCCTCCTTTGGAAAACTTCTGACCACCACATTACAATGCAGGTGGTCGAAAGTGAAACTGGCAGGTCATTCCATCTGGATTCTGGAGGCCTCACCGTAATCCCTAAGGATGGCATTTCTGCCATCAGGATTACGATGTTGGTTTCCGACAGGTTTTCCATGTCGGGCTTTCTGACATGGAAAGCCTGTCGCTAAGTTTTTCCAAAATGGACGGTGCACAAAAGAATACAGTTCGACCGGTCTCCAAAGGTCTTCGAAAGAGCTTTATTGTTCAAATTCTTTTTTTTAAAAAACCTCAGCAACAGCCAACGCGTTTCGTTCCGATACAAGGGGTCTCGTGGAGCTATACTAAGGCACAATGGCTGATTAAATGACGGGCCAATTGATGTATTTCTTCTCTTGAAAAATCCAAAGCGCTAACTTATTTTGACTAAGGAAACCTGTCTACAATCTGGATGTACTCTGAATCTCCTATCTAATAGGGTTTATCATTACTCTGGGAGATATCTAATATATGAATTATTGTGGCCTACCATGACTAGTGACTCCTTGTAATCAAATCCCAAGATACTATATTTGAGCCCTGACGAAGTTCCACTGGAACGAAACGCGTTGGCTGTTGCTGAGGCTTTTTAAAAAAAAGAACTTGAACAATAAAGCTCTTTCGAAGACCTTTGGAGACCGGTCGAACTGTATTCTTTTGTGCACCGTCCATTTTGGAAAATCATTGGGTATCTGTGTTTACAGTGGAGCTAAAGTGTGGCAAGCACTGGACGTGTGTTGCACTTTTTCTGGACTGACTGTCAAAACTAGGAAATTGAAGTGCCTTACTAGGGTCAGCTGCACTGTTTGTTGGTGGAGCCTGTCGGTAAGTGACTTTGGGGGCCCCTACCAGGGCCTCCTTCTCCCTTTGTCCTTTGGTTGGGGGCCAAGGGGGCAACTATGTGCCCCCCTTCACAATGAGGTACCTGCCACACAGGGGAAACTGCGTTTACAACACTGTTTTCACAGCGCATGGCTTTAACAACTCAGTGGTTAAGACTGTGTTGTTACCACGCGTGCCATTATATCACAAGTCGTATCAACGACTTGCTGTAGGGGGCGTGCAACACCAGGGAATGTGTTGGATTTTAAATCCAACACCTTCTCTGCTGGTGCACAAACTGGAGTAGGAATAGTAATTAATACTATTCTAAGTATAGCGCGCCCCCTAAAGCAAGTTGTTGATATGACTTGCGATGTAATGGCTGCGTTGTAAGGCCATGCGTGGTGAAAGTATGCGTTGAAACATCGTACATTCCCACACAGTGCAGGGATTAACAGAAACTCCCATTTCTCTATGGGAGCTTGTGCTACAGCCAGTGTACGGCCGCAGCACAATCTCCCATAGAGAAATTAGAGTATGCAACCGCACCATGTGCGGGCGCATTGTAATAGTGGTGTGGGGACTGTTTAGCAGAGGTCTGTTGGTCCCGAGACCACAACAGTGTCGGGCAGATGTAAATCCACCCAACATCTTAATAAGGCCCTAAGTCTGTCCCCATTCTATAATAAAGATTAATGTCTTTGTTACTTTGACGTAATAGTCATGGGGAACCAGTCAAAGGGAGCATACTAAAGACGTGGTTATATCCAACAGCAACCACCATTTTAACCAGTTGAGCTATTTAGTGCTATCTGCATGTGGATGTCCAAGTTCATTTTGCTGATTAAATGATTGAGGGTATTGGGGATTATGTCTGCAAAGCCAATATTCAATAATATTCCCAAATGTTTAAGGTTGTGTGTGACTCATTTGAAAGTGTGATTTTCTGATGCTGCCCTACTTGTGTAGCATGTCATAGGTATGATTCACATTCACATTTTGTCCAGTTAATTTGTAACCTGAGAAGCCTGAGAATGTCCCTATTAAGGCCCTAAGGAATGGCAGTGAGGTTTTAGGTTTTGTAAATATTAACATAATGTGATCTGAATGTAAAAGGGTCTTTGTTTCTCCTTCATATGGGAAAACAGTGATTCCTGTGGAATAATATACTGTATACTTATGGTACAAAAGCACAATCGCAATATAGAGTGTTAAGTAATGGCAGAGGGCGAAGGAACCAGTAACACAATCGATTCAGTGTAACATTTTATAGATTGGCAGTCTTCCCTCACATTGAGATGTCCCTTCATCCATAGTCCTGAATAGACCCCACATTGATTAGAGGGTGGAAACGCCGCCGACAAACAGAAGAAGCTAACCATTTCCCACCGCGTATTACTGTACATAGCTGCTGTTCACATAGAATCATTTTTGATAGTTGTCGAATTGTACAAATTGTGGAAACCTTGTATATAAGACTCACATTGTCAATTAGGTTTAGGTTTAGGTTCCCGTTCTCACTTGGGACACAATGCACAAATGTTTCTTTGATTGACAACAATGTATATATCTATTTTTGTTGGAAAATCTATAAAATGTTACACTGAATCTATTGTGTTAGTGGTTCCTACGCCCTCTACCATTACTTAACGCTCTATATTGCATTTGTGCTTTTGTATCATAAATATACAGTATATTATTCCACAGGAACCACTGTTTTTCCTATATAACTATTAACCTGGTTCCTTAGTGAGTAGGGTTTCCCTGTTTCTTCTCTTTGTTTCTCCTTCAGGCATCTGGATCCCTGTGATGGACTGTGTTTATCATATTTCAATTACCAATGGTTCCAGGGCAAATAGAAACTGAAGTTGTGGCAAGGGTCAACCCATTCTTGTGCCTGTCTTTACAGGGAATGGTTCCAATAAAAACCCAACACATGTCACTTGTGCTGAGAGGCCACTATAGAGCAAGCAGACTTCCTTCATTAAATTGACCTCCAAGGTGAACCTCTCAAGAGTTCTGAATAAAACAAGCATTTACAGTGCAATGGTCTCGGCATCATTAAAGGTGGAGCTATTGGCATTGCTCATGACATTTCTTTTTTTTCTTTAAATCATAAATAGATGGCATTGTCATTTACATTGCCAATACACAGCACTCTGCACTCAACAGCACACACCACTCTGCACTCAACAGCACACACCACTCTGCACTCAACAGCACACACCACTCTGCACCTGCACTCACTGCTCTGCACACTCACTCTGCACTCACTACTCTGCATTCTGCACTCACTACTCACTGCTCTGCACTCACTGCTCTGCACTCACTGCTCTGCACTCACTACTCTGCACTCACTACTCTGCACTCACTACTCTGCACTCTGCACTCACTACTCTGCACTCACTACTCACTACCCTGCACTCACTACTCACTACTCTGCACTCACTACTCACTACTCTGCACTCACTACTCTGCACTCACTACTCTGCACTCACTACTCTGCACTCACTACTCTGCAATCTGCACTCACTACTCTGCACTCACTACTCTGCACTCACTACTCACTACTCTGCACTCACTACTCACTACTCTGCACTCACTACTCACTACTCTGAACTCACTACTCACTATTCTGCACTCACTACTCTGCACTCACTACTCTGCACTCACTTATCTGCACTCACTACTCTGCACTCACTACTCACTACTCTGCACTCACTACTCTGCACTCACTACTCTGCACTCACTACTCACTACTCTGCACTCACTACTCTGCACTCACTACTCTGCACTCACTACTCACTACTCTGCACTCACTACTCACTACTCTGCACTCACCACTCACTACTCTGCACTCACTACTCTGCACTCACTACTCTGCACTCACTACTCTGCACTCACTACTCTGCAATCTGCACTCACTACTCTGCACTCACTACTCACTACTCTGCACTCACTACTCACTACTCTGCACTCACTACTCTGCACTCACTACTCACTACTCTGAACTCACTACTCTGCACTCAATACTCTGCACTCACTACTCTGCACTCACTACTCTGCACTCACTACTCACTACTCTGCACTCACTACTCTGCACTCACTACTCTGCACTCACTACTCTGCACTCACTACTCTGCAATCTGCACTCACTACTCTGCACTCACTACTCACTACTCTGCACTCACTACTCACTACTCTGCACTCACTACTCTGCACTCACTACTCACTACTCTGCATTCCCTACTCTGAACTCACTACTCACTACTCACTACTCTGCACTCACTACTCTGCACTCACTACTCACTACTCTGCACTCACTACTCACTACTCTGCACTCACTACTCACTACTCTGAACTCACTACTCACTACTCTGCACTCACTACTCTGCACTCACTACTCACTACTCTGCACTCACTACTCACTACTCTGCACTCACTACTCACTACTCTGCACTCACTACTCTGCACTCACTACTCTGCACTCACTACTCTGCACTCACTACTCTGCACTCACTACTCTGCACTCACTACTCTGCACTCACTACTCACTACTCTGCACTCACTACTCACTACTCTGCACTCACTACTCACTACTCACTACTCACTACTCACTACTCTGCACTCACTACTCTGCACTAACTACTCACTACTCACTACTCTGCACTCACAACTCTGCACTCACTACTCACTACTACGCACTCACTACTCACTACTCTGCACTCACTACTCACTACTCACTACTCTGCACTCACTACTCTGCACTCACTACTCTGCACTCACTACTCACTACTCACTACTCTGCACTCACTACTCTGCACTCACTACTCACTACTCTGCACTCACTACTCACTACTCTGCACTCACTACTCTGCACTCACTACTCACTACTCTGCACTCACTACTCACTACTCTGCACTCACTACTCACTACTCACTACTCTGCACTCACTACTCTGCACTCACTACTCTGCACTCACTACTCACCACTCACTACTCACTACTCTGCACTCACTACCCACTACTCTGCACTCACTACTCACTACTCTGCACTCACTACTCACTACTCACCACTCACTACTCACTACTCTGCACTCACTACTCACCACTCACTACTCACTACTCACCACTCACTACTCTGCACTCACTACTCACTACTCTGCACTCACTACTCACTACTCTGTACTCACTACTCACTACTCACTACTCACTACTCTGCACTCACTACTCACTACTCTGCACTCACTACTCACTACTCTGCACTTACTACTCACCACTCACTACTCTGCACTCACTACTCACCACTCACTACTCACCACTCACTACTCACTACTCTGCACTCACTACTCACTACTCTGCACTCAATACTCACTACTCTGCACTCACTACTCTGCACTCACTACTCACTACTCTGCACTCACTACTCACTACTCTGCAGTCACTACTCACTACTCTGCACTCACTACTCACTACTCACTACTCTGCACTCACTACTCTGCACTCACTACTCTGCACTCACTACTCTGCACTCTGCACTCACTACTCACACTCTGCACTCACTACTCTGCACTCACTACTCACTACTCTGCTCTCACTATTCACTACTCTGCACTCACTACTCACTACTCTGCACTCACTACTCACTACTCACTACTTTGCACTCACTACTCACTACTCTGCACTCACTACTCACTACTCACTACTCTGCGCTCACTACTCACTACTCACTACTCTGCACTCACTACTCTGCACTCACTACTCTGCACTCACTACTCACTACTCTGCACTCCCTACTCTGCACTCACTACTCTGCACTCACTACTCACTACTCTGCACTCACTACTCTGCACTCACTACTCTGCACTCACTACTCACTACTCTGCACTCACTACTCTGCACTCACTACTCTGCACTCTGCACTCACTACTCTGCACTCACTACTCTGCACTCTGTACTCACTACTCACACTCTGCACTCACACTCTGCACTCACTACTCACACTCTGCACTCACTACTCACACTCTGCACTCACTACTCTGCACTCACTACTCACACTCTGCACTCACTACTCTGCACTCACTACTCTGCACTCACTACTCTGCACTCACTACTCTGCACTCTGCACTCACACTTACACTCTGCACTCACACTCTGCACTCAACTCTGCACGCTGCATTCACACTCTGCACACTCACTCTGCACTCACTACTTCACACTCTGCACTCTGCACTCACACTCTGCTCACTCACTCTGCACTCACTACTTCACACTCTGCACTCTGCGCACTCTGAACTGTGCGCACTGTGCACTCACACTATAATAATCCTTATGCAGAATTCCTCTAAAGTATAAGCAGCTTGGGTTTTTCCTATAGGCGCCAAAGAGTCAATGATAGGAAAAGAGGGCAGAGAGTGCTAACCCCATCTCCCCACCCACAGACAACCAAAAATTATCTTCTGCGTTGCTTTGTTCTAATAAATCATGAATAAGGAATTTAAAGTATATGTATGGGCGAGTGGAAGGTGATCTATCGTATTCAATATATTTTAACACAATTGGTGTTCATGGTTACCTTTACAAACGTGAGATGAAGATGATGCTCAGTTTTTAGTTATATAAGGATATTTTGTCGAGTACATTCAAGTTCAACCCACTGGCTGTAAGCAGCAAGCTGAGGATCAACGGGCGCGAAACAGCGTGGTGGGCGCGCATGAGACGCAGCGTGGGCGTGCACATCAGCTGAAGATCGCCGGAGAAGACACTGAGTCTGCCTGCTGCCATGACTGACCGGCTGCGAGGGAAAGAGCCCGGTGAGTGGGGGTCGAGGGGGGGCGGCAGAGAGGGAGTGGGCAGAGAGGGAGGGTGTGTGTGTGTGTGTGTGTGCGTGCGTGCGTGCGTGAGTGTGTGCTTCCGTGAGTGTGAATGTGGAGCAAGAGATGTGCACGGCTCCAGGAGGCTCGGCGTGCACGTCCACGAGATGCAATCGGCGCTCGTTCACCGCTCTGGCTCCGTTGAGAGTGAACTCCGTGACAATAGGTCTCGAAGCCGAGACCTAAAAAGGTAGCCCTCACTTCGGCTGGAGGCTTTTTCTGCATTGAGTGAAAGGAATATGGTTGGATCTGAGGAGTCTTTTATATTCCATGGTCTATGTGAAAGGGTTCAGAGATGGTACCTGGAATCCCACTTGTGATTCATGGATTAATGAGGGGATAACCTTGCACAGTCCTTTTCCTAATATTTTAGCCAGGATCTTCGTGTCATTATTGATCAATGAGATTAGACAGTAATTGGCACAGTACATATGCTCTCTATTTAGTGGTCATATTTACTATTGCTTCATTGGGGAATGAATAAACAGAACCAATCTTTTCAGTTTCCTTGAAAGCTGCCTGCAACATTTTGGTTATACAGATGCCCCAGTGTTGTAACATTTCCTGAGGAAGTTTTCCTCTCTTAGTGACTTGATGTTGGGGGAGTGGAGATTACTGTTTTTATTTCCTCTAGGTAAGGTTTTCCCTCAGGTAGTTTTTTCCCCACTTCTGAAAGTTTGGGTATTGGGTATTCGGTGAAGAATTAATCTTCTTTGTTTGTGTTAACTTCTTCTTTCTCCAACCTGTATAGTCGATGTAGAAATTTGGCAAAGGTGTCAACAATGTCCCGTGGGTCTGAGTGGAGTTTACCTTCGTCATCTTGCAGGCGATGAACTGTCATTTGGTATTCCATTGTTATAAGCGAGTGGACAGTCGTCTGCCTGATTTCTCTCCATGTTCATAGTGCCGATTATGTAATTTGTGCAGAGCATATTCTGCTTTATCTGCAAATAGAAAATTAGCTGCAAATTGTATTTTTTCGATTGTTTAGCCCTTCCTTAGTTGGGTGAGTGTTGTATGTTTGTCTAAGATTTTTTTACTGAAAGTTTGAGATCTGATTGTTTCAGCTCAGCTTTTTTTGTGTGCTAAGGCGCTCTCCCTCATTATAGTTCCCCTTAATATAGCTTTGGCGGCTGCCCAGTGAGCTTGTGCTGAGGTAACTGATCCCTTGTTTTCTTCTATTTATTACTTCTGGTAAGAGCATAACTGTTTTTCTATATTGTTAGGCTACATTTTGAGATATTCTTGCCCCATATTTTCATGGGTAGAATGATCCTGTCGATTTCTATATCCAGTGCTATGGGGGAGTGATCTAATTATCCATATGCCAGGATGTCGTAATACAAGTTCCTGGTGGATATGGATCCTTATGTTAGAAAGGAGTTGACCCTGGAGCTTGAGCTTTGCACACTGGAGCGAAAGGTATACTCTAAATCCCTTGATTGCATAAAATGACTGGCATCCACAAGGTCTTGGATAACATCATTTAATAATGCCCTGTAGGAGAGATTATCTATATTGGCAGGCCATTTCTGTCTAAAATAGGGTCCAATCGTAAATTCCAATCACCTCCATTAATTGGGCGAGTTTTGCCAAATTGTAGAAGAAGATGGTTAAGGATTGTGCAGAAATGGACCAATGAAAAATAGGTACGTACACAGATCTAATAAATTAAAATTAATATTTCGTTTGATATTGTCACTTTGTTCCATCGTTTTTTGCTCCCCATGCCATTCCAGTTTAAACCCAGCCATGTGCAAATCGGTCTTGACCCTGCTCCCCATGGGAAAAATCCAGCCTGAACTGCTAGGCAAGATTCTCCCAGTACAGGAAACAAGCATCCTGTGACTGGTTTTGCAGTATCCCCTTCATCAGCCAGGCTAGTCTGACTCCACTGGCATGTAGAGCACGGGACCCATTTCTGGGCTTACCCATCCCATTCTGGGAGACAAATTCAAAAAGAACAATTGATGGACAGAATGCTGAACAATGTCAAACATTCACACCAATACAGAGATCTGGGCCTAAATCCATCATTTTTTGCTCCCCATGCCAGTCAAATTTAAAGCCAGCTCTATGCTATATAATGGAAACCTGGATAAAACCCAGCTCAAACCCACATATTGCTGTGGCTCTCCCGGAAGAATATCAGATTTAAAAGTTGGACAGAGATTCCATGACGGAGGTGGCATAGCTAATATTCATAAAGATTCCATTAAATTGTCTATACTTTACTAACTAAGTAATGACACTTTGGAAATGTTAGTTTTTAGAATAGATCCGCTCTCCCAACATTGCTGGAAAGGTGCTCTGGTCTATCAACCACTGGGGTCCCTCTCTAATTTCTCGCTTCAATTAATCAAATTCATCCTACAACATGTGATTTCAACTAGAAACATTGTGCTTCTAGGAGATTTCAATATCCATAACGAAAATATCACAAACCAAGGCACTGCTAACTTTCTGGCAGACCTAACCTCATTGGAACTGGGTAAGATCAATAGTGGTCCCACTCACTTAGCGGGACATACGTTAGAAATTATCTTTATCAATTCCCCCAATATCATCTGTTGTGCCACCTCTCCACTCACTTGGACAGACCATTCACCTATAGAGTTCTATATTAGGGGCCTGGGGACACTTAACAATTCACATACTAATTCAGCCAGGTGGTGTAGACAGTGGTTCAAACTCATGCCCGAGGATTTTCAAAAAACTTTCCTTAGCTCTCAGAATTTTGATACAGGTAATGTGGAGGAGCGCCTAGCTTGTTTCAACTCTACTATTAAAACCACCATTGACCGTCCGGTCCCACTGTAAAAATGCGCCAACGTAGCCAGACATCCTTAGACAGCTTGATTCTCTCCCAATCTCCGAACAGAAAAGAGCAGTTGTAAAAAATTGGAATGACTATGGCGTTTATCACATCTCTCACAGGGTAAAGAAAGATACAAACAAGCACTGGCGCAATACCATAAAAACATTAAACATGCTTGCAGAACTCATATAGCGCAAGAAATTGAACAGGCAGGGAATGCCCCTAAAACCCTCTATCAGCTTCTAAAAACCTTCACCAACCCCAAAGCATGGATAACCTGTGACTAAGGGAGTGCCGCAGGGCTCCTGCTTGAGTCCCACTTTATTCAACATTTATGTTGCCCCCTTAGCAAGATTACTAAGGAATTCAAGCTTTGTTCCTCTGTTTTATGCTGAAGATACTCAGCTTCTACTCTCCTTTGACAAGAACAATCACAATGCTCAGTCAATCTTTGTGGAGGGTTTGCGCACCATTGTTAGCTGGATGCGAAATGACTTTCTCCAGCTTCATGCAGGGAAAACGGAGATAATGTAGTTTGGCAAGGCAATGTTGATGTGGTCTCCTGGATGGTGGCCCAAGGAAATGGGCACTGCACCTACGCCGAAACTAGTGGCAAAAAACATGGGTGTCCGTTTGGACCAGAAGTTGAACATAAAAAGAGCATGCAACATCAATTGTCGGGTCATGCTTTCACATGCTTTGTCTTCTAAGGAAGGTATTTCCCTTTCTGCCACCACACACGCGGAAAACACTTATCCAGGCACCAGTGCTAAGCCGGCTAGATTATTGCAATTCCCTGATGATTTCAGCAAATGAAGTATCTCTGAATAGGCTGCAAGTAGTTCAGTACACTGTTGCCCATCGGGTAACTAACCGCCCCCTCAAACTTTCTCCCCCCTTCTGCGACAGCTACACTGGTTGCAAGCACGAAAGCGAATCAAGTTTAAGATTTGTTGCATCGTGCACAAATCTCTGAGTGGCAAAGCCCCTAGCTACTTAGCGAAGAAACTGACCAACTACCTGCCGCCCTCGACCTCTCCAATCAGGTTCCAAATCTCTCTTTGTTACTCCTCGCTATAATAAAGAGTGTTTGGGAGGAAAAGCTTTCTCCCACATAGCCCCTACCCTCTGGAATGCACTCCTGGTGCACCTGCGACACTGTTCGGATCACTTACAGTTTAGAAAAAACCTTAACACCCTACTGTTCTAACCCAGCTCTACATTTGGCTGGTAGCAGCAATCCGACAGCGCAGAGATACCCTTTGGGGTGATTCAGGTGCTCTATAAGAAATAAAATCAATCAAATCCTATGGCTGGGTCCAAACTGGGGTGGCGTGGTGAACAAAAGTATGATGAATTAAACACAGATCCTTGTGACTAAGGGTAAATGTTTGCATTGTTCAGCATTCTGTCCATCATTTGTTCCTTTTGCTTTTGTCGCCCTAAGTGGGAAGGGAATGCCCAGGTGTGGATCCCATGCTTACTGCGCCACTGGATGCAAGCTAGCCTGGCTGATGAGGGACGATGCCCCAAAACTGATGCCAGGATGCGTGTTTCTGCTCCAGGGAGGACCTGGCTTGACAGTTCTGACTGGACTGTTCCCATGACGAGGAGGGTCAAGACTGATTTGCATATGGCTGGGTCCAAACTGGGATGTTGTGGTGAGCAAAAGAATTATGGATTAAACCTTGATCCTTGTGACTGGGGGTGAATGTTTGCATTGTTCAGCATTCTGTTGATCATTTGTTCCTTTTGCATTTGTCACACTAAGTGGGAAGGGTATGCCCAGACGTGAGTCCCGTGCTCACTGTGCCACTGTATTCAAGCAAGCCTGGCTGATGAATGGTGATGTCCTGAACCCGGTCCCAGGATGCTTGTTTCCGGCCCAGGGAAGCCCTGTGTTGGTGTTAGACGGACCGGGAGGGTCGGCCGAGATTACGGGGAGAGGTCTCCAGGGAGAGCCGTCTCCAACGACTGTACAGATAAGTAACTTCCCCCCCACAGACGGACACCACACAAGTTTGAAGGTTAACGAGACTTTATATGCAATTCTTAGGTTACGATGATGGATACAAGGAGGTCTGGACTCAGGGGTCCCCTCGGTTCTAGTCTCTGGCTTAGGAAAAGGGGTAGCGGGACAGTCTTTGTTACCAATGAGTGGAAAATAGCTCTCAATCCTCGAGCTCGGCGTTCTAGCTGATCGGGCCGCGGCGGAGCCAGGCAGGTCCCGAGATGGACGAAGGAAAACGACGGTCCGCGGCGGAGCCTGCAGGTCCCGGTGAAGATGGCGGTTACAACGGTCCGCGGCCACGCCAGCAGGTCCCGACGACGATGAAGGTGATGAAGATTACGAAGGCTGTGGCAGCGCCAACAGGCAGGACGATGGTGCACAAGACAGAGCTACGGCAGCGCCAGTCGTCTGTCCAGGATGAGTTCCTCTTTACGTCTCTCGACTCCAAGATACAACTGCCTTCCTGCTCTGGAGCTGCCCCAGTTATAGGGCTGGTGTGCTTTGATGTCCGGACCCTCGCACTTGGAGGTCGGGGGGTCCGGGATGAGGGAGTCCAGACACACAGCAGGGAGGTGGAGCCAGTGCCCGGGGAGGCGATGGGTGAGCGGCACTTGGTGGGGGAGAGCCATCGACACCTCTTTCTCCCATTGACTTGCCAAGTAGCCCGCTCACCTCCTGGGTGGAGGGTGGTGCCGGGATGTCTGAGGCCTGGCCAGGCCCAGGGTTGAGGTCGGCCGGAGGCCAGGCGGCCACGTGGTGGAGTGTCCAAGATGGCGCCCCGGGATGGGCGCGTAGACGGGCAGTGGATCGGGCCCACGAGGTTGACATACTCGAGGGCAGGGGTCCCTGAGGGGACGGAGGTCGTGCAAGAGTGGTGTGAGGTTCCTGCGGGACCGGGCTGAAGCCGGGTCGGGCTGGGGGAGAGCGGCCTTCCCTGTGGCCTGTCCAACATGCGTCCCCCCCAGCTGAAGGCGGGGAGAGTTACCCATCCTCTTGGGGACTCTCCTCGTCGAGGCGGAAGAACCGGGACAGGCCATCCGCGTTGGCGTGATCTGGCCCAGGCCGGTGTTCGACTGTGAAGTCCATCCCTTGTAGGGAGATGGACCAGCGTAGTAACTTCGGGTTTTCCCCCCGCATCTGCATCAGCCACTGCAGGGGTCGGTGATCGGTCTGTACCCGAAAGTGTGTGCCAAATAGGTAGGGCCGGAGCTTTTTGAGGGCCCATACCACAGCGAAGGCCTCCCGCTCTATGGTGCTCCAGCGCTGTTCTCGCGGTAGGAGTCGTCTGCTAATGAAGGCCACCGGTTGATCCAGGCCTTCGGTGTTCACTTGGGACAGGACTGCCCCAATGCCATGGTCAGAGGCATCCGTCTGAACGATGAACTCCCGGCTGTAGTCGGGGGCCTGGAGCACCGGGGCGGAGCACATGGCGGCTTTCAATTGTTCAAAGGCAGCTTGACACTCTGGGGTCCAGTTGACTTTCTTTGGCTGGTTTTTCGACGTGAGTTCTGTGAGGGGTCCCACTATAGTACCATAGTCTTTCACGAACCGTCGGTAGTAGCCGGTGAGGCCCAGGAAGGCTCGTACCTCGGTCTGTGTGACGGGGGACTGCCATGACTGGATGGCGGCAATTTTTAGCTGCAGAGGAGCCACCAGCCCGCTTCCCACCTGGTGCCCGAGGTAGGTTACAGATCCTTGTCCAATTTGACATTTGCTGGCCTTGATCGTGAGGCCAGCCCGCTGTAAGGCTTGCAGCACTGCTCGGAGGTGGTGGAGGTGCTCGGACCAATGGTGGCTGTACACAGCGATGTCGTCTAGGTAGGCGGCGCTGAAGCCTTCGAGCCCCGCCAGGACCTGATTGACGAGCCGTTGGAATGTCGCTGGAGCGTTCTTCATGCCGAAGGGCATGACGGTGAAATGGTAATGGCCATCGGGTGTGGAAAAGGCAGAACGTTCTTGCGCCCGCGGTGTGAGGCCGATCTGCCAGTAGCCCGCCGTCAGGTCGAAGATACTGAGGTAGCGGGCAGCTCCCATGCGGTCGATCAGCTCATCTGCCCGGGGGATTGGATGTGCGTCTGTTCGGGTAACCGCGTTCAAGCCCCGGTAGTCGACACAGAACCGCAGTTCCGGGGTGGTGCCGGGGGTGGCCGCTTTGGGGACCAGTACGACAGGGCTGGCCCAGGGGCTGTCCGACGCCTCGATGACCCCAAGTGTGAGCATCTTGGCTACTTCTTCCTGGATGCAGGCTCGTACCCGATCTGGCACGCGGTAGGCCCGGTGGCGGATAGGGGGGCTGTCCCCCGTATCTACATCGTGCACACACCAGGAAGTGACACCTGGGGTGAGGGAGAACAGACTGGCGAACTGTGAGAGGAGAGCTTGACATTCCTGACGTTGCTCTCCGGTGAGGGTCTCCGAGAGTCGGACCCCATCCACGGAGCCGTCTTGTTCCCGAGTCCGTAGGAGGTCAGGGAGGGGCTCGGAGTCTTCTTCCGCCCCAGTGTCTGTGGCCATCAGGAGGCTGAGTTCTGTACGCACAAAGTGGGGCTTCAGTCTGTTAGCGTGGAGGACCCGGAGTGGGTTCCGGGAGGACTCCATGTCGATGAGATAGGTGGCAGGGCCCTTGCGCTCGATTACCTTGAAGGGCCCCGTCCATTTGTCTTGTAGTGCACATGGCTCGGTGGGGGACATCACCCATACCTGTTGCCCAGGTTCAAATTCAATGGATGAGGCATTCCGGTCATACCACTTTTTCATGTCCTCTTGACTGGCCTCTAGATTGGCTTTTGCTAGTTCCCGGAACCGCCGGGTCTGGTTGCGGAGGGTTAAGAGGTACCGGAAGACATCTGGAGGGTTCTTTGATGGAGGCGCTCCCAGCCTTCTTTGACGAGACTGAGTGGCCCTCGCACTGGGTGTCCATACAGCAGTTCAAACGGGCTGAAGCCCAGGGATTTCTGGGGGACCTCTCGATACGCGAAGAGGAGGCACGGCAGCAGCACATCCCACTGGCGACGGAGGGGCTCTTCCAACCCCCCGATCATCCCCTTTAGCGTGCGGTTGAACCGCTCAACGAGTCCGTTCCCTTGAGGGTGATAGGGGGTCGTGAATCGGTAGGTGACCCCGCACTGTTGCCAGAGGGACTTCATGTATTTGGAAATAAAGTTCGTGCCTCTGTCGCTGACGACTTCTCGGGGGAAGCCCACACGGGAGAAGATCCCCATCAGGGCCCGGCCGACTACCGGGGCGGTCACAGTCCGCAGGGGGACAGCCTCAGGGTAGCGGGTGGCGTGGTCCACCAGCACCAAGATGAATCGATGGCCTTGTTTTGTGCGTGGGTCCAGGGGCCCCACAATGTCTATTCCGACTCTCTCAAACGGGGTAGTGACCACAGGAAAAGGTTGTAGGGGAGCTTTTAGTTTGCGGCCGCTCTTCCCACTGGCTTGGCACGTGGGGCAAGATCGGCAATGCTGGTGCACATCGTCCCTCATTTTGGGCCAGAAGAAGTGGGTCACTAGGCGACTGTAGGTTTTATCTTGTCCCAGGTGTCCTGCCAGGGGGACATCGTGGGCCAGGTTTAACAGGAAGTCTCTAAAACGGAGGGGCACCACTAGTACTCGGTTGCTCCCCAGCTCGGCGATTCTTTGCTCGCTGTACAGTAGATCATTGTCCCAGTAGACCCAATGAGTTCCGGAGGTATCCCCTGCGCTTTGGGCGAGCGCTTGTTGGCGGAGTCCCTCGAGGGAGGGACAGGTCTTCTGTTCCTGGCGAAATTGTTCTTGCGTGGGCCCCCCCTCTTGAGGCCACTGGTCGAGGTTAGCGAGGTCGGTAGGTTGAGCTGGTTCGGAGGGGATGTCACGGTCGGTGTTTTCGGCTGGGGCGACCGGAGGCGGTGGCGCCGGCCATTCGGGTTCTTCTGGGCGGTGATTGGCACGGGCGGCTATGGAACGGGTGGTGACGCACGCCCAGTCCGGGACGCCCAACATCCCCAGGTGTTCTCTTCGCTCCACGGCGGCCCACGGGGAGCTTTCAAGGTCATTGCCCAGGAGGCAGTCTACGGGGGCATCGTCTCGGACCGTTACTTTCAACATGCCGGAGACCCCCCCCCCATTCGAAGGGGACGCAGGCCATCCGGCACAGGCTTTCCGAGTTATCGGCTGATCGTACAGGGCAGAGAATGTTCGGTAGATATTGTTCTGGGGCCACCAGGTGACAGCGGACGGCTGTTACACTGGCCCCGGTGTCACGAAGGGCTTCGGCCTGGCGTCCATTGACGCTCACCCATTGGCTGTACTTCTGGGTGTTGGCGGGTAGGGGGACCCGCGGGACCATGTCTCTCCCCCCTAAGCAGGCTAGCGCCATGGCGGCTGGCTCCCACTCTTGATGCTCTTGTTCGTATTCTTCCTGCTCCTCGGAGATCTGTTCTTCCCCTAGGGCTGCAGCGGCCACTTGGCGGGGTCTTGGGCTCTGGTACTGCGGGCAGTTTGGGTCGTTCGCATAGTGGCCGACTCGTTGACATCGGTGACACGTGACATTGGCTCTGTACCCCGGTCGCGCTGGGGTGCTGCCCCGGTTGGCCGGGGGGGTGGTGCTGGTAGCGGGGGCGACCGGGGCGTTGTCTCTTCCTCGCCCTTGGCCCCCTCCTCCTCCTCTGGGTCGGTGCTGACCATTGTTGTTCCGGTTCTGTTCGTAGGACCCATTCCGGCCTACTCTGGTGATCTCCCACCGGTCAGCTTCGGCTGCGAGCTGCCGGGGATCCGTTAACTTGCTGTCGAGGAGGTGCTGGCGGAGTTCAATGAAGCAATTGTTCGACAGATGCTCCCATACCATCAGATTAAATAGTTGCTCGTAGGTCGTGACGTTGCTTCCTCTGATCCAGCCCTCGAAGGCTCGGCTAAAGTATGTTACATAGTCCACCCAAGTTGTACCCGGGATGCGGGTGCAGTCTCGGAACCTCTGACGGTACATCTCGGGTGTGAGGCCATAGCGGGTTAGGAGTGCCGCTTTCATATGGTCGTAGGAGGTCATCTGGTGGTCCGGGAGCTGTAGCAGGGTGTCGCGGCCCTCATTGAGGAATCTTCCCCATAGACCGGCTCCCCAGTCGCTTCTATCGATCCGGTGTGCAGTCATAGCGATTTCATAGGCCTTAAACCATTGCTGGATGTCGTCTTCTCTGAAATATTCTCGGACAACATCCTTGGGGATGTGTACCTTTTTCTCAGTGGCCCCTGAGGTGGGGGGTCGCTCTGGCACCCCTGCTTCTTTATTCTGCTTGCGTAGGTTGATCTCGGCTAGGTTCCGTTCGTGTTCGTACGCTAGTTTCTTTTCCTCGAGCTCCCTTTGTCTCTGTTTCTCCTCTCTTTCTTCTCGGAGACGCAGGTGCTCTAGGTTGATTTTTTGTTCGGCCAACTTAAGTTCAACGTCCATTTTGAGTCGGGCCATTTCCAGCTCGTGTAGTCGGGTTCTTTCTCTTTCCTGGATCTCGTCTTGCGAGAGACCCGTTCTTTGTCCTTCAGGGGCCGTGGTCGTTTTTTCTGCGGTGCTTTGATCAGGGGTTCCGGCAGCCCCGGTCTCTGCCCAAGATTCTAGGGCATGCTTAAAATCGTCCTTGGTACTCAGTCCGGTGGTAGCGATACCCAGTTCGATGCAGAATTGTTTTAGTTCACGATGGTTGTACTCCTCCAATTTCTCCATTTGGAATTTCTCGGTTGATCCGCTTTCTTTCGTGGTCATTGTGACTTCGTCGTGGGGTGAGCTACTCTCTGTACGTTTATGCGGTGATTCGGATCGCGCCGCTGGCCACCAATGTTAGACGGACCGGGAGGGTCGGCCGAGATTACGGGGAGAGGTCTCCAGGGAGAGCCGTCTCCAACGACTGTACAGATAAGTAACTTCCCCCCCACAGACGGACACCACACAAGTTTGAAGGTTAACGAGACTTTATATGCAATTCTTAGGTTACGATGATGGATACAAGGAGGTCTGGACTCAGGGGTCCCCTCGGTTCTAGTCTCTGGCTTAGGAAAAGGGGTAGCGGGACAGTCTTTGTTACCAATGAGTGGAAAATAGCTCTCAATCCTCGAGCTCGGCGTTCTAGCTGATCGGGCCGCGGCGGAGCCAGGCAGGTCCCGAGATGGACGAAGGAAAACGACGGTCCGCGGCGGAGCCTGCAGGTCCCGGTGAAGATGGCGGTTACAACGGTCCGCGGCCACGCCAGCAGGTCCCGACGACGATGAAGGTGATGAAGATTACGAAGGCTGTGGCAGCGCCAACAGGCAGGACGATGGTGCACAAGACAGAGCTACGGCAGCGCCAGTCGTCTGTCCAGGATGAGTTCCTCTTTACGTCTCTCGACTCCAAGATACAACTGCCTTCCTGCTCTGGAGCTGCCCCAGTTATAGGGCTGGTGTGCTTTGATGTCCGGACCCTCGCACTTGGAGGTCGGGGGGTCCGGGATGAGGGAGTCCAGACACACAGCAGGGAGGTGGAGCCAGTGCCCGGGGAGGCGATGGGTGAGCGGCACTTGGTGGGGGAGAGCCATCGACACCTCTTTCTCCCATTGACTTGCCAAGTAGCCCGCTCACCTCCTGGGTGGAGGGTGGTGCCGGGATGTCTGAGGCCTGGCCAGGCCCAGGGTTGAGGTCGGCCGGAGGCCAGGCGGCCACGTGGTGGAGTGTCCAAGATGGCGCCCCGGGATGGGCGCGTAGACGGGCAGTGGATCGGGCCCACGAGGTTGACATACTCGAGGGCAGGGGTCCCTGAGGGGACGGAGGTCGTGCAAGAGTGGTGTGAGGTTCCTGCGGGACCGGGCTGAAGCCGGGTCGGGCTGGGGGAGAGCGGCCTTCCCTGTGGCCTGTCCAACAGTTGGTAGTTCAGGCTGGAGTGTTCCCATGATGAGCAGGGTCAAGACTGATTTGCATACGGCTGGGTCCTAACTGGGGTGACATGGTGAGCAAAAGAACTATGGAATAAACCCAGATCCTTGTGACTGAGGGTGCATGTTGGTATTGTTCAGCATTCCAACCATCATTTGTTCCTTGTGCTTTAGTCGTCCTAAGCTGGAAGGGTATGCCCAGACATGAGTCCCATGCTCACTGTGCCACTGGATTCAAACTAGCCTGGCTGATGAGGGTTGATGCCCCGAAACCTATCTGAGGATGCTTGTTTCTGGTCCAGGGAGGACCTGGGTTGGAAGTTTGGGCTGGACTGTTCCCATGAGGAGCAGGGTCAAGACTGATTTGCATATGGCTGGGGCCAAACTGGGGTGGCGTGGTGAGCAAAAGAACACTGGATTAAACCCAGATCCTTGCGAATGGGGGTTAATGTTTGCATTGTTCAGCATTCCGTCCATTATTTGCCCCTTTTGTTTAAGCCTGTAGTAACAGCAACAAAAACACAGAGCACAAGGAAATGCAACAGTAGTCAGTTACAAAGCCAGCACACTCTGTGCACACAGGGCTGAAATAGCTGTAGGCTCATGGAAGGACCACAGGTGCAGGGAGAGAGCCAGGTGCAAGGAAATAACCAGGTGCAAGGAATCAGGGAACCACCAATGAAGAGAAGGACTTGGGGGCTTGGAGGAAGGAAGACCAAGGAAACCATGAGACTCAAGACAGGGAATAGGAAAACCTGTAATGGACTATGGAACAGAGCACATATAGAAACGGGTCCAGAATACAGAGATAAAGGGTTCAAAATAATCGTAGGATCCAGGAACAAATCTATCAAACGAGAAACCACCATATGGATGTGATCTAGGAAAGGTCTGAAGATAGGGGAAGCTACAAGGACCATGATGCCTCATGCACATGAAGGGGAAGCCTGGAGTGGAAGGCAAAGTGTATCTGGCAAGGTGTAGAGGTGTATAACGTCCTAATTAGAGAAAACAGCAAGAGTCCAGAGGCCCTTTGTGAGTGCCGCCTAGTAGGAGGATGGCAGAACCCTGACATGGATTGGGTTGCGGTCCTAAGTAATTATCAGTGGCTGAGATTAATTCAAGCATTCCATCTATCAAATTTTTGTGTAGTGTATTTTCAGTGTGTCTTCTGTTTTTAAGCATACAGATAGTTTAAGCTCTCTTTGTCCAATGTTTTATTGGTTCAAAAGAGCAGGAGGTTTATTTGAGTGTCTCACTTCCCATAGAGAACTATGAGCATTACTGTCTTCATGCCCTGCAGCAAAAAGGTGCTCCTACATGTATAGTCTGTTACCAGTCTCTTTCTGAAGCACAGTGCTTCGAGCAAGTGTCTTTATGTCCTTGCTGCAGTATCACGACCTTGTGTTTCTAATTGTGTTATAGAGAGATCGCTGTGATTGCAGGTAGGTTGCGAGTAGTTACCCATGTTCGCCCACAGAGCGAGGCCCACAGAACAGTCCCTACTTGCCTTTGATCCAGTCCATGTCCTTTACTTGCACTGGATTACGCGTGAAGTGGTTCCAGTTGTCAGAGGACCCAGTGCTCCAAGTTAGGTTCTAGCAGCCCTTAAAGCACTTTTTCTGGTTTTTCCCTGTGGGTCAATTCAGTGTCATAGGTACCAGTTATATGCAGCTCTTTCCTCCCTAGGCTAATATTATGTTGTTTCAGGGTGGGTTTTTAGTGGTCATGTCTGAAAACCTCAGTCAAGTAAGGTGCACAGAAAGTAGCAGGCCAATACTTTTCTCCTTAACCATCTTGGTTTACTGGATATGTCTGCCCTGCTGCACAGTTTCAAACTCAATGCATTTCCAACCATGACATTTCCAAAGCCCCACCCTCTCTCTGGCTGCTTTGGTGCAGCTGCAGTGGCCGCTTGGAAAAACCACTCCTTTTGTCGCTGGAGGTCTTGAAGAAACATCTTGCATTTCTGCACAACTTCTGCCTGTCAATTTGGCTGGATTTCTGATAGGATCTCTGGTGTCCAAACAACTGCTGAAAGACAGCAGTCTGCCTGGAGAATCATGAGGAAGCAGCCATCCTGCTCCCGGGCCTGGCTCTGTCTGCTTTTATGTCTATTTTTGAGCAGTTCTAATAACATCTGCCCTTTATACTATTTCATTGTGAACATAACATCTTTTAACTTAGTGAGTTTTCACTAAGGTTCGAGCTCTCTATTCTTATCCTGAACTTTACAGACAAATACATGGATGGATTTCTGAACAATGACTGTACAAAATGTTAAGGGAATCCACATCACTAGTGGGTATTGTTTGCATTTCATATGTTTTACTTAAGAGGGCATTCTCTAACAGTGTTTCATTTTTCTCAGATAATGTGTTCCTGCAATTTGCAGTTTTGTATACTGTGAACTGAGTCGCTTTTTTTGTCAGCACGGGAGTAGCCAGAAAATTAAATAACCCCACACTTTGAATCAAAGTTTTTAATTCACCAAGCAACTGAAGCAAGTCATCACTACCCTCCCCAGAAGAGCTCTCTTGTCTCTTTCATCCAAGCACCTATCCGTTCATCCTTTCATTGTTCCATGCACCTGCTATATTCTACCATTTCACCATTACATTCTGCCATCCATTCATTCTTTCATCCATCATTCTGACTTTTACCATTTCGTCCGTCCACAATCCATATCCAAACCAATCTATCCATCTCCAAAACTATTCATTAAACCTATCCATTAAACCTATCCATCCATTCATCTATCCAGCCACCCTTTCACCTATCCATCTCTCCATGCACCCTTTTACTCATCCATCAATCCTTTCAGTCATTCATCCATACAACCTTTCGCTTATCCATCTATCCACCCTTTCACTCCATCATCCATCCACCCTTTCACTTAATCCAATCAATCCTCCTATTCACTCATCCATCCATCCACCTGTTTACTCAGCCACTCATCCTACCATTTACCCTTTCACTCAATTTCAATTATAAATCTTTATTCGGCACTTAAAAAGACACCATAAAAGCACATACACAATATACACACATATATTTAAATACAAAATTTTAAAAAGGTTAAAATTTGGCTAAAAACGCATTTCATAAAGATAGGGAAAAGAGGAATTTACTTTACATAATTAGGAAGCATTAAAATCATTTATTTCTCTAGTGTTCCTTAGCCGCAATGCAACCCGGATAAAACTTGTAGTGCAAAGCAACGTATGGGCATCTGCGGCTTCCTGAAGAAATCTCAAGGCCTTTTTTGCTTGTCTGATTTTCGTTTCTTTCAGGATCCCTACTAAAAACTTACGTCTTGGGGCAGAGTAAAAGGGCCATAACAAAACAAAGTGAAGGGTATCCTGCGGAGACCTAGTGTCGCAGCCGCAGGTACCCTTCGCCTCCACTGTAAGAGTGAACCCAGAAGGGACCGCAAGTAAATGGTGGAGCATATTTAGTCTGAATCGGGTCATATGGTACCAGTCCTGAACATTATGCATGACCCTCAAATATGGTTCGATTCCTTGCTTCACTGTTAGTTGGCAATAGGATAAAACAGTGGGCTTATGTCTTTCCATCTCAGCCCTAGTCGTAAGGGAGCAGTCTGAAAAAAGTTTTTTAACCATAGTTTTATTCTGGCCAGTTAAGGATTCTGGGTCTGTGAAGAAATGTTTACAGCCAATTGCCTCCAGAGAGTCCTTTATATACTTTAGCCAGGGTATGTGACCCCCTTTGTCACGTTTCAGACAGTCTTTTATGATTTGTCTTGTAAGGACTGCTTCTGGATTAATCCAGATTTTAACCCAGGCAAGGAGAGGTTTAATTTTGATCCGGCCTTCAATGTAAGGTTCTCCAACTTCCTCATGAATAATATAGGCCGGGATACTCTGTGGTAGTTTCAAGATTCTTCTGAGGAATTTATTTTCTTCCACCTGAATCTGTTGTAATTTTTTGTCTATAAAACCCCATACTTCTGCTTCGTATGTAACCTTGGCATACCCTTTCACTCATCCATACATCCTTTCACTCACTTATCCATCCACGCTTTCGATCCATTCACTCATCCATCCATTATTTTACTCATACTTCCATCCACCCTTTGGTCCATCCATCCAACCTCCCTTTCACGCATCCATCAATTGTCACACATCCATCCATCCTTTCTCTCTTCAATCTAACCTTTCACTCATCCATCCATCCAACCTTTCTTTCACTCACTCATCCAGCCATCCTTTTTCTTATTATCCATCCATTCTGCATTTCACTCCTCCATTCTTTCTCTCATTCATCCATTCACCCTTTCACCCATCCATCCATCTACCCATCCATCCTTTTACTCACCCATCCATCCACCTTTTCAATCACATCCATCCTTCCTTCCTATTACTCACTCAGCTTTGTTTGCAAAGTAGCAGACAGAAGATACCCATCAAGAACTTCCCCCGCTGTAGCTGCTAAAGTTGGGGCTTCATGACGCTGCATTCATTCATTTACTCATCCGTCTATGCATCCTTCCGCTCATCTATCAATCCACCCTTACGCTTCATCCATCATCCATCCACCCTGTTATTCCATCCATCCATCCATCCACTCGCTCCCTCCACTCAGCCATCCGTACTCTCACTCACTCATGCATCCATACCTTCTCTCATCAGTCACCCCTTCATTCACCCATTCATTCTTTCACTTATTCATCATTCAATCCATCCATCTATATATCCACTCTCTCTTTCACTCATCCATTCATTATTTTACTCAGCCATCCTTACAACCATTCCATCACTCATCTATCTACCCATTCACCCTTTTCACTCATACACCATCCATACGTTCACTCATACACCCACCCACCTTTTCATGCTATGTATGAGCTTTTGTCTGCTGAGTTGCAAGTAGAAGATCCCATCAAGAACTCCACCCCATTCTAGCTGTTAAAGTATGGGGTTCACAACACCCCTGGGTGTCAGTATGAGTTGAGGTTGTGGATGGGTGTTTATAACTAGCAGTGACAGAGAGCTCAGGAGTTGAGGCTGAAGACAAAGTGAGTTTCTCTCAGTGCCTCTTAGAGAGTCATGAAGGAATTCAGAATACATGCTCATCCATCCAGTCCTTCGTCTCTCAGTAGATCGCAGACAGCAATGGTCATGCTTGTCAATTGTAATTGTGATTCTGTGTGGAAGTGTATGAAGGAGATACACAGCTGTCAAAATATTGATAGGGCAGAAGTAAAAGAAAGTATAATACTTACAGGTGGAAGGGTGTATTGTGTGAGTAGTGGAGATGGGGAAGTGAAGGAGATGCAAGGACGTATATGTAGGAGTGAGTGAAAAGAGGGTGCTGACGAGGAAAGAAGTGAGGTGGTAGATATGCAGATGGAAGATTTTGGAAAGATAGGGGGAGAAAGAGGCATAAGTGCCTAACAAACAGACTCAGCCCTGTCAAGTTTCCCAAGTCCTACCATGATGGACTTTGCCAGTCCAGGTTTTTTTCTTTGAATTCTGAGACTTGTCGTCTTCTTTATTCCATTACAACACAGGACTTCAAATTCCAGACGTGAAAGGAAAAAAAAACTAAATTGGACCATCACATCTTGCATGGCCATTGAAAACTTGGCAGCCATGGAGACTGCAGAGGAAAGTGGTGCAAGAGGAGTGATTGAAACACTCCAAAGACAGTCCTTAGTATTGTTTAGTTCACGTTCTTACCTGTTTAGAACTAATATTATTAATTCTACTTTTGGTTTACGATACGCTTATTTGCATAGGTCCTGCCTCTTAGAAAGGATTCATATTTACGCTTCTTAGACAACGCCCTTTTAGAGTCTCACCACTTTTTTGATCCTACTTAAAGCCTCGAATAAAGGGGCATATTTTCAAGGGCCATATCTCCGCTTTTTTGGCTTTTAAAGCCAAAAAAGCGGAGATAAAAATATTGCCCTGTTTACAAGAGGGTGCTAATATGCATTAGCGCATGTTAGCACCCTTTTTTCTGATGCCTCCCTTTGCATCTCTAATGAGATGCAAAGTGGGCGTCACTGGGCAGTACAACCTTGTAAATATCGCTGATGTGCACATCGCGATATTTACAAGGTGGCCCACGCATTTTAGCAGACGTTAGTATTGGGCGAAAACCGTTGTTTTCGCCATAACTAACGTCTGCTAAAATCATGACTAACCCATACCTAACATGGGGGGTGGATTCTTGTGTTACGACCACATGGTCGTATCAACAAGCATATCGCCGTTTTGCAGGGAACATTGGCCGCGGAATTCCATGCAAAACTGCGATTACCCCGCTATCACTGGAATTTATATCGCCATTGCGCTATGCGTTGTAAATACAGCGCAAGCATGGCGATAAATTCCAGCGATAGATGGCGATAAATATGAAAGCCCTAAGCGCGCTTTGCAATATTTATCGCCGTCTGTTGTAAATATGCCCCAAAGGTTGTTAAGAGTTAAAGGATACTTTGGCACATCTCCGTGCAAAGTCAATTTGGCACTTCAGGCTAATTTACACCGGTTTACGTATAAATTACTATTTTAACATACGATTTCTTGGGTTTGGTAAACTGTTCAAAGCCTTTGCAAGCCCACCAGTTATACAGTTTCACATTTTTCAGTCAACTTTCCCAATTTGGTCATTCGCTCTGACAGGAGAGGGACTACCAGGAATTGTAAAGCAGTTTTGTTCTGCAGCATGGCGTCTTCTTATACGTTACAATTTAGTAAGTAAGTTAGCGCTCTAGCTCTTTTGTTAGAAAACTAGTTACAATTAATCTCTTTGTGTGATAAGAAGCAGGGGAAACACAGAGAGGAAATGGAGGCTACAAATGTTAAACGCTCGCCCCCTGCAAAGTCGTTCTTTTTAAGTCAATAGCGCTAATGGTGCAAGGTGGCGACAATACAAAGTCTGACTAACATTTGCCAAAGCCACACTAAAAATGGCGCCTGCGTGCTCCCGTGGCGTCGCTTCGTGGCGTCATCGCGCCACTGGCAGGGCATGGCCGTGGAGAGGCAAAGTTTGTCAGTGAGAGTGAGGGAAGTGAGGGCGCTGGAGCGGTACGGGTCGCCTTCTTGGTCTTTCGGGAGCGGCTGGCTGAGGCGCCACAGGCCCCGGGCCGGGCTCTGGAAAGGCGCCTGATTCTGTTTTTAATTTATACGCGTATCTACATTTTTAAAATTCGGGACCGGCGAGCGCGGCGCCTTCTGGGGCTCTAACCCTTCAGACATCTCCTGAGACACAGAATCGGCAGCAGTGATGACGGAAGAGTCCAGCATTAGTGCCCTGCCCTGGTCCATCAACAGGGATGATTATGAACTTCAGGAGGTGATCGGTGAGTGCAGGCCCTGACCCCTCCTTCACCCTTTAATACCTCACAAAATGTGTGACAGGTCCCACAGCTCTGTTAGTTGCCAGGGCCCTCCACACTTTTAAACATGGGATTGTGACAGCCCATGCTAATCCACTGTAGGCTACCAAGGTTTGCCACGCACACCTCCAGACATGGGCTGGCTATTCTCAGATTTACACCCGTGCTATCCGGCCCACATACACTTAAATGACAGTTAAGAGTGCCCCCCTTCTCGCCTGCCACACTCTGTGACCTCAGTAGACCCAACCCATGCTGACAAGCATTTGTTATAATACTTCTAATTCACAGGTCTAGTGGCAAGCTCCAATGCCAGTCTGTGCCCATGATTTCCTGTCACTCACCCCTACACATGAGTTGGTGATGGGTTAATTAGCGTTCTCGTTGCTGGCAGGCCCTGCTACCCCACCCCATACACACACAAGTTGGTGACAGTCCACATTGCCTTCGTCTCTTAAGGCCCTATCCCAACACAGAGACCCATGGTATGATGACTGATCATATTTCCCCCAGCCATGTTGTAAGACCCAAACCCCACCCTTCCCAAAAAAAAGTGCAGGTCCACAAACTGCTGATAAGGCACGTGGAACCCCACCCCCTGTTTTAGTACTTCCTAACCCCATAGATTTAAATCCTGTGAAAATCACCGTCGTAACATTTCAGAATACTTCTTTGCAGTGTCACCACCCTTTGAAACTGTTGGTGGTCACAAGTATGGTGTAAATTTTTCCAGACACACGAATCCACTGAAAGTCAGAGGCTGCTCTGTTCTACAATCCCTTAGCCCCAGAACACTCAACCAATATACTATAGCCGTTTCCGTTTAAATACTTTATTCGACAACATTGTCATAAAAGCTTTCTTCCCTAAACTAGACAGAATAAATACTAATCTAATAATAAAAACGTATTAAATACCATACATTTGTACATTGTTGGCGAATAAGGATCTTTAAAATTTACACATTCTTTTTAAAAGGAGTATCATCACAGACCAAAGGAAGCTCATGTAGTTCATGGGGGTTTTAAAGTGCGCGCGCGTATTATCCAGGCCCATCCCAGGAATTTAGCCACAGCAATTGCAAGTTGAGGTGCACAATTTGATTTCAGGACTACTATAGCAAAACATGCCTGTTCTGGCAAGGTTTCATCCTCTACTCATGCACTCTACTCATGCACACACACGCGCTTGTGACAGGCTCCAGTATTCATTTCTGCAATAGAAAATAGATCCCCATAGACCTCCAAACTGGCCGTTAACAGGGCAAAGTCACAGACGTGTTACCCACCTCTCCCCTCCAAATGCAGAGGCTACAGAGGAAAGAAAACATTTCAAATGATTTGCTACTGACAGCGTTTCTCCCTAGCACTTGGACAGTTATAGGTTCCAGGACCTATACTTGTGCTATTGGGGCCTGATCACACACAATAAAATATATTGATGGCCAGGGCCGGCCTTAGGCATGTGCAAGCTGTGCGCCTGCACAGGGCCACCAAACCCCAGGGGCCAATATATATCCTTAATATAAAAATCCTCTGAGGATGGATGCATATTTGGTGGTGGCCCCTGGCAGGGATTTGGCGGCCTCCGGCTCTGTTCCACTTTCAAACACCCTGACACCCCCCCCCTCTTTACTGACCTCCGCCCCGCCCGAACCCCCTCTTCCGGGGCCCCCTACCTATGCTCCCTGCCCAGGTCCACCATGAGCCTAGAGCCGCCCCTGCCGAGCCTCTTTCTTTGCTGCCTGGTTGTGCCCTTTTTGTACCCATAAGCGGGCAAAAGCAAGACCCAAAGCTCCTTTGTTTTGTTGGTGTTTACTCTATACCCACACTTGTCTAAACAGATGAAGTTAATCCTATTTCCGTAAAGAAGGGTTGTCTGCAGACTCTAGCTTTCCTTCCATAGTTTGCCCATCGCAGTTGAAAAACTAAGTGACAGCTGAAGAGCCCCTTTCTGTCCTTAAGTGTTTATTCTCTACCCACAACACACACAGGCGCTAGTGACATGCCTCAGAGACCTTCTATGCTGTTGGTGTCAACTGCCCTACTTAAGCGTAGACTAGTGATGGTACTTACTTCATTTCTGGTTACTTCTTCACACAAGCCCATACTGGCTTGTGATTTGTTCCGTAGGTATGGGAAGACAAGGCCTCCCTTCTTTTCCTCTCTATGCTACAAGAGTTTAATAGCTCACCTCTTCTCCAAAGTGGTTTGGTAGTAGGCGTTGGGCCTGTCATTCCGTCTGTCTCTCGCTGCTCTGAGTCTGCTCAGTTCTGTGACATCCCTAAATAGGCACAATGTTTTGTGCCCAAAGCTCCATTTACTTAGTTTAGTCTTTGTTAGATTACATAGGTATTAATCATATACCCAACATCCCACATTCCCTTCGTTTCCCTAGGCCTTTGCAATCCCCTCGTCAAAGAGGGACTGCTTGGAGTTTCTGCAGTGTCTGCATATTCCCCCCAAAGTTCTAGAAGAATCGGTTACTTTTTGAACTGTGAAAAGTCCTGTGTACCTGTCAAATACTATCTTCCCTGTCAGTCTGCCAGCTTCACCTTCAAGTGTTCCGTGACAAATCTGGGAGCAGTCCTAATAATTCACTCTTAGTCCTAGTATAGCCTTCCTCCACCTCACATAGGACCCGTGATGAGCCCACACTCCCCTTCTTCCCTAACAAAGTTCGTCTTTGCTTAAGTGGATGGGGAGTTTCAAGTAGCCTAGACCTCATAAACAGTCATGCAGTGACTGTTATTTACCTGTGCACCAAGAAACTGTCTGGTGCTTAATCCCTTTTCGGTTGTGAGCTTCAGTTATGGTTTCAGCCTTTTGCACTCAAGAGACGGGGCCCAGGGATTGTTTAACCCTTCATTGTTTCCTGCCACGTGTGTATCCTTAAATAAAATTCGATGACACGCACCAGGGGCTTCTTTTAACTTCTAGATCTGGCCTCCATCAGGTTATTACACCTTAATTCCGTTGATGGAGCTTTGATAGATAATTGGGTGTTGGGTTTTGGGCTCCACTCCTCTCTGTTATCATACAGGCCTGATAATGGGCAGCACAGATTGGGGGCCGAAGTGACAATGGCAGTCAGTTATTCTGTCCATCTTTACCTTTGACCTAGGCTGTTAATTGAGCCCGCACCCGTCTTGTCGGGCTATTAAAATGTTTCGCCTCAACTGTCTTCCTTGTGCATGCACTGTTAGCATTCCACATTCTGTCTGTCACGACGCACACCACAGCAATCATTATCACTTTTCATTCCTCGAATGAAATAATATATATTTTTCTTAGTGGAAAAATGAAATTGCCTGAAGTATAGAATGTGCTGTCGCTCTAGTGTTTTTATTTTTTTGCAACAGACCTACTCATAACATCTTTCTTTACACTGTCCTGTAAAATTCCCATCCTGCCCAGTCATATCGAACCCGCCCCTGAACATTCCCCGCACTTGTGACATAATGTCCCCCAAAATAGCGCCGGGCAAGCCTATTTGAAGGGTTAGCTTTATAGTTGGCTCCAGCACCTTTCTTCGGAGGCATTTACAGGGTATTGGCAGTTTAGAGGTACCCAAGATTGATCAGCCTTTGGTAAATTGTTCTTTGGACGTGTTGATTTTTAGTGTTCTTTGCCACGGCTGGCCCGTCAGAACATGTTGTAATAAGGTACTTGTATAAAGGGTATTGAGACATGGTGGTCAAACTCCAGAATTTTTCTTCTCCTACCCATAAGTGGCATTTGCCTACCTTGAGTATACCACCATAGAGATGTCAACACATATTTAAAACAAATGTAGAGACTGTAAGCTGGCGTTTTCCCGTTTTCTAAGTGCTCCCAAGGAGGAACAGTGGTATTGTGAGAGGAAGTGATTTATCAGGGTTGCGCACGCTTGCAGGGTGTGATTATTTCTGAGTGTGATTAATGTAAAACTTGAATACATCTCCTTTCTAGGTGTTATACAGTCTTGCAGATTTTTTTTAATGAGATCTGACATCCGGCAGTGACAGACGGTGTGGGTGGATGTGATGGGCTCGAAATTAAATGTACAGTCACTGACTCCGTTGTCAGGCTTTTAGGACTAGCTTCAAATAGCCGCATAGAGATGTAAGGTACATCCATCAACATTTCACAAGAATTCCCCCAGTGTTATGTGGCTGAAGCCTATAATGAAATCCAAGGGCTGCTTTGAGCGGTAGGCAGTCGGCAGTCCATCCCTTTGTATGGCTAATACATTGCCAGGTATTTTCGAGGCGGTACACGCTACAGCTTGGATAAAGCAGTATTCGTCAAATTGGTCACGCATATTCATGAATCTCTGTCTCCCACCCGGCGGCTACATTTTTTTTGTTTGATTAGCAGTCTGTATTCATTCTGCCGTCAGACGCACACCTCCCCTGCTTTTCCTGTCTTTGTGTCAGTAAAAGCCAAAAGCAGAGAAGGCAACACTCTCCCTCAATGCTTGCTTGCAACATAGTGATAATAGGTTGATGTGTATGTATGTTGCTTACCCAGAAGTTACAATATGAATTTCCCATGCCCCGAAAATATCTAAAACGGTTTCTTGCTTGTTAGAATCAGTCAGATCATCGGTATGCCAGATTGATGAACGAAACAGTTCTGTTTTTTTAATGTTTACACAAAAGTCAGCCAGCTGTTTTGCAATGAGATTAAATCCGTGCATAAAACAGATTAATTGAAAATACACTTCTTGCTGCAACCTAAATGTTGCTACTAAATATGTTTGTGCAATGTGCACATTGTATAATTGCTATTCTTAAATTATACATGCATTTTTTTTCATTTTCAATCTTTATTTCGACCATTCGGTCATAAAAGATGCACATTACAAATAAAATCACATACATGCATCTGACACTGCTGGGTACTTTGTCATTTCTTATTATTTTAACAAGCATGCTAAAGTACTAAAACAGTAGTTTAGACATGCTTTTATAGGTGGTGTGCTCACAATCTTGTTTGAATGCGTGTTGCATGCATATTCCATTGCTCAGCAGGCACTTAAGAGCAGCTGTCAAGCTGCAGGTTTAAATCTGAAATGTGCTGTGTTCTGGCTGTGACCCCATCGTGTTTTGATTCTGCAAAGCCCCGGCATGACTGCACGTTTCCACTGGTGGAAACGTTTTGGAAGGTCATACCCCAGACTACCATTGTGAACTAAAGGTAGATTTTGCGCTAACCTAGCACTGTTTAACAAAATAATCTATTTCTCATTTCATTACGTGTAAAATGTGCTCATGTGGGGCAAGAAGAGGTAACATTCGTGTGTAATCCAGCTTGCATTTGGGTACTATGATGATCTTGTAATCTCTAGTGACCCACACACCCTGTTGACAAGGCAAAATACAAAGCACTTGGGGGGCGTGGGGGAGTTGCTAGAAGGACAAATCACGCCCCCCTCCACTCCTTCCCAACTCTGGTTGCAGCGCTGAGAGATGGTCTTTATAGGTCGGACCTCAAAAATGGTGCTTTGGGATTTGAGCTTTATTCCATTTGTTTAATAAGTAGTTAGCCTTTGTAAATGATAAATGCCACTAAACATCAGTTTGACTGTGTGCAAAGTAACTTTTAAAATAAACTTTTACCCAGTCTGTAGGGTGGTCACATCTGTCATTTGTTTCTAAAGTGGCTTAACATTCTTCTTGCATTCACCTTTTAACACTCAAAGGAATTTGTCAGAACATCCGTCATTGGGATTGCAGTTTAACATCTGTAATGCCTGCAGAATGTATGTGTGTGTGTGTGTGTGTGTGTGTGTGTAAATAGGAATTAAACTCTCACACCCTGCCCAATTTTAGGAATTCCTTTTAGCTGGTAGTCGTTTACTCCCGAGGGCTTTCCAGCAGGTTACTCCGAATTCCTTCCAGTATGTTGCTAAACTTTTCGCAGTTTGTGAGGAAAGCCTAACAAAAGATAACTGAGATATTTAAATCGCAGGCCTTATAACATTTCCAACAGTTTTTTTCTTCTTCTTTCAAGCGTGCCATAAAATGCGGAAATTAATCTTAAGTGAAAGTGATCGTTATATGATTTGAGCATTGCACCAGTTTGCTTTAAACAAGGACAGAATCTCAACAAAGATCTTGTAAAAATGTTAGGAATTTATACAGCATGCCAAGCATGGTTGGAAGGTGAATGATGAGGAAGATCATATTTTTCTGTTTGTAAGAAAAATCAACTTTTGTTTTTGAACGATTTATTTTCAGCAAAACAACGGTCATTAACTTTTTTTCCTTGCCAAAGGCGGCCAGTGCTGCATGCTTAAGAAGAGATTTTGTAGATTTGCATGATTCTGACCAGCAATGTAAGTGATATTATGTTAGTGACTTTCATAATAAATATAATGTATGAATCCTGAGGGATAGTGCACTGACAAGCTTCCACGTGAGTTCACATTAACCTCCTATTTTAGCCCTAAGTGAACTCTATCCATTGTGTTTGACCTGGGGCCCATGTTTTCTATCAGAATCTCATTGTGCATTGTGTCACATGGTACTGAGTGTTAATAAAGCAGAGCAGTCTGTGTAGTGCAAATGAGATGAAATCCGAAGAGCATGTGATTCAAAATTCTTGTTTCTGTAACAGGCAAAACACCATGCTCTTTCAATGGCCATTGTTTGAAGATTAGTAATTAGTAGGTAGCTAATCAAATCACAGGTCTAACGTGTTTTTTTTTCTTTCAATACACCTGTAAATTGTGAAAGTTATCACTTTATTCAAACTCTCTGCTTCTCTGTTTTGAGAGAATGCTTAAAACTGTTGCTTCCAATTGTCAACAGTATGAGACACACCTTCAAAAGTGTGAAAAGAGTAATGGAAATGTTTAAACACCAACGTTACTTAAGCAAATATGGAAAGAGCAGCAAAGCCACCTGTCCCCCTGAACTGTTTACCATGCTCTCCCTAAAAATCATATGTTCTGCAGCACCCTGCACTTCAAAGGAGAGCCCAGCCCTTACTAAACCCGTTTTAGAAATTTGGTGCACTAACCCTCAAATTGTGTGCCGCCCCCCCCTCCCCTCCAAAAAAAAGAAAGGCAGGTTCTCTTTCCCCAATAGCTGGAAAGTGAATTCTCCCTATGGAATTGTGAGCATGTCTCTGTCTCAGGTATAACCATGCCGCACGAGATTACTACTAACTCATCCCTTTTCACTTGGAGAGACTTTTTTTTTTTTTTGTAGAATGAAGGTGTTATTTTGACACTTGTATGGCGGCCACTGGAGGAAAATCTGAATGCACATGTTTGTTTTCATTCAATTTAGCCTTCCCTCATTGAGATACACCTATGTTTCCTCCTACTGGGATAAGAGTTCTCTTTTCCAATTAACATCTTCAGACCCTCTAGCCAAGCAATCATTGGCCAGTCCTCGCATGATTGGGCTGGTTTTGTTTTATACTGTTTGAGTCTTGTTTTCTTTAGTACTCTGTAATCCTTCCCGGTAAATTTCTTGGGTTTGAACTCTACTTTATTGGCTCTACTGCTTTTCCTGATAATCCAGTAGTCTACAGTGGACCACACCTGCGCTTATTGTGTGAATTATCACTGGATTTTCCTGGTTAGCTGTCAGCTTTGTTCAAGGATTTAGGCTCTTACTGTGACTCAGTTAATCACGTACTATTTATTATATTTCTACTATTGTACCTGGAACAGTCCAACTTACTGGAAATATCAGTTTAACTAAACGTCACTCATATGATGGGATACGTTTAATCTACAGTTTATTAAAAGTTTAATGAGGCAGCACAAACCGTACTCTGGCCTTTTCTATGGCATGAATTTTTTATTTTTTTATATAAAATGAAATTTTTTAATAGGGAAACATTGCTGTAGTTATGTATACCTCCACTTTAAAAAGGTAAACTTTTTTTTTGTTATTTTACCAATTGTAAAGCAGTGTAATACAGATTTGCTTTATCTTTTTCTAGCTGTTTCATTTATCCCATTATGCCTTCTAGTAGCATTACAGATTTTTTTTCTTCCATCAGTTGGTATCTTGATAGTAGATGGTAATTGCGATTCTCATATTAATATGACTAAAGAATCTGGATTTCATTAAAGACACGGAGGCTGACATTATGCATTATTCCTTTAATGCAGTGCAAGCAGCCGCTTACATCACAATATTAAAAGGTTCCAGAATAGAACAATGGTAACGCATGAAAGGCATGAGCCATCAATAATCTGCCTCTTTTAAATCTGGAGGAAAATAAGTTCATGAAACTTGAAACATCAAAACGATCTTCTGATGAGCAGGATGAAGGAGAAGTAAGAACGAAGGTAAAACAAAGACCAGACGACACACAGTTAAGGAGCGTTACCTGAAAAGAGAAAGAAGTAAATATCTCTTGAATGTAAAAAAGTGTCAAGCTTATCAAGCTAAAAGGAACAAGAGTTAATAAAAAGTACAGTAATAAACTGTTACAAAAACAGCATTAAAATCATTGTAAGGCCTCCAAGGGATGGGATGGGAGGTATAATGTCAGCCTCAGTGTCTTTAATTAAATTCAGATTCTCTAGTCATGTTAATATGAGAATCGCAATTTCATTACAAGAACGGAGGCTACATTATGCATGTTGGTAGCTTTGTAAAACAACATCAGACATATGTTCAATAGGCTTGCAATAATGACGTGCAAAGGTGCTAGCATTTGACCAGTCAGCAGCTTTGAGAATGTCGTCCAACTTACCTCCAGACCAGAGACATTGACTGGCCATAGCACCCCTCTAAGGGAGTGAGCTTGAAATTTCTTTGAGTCAATACCTGCTAAACTCATAACAGTCTTAACTCCTCTAGCAATAGAGGTCGAGGTTATGCCTTTGTGGGGTTTAACAAAGTATATAAGTAATTGGTTAACATCCTCACGACGAAGAGAAAACATTCTGCGATCATACTCTCTCATGCACTCCACTACGCAAAGTTTTGGACATAAATCAAAACGTGGGTAAAAGATTGAATTAGACATAGTCTTTGTTCTTCTATAAAACTCAAATTTTGCTCCGAACATGTTATAAGATCTATTCGTAATCTCCAGGGCTTTGACATCAGAGACCCTTCTGCATGAGATTAGGCATAGTAGAGTAGCCAGCTTAATGGAAAGGTTTTTTTTTTATTGAGGAGAGTATTAACAGGCCAGTTATTGTAAAGATCAAGGATTAGTTTGTCCCCAAAGACTTTCATATTTAGGTTTAGGAGGTCTTATTAAACAAATGCTTTTCATCACTCTACAAACAATGGCATTTTACCTACCGTTTTACCATTGACAAGGACATGACCAGCAGAAATAGCCTTTCTATAGCAATTGATAGTTCTACAGCTGAGGCCTTTATCAAATTGTTTAACAAGGAAGTTAACTATGTCAACAATAGGTGCTTCCAAGGAATCCCGGTTCCTTTCCAGGCACCAACGTACCCAGATTCTCCATAGGTTGTTATATCTGTAGTGAGTGCCTGGGGCCCAAAACTCTCTGAGGAGAGTTGCAGCCATTGCCGAAAGCCCTGAGATTTAATTGAATCTCCTAACACTCTCCAGGCAAGAAGGGTCAAACTCCTGTTCTGAATTAGGGGGTGAACTCCTCTGTCTACATCTGCAAGAAGATTCTCTAGGGTAGGAATTAAGAAGGTGGAGTTGCAAACTAGTTCTAGAGTGGTGGGGAACCATGCTTGGGATGGCCAAAAGGGAGTTATTAGGACAAGGAAGCACTGATCCTGTCTCACTATCTGAAGAACTCTCTGAATCATGGCAAAGGGAGGGAATGCGGACATCTTGGCTCCTTTCCAAGATTGTAGTAAAGCGTTGACTGCTAGAGCACCCGGGTCGGGCATCCAGCTGAAGTTGTTGTCCAGTTGAAAGGTTAGTCTGCTCGCAAATAAGTCTATCTCTAGAGGGCCCCAGATCTTGTTTAGGGTACTGAACACAGAAACATTCAGTTTCCAATTGCTGTGATCTAACGGGAACCTTGAGTTGCCAGTCTGCAGAGATGTTTGATTTTCCCTGAAGGTATTCCGCTTTGAGAGCGATATTATGTTCCAGACAGAACATCCAAAGTTTCTTTGCTAGATTCGAGAGGTCTGCAGATTTGGTGCCTCCCAATCGATTTACCACTGACATGTTGTCCATCTTTAGAATGACTGACCTCCCAATACGCTCATGAGGGCGTAAAGCCCAGCTGTTAGTTCTAAATAATTTATGCGGTGAGATGATTCCTCTAGTGACCAGTGTTCTGATTGAGAAGGCAAGCTCCCCAGCCATGAAGGCTCGCATCTGATTCTAAAACAAACTCTGGTTTTGAACCAAAGATTGCTTTTCCATTCCACGTGGCTAGGTTCTTGAGCCACCAGGCTAGTTCCGATTTGGCTTCTTGATCCAGACAGATCCGATCTCCATACCAGAGGCCAGATCTTAGGGCTCTCGTCTTTACCCTTTGAAGGGCCCGATAGTTGAGGGGACCGGGAACGATGGCTTGGATGGAGAGGAGACCCAGAAGTTTGGCTAGCTCTCTCAGAGATAAGTCTTGCTGTTTCAGGATGTCTTATTTCCTTCCTGATTTTGGTAGTCTTTTTGGAAGGTAGTAAAAAGGGACATTTCAATGTGCCTACTGTGAAACCTAGAAACTCCAGAGATCTTGAAGGGGCCAGAATTGATTTTTCTTCATTTATGATGAATCCTAAACTTTCTAGGAGATCCATCACACTCTTCAGGTCTTTCGCTAGTTGTGAAGGCTCTTGAGACATTCTAAGAATGTCGTCTAAGTAAATGATTAAATGAATGCCTCTTCTTCTTAGAGATGAGGCAACAGCTCTCATGACCTTGGTGAAGCACCAAGGGGCAGAGGAGAGTCTGAAGGGGAGAGCCTGAAGTTGGTGGGATTCAGCCATAGGAATGGTGAAGTAAGCATCCTTTAGGTCCCGTTTGACAAGCCAGTCTCCCTCTAGAAGTAAATCCCTCAAGAGATGGATGCCCTCCATCCTGAAGTGTCTGTAAACCAAATATTTGTTTAGTACTCTTAAGTTTGACAGGTCTCCAGCCTTTGTCTTGTTTTTTTACAAGAAAGAGTGTGCTTATAAATCTTCGTTTCTAATGGGACCTCTATTATGGCTCCTTTCTGAAGCATAGAGGAGATCTCCACCTCTATTATTTTTTGTTGCTCTGTAGAGAGAGAGAGAGGCACGTCTCTCGGGAAAGAAGTTTGTAAAGGTATGCAAGTCAAATCTATCATAAACCCAATGGCCGTGTTTAAGAACCAAGGATCTTGAGTGATCAATCTCCAATTGTGAAGGAAGTATTTGAGTCTCCCACCCACTTTTTGGGGGAAAGAAGAAGGGAGAGGGGAGGGAGTTCTCACTTGCAGGATATGTTTGATATGAAGGTTCCACGGGATCTAAATCCTCTGATGCGCTGGCCTCTAATTCTCTGCGGGTAGAATTGAGACACCTTGTACTGCTGATACCCTCTTCCGAAACTACAGGATCTTGGAAATGGCAGTTGATTGAGGCGGCCGGCAGAGAGGCCCCGTCTTCTGGCCCTCCCAAAAAGGTTAGGATTGAAAACTATGCTCATATTTTGCTGTTCCTTGTCCAGGGCGGTGAAAGTGGAGACATATTTTTCCAAGGATTTAATGAGGTCTTCTCCAAAGAGTACCCTTTTGGGTTTTGTGAGGGCTCTTTATCCGCCATGTCAGTTTTGGATTTATTTTAGTCAAAACGACTCTGACTTTGTGCATTAATGCTAGTGTTGGCATTACCCGGTAGAGTTAATGCTCTCTTGCTCCATCCCCTGATGAGATCAGAGTTGAGAGGCGTGCCATTGATGCGGCTATCTTCTGCGGAATGTAGGATTCTGGCTAATGGTCCCAGGACGTCGAGGACTGTCTTGTCACACTTTCAGGGATTTTTCCATCCCCTTTCTTGGATCACGTCCAAGTTTGAATAGGAATTCAGGGTCCAAATTGGGGGTTTAGCAGCTTTTATCCTCAGTAGAAGGTCTAGAGCATTCAGCTCTAAGGATGTTACGAGTCTCCCTTTCTAAGAGGTTTCTTATCCATTTTTAACAAATTTTGTGACGTGGTCCTGAAGGAACGACTCTGAACTTCTTGGGTGTTTCAGATTTAATAGGGAAAACATTTCTTCCCCTAAGGGGTCACGGATAATATCCTTAGAGGATGATGGGAGTTCCTCTTATGGATTGTAAAATTCTTGATCATCTTCATCAAGATCAAGGACATACTCATCAGGTGTGTTTGAGGATTCTATATCATTAGATTAGTTATCTCTCATATTGTAAAGAGCATTATGATATTTTGTGCCGCTAGGGACACCCAGATAAATTGTGCCGCTGGGGACACCATGGGAGTTCGAGGTCCTCCATTAGAAGTTAAGGTGCTAAGACCTCCCTGAATTGATGAGGTGCTTGGACTTTTGCCCCTTAATTCACTGATCTTGTTGGAGTTTGAAATTTCTGAGATTTGGTCCTCATCAGGGAGTGACCTTTTAGAGGACTTGATCTGACTTAAGGTCTCAAACATGCAGGACCTCAATTCCTTATGAAGGATGTTTTGCAGGGCTTCGTTGTCTGTTAGGAGTAGGGGCAGAAGCCTTGTCAGTCAGATATGGTATATAGGAAATGTTAACTTGTAAAAAGTGGTTAAGCCCTTTAATGAAAGATAATTGGGGAGGATTTCCCTAAATAATAGCGACAAGGTTTATAGATAAAGGAATGTCAAGAGAATAATTCCTCTCCTTACAATTAATTTTGTTATAGAATGTTGAAAAGGACAGTTAAATGAGGATTCCTGCTAAAACCCCCTTTTTATTTTAATAAATAACTACTTGCGGATGAAATCCAAAATAATAAAAGGTAGCAATGCAGAGCCGCGTTGGAGTGCGCGGCCTGCATCGGTGGAAAGAGGTGAAAAACGGGAGTTAAACGAAGACTTTAAGTAAGCTCATTATGGCATGAGGAAGTAGAACAAGGATGAAATTAAAGAATAATCGTTTGCACAAAAGATAAAGGTTTGATTAAACATCTAAAAATCTTTGAATATATTCAAACGTTAGAAATTGTACATAAGCTGAAAGAAAAGGCAGGTTAATCTGGTCAGTTATGCAAGGATGGGACTAGGGAATGGGGTGTAGGGAGATCTCCGTAAATTGGAGATCAGTATAGGGGGTGGGGTTAAGCCACACACAAGGGAACTTCAAAATCGAGATAAAAATGAATAGTGGTAATGAAGGAAAATGAACTTATCTGCTTGGAGCCCCATTTAAAAGAGGCAGATTATTGATGGCTCATGCCTTTCATGTGTTGCTATTGTTCTATTCTGGAAGCTTTTAATATTGTGATGTAAGGGGCTCCTTGGACTTCATTAAAGGAATAATGTTTAATGTAGCCTCTGTTCTTGTAATGAAATTTTATCTGAAGGCCTCTGGCATTTTTTCTTTCTTAGTTTTGTCCCAGATATGAGCTCCTCCCTTAATTAACCATTCAAAAGCGGTATTGGGGATGCCTTGTTTGTGTCACAGAAGTTATTGGGTGAAGATGTCACTGGTTCTGGGACTCCGGATCTACCGTACGCAAAAGGAAGCAAGACAACAAAGCTGAAAACTGTCTGAATTGTTTGGATAAAAAGTATCTCTAAATATTACGTCACCATTTTAGCCTCCCAGATATTTCTGAAGGGGTTTGGGGTTACAGTGAAACATAGTTTTGTGTTCTTCCCCTTAGATATTTTTGTTGACAACTGCTGGTAATGTCAATTGGAAGCGAAGTGAATGACTTGTAAAATACAATTTAAATAATTGCACATGAAATGGGCTGCATCACTTTAATGACCTTGTCTGTACAAATAGTTTTATTAAACTAGAAAGGTAGCAAAGACTGCCAGCCAGTAGTAGATGCAGAGTATAGGCAAAATGTTCTCTCAGGTCCTACATCTCCAAGCTTTATGAGAAGCAGTACTGCAGGTCTCTCCCTTTCCTATTTTTGAGTGAATTTTCATTTAAAGTGCATACGTGTCACCCTGTGCTGTCTCCTGCTCCTTGCACTTAGAAGCGAAGCTGCCTATCCCAACAGAAACAGTCCGACCATATTTGAATTGGATAAGTTATGTACTGGAAAAAACACAACGGTTAGAGTAACAATCTAGTTAGATGTTTTAATCAGAAAGGAACTTATGTTAAAAAAAAAAACTTGAATTTGGCAGTTATAGGCTGCACCTATGGAGGAATTATGCAGCAGAGGAGTGCCAAATAATGGGCAGGGTTAACTAAATTATGTGGCAAGAACATGCAAATTATGTGGCAAAATTTGTATAGTATTTTATTATTTCTTAATTTTTACATTTGTATACACAGCCTGGGCAACTCAGTGTACCAGTTTAACATGAAAATATAACAATTAGCAACAGAAAGGTGACCAGTCAAACTTTTTGAACACCTTATATGGAGCAGCAACGCATGTCGTTGTGTTTTTAGTAACTTTAGAACTGTTCGAGAAACAAATGTTTTTAGTTAAAATCTGCAGATAATAACTCTGATAATGGATTGCACGGTAAATGCTGGCAAATCCTTAACCCCTTAAGTGCTGCCGTCGGCCATTGGCAGACGGCAACACTACCTCGCTGGTGCTGCCGTCGGCCAATGGCTGATGCAGCCTGCCCGTTTTGCGGAAGTGCCGCACTTCCGCAAAATTGCGGGCGCAGTAGAGGGGTTAATTATGTGAAGAATGCTGGGGCTGTGCAATCGTATAATTACAGGGGCCCTGGTTAGTTTTGATAACTAACTAGATCATCATACACTGCCCATGACCTCACATATATCCTCACTCATAACTTGTTAAATTACATTATGACATCCCTGACAAGAAATCACTGATGACATAATACAATAAGGCTCCATGCTTAACACGCTGCGGAGTGGTCAACTAGCTGTGAGTTGGCCGCAGGGCCTGGCTTGCTACCAGGCCCGCACCCAACTTGCTGTTGAGTGGCCAACACCTGCTCCATACTGCCTTTATATGGCCTTGCAAACTAATTGGGTAACCCAATAAAACATCAAAGGACATGGGTATAATGCAATACGAACAACAAGTGGTCCTAACGTACCTCCTTTGACAGACCCAAGAAGTTGTGACTCTAATAATTTAATTCGCTGAGTCACTCAAAACTGATTTCACGTAATAGTTGCCCGAAAGGCAATTCAATACTAGTCGGCACGCACCAGAGAACCAGAAACAACTGCTTTATTCAGAGAAAATTATTTTTAGGTCGAAGCCTAGCGTAAGACTGCACACATGCGCAGTCTCGCTGGCGAGATTTCGTGTTATTGGGGAGATTTCACTAGCGGGCTTTAAGCCCGTCCCTCTTTCCCATTGGCCGGCGTAACCATTCATGCTAAACGGATGGCCAGCCATTGGGAAAGAGGTTAGTGTGACGTACACTTTTCTCTTTGTCAGACGGCCCACTTGGACGGGCTCGTCCGACTTACTTCTGCTGTGAAAGGTTTCTAATCTTTATGGGGCCATGGATGGCCCCATAAAGATTAGAAACCTTTTACAGCAGAAGCAAGTCGGACGAGCCCGTCCAAGTGGGCCGTCCGACAAAGAGAAAAGTCTCTATCTGGCGAACGCTATGCAGGCGTGACGCTGGAGTCGGAGCATGGGATCACCAGCTCGCTCGAGAGTCTCTACTCACATACATAAACTGTAAACCTGCCCATCTAATGCATTGTTATTTCCAAGCTGTGTGCTACAAACAAGGCGCTCCGGATTCTTGCCCTACCGGGTCCTCGCTGACCACATGGAAGGTGGAGGTAGCGCGGGTCTGCTCTTCCGCAGCCGAGCACGACTCGCAGGGTTCGGCTAAGGTTCCCGAGCGCAGTGAGCAATCTCATCTCATCACAGAACTGTCTCAACCGAGCAGTTTTTCCACCCAGAACTGTGAAGTTGGCGCATCACGTTCCCACCCGTGCTGTTTTCAATGTCTGAACCGAGCGCTCCTCGGAAGTACCTTGTCAGCTCGGGTGGCCATCTTTAAAACAGTAATACAAACGGGCGAATTTGTGTTAGCTTGGGGCTGGGAGCAGTGTTCGTGACTGTAGTAGCAACCTCCAAGTTCATAATGTTTAACTTAATCTGGGCTAATTTACAACTCCTAAATTCGTAGAAGCATTCTCATTTAATGAAAAAAGTAGACACGTTTATTTCTAGTAAAAGCTTTCCTAATTGTGTAACTTTATACCTGCGGTAAATTTTCAATTTGGACGATAAAATAAATACCAATCCAAAACTTGCCAGTGGTAAAAAAATGCCCATTTGATTTTCATTCACTGCTTTTAGATCGTGTCACTTCAGGTCAGTTTCTGTCTCTGCTACACTGTTTCTTTTTGCTACATGTCGTTTGATTAGGCAATGGCTCATTTTGAAAGGGTGCTAGCTGGACATAATACACATGTAAGTAGCTTTATGGGGCATAAGTCGGATGAGCCCTTCCAAGTTGGCCATTCGACAAGGAGAAAAGTCTCGGTCTGTCAAGCGCTTGTTTAGGACTTGTGGCCTGGGTAACATGAATTGTAAATACCCTTTGTATGAGTAATCGCATCGAAAACCAGCTCTAGTTACAGCTGCTCCCCCTGTCTGTGCTCTGATACATTTATTTTGCTACCTTTTGTTTCAAGTTGAATGGAGGGCTTACTTTGCTTCTGAGCTCGTGAATTAATCAGCACTGCATGCATTATAGGTATGGTTTGTTCCCCTTTTGCGCTAATGATCACTGCCCACATTAAAGGTATGTTTTGAATCCCCGTTGCACCCGACGGAACTTTTTTTATTGCTGTCATGAAGGGCTTACTTGTTTTATACCTGCAACTGTACTGGTACTGGCGACCGTAACCACCTGAGTCCAGGGGCGCTACCCCTTTACTCAGCTTCGAACATATACATATGTTTTTTTTAAACTTTATTTTGGCCGTATAGCACGTAGTAATTATAGCGTCAGCAGGCCGCTTTAAAGGGAAATAATTTGAAAACGGCATGCTTTTTTTACTTTTTGCATTTCCCTCGTCGAGGAAGTACCATGTTGGAATCACACGGTCTAAAGAGAAAGGTGTGCTCACAGGGATGTGGAATTCCTATAGCCCGACGCCCAGGACATATTTTTTGGGGTCAAGGGCAACAAGTTTTAATGTGCATTTTGTCCTTGGGACAAGCAGGCCCAACCCCCTGCAGCACAAACCCTTTGGCTGCCAGTTTGCAGTACCACATTAAGGATCAGGGAAGGGCACTGCCTGCAGTTAAGTTAATATTTATGTGCATATGTTAATGCTGTTCGAACTTATATTTATGGTTCATTAATTGAGAGCCTTTGTTATTAGGCTGAGCGCTCTCAGTAAATGTAAGTTCTGACTGCACTACTGACAGTGGTTCCAGTATAAAAATGTAGACACACGGTTTCAAAGTTTAGCAATATGAGGCTATGCATAATGCTCCCAGAATGCTCTCTGATTAGATGCAAATATTTGCAGAAGCTTGAAAGCAATATTGATGATTCTTTGCTTTCAATATAAAATGTTCCTAAAAGATGAAAGTAGGAAAAACATTTTTTTGCTAAACTACTGTAAAATTTCAGGTACCATATCTTTGCAGCATCATTTAGTAACATGTGTTGATTGATGCATGCTAGTATTTCCCCAAAATATTCATATTAGAAAGTCAGTGTAACCAGTTTTGAATAGGATTTTGGGAAACATACAAATAAACAAGCGTTGGCTAAGCCAGTAGGTCTGAAATGGTGGTCTGCTTTTTAGTTTTGGGAATGCGTGACTTGTTTTGACATGGTTTTTGTAAAACCTTATTGATGTGAGAGCTGCCGGACCCTCACCATTATAACAAACATTGGCAAAAACAAAAATAGTTTTTGGTTTCCAAAGCGCGCACATTGCCACATTAGTTACGGGCACTTAACAAAACTACTTTGTGTGCCGATATGCTCCTTGTGAAAGAGCAGAGTGCTGTAACTCACCGTGAAGCCAGCCGATACAGAGAGAGAATTTTAATGAACACAAAATCATGGTTAACGCCAGACTTAATTAGGAGCCCAATTATTAAAGAAAGTCTCAAAAGTGCCTCCTTGGTATATGTCCTTGCATTAAAGGCAGCTATATGGCTTTCGTGAATTCAGAAGAATTTGCAGCAGTAGGGCAAGAAATAGTACTCCTAGGAAATATTTGTGAACTGCATTTTAGCAAGAGCAAATATGCATATGTAGATTTGCTCATGCGAAAACCTGAGTGTTTGCAAGTTTATTTTCTCTCCAACCACTTTTTTCCTCAACTCTGGAAGAAGGTTTACGTCTGCCATTGTCAGGATTAAATTTCCAACATTTCTCAGTATTGGAAAAGATTAGAGAAAAGTTGTTGAAAACCCTTAAAACATGCAAGTTAGTTGGTGTGCAGAGACTCAAAAGGACATTCCAACCCTGGAACTATTGTTTACCACCTCCTTCAGTCCCAGTATGTAGATCTGCGTAAACGTAGCAACATAAAGGGATTGCTGGTATTTAAACACTACTATGGTATGAGCCCTGGCTTAATCCGAGAGGCTATATAAGAGCTGTTATATAATGAGATTGCTGCCATAATTTGTCGCCGCACAACATGGCACCAAAGGGACAAGTGAATTTTGTTACAGGACAAGTAGATTTAGAAAGCGACCTGCCCCATGGACAAGTAGATATTTTAATAAATTCCACACCCCTGTGCTCAGATATTTAAGCTCCAATGGTTCTTTGTGAGACGAAGCTGGCTACGTAGGAGAGGCTAATGGGTTTCTTTGAATTCACTCTTTAAAAAAACCAATGCTGCTGACTGCATCTTGGTGCGCCGCCTCCATGGTACTACAGATGCCAGAGATGCAGGGGATGACTCGACGGCTTCTCTTCAAAATCTCCTACGGTTACAGTCGTGGCACGCCCCGCTTTAGCTACAAACAATTTAACACTTTGACTGCTAGTGGTTTTTCCGCTTTGTGCTGGGATTTCGAAAATCCCGAGTAACATGACGAGCTCAGCTCGTCATCCGCATACGAGCGCCGTAGCTGATGACGGGCTGAGCTCGTCATCCGCATCGAAGGGGTTAAGCTAAAGCGTGGGTGCCGTGCCGCTTCAAAAGTAAATAATTAGAAGAAAATTATACTCTCGGCCGTTATTGTTTATTTTCATATCTAATGTTGTAATGAAATGAAATAGACACGATCAAGACACGCTTTGTATAATGCTCACGTCTGTCAGATGATGCCTTCCTGGGGTTAATGAGCTGGTTTACTCGTGGAAGGCAAGTGTTCATTCGAGGATCTGGGGGTGCTGTGTGTGTGTGTGTGTATGTATATGTATGTATGTATGTATGTGTATATATATATACACACACACATATGGGGCAGGCAGTTAATGTTATCAGTTACCTGTCTTACCTCTGCTGTACTTGTTGTCCTGCAAATAAACACCAAGCATAACGGATCCCTTCTCTGCCTGGAAATTACTTTGTTTGCGTGCCTTTCTTACACTGAATACGAGTAGGTACAGATTAACATGAAGAAATTGCCATAATTGGATATTCCTTGATACTGGGTTATTGTTCAGTTTTTTTTGAAGCATTGAATATTCTCATTGGAGCAACTTTCGAGCGTTTGAAATTTGGCCTTTAGTGTTGACTGGGGTTTGTTAAGCTGCCGCCTTATTGGCTTTTTTAACTACGTCGTGCATTTTTATTGGTGGAACGTTCCTTCGAGACAATGCTTAATTGCTGTGGTTTTATTGGCCACTGACTGCATTGTGTCTTCATTGGTGGACTGCTCTTGGACAGCGTTTCGTTGCTGCACACGGTGCCGGCTGCTACCCCTCACAGGGAGACTTTAGCCAAATCATGTTTTATGTTTAATCTTTTTCTATTCTCTCAAATCCATCATTGTTTTTTAGTGTTATAGATAATGAATGCTCACTTTTGTAAACACCCAGACTCCTGCAGCAAGGTGCTGTTGATATTAAAGAAAACAGAAAGATGAACATCCTCTGCCTCCCTATGAGCCCCTCTCCACTCATCCAGCTCGTGGTTTTGGGGGTGTATTTGAGCCACTGACCAGATGTGTGCTTTGTTCCTCTCCCATGTCTGCAATCCTAGGACTGATTTATTACCCTGGCTCCTTTGAACTTGTGGCAAATGAATGAGTGTCCCGACAGACTGACTCCTCCTCCTTCTATTTCTGATAAATCGAAGTCCTTTAACTCCACACTGACGGCAGTTTTGTACACAACTGTCCCTCTCAGATCTTGCAGTGCCACCCATCATCATCATCATCATCGTCCCTTGGTATACAGCAGAATAAACAAGCATTGAAAATGCAACAGGTCTCGCCATTGATTAAGTTAAAGCCATTTGCTTTGCTACTGGTATTGTATTCTAGCATTGCATTATATACTGCATATTTGTGATTTGTTGTACTTGTATGTAGCTAGAGTTTTATTAGCTGTGTAGTAGTTTAAAGGATAGCGTTAGTTGGAAATTAGCAGTGTTTCAGATTTGGGAGGTGAATGAATAGATTAGTATGTTGGTTAATGTCGTACAGTGAGGATTACGATAGCATGAGCCAGACGAAAGGGGCGAGGGGAGAGCAAATATATGCACATATCACAAATATACGTGAAATAATGCAAAGCTAGAATACAATACCATTAGCAAAGCAAATGGCTTTAACTTAATCAAAGGCGAGACCTATTGTATTTTGAATGCTTATAATCTTGTTACGCAGATATCCATATCATTGCAACATATGGCAGTCTATCCATCAATGGTTGCTCTAGGAAAGGGTGCATAGAAGAAGTGCTCCTATGTGAAGTGAGTAAGAGAAGGAGAATTTAAAGGAAAACTATAGAGGAACACGACACTGGCTGGGATGAGGCTTAGAACCGTATACCAGTGTGGGTGGGCCGGTCTACAAGACAATTTTCATTATTTTTTAAAGTCGATTTGACAAGATGACGCCGACAGATTCAAAATGCATCATCCAGGGGGTATGGGGGTTACACCGTAGTACAGGCCCTGGGTTGAAGGATGTCGACGTTTTGACCACACTGACTACGTAGAGGGTGACTTAGTACCTCCACTTGCGGGACTTATCAGTACCAAAAGGGGCTATGTAAGAGACAACCCAAGTGAGATAAAAACTGAATTAAAAGCAGTCTCTCTGGTGTGTTGATTCAATAGGAGTTACAAATAGGTGCGTGGACTACTGACCATCAGCTTTCACCCGATATGGCCGGCCTGGACACAGCTCACATACCTGGTTAGTCTGTAACATAAAAGTGAATACATGGGAAAAAATTCACTTAACGTTGGGTCGAGAGTAGTCTGGAAAGATCAGCCTACAGAGAAACAACAGTAACTTGCACTCAGTCATACGAATAGGGTATAATAGTCAATGAGGCGTCCTACCCAGTATGGTGCCAACATATGTGATCAAATCGCTTAAGGTTCTCACCGCGTTAATGCGTGGAGAATGGAAGGAGGAGAGTGTTGCACACTCAATGCAGCGCTTTCACAATGGGAACAAATCGCCAAGAATATCTGGAAATGGTATGCAGAAGAAGGGAAAGTCTTTCTTTCCTTGTGCGACCCCATGAATAATCATATACAGTTAGAGGGATCACAATAGTAAGTCTAGTTTCATACCTTACTAATGCTTCTGAGTCAAAGGGATACAGTCCTCTCCTGACAGCGGCTGATATTAACTGGCAGACATGCAGGGAACCCAGTGATTAACAGGACCTCTGCGTGCAAGCATTGCTTGGAGTCTGAGTGGCCTGCATCATCCGGTGCCCTACTCCACCATAGACGCCACTGGTGTCTTAACCGCGCTTATGCTCAGAAGACAGGCTAAACTAAATTATTCTGCATGGGGAAACATTTTTAAAACGCTTCAAAAACAGAAAATGCACTGTATTTCAAGCAAATGCGGTCTAGTAAAAAGATCAGCAGTTCACATAAAAGCAGACAAACGTGTTTGGTAATGTATCCATTATACCACCAAGAGAGCCAGGCTTGAAGAATTTACATTGAACATGAATTCCTATACTAGACATATTAAACAAACATTTTTTTAACCGACACAACAGATCTTGTAATACAAAAAAAAATCCCCAAAACGGACAGACCCTGGGGTGAATAGGGCACACAATTCACATGGACAGACAGTAGAGGACAAGACTTATATTACTATACAGATTACTCTTACATAGAAGTCACAAGATACAAAAATTATAGTGTATAGGCAAATAAGAATCAACTCTGGACTGACGCATAGAACATTGACATGTTGGCCACATGCCATAAAGACAAACACTGTTGCATAGTAGTACAAAGGAATGTGTATATACAGACTTGTAACCATTCTTACATTGGTATGTCTATTAAACTGAGGTGTATTATACATATATACAAGTGTGATAAATAATGTATATTGAAAATTGTCAGTTTACTATGAATGTGGATCCCCACGTTTACTAAAGCAGAAAGCCATGGGTCCAGTACAGGAGTCAAAACATCAGCCATTTTTCAAGGTGGAAGCTTGCCTCGCAGTCTCCTCATATTCATTCAACCCTCTCGATGTAGTGTAAAAAATGTGTATCCATTTGCATTGGTCTAGGGTATTAATGAAGCTCCCACCACTTCATAAAATCGGCCGAGTGTCCGAAAGTAGAAACGCTCTACCAGGGGTGCACCCTGGACCTTACACTTTATTCTACTGTAACGTTGCAGTATATGTGTCTTAACCTTTTGTGTAGTCTGTCCAATGTACATAAACTCACATGGGCATGTGATTGCGTACTCCGCCCCCAAGGTGCTGCAATTGGTGTGGTCTTTGAGGGTGTGGGTGTAATTATTGTGTGTAAAGCTTTTTATTTTGCTATCATGGAGCAGGTTTTACACCTACCACAATTCAAATGTCCCATAACCGGTGGTGTTTGCCAGAGGACCGATTGATTGTCCCTACTCCTGTGGGGAGTAAGGATTTTACCACATGGTCTCTTATGCTTTTCCCTTACTTGAATGCATTTATAGGTGGATTGGGGATACCTACATCATCAGCCACAAGGGGCCAGTGGTGATTGATGATCTTCCTAACTTCATTACTCTGTGTACAAAAGTGGTTACACAAAGCATGCATTCCTGTGCCACTTTCTGTTTGGCTTCAAGAAGAAATTCCCTGTGACAGAACCAGGCTCTTTTGCAAGGTTTCTTTAGTAGACTCTTCGGTTAGCCCCTCTGCTGGTCGGGTCATGAGATCCCTAGATTCCTCAAATAAGTCCTGTTTCTTGGGGCAGTTCCTATATTACCCAAGGAACTGGCCGAATTGTAAATTATCTCAGACTCCTTGGGTGGTGGCTGGAATAGCGTAAAAGAGTTCCTTTCGCTCTCTGTTCTGTATAGTGAGGTATAAAGCCTACCACTGTCCTCCCTTATCGTGATGTCCAGAAAATGAATCCCCTTGTTGCTGTATTAAAGTGCGAATTGGAGGTCATTGGACCTTTTTATTGAGCCAGTCATGAAATGCGAAAAGTGGATGCTCACTACCCCTCCAGATCATAACCATATCGATGTAGCATCTTTAAAGTTCAATATTGGCCGTGTATGGATTATGATCACTGAGTAAGTGCTCATGTTCCTAATTATCTATGTATAGAATGGCCAAATCTGGTGCGAAGCCTGCCTCCTTGGCAAGCCCTATGGTCTGAAGGTAATAGTCTTCTTGAAAAAAGAAGTTTCTTGGTCATGGCAATCTCCAATAGACTCATTATGAACTTAGTGGGGACCTGAAAGGGTCTGGGTCTGTTGTCCAAGATTGTTCTGATCACATCTAAAGCAGCCCGTTGGGGAATGCTGGTATATAATGATATTATATCCATGGTAACTAGCAGTTGTTTGCTGGGCTTAAATGTCAAATTTCCCACCAACTTGATAGTTTCCATTTTGTCCCTCTGGTAAGCTGCTGTGCATTATGCAATTGGTTTTATGAATAAGTCCACATATTTACATAGTGGTTCCAAAATGGAACTACAGCCTGAAATAATGGGCCTACCTGGTGGCTTATTATGAATTTTGGGTATCGTGTTGCTAAGATAATAACCATGTTCATGCATGGTCAGAAAACTTTCATCTAGGCCGCCATCTGTGGCCCTTTTGATAATCACATAGATTTATCTAGTAGGATATGTTCTGAGTTTCATGTAGTTCTCTTGCACACATACTTGTGTATAAATTTCCGTCTAGTAGTCAGCAGCATTTTGGATCACTGTAGCCCCTCCCTTATCTGCAGGTTTAATGACTACGTCAGTGTTTTTCAGTGATTCAAGCGCTATGTGTTCTGGTTTGGAGATATTAAATTTGACACATTTCTTCTTAGATAAGGAATTCATAACTTCGCTTAGTACCACATGTTCAGATGCCAATACTTTGTGACATAACCTGAGACAGTGGTGTGAAGTTAGATGGTGGTCTTAAGCCTGTGTTGGAGAAAGGAGGTTTAGAGGGAATCCTATGAAAATAATGCTTTAAATGACTTTCCTGAAAATTTGGTGTAGTTCCATTTTTAGATTGAAAGTTTTTGGTAATGCGGTAGGCACAAGAGATAGACCCTTACATAACACCTGTTTCATCTTTGTGTGTCAAGATCTAACCAGATAGATTGACCACCGGGTTGTCGGATCTGATTTCGGGGGAGGGGAGGGGGGGGGGGGGGGGGAATTCACCATCTGTGATGTTGGCGTCCTGTTTGTATTTCGCCATGGGCTTCTCGTTTTGAAGCGCACTTGTTTCTTGTCCATGCTCCTACCTCTGTTCCAGACAGGTTCTCTCAATCCCCTGGGTCCCCCCCAGGGTTGATCCCTCTCCCTGCATTTTGACCATTGTCCCACTCCTAAGAAACTTTGCTGGTTTTCTGGGTAGGGATATGGATATTCCAGATTGTGGGTGCTCGTGCTAGTACCAGGCTATCAGTCTCACTGTCCGAACCACTTGCTGCAGAGGAGTCAGAGAAAGTGTTGTAACTCCTGTACCTATACTGTGGGTCGTGTTTATATACTTCTCCTGCAAGTAAGAGTAGGTGACTTTATTTTCGTATTATTTATTATTCCTTGCTAGTCTATCTAGCTTATTGGCCTGTTTGTAAGTATCAAAATCTTTTATGGTGCGTTAAAAAGCTTCCTTCGAATTCACTAATGCTTTGTCGTCAGTGATCGCTTGTTTCAGATCAGCAATTTCTTTCATCAGTCGTTTGACCTGTTTGAGCTGTTTCTATCCCAAGCACCAATTTTTTCCATCTAAATTTGAGGTTTGCAGGGGATTCTGAGTAGGGAAACATTGGGAGATCCACGCAAGGCATACCTCACTGGACTCCCCAGGGTGTCTAGTTTTCAGAAATGTGTGGGTTTGGTAAGTTTTCCTAGATGGCTGCTGAGCCCGGGCCAAAATCCCAGGTGCACCCTCTTGCAAAATAGGTAGTTTTGTGATAGGTAATTTTAATGTCTCCACAATACGTTTTAGGCCCTTGCCCGTCGCCGGTACTTAACCCGCCCACACGAGTGGGGTACCATTTTTATCAGAAGACTTTGTGGAATGTGGGTTGGGTACAATTTTGTGGATCTACACAGATTCCAGAACTTTCGGTTACAGAAATGTGAAGAAAATGTGTAATTTTCTTTTTTATAAAGTAGTCACACAACTCACCCCATCCTGGATTCCTCTGGGTGTCTAGTTTAAAAAAATGTATAGGTTTCCTAGCTTTCCCTAGGTGCTGGCAGAGCTAGGGTTCAAAATCTACAGCTAAGCACTTTGCCAAGAAATGGTCAGTTTTCACTGTGAAAATGTGGTGTGTCCATGTTGCGTTTTGGGTCGTTTCCCGCCGCGGACACTAGGCTTACCCACACAAGTGAGGTACCATTTTTCTTGGAAGACTTTGGGGAATGTGGGTGGGTGGAATTTTGTGAATTCACGCAGATTCCAGAACTTTCCATCGCAGAAATGTGAGGAAAATGTTTTTTTTTTTTTTTTTTTTTCACCCAATCCTGGATTCTCCTGGGTGTCTAGTTTTCAAAAATGTATACGTTTGCTAGGTTTCCTTAGGTGCCGGCAGTGCAGAGCTAGTGTTCAAAATCTACAGCTAGGCACTTTGCAAAAAAGGGTCTGTTTTCACTGTAAAACTGTGGTGTGTCTATGTTGGGTTTTTGGCTGTTTCCTGTCACTGGCACTAGGCCTAACCACACAAGTGAGGTAGCATTTTTATCAAAAGATGTAGGGGAACACAATATAGTAGGGCAACTATTATTACCTATTGACTTTCAATGCATTTCTGCCTTCCAAATGTAAGACAATGTGTAAAAAAAGAAGTAATTTTGAAAAATGTCCTATAATTCACATGCTAGTATGGGTATCCACAATTTTTGATATGTGCAACTAGCTGATGTTTCTGAACTCTATATTTTGTTCCCATTTCAGAAATACTTGGGTGTGTTTCATACCGATTTTTCGCTATTTATATTTTCCCAAATAAATAGCTATATTCCCTTTACACAATAAAAAAACATTGCAAGACGCTGCTCAGTTATTGGTTCTGGGTTCCTCTGGTTCTTGGTGAAACCTAAAAGACTTGTATAGCTCCACAACCAGAAGGGTTCATTGGATGTAACGGTATATTGCTTTACAAAATCTGTCATACTTAGAAGTTTCACTCGCCACAGTGTTGTCTCTCTCTGATACCAATGATATTATTTTGTAGGGGTGTTCTTTATATGATTAATTAACAAATGTATGAATTGTATGTTTTTAAACTAATTTTTACCATCATACAGTGGTGGTTATGCCATTTACTTGTATGATTTTTGTCTGTGTTCATTAAAATCATGATTAATTTTATTTTAATTCTCTATGTATGATTTTTCGCTGTCATCTTGTATTACTTGTTTGCCCAATTGTTGACTGCCTAGTGTTTTTGTTCACACATACTTAGAAGAAGTTACAGGTGAAAACGTTGGCCCAAATGACTGTTTTTTTCAACTGCAATTTTTCCCATTTTCAACTGTTAATTTCTATAAGAAAACCTTGAAGGATCTACAAAAATTAAGTTTGTCTACTTTTCAGAAATGTATAGCTCCCTAGGATCCATTACTGCATTCATATCCATTTTTACCATTAACTGGAAGGAGGTTGAAAGCTCAACAAAGAGCAAAAATAGGCTATGTCCCAGTAAAATGTCAAAACCGTTAAAAAAAAAAAAAATTGGTTTTCTGACAAGTCTGTCAGTCTCTGAAAGCTGGGAAGATGGTTATTTCAGCACCACAAACCGTTTGTTGATACCATTTGCAGGGAAAACAACATACACTTTCTTGACTTGAAAAACCTTTATTTCGGTAAAAATTTCATCTGCATCACTTTTTTCCTCTAAAAAACTAAATTTAACTGTATTTTGGCTAATTTCTGTGTCCCCTAGAGGGGAACCGACAAACCCTAGGTACCTTTAAAATCCCCATGATGTTGGAAGAAAAGGACGCAAATTTGGCATAGATACCTTATGTGGTCCAAAGATTTCAGGGGCCTAAGTGCGAACTACCCGAAATAGCCCAAAAAAGGCTTCGCGCAGGAGCGGTAAAAGGCCTAGCAGTGAAGGGGTTGATGTACATTCATCAAGCCTGGCTCTCACGGTGGTATAATGGGTACATTGCCACACACATTTGTCTGCTTTTATGTGAACAGATAGATTTTTTTTAGTAGACCGCATTTGATTGAAATACAGTGCATCTTCTGTTTTGGAAGCGTTTTTAAAATGTTTGCCCATGCTAAATAATTTAGTTTAGTCTCTCTTCTGAGCATAACTGCGGGTAGGACACCTAGGGTGTCTACGGTGGAGTAGGGCACCGGGTGACGCAGGCTGCTCCGACTCCACGTGCACGCAGAGGTCCTGTAAACCCCTAGCTTCCCTGCGCGTCTGCCAGTTAATGTCAGCCACTGTCTGGAGAGAACCGTATCCATGCTACTGAGCCGCATTAGTAAGGCATGAAACTAGACTTGCTATGGTGATCCCTCTAACTGTATATGATTACTCATAGGGTCACACACAGGAAAATGACTTTTCCCTCATTCTGCAAATCTTTCCAGATATTCTTGGCCAATTGTTCCCATTGTGAAAACGCCACATTGAGTTTGCAAAACTCTCCTCCTTCCATCCACCACGCATTAACGCGGTGAGAACCTTAAGTGATTTGATCACATATGTTGGCACCATAATGGGTAGGATGCCTCATTGACTACTATACCCTCTCCACATGACTGTGAGTGCAAGTTACTGTTGTTGCTCTGTAAGCTGATCTTTCCAGACTACTCTTGACCCAATGTTAAGTGGATTTTTTCATGTATGCACTTTTATGTTCCAGACTACCCATTCACAGGAGCTGTGACCTGACCGCGTGCCAACTAATGGTCCGTAGACCACACACCTACTTGTAATTCCTATTGAGTCAACACACGAGTCAGTTTTTAACTCACTTAGGTTGTCAATTACATACCCCCTTTTGTCCTGATCAAGACCCGCAAGCGGAGGTACTAAGTCATCCTCTACGAATTTAACCCAGGGCCTGTACAACGGTGTAACCTCCAACTGTCACAAATGGACCTAGGTGTGCCCTGCCCACCCGGTTTCCTTATATGACCTTTCATTTTCTTTTTTCTATGACTTGAGTGATTACTGTAATGGTGAATGCAACATTTTCACAAGTGTTGCGGGCAGTGAGTTAGATTGTTTTGGTGCCAAGATCGATACACTTTTGCTCAACCGAAGACAAACTCTGAGCCTTACAAGTTAAGTAACAGCTCACCGATAAGTTTTTTCATTGACTGATACTATGAGGGCCGTTCAACCCCAAAAAGCATGGACGTCTCTGAATCAGATGAAATTACTGTGATTAGTTCCGCTCAGAAGCTTCATTTTGGGCCCATATGTAAATAGATTGTCCAATGCCATATCAGTTGACAAGTTGGTTCATGACTGTTGGAAGGTTGCCAAAATAATACTCATCCATGAGAAGGGCTCTCCTATCTAACTGGGGAGGTACTGGCCAAATGTCTAAATGGAAACATACAATAAATCTTTAGCAAACTGATATTAAACAAAGTTATTTCATTGATGGCTCAAAATCATACACCGACCCATCAACAGGCAGAATTCAGGACCCAAGTCAGAACTGTACACCAGGTCTATGGCTTTCTTCTAATAAAATGGAAAACATTTGACATTAACTTGGAGTCACTTGTATATAGAGTGTGTTGCTTTACGAGCATCCTTTTATCTAGTGCCAAGCTCACAATTAGGGCAAGTACTTTCAATGTAGGGAGTCTCAATGAATTTACTATGTTTAGTAAGTCAGCTTTATTCGGACATCTATCGGGAGAGAATTCCATGACTGTTTACTTTCCACCACAAAATGTTTTTGAATTCTTATTTATCGACTTTCGAGATTATTGTAATGCCATCTGTTGGACTTGACCCTCTACACAGGGTCATCCCCAAAATGATTTCCTTTGTCCTCCTGTTTTCTGAACCCGTTTTTGTTGGCTTTTAGGACTGCGCACCATACCACTGCTAACAAATTCTAAAGCGCTTCTGCTCCCGCCTTTTAGCATGGTAAAATTGGCTTATACTCAGTTGCCAGATTTAGTTTGCTTGTAGATCCCTAGTAAACTGGTACTACATGTTCCCAAGGCCTGTAAAGTAAATGTTACCTTGTGGGCCTGCATCATTGATCTTGCTACCAACTTAAGTAGCCTTTTAAATGGATCTCAGGCCTGCATTGCAGCCTGTATATGCAGTTTTGAACTGTCATTTCGACCTGGCAAAATGCGCCATTTGCCAGGTTTTACCATCCTTATTATTTAATTTATGTAAGTCTACCCTAGGGTAGGGCCTACACAGCCCATAGGGCGTGGTGCAGTGGATTAAAAAAGTTGGACATGTATTTTTAAGTTTTACATGACCTGGCAGTGAAAAACCTTCACATTTGTTTTTCACTATTTCAAGGTCTACCCCTCCCATATGAGAACATTGGGTTGCCTTATTACATTTAATAAGTTCTAACTTTCAATTGGAACAAGTAGGAATATAGCATTGGTGTCTAAAGGATTGTAAATAAAAGCCCTCTTTAATGGTTAAGTTGGATTTGAAGTCACAATTTTGAAAATGCTACATTGACATTTTCTTGTCCCAATCATTTGGTGCCTGCATCTCTGGCCATATGACTAGGCGTAGCTGGCAGTTGATCTGTATGTATTGCTCCCAGACAGTGAGACAAACAGGTATAGGTTTTGGCAGGAAGGGCCATCTGACTTGATGAGGGAAGAAGTTGTCCCCTAAAATACTTTGCACATCACAAAGCCTCTGCCTGAACACACTTACACATGATTAAACACTAGGCTTTTGTGTCCCCAAAAATGCCCTGGCCAGGGCAGGGAGGCAGGAAATTCCAAGCTCCTCTGGGGTGGAAACCTCCAGAACCGTCTCCAACTTCAAAGAGGGCACCAGGTATAAATAATGGACGGCAGACCCAACTCTTCAGTACACCTCTGGACCTGTGAAAGACTCAGAAGGACTGCTGTGCTGCCTGAATGAAAGCACTGGACGTGCATCTTGGACCGAATCCCACCAGAGTAACTTCAAGGTCTAGTTGTCTGGACTCCTGATCAGAGCCTCCGGTACCGGCCAGGTCTGGTGACTTAGTGGACTAGGCATCCACTGTAGGGGCCTGGTTTGACCTCCTGGTCACAGGTTCAAATCCTGGCGGGTGACTCAACATTTCAGCCTTCTGAGGTTGATGAATGCGTATCATTGAGTTGGGTAACAAATATCTGTTATTCAGTGCCAAGATCCCCTTCTGAGTGAACTTGTGCTTTACAAATACACATGTTATGGCTTGGAGTGGCATGGCGTAAAGCGTCAGTGGAGGGCGTACAGTGAAGTAAAGTGTTTTGAAGTGGCATAGAGTAGAATAAAGTGGCACAGTGTCTCTAGACGTGGCCTGGAATTAAACTGCGTAGTGTGGAATATGCATGATGTTGTAGTTCACTGCTATTACAGACAACACATTTTCAAATGAAATGACCATTACATTTGCAGATACAGTTTTTCTGATACAACTATACAGCTCACAAACGATGTGTGGAAATGGCATCACCTAGTGTACGGATGTGTTTGATCATATTAAAATATTTGTTTCCACCGCACTTCCGAATTACGAAAAAGTGTCTCACTTGGGCATTCCTAATTCTGAAATATTTGCACACTTCATTTACTGACCTTTTAAATGCTGGTGTGTGCTAGGGAAAACTTTTCTTTCCGAGTACAGGCAAGATTAGCACATACATTCTCTCACTTTGAAGTTCGAGAAAGTAAAGTAAACGCCAAGCTTTTCTTGGAAGACCTAGTCTGACATTTGACCTCTGTCTTTGAAGCACAGCATATGTGACAAGCTAACAAAATATAAAGGCCTGTTTATAGTAAGCAAGGGCTTGTGGAAGAATATAAGGAGAAGGAGCGATAGTGAACAAGCTTTGCTGCTTTGGAGTTATAAAGACTGCTGGAAAGCCTAAAATAAAGCAATCCAATGGAATTTCGAAGATGTTGGCTACAAATTACAAAGCCAATGGTAAGCAATGGGTGCAATGCTTTCCCAAGCAAGCTTTCAGAATGCTCACGTCTTTTCGCAACCGGACAGCAGCACTGTGTGATAGGCTTTGACCTAACAACATCAGTTGAAACAGATCTTGGTGAAACAAAATGGTATGGATTGGAAATGAGGTAGACAGCTCTGCATTATTTCACCCTACCAATTCCGCTTTTATGAAGGCCTTATGTGAGAAGCTGGTCTGGAAGATGTGTGTGGATTCAAAATTGGTGTAGGACACATTAGCCAGCTTTAAAAAGTAAAAAAAAAAAAAGAAAATGTATATTTGTATTAGTACATTTTCTGAGAACACAAAAATGTACATCCTGTACGAAGAGTAACACAAGGCCATGGGTATACAGGATCAAACCACAAGCACCATGTTTACAGGTTAGTGTTGACATTGTTTACATTGGGCAGGTATATTTATTAAGCGTTAGCCTTCACACTGCAGTCAGGTACATGTATACTCGCTCTCCCCCTCCCTTTGACTGCGGTTGGAGGCTGAGATTCCCCCCCCCCCCTCCCCCCCCCCGGCATATCGCTCATTTTCAGTGCTTAATGTCTGAGCCAAGGGCCCCATATCTTAAATAATATATTTGGGAGCCCTCACGCTTTGTACGTCACCTTTTCTGCCCCCATGTACATATCCATCCTAGTTTTCCATTCATGAAGTGTTGGGGTGTTTGGAGCACCTTACTGTTTGGCTATGTCCCTTTTGCCACTACTAGTCCTAAGTTGCATAGGGTAAGAGCATACCTGGATGCGTCTATCTCCGAGGGTATGACCAACAGAGCGTTTTTGACGTCTCTGGGCAGCTGTGTCCCCACTATCTCGCTAAGCTCCTTTATTATTCTAGTCCAATATATTTGTATATGGGGACAATCCCATAGAATATGGATGTATGTTCCTATTTCCATTCTGCCACGTCCATCTTCCCAACTTTATGAAGACTGGATCTGTCAAGGTAAACCCTGTGGAGGATTTTGAATTTAATATTAGTCACCTTTTTGATATGCCGATGACACACCTCTCATAGCTCAAAGTCAAGGAAACCTGATAACCCTCACAGTGATAGGATTGAATAACCACTAGATGGAAAAAGACTATAGTGATTACAACAGGCACATAAATCAATTTGAAAGATCATGGTGAAGAATTATAAGTGAGGGACAGCTTTTCTTTTGACATTAACCGTCATAATCTAAATGTTCCAGCAGTCAAGATACACACTGCAGATTAGCACGAGGCAGCGCTGCAATGAGACCTGAGAAGATTTTCAAAAGCCTAGCTGTATCTTCAAGAACAAAGGCCTGAATTGTACAAGCATATTCCTTGTGACACTGTGGTGATCCGAAACCTGGACAGTGAAGAAACCAGAAATGAAGGCCATAGATGTCTTTGCCTTTGGAAGTGTCATACATTTCTAGGAAAACTATGAACATGCAAGATCATTCCAGATAAATACTTGATCAAATCAAGCCAGGACCTTTACACAAACACAGATAACCAGACCAAACCTCATTTTGGACACACAAAGTGAAGCACTAAAGACTGTATGCTTGGAAAAATGGGGAGACTTTGAGGAAGATGATGACCAGGCGCAAGGGCTCGATCACATTTTTTTTACTATCCCACAAATTAAGCACTTATTAGTGCTCTCTAACGTAAGGCAACAGGGCTTAAAAAACTGTGATTAAAATCGATATGAATAAAAGTACTTTAGTGAGCAACATTAAAATGCATGTGTGTAATGCAGAGTACTCGACTATGCTTAAATGGAAGTTGTGGCTAAGGAAAAGAGATGCAAATGTCACCCATTTTCATGTAAATGTTTATGGATATATGGACGTTATAGTAATTATTGTCGAATTGTGCAATAAAAAATGGAATTCTAGGATGCAAAGGTGAACAAATTGGCCTCTGCTTTAAAGGCTTGGGCAGCCTGGCTTGTGGCTACTTATAAGGTCATAAATTTGCCTTGCAAAGGGAGCGACCGTAGGTATTTTATCGCTTGCTTAAATTTATTCCATGCCAAGCAAGTCAGTTTTGAAACCTTTTAATCGTATTTTGTATTTTTATTCAGGGGAGCCTTTAGCTTAATTGCCATTGATCGGCGATCCTGTGAGAGCAAATGGTTTTGGTAAAGGGCTTCATTCTTCCAAATACAACGCTGACACCACTCTAGTGTAGTTGCAGTACACCTCACACATATAACCTTTATGCTAGCAAGACGGCTCTCTAGCATCAATGGTTAGTCTTGTGAAATTGTTAAAGAACCATTGAGACCTGCTAAATGAATACCACTATGTGTTGCCTTGAACAAACAGGGGTTAAAGTGATTTAGTCTCAGTTATGAATCATTTTCTGCTGCAAGTTACTTGTTAGATTTTTTTAAAGGTACATACTGAACACCTTAGTTATACTTTAAGCGATAAAAATAACCACTGTTATGTTGCTGTGCAGAAAAAAATTATTTCTGTCGGAAATGCACACACTACACTCGCCCCTTCCGCTACCCTAGAATCGGGGCAGAGCCAGAAGCTAGTAGTGTGCACATCTTAATTGTAAGCTTAATGTTTTTTGTTGCTTTTTGAGCCCGCCATCACAAGCGCACTGTCCTGGTAAATAGGCATAACACATTCCTCAACAGGCTCAAGCCTCACCTCCCCTTCTTTACCTATGGAAGCAGCATTGACGTATACGGTTCATTGCACATGTGAGCCTGGCAGTACATATGACTTGTGGTGTCTGTCAGGTAACATGTCTGTCTCATGTCCGTATTGTGTGTCTCGTATCTATCCATGTACTAAATCAGGGCTGCCAAGGGGTATTTGAAGTGTGACAGACGCACTGGTTTGTGAAACCTTAAGGCGCCGATATCTACAACTGAAAAACTTTCAAGTTAGTTTGCATCGAGGTGTTTGTTGGAAAAAGCACACCTTTTAAAACCCACAGGATATTTGGGACATTAGATTTACATTGTGAATGAGTGTTTCCAAAATGTGCTTTCCCTCATATACATTAAGACAAATTGGGAAATATTTTTGACTTTTCTTCCTTTTGTGACAAATTCATGATTTTTGAATCTTGTGGCACGCAGTTTAGGGGTACATCCTGTTGAGGCTGATCAGGAGAATAGCATGAAACTGGGTAATTTAAATAAAATATTATTGACCGCGCTTAGAGGTGGCAAAACGGTGGTATTCTATGCTATACAAGATGCAGCTAGTTATCACAAACACTGATGGTGACTGGTTTGTTTTTTAATTATACTTACTGTTCATATGACAATTTCTAGGTGAAAGCATAGTTCTGAAGGAAATTTCGACCCACGGATTATTTTCCTTCTGTTGTTTTTAAAGGATTATGTTTTTTATATTTGAGAGAGGTCTTTACAAAGCTTCACTTTTTGCCAGCTATTTGTTTGGGTGGGGGGGGGGGGGGGGGGTGTTGGTTGAAGTAGCTAAGCAATATGGCTTCCGCCCACTAGAAGTCATGGCACTGATAGTGTAAAACTGATGTAAAATCTGTGCACGTTTGAGAGTCCAGGGTTACGTGTAACAAGTCTAGTATCCTCTTCATTTTCTCTAGGCAGATGACGCCGAGGACCAATTTCTAACATGGCCTTAAACTAGCATTTAAAATATTTTCTTAAATCCTACTAATTGTCAAAATCATGCAACAGAAGAATGAACCATGTTGAGCGTTTTTTTGTGTGTAGATCCGAGTCCTTACATAAAAGGATGATGGCATTTTATTGAAAGAGATATCCTTTTCCTTCAGTTTAAAAACAGATTGTGTTTAAAAGGATGACCTGTTCTTTTAAGTTGACGGTTTATACTCCGCTGTATACTCCATTTCCTGGGTACCATAATAAACTAGACAAAAAAAATGGTCAAAGTGACCTGCACTTGCACAGACTTGTTAAATCTTTTCAGAAAAGCTTTCTTTACCTTTTATTATTTTAAACTACCACTTGCAGTTTTTGCTTTAAATGTTTTCCTGGTTTGCTGTGCAAGGAAATTGTTTGCAGTAGTATCATCTGCTTGGTTTTTATATTTTCATAGAAAACTCTTCTATGCAGAGCATAAAATAAAACCCAACGCTTCGGGGAAGCCAAATGTCAGTATGTATTTAATGCAGAAATATCAATTAACCAGCAAAACAATTAGCCACAGTTTTTGTTTCAGCGAAACAATTGGAGTACATAGTGTTAAAATCTATACCTTTCTGAAGCAGTTTTATTACATTTTTCGTTCAATACAAGTCAATGGAAGCGTGAACACGTGATGGAAACTCTTCAACAAAACTAATGAGGAGGAGGCAGGATCTGATCACAAACTGAATGTGAAAACACTTTGAAGTAAAGATGAAGCAACATAAATGCTGACTTCACTACTATTTGAAATGTATGCTTCTGGCTGCCATTCTTAATAAAGAGTGTGTTTACTACACAGTGCGAGAAGTATTCAAATGTATAACCCTGTGTAAAACGGCTTCTAGGACTCAGAAGTACAGCAAACTTTGCAGACATACTAAAGTTAGCATGCACTTCGGGGTCACTGTAAAAACAACAATAAAATGAGGTCATTTTATATAAGTGTGCATGTTAAGGCATCCATGTGCGATGGCTTATTGGTAACAAAGCACTGCATTGAGTCACAGAGCATATTATTGTGGTTTCTGAATAGATTTGTCTAAAATGGAGTATAGCATGCCCAGAACCAAGGTCCGACATTAGCCCTTATGTTGTCTAAAAGGCAAAGCTTTCCTTGAGTCCTGGAGTTACCCAGTGCAGGATAGAGGGAACAAGTCACGTTCCAATGGCCAGGATTTCAAAGCTGTACGAAGTGCTGGAGAAACACAATACATTTCGCGGTGCGTTGGCAAGCTGCACCTAGCATCTTTTGATGATAGTACACCAGTTTGCAGAAAACGACATGAAACAGTTGCTTTTGGGTAGGATGTTTGTACCGTTCAGAATGCTTTATGATAAAAGTTCCTGCCGACTTGTAGCAGACCAATAGCAAATGATGCTTCCAGGCCATTCTGAGAATCCAAGAAGCTGCATATTTAATTTTCCTCTCCACCCGGTTCTAGGAATAAAGGCTGTCTTTCACTCTTTCTTATGCCGTGGGAAACAAAGGTTATTTCGTTCTTCAACACTGTTTTTTTTCTTGTCAAAGGCGAAGGAAGGGATGAATACTGTCAATCCAGCTTCTTGTGTGGAAACACGAGTAGCCCTGAGCACCTCGCTAGGGCTACTGCAAGAGAACATCACCTCATAATGTTGGATTTTTGGGCAACTCGAACCTGGAGCAAGATATCTGTTAGACTACAAAGCGACCAGCGTTTTGACCGGGTTAGTGGTGTGTACAAGGGAGGGAATAGTTTAATTGATGCAAGGCTGTGAGATGCTGGCCTGGTATATGATGTCCACAAATGTTAGTGGGAACCTTGCACCAGTCCGTACAACCCTTATGGTGATTTAAGAGGCCTTAGACCACTTTAGAAAGCTCTCTAAGTGGTAGCTGTGGAGAGCAGCCTTCAGGCTTAGTCCAGAAGGAGTGTAAAGTAGTTTGTTTCACCAGAATGCAGTCTTATAGTATAGATTAAGTGAAAAGAACCACAACAAGTATTTATACAAAATATGTATTTATTATATAATACTCTCTAGTACGTTCAAATATCTCCTGCACGGAGATAACACTATGCATACAATACTTTAGCAAATAAACACAGTAAATAGCACAAAATGCACAGTGGACCCCGAAGTCCAGCACAGTCCAGAGTGCCCAGACGGTAAAAGTAGTGGTGTCTGATCTGATTCTTTTTCCACAACTAATCTAGGGGCCTACACCCAGGTAAGGTCATAAGTACCCTAGGGAAATGGTTGGGAAGATTCAGAGGACCCTCCCATGGGAGGGTCTTGCCAGGGAGGAGCTTACTCCAATGTCCTTTGTCCAGTTTCCTGCCAGGGCAAGAGCCAATGGCTCCCAGGACTGGTTTGAACTGGGCCAAATGTGTCCCTCATGCAAACTGAGTCGTGCTGGCAAGTACACCCCCCACCCCAATACCCTAAATCCTGTCTAGGAGGTGGTCACATCTCCCTGTGACAGGATGCCTATTCTGCCTTCCCCTACTCGAGCATGGCTCAGCAACAGGAGGGCAGAATTGTGTCTCTGGTCGGCAGCAAACATTTTTTGTGCTGTCTGGGTCAAAACGCCTGGTACAGGGAACACTTGAGAGCCTAACTGAGGGCTCTTCCACTGCTTGAAATCATACCTACCACACCGCTTACAGTGTGGAGGTAAGATTCTAACATGTTTGATACAAATCATGATAGGATTCTTTGCAGCCATTTTCGAGATGGTCATTGCGTAATTAGCAGTGCCCCTCTAGACAGTATATGGCTGCTTCACTGACAACCCGGGAGCATGGACTCCGTAGGCTGCAGGGGCGTCCTGCACATGCAGGGGCACCCTCTCCCTTAGAACCAAGCACCCTGCCTTCAGGATTGCAAAGGCCTGCTATAGGGTTGACTTACAGGTTTTAAATGCAGTGACCCTAGATATAGGAAACCTATATCTTTAGTAAGTGGTGCAAGTACCAACTTACACAGGCTGCAATGGCAGGCCTGTAGTTCCATTTTGAAAGGTCTTTCTTGGGTGACCTAAAAGATGCTACAGCACATGGGAGACCTCTGGGGGACCTATGCCCTGGGTACATGGGTACCATATACCATAAGATTTGTCTTGCACTGACAGGATCTGTACAATATCTTACTTGTGAGAGCAGCCCCTCCAGTACCATCTGGTGCCCTCTTTTGTTGGTTACTGTATTCCCTTGATAACTACATGCAATATTGCTTCTATCTGATTTATTTTCAGTATTGTGCTGTGTTGAAAGGATAGTACGACTTCTTTTAAGTAAAGGCCTTGGCTGAACGATGATTACTTGAAATATTATTATATGCTTTGTTGAGTTCTGGCATTATACCCAACAGCACCTTCCTGAGTAACACTCGGACAGCGCAACTTCGCTACCCTGAGGGTCCAATGCTAAAGGAGAGTACTTTGTGCCCAGCTTTGGGCTCATTAGTACGGTAAGCCCCATAGCACGAGTGGTAACAGGCTCTTGTTGTTCTAGTTTGAGCACACTAACTCTGCATTTCCCTGGGACTCTTGAAAAAGGTCCCACATTGCTAATTAGCTCTAGCTAGCTAGAAATAGACAACAGTGGATGAAGACTGAGCAGATTCATGTTGCAATCGCAACTGCCTCGTGTGCTCCATTGAAAGTTAGATTTGTTGAATACATGTAGATTATGATCTTCATGGTGTGTTCATATGAGACAATGCGGTGGCACATTCAGGCTGTAAAATCTAAGTTAATTTACACATAAGCAATAACATTTGTGCTAAGATTATTTTTGAATACTAATTCGTTTAGGGTGAAACAATAATAATATAATTCCTTTATTTAGATCTAAAACCTATCTTTAAAAGATTGCACAAATCACATTGTGTACAGTTTTATGAGTAGAAAATGATTAAAAGAGTAGAAAAATAAAATATGACCGTAAGCATGCTAGTTAAAACATTTCAATTTTTAGATTAGCGCTCCCGGTCTTTACAAGTGTCTATTAAAATACACGTTCAGTCTTGACAATCAGCAGAGGCCTCAGCAGTGTCCATTTGATCTAGGTTGCGGTATGCTTGCTGAATAAATTTGGCCAAATTTATATTTAAAACCATGTTCTCTAGAGACAAAGCAGCAATAATGGCATGCCTACAGGTCCGAACTCCCAGCCTGTTCCATTCTGGCTTGAGCAGACGCCTGCGTTGAGAATTAAATAAGGGACCGGTGCAGAGCACATGCAAAATTGTTTCTGTTGCTGACCCGCATTCTCTACATGTTGTGTGCTTCTTCTTACGGCACCAGGTGGGTAGATTTTGAAGAAAGCGCCAATCTCCCATTCTTAGGGCAATCAGACAGCGCTTTAGGTGAAGTGAAAATGTCGTGAAGAGGTAGGCAGCAGGGGTTAATAGTTTGTAGGAATTGACTGCTGCCCAGGAATGACTACGTTTTGTGACAAGAGCTTTATCTGTAGCCAGAGATTTCGGTCTTACACATTTTTTGATTATATTTTTAAAAACAGTCTGACAGGGGTTAAGAGCCCAAAGGTTGGCAACTGACCTTTGATGGATCTAGTCATTCAGAAGGCGGCCGAATGTTCCCCCTGGATTAGTCTCATTGATATCTTTCCAGATTAGTGATTCTAGTGTGCCTGGTTCGGCCTGTCTTAATTTATGACCGAGCTTAAGATAGGTGCCAACATTAGAGGCTTCATAGTTGCTTTTTTTTTTTTCTTCTTTTTTTAAAGCTTTATTATTTTCCAAAAGAAATACAAAAACAAAAAGGAAGCATACATGTTGAAATATATAGCTGAGTTGAGTGATGTCACTACAGTCACATACAGAAATCACAACAGTACGATCATATTCAAAGGACACTAGTAATACTAAGGGGAAGGACCGTAGTGGGGCACTAGCACAAAGTTCCCAGAGTCACAGCACAACTGGGGAGGAAATAACAGATGCACCGTACACTGAGCCACAAAAATCAAGTGCCGAGAAGTGGCAGTCCCCACCTCCCTTCAACCAATTCCCCCGGGGGCCACTGCAGGGGCGGGAGGGGGCTGTGCCCCATCCACGGCGCCAGCAATATATGTGCGATACGGGCCCCAAAGGTCGACCGGTCTAGATGTAGAGGGGACCACGGCAGAGAATTCAGTACTGTTAACATTGCATTGCGCCAAGCTCCGGAGCCAGGAGCTGAGTAACGGAGGGCGCCGGTCACACCACTGCAGCGCCAGTTCTCGTTTAGCCAGTAAAAAACTTAGCGCCGCTAGTTTACACACAGCCTTCGGGAATTCAGCTAGATATCCCAGAAGGGCAATCTCAGGGATGGGGACCAGAGTTAGGTGTAGCATGTCGCTAAGCGTGGAGTGGACCCGGGACCAATACCCATGTAGTTCGGGACAGGACCATGAAAGGTGTGCAAAATCTGCAAATGGACCGCCGCACTTGAGGCATGAATGGGAACGTGATGGGTCTATCTTATGGAGTCGCGCTGGAGTGAAGAACAGTCTACGTAAGAATTTAAAATATAAAAGTTTGTGTTTACTATTGAGAGAGATGTCTTTTGTTGCTTTACAGCACCATTGCCACTGTTCATCTGAAATGGTGTATCCCAGATCCGCCTCCCAAGCAGCACGTACCACGTGATCTCTAGAGGGGAGGAGGTTGCAGCACAGTTGATACAGCTTAGAGACTAAATGGGTGCCCGAAGTGTTGTGAATAATGAAGGTGAGGGGAGTCATCTCCTCATGGGAACGAAGAGAAAGATGCGCGCAGCAGTGAGCGCAGTCTGGTCAATACGAATGAGTCCATGAACGTCCGCTCTGTAAAGCGAAGGTCCTCTGTAAGCGTGAATGCATGTCTGTCAGGGAACAAATCTCCAATGGTGGCAAAATGAAACTTGGACAACGTGTGTTGCACCACTGATTCCCTAGTGATTGGGAGCCAGGTGGGATTGGGCAACGGAAGGTTCGGGGAATACAGCTGTGGAAGGCCGACAATGCGGCCCAGCCTCCCCCACGCCCAGCAGGTCGACGAAACAGTTTGGATGTCTCGTGGATCTCTAGGGAAGCCCGACGGCAATGTGGTGGATAGTGACCCCGGCAAAACCAAATCGGCCTCCGGCTTTAAGTAAGGGATCCGGGCGTCTGGGTGGAACCATGGGTGTGCGTAGGAGCACTGTGCCATCAGAAAGTAAAGATAGAAATCCGGGACGCCAAGGCCCCCTCTCTCATATGGGAGTGTCAACACGCGCCAGGACACTCGTGGCGTCTTGTTCCCCCACACCAGCTTTAATAATAGCGAGCGTAGTTGTGTGAAAAGTTTTTGTGAGGGGCACGGGTATATTGTTGAACAAGTATAAGAACCAAGGTAGTACTATCATTTTGATGATGGTGACACGCCCGACCATGGATAACGGTAGCCTAATCCATCGCTCGACCTGTCCCTCCAGGGCAGTAAGCGCCGTTCCGTAATTTTGACTGATGATGGAGTCAGTGTCCAAATGCACATGGATACCCAAGTATTTCACAGAATCGCAGACCCATGTGAGGGGGAAGGGGCTGGGCCACTCGACTGTACTGGGTGTGAGTGGGAATACAACGGACTTATGCCAATTAATACGGAGGCCCGAGTACTTGCCAAATCTGGTGATTTCCAATAGTAACGATTCAAGGTTGGCCTGGGGCTGCCGGACATAAAGGATGGTATCATCCGCATAAAGCGAAATCAAGAGCGGGCCCATTCGAAATTGGAGGCCTCGGTGTAAATGCCTCTCTTGGAAGTGTCGGGCCAATATATATAAGAGCGGCGACAGGGGGCAACCCTGTCGGGTACCCCGCGCCAGGCGGAACTGTGCCGTGATCGTTCCATTCAGGCGTAGTCGCGCCACCGGAAGGGTATACAATAATTCCACCGTATTTACTAAGCATTCAGGTATCCCCATACGGCGCATCACCGACATGAGAAAAGGCCACTCTAAAGAGTCAAATGCCTTCTCGGCATCCAGTAGTATCGCTGCCGCCGGGACATCAATGTCGACACGGTGCAGAATGGAGAAAAGGGTGCGAAGGTTGAGAGAGGTGGAAAGGTGCGGGACGAAGCCAGATTGGGCGGGGGAAATTATGGATTCCATTTGGAGCAAAAGGCGGATGACAAGTACTTTCACCAGGATCTTGTAATCTAGGTTCAATAGAGATAATGGTCGATAAGATTCGCAGAAAGTGGCATCTTTACCCGGCTTGGGCAGCAGCACAATGACTGTTTCCCTGAGGGTAGGGGGCAGACAACCAGTTTCCAGGGCTTCAGCATACATTTCCAAAAGGCGGGGAACCAGTAAATCCTTATAGGTTTTATAAAAGTCAGCCGAATACCCATCCAGCCCAGGGGCTGAAGACCCCTTCATAGTCTATGACCTCCACCACATTGTCTGTTGTAATGGGATTTGCCAGAAAGTCTACCATCCACTTATCTAAGTGTACCATTGCGATCTCATTGAGGTACTTACCTCGGTCCGTGGCGTCGTCCGTTAGCGTAGAAGTATACAAAGTAGTGTAGTAAGATAAAAAGGCATTACAAATCTCGGGGTAGTGTCTCCCGCTGGGCCTCTAATGTTTGTGATGTAGGAAGGGGCGCGTGGGGGGGCGAAGTGTGCCAGCTGCTTGCCCGGTCGGTCGCCCTCCCCATACCGCCTGGCAGAGTGTGATCTAGTCAGGAATCTGAGCTCCCTGTCGGCCTCCTCCCTAAACTCCACCATTAATCGTAAGCGTTTAAGTTCCCCTTCATCAGTGTGTAGTCGGAGTTGTTCCGCCTCTAGTGTCGCTATGTCTCGCTCAAGCCGTGAGTGTCGCACGTATAGTACGCAGCTCACCTGTATGTTTAGCAATGCAGAAACCCTCCCAGAGGACATCCCAGGTGTCAACTGTGCCCGTGTTTAGTTCGAAATATTCTTCAATGGCGTCCCTTATGGCTCCAGTGAAAACCGGATCCGACAGAGCCTTCCCGGGGAAGCGCCACTGTCGCTCATATCCACCTGCCCGAGGGATCCGCAATCTGAGCACTATAGGAGAGTGGTCTGACAGGGTACGGGGGAATGTAAGGAGTTCTTCAACCCACTCAACCACCTCCGGGGAGATAAGCCAATAGTCAAGTCTTGTCCATGTGTCATGGAATCCAGAGTAGTGTGTATAAGCCGGCGTGGAGGCGTGTAACTGTGCCTCGATGTCCACGAGGGAAAAGTGTGAGCATATGTCTCGCAAAATGGGGCGTGAGTGAGGTCTTGTGTCCGGGGTAGTCGCAGTGCTGTCCCTTGATCGATTTAATAGTAGATTGAAGTCACCACCAAGTAGTAACAAACCAGGCTCAGAATGTAATAAGTGTAACTGTAAGTTGTTGAAAAAGGTAGGGGTGTCAGCGTTAGGGCCATAAATACAGGCAAGCGTGACCCTGTGCCCAGGAGGGTCCCCGAGATGACATATCTGCCCTCTTTGTCAATAACTGAGCGGGCAAGCATGAAGGGTATCCGCTTATGTATACAAATAGCCACCCCCCTGGAGTATCTGGTATAGTGTGAGAAGAAACGGTGTGTAACCCAACTCCTGGCTACCTGTGAAGCGGTATCAGTAGTCAAGTGAGACTCTTGCAGGAAGACTATGTCGATCCTATGTCTAGTAATATAATTTAACACTTGTTTACACTTCCTGGCGTCATTCAGTCCCCGTACATTCCAGGACATCAACAATGGGTCCGAGGGGCCCACCTGTAACCCTAACTTGGCCATAACTGACAGGCAAGGGTAAGTGACCTATGACATGGGCAGCTCAATACAACAAATGGAATTATGAAGACATCGTGACGCTTCCAAAAAGAACAAAACCAAACAAACCCCACCTCCCACCCCCCACCCAACCTCTCAGAAACCCCAAAGAGGAATACCCCACCCAATGCGGCGGCAAAATGGCATCTCATAAGCAGAACAAGCATAATGGAAACCAATCCCACCACAACAACGAAATTAACAAATTCCCCAAATTGAAGGGCAAACGCCATAGGGGGTGGCAACGCCTCGTCCTCCGGGCAAAACCAAGATAGTAGTATCTGGTAAGCAATCTAGTGGGTCCTTAGACAGCATGCCAAACATCTAGGTGACCGAGGCAGCTACGTGGGCGAGGGTTCAAGTGTCAGCCATGTCCTGAAGTCGTGAACAGATCCACACTATGCTGAGAGTCGCCCTGTGACGGTGACGGAGCCCTGGAGCTGCCTACATTCTGGGTATCTCTGTATTTATACGAATGACAGAACTCTTGCACTTCCATAGGGTTGTCAAATATGCGGATTCTGCCGTCCACCTCCACTTTGAGGCGCGCAGGGTAAAGCATACCGTATTTAAGGCCTAGTTTACGAAGAGTAGCTTTAACCCCAGTGTACTTCCGGCGCGCTTCTTGTACCAGAATGGTGAAGTCCGGGTAGAATGATAGTGAGTCGCCCTGCCATCTTATCTCTCCCTTCTCTCGAGCCGCACGGAGGGTTGCATCACGGTCCCTGAAGTTCATAATCCTGGCGATGATGGGCCGTGGCGGCAGTCCTGGTTTCGGCCGAGGTCCCAGAGATCGGTGGGCCCGCTCCACCAAGAAGCCCGGTGTAAATTGATCCCTGCCAAACAGTTCGATGAGTAGCTTTTCCACAAAGACGTCCGGCCGGTTTGGGTCGACTCCACCACTCCTAATATACGAACGTTATTGCGTCGTCCACGTGCTTCTAAGTCCTCGTTCTTTATGGCTACCTCCTTCAGAATCTTCTCGACGCGTTTCAGCGTTTTGGCACCAGCATCTTCGATGTCTGAAATGCGAGATTCCGCCACATCCAGTCTGCGATCATGCACTTGGACTTTAGAGCCCAGCTCAGCTAGTTTTTGTTCTAAAGTGTCAAACCTACCATCCAGAGATTTGAACCCAGCCCTCATCTCGGCCATCATGGCTGCGACCAGTGCAGTGGCGTTATCCTGGGGAGGGGGAGGCATTGAGTCCAATGAGGCGCCGGAGGCAGTGTCTGCATTTAGCATGGAGGACTTGTCGAAACTAAGTTTCTGCTGGGTGGGGTCCCTTTTCCCCATGGTGGCCGGCGTCCCGTCCGGTGTGGGCAGCAGACAGTAATCCAAGGGCAGGGTGACCGCTACTTTTTGTAGTTGACTTTAAACCCCAACATGATAAATATAGTGTTTTTAAAGTTTCTCTGCCTCCTTTGTTCAGTTTTATGTAGCGTGCATCTTCACCATGTAATTTTTGTAGTATCCCTCTGCAGCCTTTTTTTTTTTTGGATATATATATTTAAAATCTAACCTTGCATGCCAAGTTCTCTATTGCGTTATTTAGATCCTGGAAACTTTTCATTTTTTGCTGGTTACAGTGGATTGAAAATTAACTAGCATTGACTAGAATCATTGTATTTATATTCTTACAAGTCCGCCGTTTTGTGAAATATGAAACTCCAATATAATTTCACCTGGTAGAATATATAATTTTTCTGTTCCCAGTACCAATTGTGCCAAAAGTTTTTTTTTTTTTTTTTCCTAGCAGTTTCAGACACTATAGTATTGTTTGTCTATTTTGAATAAAGATTTCTCGATCTTGACTGATCAATTGAGGGAGAATTCACAAGTGCAGGACAACTAATACAGTTCTAACGTAATCAAAATACGGGCCTTCAAGCAAGGTAACCCAAAAGCGAGTCTCAGCAAACACCAGACGTTTCAATTAGACCTTTTCCACTTCTGGTATGTTCATAAATTTGGCTGAATTAGTTCTCTTGCACCAAGCCACTTCAAATCGTGGCATAATCAGAGTCTGGTACTCAAGAACATTGTTCACTGGGTGAAAGCAAATGGGATAAGTTCATTGTTTACAGGACGAACAAACCCGTGTTTCGTTTCTGGCAAAGTATTAATACCCAGACAGCAGATTTTTAGATTTCCTTAGAATTGCTTTAGTGATTTAAGAGGTAGTCATATCTCTAGTTCTCAAACTTAGATGAGGCACAGTCTGGAAGTAGATGCATAACGAAATGCCTTGCTGATTCCCAGTGACTTCATTAGGAATGCTGGTATTAAAATCTTTCAGAGGTGGAAGTTTGTAGACAAATGTTTTCCAGTCCATTGTACAGCAGTAAACCTCATTCTCCGTTGACTCTGCTGTTGATTGATTATGTATGACTCCTGTAGTTAAGGCCTATTTGAGTCATTCCACATGAGCGAATAAACTATTAATTCATTCATTATTTTTGTTGTTGTGTATGGGCTTAAACAACAGCTGCCCCCTGAGAAACTTTTTGATGTTATCAGGGAAGACTGCCTTCCACTCTTCGGATCTGTGATATCACTAAAAGGCTGGGATTTCAGCCAGTGAGGTTGCCCCAACCCACTCACTGCCAATTCTTGCTACGGACACATACATATTGCCCTCTCCACCCACTCTTCTCTGACACCTTGGTTCCATCACGATCTCTGGTGCCCATAGCACATTCAATACCTGTATGTGGGGATTCGGCGCACGGTTTACAAGGGCACAGAACTCAAAATGCATCCAGCTATCCCAATAAATGGATGTTCTGCCAGATATTCGCTTTTATGACAAAAGAGCTATTTATATATGAACCCACACACAGTCTTCGTAAGTCCAGCAGCCTAGTGTTATCTGGATAAGCTTATGTGTCCCGCTTTCCAGTCTACTGACTGTGGTTTTTCTCCATTCAGATCAGGCCCTGCTAGTGAATACAAGTTTTAGAGGTTGAACAATGGATTTGTAGAAGACAGTCTCCTAGCGCTGTAGGACTATTAGTGGGAGCAAGTTCTCCCAGGGCTCTGCAGGCCGGCAATCCGTCTTAGCCCACTTGTATTGATATTGCGGTACGTAAGCGTTCAGAAATCTGGTGTGGCGGTAGACTGTAGCGAATGCCGGTGATAAGCAGTGTTCTTGATTTTGCAGACAAGGCATTTGGGTGTCCACCGCACTCCTCCAGTAGTGCAGTACCTTCCTCTAATCCCAAAGTTAGGTCTTGAGTGGCAACTTGGTTTCTGATGCTCTTAAAGGGACTCTGTTTGTACACTGTACCAGGCCAATTGCTCTTGCTCCTGATGGCATCCCCATCTGGCATATGGGGTTGGGCGTCATACTGGAAAAGGCTTGATCGGTGAAGCAGTACTGATCTTCACAGTATAGGGTTGTCGACTTTAGGTAGTATTTATCAAAACAAGTGGTCCTGAGCATACAAGAATAAGGGAAAAATGATATATATATATAGATCACAATGGAATCATATATAGTCTAAGATTCCTTGACCAGCCGGCCAAGGAATGTTTATTGGTTAAATTGTTTATGATGTCAAAGATACAGTAATTAACCCAAGCAGTAAGGGTTAAATTGGGGCACAGTCCTGTGCCCTACCGAAAAAAGGAAAGCAAGAGGATAAAGGTAAGTGAGGAAAGTTATCAGGCAAACAAAGTGAGCTAGCAGGTCACTGACATTAAATATACATTAGCAGTGTATCCTGGAGTCATTCATACACACAATAGTATTTTATAAGTACATGTATGAATTACTTTTAAGGTCGACGTTTCGATCCCTAGCTCAGATATCACGGGATCATCATCAGGACAAGAAATTAATATTGCCTGAACATAATTATTTATAACACCAAGGTGGTGGTACGGGAAGGTATTGGCATCAGTTGGGGCGGTCCTTCTAGCTGGGGCGCGCGAGCCCACGTGATTCTTAGTGGGATCACGGTACTTCAAGATGAGGTTGGGTTAAGATTCTGTGGGAGCGCTGGTATAGGTTTGATGGCAAAGCGCAATCTTCAGGGTGTGTGAAGTGGAGTTTTAATGAACTCCCAAGACTTGGGATTACTCAGTATAGGGACGTCTGTATCTCTGCAATTATTTGCATGGTTTGGAGTAGAAAACATGAATATGGCATAGGTCCAAGGCAATGAATCAAGGTGCAATCTGCTGGAACTGAATAGAGCCCAAAAGTATGGCCAACCGGATGCGGTATGATTGTGCACCCGCCTTGACGGCATCCGGTTGGCCATACTTTTGGGCTCTATTCAGTTCCAGCAGATTGCACCTTGATTCATTGCCTTGGACCTATGCCATATTCATGTTTTCTACTCCAAACCATGCAAATAATTGCAGAGATACAGACGTCCCTATACTGAGTAATCCCAAGTCTTGGGAGTTCATTAAAACTCCACTTCACACACCCTGAAGATTGCGCTTTGCCATCAAACCTATACCAGCGCTCCCACAGAATCTTAACCCAACCTCATCTTGAAGTACCGTGATCCCACTAAGAATCACGTGGGCTCGCGCGCCCCAGCTAGAAGGACCCCCCCCAACTGATGCCAATACCTTCCCGTACCACCACCTTGGTGTTATAAATAATTATGTTCAGGCAATATTAATTTCTTGTCCTGATGATGATCCCGTGATATCTGAGCTAGGGATCGAAACGTCGACCTTAAAAGTAATTCATACATGTACTTATAAAATACTATTGTGTGTATGAATGACTCCAGGATACACTGCTAATGTATATTTAATGTCAGTGACCTGCTAGCTCACTTTGTTTGCCTGATAACTTTCCTCACTTACCTTTATCCTCTTGCTTTCCTTTTTTCGGTAGGGCACAGGACTGTGCCCCAATTTAACCCTTACTGCTTGGGTTAATTACTGTATCTTTGACATCATAAACAATTTAACCAATAAACATTCCTTGGCCAGCTGGTCAAGGAATCTTAGACTATATATGATTCCATTGTGATCTATATATATCATTTTTCCCTTATTCTTGTATGCTCAGGACCACTTGTTGTTTTGATAAATACTTGCTACCCATGGTCCCGAGTGATTAAATGGGTTCCCCTTGTCCTCTCTAATGTGTCGACTTTAGGTAGAGCACAAGCAACAGCCAGATGAGTGTGATAGTACTGATCTTCACTCCCAACTTTTCTGGTTTTTAGGGTCATTGACTTTGCGTGTCACACGTTGAGACCATACTGATCTTCACAGCAGACTCATCTGGCATATGATCTCACCAACTTTGAGCGGTACACGGGCAGCAGCCTGACCAGTGTGTCATTCCATATCTAGATTGTCAACCTCACACTTCTGTGGTCCACTCGACAGAACTCCCACGGCGCATCGCTTCCTCCTGGCACTCTCCCCGTCTCTATAGGGTTCTCTGGTCCCAGCAGGCTATCAGATGCTGGTGCTCCCAGGTCCAGGGCAAGTGTTATTGATTCTCCGGAGTGCTGCCTCTCACCTAGCAGGGAGACTAGTAGGCCTTCGGCCCCAGTCCTGCTCTCACTAGGCATAGTCTTATTGAGCCTCTCTACAGTCGCAGTCTGAGTGCTTGACATTTGACAATTTGGGAGTCTCAAACTCCCATTGTTACAACCCATTTCCAGAAGTTATGTAATGCCCTCTTTGAAATGTGTCTGGTTCCTTTTGAATTGCTCACTTGACTGTCGTGTCTTTTATCCAGGAACTAGTCTGTCACAGCAGGAGCGGCTTAAAGTTTGATAGCTACATAACACAAACCATTTGAGTCACTCGATCACACCAGGATCGAAACCTCACTGATCTATTCACATCAAAAGGTTACAAAGGTCCTGGCCTTGCTTCCTTATCTCTGCAGCGTTTCCCTGATCAGTTCCAACCTCTTACTATGATGTGCCCAGTCCCCAGGGACCTTGCCCGAATCAAAAAGCCCCGTTGAAGTGCACAAGAGAGCCTGGCTCTCACTGCTTCCCCGTATTTGTTCACCCAGCTCTCGGAATCTAGCAATCCACAAATCTGTCTGGGAGGGCTCCTTCATGCTCAACATGCCTTTCCAAGGCCCTGGGTCTCCAAAATGGAACTCGCAGGCTTCCATATACTGTACCACTCACATGCACACATACATACATCATGCACAAGCAAACTCATGCTCGCTGTACGGCGCTAGATGCTAACCTGATGTAGGCCTAGGGAATGTGCGCACATAGCAGTTGGACTTTACATGAGTGGGCTGTTAGGCTCCTCTCCAGTGACAGATTAAAAGGCCTGTGCACTCTTCGGATCATTGTTACAAAAACACTGTATGCTGCAACCACTCCCTCTTGAAACTTAACTCTTGGAAAGGTCAGTAGCCTTTTACCACCACGGAGGTAGCACTTTGGGCGCCCCTCCCAATTTACCATGACTGAAATCCTTGAGACAGGCCTAGTTCTAGGCCAGCCCTACTGCCAATGCTGGCCTGTTCTTGTTTTTGAACAGAGAAGCAGGAGCAAAAGCTTTCCCTATACCAATCCAATATTCAGTGCTTTGTTAGTAAATTATATTTGCTATGTTCACAGTGAAGAATAGTATTACTATCACCTATGATGTTATGGAACTTTGAGCCAATTTATTCTGGTCAGTTATGCAGTTTGATATTCCTGCTGCAGAGGTCATCACGGACCCAGTGCACATGGCCGTTACCTAGTTAATGGACCCACCAGACAGATGTTCATATTGGATTTAGTCATGCCTATGTCCAGTGAGAAATGTATTCTTGTTTCTCATTTCTCTTTCATTGCTACGTCGTTCCAAGCACAGGCCTCTTACCATTTATGGCACAATTTCGAGTACGGTACTTTTTGTTTTCTTGTTTTGATTCTGCACCTACCTCCACCTGGAAGGGAAGGTTGGAGGTGTTTTTCTTCTCTTAGAATTGTCGCCTCTTTTATAGCATGCGTTCCTTCGTCGCCCTCTACTTTCCAGAGTCAATTAGAAGTTGGAACTCTCTCAGCTGCGCCACGTGGCCCCTGATTCACATTATGGGTTTTGTTTCACAAACTGCTACTTTTGCCTTGATCCCTCCTCTATGGGTCCCAGTTCGGAACCGTTTTTACGGAAGAGGATTTGGTTCTTCATCCTTTTACTTCTGTCTCTGAATTTAGCTGTCTGGTGCCTGAGATGTTCATCTTGAATGTTAAGTTAGTCCGGGTAACTTTTTTAAGCAATCTGGAGTCGGACTCCTAAAGTTTCTTTCAGGGCCGGTATTCTGACACTGGCCTGTGGCCAATAATCTCAACACTGTCCCTTATAGTTTATGTGATTGTTAGTCTTTTGTTTGCTGCTCCAGTAGATTAGGATGCAAATAATATTCTGCAGGCCCTTTTTGTGTGACAAAGGAGTCAACCGGAATTGCAGAAAACTGGCCTGTCTTCATTTTTCTGTTCTGAGTCATCAGCCGTGTGGGATTGGTTTCCTCATATCTGGGTGATAAACCCTTTGAATACTTGATGACTAGTGACATTCAACGTGTAACTTGGAAGAAAAGTTAGTTTTTCGGTGGCTGTTGCCTCTGCTTCGAGGATCAGTAAGTCATGGGCCATAGCTTACTGATCCTTAGTAATTCAACATCCCCTTTTGTCCCTTCCCAAGATTCTCTGCAAATGCTCTAATTAACTGATGATGGTTCTTCTGTCATATTTCCCTTAAATCATTCTGTGATGCTTAATGGACTTTATTGTCTGGCTGTTTTGAAAATATCCTACTTTTATCTTGAGGGGTACAAAAGTGACCGGCCCTCCAAAATGCTTTTTTCAGACACCTGATGCTTTTACTGCTCCCTAGCCTTCCAAAAACATGCTTTACGGGCATAGTTTGTTGGTTGGACTTGTAGTAATGGATGCTTTGATGACACAGCGCGTAAAAACAATATCACAGAGTGTCCAGTGCATTTTGGTGCCATGTCCCCCTGAAATGCATCTGCAAAGCAGCATCCTGGGTTCCTTGTTCATTCTAAAAACACTACCCTATGGAAATCAGATCCAGGGCTACTGCACAACTTGGCCATACCTTCCTCCTTTCAAATTCACCATGCTTTTTAATCAGTTCAGTCCTAGTATTATCAGAGCTCAGTATAATTCGAACATAGGCATACAATGTTACCGCACTGGATGACACCAAATAGTGTACGTTGTCTTTTTTCAAGGGTGTATATGAATATATATATATATATATCAGTTGCAGTCTCCCACCACTCCGTCGACGCAATAGCAGAAAATGTATATAACAAATATATAGAAGCATGAATGCCATGACCAAAAAATCACTACTGTTAGTCCATAATGGTTGTTTCTAGTGCAAATAACTCATTAGAATTGAATGTGCAAATATCGCAATGAACTTCAATGTGCAAAATACCGCATTAAAGTACCACAATGTTCTGTGCAAAATACAAAGACTAATGTGCAAAATCGCAATATGTAAACATCAATCAAATCTGGGAACCTATTTGATATTGAGTATAGATGCCAGAATAAAGTGCAAATCTTGCTGTGCAAAATACGCAATACTGTATGGACATAGGTGTGTGTATATGTATGTATGTATGTGTATATATATATATATATATATATATATATATATATATATATATATATATATATATATATATATATATATATATATATATAATTAGGTTATATACTTGCTCTACACTCTAATCTACGCTTCTGCACTCTCCCTTAAAACAGGCATTTCCAACAATCCCTCTGGGTACTTGCTATATTCAGATGTACTTTAAAGTAGGGACCTTAGGGGGCAGAGTTTTGTGCATGATCGTAAAGGGATCGAGCAAGCATGCACTTGCAGTCAAATTTTTATAGTAGCTCCTGTTGCATAGCCATAGTATTCCATCAGGATGTAGTCAGAGGGATTAAAAGCTACGAGTGCAAGAGTAGCGTACATTTCTCAGCAGAAGTACATTTTCTTTAAGAGACAATTGGCGTTTTCACATGCTTCTTTAGGTCGACCTCTGCCAATGCGCTTGCGCATTGCAGATGTCGATCTATTGTAGTTGAAACAAACTCTTTGAACCAAGCGCGGAATCTGATTACATGCAGTTCATGTGCACGCGCTTCAGACCTGCCACAGCAATGCCAAGAGCTTCACACTTCAAAGGTTCCCTCCCACCCTTCTGACTTCAGGGATTCAAGTGTGAATTTTCCCCAGCGCGCAATGCCGAGGGCTTGTTGTTTTTACCAGCATCCTTCTATGCCACATGCCTTGTTTTTTAAAGTTTCCTGCATTACTAAGTGGTCTTTTTGCTACACTTTTTTCTCGCATTCAAGTTCAGAAAGGAAGAGCCTAGCTAGTAGTGATTGTACTAGTATTGATCCGACAAGAGACATGCATTTGTATTGTCATTTGCAGTGCTCCCTCATCGGTACTAGAGTCAAAGGCATCATTTACTTAATATTGTATTGTATATTTACTTAATATCTTGAATGTACGTTTTGACTCGTGCAGTTTATGCCCCAGATTTACAGCAACATACAGAAGTCATCTTTTAAGTTTCCTTTTCTTGAACTTGCAGAGTGTGCAAGCACCCGCATCCCTTGTTCTTGTTTGTTTTTGTGATCGCAATCACTGAAATATAGTGCTTCGGTGTTTTTTCTTGTTTGTTTACTGCGGTTCAGAGAAACGCGTACAAGAAGTACCGTCTTTCTTCCCGTGCCTGCCCCTAGTGCAATGCCTTCTTGTTTTAAAGGGCAGTCTCTTCGATTGAAAAAAAGAGCACCTTGCAGAAAAATCATTTTTGGCATGGTTAAAGTGAAATGAAACCGTAACGCCTTATAGGCTGTACTCACACAATGTACATCAGCATCATTGCCGACATTCTGACCTGATAACGATATTGAGGCATGCACATGACAATGATCAGCCGCGCGGCTTCCAGGGGAGCTGCTAATTGCTTTATTCAGCCGCCCCAGGGAGCGCGCACCCTGGCTGTTTAGTGCTGGCCCGCCGCCTCTGTTATTTACCCTAATGCCTTTGATTCAGTGCTGGTGGGGAGGACGGCGAGGGGGGTGGGGTTACAGTCGCAGCCTTGTGCACCTTCCTTTTCTGACCCTCTCTCCCCACTTCCTCTCTTCTTGGCCTTCTCTTCCCCTCCCTCATTCTCCCCCTCCTCCGTACCAATACATTTCCCTTCCTCGCTCCCCCGCTCCCTTCCCTGCCCACTCCCTTACACCCCCGCCATCCCTTCTCGTTCCCCACACACCTTCTGCCTGCTCGCGCCTAGCAATACGCAGAGTAATTTAAAGCGGTTTGTGGCCTGTAATGCGCTCTCTTTTTATTAACTGCTTTTGCCTCCATGTCACAGTTTAACAATAATCTCTGCACTTATCTCCCTTCTCCCCTTCATCTCACTACCCTGCTTTCTCAACTATCACTTGTATTGCTCCATCTTTCTACATAACTCTTCATCATGTCTCTTTGCTTCCCCTTCTCCTCCTATTCCTCATTTACCTCCACTTCTTCCTCGCTCTCTGCGTTTTTACATCCTCCTCCTCTTTTTAGGTCAAGCCAATTTATAAGCACAAACCTTCAAGTACACGCAGTTAAAAAATTGTCCAGCGCAACTACCACTATTAAACAAAATGTGACTCGTTGCTTTGTGTTCTTTCTAATGTTTGAAAACTTGCAGCTTGTTGTTTTTATGTCTTTTCATTCCCTTTTACAATTTCTCTCCAGCCTTCTTGTGCTCCATTTTTATTCCTCTTTCCTTCTTTCTGCCTTGCTGTCCCCTCCCTTCTTCTCCCACTAACACCTCATATTTCTCCATTTACTCCTCCTCTCAACATTCTGCCTTCCACTCACTTCTGTTATGTCTCTTACTAATGTCCCTTTAGACCCGTTTACATGCTCCCCTCTCTCCTTCGTTAACCATGTCATTGCATTTTCTTCTTTGTCCCTTCGTCTCATTCTATCTATCGCCCTCCCTCTATCACCCTCAGTCTATCCATCACACTCACTCTATCTATCTATCGCATCACCACAGCATCACTCAGGACTACCACAGCATCACTCAGGACTACCACAGCATCACTCAGGACTACCACAGCATCACTCAGGACTACCGCAGCATCACTCAGGACTACCGCAGCATCACTCAGGACTACCGCAGCATCACTCAGGACTACCGCAGCATCACTCAGGACTACCGCAGCATCACTCAGGACTACCGCAGCATCACTCAGGACTACCGCAGCATCACTCAGGACTACCGCAGCATCACTCAGGACTACCGCGGCATCACTCAGGACTACCGCGGCATCACTCAGGACTACCGCAGCATCACTCAGGACTACCGCAGCATCACTCAGGACTACCGCAGCATCACTCAGGACTACCGCAGCATCACTCAGGACTACCGCAGCATCACTCAGGACTACCGCAGCATCACTCAGGACTACCGCAGCATCACTCAGGACTACCGCAGCATCACTCAGGACTACCGCAGCATCACTCAGGACTACCGCAGCATCACTCAGGACTACCGCAGCATCACTCAGGACTACCGCAGCATCACTCAGGACTACCGCAGCATCACTCAGGACTACCGCAGCATCACTCAGGACTACCGCAGCATCACTCAGGACTACCGCAGCATCACTCAGGACTACCGCAGCATCACTCAGGACTACCGCAGCATCACTCAGGACTACCGCAGCATCACTCAGGACTACCGCAGCATCACTCAGGACTACCGCAGCATCACTCAGGACTACCGCAGCATCACTCAGCGCCACCGCAGCATCACTCAGCGCCACCGCAGCATCACTCTGCGCCACCGCAGCATCACTATGCGCCACCGCAGCATCACTCAGGACTACCGCAGCATCACTCAGGACTACCGCAGCATCACTCAGGACTACCGCAGCATCACTCAGGACTACCGCAGCATCACTCAGGACTACCGCAGCATCACTCAGGACTACCGCAGCATCACTCAGGACTACCGCAGCATCACTCAGGACTACCGCAGCATCACTATGCGCCACCGCAGCATCACTATGCGCCACCGCAGCATCACTATGCGCCACCGCAGCATCACTATGCGCTACCATTCAACAACAGGTTCAAATATGTTCTCTCACTGTTTCAAGCTTAATTGCAAATGTCCCAAAAAGATGTTAATATTTCACTTCTGTTCTTGGATTTTCGTCACAAAATACAATGAACATAATCTTCACAAAAGTTATTTACAAAAGTTTAAGCTATTGCAGTTATACATTTCAATAACTTTTATTTAGGTGTTCATTATTAAAAAAATTAAAAGCTATTGTTATTTGTAATATCAATACATCTAAGTCACGTAAATACAACACATATTGCATTACAGATGCTATAGGTGTCACATTTGCGAAAGTTATAACTATTGGCATTGTAAATGACAAAGCTATTAATTTTGCTATTTTCAAGACCAACACAAATACAACAAGCACTGGCGTTGCCAATAGGTCTCGCAGTAGGAAAGTTGGAGCTATTACAATTGCAAATAGCAATGCCTTTTATTTTTGTTTTCATTTTAAAAAACATAAAGGGCTTTGTCATTTACAAAACCAATAGCTCCAACTTTCCTACTGCGAGACCTTTTGTGCACTGCACAGTGTGGGTTAAAGTAGCACTGCGTGGGTGTGAGTGCCTTTGGGTGAGTGGCGTTGCATGTGTGATTGTTGTTGCGTGGGTGAGTGGCGTTGCGTGGGTGAGTTGCGTTGCGTGGGTGAGTTGCGTTGCATGGGTGAGTTGCGTTGCATGGGTGAGTTGCGTTGCATGGGTAAAAGTGGCACTGCGTGGGTGTGAGTGGCGTTGCGTGGGTGAGTGGCGTTGCGTGGGTGAGTGGCGTTGCGTGGGTGAGTGGCGTTGCGTGGGTGAGTGGCGTTGCGTGGGTGAGTGGCGTTGCGTGGGTGAGTGGCGTTGCGTGGGTGAGTGGCGTTGCGTGGGTGAGTGGCGTTGCGTGGGTGAGTGGCGTTGCGTGGGTGAGTGGCGTTGCGTGGGTGAGTGGCGTTGCGTGGGTGAGTGGCGTTGCGCGGGTGAGTGGCGTTGCGCGGGTGAGTGGCGTTGCGCGGGTGAGTGGCGTTGCGCGGGTGAGTGGCGTTGCGCGTGTGAGTGGCGTTGCGCGTGTGAGTTGCGTTGCGCGTGTGAGTTGCGTTGCGCGTGTGAGTTGCGTTGCGCGTGTGAGTTGCGTTGCATGTGTGAGTTGCGTTGCATGGGTGAGTTGCGTTGCATGGGTAAAAGTGGCACTGCGTGGGTGTGAGTGGCGTTGCGTGGGTGAGTGGCGTTGCGTGGGTGAGTGTGGCGTTGCGTGGGTGAGTGGCGTTGCGTGGGTGAGTGGCGTTGCGTGGGTGAGTGTGGCGTTGCGTGGGTGAGTGTGGCGTTGCGTGGGTGAGTGTGGCGTTGCGTGGGTGAGTGTGACGTTGCGTGGGTGAGTGTGGCGTTGCGTGGGTGAGTGTGGCGTTGCGTGTGTGTGTGGCGTTGCGTGTGTGTGTGGCGTTGCGTGGGTGTGAGTGGCGTTGCGTGGGTGTGAGTGGCGTTGCGTGGGTGTGAGTGGCGTTGCGTGGGTGTGAGTGGCGTTGCGTGGGTGTGAGTGGCGTTGCGTGGGTGTGAGTGGCGTTGCGTGGGTGTGAGTGGCGTTGCGTGGGTGAGTGTGGCGTTGCGTGGGTGTGAGTGGCGTTGCGTGGGTGAGTGTGGCGTTGCGTGGGTGAGTGTGGCGTTGCGTGGGTGAGTGTGGCGTTGCGTGTGTGTGAGTGGCGTTGCGTGGGTGTGAGTGGCGTTGCGTGGGTGTGAGTGGCGTTGCGTGGGTGTGAGTGGCGTTGCGTGGGTGTGAGTGGCGTTGCGTGGGTGTGAGTGGCGTTGCGTGGGTGTGAGTGGCGTGGCGTTGCGTGGGTGTGAGTGGCGTTGCGTGGGTGTGAGTGGCGTTGCGTGGGTGTGAGTGGCGTTGCGTGGGTGAGTGGCGTTGCGTGGGTGTGAGTGGGGTTGCGTGGATGAGTTGCGTGTGTGAGTGGGGTTGCGTGGGTGAGTTGCGTTGCTAGTAAGCTTTTTGACCTTTCCTTTTTCTCATTTTTGACTGATGAGTCTGACCTCGGAGTTTAATGTCCCAGGACCAGAAGAAAAGATTGTTGCCTTCTCTCAAGAATCCCTTGATCAAAGCCGACCTGCAGAAGGATTGCCAAACGGGCTGTACAAACGCTTTCAAATGTGTTTTCCTACTGTTCCTCGGTGCTCTCGGCTTGTAAGTCAGCTGTGTTTACTGGCAACGAACACAAGGAAAACAAATAGCAGTACTCGAGGAACTGCTGAGACCCACATCCTGGCGCCACAAACAATGTGTGATCCTCCCACCTCCAAAATGATCACACGAGTTCAAGTATTGGAAAAAGGCTCTGCAAGTAAAAATAAATGCACGCACGGAGACAAAGTGAAATAAAGAATGGCAGCCGAAGCAAATATAAACAAGCAGCAATTGGCCACGGCCTGCCTGCGAGGCTCAAAGTGTTAGAAGGCAGGTCTTGGGCAGAGGCAGAGCACTGACTTAGGAATGACTGTGAGGCGCATTGGTGTGAAGCACATCAAAGGGCTTCTCCTCCCCTAATTAGGTGAGGAGAAGCAGTTTCGGGAAACTGAAAGTACGGCCGGCATGCGGCCGGCCATGAATAATTAGGGGAGGAGAAGCCCTTTGATGTGCTGGGCTGGCCCTGAATGCGCGTGCATGTTTAATCACGTGGTTCACGTGAACTGCATGAAAACCGCGGGGCTGAAAGCCCCTTGGTTTGACGATGTTTTCGCCACTTGAATTCTCGCTCCGCTCGATGCGCTTGCGCACATAGATAGGTCGCGAGACCTAAAAATTGTCATTTACAATAACAATAGCTCAAACTTTCCTAATGCGAGACCTATTGCATTGCAAATGCTTGTTTTAGGTCGCAGTCTACCAGATAGCGCTGCCGCCTCCTTGAAAAAACTCTTCTTGTGGGCATTCTGAAAACACCTTCTGAAACGCATTCCACCCATTGCTTACCCTTGGCTTTGTAACTCACATTTTCTGGCGTTCTACTTGCTGGCTTTATTTGTTTTAGGCTGTCCAGCATGTCTTAATCACTCCAGTGGAGCATAGCCTGTTTATTGTATTCTTCCGCTAGTGCTCGTTTTCAGTAAACAGGCCCTTAAATCTTGTTTGTCTCTTCGCATTTGCTGTGTGTTCAAATGTCAGACTCTGACTTCCGAGGGTGCTTGGTGTTTAATTTTTGTTCTGTTCTTGGAATTCAAAGTGAGAGGATTTATCAGACAGTCTTGCAATGTACTAGGAAAGAAAAGTTTTTTTCCTAGCACACAACAAAACGTTTGCCTGTAAATGAATTGTGCAAATATTTCAGAATATATCCGATTTCGGATTTTTTATTTTTTTTCGAAATTCTAAAATGTGGTGGAAACAAATCTATACTACTATTATAAAGTAAGAACTTTGAACCTTTGAGGCGGGTAAACTTGGGAACCACAGCACCAATCCACACACCCGATACATCATTGTAATCGTCAGGGTGTGCAGATGGACATAGGCTATATAAACGATACAAATATGCATTTAAAAAAATTACATAAAAAAAAGTAGTCCCTTCGAAGTAGCGCCGGCCGCGACCTGCGTGCTGACGTCAGGAGCGCGGGGAAGAGCGGCGTCCAGGAGCGTGAGGAGGAGCGGCGGACATGGCGTGGGGGAGGAGCGGTGAGGAGCGGTGGACAGGCGGTGAGGAGCGGCGGACAGGCAGGAGGAGCAGTGGGGAGCGGCAGAGCGGTGAACTGAGGAGCACGGGGGAGGAGCGGCGGCTGAGGTAAGGTTCCGGGGGACCTTTGGACAATGTCGGGGCAGGCGGGGTCGGGGCAGGCAGGGGTCGGGGCAGGTGGGGGACGGGGCGGGCGGGGGCCCGCGCTGCTGGTCCATGTCGGGGCGGGCGGGGGCCCGGGCTACTGGACAATGTCGGGGCGGGACGGGGGTCACGTCATGGATAGAGCCAAACAGCAGCAATGTTACATCGCTCCAAAAGTAAAGTACACTGTGCTCAATACCAAGAACCCCAAATAACAAAGGGCACTAATGATCGCAGCGGGGGCCCGGGCTGCTGGATAATGTCGGGGCATCGGGAAGCCTGATTGCTCCCGGACAAGGTCGGGCCGGGCTGCTAGTATTTTAATATGATCAAAACCAATCAGTACACTAGGTGATGTTATTTCCACATATCGTTTGTGCACTTTGTAATTTGATCGGTAAAACCGTATGTGCATATGTAATATTTATTTCAGTTGAAAAAGTGGTGCCTATAATGGCTTTGCGCTAATGCACCATGCATACTCCACTGTACGCCATATATGTATGTTATATCCCTAAAGTCATAGGGATTGTGAAAAATCCAAGCATCCTACAAAAAACAAGTGTAGCAAATGTGCCGTGGCCATTCAGCAAGAGGCATGGGGGAACTGGATTCTGCCTGCCTCTCCTCCCCCCAGCCATTTTACAGTATTTATAGTTCAGACGGGGTGCTCTGGCATCGCGGGGGCACCATCTGCAGCAATGAAGATGAATCTGAGGCATTGGCGAAAGTAAAGGAGACCGCATATTGAGAAGCTGATTCCTTTCCTGGCTGCGGCGGAGTGAGAAGGCCGCGGTATAACACAAAATGGCGCCTGCCGCGATGGGATCATTGAGTGATGCCTCGCAATAGCGACTTAATCAGGTTGGATTGGCGTCCCTGGAAACCCCTGAGAAAGGACTGACCAGCGAGAAGCGGCTCTAGAGGCAAGTTGACTTAAGGAAGCCGGATGAGGTGCACCGCTAACAAAGCGGGAGCCGCGCACGGATGGTCTCCTCGGAATCACTTCCAGCGGTTGAGGTGGAACCACAGGGTGGTGATTTACAGAGCGAGCAGCATAGAGGGTGCGGTTTCATAGTTAAATTGCAGATTTGGTGGTATACCGTCCCGGGCTTGACGGTGCCTGACCCTAAAATGGCAGCTGCACCTCTCCGCGTTCAGGGCTGAGATCAATCGCAGGGATCGTCCCCGGAAACATGGCAACTGAACTGGCCAGCTGGGGTGATCCCGGGGTTCCACAAAAGTGGTGTCTTGCCCTGGGAGATAAAATGGGGCAGAGTTAACACCCAGCATCTGGCTGTGCTAGATAGGAGCTACCAAGATGGCTTGAGCTACCAAGATGGCTTGAGCCAGGCGGGAGACCTGACTTTGTGGCACAGTTCCGCCTGCCCTTGAGTGTCCTCTTTCAACAAGATGTAGCCCAGCATGACCTCCAGATCAGCCCGGGGATCCAGCATGCTGCTTCCCCCTTCACCATCCAGCCTTCTACCCCTATGGACATCTCCAGCTCTGGACCTCCAGACCCAAGACCATCTCCCCTGAGTGCAACACCACCTGAACACTTGGCTGAACGATGGGAAGAATTTCCTGCTCTGTAAATATGTAATATATAATTGTCAAAGCCTAATCGCTGTTAAAATGTAATCCTGTCTGAATTTGCAATTTGTATATATATTTATCTCTGACCACTAGTATATGTAGTAGACCTTTGTACTTACTACCTACCATTCCTATGTGATTTTTGAGTTTATCTGTTTGTATCTCTTCCTTGAGTGACTTTACAACTTGTACATTTCCAATTTTTTTCCTTTTTAGGTCGAGGACTCCGTCGCACTGCGTAAACAGTGGACGGAGCTCCGAGATTTTATGTTTTAGTGTAGGGGGCTTGAACCCGCCCTTCTTCTCCATTGGCTGGCCTCGTAAATGCTGGCCAGCCATTGGAGGAGATGGGCGTCACTCCCATTAAGCCCCGTCGTTTTCTGATTCGGGGGCTTGTTTTTTAGGTTCTTTCTATCTTTGACGTCATCTGTCAATCACCAAAAAACACGCCCCTGATTCCGAAAATTTCGCAGCTTTGCGGCAGCCATTTCCTCTCTGCCAGACATAAGACTGCTGTACTTTTTCTGAATCTCTATCTACGTAATCTCCTCGTCATTGTTTCTGCAACAATTCTTTTCAATGCATAAATAAATGTTGCAAAAAAAACCCCAAAACTGATTTAGCATATAACTTTACACAGACGTGAACATCTCTACTGTATAAAAGTGCACACAATAAACGCTAACAATATCTCAAATCCAATCCTACTAAAAGGTGTAGCAGCTATTAATACTCAAAAGCTGAAAGCGCTGTCCGAAGCTAAGCCATTCCTTCTCGATAAGTACTTGGAATCCGCGGATCGTGCGGTAGAAGCCGTCCAGCATCAGCATGGCGAGGGAGGTGAGCTGCGCCGTGCTGTCCCAGCCGTCGCTGCAGTGCACCACCACCGACGTCTTCCCAGACTCCACTTTGTCAGCTAACCTGAGAGCTCTGGCAAGAATCAGCTGGAGACCAGAGCAAAAACGGAAACAAAACGGTTTTACATGTCCGGCTAGACGTGAACTGTGTGTGTGTACTTGACATATCAGGAGCACGTAAAGATGTGCAGAAACAATAACACTCCTCTCTGGGCAGCACGTACAACGGATTTAAAATAACAGTCCTTACCAAGTACAATCTTGAAACCGATCCCAAGCAGCACCAACCGTGCCTAAACTGCCCATTCTCTCCACCCAGATGTTATGTTCCACTATATCTTACACTTGGAATAAATAATTCCCCTACATGGCTCATTCAAGATAAACGCACTCCACTATGAAGCCGTGCTATCTTTCCTCATTCCAAGGCCCTTGCAAGTTTATTTTTGTTTACAGTTTTCAATTTGACCTAGACACCGCTTTAGCTCTGCCACCAGACTATTATAATGCATCATATTTTTATTAATGCTAGACACACGAATCGGTTTTCTGTTGGTTTTCTTCTCTAGAGATAATTCACACTTTAGTTAAGGCCGCATTGCAGCATCAACAGAGTGGGATGGTGGTTCCTCGCCCCCTCTAGAGACTGGCTTCTAATCAATATCCGTCAACTTTTGTACTAGCCTAGAGAGCAGCCATTTAGCATCTACCAGATAGTTTGAGTGGCTGCGTTTTTAGGTCGAGGACTCCGTCGCACTGCGTAAGCAGTGGGAAGAGCTCCTAGATTTTAAGTTTCTTAGTGTAGGGAGCTTGAACCCGCCCCTCTTCTCCATTGGAGGAGCGGGGCGTAAATCCCTTTACGCCCCCTCTTTTTCTGATTCGTGGGCGTGTTTTTTAGGTTCTTCCTATCTGTGACGTCAACCGTCACTCACCAAAAAACACGCCCCCTATTCCGAAAATTTTGGAGCTTTGCTGCAGCCATTTCTGCCCGACCGCGTCCGCCCCTTGCCCCCGCCGCGAGTGAGGGAGGAGCTGAGACCGGCAGCGTTCAGAGCCGGTGAGTAGGGCTCCATATTGAACTCTGTTGCCTCTTCGCGCTAGCAGTGACATGTAACTGTGTCTTCTGGTGTCAGCCATCTCCTTTAAGTAACGCCGGTAATTTACATCTCTTCAAAAATGTGTAATTAAGCATTTTTTAATTAAATTGTTATTGCGACCAAGAAAACAGCCAGGCAATATTATAAAACCAAATGTTTCCTTCAACCACCTCCAAAGCGAGGGGCGTGTGGCCTCATATTACTCTTTTTGAAGATGTGGTAATATGCGGTGCAGAACAACCCCTGATTTTGAGCTGCTGCGCAGCTTAACAAGTGCAAATTATGTTTTCTCGCCAATGTTTACACTTCCCTCCTAATGAGGGAAGAGCGGAAGGCGAGGTGGCTGGCTCAGTATTCGTACTTCTCTTTACCAACTGCCATAGTCTGGTAGTAAACCCGGCGCTCAGCTGGTGCTATACAGGGTGCAAACACCGGTTGCTCCTCTGATTGCCTGTATCTGGGTGCAGCGCTAAATTAGACTGCAAAGGACGTTGAAACTGGAAACTGCACTGCACGTTTAAATCCCAATTTAGCTTATAAAGGGAAATTATGTCGGCCTCCCCAGAGAGAGATACAGCCACAACTTGTTTTCTAAATAAAAGCCCCCCGTCTCCAAATTCAATAAAGGGCTACAGAGAGACCCTGATAATTAAATGATGGACCTGCTTATTCCTCGCAACGGAGAAGCGACAGACTCTAACTCTTGAGTGAAAGCCCCTGCAGTAGTGTGACACTTCGCATCCTTGTAGCGTGACACTCCGCATCCTTGCAGCATGACAGAGCATCCGCATCCGTGGAGTGTGACATCCCCTCCCGGCTGCGTGACCGAACCACTGCTGCAATGTGACAGCCCTGACCCCTGTACGGTGATTGTCCTTCCTCGTAGTGAGACAGTCCCACCATTGCTGTGAGAGACGGGCCTCTGGAATATGACAGCCACTGGCTGCAGCCCCTTGCCCAGGCTCGAACCAGGAAGCATCTGTGAGGTCCGTATTTAGGTTCGCGGCTGACGCTGGGGTAAAAGATAGGCGGGAGATGTGTGCGTGCGAAAGAGCGAAGCCGGGGATCTGGCCTTGAAGCTGTGGCATGTGGGAGGGCACTGGCTGCGGCATTTCTACAGCACGTTCCTACCTCTTGTCGAGGCCTGAAGGCGCGTTGCAGTGTGGCAGAGCAGGGATTACTGTTGCACCAAGGAGCTGTATGCAGATTGGGAATCCTAGAGGTGTGGGTCATACCAGCAGGCTCTGACTGGTGGTAGCGATTGTCATAGGATTTGTAGTGTGGGGCGTCTGTGTGTGTGTGTGTGTGTGTGTGGGGGGGGGGGGGGGCTCTGTGTGTGTGGGGGGGGGCTCTGTGTGGGGGGGGGGCTTTGTGTGTGGGGGGCTCTGTGTGGGGGGGGCTCTGTGTGGCTATCTATGTGTATGGCTCTGTTTGTGTGGCTCTGTGTGGATAGCTTTTTTTGTAGGTGGCTCTTTGTGGGTGGCTCTGTGTGAGGATGGCTCTGTGTAGGTGGCTCTATGTGAATATGCGGGTGGCTCTGTATGTGTGTGTGTGGCTCTGTTGGTGTAAATGCAATAGGTCATGCATTTGCGAGCGATTAAGCTATTGGCATTGTAAATGACAATGCCATTTATTTATGATTTAAAAGTCATGAGCAATGCCAATAGCTCTACCTTTATTAATGCAGAGACCATTGCATGGTAAATGCTTGTTTATATTGCTTTTGTATCTAATGTACGTCACAACACTCTACGTCGCAACACTCTACGTCGCAACACTCTACGTCGCAACACTCTACTCCACCCAGCACCCTCTACGTAACAACACTCTACTCCACCCAGCACCCTCTACTCCACAACACTCTACTCCACAACACTCTACTCCACCCAGCACCCTCTACGTCACAACACTCTTCTCCACAACACTCTACTCCACCCAGCACCCTCTACGTCACAACACTCTTCTCCACAACACTCTACTCCACCCAGCACCCTCTACGTCACAACACTCTACGTCACCCAGCACCCTCTACGTCACAACACTCTACGTCACAACACTCTACTCCACCCAGCACCCTCTACGTCGCAACACTCTACGTCACAACACTCTACTCCACCCAGCACCCTACTCCACCCAGCACCCTCTACGTCACAACACTCTACTCCACCCAGCACCCTCTACGTCACAACACTCTACTCCACCCAGCACCCTCTACGTCACAACACTCTACTCCACCCTGCACCCTCTACATCACAACACTCTACGTCACAACACTCTACTCCACCCAGCACCCTCTACGTCACAACACTCTACTCCACCCAGCACCCTCTACGTCACAACACTCTACGTCACAACACTCTACTCCACCCAGCACCCTCTACGTCACAACACTGTACTCCACCCAGCACCCTCTACTCCACAACACTCTACTCCACCCAGCACCCTGTACGTAACAACACTACTCCACCCAGCACCCTCTACTCCACAGCACTCTACTCCACCCAGCACCCTCTACTCCACAACACTCTACTCCACCCAGCACCCTGTACTCCACCCAGCACCCTGTACTCCACCCAGCACCCTGTACTCCACCCAGCACCCTGTACTCCACCCAGCACCCTGTACTCCACCCAGCACCCTGTACTCCACCCAGCACCCTGTACTCCACCCAGCACCCTGTACTCCACCCAGCACCCTGTACTCCACCCAGCACCCTGTACTCCACCCAGCACCCTGTACTCCACCCAGCACCCTGTACTCCACCCAGCACCCTGTACTCCACCCAGCACCCTGTACTCCACCCAGCACCCTGTACTCCACCCAGCACCCTGTACTCCACCCAGCACCCTGTACTCCACCCAGCACCCTGTACTCCACCCAGCACCCTCTACTCCACCCAGCACCCTCTACTCCACCCAGCACCCTCTACTCCACCCAGCACCCTCTACTCCACAACACTCTACTCCACAACACTCTACTCCACAACACTCTACTCCACAACACTCTACTCCACAACACTCTACTCCACAACACTCTACTCCACAACGCACCCTCTACGTCACAACACTCTACTCCACCCAGCAACCTCTACGTCACAACACTCTACTCCACCCAGCAACCTCTACGTCACAACGCTCTACTCCACAACGCTCTACTCCACCCAGCACCCTCTACGTCACAACACTCTACTCCACCCAGCAACCTCTACGTCACAACGCTCTACTCCACCCAGCAACCTCTACGTCACAACGCTCTACTCCACAACGCTCTACTCCACAGCGCTCTACTCCACAGCGCTCTACTCCACAACGCTCTACTCCACAACGCTCTACTCCACAACGCTCTACTCCACAACGCTCTACTCCACAACGCTCTACTCCACAACGCTCTACTCCACAACGCTCTACTCCACAACGCTCTACTCCACAACGCTCTACTCCACAACGCTCTACTCCACAACGCTCTACTCCACAACGCTCTACTCCACAACGCTCTACTCCACCACGCTCTACTCCACCACGCTCTACTCCACCACACTCTACTCCACAACGCTCTACTCCACAACGCTCTACTCCACCACGCTCTACTCCACCACGCTCTACTCCACCACGCTCTACTCCACCACACTCTACGTCACAACACTCTACTCCACCCAGCACCCTCTACGTCACAACACTCTACTCTACCCAGCACCCTCTACGTCACAACACTATACTCCACAACACTCTACTCCACAACACTCTACTCCACAACACTCTACTCCACAACACTCTACTCCACAACACTCTACTCCACAACACTCTACTCCACAACACTCTACTCCACAACACTCTACTCCACAACGCACCCTCTACGTCACAACACTCTACTCCACCCAGCACCCTCTACGTCACAACACTCTACTCCACCCAGCACCCTCTACGTCACAACACTCTACTCCACCCAGCACCCTCTACGTCACAACACTCTACTCCACCCAGCAACCTCTACGTCACAACGCTCTACTCCACCCAGCAACCTCTACGTCACAACGCTCTACTCCACAACGCTCTACTCCACAACGCTCTACTCCACAACGCTCTACTCCACAACGCTCTACTCCACAACGCTCTACTCCACAACGCTTTACTCCACAACGCTCTACTCCACAACGCTCTACTCCACAACGCTCTACTCCACAACGCTCTACTCCACAACGCTCTACTCCACAACGCTCTACTCCACAACGCTCTACTCCACAACACTCTACTCCACGTCACAACACTCTACTCTACCCAGCACCCTCTACGTCACAACACTCTACTCTACCCAGCACCCTCTGTCACAACACTCTACTCTACCCTGCAACCTCTACGTCACAACACTCTACTCCACCCAGCACCCTCTACGTCACAACACTCTACGTCGCAACACTCTACTCCACCCAGCACCCTCTACGTCACAAGACTCTACTCCACCCAGCACCCTCTACGTCACAACACTCTACTCCACCCTGCAACCTCTACGTCCCAACACTACTCCACCCTGCACCCTCTACGTCACAACACTCTACGTCACAACACTCTACTCCACCCTGCACCCTCTACGTCACAACACTCTACTCCACCCAGCACCCTCTACGTCACAACACTCTACGTCACAACACTCTACTCCACCCAGCACCCTCTACGTCACAAGACTCTACTCCACCCAGCACCCTCTACGTCACAACACTCTACGTCACAACACTCTACTCCACCCAGCACCCTCTACGTCACAAGACTCTACTCCACCCAGCACCCTCTACGTCACAACACTCTACTCCACCCTGCAACCTCTACGTCCCAACACTACTCCACCCTGCACCCTCTACGTCACAACACTCTACGTCACAACACTCTACTCCACCCTGCACCCTCTACGTCACAACACTCTACGTCACAACACTCTACTCCACCCAGCACCCTCTACGTCACAACACTCTACGTCACAACACTCTACTCCACCCAGCACCCTCTACGTCACAACACTCTGCTCCACTTCATTTCACTCCACTCCACTCCATGACACTTCACTGCACGCTACTCCACTCTACTCTACACACTCCCTGACTCTACGGCGCTCCATGACAGGCCACTCTACACACTCCCTGACTCTACGGCGCTCCATGACACGCCACTCTACACACTCCCTGACTCTACGGCGCTCCATGACACGCCACTCTACTCTACACACTCCCTGACTCTACGGCGCTCCATGACACGCCACTCTACTCTACACACTCCCTGACTCTACGGCGCTCCATGACACGCCACTCTACTCTACACACTCCCTGACTCTACGGCGCTCCATGACACGCCACTCTACTCTACACACTCCCTGACTCTACGGCGCTCCATGACACGCCACTCTACTCTACACACTCCCTGACTCTACGGCGCTCCATGACACCCCACTCTACTCTACACACTCCCTGACTCTACGGCGCTCCATGACACGCCACTTTACTCTACACACTCCCTGACTCTACGGCGCTCCATGACACGCCACTTTACTCTACACACTCCCTGACTCTACGGCGCTCCATGACACGCCACTTTACTCCATGGCACTCTACTTGAAGACACTCCACTCACCATTACGCCACAGACTTTTAGCCATGCTGAACAGCATCCACCCTGGTGTACAAAGTGTCTAAAACACATTGGCAAAGCCAATAGCGCCTGCATCAGTGAGACATATTGGCTTTACCAGTGTTTATTTTAAACTCCTTACAAGTCTGGAAGACGCCATTTACTTTTTGAGAAATGTATGCTGAACGTAAATATTGAATTCAATAGTTTAATCAACCTCACGCTGACATTAATAAATTGCATTCGCTCTGCTGCTCATAATCCCGTGTTTAATTAATGCAGGCGAATTAAAACTGTGAACGGAATGATTGCAACCCAAGTCCCGCCAGCCAGTACGCTCTGTTGTGCTTCAGGCATGCCTTTCTGTCAGCAGGTACACAAAGAAAATACGTTGTAGTTTCGCAGTTTGTGGTTAGCAGGGCTCACTGCAGCGTTTTGTTTTGGAGAGTGGATACCGGTTTACGACGCACCCCGTCAGCTTCCTCCCCGGCCAGATAATATGGAGTTAGGGGAATGTCACAGACGTGCATGACATTCTGAGAGACTTGCCATCTCAGGGCGGTGGACCTGTTTCGAAGAAACACTGCCAAATATTTTTTATGATTACACATGGATTGCATGTGTGCATCATGTTTTCAGTTACAAAAAATGCACTTGTTTTTGGGCTTAAGTGGCAGTGATGAATGGTGGAAAACCTATCCGAGCGCGATTTATTTTTTTTCTTTTGGTATTCTTCCACTCTGATCAATTTCATACTTTACTCCATGTTGTCTAGTTATAGTGAATGTGCCAAGTATCTGAACGTCTGCTAGGTGGCCAATGTTAGTTATTGCTTTGATAGGTCACAGCCAGACTGAAGTGGCTTTTGTAGTTTCAGCAGGCCGTTCAGTGGAGCTTAACTGCTTAATGATGTGGTTGGTGTCTCTGGCCGAAATCTGACTTCCGAATGCCTCCTTGAATAGATGCGTCTTTTTTAAAGGTTTTTTTTAAAGGGTTGAAAATTTGAATATCTTTATTCGGCAATTTATCACCATAAAAGAATACATATACATGACATTTCAAATACCAATAAAAGATTATAAAATACAGTAGAAGCATGGACACCTCATTCGTCAATTTCCTGGCAGTAAAATCGTCCTCAGCTAATGGAACCTCCAAATTGTAGTTTCAGTAAGCGGGAACGTGTCATCCATGCACTTCCCAAAAATTTAGCCACCCCACAGATCATACTGGCAGATGAAGAATCTGTAGAGAGGACACGTAGTGCCTGGCTATGGCACCTCAGCCCTAATTCCCTACAGACGGGTTTCAACCAGAATTTCCGCGCCCCTTTATAAGCTGGGCAGGCGAAAAACAAGTGAGCCACCGATTCCTTAGGGGCCGCACAGCCCGGGCATGCACGCGAGCGGGCGTCTGTATTCAACCATCTCACCGTAAAGTCATGAACCGGGAGCGTCCCATATCGCAATTTTAGGTACAGCGCTCGATCCAATGGTTTGGTTATTAGGTCGAGAAAGGGTTCCAATTTACGCACACACTTAATTGACAAAAATTGGTCAGTAAGAGTGCCCAAATTCGTAGACCTCATAGCGTTACTCTGTATCCAGTCCCAGTATAGTTTTTTTATAACATCTTTGGGTGGTGGTGATTGCAACTCCCATGCCTCTTTTAGACCCAAGCTGAAAGCCAATTCCTTCAGTTTATTTAGCCATCCTATTTTTTTACAAGTGTCCAGTAGTAGTAGTTCATCCAGCCCTTCTGCATACTTTGCGAGCTCCTCGGTTCTTCTTAGTCGGGACCAGAATAACAACGGGCGTAGCCTCACCAAGTCCTTTACTGTTTTTCTGCCCAGATCTAATCTTAGAGGGATCATTGGGGTGGAAGTGGGAAGAGCTACCACTTTCCTAAAAAAGTTGTTTTCCGCTCTCATCAAGTCAGAAACCCCTTCAAACCCCCACAGTTCGGAGCCATAAAGTGCTGCAGGAAGAATCTGACCCTCATAGATGGTCATAGCTGGGGAGACCGGTTTACTAGTTGATTCACGGATCTCCTTCAGCGTCACCCCGGATACTCTTCGATGGTTTAATAACATTTTGGAAAGATGATCCTTCCAGGACATGCGGCTGTTAATCCGGACAGCAAGATAGTCAAAAGACTCGACCAGCTCGAGGGGGGCGTTGTTAAGCACAAAATTATTTTTAAATCTTTTTGAGGGTGCAAAAGCCATCAATTTGGTTTTCGATGTATTGATAGTTAAGCCTCGGGTAGTGCAGAAGGAGCTAAACCGATTCAAGAGTTTTTGTAAGCCCACCGGGGATTTGGAAATTAATAGGGTGTCGTCAGCGAAGAGAAGTGTGGGGATTCTCTCCCCCGCCAGGGATGGGGCATCCGACTCCTCCCCCTTGAGATGGTCAACCACTCCGTTTACGAATAGGGAGAAGAGGGTCGGAGCCATGACACAGCCCTGACGTACTCCTCTCCGCACTGGGATCCTGTCTGTAAGTTGCCCCTGGGAACCCCATCTAACCCTCGCATAGTTCCCCTCGTGCAGCTTTACGATTAGGCTCAGAAGACCACTGGGGATACCCATCTCTCCTAGAATTTCCCAAAGTTTTGTACGAGGGACCAGGTCGAATGCAGTTTTAAGATCGATGAAGGCCATATACAAACTGCCCTTCATGATAGTAACCGCCTTCCAATAGATGGCAAAGAGACGAAAGACCTGGTCCATTGTACCAACTTTCCTTCTGAACCCCGCCTGTAAGTGGGAGAGGATACTAGCCTCCTCTATCCAGTCGCCTACTCTTGAAATGATGACCCTGCCGACCACTTTCTGGATTATGTCTATCAAACTGATGGGTCTGTAGTTCGCAGGGTCATCTCTAGCCCCCTTCTTGTACACAGTAACTACCTCAGCCCCTTTCCAGGAGTCTGGAACCTGGTGTCCCCTCGTGATCAGATTCATTATAATCGCAATTAGTTTAGCCCAGGCCTCTGGCTCCGCCATCAACAGATCCCCAGGGATCCCATCCTGCCCAGCGGCTTTCCTAGGGGTTAGGTGTCTAATCGCCAACACTACTTCTCCTGTTGAAAATAAAAGGACATTATCATCTACGGGATCCCCTTCACCCAGGCTATTCTCCCCAGGACTAGTTGTTTCTTCCGAGTCTCCATATAGGGATGAGAAATGTGTAAACCATTGCTGGCAAGTTATATGATCAGCCAATGGTTGCGATTTTCTCTGCCTAGATCTATTGACCAGTTCCCAAAAAAGGTTTGGGTTCCTACTACTCACAGCATTGGAAAGATCCTGCCAATGCTGTTCCTCCCACTCCCGTTTGGCCAATGATAATGCTTTCAGATAATCCTTCCTGGCCGCTCTAACCAGTGAAGGGTCCCCCGAAAGCAGAGCATTTGTCCATTTTTTCCTTTTGCTCTTACAATGATCATTATACCATGATTTGCTAAGAGTAGAGGGTATAGCAGGAGCCCTATTACTTTTTCCCTTCGAAATAAAAAATTGGCCAACTTGATCTATTGTGGTTTTATAGGCAGAGTCAAGGGAGGGTTGTTGGCGATTGGCGGTCCGATTTTCACCAACCCAGATTTCTAAGTTGGAAGACAAACCCTCAAACATCGCTTTGATACTTCCTATATCGTCCTCATTAAGCTTAGCCTTATCCCATTTCAGTTTACGGTTATTATTAAATGGGATAACTTCTTTAGTTGTTTTTAAGGTGGCAATCGCTCGCCTGTCGTTCAGAACACCCCAATTGAACTTGCAACACTGGGGATTGTGGTCACTATCCTGACTTGGGACGACCTCCATATCAATCAGGTTCGGCCAAAATCCAACATCCATTAGGATGTAATCGATTCGGGACGGCCCTGAGAGTCTATTAAAGGTCAATGCCCCTGACTGATCAGATATAGTCCTACCATTAAGGGCTCTTAATTTATGGTCCCTTGTCAGTGCATTAATTTGTATGGCCCTAGGTGACCACTTCCTAACAGGGGGCAGGGAAAGAGTTGGAATGGACCATTTTGAATCCTCCTCTTCGATTCCTAAGGGGTCGTCTCCGAGAAGGGGTTCAAATGTACAATTGAAATCACCCCCCACAAGAATTTTAGCTGAGCAGGGGCAATTGGCTAAGGCCGAATCCAGGGCTGTTAAGGTCAAAGAGGGAGAGTCACCCTGTGTCCCTCTTGCATAAACATTAAAAAGGTCAAGCCTTACGACCTCCTCCCCTCCTTTTGCCGAAAGGTGGAGTATATCGTTACACTCCACAATATGGCTTGTGACCACCCAGTTCAGATCTATTTTTATCCAAACTATGAGACCGCCCGATGGTCTGCCCTTTCCCTTACTTACTGCGGGCACAAAGTGGGTAGTATACCCCGATTTATGTAGCGGAACAAGACTCCATGACTCCTGAAACAGGCAGACATCAAACTGCTCAATGAGTGTGTGCCACTCCGGGATTTCTAACTTCCTCTTTAGCCCGGCAATATTCCAAGAAAGGAGGTTTATTATCCGCCTTCCTCTAGGCATAGAAGTGTAACCCACCTTGGGCAACCTCTCATTAACCACCCTAGTCAAAGGGCTCCCCCCCCTCCTGGGCCAATGAAATGGGGGTTGCGAAGCAACCAACCATGCTCGTCACGGGCCCAGCTGACCTAGAATCCTCAGTTATGTCATTGATGGTCACCAAATGGTCTCTAGATAGACTAACTTCATCAGTACCAATGCTACCCCAAGGTGGACGAGGAACCTCATCCCCAGGAAGTTCATTATCATTTCCCCCCCCCCCCCCCCCTTGCCCCCAACTTCAATCGCAGTCTTCCAGCCCTGACAGCTGGGAAAACCGATTGTAGGTATCCAACGGGGTAAAGGGTCTCAGGTGGTTCATACTGGAACCCTGGTTCAGCATATGTCTATGGGGGACCATGGACCAGGCAGAGTGTAAATCAGGCACCCTAGTGAACTGATGCCCATACTGGGGATGATTATTAATGTAGGGTGGTATAAAGGGCGGCCTATAAGATTGTGGTCTGTTTGAATATTTGGAGTTGGTAACTTCTGACCTGGGGTAAAAGTATGTTAAAGCCCGTGGGATAACACAGGTTTCCCCATTCCCAGGTGGCCAATTTAGGATGTAATCAGCTGCCCGAGGGTCTCTAAAATTGACCACCACTAGGTCCCCCTCGATATCTTTAGTTCTACTTCCCAGCCAGTTGATCCGTCTAACATGAACTATGTCCCCATCTATGTTAGGTGCTATCGGCCTGTGCAACCGCAACCAATGGATAATTTTATTTTTGAGGTCGGTAAATCCCTCCTTCTTATTTTCAGTTAACTGCGGGACCCCCGTTAGAATCACCACGTAGGGCACAGCTTCTGGGGGAATCTCTACTTGTGGGACCCTTTTATGAGGTATTCTACTTTTTCCGCCATCCCCGTGTGCACTCTGATTGTTGCTCGTCGAGGCCTTTAAAGATGGTTTGGAGGGGCCCGCTCCCAACTCAGTGGCTGGTGCTTTAGGTTGTTTAGGCGGCGGAGTGTTATGAGTTGGGGGCACGGCTCCACCCGGAGGCTGGCGAGTTTGCTTAGTCAGAGCAGGGGTAGGAGGAATTCTAGATTCCCTTTGTGGTGTGATAGGAGGGGGTGTGGAATGCACCGCCACACTTCCTTTATTTTTGATATGGGTAGACATACTAGTTATGGCGGCTTCCAATATGGTTAATCTAATTTCCACCTTTTTAATAGACTCATTAATGGGTAGGAGGAGAGATCTTAACAAAAATTCCAGGTTCCCTGACACTGTGGGGGGAAGTAGTGGTGAAGTAATAGGTGGGGTGACTCTAGTGTTGTTATCAGGAGCCTCATCTAGTGTGGTTGCTAAAGATGGACAATGAACCGGTGGAACGGCTACCTGTGGTGTGTGATCCTGCTCTGCTACTGGAGGAGTCTCAGTTGTAATCGGAGTTTTTATCCCTTTACCGAAATCAGCGTGCAATGTTTTGGCTTTACCTGATACCGCCCTTTGTTTCCTCCTTTTTTTACTAGGGGGAGGGCGGTGGGTCTGGGCTACAGGAAAAATATTAACTTTCTGCTTCCTAGATTTAGATGTGTCAGCCACCCGACTAACACTAGGGGTTGGAGAAACAATTATAATATTATCCGAGGGCAGACAAGGAGTGGCTACAAAGTCACGAAACAGTAGGGGGACTCCATCTTGACTTGCGTTATCCTCACTTAGGCCATTCGAATCACCCTCCCGGGTCAGTTCAAGTAGACTATCAGTGAGGGGTCTGTGTTTCATATTCTCAACAGAGCGACGCCGCTCTGCCCTGCGCTCTGCTAGAATGGAATCCTTTTCTCCCTCGCTCTTCTTTGGAAAGTAATTCTCCAGGGATCCATTACGTAATCTGGATTTTTTACCCGGGGTTTCTTCTTCTGTTGCCATATCCATTCTGTAATGAACAATGTCCTCCGGACTACAAAGAAGGAGGTCAGGCCCAGCCCGGCCTCCTCCGGCCCCGGACGGCCACAGACGGTCCCGCCCTTGTCCCGGGCTTCTCCCGGCGCCCTCCCGCGCGCTCCCGCGCAGCTGGGCAGTTGGCTCAGTAAGTACTGACTGCAGGTAAGGGGGAGGAGCCGTTGCAGGTCAGGTGAGGCTGGGCGGGGCGGTCAGGGAGAGCAGGCCAGCTGGAAACGGCCAAGGCAACCCGGGACTCCTGGGATACTGAGTCCGGGTTGCTGCTCGCAGCCCTGTCACACACTCACCGCCCAGCAGCAGAGGAGAAAGCACAGCCTCGGGATGCCCCTTCCAGCGACGTGGGACCCGCGAAGCGGGTTCCACTAGGTGTAATTGAAGGTCCGTGGGCAGGCAGCAAAGTGGCGTCAGCAGCGAGGAAAACGGCGTCCGTGTAGGTCCCAAGGCAGAGGGAAATCACTGCCGCTTTTGAAGCAGGTGGGGCTGGGCGGGGCGGTCAGGGAGAGCAGGCCAGCTGGAAACGGCCAAGGCAACCCGGGACTCCTGGGATACTGAGTCCGGGTTGCTGCTCGCAGCCCTGTCACACACTCACCGCCCAGCAGCAGAGGAGAAAGCACAGCCTCGGGATGCCCCTTCCAGCGACGTGGGACCCGCGAAGCGGGTTCCACTAGGTGTAATTGAAGGTCCGTGGGCAGGCAGCAAAGTGGCGTCAGCAGCGAGGAAAACGGCGTCCGTGTGAGTCCCAAGGCAGAGGGAAATCACTGCCGCTTTTGAAGCAGGTGGGGCTGGGCGGGGCGGTCAGGGAGAGCAGGCCAGCTGGAAACGGCCAAGGCAACCCGGGACTCCTGGGATACTGAGTCCGGGTTGCTGCTCGCAGCCCTGTCACACACTCACCGCCCAGCAGCAGAGGAGAAAGCACAGCCTCGGGATGCCCCTTCCAGCGACGTGGGACCCGCGAAGCGGGTTCCACTAGGTGTAATTGAAGGTCCGTGGGCAGGCAGCAAAGTGGCGTCAGCAGCGAGGAAAACGGCGTCCGTGTGAGTCCCAAGGCAGAGGGAAATCACTGCCGCTTTTGAAGCAGGTGGGGCTGGGCGGGGCGGTCAGGGAGAGAAGGCCAGCTGGAAACGGCCAAGGCAACCCGGGACTCCTGGGATACTGAGTCCGGGTTGCTGCTCGCAGCCCTGTCACACACTCACCGCCCAGCAGCAGAGGAGAAAGCACAGCCTCGGGATGCCCCTTCCAGCGACGTGGGACCCGCGAAGCGGGTTCCACTAGGTGTAATTGAAGGTCCGTGGGCAGGCAGCAAAGTGGCGTCAGCAGCGAGGAAAACGGCGTCCGTGTGAGTCGGGTTGAAAATTAAGATTGTACCTCACGGAAGGATTTGCCACGTTTTTTTATGCATTGCTAAGCTAAAGGACACCACATATTTAACAAACCATTTATGGTGGAACATTAAAAATATTCAGCAATAAAAACCTACACACTGGTATTGGTAAGGCCAGTCCATCAGTATCTATTTGTTTGCAGGAGAATCGGCAAAGGTGTGGTTAGCATTACATTCGCAGATTGCATACATTGAACTTTGGATACAAAATGAATGTGCAGTCCATACTTAAAGCAGCAATGAGTCACGCGGAGGAAGAGAAAGAAAGTATATGTGTTGTAGGCAAGTGCAATATAATTGCGATAAGAGACAGTTATGGTTTTACCTTGTCAGAGATAACCGAGATGAATGTGTAGGACCTTTTACGAATGGAATAACATTGGTAAACAACATGAAAGTAAACAAACAGCCCTTTATTCAAACAGCTAAACTCGCCACCACTGCGCCCCAAACCTATCTAACTACACTCTCTGTGGACATACTCTTCTGTTCCAAGCCATCCCAGGCAATGAGAATTCCCAAAGTTGTCTAGGTGAATAATGCAATTTATGGCCAAAATCTCGTTACCAGTAGTCATGGAGTTGTTTTGTTTTTCCTTTATTCTAAAACTCCTGTGCATTGTTTCATGAACTTGCACAAGTAAAATGTTTTTTAAAAAATATTTTTGACTACTGATGCAATGAAAAAAAGCATCCTCTAACAAGTCACTTTTTCAGATAATTTAAATGTGTTTACTAGCCAAGTATTGAGGCCTTAAACTTAATGATAGCTGTAAGATGCACCGTTTGGGAATTCGATGACCTTTTTATAATGCATTAAATTAATTGGAATAAAATATGGTGCACCTCTAATAATGATGATGTGCGTATCCTTATAGAAAAAGATGTAAAGGATTGGGAAGAGCTGGGTAAAGAGGAACCAATATGCATCTGTATACTGGTCATTGCCTCGTAAGCTGAAATCCACCGTGGGACCTCAACTGAGGCTTGCACCACAATGTAAGCCTCTGTTGAGCTCATTATGTAAATGCACTCTCCCAGACCACAAGGCAAAATTAACATTGATTGAAGCATAAAAAATTATGATTAAGAAAATGCCATTTAAATATATTGACATTTTCCAATTAGTATCAAACCTGAAAATGTTACTGCTGGAATTAAACCAATTTGAATATACATTACTGATAACTAGAATTGACAACTAGAATATATAGTTACCAGATTTGAAGATGACGGTGCTTGAAAATCTAAAATTTCCATCATGCTTTGCTTAACTGAGACCTTCATTTTTTTTTCACCTCCTCGAGACGTAGACTTTAATTAGCGAGTGGTTGTTCGAGATAGCTTAGTTATTTTTTTTCAGTTTAGCATTTACACTAGTAATATCTTCACTAACATTCACATTAGCATCTTCATTAAAGCTCATCTGCAATAGTCTGGGAAGGAATTATTTTCAGTTATTTTGTGGCATTTTTCTCTTTCACCTCTAAGGCCGGCATCCATTTTCTGCTCCCCTGTTTCACTATCCATTTCCAACTCTTTGACATAGTTACCATATTCCCTGATTAAAGCGGTAGTGCTTCGTCCTTTTCTCCATGAAGTTCATCATTTTCTTGCTGTAATCTTTTACTGACCACATCCAAGATATTTTTAGAAAGACTTTCCTTTCTTATCTAATGGTTTCCACAACATCTGGAGTGCTCATAGATAGTGGTAGATATTTTGTTTCAGTATAGTTCTCAAAATATATACGTAGGTTTGAGCTTGGTGTTAACTTCTTCATAAGGAGTAGAATTGATTTTGCTACATAGGCACACCTAATTGTTAATAAGGTCGTACAGTAAGAATGTTCCAGAGTTTACAAGAATTGGGACTACTTTTTGGATGAAGTTTGGGATAGTATACTTGCCAGGTTTCCAGTATGATTTTGGATTTGTTCAGTGGATACTATGCGTTATCTTTTGTCCATAATGTCAATTAATGGTGCTGTTCCAAGACTCTCTTGCATGTGAAATCCAATGGGATAACCAAGTTACTCCCTTTGACTGGTTAGCTCTATAGTGTATAGAAAGTCGGTCACTTAACATTTACTCTAGAAGATGGTAGAGTTTCTAACTCTGCTGCATCATGACAAAGGTTATTGCATTTCACAAATCATCCAGTTAAAGCAGTAGCCTAGATAATTAACTGGTGTTTTATTTACATATTGAGAAGAGGTGCAAATAAAATCAATATCAGGTAGGAAAAAAGAAGGTCCCAGCACCTCTGAACCAAAAATGTGCTTATGTGTGGTGTTTTGTGTTAAGGCACTACATAAAAACACACGAGGTCTTGTTACCAATGCTATCCTACTGGGAAATGTTTTCGTTATCCTGGGCAATCTTAAATAACTCCTAGGTTACTATTGTCTGTTTATTGCGTCTATTCAGTACATACAAAAGGCTACACTACATCAAGTTGGCTATGAAATTTCGGCTCTACTTTCTCAGTGTCCATGTGTACCGCTAGACTACTCGGAGGTCTAGCGCTGAGGTGACAGAGAATGAAAAATTTCCTAGCTAGCGTAACGGAAAGTTTCAATTCTATTAAGGACTCGGAGGCGAGGATTATGCTATTCTTTCTTCACTTAATTGAATAGCAGCCATTTGTTGTTAAGTAAAAACAATTACTATTCCCATGAACCATAGCGAATAAATGGAAACAATAGACAATGTACATGGCAAGAGTGTACCATCATCTGCACCAATCACAGGTCTCCAGGGTGCTGATAGTCCTCTGTCTCTGACTATTCTTCCTCTTTCGTCGCTCGGCCAGCCATCCAGGAGGCTACAAGAATCCTATTTGTTGGAATCGCCTGCAAAGGGCAACGGGTAAGGGACCGAAGTGGCTGAGAATCAACCCTGTGGGGAAAACATCTCAAGTACAAACGCAAGAGCATGACAATAAAGCATAAAGCTAAAGTCAAAACTTTACTTACTCCAATCCAGGGAAGGAAATCCTGCAAGGAACTTGCAACTTGGGTGGGATAATCCTCGCCTCCGATTCCTTAATAGAATTGAAACTTTATGTTACGCTAGCTAGAAAAGTTTTCATTCTATGTCCGGACCGGAGGCGAGGATTATGCTAGTTTAAAGCTTGCTCACAACCAAATGAGGCATATCAATAACTGGGTTAAAATTAAACCGCTTAAAGGTAGTCTGAAGACCAATCTGCAGCATTCAGAATGTCTTCCAGATGAGCTCCTGGGGTTAAAGCTTTGGAGGCCATAGCTCCCCTAGTAGAGTGTGCCCCAAATAGATGGAGGTCCATACCAGCCTCCTGCATCACCCACCGAGCAAATGTGGGCGAGGAAACAGCCCTGTGAGACTTTTTAAGTGCGATGAGGAGCTGCCGCTCCCCCGGAGGTCTGAATTCCTCAGACATTTCTTCGTACATCCTAAGTAAGGACACAACACACAATTTCGGGGAATCCAGGAAAGCAGGATAAGATATGGACATTGTTCCACACTTTGTGATCAGACTGATTGTAAAGGTAACCCCTGTAGGAGAAAATATCCTACCAGACACGTCAAGGGCCCCGACGTCGGACACTTGTCTGCAAGAGACTAAGCATGGCTAACTTCGCAGAGAGTTCCTTTCTACAAAGGAATCTGTTTGGCTGCCAAGATAGGAAAAGGTTCAAGAACAGGTTGACATCCCATAGGTGGGAGTACCTTGGCTCTGGAGGCAGAGACAGGCGGATGCCTCGAAGGAGAAGACCGATCAAAGGATGTTCCCCGACTGGAGAGCAGTCCACAATGGTATGCCTAGCTGAAACGGCGAAACGAAAGTTATTGATGGTCCTATACGCCAACCCTTCTTCCGCCAAGGAGGCCAAAAAGTTTAGTATGGAAGTCTCATCTGTTGCTACGGGATCGAAACCCCGTCACAGACACAAACAACACCAACTTCTCTAGGTTGAACTATATTGCTTGACCGTGCTGTCCGCCCAAGCTCTGGACATGAACCTCTCAGCCACTCCGGAAAGGTCCGGGCCGCCCATCATCCCCTGTAATCTGCCACGCCATCAGTGACAGCAACCACTGCCTAACAAAAATGAATGTGTGTCCTCATGTAACGTAACTGGTGCTATGTAAAGCTCTGATACCCGATTCGGATTCAGGTCAAGTTCTCTGCAAAAAAAAGATGAGGGACTCCTTCCGGACTGCGGAGGAGAGTTGGAAATTGGGGGAGAGGGATTGGAAAATCCCAAGAACGTTCCAGTTAGAACCTCCAAATCGGTGAAATGAGAACCACATCCGCTCGCTGCCACCGCACCTGGACTGAGACCCAGGTGATCATGGCAAACAGGGGAAAGGCATAACCCGCTTCCTCCTGCCAGTTCTGCAGAAACGCGTCAGTCTTTTCCACTGGAAGGTCCGGCCTCCAACTGAAGAACCGGGGAAGCTGGTGATCCAGTCGGGACGCAAGAAGGTCCACTGAGAGGTCCCCAGAGGTCCTGGAGATCCGCAAACACTCCCAGATGTAGCTTCAAAAGGCTCACGTCGTGGAAATGGCGGGACTGAAAGTCCGCCACCTGGTTGTCTTGACCGGGAAGATATTCAGCTGAAACTGAGATCTGAAGGTCAGGCAATACTGCCAAACGTTCGCTGCCCGGTCCAGGAGGGCCTTCGAGCGTGTGCCCACGAGATGGTTTATATACCGGACCGGCAAGAAATTGTCCATTTTGAGGAGGACACAAGACCGGATCGAATCCTTGGTCCAGCACCGGATCGCAAACTACCCCGCCAACAGTTCCTGATCGTTGATGTGCAACTGCTGCTCTTGCTGAGACCACACACCTGTGGTGAAGTCGCCACACCTTGCGCCCCAACCAGATCTACTCGCGTTGGACTCAAGGATATCTGGCTCATAACCGAAAATGGCCCGACTATTCCAGGCTTCCATGTTGGATAGCCACCTCCTGAGCTCCCCTGTGGCGTCCGCTGACAGACCCACCTTGTGGGAATAAGAGACACTCTTGCGTAAGTGGGAAGCTTTGAGGCGTTGAAGGGCTCTGTAATGGAGCAGGCCCGGGAATATAGCCTGGTTGGAGGCTGACAGAAGGCCCACAATGCGAGCAAGTTGCCTGAGCGAGATCGGAGGCTGCGTGAGCACCCTCCGAATCTCGTGACGGAGCTTCGTCAGTTTCCAGGAGGGAAGACTGAGAGTGGATTCTATGGAATCGATGGAAAACCCGAGAAGAACAACCCTTTGAGAGGGCACGAGCGTGGATTTGGCTTTGTTGATCACGAACCCGAGGCCCTGAAGGAGGTTGACAGCCGTCTGGAGGTGACGAGAGAGGGTAACAGGATCTTGCGCCATCAATAGTATATAGTCGAGATAGACGATGAGTCTTATGCCCGAGGCCCGAAGCCGTTCCATGGCCAGTTAGAGAACCTTGGTAAAACACCAAGGGGCGGAGGACAGAGCGAGCGAAAGAGTGGCAAACTTGTACACCCGGTCCTGAAGAAACAGCCGATGGGGCTGGAAGATCGGAATCGCGAGGTAGGCGTCCTTTGGGTCGAGGCGCGCCATCCAGTCCCTGGGACGCAAAATAGCGCGGAGTAGATGGATACCCTCCATTTTGAAGTGCCAGTAGACTAGCCACGCATTGAACTCACGTTAGTTGATGACCAGTCTCTAGCCGCCATCAGGCTTGTCCACCAGAAAGAGGTTGCTGAGAACCTCCCAGATGCGGCTGCGATTGTGTGATCGCTTCCTTGTTCAGCAGAGACTGAACCTCTTAGTCGACTAATGCGGCCACCGCCGCCGAAAAACAAAGCGGGCGATGCAGCACAGCCCGAGTAGGATCCCCTTAGAACTCTGTGAAAACCCAGCACGTTTTGCAACACCCGGGCGTCTCCCGTGATGGAAGTCCAAGCCGGGAAAAAACGCACCAGACTGCGCCCCACCTTTAGAAGGGAAGAAGGGACAACAGTCACTGGAAGAAGGGAAGGAGGGGAAGCACTCACCGGAAGAGCTGGAGGCGCCACTGCCTCTACCGCCTCCGTTCTTGCCACGTCGTCCACGCGTGGGGTAAAAATTGCCAAAGCGGGCCTGGTCTTGGTATTGCCCGGAGGAGATTGACCTCTCTGTTGGTTAGGGCACCGGACGAGCGGCCCCATGAAAAACCGGAGGGCAAAAAACCTTCCTGATAGAGGCTTGGGCCTTGTCAAGGGAAGTAAAAGTGTTGTCAAACCTCCCTAACTCTTTAATAAAAGGCTTGCCAAACCGGCCGCCCTGAGCAATTGCGCCCGCCTCCGAGTCGGCCAGGTCCCCCAGCTCTGACCTTTATGAGCAGGGACCTGCGCTTCTCAGTGGAGTTCGCACAGTTAGGGTTCCCAAGATGACCGGTTTTAAGGGGAAATTAGAGAACTAGAGGCCTCGACCTCGGCATATCCAATATTTTAGTGATAGGGCCCAAGATGTCTAACAACTTGTCTTAGCAGGCGCGCCAAGACCGATCTATGCCCTTTTTGGGGTCCTTTGCAATTTTCTGGCGGAAGGTAGCCATTCTGGGGTCAATGTTTAGGGTGGCGGCTACCTTGCCATCAAGGGAGGGTAGAGGGCATTCTGCCCTTGAATAATTATGGGTCGCAGGCTCGAGGGGGCGACTGATCAGACTGGCCACGTATTGGTCGACCTTGTCAGAGGGGACCCCGTAGGATGACCGTGAGTGTAAGATATCATCCGGATTCAACATATCCACACAGAGATTCTGCCCATCAGAGGCCTGGGGCATATTGCCCATCTGCGGGCGAGAGGCCGGGTGCCAAGGGCGTGAGGGTTCTGGGTCATCGCCATCATCACCCTGGCCCCATCCCCACTGGGAACCGGAGCAGCAGTACTGGCCAGAAAACCCCCCATAAGTCGGTCAAAGGCATCTGAGTCCACCCCAGCATCCTTAGCGCGTTTGGGTGGAGGGGGTTGGGAGTCTGACTGGGAGTCTGACTGCTTGGAAGGGACAGCAGGGAGAGACTGGCAGCCCTGGAGAGCCGGTCACAGACTAGATCTATTTTACGGGTCAACCTCTCCTCAAGGGGTGTCGTAGCTTGTTCCATTGCCTTATATATGGACACATCCACAGCGTCCTAGAAATCATCGCCCCACTGAAGGGCAGAGAGAGGTTCCTCCTCCCACTGATTGTCCTGGTAGATGGCCTCCTGACAGTCTTCCATTCTAGTCAGGGAGGTACCCGAAGTAAGTGTATGGGAGGGTAGTACTGTATCAGGTAAGTAAGATTAGGAGGGTAGGTAGGAGAATACCAACAGAAAGCACAAGAGAAGTGGAGTGCCTCAAATATAGGGGGCTGGGTATCAGCCTGAATTTAGGGCGGTCAGTGCTCGCAATTAGGAATGGGCCCGGGACCCCAAAGCACAGGTGCAAAGTAATCTGTAGCGCGGCCTGCCAACAAGGATCTCCGCAGACACAGACTGCAATACAGACACAAGAGTCTAACTAACCTCTGAGCGTAGGAGTAAAACTCTAATGGAGTGAAACTGACCCCCAGGCAGGAACTGCCTCACGCTGCCTTATGGCAGAATACTGACCAGAGAAATCTCTGGATTTCAATGGGGGTGAAAGTAATCAGACTGCCTAATGGTAGTGTAAGCACAGACCCAGGTCAGGGGCGTAGAAGGTAGGCAAGACCAGGCGCTTGATGCGATGCTGCTCAAGGCTCCTCTACGCGCTTCTGACAGTGCTGAACTGACAACACTCCGCAATGCGGCGCGCACAAACGCGCCTTCTGGCGGTTAACTGCGGTCACCTCAGCAGGCACCAGACAGAACCGTTAGGGAGCTCCGGCGCTCCCACGGCTGAAAGCGAGACGCCGAGAAGCGGCAGCCTCGCCAGATAAAAGGAAACCACAAGGCAGCTACAAACAGAAAAATAACACACAGAAAAGCACTTCCGGCAGGCGCACGTCCAACATGCAATAACGTGCGCGTGCCAAAACCCCAAACCGTGAGGGAAACTGCACTGATGCATACGATAATAAATACAAGCGCAAGCCATGAGGGAAACGGCACTGTACAAGCTGCACAGTGCGCTGTATGAAAAGCGCCAGTAACAACAACAACAATATAAAATTAACAGCCTAAACTCACAGTAAAGCATTAAGAACAATAGAAATAAATCTGACTTCTCTTGGCTGCAAGCAGCGAAGAAAAAAGTGGAATAGTCGGAGACCGAGTACTATCCGCAACCTGGGGACCTGTGATTGGTGCAGATGATGGGACACTTACCATGGACATTCTCTATTGTGTTTATTCCCTATGGTTCATGGAAATAGTAGTTGTTTTTACGTATCTACAAATTTCTGCTATTCAATAAAGTGAAGAAAGAATAGCATTATCCTCGCTTCCAGTCCTGACATAGAATCTACTAAATTGTTTAGAAACCAGAGGGAAACCAGTTGAGATTAAATCTGGTCCTAGGTGCAGTTCAACAAAAGGAGGACTACTTGTGCTGAATATGGGGTAGTGCCTATAGTGCTTACTGGATGGGTACCAATACGTGAATGACCCATATCTCAAGTGTCAGATGCCGTTAGGGTTTACAGATGGCGGGGATATCAATGGATCTGTCTACATCCACTGGTGTGCTATTTAGGACTAGGTGATTGGAATTCTGGGTTATATTAGATCATATCTTCAACAATAGAGGATTGATGGATAATTCAAACCATTTTATTTCATAATATTTGTTCACAATGAACGGAGCACTACTACCGAAGGCGAATAGTGAAACTCTCTGTGGCGGTCTGTTGAAAAATAGCAGTTCTAGAATTCCACAGTGCAGCAGTGCAGGGTTGGCCTGATTTGATGCAGGGTCAGCACATTCATATCATAGTCAAGGAAAACAATCTGAAGATCCTTTAACATTTTTTTTCATGTAGATGCTTTTTAAATCAATTGTGACAAGTTCAATTGCAGGCTTGTTTTGGGTCCTGGGCATCTCCTTCCCACAAAATGAACTACAAATAGGTGTCACTCAGCCGGACAGTGCTCTTAATTCTCCTGGTCAGGGTCCTGTTCGTCACTACACACTGGGCACTATATTTTACTTCTTTCATGGGAAATAGTTTACTTTTTGGCGGGGCAGGTTGCTACAACATGACTTACTCCAGGAACTATTTATTTATTTATTTGCGAGTTTGTATAGCGCTGGAATCTACTCCAACTGGAGTATCTCTGCGCATTTGGGCCGGTTGACAACCACAAAGGAAAGAGTAATGCTGGAGCTAGATCTCGTTTTTAAACAACAGGGTTTTAAGGTGTTTTCTGAATTTCAGATGTTCAGTGCATAGTCTGAGAGTCAGAGGGAGTCTGTTCCACAGTGGGGGTCCTGCTACAGATAATGCTTTCCCTCCGTGCCTGGCTTTTTTGGCGCGAGGTACTACCAGTAAATAGCTTTTACTGGATCTGAGCGATCTGGAGGGGATGTAGGGAGTGAATTTTTGTTCTAGGTAGGTAGGGCCTTGTCCGTTTATGCTCTTGTGAATGATACTAGCAAAATACAAGTGATGCCAATGGTATTCAAATTTAAACGTAATTATTTGGAGAACCAGATACAATCAATTATCTATCTCCACCATACACCTTTATATGAACTAAATCGACTGTCCTATTTAGATGTCCATCTTGTGGCTATTTACAAAAGAAATACAACACATAAATAATATATAATACTTTTTTAGTTATCTTTTAAGAATCTCTTTAAGATCTTCAGTATTTTGGTCATACACATCAAAGGATCACACAATCTATATTCTTGTGTCGAGCAATTTTCAATCCAACATACAAGAAAAAAACACGAAACAAAACGGCTGTACACTCGTTGACCCTTAATCCATGGGTTGTATCAGAAGCCCAATAGTTTGCAAATAAGGAAAATTGGTAAAGTCTCTTGTAACCTTAATTCCTTTTTTCGAACACCACAAATATCTGTAGGAGTAAGTGAAGCACAACTAAATGTTTTTCTGGCTTCTCAAGTCAGTCCAACTCCTAGGGAATATATCTCATATTGTTTCCAGGTCAAAAAGGTGTCGAAATCAATAATAAACTGTCGACGCGTTTCGGCCTGTCAAGCAGTTTCAGGCCTCATCAGGACAATGGGCAAACAAAACAAGCAGTATTTTACCTAAGACAAAAAATCAAAAGATACAATAAATATACATCTAAAATACTTGTAATATCATGACAGTTGAATTCACGGACACAGGTACCCTAGGGTGCCACTACCATTATAGCGGGAGAAGTTCCCTGAGGTTAGGGTCTCATACACCGAAAATGAAATGTGAAAAAAGCCACCACCATGTGCATGCGTTTGTAAATTCAAAAGACCCAATCTCTGGTCTTAATCTTCCTTATAACCAAAAGTCACCATTTAGCCAAACATTAGACCAAGGTTCCAGTAGTCACATCAAATCACCCTACGTGAAACTGTGTACAGCATATTTTGAATTTTGCCCTTTGTCGGATGGAGAGCCAGTGTAGTTTGTTTAGAAGTGGTTTAGATGCTGTTCTTGGAGGGGCATTTAGGACTAGGCGAGCCGCCTTGTTTTGGACTACCTGGAGTCTAGCCAACACTCCCTCATTGGCGGAGAGAAGCAAGCTGTTACAGTAGTCGATTTGACTCAAAATAAGGGCCTGCACTAGGATTTTCTTGAAAGAGTCTGGCAGCAAGGGAAAGATTTTTCGCAGCATGCTAATGATGTGAAAGCATGAGCTTGCAACGAAGTTGCTGTGTGTGCGACAGTTCTTGATCGAGGCGGATCCCTAGGTTTTTGACTACCTGTTTGGGTTCTGGGACTGTACCAAGATCGGATGGCCACCAATCCGGGGTCCACAGTATTTTGGCCTCTCCGAATAGCATAACTTCAGTCTTGCTGATGTTGCACTGTAGATAGTTGATAGACATCCACTGTGCAACGGCTTTCATGCCTGCAGAGAAGGAGTTCCTTAATTCAGCGGTGAAATTTTTAACCCTTTCGATGCTGATGACGAGCTCAGCTCGTCATGATGCACGGTTGAGCTGTGCTGATGACGAGCTGAGCTCGTCATGAACAATGGGAAACAGTGGCCTGCAGCACAGGAGGGGAAAACACCTAGCAGCCAAGGTGTTAAAGGGAAAGAGGAGCTGCGTGTCATCCGCATACGACAAGGGGATTCAACCAAATTTGCGCATCACTCTTGCCAGGGGTGCCACGTAGATGTTAAGGAGTGTTGGGCTCAAACAGGAGCCCTGTGGCACCCCTTTTGAAATCTCTACCTCCCCTGAACGATATTCACCCATGGTGACAGTCTGGGTGCAATCGGATAGGAAGCTCCTTAGCCAGGCAAGGGCTTTGTTCTTAATACCTACGTTCGACAACCGGTCAATAAGGATGTTATGTGACACGGTGTCGAACGCTGCCGACAGGTCTAGTAACACTAGATCACAGAGTAACCTTTGTCCTGAAACATGTGCAAGTCATCGGTAACAGACATGAGGGTGGACTCTGTGCTGTGTTTCGGCCTGAAACCGGATTGGGAATAGTCTAGGCCGCCAGCTGTTTCAATGTAGCTGGATAGATGTCGGTTTACGTATTTCTCTGTAAGTTTTCCCAAAAACGGTAGCAGGGAAATGGGCCTGAGGTTTGCTAGTTCGGTCCACAGTGTAGCAGTGTTCTTCCTAATAGGCCTAACTAATGCCTGCTTCCATTGTCTGGGGACAGAGCCTGTACTCCGTGACAAATTGACAAGTTTATTAAAAGTAGGACCTAGGATAAGGTGGGCATAAGTCTAGCTGGAATGATATCGTCAGGGCTGCCACTTTTGATCTGCGTGGTGAGTGCTGACAACTCCTTAGGGGTGATAGGGGGAAAAATATCTAGGGTGTGAGAGCTTAGATTGTATTCTGCGTCGTGAAAGATGGTAGCTGCGTCGGTAGTCATAGTATTGTTGGAGTTGACTATTTTCTCGTAGATAGTATCTATTTTATTCAAGAAGAATTGGGATATTTCGTCGCAGAGCTTTTGTGATGAAATGTCGGAGCTTTCACATGCTGCTGGTTTGACAAAGTATTGTAGTACTTGGTATAGGACCCTGGGGGAGTTGTCTGCGGCCGTGATAAGGGATGCTATGTGGGTTTTCCGCGCAGTCCGGATAGCTTTATGATAGGTGGTTAATTAGTCCCAGTAGAGGCTCCTGTCGGTTGCAAGGTGGAAGGTTCTCCATTTCTTCTCTAGCTTTCTAGCTGTTTGTTTTAGTGTCCTGAGCTCCTCAGAAAACCATATTTCTTGTTTGTTGGCTGGTCGGGGTCTGAATTGTTTTGGGGGGCTATGTTGTCTATGGCAGTCTTAGTAGCTCTTTCGAATTTTTCGAGGGCGTTTTCAATATTTTCAGAAGTAGTAATTGAGGGTTCAGTGAATTTATCTGAAAATGTAGTCTCGTTGACTTTGTGCCATTGACGCCGTTCGCTTGGAAGGGAAATCGGCCCATGGGGGGTAGGTTTGGGGTGGGGGTATAGAACTCAATAATAAAATGGTCAGTCCAGCTGACTTGAGTGGGAGGAAGACAGGTGACTGTGGGGAAATTGGCTAGTATGAGATCTAGGGTGTGTCCTGCCTGGTGTGTTGGGCCCACGTTACGTTGTGTTAGCCCCAGTAGAGAAAGGTCATTTAGAATAGATTGTGCTTCCTTGCAGTCTTTCTGTTCACTGTGTATGTTAAAATCTCCTACTAATAAGAAGTCTTTGTCATTGTGCACATAAGGTGCAAGGTTCTCAAGTAGCGTATTTGAAAAGTTTGTGCTGGGTCCCGGTGGGCGGTACACTAGGGCACCCATTCTGGTTTGTTTGGGGGAGAGAGCATATTTAAAGATCAGTAATTCGATCTCGGGAGTGCTTAGTTCTGCTATGGTACAGTTGATTTCTTGTTTATGGATAATTGCGATCCCTCCTATTTTCGTGGGGCGGTCTAGCCTAATTATTTTGTAGCCAATTGGAATACCCAATGTGATAGAGGGGGGTCGAGTGGGGTTTGAGCCAAGTTTCAGTGATGAAACACAATTATCCAGTATTAGGGGTGTCTTTCATAGATTCACATGCCTGAATCATTCCCCGTCGTCGAGACGGGAGCCTCCGGTACATAAAAAAGTAATGTCCTATAGACATACATAGAGAAAATAGGCCTAAGGGTCCTCCCTTAGTAGCCTCTCCTTGTCCTTATGCAAAAAGGACCAAACTCTGAGTCGGCCAATAGGCTCCGACCTCCCTCTAGAACCTTCCTGGGAGGAGCCTCAGTCCCTTAGATTTTCTACCGCACGTTGTGCTAGGGAGTCTCCAGCCTGAGCTCTCCTCAGGATTCCTTCAAAATCATCTACTTACTTTTGAAAGTGATTTCTTCACTCTACAATCTCATCAGGGATTACTTCAGTCCACTTTGTCTGCAGTAAGTGTTTTCTTTCTGCTTTCTACAATGTCTGAATCCCAGAAGAAAGCCCTTTTCAGGGCCTGCTCTTCATGTGGGAAGAAAAGGCTCCATGTGGAAGATAAGCATGCCCTGTGCTTATATTGCCTTTATCCAGACCACGTCCCTGCAGACTGCAGAATATGTAGGTCTTTCCCTAAAAAGACCGTAAGGGACAGGGAAGGTCGCCTTCTCATCTCGCTTGACAGGCTTAAGGACAGAGACAACCTGGAATCTTCAGTGGGTAGTGTCTCTAAGACCTCAGAAGTCTCTCAGAAGAGGCCAAGGGTAGCTTCCCCTGGCCCCTCAGACACTCCTCCTAGGAAGGCACAAAAGAAGTCTTCAGAGGCAAGATCTACGACATCTTCAGTGTCTGTCAAAGATACCCAGACCTTTAAGAAGCCTGCTCGGTCATCTAGCAGACATGCCCAGAGGACTACCTCAGTGACAACCACTGTGTCGACGACGACAGCGTCGTCACCTTCACCGTCGACGACGACAACTCCATCATAGTCGTCAGCAGGTAGACCTATTTCATCAGTTGTACTGCTGAAATCGCCGTCGACAACGAAGACCTTGACGACCAAGACTACACCGTCGACGACGACGTCGTCGTTGAAGAGCCCATTGTCGACGACGACGTCGATGAAGAACCCACCGTCGACTATCCAGACGACGAAAGCGTCAACGAGGGCGTCGACGGCGAAGACGTCGACTACGAAGACATCGACGAAGACGACGGGCTCGCCGTCGACTAATGCACCGACGACGACAACATCGACGTCGAAGTCATCGTCGACGACCAACATGCCGTCCACGGAGATACCGCCGACGAAGGCCTTGCCGTCGACTAAGACACCGTCGACGGAGGACTCGTCGTCGACGATGGCCCTTTATGAGCCATGGAAAAAATCCAAGCTCATAGAAGTGTCGTCTCTCACGCTACCGCCGTCGTCGACGCCAACAACGACGACAGGAACTTCAACATCAAGTTCTGCGCCTGGCAAGATTACCAAACCACAAATTACGCTGGAAACCACGTCCCCGAGCAAAGTGGAAAAGCAGCCACCTCCAGAAATCTTCCAAAGTGAGGATTCTGAAGAGGAAGACCCCCTGGAGCCTGCTACTTCCATCTCAGACCTTCATGTCAAATGCCAGAGCACTGACGAAGAACAGGAAGACTTCACTTACCAGGAACACTCCGTCCACACTAGTGTCCGCACGGAAGTCACCCCAATGGTGTGCCTACCGGTCTCTCTTGTCAATGACTTGAAATACCTTATACAAGATTACAAGCAACGCTTCCCGGAAACACCAGCGACGGAAAGTGAGAATCAGACGCCTGCAGTAAATAACCCGGCGTCAGCGTCACTATCAAAACAGTCTCGACCTCCTCCTCAAACACACCGTGAGAGAATCCAACCTCAGGTGGTGGCATCGTCGGACGAAGAGGACGACGAGGATGAATTGGAAGAAGGAGAGGTCCAAGAAATGCACTCTGCCCACGATGAGGAGGATGAGTATGTCGCATCTTCCCCAGCTTCACCTCCACCACGCCAAGCAGATTCGCCACCTGTGGATATTGGCGGCTTCCATAAAATAGTGGAAAGGGCTGCAAAACGATTCCACATGGTTATGGAATCGACGGAAACTGAATGCTTCCTACACAATTTCAAAGAGCAGACGCAGAAGTCAACGAAATCCATTCCGATAATAATATTCCTATGGGAGCAGGGCAAGAAACTAATGCTAACACCCGCTTCTGTACCTGCGGTTATTCCACGCCTGGACAAAAAATACAAAGCCCCACTTACGGCGGCAGCTTGCCTCAATGGACACCCCAAACCAGATTCGGTGGTTACACAGGCGGCCCAGAAGAACTCCCGCAACCCTTCCTCCCCTCTGTCGGCTCCTCCGGACAAAGAAGGCAGGAAGTTGGACACGATCGGAAAACGTTTCACGACATCGGCCATGACCATCAAGGTGGCCAACTCCATTGCTCTGTTGGGGCGTTACAATCGCCAACTCTGGGAAGACCTAGCCCCATATTTGGCAGAACTGCCTGACACAGTCCAAGGTGAAGTCAAGGCTCTGCTTGTGGAGGGTCAAACCTCAGCAGCCGAAATAATTGACTGTGCTATTGATGCTGCCATGACCGGCTTTCGTCAACTTGCTGGAGCAGCAGTCCTGCGCCGTCAAGGTTGGCTTAAAGCGACGTCATTCCGACAGGAGGTGCAATCAAAAGTGCTAGACATGCCCTTCGACGGCCAGCTCCTTTTTGGGGACAAGATCGATGAGGCACTACAAACCATAAAGAAGGACACCGATACTGCCAGAGCATTGGGTACTTTGCAGACGCGGAACCAGTCCTTTCGAGGCAACAGATCCAGAGGTCAGTCCTCTTATCGAGGTTCCTATCAGAATAGGTCCTCGTATTCCTACAATAACAAAAATCAATACCAGCACAAACAACAACAAGGTCGTCAGTCTTCTTACGGAAGATCAAACTTCAGGGGCAAGAATCAAAAGAGGGGCACTGGCGGCCGCCAGTGACCTCCTACTCCAGCCAGTCCAGCCACCCTATCCCTCATTTCAAATTGGAGGAAAATTGACCCATTTCCTCACCAATTGGCAACACATCACCACGGACCGGTGGGTTCTCCAAATTATAACATTCGGCCATTCCCTGGAATTCACCACCATCCCTCCCAAAACACCTCCCCGCAGACGGACACACAAACACCTACGCCTGCTTCTCCAGGAAATTTCTGTAATGCTGAAGAAGGGAGCAATCGAGCGAGTTCCAACTCCCCTAAAGGGGAAAGGCTTTTATTCCCACTTCTTTCTTGTATGCCAGAAGGAGAACAAATGGAGGCCCATTCTGGACCTCCGAGCGCTCAATGCTTTCCTACGGAGCCAATTGTTCAGGATGGTGACGATTCAAGAAATACTAGGCATTCTAGAAAAAGGAGATTTCATGACATCCTTGGAACTCCAGGATGCCTACTACCACATCCCCATCCTCAAGTGTCACAGAAAATTCCTGAGGTTCGAGGTTGCAGGACAACATTATCAATTCAGGGTCCTGCCGTTCGGCCTCAAATCCGCTCCGCGGATTTTCACGAAGTGCCTTGAACCGGTGGCAGCTTTCTTGCGTCAAATGAGTCACCAAGTCTTCCCCTACCTAGACGACTGGCTGGTGAAAGCACCCTCAGCAAAAGACGCAACCGAATCCTCCAGCGCCTGCACCAATCTTTTTCAGAGGCTAGGATTAACTCTCAATCTCAAGAAATCCTGCATTATCCCTACGACAAAAATTACCTTCCTCGGGGCGACCTTGGACACTGAGTGCGCAAGAGCCTTCCCCTCGAAGGAAAGGACAGACAAGATATTATCTCTGGCCACGGCTATGGCGGCAAAGAAAAACCTAAAAGTCCGGACCTACACCGCCCTCCTGGGCATGATGTCTTCCTGTATACTCCTCATCCCTCACTGCAGACTCAGGATGCGCCCGTTGCAGGAGGCTCTCACAAGCCAATGGACTCAAAGTACTGGCTCTTTCGAAGACATGGTACGGATAACACCAAAAATATCCAGAAGTCTGGAATGGTGGAGGCGCCGCAAAACTCTAACCGTAGGACTGCCATTTCTCCTTCTGGCAACACCTCTGGTGATCACCACGGACGCCTCCCTGGAAGGATCGGGCGCTGTCCTCCAGGACCTTCGGATCAGCGGCAAGTGGGACACTCAGGAAAAACAACTCCATATAAACCTTTTGGAGCTGAGAGCGCGGTGTATCTGGCACTGCAGGCCTTTCTACCACGCATCCAGAACTCCCCGGTGCTCGTCAAAACGGACAACACCACGACGATGCACTATCTCAACAAACAGGGAGGAAAGCGTTCGCTCACTCTATCACGCGAATCGCAGAAGATCTGGAACTGGCTTGCACTACATGGAATCACGCTCAAAGCGGACTATGTACCAGGCAAGGACAATACCATCGCGGACGCCCTGAGCAGGCAAAGATCCCTCTCCCACGAGTGGGAACTGAGCGAAAGCGCACTGACTCACATCTTCTCTCAATGGGGAGTCCCAGGAATCGACCTGTTTGCCACCAAGGGGAACGCCAAATGCCCAAACTACGCAAGCTGGCATCCCCAACAGGGGTCACTGGGAAATGCTTTTTCCATTGGTTGGTTCAGCGGGTTTGCGTACGCTTTTCCTCCGTTTCCGATGATCCTGAGGCTCCTCAAGAAGATGAAGGCGGAGCCCTGTACCCTGATCCTGATTGCCCCGTACTGGCCGAGACAACACTGGTTCTCGGATCTGCTTCGACTCCATCAGGACACCGATTCGTCTGCGACAACACCCGAACCTCCTGACGATGTCCAACGGGCAGGTCCAACACCCGAACCTGCAATCGCTCAAGTTATCAGCCTGGCTCCTGAGCACAGAGTTCTGTAGCCTGAATATCCCGCAGGAATGCAGAGATGTATTGGCAAAAGCGAGAGCAGACAGTACCAACAAAACCTACTCTCTCAAATGGAAAAGATTCTGCATTTGGTGTTCAGAACAGGGCCTGCGACCACTGCACGTCACACCTGAGCAGATATTGCCATACCTCCTGCATTTGGCGCAGTCAGGACTGGCACATGCATCCATAAAGGTTCACCTGGCGGCTATCTCACGGTTCACCAGAACTTTCACAAGACCTTCTCTGTGGTCCAGTAGACTAGTCAAACAATTCCTAAAGGGACTTCTTCCCGAGGCCTCGGAAGGTCCCTCCGACATGGCATCTCAATCTAGTCCTCAACCAACTCATGAGGCATCCTTTTGAGCCCATTCATCGAGCATCCATCAAGTACATCTCATGGAAAACGGCGCTCTTGCTCGCTTTAACATCTGCCAGGAGAGTAAGCGAGCTACAAGCTGTCCATTCAGGAACCATTTATGCAGTTCAGACAGGACAGGGTGGTGCTGAGACCGAACCCTAAATTCATACCAAAAGTGCCTTCGGACTTTCATCTCAATGAACCGATAGTCCTTCGGTCTTTCTTTGCAAACCCTTCCACCGCAGCAGAAAGAGCACTACATTCTTTGGATCTCAAGAGATGTCTAAAGTTCTACCTAGATAAAACTAAGACTTTCAGAAAATCTTCACAACTGTTTGTGGCATACAGCAGACCGAGAATGGGTCTGCCTCTCACGAAACAAAGCATCTCGAGGTGGATCTCCTCAGCGATTTCATTCTGCCATGACAAGGCCGGGCGGCCTTTGAGCGACCATGTTACTGCACATTCCACCAGGGCGATGTCCACATCAGCAGCACTGTTCGCTGGAGTTCCGATCTTGGACATATGCAGAGCGGCGACCTGGAAGTCACCGCACACTTTCTCCAGACACTACTGCCTGGATATCGAACTTCAGAAGGATGCAGCAGTGGGCCAGGCGGTGCTTCGCCATCTCTTTCAGTGAGGTGAGCCTCCCTACATCCCACCATCCAGGTATGCACATTCTTTGTTCTTGTGATATTCTGCTTATGCTATCATTCCCATGTTATATGATATGTGTATTGTCTAACATGACTGCAGGGCAACTTTGCATCACAAATGTGCATATCTTATTGCTAACTACTCTGATTCAGGCATGTGAATCTATGAAAGACACCCCTAATACTGGATAAGAAATGCGCTACTTACCTGTAACAGCGGTTATCCAGTATTGGTGTCTTTCATAGATTCACATGCAACCCTCCCGCCTCCCCTGGAAGGACTCACATCCCTCTCTAACAATATTACGCCTACCTAGCTGGGTGCGTACGAAAATCTGAGGGACTGAGGCTCCTCCCAGGAAGGTTCTAGAGGGAGGTCGGAACCTATTGGCTGACTCTGAGAGTATGGTCCTTTTTGCATAAGGACAAGGAGAGGCTACTAAGGGAGGACCCTTAGGCCTATTTGCTCGATGTATGTCTATAGGACATTACTTTTTTATGTACCGGAGGCTCCCGTCTCGACGACGGGGAATGATTCAGGCATGTGAATCTATGAAAGACACCAATACTGGATAACTGCTGTTACAGGTAAGTAACGCATTTCATCTGGCTCGTTTGTGGAAATAAGGTCCCATACTTCAGATGTATGTTTGGGTAGTGACCTTATGTTGCAGAGGATGTTTTTCCTCCCAGTGAGATTAGGGGTGTTGGTGTTGTTTTTCCTGGCTTTGGGAGAGGGAGTATTGGCTGATACATGCCTCTCAGTGCAGTTTACCTGGAATTGTGTGGTAAACTGGGCTCTGCAGTGAATGGAGGCAAAAGGACCTGCCACTGGGTTATTCTCAACCTTAGGACAATCTGGTGTTAGTTTCACATGTAGATTCCGAAGTACCTGTGCAGGGTAGGTAATCCTGGTGGAAGGGGGATTTTGCAGATTGTGTATAGTAGCCCCCATGGCCCCTGGTCCCGCCCTGGCGCGGACGGGCGCAGACGGGCTGGTCTTAGGCTTGTCTTTGGGGCTGTCGAAGGCGCCCCTCTGCGCGCAACCGCTGCGCGCTTGGGCTGACGACTGGCTAAATAGTCCTTCTAAAGTGACTTAAACAGAGAACCAATCACATTGTACTATACTACTTTTAGCCAGTACACTGTTTGTAAACGTAACCAGGATTGGCAGAATATAGAGTGAGTAGTCACTGTTTCCATCAGTAAGTAATAGCGTGAACACAAAACGCCGCTTAAAATGTTGGTTTACTTTAAAAGCGTTTTTTGATTATTTTGTTTATCTCAGAATGTAGTTTGTTCATCATCTCAGCTAGTGGGATAATCATTTTGTTTTAGATAATGGTTTAGTTAATGGAACATTGCTGGCCTTACCTGCAAATTAGGTACACCCTTCTGGACCAGCTTTTTAGGGGAGGGATTTGACCTAATTTTATTGCAGGAAACTTGGTGCCCGGACCCCATTAATATCGAAGGGTATGCATCCTACTGTCTTAGAGCAACCAAATCTAGCTCGGGCAGGGCTAAGGGGGGCCTTTTGTTGCTTTTATCAACCAAGCTGTGTGACTGTACGGTCAAATACAGTACAACCGTGGGGACACACAGCCAAGTTATAAGGGTGGAGTGTAGGAAGAATATTGATTTAGTCATTGTAAATTTCTACAACAATATTTTTGATGCTACTAGAGGGGATATTTTACTGCCTCTAGAAAGGGAAATTATCAAGGCCCTTGGTATCTCGAAAAGAAAGGCCGAGGTGGTTTGGGCAGGTGATTTTAACTTGCAGCCCTGCCATTTGTCTAACGGGAACATCTGCGGCTTCGGCGCAGCAACGAGTAGTCATTGGGGAGGCCTGGGGGCGAGGGAGGATTCTCCCCACTTCCAACACAGCAGTTATGGTTCCACATTAAATAATATGCTAGTCACGCTAGACATGACCCTGTTAAACTGCAACACTAACAACCGGGCAATAACATGCCCTACATTTACAGGCAGAGATGCAGGATCATTTATAGATCACATTTTGCTGTCTAGCAGTGGAGACTATACTGATTTGTATGTAAACGAAGAAAGTCTCAGTGACCATAACAGCCTTCGTGTTACTCTTTTGGGGCATGGTACCTCATTAGTTTCAGGTGGAAAATGTACAACCGACATAGTGCCTATTAGACCAAAGGGCCTAAGGGTCAAATGGACTGGTTTAAATTCTAAAGTCAAGCAGAAGGAGGTTCTTACTCAATGCAAGAATCAAATTAGCTACTGTTTGGATGATGATTGTGATTCTGGCTGCTTAATAGATTACTTTGTATCTATGAATAGTATTATCGATGGTATTTTCACTAAGACCCCGTTAGCCAATAGAGGTCCAAAGCAGGGGTGGTTTGATAAGACCTGTATAGTCGCCCTCCGCGATCTAAAGAATGCTTTAGGCACCAAACCACGTGTCAAGACGGACATACAATACTTTAGGGCTAGATATAAAACAGCAATTAACAAAAGGAAAAGGGTATTACAGACTGAGGCGTGGGATAAGTTGAAGGAGGCTGCTGAGACTAAAAATAGCAAACTGTATTGGGAAACAATTAATAGCCCGTTTCTCAATAAAGAAAATGTTCCAGAACTAACCTCTTATGTGGCATGTAGCGATTGGGTTAGTCACTTTTCCAAAATATTCAATCCAGAAGGGTCAACTTCTGAGTCACCATCACCAGATATAACCTCATGGTTCCCCCTCTCGATGGGTATAACACTAGAAGAATGCCATGAAGCAATTTCTTTAAGTAAAGGAGGCAAGGCCCCTGGCCCCGATGGGGTCCCGCTGGATCTATACAAAGATGAAACGGCTTTATGGGCTCCCATCTTGGTGAGGATTTTTAATTGTGCGGCTGAAAGCGAATTTCCATCTACTTGGGGCCAATCGATTATTATTCCTTTACATAAGAAAGGTGATAAATCAGAGGCCTCTAATTATCGTCCAATTTCACTATTAGACGCCTCTGTAAAGGTGATGAGTAGGATTTTGCTGAAGAGGCTGGAAGACTGGGCAACTGATTTTAACATCTTAACTAGAGTCCAATATGGCTTTCGGAAAGGCCTGGGCACATTGGATCAATGTGTAAATCTGGACCTTTTAATCAATAAATATACTGTGGCTAAAAATGGCAACCTCTTTTTATGTTTTGCTGATTTGAGCAGCGCTTTTGATTTGGTTAACCATAACATTCTCTGGGAGGTTTTGCTTGATGCAGGGGCCCCAAGGGAAATAGTTCATTTTTTAGCTAGACTCTACGAAAAACTTTCATGTAAAGTCCGCTATGGCACCCTTGGTGAATGTACCCCGTTCTTTAAAGTGTCCCGGGGCATACGCCAGGGATGTGTTTTGGCTCCGCTTTTATTTTCTCTTTTTATTAACGGTGTCGACCGTTCCTTGGCCGACATCCCAGCAGATGCCCCCCTGATTGGTGGTAAACCTGTTCCGCTGTTACTTTATGCGGATGACGCTGTTCTTTTATCCCGAACACAGATGGGCCTCCAGCGCCTAATTGATAATTTTATGCAGTTTATTCAAGTTAGGCGGCTACGTGTGAACAAAACCAAGACGTATGTAATGTCATGTGGTCAGGCAGCTAAGCAGGTAAAGCATACTTTTTTTCTAGATAAGGAAAAGTTGACTTCTGTTAAGTCCTTTTGTTATCTGGGAATAACATACAACAGTGGGTCCTGGAATGCGGAATTTGATGCTGTTAGAATAAAAATGCTACGGTCTACTAGTAGTATTTTTCGTTTTGCTTCTAAACTTGGCTCACGAAGTATTTCAGATATGATGAACATATACAATGTATGTTGTGTGTCTCCTGCTCTGTATGGGGCAGGGGTGTGGGGACACTGCGAGGGTATTTCCTTGCAGAAGGAGGAAAATAAGTTTTTAAGGAGGTTGTTATGTGTTCCCCCTTCTGCCTCCATCCAGCTGATCCATGAAGAAGTCGGGATCGAGTACATTTCTGACTTAGCAGCAGTTCGGCCACTCTTATTGTGGCGTTCTATTTGGGCTAAGCCAGAGACTCGATTCACTCAGGATATTATCCTTGATTGTATAGGTTTGGACCACTCTTCACGTATATTGTGGTTAAGATACATTCACCGCTGGTATCTCCTTCTTTTTAACATTGATGTGTTCCGTGAGCCTGAAAATGTTGTTTCTATTTCAAAAAAAGAAATCAAGACAACGTTCCTAAACTTCCGTAAGGCTGAGCGAGATAAAACCGTTGGCAATCTTGTCACTGTGAAATTTTATAAAGATTTAAATCTAACTTCGGGACTCCAATCCTATCTTGTATATGTGACTCGTCCCTCTCATCAGTATGTTTTAACACGGGTCAGATTGGGCATTGTTCACCACTTGGTTGCTTTTCCAAACACAAAAACCAGTTCAGACATACCCTGTCCGTGTGACAGTATCTCCCGGCAGAGTAGTTGCCATTTCTTACTTTTTTGTAAATTCTTTCAGTTTCTCAGGTTAAAATACCTTAAGCCAATTTTTATCAAATATAACATTCGTACTACACAAACAGCATTGATATTTTTATCCTCATTAGAGAACGAGGAGATTTGTTTCTTTTTGGCTACTTTTATTTTAAAATGTACAGCTGCCAGGAAAAGTATTGTACTATAATAATGTTTTCACTTACCTGTCTGTACTTATGTTATACAGCTGCCAGGAATTGTTTTATGATGCTATTACCGTTAACACTCCTGTCTGTATATATATGCCTTCAATTTTAAAAAATGTATATCAATTTCTGTAATTAAGGTATTTTTTATATTTGTAGAGGTCCACAGTATTGTATGATTACTTAATAATTTTAATGTACAGCTCCCAGGAAAGGCCTATTGAGTAACTCCTACTGATCCCCAGTTTGTTTATGTAAGAATGTTTTGTATTTTATAATATGCCGACCCAAAGAGACATGATCACTTACTATTTGCTGCACTTTAGCCTTTTTTCGCCTCTCTAGGAGAGTTCATATGGTGATTTTTAATATTTTAATTATGTACTTTTGCTTGTATGATTTGTATGCACAAATCGAATAAAAGCTTTTGAACTTGAACTTGAACTTGGTTTAGTTAATGAAACAGTCATACAGTGGTTTCGGTCGAGATATGTTAAGAGTCATTCAATTGTAGATATGCGTTAAGCACATGCTGTATACGGTTGTGACTACCTAAGGGAATATTAGATAGTGAGATTAATTTCAGATAGGCATGAATGTTTTGATTTTCTTGATGTTACTTATGATGATGTTATATGAGTTGACAATATCATGTTATATAAGGCTAGCTCATGGTGTCCTTGTTTTCTCCGCATACAGACCCCTGAGGAAGGGTAGTTCCTTTACCAGAAATGCATTGGGTACATGTGGAATTTAAATAGTGACGTGGATTTGAAAAGCAATTGAAGATAAAAGTATACATATGAAATAAATATTAGAATACTTTTTCAAAGTGAACACGTCTGAAGAAATCATTTTTACAGAATGAATGTGAGATAGACCTGAAGTTCTCAAGTACAAGTGTGCACAACTCCGCTAACGTTCATCAGACATTACAGTTCAGTCTACAGCAAACAAAAGCCGGTATTGGGTAAAATGCGAACTAAATTACAAGCGTGTCATGGGTCAGAAGATGCCAAGCACCCTCTTTGTGCTCATGCGTTCCCTCACACGAGCTGCCCTAATGTTCTGTCTTCATCAACTCGTGCTATTTTGTAAAGGCGGCAAATATTCATTTTAATAAACAGCCCCCGCCAATCCGTTTTTGTGCGGGTTAGAGGACCTCGTGGTGTCTTTTGGCTGGAGAAAGATCGAAGGACCAGCAATAGAGCACCACCTTTCAACTGTGGAATCGAGCTTCCTTCCCATTCTGAGGTGTATGTTTCAAGGTCCGTTTCAGTCAATGTATCAGTGGCTTACAAGACTTAGGCGGTAACTGATGAACGAAATGAAAATCGGAGGCTAAAGGGAGCAGAGTTGAGATCTTTAGGATTTCAGACTAACCATCTTTATGTTTGCAGAACCTTTAACCCGGTTTTGACATACTAAATGTATGAGTTATGATACCTTGCTTTTATGTCTTTTTCCTTCGTGTAATTAACATACTGGGGATTCCTAAATCTTTAAGGTGATCAGGAGATCGGTTGTGAATAGCTATAAGAACAAATTATCCTACAATGAAGTACATGTTACTTCCTGTCATGCATGTGTCTTAGCTTGTTTCCTGGCGATTTACCCTTGTGGTCAAGTGGATATTTCTGGGACTACAATTGAAATATTGGAAAGAAAACAAGTGTTACAGGTGATTTTATGGTAAATATTCAGGGAAAAGTGGCAAAAGTCATTCAAATGGTTGCTTTTTGTATAAGTATAAAATTAAACCATTTTCATCGACAATAGTGGCCAAAATCACCACGAACACAGCTGGTCAAAATGGTGGCATGGTGCCATCTCATGGCATTGGGCGTCTAGTTTAGTGTCTGTTTTCCTCCGCTTTAATAATTTACTTTTGTAATCCACACAATTTAATTTTTCTAAGTCGTGGGCTTGGAAACGGTAAGTCATTGTAGTACGAACCCCATGCCTCTTTTTTCCCCTTGTCCTAATGAAAGTATATATTCATTTATTTTTTGGTTTATTTAAAGCGCTGTATAAAACTAATAGCCACTCCTAGCGTTCTGAAAAGGGAATGGGGTGGTTAACTGAGTTTTGCAAGCACATCATTATGGGACAAATAGAATCGAATGTTGTAGTTTTCCATCCATATGAGCACAAGCAAGAGGAAAATAGGCAGGCGGTCGTGCTGGCCCACATAGTTGAACAATAAACTCCTGCATTTTAGTACCGGGATGCTCGATTAATAGTGGCATAATACTATTTTGAATTTCTGAGAGAAATGCAGAATGATAAAGTAAATAAGCAATAACCAGGCAGAGTATTTTGATCAACACGATTGGCCTCTTGCATCTTAAATTACATATGAATTATTGGTTGTCGGAAGTGAAGAACGAATTATCCGTTTTTAAAGCATTTCTATACTTAGTCACCCACCATACGCCTCTAGCCACGCATTGCTAAATGTTCCTTTGTCCTGTATTCACTTCTACAATAGCATTCCATTCCTACAATTTTCTCTTGCATCAAAGTTGAACCAATAAGGACCTAAACATGTGGAATTACATAAATTACCAGCAGTGTCAAAATGCAACAAACCGAGGCCCTTTAGTCCAGCTCTGTACCACGAGTGCGCACGTAACGGTCATTCTACAAAACAATGAATCCTTCATTTCTGTATGACATTCATGTCCTTGTTGTCTGCTACAAATTGAGTGTTGGTAAAATAAACACCATGATTAATTGTGCTCAATGTTGTACGTGTGTTAGAGTTCTTACATTTTTTTTAAACGGTTGTTGCTAAAAAAAAAAAAAAGAGAGAAAAGGTAAGCTGTGGGCTGCATCTAATAGCAGTGCAGCGCCCTCAAGACTAGACCTGCTAGACAGGACTCTGACACCGCTGGAGGAGACGCAGATCCGACCTGCTGCTCATTGTAGCCTCTTCTGGTTAACTGGGAAGGACCTGCTGGTTCTCTGTGGCTTTCAAATGCACAAGAGATTGCCTCTGGGTGTTTAGCAACAACTGAAAGGACTCACTATGCCAAGAATGGGGTACGTTGAAGGCCTAGTGCACTTTTGACCAGTTGGTAACCAAAGCTGCAGCTTTTCCCACGGTGATCATAAAGGAGGAAACCGAGAAGGAGCAGTGGGCATCGAGGGTGTGTGGTGTCTCCCTGAAATAACACCAGGAGTCACCAATTAGTGCATGTTAAAGTCTCTAGTTTTAGTACAAGTGTGTGATTTCATTAGGATCTTTCTTGCAAAGATGGGCAACTGGTTTGGACATTAACATAATTGCGTCTGTTGGCTAGTTGAGCTTGCGCACCCCCACACTGTAATAGGCTGGGCCATAGGACACAACTGGCACACAACCATATCTCCCACGGGTGAGGTCCAGTAGCCACTACTTGTCCTGTGGCTGCCGGAGTGCGTAGGAATGCTACAGTGTTGAGAGAAAATGGCGTATTAAATACTTTTTGTTTCGTTTAATTTCTTCATAGATAACTGTATTAGTTAGGATATGTCAATGGTGCCCACCTACTATGCAAGCATTTACCAGGCCAGGATGAATCTGGTTTTATCTGGCTGGTGTAGTATCTAGATAACCAAGGGTTATATGCATTTATAGGTGATGGTAAAGATGAATTAGGGTATTTAACATGTCAACTTTCTTTTCAACTTTTTCCCCTTAACTTGGTGACCACAATACATGGTGGATCCTGTTTGGTTCCAGAGAGAGACTGAGAAATGTCTGGTGCTAAAAAGATGAGACGACTCCTTGACTGATTAGACCAACTGAGCAAAAGTGGAAATGGGATACTGGTTGCAGGCTCACAACTGAGGCAGTTAGTGATTAAACCATAATCGGACTCTGTTGAAGCCCTGTGCTTGGAATGGGTACAATTTATTAATTGAAGGGCCAATCTTTTGCCTAAAGACTTGGTAATTCTGACTGCAGAAGTGTATATAATAGCTGCTGAAAGTTAAAAGCTCCAAATTGTATCTTGTGATTGAGCTGGCAGCCTGCCGCAAGGAGTGCTATTGTATATTGCAACTTTACATATTGGCACTATCTTGATTTTCTCTGTAGTGTGTTCTGGGTATGTGAAAGAATTTGACTTTTGAAATTGGGTCGTTCAGCTAGGAACAAAGCAATAGGACTGGTTTGATTGTGTTAGTTGTTTTAATTAAAGCCATGATTAGGAAGAATGACTGGAGGCAATCATGTTGTTCCCCTTTAGCTTGAACTCGGACAGTTACAATACAAATTGTTGTTAAAGCATTAACCAAGAAATGTTACATTAATAGAACACAACATTTTGAGGTGCCTGGATTAATGGTTGCCTTTGTAGGTCAACCCATAAACTATGCAGACTAGCGATTTGCCTCAAGTTTATTCACCCGAGCAGCTTCTTGGAAGGCCTAGTTAATATGTTCCAAGTGCAGTTTGTCTGCGCTGCTGAAATCCAAAGAAATCTACAGAATGTTGCCACCAGGAAATGGAGCATATAGCTAAATTTGACTGAAACTGCAGGGGAAACCTTACCTGGTTACTGTTCTGGTTGCAAATTCATAGCTCTTTCTCCATCTTGTGTGTAGTGATACATGTTCGCTCTCAGTAGGTGCAGACTTCTGTTTTGCTGCTCCTTAGTGCACCTAATCGGGTGACCACCTACGGGTGTCATTCAGTTTCTTAAAGAGAGAGGTGAAGTCAAGACACACGATTGCAACTATCAATTAGGTTAGAGCATTATTGCGTACACTGTCGACATTTTTTTGTGTTCATTGAAGGTAGGAGCCTAAGTTGGAGTTAACCGAATTTGAACCTGTCCTCCTTCCTAGGTAGGGGAAATTGGTGCCACTGATTTAAGTATTAAGCGGATGTTCAGCAGCAGAGCTGTTCTGTCTTCAGAGGGTTAATGAGTTATGTCCTTTTTTCATGTACACACCAACTACTGCTATTTGCAATTGGATGGTTTAATCATGTCCTTGGATTGTCCCAACGATTATTTGCAGAAACCAATGAGAAAACCAAACATGATTACTCCTCTTGAGCGCCATTGAATTGGCCTTGTGGGTGTACAGTTTTGCCATGATCCCTCTTCATCAGCTGCGTTGTCATTTAAGTTTTAGGCTGTGTATTCGGCATCTGTCTGGTGCTCTGCGTGTTCAAATCACCAGACAGATCACCTGGCCACACTGTGCCTGGGCATCCTTGTGATATTTTCTGTGGACGATCACATTGCCAAGCCAAGCCAGTCTGACTTTCGTACTTCTTATAAAAAAAGAAAGGTACTGCTGTAGTCTGCTTCAGGCTCCAACCAGGGCCCCTCCAAACGCGAGGTTGGTAACTATGCCTATTTTCCCACTATGGTTTCATAGACTAATTGTATACAGAACGTGATCATTTGTTTTTTCCCCTCTGTAGTAGGCTCCTTTTAATATTTGATTCAGAACTTTAATGCACGGCAGACCTTTTTGTTTTACTGCTACTTTTTTTTAGGTCGAGCTTACCAGACAGTGTAAGTTGTTTAGTAGCAAAAGACCTGTAGTCGACTTACCAAAAACTTAGACTGCTATTGTTTACTATTCCTTGTCACACATCAGCTTGCTTCATTTTTGATGACTTTTTTTGCCCTAGCTTGGTCTATCTTCTGTTTGTCCCTCTGCTGGAGCAAAGCATCTTTACAATCGCTCTTAATTTCAGGTTTTTGTCTTTTCACTACTCACTTTTAGGGAACTTTATTCTTTTTGGTTAAGCACTCCAAGAATTTAATGGGGTTTCCAGCTCTCTCCTCTTCCTGTGTGCTCACCTTAAATGCTCTCTTCCTTCCTCCATGTTTATCTCTCGTGTAATTCTCCCCGGCTCCCACTAGTGCTCCATGTATCTCACCTTTGCATGATTTCTCCCAGCTCCCAATGTTACAGTCCCTTTTGTATGCTTATGTCTCTTATGTGTTTTGCCCCCCTGCTGCTGTGCTGTTCTACTCTCCCAGCTCTCACACCCTGTGTTTATCGGTGGGTGCTTTCCCTCTCCCCTTGTCTTGTCCCTCATGCAGTGCCTCACCTTTTTCGATCCCACCTGCTGTGCCCATTTGCTCTGTCACCCTTCAGTCCTTTTTATTTTTTACTTTAAATATGGGCTTTTACGCTAAAAGTTTAATTTTTTTTTTTTACAGATCCATGTTGCATCTACCATCTTGTATTGGTAAATAAAAAATTAAATGGCTCCCACGGCATGATTTTGGCATGCATGCATATTCACACATTAAAGTGTTTTGAAATTACGTGACTGCTACCAGCAGTTGTCATTGCACCTTTTTTTATACCAGCACTAGCAAGGCCATTAGTTACTGTTTATGAATGCACTAAAAAGCAAGACCTAAAAATCCATATACGTTAATGACTGCCCTCCTCCCATCTGTGCTGCTGCCAGAGAAAAACACCATAAATTTAGTTATCGAAGACATGTTATTAGCACTACAATGGCATGTGTGTGTGCGCGCCCCTGAAATTCAAGCTCATACAGCTGGATAAACAAAATTATCTCAGTTGTGTGCAGGGCAAGCACTTTTTTTGGAAGCATAGGTCTGCCCAATCAAGATGTGTTCCTGACTCCCAACATGTGGGTGGAGCCAAAGCCCCACTCCTGTTGATTCTCACATTTGTCTGGCAACAGCTGCACTGTCAAGCCAGAACATAAAAATGTATGCATTGTTGCACATCACCAGGGGGAAGGGTAAAGCACAAAACTGTAGTTCATTACCAAAAGACGCTGGCAAAGCCAAAGTCCTAAAGGCTTTACTACTGCTTGTTAGGTCTCGCGTGGCGTACTGCGCACATGCGCAGTCGAGCTCTTGAGATTTTATGATTTTAGGAGTACTTCACTAGCGAGAGTTAAGCCCCGCCCCTCTTCTCCGTTGGCTGGCCTTCTAAACGTGGCCAGCCATTGGAGAAGAGGTCCTAGTTACGTTCTCCTTTCTCGCTAAGCCCCGTCCTTTTCAGACTGGGTTCCTTGCCTTACGTTTGTGGTAAAAGATTTATCTTCTTTATGGGTCCAGATGGCCCCATAAAGAAGATAAGGAACCTTTTACCCCAGCAGGAAGTCGGGGCACCCAGTCTGAAAGGGACGGGGCTTTGAAGAGTAATTTATTTTATTTCCTGCGCGTCTTCCCCGCCCTCTGCCCCAGCCTTGGACGGTCATTGGTCTGTTCCCCCATCTGTCCCGGGGCCTGGCTGAATGGAGGCGCAGCTGGAGAGTAGGCTCCTCGTTTGAGCTGCTGCCGGCGGACACAGGACCGAGCCTCCTCCAGAGGCCGAGCCTGGACTCACTCTGACCCGAGGGACGCTAGTCTTGGACGCTGGCTGCCACGGCGCGCTGTCGATGGACCGGAACAGAAGAGGTAAGGACCCCGTGCCTGTAGTTCACTGCTACCTCCTCGGAATCCCCGCCCGGAGCCTCCTAACGGACCCGGAGCATAGGGCTTGAGTCCTCCCCTCAACAGGCGCTGCCATTCTTCTTACTTCTAAGTTTAAAACTAGGAATAGTTTCGGCACACGAGTCGGGTGTAAATAGCACAGCAGCTTTCATGCTGTAACAATGGCCAACAATCCTGTTACTCTGGCAACTGTGAGCGGCTGCGACGTCACTTCCTCCGTGGAAGCTCTGCCAGGGCTCGCTTGCTGTCTCTACTGCTCCGCACGGGGCGGCTGTTTACGATCCCGAATGAAGTGAAGGCTGCGACGCAGGAGGGCTCGCGCGGAGGATGGCCGCTGCCACGGAGTGCCAGAGCGGCGCCTCCGGCCGCCACAAGAAGAGCTTGGGTTTGCTCAATACCAAGTTTGTCACCCTGTTGCAGGAAGCTAAGGACGGCGTGCTGGATCTTAAAGTGGTCAGTGCGACTTCCGTACTCACTGGAGATGCGTCCTGCATGTGCAGGGGTCTAAGAGCGCTGCATTACCCATTCGTATGTGTTTGATGGTGGGGTGCAGTCTTAAAGAGACAGACTTGTTTTCTACATGTGGCAAAGTTAGGAGAGATTCGCAGAGAATGAGACACCTGGAAATTGAGGGTCCTCGTCTCGAGTCTGATTGAACATGTTAGTCTTTCGTTGATCTGAACCTTTGCTCTCTTTGTGAGGTGCCCTTACTTCTCAAGTAGGGGGAATGTTTTTAGGTCTCGCGTTTGCGAGAGATTAAGCTATTGGCATTGTAAATGACAATGCCATTTATTTATCTGTTTTCAAAACCAATACATAAATAAAATATTTGTCGTTTACAATGCCATAGCCCTAACGTTTGCAAAGGCGAGACCGTTGCATTGTAAATGCTTGTTTTTAGATATTGTAAAGGAGCTGCATGAATGTTACCTCAATTACATTTTATCTCCGTATTTACTGTTATCGGAGAAACAAATCAAAGGGGAACAGCTAAGTAATTAGGCTGTTTCTCTAGGAGGAAGTGAGGCCCATTCTTCGCTTTTTATTGTAGTAAAGAAAGGTGTATGTGTTTGTATAAGGGTGCAGAATTTCACGAAGCAACCTACTAAAATAATTTGACAGGATTCGCTAATGAATAGCATTTAGCAAAGAGCACAGTGCCTTCAACCAACATTTCTAGCATGTACATGCACTCGGTGTACTAGATTAAAATATCTGATTTAAGTGTTAAATTGAGCAACCCTTTTTAGAATAATTCCGATAGTTTGACACTCGCTTCTCCGTACCGAGTTGGTTTTAAAAAAGTAATAGACTCAAAAATCAACAGGACCTTCGTACCTGGCTGGGAAATACAAAACATTCTTTTTTACACACAAGTCCAGCTTCCATCACTTATCACCCAATGTTCTTCTATGTATAGAACACTCTACAACATGTGCATTCACCACAGAGTGTTTAACTCAAGTAGTACAGCAAGGGCAATTGTATTAGATCTAGCAATTGCTATGATCATTGTATTGACTAGTATAACAGGAGAAAAACAAATGACTTCTTTCACCAAAGGATGCTGCTTCTTCAGAATCAAATTGTGTGTTGTTCACATAGGAGCGCATCAAATAGCCACCTCCAGTTGTGGCCATTTCCCCAGAACCTAAGTGAGACCATCCCCTTTTCTGGGTTTTGTGTTTTCATAGAATGCCTACGGCCATACAACCCTGAATGCGCCCGACCTCGTCCGTTGTGTGATTTCATAGAAAAATAATTTCATGGAATACCATTACAGAGAAACCATTTCATCCTAATTGTTTAATTGACATTTTCAGCTTGAATGGCCTTTACCTTTTCACAGAAAACAATAGGATGTCTTCTTTGTCGAAATGTTGCTATTGAATGCGTTATTTTTTCAAGCGTAAATGAAATGGTTGCAGGTCTCACTTTCACAAACAGTTTTGCCTGCTATAATTATTTGAGTGATTTACTTCAGGGGACATTATTGCATACTTACAAACTTTTACATTTTAAAACAATTACTTGGATGCTTTTAATTTATTTTCTGACCAATCACACATGTAAACCCCATCCATTGCTGACCCCTCACTACCCTAAACATCATGAATCCCTCACCCCAAAAACCACTCACCACACCTAAACTACAGTAATCCCTCTAGACTAAAAGCCCTTTCTACCCCAAAAATCCTCTATCCCTAGACCATAAAATCCCTCACTACCCCTATTTCACCCTGTCCTGAACCCTAGTAACTTCTTTGTACGCCTAATACCCACCCATTCAATACCCCCTTAAAGACCTCGGCAAACCCAAAATCTACCCATCCCTAACCTCTTTAAAAAAAAAAAAAAAAAAAAAAAGATAATACCCTGACCGCCATTAAACACCACTCACCCATGACTCAGAAGAACCACTCATCATCCTAAACTACTCCTCATTGAACCGTAAACACTTGTCTCTACATCTAAGCTCCACCCATCCCTAAATCCTTAAAACCCCTCACCACCCTAAACTCCACCCCCAGCCTGAATCCTAAAACCTCTTAACCACCCCAGGTGCTATCCATAATTGAACCTTAATCCTCACAGCCCTAAACTCCGCCCCTCAATGAACCCTGAAACGCTCAACACCCTTACCCTTCACCCATCTCTGAAATCTGAAAACACCTCAGACCTAAACGCCTCATCCGTGAACCTTAAAAAAACCCTCTCCACTCCCAAGCTCCTTCCATCTCTAAACCCTAAAAAACCCTTTCTATGCCTGAACTTCAATTATTCCTTATTCAAATACCTCTCATCGCCCTAAAAATTACCCATACCTGAATCCAAAAACCCTCATTGTCCTAAACTCATTCCAAGTTTAATTTAGGATTTTCCTTAAAACCATCTTTCCTTGTAAATGTTAGCGTACATTAAAAAAATTTTTTTTTTATTTCCTTGCCATGTTTTAGTACAAGATAATGTTTAGAAAAACTTGGATTAGATCAATTCGCAACTGTTTCTGATGGGCCTTTCTGATTCATGAAGCTCTCTCATAAAGGCACTCCTTAATTTATTCATCTATTGTAGATGGAAATCAGTAGATCAAAATTCAAAGTTTGAGAAAAATGTAAAGTATTGAATCGGAAGAAGGATACAAATTCAAAACCGATCCCCATCTCAGTCTATTAAACCAAACAATATTATCCACTCTGGATTTATTTATTTATTTAGCAATTTGTATAGCGCCTGGTGACCCGAGGGCATCCCCGCGCTGTTAATATTGAGTCCTGCTGAGGGGGAGAGAGGTGGAGGGTTTATTTAGGGAACAGAAGGGTTTTAAGTTTTTTCCTGAATGTCAGGTGGTTGGGTTCCAGTCTGAGGGAGCGTGGGAGAGAATTCCAACCGGTGGACGCTTTGACAGAGAATCGTCGGCCTCCAGTGCGTGTTCTTTTGAATTTAGGGATGTTGGCCAGGTGCTCGTTCTCCGACCGTAGGGCCCTTGGTGCAATGTAGGGGGTGACCAGACCCCTAAGGATCGCAGGTCCCGATCCGTTGATTAGTTTATGGGCCGTGCACATGGCCTTAAACTCCACCCTTTGGCGGACTGGCAGCCAGTGCAGCGCCTTGATGGCGGGTTTGGCGGATACTCTAGGAGGTACGCTCATGATTAGGCGGGCTGCAGCGTTCTGGGTTCTTTGCAGTCTTGCTAAGGTGGCTTCCGGTGCACCTAGGTAGACCAAGTTGCTGTAGTCTAGCCGTGACAATATGAGGCCCTGTACTATTAGTTTCCTGGACACGGGCGGTAGGAGGGGGAGAATTTTGCGAACAGTTCGCAGAAGCCCAAGACAGGTTCCGGCGGTTTTAGCCGCTTGGGTCTTCATTGAGAGAGCGGGTTCTAGCCAGACTCCGAGGGTCTTGATTTCGTGTTTCGGGGTGGGGATTTCCCCGAACACGTCTGGCCAGATTGCCGGGGGGATGGTCGCCCATTGTTTGCCCATGAGCATCACCTCGGTTTTGGAACCGTTGAGTTTTAATGACGATTCACACATCCACCCGTGAATTTCTGTGAGACAGTTTGGTAATTTGTCTGGGTGGTCGTCAAGTTGGGAGAGGGAGACGACCAATTGTGTGTCGTCAGCGTAGCTCACGATTTTTATCCCGTATGGCGTTACCACGTCTTCCAAGGGGGCCATGTACACATTAAAAAGTGTGGGGCTCAGGGAGGAGCCCTGAGGAACCCCGCTGGTGAGTGGAAGTGTGGCCGAGTGGAATTCGCCATCCCAAACCTGGAACGTGCGTTCAGTGAGAAAGGACTCTATCCATTTGAGTGCCATCCCGGTAAGCCCTGCTGCAGCCAGTCGGTGAAGAAGGACACGGTGATTGACCGTGTCAAAGGCGGCACTCAGATCCAGGAGGATCACTGCCACTGATCCCCCTGAGTCTAGAATGCGCCTTGCTTCCTCGATGACGGCAAGCAGGGCGGTGTCTGTGCCGTGTCCCGGACGGAACCCAGTTTGGGATTGCCGCAGGATGTTATTAGTCTCGAGAAATCTGGAGAGTTGACTGTTCACCGAGAAACTGGTGATCTTGCTAATCCCTGGAAGGAGTGATATGGGCCGGTAGTTTGCCATATCAGTAGGGTCGAGCTGAGGTTTTTTAAGAAGTGCCTTCACCACTGCCTTTTTCCAGCTGTGGGGGACTGATCCTTGAGCAAGTGAGCAGTTGATAAGCTCCGTGATTGTAGGGGTGATAGCGGGGGCCACGTTTTTGAGGAATCTCAGAGGTGCAGGGTCTAAAGGAGATCCACTTTTTATTTTATTCAATGTCGTTTCCACCTCGTTGGGCGTTATCGGCTTGAATGTCTCGAGTTGGGGACGTAATCCCGTCTCATCGGGGGGCTGAATAGTGTTTCTGCGGGAAGGGGAGCTGGGGGGAGGGAGGGATGTGAGGATGCAGGCAATTTTGTTGTTGAAGTATGAGGCTAGGTCATTACTTCTATCTACCTGAGGGGTGGTGGGCGAGGAAGCGATGGGAACTTTCAGAAGCTCCTTCACAATGAGATAAGATTCCCTAGAGGAATTGGATGATTCCTTTATCCGGGTGTCATAGTGAGAGGCTTTGGAGAGCTTGATTGCGGTTTTATAGGTTTTGACTGAGGAATGGTATGCCTCTTTGCTGGCGTTGTGCCAGTCTTTTCTCCAAAGCCGTTCAGCTCTTTTACAGTTTTTGCGGAGCTGGCGGAGTTCTGGGGTGTACCACGGAGCAGAGCCGATGTTGTTGGTCTTATCTTCGCGCATTCTGAGTGGGAGCACAGAGTCAAGGGAGTAAAAAAAAACATGTTCTCTAATTGATTTGCTAAATCCATGTCTTTTGAAAAGATGAATTTGTGACTTCTGGGTGAAGAAATGATCCTAGGTGAATGAGGACTAGAAATCCGGAATGAGGATCTGTAAGAAGATGGAGTATTATGTGGTGATGGTTAGCCTTTCCCATGCAATACTCTTACAATACACCAAAGATGGTCCTTTGGTTCACAATAATAAATCCTTAGCTCAGTCCTGGTACAGTGGCAAAGAGCAGTCGGGCTTTATTTACTAGAAGAACATGTGTTCATCATTTCAGAATTCCAACATGGACGATAAGTAATTGACACGACTCAAAAGATATCCAACACCAATTTATAAAATTGAAGCCGATTTTTTTAAATATAAATTTAGACACCAAAACGAATTCAATCAGATAGGTATAATTGAAGTTATGGATTTAGAAGCAAAATTAAATTGGTGTGAAACAGTACGGCAATACTTTCCCATTTGGTCAATGTGAAAAAGCACTAGTGACAATCGGACACTTGCAGGTAGAGTTGCATGGAATCAGAGAATCGTTAAGGTAATGTAGTTCCCGGGACCAAGCCACAATAGTCTGTTCGGTTTTACTTGGTTCGAGAAGCCCGGGCGCTGGGTTGTCCTGGATGTCCTTGGAGCTGAAGCTTGAGCCACGGGGGAGCTGGATTTACTCTTGCACCATGTTGGTGAGGAAACGGGTGCAAAAAGTCAACCGCAAAGCGACTGCTGACATTGGATGAAGGTTTTGCATGGTTACTTCAAGGTGCAGCGTCGAGTAAAGGGGCTGATTGCCGAACTAGCCACCAACAAGACGTGGCAGTGGGAAGGTCAGCAGAGTGTTATTTCGACTTCTTGAGGACCGGGGGAAAATTGTAGCCATCTGAAACTTTGTGGAGGTCAGGACTAAATTTCCCCCAATGCATTAAACCATCTGCTTTTGGGTGATCCCTATGAGGGCTCGATGGCGAGAGATTCTTTGGTTCCAGTATATTGTTTTTTCCTGCTGTATGCAGGGGACTAGGGCCACTAGTCCAGGGGAGTCTGGAGTTGCATTTGGCTCTCAAAGGAGTTCCTCTGTCTGGGGGAACAGACCTTTGGTCAGGAATGAGTCTCAGTCATGCATTTCCAGCAAGGTTGCCGCAGAGTATTATACCTTTGCTTTGTGCAGATCATGTTATTTCAGACACTGGTCTCTTCTTTGTCCTTTGTTGCAAGTCTTATTAGAAAGGAGGTTGTGGTGTTTGGGGTAACCCTTAAATCCTAGATTTAAGGGGGTGAGAGTGTGGGCACCAATGGGCTACTAGCCCCAGTGGCTAATACGCCCTTGAGGTGTCACCTTTTCTACCTTGAACCCTTTATTCTACCACTTTTTAAAATGACAGAAACCTTTTCTTAGCTGTACAGACCAGGTAGCCCGCTCTAGAGGCGTGGGCTAGTGTTATGGGGCTGTTCACCTGAAAATCTAATTTTCCTGCCTGCCCAGGTGCAAATGTGCCTGGAGGCAGGGGGAAGCTGTTGCCTCCTTTGGGAGGCAGCCTGGTTGCATGTTACAGGTGGTGAAGACTTTGAAGCTCCCTGCCTTGATGTTCCACTCAACTAGCCATCCTGTCAGCGAGGGACGTGTGACCTCCTTCTTGTCCAGGCCATTGTTTCGGACTCCTGGGAGACTTCACACGTCCTGGCAGTGGGTCAGATTCCTTTCTTGCAACTGTGGGCTGACAGCCAGAGCACAGGAAAGGCTGGGGCAACCAGGTGGGCAACCTCTAAGGTAGCCACCTGTGTGCATGCATCATTGTCCTCGACACAAGACGTATGTCTGGGGTGACCAGACACTTTGTTTGATCTCAAACATGACATGTTTCAGTGGTACCATAATGGAGATGGCAACCTCCAGTTTGTCTGGGTGCCAGCTCATGTTATCCTATGGACTGCTTATCACTCATAGTGTCCTTTAATGGAAAAGGCCACTATAGGGGACATGTAAGGTAGCACTGACATATCCTCACCTTTAATATAATGCACCCTGCCTCCTCGGCTCAGGAGGCCTTCCTAAGGTGTGACTGGCACATATTATAAATAGTGCATTGACTTTGCCACACAGGATGAGGCTCATAGATGTATCCCATGTCAGCCTTCACCGTGGAGCCCTTGGGAGCAAAACCGATGACGCTTGGTTCCCCTACCTCACCAAAACCTGGGGATTAGTGCCCAATTCCTGCCAGAAATCTTTATGGGAGATTTACCAACTCCAGTAACTCCACAGACTCACCCTTCTCTAGGGATGATGAAAATGAGAGCTCCTTTAATTTCAGAGGTCAGTCCTCCACAGCCAGTTGTTCCTAGTCATAAAGATAAAAGTGGCGCACCACCAGTACGAAGTATTTATAATGATAAAACCAGTCCAGGACTTGGAGCAACACCTTTGAGTTCGCGGAAGCAGCCCAGTTTTTCCTTCATGCATACTCCATTATCCGGCACAATACCATCTACACCTGGGACAGGCAGTAGCGAATTCAGCACAGCAACAATTGGACAAACTAGAAAGACAATGCTGCATCCTACTCAGCTTGATCCTTTTTAGGTCGAGCTGACGTAGCATTCATGCGAAAGCATGAATGCTGTCAGCAAGACAACTAATGCTATCCGTATTTAGGAAAGTGAACAGCAGAGTGCCACGCGCTTTCCCAGTGTCGGATTTCACCGCGGGAGCGAGCGCGCTTGCGCACAGTAACTCACAGCCCCTGTTCACACAGACACAGCCAGCCCCCACCCCTCTGCATGCACGCACACACACACACACACACACACACACAGGCGCGCGCATGCACACACACACCGGCATACAGGCACACAGCCCCCCCTCCCTCCCTCCCTCCCTCCTCCCTCCCTCCCTCCTCCCTCCTTACTTCACCGGAGTCGGACTCGGGCTCGCACCATCTGCCAAGGGTGCCCCGCAGAACACTCGAGCTCCTCTACAAAGAAGCGGAGCTTTCCCCACAGTCTCCCCGCTGGTCTTCACCCGGGCCCCCTCCTGGGACCCGGGACTTCACGCGGCACTTCTCGTCTCCAGGCCCGCGCTCGCCAAAACGAAACTGCAGAGTGGCGCGCATGCGCAGGCAGCCCCCGCCCTCTCATTCATCATCGGCTGCAGGGTGGCGCTCGTTCAAACGCAGGGCTGGCGTGCCTCACTGCTGCACTTTTACCGCTGCAGGCACCAGGGCGCCTGCTGAGTACTCGAGGGGCGAAGGGCTTCCGTCTGGAGGTGCCAGAGCAGCAGAAAGCGAAGGGAGAGGCTCGAACAAGTGAAGAGCCGGGCGGACTTTATCGGAGTGAAACTGTGAGGACGGCTGCGCCTGCTTCAGTGCGGACCTGTCGGCATGTCCGGCACCCCCACGGGTCCTTAAAGCACACCCACGGCAAGGGGCAGGCGTTGAGTGTCTGCGGAAACAGGTGTCTCGCAGCCTTGTTGACCTGGCTGTGTTGACAGAAACCGTAACGGCGACGTGCACTACAGTTTCTAGTAGTGCACGTCTGTTTCCTGTGCGGGAGCACCGAGCATCCTCGGCTGCACAGGGCACCTGTGGCGTCCCGGCAGTCTTCAAAAATTCACATGATTGTTTAGTGCTTGTAATGCGTAACAAGTGCCCGGGGTCCAGGTTCTATGCGCAGCGCACCGCAAATGAGAGAAGACAAATAAAACCAGCATAAAAGGTCAGAGGCATACAGTAGACAAGCATGGGGGTGAAATGAGCGGTAACCACAGCCAAGTGGGGTGAGGGGGTAGCGCAGAGTCCTCACAAAAGGACATAGGGCAGTCTTGGCAAATGCGCAGTGGAAGGGGAAAACTGATCCATCACTGGACTTATTATTTTTGAAAAATGTCCATTCCCTAAATCTCATTTGAGCCCAACCCATTCCATTTGGGTATATCGAGGGATTATTAGTAAACTGCTGTCCCTCTGTCTACCAGTGACAGCAATTCGCCCTGAACATCCTCCTGGAGTGGGAAAGGCATGTACAAACACTCCTCACGATTCAAGATCATTGAAAAGCACATGTATTCTTTCAGTCTCCGTGGGGTATTCCTTTTGCATCTTGGAGCGCTAGTTTTCGAAATGCCATTAAATGTTCTTAATTGGTGTCAAATTATGTCTCCTGGTTGCAATAAATATTTTCATTTGGCTAGTAACATTTCACAATTTTTGCTGGTTACTTTTACTTTAATGTCCAAAACAGCCCTATTGCAGCAGTTGGATTAAAAACAGTAATAATGGGTAAACTGAAATTTGTGCCAGGGATGTTGAAGTGAACACTGAATGTGCTATTTTCTATACTTGTGTTTTCATCCTGTTGTGGTTGCGTAATGTGTTTCTGCGTTGCACCTTGTTGGCAACTGCAATAATCTTATCAGGGTGGGGCCGGCTGCTCTTGAAGAAGCAGTGCAGACTTCCTGTTCTATCTGAGCACCGTGAAGTTTTCCACGCGGCTATTGGGATGTCAATGTCTGATTGGTGTCACCGTATACTTGTGTAGTTATGTTTTTGTAGAGCGCCCACACCACTATTATATGCCTCAAACCACTGAGGGTGGGGGTAGGGAACAGAAGAGGAAGGAAACAGCAGGATAAATCCGCAAGAGGCTGAGACTGTTCAGGATCCGTAGGCAAGCCAGGAATGCCTGTAAGGGTATGCAATGTCATTCATTACAGAATCTTCAAATTACAGCCGCTATTAATCAGAGCAGGCAACATATTCTGTCACCCAGTATTTCAAGCCTTCCTCCCAGCACTTTTTTGTTTTCCTCAGTGGGAGACCTTCAATGTTTACCTCGGGTTGCACCTCACTGATGAGGCCTAAGTAGGCCGAAACCGCTCTAGGGTAAAGAAGTGCATTTTTGTTCACTTTTTTCATAACACAAGTTCAATGGGAAGTCTTGATTGCATATGCGGAAAATCTTTACATGCCATTTTGATTTTGTTATTGAGCACACAAGTGGAACAACCGAGTCCTGACTGAAACTTACAAAGGGAACTAAACCACCTTTTAACCCTGTTTAGATTTACTCACAAGTTAATTCCTCCCTAACTTTCTTCCTCCTTGTTCGCTCCTTTCTTAGGTAACTGTCCTCTTAACTCTCATCGCATCCCACTGATCCCTTTAGGTCACTCACACAACCATCCGCGCCCACAAGAACCAATCCCTCTATCTATCGCCCTCCCTCTATCTATCTGTCACCCTCACTTTATCTATATATCGCACTCGCTCTTTCTATCTGTCGCATCACCACAGCATCATTCAGCACCACCACAGCATCACTCGGGGGCACCACAACATCACTCAGCGCCACCACAGCATCAATCTGTACAACCATTCAACAACAACTGGTTCAAATATGTTCTCTCAATGTTTCAAGCTTTATTACAAAATGTCACAAAAAGGTGTTAATATTTCACTTCTGTTCCTGGATTTTCGTCACAAAAAATACACTAAACAAAATCTTCACAAAAGTTATTTACCAACGTTTAAGCTATTGCCATTATAAATTACAATAACTTTTATTTACGTATTAATTATTTTTAAAAAGCCATTGTTATTTGTAATATCAATACATCTAAGTCACATAAATACAACACATATTGCATTACGAATGCTATCGGTGTCACATTTGCGAAAGTTAAAACTATTGGCATTGTGAATGACAAAGCTATTAATTTAGCTATTTTCAAAACCAACACATAAATACAAAATTTGTCATTTACAATACCAATAGCTCAAACTTTCCTAATGCGAGACCTATTGCATTGAAAATGCTTGTTATAGTCAAGGTGACGCGCTGACTTAAGACGACCAGCTAGATGACACATGGCTTCCTACATTCTGATACAGTTGGCACAGTATGGAAACATTTTAAAGCATGTGATGTCTAACAGGAAATTGCATGCACATTCAGTACCAGTCCAAATTGTAGGCCAGGAAAGCCTTGAGCAAAGATGGAATGGTGTTTGGTGAATCTATAATGGTTGTGGTCAAGTCTTGCATAGATAAGTGTAAAGGAAAGCTGTGACAGGTCTTACACGTGTTCCACATCCTTAGTCTACACACCACTAGTGAAAATAGTTGGCACGCCTGTACAACATGCTACAACTCCTAGAACAACTACAATGAAACCACTTTCTGCAGCGTATAAAGCATCAACCAGTGAATATCAGGTTGTTGCTGACCGACCGACACCAAGGAAAGGTGACCGCATTGTTTCTAAAGCCATGGAATACATGTTTGGATGGTAGTTCGAAGGTGGGAGAGCCTCACTGATATAAACCTATCAGTTTTTTGGTTAGTTATATAACCAACTGGCAGCACTATTTCTCGGTCTACTTGGGATGGCAGTTGGCGGTCTTTTAGGATGCTGTGCACATGGAGGGAGTTAATAGAAAATTTTGATTTGTCTAGGTCCCCGTAATTTTAAGATAATTACATGTCGGTCATCAGTCTGAAAGTAAAATGCTGGTTCTACTGCATCCGTTACACCTATTTAATAAGCAGCAATATATATTTTTGACTAAAAGGTTTGACATACCTAAGCAAAGGTACATTGTGCCAATTGTGACATGTTAGTGGGCTAAGGCACAAATAATTATGTTTATTAGATTTTGTATAGCATCGCCTTTTAACTTTTGAAAAACGTATTTGGTTGCTTTCCTTCTTCTAGAGGTACCTCATTAACACGTGCTCTTTTAAAATGACTATTGTCTATAATGAACATGGTCTTAATGTTTCTGTCACTGTCTTTTTTTCTCATTGTTACATATTTTAAAATTGTTATTGTAAATTCACAAATAAATGTGTTGCCTACAAAGTTCGAGAAGTTTGCACTGCTCCTGCACTGGCAGCCCCCCTGTCATCAACTTACTGGGGTCACTCGGGATGGCACAAGCAGTGCTTCAGGCCCTGGTTACTCTTTTAAAGCCCATGCACTGGGTACCACTAGTACCATATACTAGGAACTGATAAGGGAGGATTAAAGTCCTTGTGAATTGGGGTTACCAGTTCACTTATATCAGTTTTAGAGAAGGAGAGCACTGGCAATGGGGCCTGGGCAGCAGACTCCAGTGCACTTTCAGAGTCCTAATCATCAGCATTAGAGCAAAAAGTAGGGGGAGGGGATTGTGACCATATGACAAAGGCACTTAACTACAGAACCCCACTGTGGACCCATTTGGAATGTAAGCTTGATTGATGCAAGCATTTACATCGGTGTATTCTCCCTTTACTGCTGTTTCTAGCATTCTGGAGGCAAGCTCCAAGTCAGGTTTTAATTTACACCTGTTTAAAGTACTGAAATCATTCTTTTATTTGTTCGGCGATTACTGTTCTAGGCATGCAACTTTGAAGGTCTGTAAATGACAATGTTAATAACAAAACTCGGGTACATAACTTTATCAACTCAAGATTGATAAGTCAGAGTGGTGTCACCAGTGTTGGATCCTGTGACATTATGTTTATAAAAATATCTGCAGCATGTGTGAAACCCACTGCATTCACTATGTGACTTCTACAGCTTGGCTCATAATAGTATACACATTTTCATGTTTCCGGTCTGATCTAGAGACCACCATCACTGTTTTGCAAATCTCATTTTATTAAAAAATCATAAATGAAAAAACACACATATATATACAGAACTTGACATTGTTTGGGTGTCAGCCTTCTTCATTTATTGGTTTGTAAACCGGTTAAAAACCAGTGTGGTAAACCGGTATGGAAAGCAATACTTGCAACAGTACTTGCAGTTCCCCAGTTTTACTTGGAGCCAAGTATTTGAGTACGAGGTGATAAAATAGTTTTCATTAAGGTAGGCGGATGTTCTTTGCTGCTAGCTTCTGCCATAGGATATTATGTGGAACTGAGGCAAAGGCTGCGTTGAAATCCACGAAGAATAGACCTAGCAAGCATTGTGATTTAATCATTTTATCAGCCCCATTGCCAAAGCCAGAAGGTTTGCAGTGATCCCCTTCCCCTTTTAAATACTGTGTGGTGGTCGGGAGGAAAATACAATATTCTTTAGCCCACAAATTGAGTTCTCCATGTAGCCTCATTATACAGCAAGGAAGTTTGTCGATAATTTCCCGTGTATGAAGCTTTTCCTCCATTATACATCAGATGGATTATTGTGCCTCTACACGATTCTGGTATTTCTGCAGTAGAGCTGCAGTGATTGTATTGTTAGTAGGGTCTCCTGAAATTTCAGGTTGCATTTAAAGAGTTGTTATGGTAGGCCATTTGGCCATCTTGCCTTACCCTGTTGATTACTTCAACAATCTGTTGACTGGTAAAAACTCTGATTTCCATGGATGAGAGTGCACAAGTTTCTATACTTTATGATTTTAAATATTCCATATCAGCTACTGTTTTAACCACAGGGATTCCTGCACCCCACTTGCTCGTTGCAATGGATTTAGGGGTTGCCATTGTATTGTTACATTGTGCCTTGATGATCTAATCTTTCTGTTGGTGTGCAGCTATATTTGCATAGTTTACCGCAAGGTGGTGTTGGTTACTTTTATTTACAATCTCCAAGAACTTTTTTGCATTACTGAATTTACAGGCAAGGCGGAGAGTCGCCCAGTAGTTGTCATTGGGAGCATGTCTGATTGCCCATATTTTATTTTTGTAAGACTTCTGAATGGCTGCAATTTTTTTTACCTAAGACCGGCCCTGTTGTGATGCTGTTTTTAAGCTCTAAGCTGTTTATGCTGTTCCTTTTTAATGGCCCTTGATGATGAAGGAAGCCTGTGGCATAGTAGTTTGTTTTGTGTAAGAACATGTGTTCTGTGTGAGTGTGATGGAAACTCGTCAGTCAGGTTCTTGATTCCCACTTCCCAAGCCTTGCTCGAACTCTGATCATTTATGACCATTTTCTATAAGTCTGCATTGCTCCTCAAAGTCCTTTGCTGTAGCACCTTTCCGGTTTTATCTGTTTAGGTTGGTAGTTGGTGATACAGATCCAGAGTATAGACTTTCGCCAGAGCTGACTTTTATTGCTTAGCTGCAAAGTATGCAGATTATGATTGCTTCCTGAGTGAACGTCTAACTTGAAAGGCTCCAAGTATCTAAACGAGGAGAATCTCATTGTATTGCATTGTATGCCAAATCTATAAAGTACAACTTTCACCCTGCGGGTATCTTGGCGCTGCAGCACGTGACATCCACACCCACAGATAGAAAAAGGGAGTGGATTGGCAGTAAACGTTCTCCATCATCACGGGATCAAATTCTAGGGAACAGCCATGTTTTAACCTTTTTCTTAAACTGCAGGATGTGTAATCTATAGTGGAACAGGATTTAGTGGTGGTGTGAGTCTGTGATGTAGGCTGGTCTTCTCTTGCTGTTCTCATCGCTGTTCTGAGACCGACATGCAAGCCTATACCCAATATCTCCTTATCAGTGGGATCACGTCTGTTAGTCACAGGTATCATTTGATATGAGATGTTCAAATGGTCATCTTGGAGCAGTACCAGTTAATCCTGATAATTGTTGAAGAATAGATTTCATTTTAAAGAAGCCAGTTAAGATCGTGTGACCCGACATGCTTTTGGCTTAGTTTGGTTATTATACTTCAGTATAGGTATCATTTCACTTTTTAGATGAAGGCGTGAGTGGATGTAAATATTCATCAATATGAGTGGTGCCCTATGTTCACACATCCAGTTTGCAACCAGCATAGCCATGGTCCAGGATCAATGTAGTGCTATTTCTTCTATATTAAGACCCTTATCAAAGGAAGTGGTAAATAGCTAGGCCACCCTTAGGTCCGTCTTTTGTCGTCGTTCTTAATGCTTTGTATCTATATTCAAAATTCCTGATCAGGGGAGTTGATGTTATACTCCATGTCTCCTACAGCATTATCACATTAAATTGCGGCTAGTACTTGACCTCTTCTACATTATCAACCAAGTTCCTCAAACGTCTTATGTTCTTATGAGCATATCTGCAGACCAGTGGAGGGACTGAGCATATGCATAGCAGGTAGTCCGTTTCCTGATCTATTACCCAAGGCCATTGGCAGCCATAACCAGTCTGTCTCCATGTTGCTGTTTTGACTCGGCCTGTGTTTCCTCCCTAGTGTATCTTTCAGCTTATTGCTGTATTTTTTGGCTGGTTTTTGCTGCCTATTGCGTTTTTCAGAATTGAAAAAGACTCTTTTGAGCAACTGCTATTGTGACAGTCATAGATTCACTGTAGAGCTGTACTGGGTATGCTTCAGTTAAATATCTTGTTAGCTCTATGCCCCAGTTCCTGAAGTGATACTTTTCTTGCCATCTTTGTCCTGCCTGTTCAGCCGTTAAATAGTTAATTAAAGTGGGTTCCTTTGGTTGTGTACCTCTAGTCAGGAAAAACACAATGGATTGTATGTCTGCACTGGGTAAATGTGCCAGTGGCACATGGCTTTCCTAGTAGCTTCAGGAAGGATATTTCCCCTATTTAGTATATTGTGGGGACCTTTCAATACATATTCTGGGTGGGTAGATTAGGATCTTTTTTCCTGATTGGTCAGTAATGCCTGAGCTTTGTATTGAAGCAGCACCCAGGAATGGGACAATGAAGTGGAGCACAGTTGGAAACGCCGGCCACAATCATGGGTCATGCAATTGGTGGATTTTTGAGAGGTGTTGGTCATGCTCCCTGTGCCCATAGGGCAAAGGGTGCCTTATGTCCATCTGCAGAGTCCTCAGGCTCAACTTGTGCTGTTTGCTTAGCTTTCATTCTTTTGCGGGCACCTTTTGTGACCTTGGACTGCTTGGCTGCCCATCTTTATCCTTTTGGGTTCTCTTGTGGGCGGTATTCACCTTTTCTGAGGCTATATTGGTCAGAATAGTTGCACTTTGCTTGAAGAGGCTGAGGATTTTATAGGACTGACTGGTTCCTGCAGTGTTCTGAATTCTATGGCGTTGGGAGTCCTGCACTAGCAAGGTTAGCTGATTGGAAGATTTGCTTACGTATGAGTTTCGCCCTTCTGACTGGTTTCCCACCCCTTATTGGGTGACCCATTGGTCCTTGAGTTTCTTTACCATTTTCTGTGGGTTTCCAACATGGCCTGGTCCTAGCTCTTAATCCTGCTCTTAATCGGATTCAACAGAGCTGAAAAACACCACACCCAGAAAGCATTGTGAACACAGGAGGCGGACCCTTGAAGCTATCGGTAGAGGCAGTGGGAGGCAAGGAAGCACATGTCTAAACTGGACTAATCCAGGAGCAGAGAGCAGGGATCTGCAGGGGATTGGGGGGGCGGGGGGGGGGGGGGGGAGAGGCTATAATGGTTATGGGCATGTGGGCTTCTGAAGCGGGCACATGCTGCACCGACCTAATGCAGGCGGCTTCTGTGCGACGTGGGGTACCCACAGCCTATTGCGCTTACCGCCATGCTGCCACATTGCTATCTGGCCTGGTGCGTCTGGACTGGGGCTGGAAATACCCTCCTGCTTTCTCCTCTCCTTTCCCCTTCCTCCTAATTGTTTCCCTCTTCCTCTGGCGGGGGAGAACAGCTGGAGCCGAACTGTCGGACAGCCTGTCTACCTGCCCGCCTGCTAAGTCAGTAGCAGCGAGCCCTGCCCTGCTCCCTGTACGCTCGGGTTTCCTGGAGAACACAATCTCCTTGCGCTGATGCAGTAGCTTCACAACAATGCTAGCCGTTGCCGACGCTGGATACACGTGTCCTAAGACTGTGGTGCGGTTTTACTGCATGTCTGTTAGTTTTAAAATGGAATTAAAATAGAATGGGCCACATGCAAGCAATAGGGAATTAGGCACAGGGCAGTAGTGTAACAACCGTGATGACGATGGAAGAATGCTGATATGCAGTGACGTATCTGGGTGAAGCTTGCTCCCGGGGAGGCACTTAAACTAATCAGCAGAATTGGCATGCAAGCAGGTGTAGGTCCCTCAAGCTAGCACAAGCCTCCCTAGTCGAATGCTGGCCGCTTCCTACCTTTCTAGGGGCCTGCTGCCAAATGCACTCACCGCTGCTGTCACTGTCGGCAGCTCTGCAGCTTGTTAGTCTTCTGTAACAGCCACTACTGTCCATCTCAAAGTTGCCTCCTGGGTTTTTTCGGCCCTTGATCAAGTGACCGGCAAATGACAGATTGTATGTCATGGCGTATCAAGCTGCCTGGACAAACCGAGCAGGTCCTCACGCGCTGAGCATCCAGTGTCCCTGGGCCAGCAGCAAGCTCCACCCTCACATGTAGCCACGTAGTACCTCCTTGTGATTTATGATGCCCGCCTTGAACTCCTTGATCACATCTGTGTGGGCATATAAGGTTAAACACTAAATGCTATTTCACCTTCGTAGACTTCTAAAGTAAAATTCATGTATTGCTAATAGATGTGAAATATATGCCCTACTTTCAAGATGCCATCTTTGTTTATTTTGATTACAAGATGGAACTGATGCTATTTTGAAATATGTTGGAAAGTATGAGTGATATTGGACTGCATTTAAGAAGAGAAAAATATTGGTTAGTGGGGTGGATTACCTGGGTACCCACATTAGCAAAGAATGGTTGGGTCCTAATGGCAGTTTGAGAGCCATTTAAGAAGCTCCGTCCCCAAAGTACAAATATCAGTCTCAGTCTTTTATGGGTTGGTGTAGTATTAAGTTGTCTATCTAATTTTGCTAGAAAGACCATCAAGATGAGAGAGTTGTTGAAGACAAACCATTTCATGGTGTGAAAAGTATGATAAATAATTTTTGAAAATGCAGAATTAAATTGTTGCTGCTTAAACCTAGAAACTTTTTTGACCCCAACGTGATAGATCCCAACAATGTTTACAGTTGTGTAGTTTTAATGCAGTAGAGTTGACTGAGAGCAGTGACTGTAGCATGTGCGTCATGTTCATTGAGAGGAACATTGATTTGTTATTTTCCCATCTAGAAGGAATTGTTGGCAAACTGCTGGAGAGCAACCTACTTTAGGTAGTCTTTCTGGGCTACCGAAGTTCTGGTGAAGATACACCATTGAACCTGGATTTATTTATTTTGCTCCTAAGGTAGCAGGTACTTGGACATCAAGGATGTGGTAAGTGCGTATGCTAGAGTTTTCCTTTAGGCTTGAATATATGCTGAGATTAGTGAACTCTGAATCGGACTGCTTGTGTAATATGCCAGTAGAAACAAACAATGTCATGAATGAAGAGACTGAGTGCGTGGTAGCTGAAGTTACAAGGGGTTACCTCTGGTAGATTTTCTCAGGCTTAGTTGGAAAAGAGCATGATTAAACCAAAAAGAGAGTGTTGGACCCGGCCCGTTGGGCAGGTTCACCCCTAGACTTTTTGCTTTTTCCTAGCCTGTTTATGGAACCTGGTGTTGGTGATTTTAGGCCTCTGCGCACTTTTTCACTGTGGTACAGTGTAAAGTGCTTGAGCTCTCTGTATGTGTGGTGAGTGACCTGCCCTCCCATAGGAATGAATGGGGAATATGTATGCCCATGGTAGTTCCTGATGTGTGGGGAGTGCAGGGGCGATTTTGGTATGTATGAACTCGTGAGAGTGAATGCTGCAAAATGATGTATGCGGCATGACTGTGTCTAGTCTAGAAGTACTACTTTTGGAAGTTGGAATATTTGTGTAAGTTGGTGTTAGCGTGTGATTGGCTGGTGAGCCTGGCCCAGAGTGCCTGGGCCTGCTTGTGGATTGACTGTCTGGTTTGAGGATGACAGGGGCTAGAGAGCCCAGGAGGTTGTCTGAAGTCAGCCCATGGATGAAAGGCAGCATCTGCTGCCAGGGAAGTGGGAGGAGATGGCACCTGATAGTGAAGGGCTGTGCCTGCCTAACTACAAAGCTGGCTCCACCTCCCGCTGGGCGACTGACACCTCTGTCCCTGATACTGAAGGGGACTTCCCTCTAAACCAGTCTAGCTGGTTCTCACACTGCCTGCTTCAAATGACTTCAAAGGACTTCAAAGGCTTTTCAGTGTATAAGAAGGGGCTGTGTCCCCTTCCAAAGTGTTCTTGTTTCTAACTTGAATCTGCCAGGGGCATGCTGCTGCTGGGGCTCAGGGGAATCCCTGAGCCCTGCCCAGCTCCTGGACTCCTGATGGACTGCTAGGGGGACTCTGTCTGACTGTCCCCCTGCCTACTGCATTTCTTGAAGGACTTTTCTTGCTGGGGGCTATGCTGCTCCCTCTTTATGATTCCAGGACTGCCTGGAAGGACCTCATCGCTGGACTGTGGGTCTTACTTCGCTGGGGGACCTTTTTACATTGCTGTGTCCCCCTGAAACTGCTGTGGGCCAAGGAGATCGTGAAACTGCTGTGTGCAGTGGACATCAGGGACTGCTCGACTAAGCCTGGCTGTGGTGTCCCGGATAGCGCACTGGCTGCTCTCTGCTCTGATTGAGGGCGCCGCGCTGATTGCTGCCTGCTTTGCCCCGAGATCGGCGTGTTCATCGACACGTGCTCGTGGGGGCCGAGGGGTTCTGAAGCTCCCCCAGCGCAGCGCGGGTTAATGCCGCTTGCCCGCATAATCACCGCCGCGGGCCCGGGGCCCTGAAGCTGACCTCGAGGGTCGGCTTGCATCCACGAAGGGGCCGTGCAGTGGTTGGCTGTGGACGGAGGGCTCGGCAGAAGTGCCGCGACGGGATTGGCCCGTGCGCCGTGGCGTCATCCTGGTTGCCGCGCTGGGATTGGTCGAGGAGAGGAGCGTCATGGAAGGCCTGTCCCGGGAGCCGCACTGCCATTGGCTGACTCCCGGGTGCTGCTGGAGGCTCGACGTAGGGGCCGCGACCGGATTGGCCCGCAGCACTGAAGCCGCCGAGGAGTGTTGCCTGATGCCACCTCAGCGAGGAGCCGGAAGCAGAGTCAGCCGTTCGACCCCGTCCTCGCCGAGGGAATCTCCAAAGTGCCGGGTGATCACCGCCGGGCCCGGGAAGAGGAGTCGCCGCGTGGCCTGCTGCTGGGGCTCCCGTGTGTCGAGGGAGCCCCGGCAAGAGATAGAGAAGGCCAGTGCGAGGCTCCCCGAATGGAGGGAGAGCCTCGAGTGCGGAGAGCCCCCGCTCGCCAGCAACCGGTGAGTGGGGCAGAAGAGAGGAGGGGCGCCGGGACACATTGTCGGTGTCCGCGCCCCCCCCCATAGCGCGAGCTCGCGCTTCCTGTGTGTATGAAGCCGCAAGAGCTTCAAGGGCGGCCCCAGCTGGCAGTGGGTCGCCCCAACATGTGTGAGCCCAGAAAGGCTCAGAGGGGCATCGTGCTTGTTGCCTTAGAGTCCAGAGAGACTCCAACGATGGCCCAAGTTGCTTTTAGGGCCTGTTAGGCTCTAGGCCACGAATTGTCTCAAACTTAATTCAGATAAAACTGAAGTGGTCATCTTCGGTCACCTTTCTCCGGCCTGGTCACCAGAATGGTGGCCAACATCGTTTGGAACTCCTCCCAGCCCAGCTCTTAAAGTCAGAAATCTGGGTATCACCTTTGATGCAGGTCTAAATTTCATGGCACACGCTAACAAGACTGCGGCGACTGCTCATATGAAACTCAGAATGATCAGGAAATTACTACCATATCTACCGGACACTGCTGGGAGAACTCTGGTCAGCTCACTAGTCCTGTCCGCACTGGACTATTGTAATGCTCTATTCCTAAATGCACAATCCCGGGTGACTAACAAGATGCAGTCCATTCAAAATGCTGCCGCCCGGATGCTGGCGGGACTTCCCAAGTTTGCATCGGTCTCAAACACCATCAGGGAACTTCACTGGCTTCCGATACGTAGCCGTATAAAATTTAAATCATTGTGTATTCTTTACAAGGCACTCAATAACCAAGGCCCCTACTTCCTCAAACATAATCTTCATCACTATACCCCAACCCGTTCCCTTCGCTCCTCTCACCACAATCACCTAGTAGTGCCTCGTACCAGAACAGTCACTTGGGGTGACAGGCGCTTTCTGGTTGCCGCCCCCAAACTCTGGAACACCCTTCCTCTACACATTAGGACCAGCCCTTCCCTGTTCATATTTCGCAAACAACTCAAGACTTGGTTATTTGACCAATAGCTCCACTTTTTTGTTAGGTCTTCTAAAATACTGATCCATCCCTTACGCCAGCGCCGAGACGCCTACGGGTATTCGCCGCGCTTAATAAATGTTAAAATAATAATAGGGGCACTGTAGCGATTTCGAGCCCCCCAGAGAGGGGCTCCCACGACCCCCTATTTGCTGAAGAGCCTGTTAGGCTCAGGGGGGACATTTTGCTGAGGAGCCAGAGGGCTTCAGAGAGATATTTGTTTCAGAGCCTGTGTGGCTCAATGTGGCGCAGTTTGTGCTCAAGGGGCACCCCTTCATTTCAGAGCCCCTGCCAAAGTTTCTGTGATGTTCCCAGTTGCCCAGCAATTTGTGGGCAGCTGCCAGGTTTAGGCTTTTTGTACTTTTGGACTGGCGCTACATGGCAGCGCGCCCTGACATTGGACACAGGGCATCCTTGCCCCACCAGGCCAGTTGGCCTAGGGACTGCCACAGGTAGTGGCTTATGTAGGGTTGGCGCAATGTGATTTCTATGCTTTTTAATAGTTATTACTAATGTGAGTTTTTGCGCTATTGATTTATTATGCACCTCTGAATGTGTTATTGCATCATGTGTGTTTTCTTTCCCTTATTACTCCTCTGAATGTAGGTTTATTGCATCATGAGTAATGTATTCTTTCTTAGACCCCTAAATGCTGGGTGATACTTGGGTGGTTCTTCTTTCTTAGTACAGGTGGTCCTATTAAGGTCCTGGTTCCTGTTACCAGTGGTTACTGGTTGTTATCTTTGATTATTATTTTATATTTATCTAGAAGTGCTATATCTGAATATGACAGTGGCCCTTGTGGCCCTGTCTGGTGTACATAATCCCTGTGAATATTGCCCGTGCCAGTTGGCACAATGTATGTGTGACTTTATCTGATATGTTTTTACAATAAAAGTTATTTTTATAATAACCTTGTGTAGAGTCTCTTTTGTGGTGTGCCTAGTATGTTGTTGCTGTTGTGCGCTGGCGCAAATGCTTTACACATTGCCTCCGAGTTTAGCCTTACTGCTTGAGCCAAGCTACCAAGGGGGTGAGCAGAGGTTATCTTGGCGTGTGACTTCCTTGCCCTGACTAGAATGGTGGTTTCTGCCTGGCTTTGGCGTCAGCCTTAGCCTACCAGAAATAGCCAGTTCTAACAGAGAGTAATGGAGGTTATGAAAATGAGATAGCCCGGAAGATGTCAGCTGGATTTTGAAGTGGATTTCTGGTTGAAACCGGTGAATAAACGAAGAGTGCAGAGTTGTAGAGGATTGAGTAATTGGTAGTTCTGAGGAGTTTGAAAGAGTGTGTTGTTGCTAGCACTTGAGGACACTGAGGATGAATGTCTATAAAGAGACTTTATAAGCATTTTTGTGGAGTGACTGTACTGTACTGTGGAAGGGTTGGTTGGAAACCACACATCCTGTGTATTGTGTGATAATGGTCCGATAATAGTGATATATATATATATATATATATATATATATATATATATATATATATATATATATATATATATCACTATCAGCAAAGTCTTCAAACCTCCACATGCAGCGGCGAAAGAAGAGACAGACCCCACGTTCTCCAGGCAAGATGTTATTTATTCCTTGTGCCTCCCAAAATGTAACGTTTCGACTACTGACGTAGTCTTGTTCACACACCACATTACACAAAATGGAAAATTCTTTTATCTATGCAGTGTAGACCCACCCTTTCGGGCCCCACCTTCCAAACGTGAGTCACATGGTTCTACCAATGCCAGATACAAACAAATTAAAGAAACAGTGCACATTAACGCTATGTCTTTGTAACTTTGTTGCATCAGAAACAGAAACAATATTATATGCTTACTGGTTTGTCAATGTCAATCCAAATTGATTTCTGTAAACGTAAATACACTTAGAAAAACAATATTTGTAAGTGACAAAATTGCTGCATGAATGCGCGAATGTTGTTTTACGTATGTGTGTCTATATATATATATATATATATATATATATATGTATATATATATATGTATATATATCCTCGTTATTTTGTGGATAATCTGAACATACCTACATACCTTTTAAGGAGATAGCTTTGTACATATAGCAGGTGGTCACAAATATCGAGTGGTTGTCTTATAAAAGCATTCTCCTCTGTCTAAATTGCATCTATAAGATATGGCCAACTGTATCTTTCCCATAAATCTAAGCCAGGTTGGAATGTAATCAAGTGTGTGTAAATAATTAAGCTTTATCAGCTACAGCCTAGCCAATATTGATACATCTTGTGGGGCCATTAGTGCTTCTATCCAACCGGCCTCTTTCAACTGGCCTACATTTTTCTTCCTTCTGGCCTCCCGCTCGCTGCATGAGGAATTACATACAGGTGTTTTGTATATGTTAGAAATGGTGCCCTTTTTATGTTCCATTATTATTTGCCCTGTAAGGAAATTAATTCTGAGAGTCAGTATCTGTGATTTACCTCTTGTGCATGTCTGAGTTGTAAGAATCTGTAAAATTGCATTTTGTATAACTGGAATTCTTCCTGTAAGATGAAAAAAACTCTACAAAGAAGTTCCCTTTCCTATATTACCTTAGGTGGAAATGCCTGTGCTGTCTCAGGCCTTAAAGCAGTAAACATTACCTTCTGGCCAACCATTTCCTGTGCCATCAGTTCGTGCTTTTCATGATTTTATTTTTTAACTGAATTAATTTTACAGGGTTGCCATTGTGGATAATGTAGAACTTCTGGGGATTGTGTTACCACGCAACCCCCCCCCCCCCCCTCCCCTTACGAATGGATATCCCCCCATGGTCTGCCTGGCTAGGCGGAGTTCTCTGTCGTCTTTGATCTCCCACAGCCAGTTATTCACCAACACTAGTTTGGATACCTGATAGTAAAGTAGAATGTTCAACATTCCCATGCCTCTGTCCTACACAGATTGTGTACATTTATCAAATGTAACAAGTTTCAGTTAACCCCTCACTCGCCCAGTACTCTCTGCCCATGACCAACCACAGAAATGATCACTTTCCCCCTTTTAGTTGGCAAATAATTGTTTTGTTGTATATGGGACATTTTGTAGTGTGTATGGGAGTCTGGACAGTGCATTCATTGTATATAGTGGTACTCAGCCAATAATGGTTAAGGGCAATTTACTCCATCCTCTAAAGCAGGCTTCTCCAACGAGTGTCTCATGAGCTTGCTGGTAGCTCTCTACCTACCTGCAAGTAGTTATCCTGTGTGCCGCCCAGCCTACTAACTTAGACACTTTTGGTTGCTTGAATTAGTCTGTGTTGACCAAAATGTAAAAGTGTGTATTCATGACAAAATTGTGAGCTTTTTGAAATCTCATAATTTTAAAAATACATTTAAAGCAAATATTGGAGTGATAAATCAGGTGGCACTGCACTGGGGAGATGTATTACTTATATTAATACCTTGTTGCCAGGTGCATGGCTGTTAGGTCTTAATCATTTAGAGACCTTCCAATTGATAAAGGATTATTTACATGACTTCGGCAACTCTGCCTGATGCACTGAGGGAGTTCACTGTTCATCTTGCTTATGGTCACCACTAATGTAATCTTGTGTGATAAGGTCACTATTACAACACTAATAATATTGGTAGCTTGGGATGACTTTCATACTGAAAAGGTTGGAGACCACTTTTCTAAAATCCCTGTGTAAGATCTCATACTGAGGCTGTACATCCAGCCCTTTTCTCTACTCCAGGTGATGCATACTCAGAAGTATTTAAAACGATCTACTTGAACCTGTAGTTTGTGGCGCGTATACGAAAAGTATGACCATCCGTATGTAAGCTTATGTGACCCGCTGTGCTGCCTACCCATTGAATTTCCAACCCCTATGCATCATATTGTATCCAATTGGCCAGTAGGCTCTATTGTTTAACTGAAAAGGAGAGGGGAGAGTGGACAACCCTGCCTAGTACCTCAAATTATATGAAAGAAGTCCGGCAAGACTCCCTTCAGTCACACTGTAGCTTGAGGGCAGTGCTAACTATGACCGGAAGCACAGGCCATAATGTATTTTCCACAGTGCATGGGGAACTTCTAATTAAAGGAATCAAAATCCAATAGCCTGCAGGGCTGGTCGCTCCACACACCGCGCAGCTCCCTCACTGAGTGCCGGGACCCCCGACCCCTCCGCTGCGCCTCGCACAGGCGTGTGCCTGGACCGTCACTCTACCGGCTCACTTCCTGCATTGTGCCCCTGCTCGGCGTAGCGATCCTTTCGCCTGTGTACAGCGTTTGCTTGGTTATTCTGTGTTCTGTACTGTGTTGACTTGTATTTTCCCCTAATTGTGCCTCCTGTGCCGTCCTCGTGTCCTCCCGCCGCTTGTCCCCCTCCCCGCCGCTGCTCCCCTGCGGCCCGCCCAGCTTCGCTCTTAATTCCCGCCCATTGGTCCACCCCGCTCCCGCCTCCCAGCTGCTCCGCCCTCGCTCCGCCCCCCCACTACGCCATTTATGGCGGAGTCCACGTGCATGCGCAGCGGGCACGTGGACCGCGCCCAGTGCCAGGACCCCTGGCTCCCGCAGACCCCAGCCCACCCACCGGACCTACGACACCACTGAACTCTACGCACTCAACGCCGGCCGACTCCGGGCTGCTACCGAGCCACCCCGAGACGCACCCACGGACCCTTCTGCTGCCACTCCTGCAAGTTCACCTGCATCCGGACCTGCACTACTCAAGCACCAACCAAGACGAGCAACAGCAGCAGCCACCTGAAATGCATCCTGCTCAACACCCGCTCTGTCCACAGACACGCCGTCGAGCTCTGGAACCCGCTCGACACAACTTCACCAGACGTCGCCTTCCTCGGAAACCTGGATGAACGCCTCTTCAGCACCCGACATCGCCATCCCAGACGGCTACAAGATCATCCAAATGGACCGCATCAACCAGACCGGAGGAGGCATCGCCATCATCCACAAGAACACCATCCGCATCACGACCAGCACCGACGACACCTCCGCACCCGCCGAGCACCTGCACTTCCAGGTCCACATCAACCCCAAGACCACCCTCAGAGGCACCCTCATCTACAGACCCCCGGGACCACGCACACAATTCAGCGAAGACATCGCCGACTTCATCAGCCCGCATGCCCTCCCCTCCGCTGACTACATCCTCCTCGGGGACCTCAACTTCCACCTGGAGAACAACAACGACCGCAACACCACCACCCTGCTGGACAACCTCGCAAACCTCGGACTCAAGCAGCTGGTGACCACCGCCACCCACTACGCCGGACACACACTCGACCCAGTCTTCTCATCCAGCAAGGACCTCACCTTCAGCCACGCCACCGGACTCCACTGGACGGACCACAGCTGCGTCCACTTCAGCTTCAGAAGGACCACGAGCCACCACCACCAGCAACAGGTTGCACGCAGAAGCTGGAACAAGATCACAGCCGACCATCTCGCAACTTCCCTGAGCAAGAACCCACCCACCAGCGCAACAAACCCCAGCCAAGCGGCCACCAACCTCACTAAGTGGATCAGCGACTGCGCAGACGACCTCGCCCCCCCTGAGGACCCCGCCTAGCAGACCTGGCAGCAAGAAAGCCCCATGGTTCACCGACTAACTCAAGAGCTCCAAGAAGAACTGCCGAGCCCTCGAGAGAACCTGGCGCAGAGACCCAACACCGGACAACATGACTGCCCTCAAGCTCGCCACCCGAAAACACCACCAACTTATCCACGCCACCAAGACAACTGCATTCAAGGAACGACTGGACAACAACGCACACAACAGCAAGGAACTCTTCAGCATCGTTAAAGAGCTCTACAACCCCAATGCCGGAAACAACATCACCCCTTCGCAAGACCTCTGCAACTCCCTCGCCTCCTACTTCCACAACAAGATCGCGGACATACACAACAGCTTCAGCACTCAACCGACGCACGCCACGACCGAACCACCGCCCCCCACCACCACCCTCCGCGCCTGGACCCCGATCAGCACTGAAGACACCGTCCGCACGATGAACTCCATCCACTCCGGATCTCCGACCGACCCTTGCCCGCACCACGTCTTCAACAAGGCCGACGCTGTCATCGCACCCCACCTGCGGAACATCATCAACACCTCCTTCGACACCGCTACCTTCCCGGAGAGCTGGAAGCACGCCAAACTCAGCGCTCTACTAAAGAAGCCATCAGCCGACCCCACCGACCTCAAGAACTACCGCCCCATCTCGCTGCTCCCTTTCCCTGCAAAAGTCATCGAGAAGACCGTCAACAAGCAGCTGAGCGCCTTCCTCGAGACGAACGGATCCCTCGACCTCTCGCAGTCTGGCTTCCGGGCCAACCACAGCACGAGACCGCCCTGATCGCAGCCACCGATGACATCCGAGCCCTGCTTGACAATGGAGAAACGATTTACAAAAGGGGGTGGTGATGAACAGAGTGTCTGAATTGAGCAGACCACTCTTACCCAGTCCAAAGATCAGGGCTTGATCCATCACCGTTATTTATCTCACTGCCCCATCCCAGCTCAGAACCTGGCTATATGCAAATCAGTCTGTCCCTGGCCCAGTGCATCATGGGAGCAGGGCAGACTAAACTACCAAGCCAATTCTTTACCAGAAAGGAGACAAGCTAGATCAGATGTGAGTCCCTTGCTCATTGCACCATCAGGATTCAAGCAAGCCGGGCCGAAGAGGCTGAAATGCCAGAAACCGGTCCCCGGTAGCTTGTTTCCTTCCCAGTGTAAGAATTGGCTTTTGTAGTTTGGTTTGCCCTGTTCCCATCATGCACTGGGACAGGAACAGACTAATTTGCATACAGCCAGGTTCTGAAACTGGGATGGTGCAGTGAGCTAAAAAACGGTGTTGGATCTAGCCCTGATCTCTTGACTGGGTGAGAGTATTCTGTTTAATTCAGAGACTTTGTCCCTCACCACCCCTTGTTGTAAATATTTTTGTCCACCCTAAGCGTGGAAGGGTATACTCAGATGTGAGTCCCTTGCTCATTGCACCATCAGGATTCAAGCAAGCCGGGCCGAAGAGGCTGAAATGCCAGAAACCGGTCCCCGGTAGCTTGTTTCCTTCCCAGTGTAAGAATTGGCTTTTGTAGTTTGGTTTGCCCTGTTCCCATCATGCACTGGGACAGGAACAGACTAATTTGCATACAGCCAGGTTCTGAAACTGGGATGGTGCAGTGAGCTAAAAAACGGTGTTGGATCTAGCCCTGATCTCTTGACTGGGTGAGAGTATTCTGTTTAATTCAGAGACTTTGTCCCTCACCACCCCTTGTTGTAAATATTTTTGTCCACCCTAAGCGTGGAAGGGTATACTCAGATGTGAGTCCCTTGCTCATTGCACCATCAGGATTCAAGCAAGCCGGGCCGAAGAGGCTGAAATGCCAGTAACCGGTCCCCGGTAGCTTGTTTCCTTCCCAGTGTAAGAATTGGCTTTTGTAGTTTGGTTTGCCCTGTTCCCATCATGCACTGGGACAGGAACAGACTAATTTGCATACAGCCAGGTTCTGAAACTGGGATGGTGCAGTGAGCTAAAAAACGGTGTTGGATCTAGCCCTGATCTCTTGACTGGGTGAGAGTATTCTGTTTAATTCAGAGACTTTGTCCCTCACCACCCCTTGTTGTAAATATTTTTGTCCACCCTAAGCGTGGAAGGGTATACTCAGATGTGAGTCCCTTGCTCATTGCACCATCAGGATTCAAGCAAGCCGGGCCGAAGAGGCTGAAATGCCAGAAACCGGTCCCCGGTAGCTTGTTTCCTTCCCAGTGTAAGAATTGGCTTTTGTAGTTTGGTTTGCCCTGTTCCCATCATGCACTGGGACAGGAACAGACTAATTTGCATACAGCCAGGTTCTGAAACTGGGATGGTGCAGTGAGCTAAAAAACGGTGTTGGATCTAGCCCTGATCTCTTGACTGGGTGAGAGTATTCTGTTTAATTCAGAGACTTTGTCCCTCACCACCCCTTGTTGTAAATATTTTTGTCCACCCTAAGCGTGGAAGGGTATACTCAGATGTGAGTCCCTTGCTCATTGCACCATCAGGATTCAAGCAAGCCGGGCCGAAGAGGCTGAAATGCCAGAAACCGGTCCCCGGTAGCTTGTTTCCTTCCCAGTGTAAGAATTGGCTTTTGTAGTTTGGTTTGCCCTGTTCCCATCATGCACTGGGACAGGAACAGACTAATTTGCATACAGCCAGGTTCTGAAACTGGGATGGTGCAGTGAGCTAAAAAACGGTGTTGGATCTAGCCCTGATCTCTTGACTGGGTGAGAGTATTCTGTTTAATTCAGAGACTTTGTCCCTCACCACCCCTTGTTGTAAATATTTTTGACAATGGAGAAACAGCAGCCCTCATCCTCATCCTTGCGGCCATCGCCCGCCAACACAACCTCAACATCATCTCTTACGCGGACGACACTCAACTGATCCTCTCTCTCACCAAGGACCCCAGCACAGCCAAAACTAACCTACACGAAGGAATGAAAGAAGTCGCCGAATGGATGAAACAAAGCCGTCTGAAACTGAACTCAGACAAAACAGAAGTCCTCATCTTAGGCACATCCCCCTCTGCATGGGACGACTCCTGGTGGCCAGAAGCCCTTGGAAAAGCACCCATCCCGACAAACCACGCACGGAACCTTGGCGTGATCCTGGACTCTTCACTCTCAATGAACAGACAAGTCAACGCCGTATCCTCCTCCTGCTTTAACATTCTTCGCATGCTCAGAAAAACATTTCGCTGGATCCCCTCCGAAACAAGGAAAACAGTCACCCACGCTCTAGTCACGAGCCGACTGGACTACGGAAACACTCTCTACGCAGGCTCCACCGCTAAACTCCAGAAGAAGCTACAACGAATCCAAAACGCCTCAGCCAGGCTCATATTAGACATCCCACGCAACGAACACATATCTGGTCACCTTAAAGACCTCCACTGGCTACCCGTCAATAAGAGGATCACGTTCAGACTGCTTACCCACGCACACAAATCACTCTACGATATCGGACCAGATTGCCTCAACTCTCGACTGTCCTTCTACACCCCCTCCCGCCAACTTCGCTCTTCCAGCCAAGCCTTCGCCACTGTACCTCGCATCAACAAGACCACCATGGGAGGCAGATCCTTTTCATACCTGGCGGCCAAAACATGGAACTCACTCCCCGCCTACCTTCGCCTCACCCAGAATCACCTAGCGTTCAGAAAACAGCTTAAAACGTGGATATTTGACAAATAATCCCCCTCCCCTTCCTAAGCGCCTTGAAACCCTCTGGGTATGTAGTGCGCTATACAAATTTTATGACTTGACTTGACTTGACTTAGACCTCTCCGCGGCCTTCGACACTGTCTGCCACCGTACACTAGTGCAGCGCCTCAGCAACGTCGGAATCCAGGAGAAGGCACTGGAGTGGATCATCTCCTTCCTTGCCGGAAGGACACAGAGTCCGCCTCCCCCCGTTCAGATCTGAAGCCACCGAAGTAATCTGCGGCGTTCCTCAAGGCTCCTCGCTCAGTCCAACCCTCTTCAACGTCTACATGAGCCCCCTCGCAGACATCGCACGCCAACACAACCTCAACATCATCTCGTACGCCGACGACACCCAGCTGATCCTCTCCCTCACCAACGACCCCGCCAGAGCCAACCTTCACGTAGGGATGAAAGAGGTAGCCGAATGGATGAAGAACAGCCGCCTGAAATTGAACTCAGACAAGACGGAAGTCCTCATCCTGGGATCCTCACCCTCCGCCTGGGACGACTCCTAGTGGCCCCCCGCCTTAGGCAGCGCACCCAAACCAACAGACCACGCACGCAACCTGGGCTTCATCCTGGACTCCTCCCTCTCCATGACCAGACAAGTAAACGCCGTCTCCTCGTCGTGCTTCAACATCCTGCGCATGCTATGTAAGATCTTCCGGTGGATCCCCTCCGAGACCAGGAAGACGGTCACCCAGGCCCTCGTCACCAGCCGTCTGGACTACGGCAACTCCCTCTACGCCGGAACCATCGCCAAACTCCAGAAGAGACTCCAGCGAATCCAGAACGCCTCAGCACGACTCATCCTGGACATCCCCCGTTGCAGCCACATCTCCGGACACCTGAGAGACCTGCACTGGCTCCCGGTCAACAAGAGAATCACCTTCCGTCTCCTCACCCACGCACACAAAGCCCTACACAGCCAAGGCCCAGGATACCTCAACAGCCGCCTCAACTTCTACGCTCCCAAACGCCAACTTCGATCGACCGGCCACGCCCTCGCCGCCGTCTCCCGCATCCGAAGAGCCACCACAGGGGGACGGTCCTTCTCCTACCTCGCCGCCAAGACAAGGAACTCCCGACCCACCTCCGCCTGACCCAGGACCACTTCGCCTTCAGGAAGCAACTCAAGACCTGGCGGTTGGAGCAGTAGCGGACCCCCCTCCCCTAGCGCCTTGAGACCCTCCTGGTGAGTAGTGCGCTATATAAATGCTTTGATTGATTGATAGCATCACTGTTTTCTGTCTGCCAGTTTTCCTGCCCTTGACACTGCCAAACTTGACCCTTTTAATGCAATGCTGTGTATTTCTACCCGAGACACAGCACTTTGGTCTGATTGAGTTGGTGACAGAACGAAATTGGATAGTCTTGTGGCTAATACTTTGGCAAAGATTTTAACCTCTAGGTTTCGAAGTGAAATAGGTCAGTATGAGCAGCATTCATTTGTCGCTCTGCATATCTTATGTAATATCGCAACTAAAGCGGTTTCCAGATTGGTGAAGACACCCTCCAGTATAGACTCTAGAAACTCATTAAGGAGATGACGGGTTAAGTGTTTTATAGTGTCTGTAAAATTTGACTGGAAAACTGTTTGCCGAAAGCTTTCCCCAACTGCAAGCTACTCCTCGAATCCTCCTACTCCTCTGCAGTTAGTGTTGCTCTAGATTCTCATGTCTATCCATTGTTCGTTTATCTACGGGGAGATCCTTCATCAGTGGCAGATTGATTCCTTTAATCAGAAAGGGGTGGTTGAAAGGGGGTTGTATGATAATTTGCCCGTCTGGAGAGCAACTCACTGGTGACCAGCAAGTAGAACAGTGTTCCTGTTTTATCCCCTGTCTTGTATCAAATCCTTTTTGTGGCCAACCAAGTGAGTTTGCCGAGTCTAGGGCTATTAGTGGTGGTGTTACCTTCCCCAATTGCTTGGCTGCTACATTGTCAGCACAGGCCGCGTACTATTGCATTAACTGCCACAGTTGGTATTACAGTGGGTTAATCTATAACTCCATATGGTTCTCTTTGAGTCTTGTATGAGAAATCGTTTTCCCCCTGCCTTGAGGGCCTTCCAAAGAGTGTGTGTTGACTTGAAGGAGGCGAAATTCGCTTGAAAGAATGTTGTTTTTTCCGTTTAGATTTCTTTTTAAAATAATCCTCTACTAACAGCAAAGTATTTTATCTACACTACCCTCGCCTTCTTTATGCGCAAGGGTTATCTCCACAGAGGGGTGAACCGATGGACCCAGGGGCAAATACATGCTCCATGCACCCAAGCTAGTTCAGTGGCTGACATGAAAATGTGATCCAACCTGGTGAACGAATGGTACTGGGCAGAGTAGTACATATATGCTGGTTCTTGCATGCGCCCTATTCGTCAGATAGCGGAAGGGCCCATGCATAGGACACAGTTCGCCAAATCTGAGCTACTTTGTGTTGCTGAAGTCTCAGATATATGGCTGTTGATCGTTCCATAGCATCTTTCAAGTCTTTTTCACTAACTGTCGGACCCTGTGGAGCGCCAGTAGCAGGTTTGTAAGGTCAGTTCGGACCTGCTTTGCTCTTGTTGGGGGAGCATAAATACTTGTGAAGGTCTGTTGTCTGAAGTGGTAGAATTTAGTTGATTCAAATGTATGTAATGTATGTAATGTTTGTAAGGTGACGAAGATTGCATATTTTGATAGGAGATGGCTGCGTACATTGTGTCACCCGCAATGGCCTTCCAGCAGAGAAGCAAGTTTACAGTTGTAAGAAGAATTTCTAAATGCCCAAATGGTTGACAGGTCATTACTTTGAACAAAGAAATGGGACAGGCATGATTTGTATATATTATGTATATCCAAAACTGTTGAATAGCAGAATGTGTAGTATACTTTTGTTATGTTGTAGAGGAGATGTGTGTTCTTTTGATAGAATGGTGTGTAGGCCACTTCGTAATAGAAGAGATTAAATTGCTCTTGGAAACGTATTTACCAATTGTCTATTGGGCCTTCTGATTCTAAAATTAGTTCTTATGTTCTGCATCATTAAATAACAAATCCATTTTTTACATCCATGCTCAACATAAACTTATCTTTAACAAGTGCCATGGTATTTGCAGCCATTGACAGTTGGATCTAGAAACTCAAAACTGTACACTGTGTACCATTCGTGAGAGGAGTAAAAGTATCAGATGGAAGGAAACCAGATGTGCGGTTTCCGAAGTGTTGGTTTTGTCAAATTTTTCAGTAAAAACTAGACAAATGCTCAGATGTATGCATCATAAAAACTGCAACTGTAGAGGCCCAGTTATCCAAGTTTTTATTTGGTATTTCACCACAAAAAGCTTAGATCAGAGGTACGTAAGTCAGCGATATTGGAAAATATCTGAAACAAATGCTAACTCCTTTCTATAATTTGTGCCTTCTTTTAGGAAGTGGAGCTACTGCTGTTGTGCAAGCAGCCTACTGTATTCCAAAGAAAGAGAAGGTGGCAATAAAGAGGATCAATCTAGAAAAATGCCAAACCAGCATGGATGAGCTTTTGGTAAATATACAATTTAGAAATGGCCGATTTGGGCTTACATTGAAAGCCATCTTTAACGATTTTGATAATGTAGAAATATCAAATTTGAATGCAGATATGTGGCAGCTGGTACATTTAAGCTCCCTATTTCTATGGCTACCCACCTCTGGTTTTGCCTTCCCCTTCACTGCAGCAATAGTTACTGCTCTTGTTTATAGAGCATCATTTTATTTACTTATTTTCAGTTTTATCCCTGAAATTACACTTATTGCACTTTACCTAAAAATGTTGGTACAACAGAAAATGCATAATTGTGTGTACAGCTGCTCGCTACCATTTCGTGAAAGGAGCCAATGAATCCGAGAGGGGTATTGCAGATGGTATTCTTAGTTTTAAAGTGCCACCAATTTCTTATGACTGCTGTTCAAAATGTACAATGGCACGAGTAGAAGTAAAATATTTTATGTATCGTTCAACAAAAGAAAACGCTCTCTACTAACATGTCCTGTATTCATTGCAGTGTGCTCGACTGCATTTTGAGGAGTGTAACTTAGTAAGAAGCTCACTGACGCCTGATGTTCTCCGCCCTCTTACTTGTAATTAGCTCTAACCCCATTCTCTGTTTAGGGCGAGACGTCAAAGGGAAGTCTGGTCACTCTTAGCCCTCATCCACTCTGTCATCACCTTGCTATAGTATTACCTCTATTCCTCTATTGCATTCAAAATATATTCAAATTCACCCTGCGTCAGTGCTATCTCACCTCCCATAATCCACACCTCTTATAGCTATCCCCAGCATACATTCCCTCAGTTCACATCATGCATCTTCTTGCCGCCCACCCACTCTTTTTATGTTTAATATTTACACACTTTAAAAAACTGAATTTTTTATTGGGGTGGGTGACTACCCACCTCACATAAATTTTACAACCCATGAGCCCTTAATGCTTCTAAATTCACCTGAGTTTAACTGGCTGGTAGCTATGGCACAGAGCAGACTGGCTTAACTTGAGGCAATGTGTAAAGTTTTTCTGTATTACCAAAATAGTAATAAAGTCGAAATGTAAAACAATAAAAATCCCCAGCAGAACTAAAGCTTATGATTTCAACAACAAAATGACAACAATCCATTAAGGAGAACCAGAGACAAGCATTTTAAAGTTTTAATTGGGAATAGCATGAAAAAATCACGAAGTTCCAATGATAGTCAATGATTGCGGTAGACTGAGACCTAGACACAATGAGGTTAAACATAATGGAGTGGGAGTCAGATGCAGCTACTAGGTTCGTCCTGGTGAAAGATTTTCCCTTCCAACTATAGTCCTTTAATCCCAATCCACCGCAGAGTACCCTTCTAAAGACTCCCACAACCCCAGGTGAGACATTTAGAGACTCACAGGGTATCAGCAGAGGCCATCAGCAGGTTCCAGTTCAGGTCTAGTTGTCCCTGGTCAGCTGGCAGTTGCATGAAAGGCTCTTATAGCTTGTTCTATCCTTGTAGTTTAAACTAGAAGTCCGCCAACTGTCCCATGGAGACTTTGTCCTAGGCACAAGAGGAAGCAGGTGCAGTCCTTCAGGGCTCCTCTCTGGTCATAGACCACATGTCTAGTCCTGTTTCTGTTCTTCGTCCGGTAGCATTCTGAAGCGGGTACCTGGGGGTGCCACATCTATGCCTGGCACAAGCCAATGAGTTGAATGGACTCCTGAGCACATCCTTTCAAACAGTGTAAAGGTTCACATGGCTAAACTACCAACTTTGGACATCTTTAAGATGGCGGATATCTTCGGCTACTCTCAACTTGAGTACTGGAGGCGTGTGTGGGGAATGTACCATAATAATAGTATCCTCACATATCTATCACCAAAATACAGTTTGAAACAGTCACAGTACCAACAATAGTCCCAGAGTTAGAAGTCCACTAGAACAAAACAGGGGGTTCCAAAAGCCAGACAGTGGATACTTCAGAATTGATTTGGCATCCTGCTTCCCTCCTTTTTAAGTGCGCCCGAGTGTTATACGTAAAACCTATCGGACCTCGTGAGCAGGATTTGACACTATGATTTGTAAAATTATGCTCAGTCCTACCTTGCAAATTCTGTCTGGTTCAGAGGAGTAATTTCTGCCTATTCAGGTCAGCCTTGTTAACTCCTGAGAGGCACTTTGCACCTTTTTCATACCTATTCAAATGCTAATTACTGGCTGGCAGAAGTGTGAGAGCAAATGAAAATGTGGCCTCCAGAAACTTCAGGCAGGAAAAAGGTAGCTTACTAAAAGTTTAGGTTTCTTAAGTATTTATTAAAAATCTGAATTTCACATTGAATTGTATTTTTTAATAACTATATTAGCTAGTCCTACTCGTGATACAGTATGAGGATTTTTAATTTGTACTCTGGTTTTTGAAGTGGCACAGCTAGGCCTGCCACAGTGAAAAATAGCTTTTGGGTCCTAGTCATCGTAAGGACATGTTAACATTACATTTCTACATGTCCTACTTTTAAATACCATGCACCCTGCCTTATGGGCAACAAGCCCTGCATTGGGGTAACTTATTAATATTAAATAGGAAGGTTTTTATCTGTCAAAATGGTTTATTTTGACAGATCGTATTGTAGTATTTAAACTGCCAAAACCCAACTACAAAGGTAGGCCTGACGTCCTGTTTCAGACTATGTAACACAAGAAAAGGACAACCCTATATTCCAAAGAGGACCAGGGTCAATATATATTACATAAACATTGGTCTGATGTGACTCGTTCCAAATCTTGGAAACCTCTTAACTATACTGAGGAATCAACCATCTAATGCAATATAAAGTTCCTTCTACATTACATGAAAGTAAAAAAAAAAAGAGAACAATGGACTGCTAGTGATTTCTGTCTATTACATATATTACCAATTCGTATGCAGTGGTAAGTGAGTAAGTGATCATAGAGTAAACGACACAGTGCTCAAAGTGAACCAATATTTACGTCCTATATGACTTAAGACACTGTACAATTCCCCCTTTCCTATTATTATCACTTTGATCTGATAGAGACTTCTAGCCGTCGATTCCTCACCTGGATCTGGAAGTTTTTCATGAGCAGTACACCTGGACGCTGGGTGGAGGCTTGGGCCATGGTCTCTCAAGCTAAGGCTGATGGGACAGATTCAGCTAAGTTAACGATTCGTTGTGGGCTGGACACGACTGACTCACTTGGGAGAGTTGTTACTTCGTTGAAATTGCGGCACCATGCCTGGCTAAGAATAACTGGTGTTTCCGAGGATGCCCAAGCCTTTCTTATGAACATGTCGTTTGATGGATCCCACCTCTTTGAAGACTAGGCGGACTCAGCGCTCGAACGTTTAAAGGATAGCAAACCTAAAGCCAGGTCCATGGGTTTTTCCATGGCATCTCGCCAAGCCCAGTTTATCTCCCACTCCATGGAAGGGGCTTCCAGCCGCATCTTTACCAGCCCAGCCACCATGGTGCTCAAGCTTCCCAGTCTCTGCATGGCTGAGGACCTCATGCCCTCAGAGTCTGTGGGGCTGGCAGCCATAGGTCAGGCCAGTTTTGCAACATGAATCTTTCTTGATTCACTATGCTGTGCATTATTCCATTCCGCCATCTAGTGGTTGGGTCCAGACTTAGTATTTTCTCTCCCTTTTTCTTTCTTGGCCCAAGTGGGCGTCGACAATCCACCATTTGGTGTCGACGCGCTTTCTGCTGAAGCCCCCACCTTTGGTCGTCATCTTCAGATTCTTTTTTTACCGCCGTTGGGTCTAGATCGTGACCGAAGAATTCCAGAGTTTTGGAAGAGGAATCAACGAAAAGAGAAGAAAATCACTGAAAATCAAAGTTTTCAGCACACCAGACTACTGGGCTGGTAACCGGGACGATGAGGGATAAGGGTTCGAGGCATGTGGGCTGCTGAATTCATATCTGTGCATAGATCGCCGCCTAGTGTTGGGTCCGGATGATTGCACATTGTTGTCCTGGAAGAGTCTTCGAAGTATCACGAGATAGGTGGCTCCTCCCCTGGACTACAGTGCGCATGGGCATCGACTCCATCCTCAGATTGTTTTTTTCCGCCATTGGGTTCAGATGTCTTTAATTCCCTCTTGTCGGAATCGATAGAAAAACTTTCTTGAGACCAAAAGGTCTTTAGTCTATACATCTGTATTGTCTTGCGTTCGGCTTTACTTCTTCTAGCTCGGCTCCGAGCCAGATTCTGTACTCCTGCGTGCTCTCGGCGTGGAAGGCCTAGTCGACGCTCCTGACCTATCGACCATCCATCATGGAACGAAGTCCATTCAAGAGATGTCCGGTCTGTAACTCGAAGTACCCCCACATCGACGTCCACCCGGTGTGCAACAAGTGTCTGTCGCCGGACCTCGATGAGGACAAGTGTATGGCTTGTTCACGCTTCAGGTCCAAGAAGACACTTAAGCTTTGACGAGCTGCGCGCCTGGAGGCCCAGCAATCTGCTCCGGACGACAAGGCCAAGGGGGCTGCGCCCCGTGAGTCGACTCCGAAAGTGGCCTCGAAGGACTCAGTTGAACCGGCGCGTCCATCCGCCGCGTTCACCAAGAAGGTGACAGACTCCCTGCAACGCATCCGTGAAGGCACCGCGGTGGTCGAACCGAAGGACCCTCTGCCTGCGAAGCCTGTGGAGAAACCAGTTAAGGCGTCCACGCCGATCCTCCTCACGTTGCCGCCCAAGATGGCGCCATAGGCCTTCGCTCCTAAGGCAGTGGCCGGCGTGCCCGGAAAGGTCTCCTCGGCGCCGAAGGCGTCGTCGGTGGTTCACGGCCCGCGACCTCGACAACCTTCGGGGCATGAGCGTCAGGAACACTTAATCGACGCCGAAACGGGCAGGCTTTCCCTCCTGAAGTGGAAAATCACCCCGGAACCCCAACTGGAGTCTTACAAGATCCCTCTCAAGAAGAAGAAGGACTCTGCTTGCTCTCCAGTCTTGGTGGAACCCCTTTCACCACAGACTCATGTGTCGCCCACTTACTCGGATGTGGACGCTGCTGAGGGAGATGATGAGTATGAATACAGTTATCCAGTCTATACAGACCCTGAGGATACAAATGAGTCATGGGCAGCTGGTGGTGACCCTGGGGATCCTCATTCAGGACAAGACCCTCAACTCTTTTCTGCAAAGACGTCACCTACAGAAGACTCTGCTGCTTTCAATGCCCTCATTGAACGGGCTGCTAACAATCACAATGTCCAGCTGCATGCTGACCCTGTGGATGTGGACTTCCTCTTTGACACTTTTTCAGTTTCAGAAAAAACTGTAAACTCTGCCTATGATAAAAGGTGTTTTAAAGCATGCTGCTGAGATCTTTAAAGAACCTACCAGGGCAAGGGTGATCAACCCTAGGATTGACAAGAAATACAAGTCGGCGCCTACTGATCCTACCTACATTAAAGGACAGTTGCCTCTGGACTCCCTTGTCGTCTCGAATGCCCGGAAGAGGGCCAATTCTCAGACTACGGGTGATGCTCCTCCCCCAGACAAAGAATCCAAGGTCTTTGAGGCTTCGGGGAAGAGGGTGGCAGCACAGGCAGCCAACATCTGGCGCATTTCTAACACACAGGCGCTTCTAGAACGCTATGACAGGGCGCACTACGATACACTAGAGACCCTGTTGCAACACCTGCCTGATCAATAAAAGGAAGGGGCTGAGATGCTGATTCAAGAAGGGAAGCTAATCTCTAACGCTTCCATTAAGTGCGCTCTGGACGCAGCTGATACCGCGGCCAGAGCTATAAACACTAGTGTTATGCTTCAGAGACATGCCTGGCTGAGAATCTCTGGATTTAAGCCAGACATACAAACCACCATCCTGATCCAAACGGTTAACCCAGATCACCTGTTTGGCCCAGAGGTCGACACCACCCTAGAAAAAATGAAAAAGGACACCGACACTGCAAAATCCATGGGTGCCTTACAGTCCCAGCAGTTTCGGGGTGGGTCCTTTCGTCGCTCCAGCACTAGAGGCGTCTCAAGGGGTCAGCTCTCCCAGTCCACGCAATACTACAAGGGCAACACCCAGACTACTTGCGCCAACAAGAGTCGAGGTGGATATCGTGGCAACAGCGCCAAGGGCAGAGGACGGGGCAACAACAGCTCCAGGCCCTCTACCACCAGCAAACAGTGACGCCTTGTCACTGCACCCCGACGGGGGGAGACTCCAGCAGTTCCTGCCCGTCTGGAAGTCCATCACGGACAGGTGGGTCAGAAAACTTATCCAATACGGTTACTGTCTGGAGTTAACATCCACTCCACCCAACATGCCCCCAAGGCACCGTCCTATGTCGGACGAGCACTTGCACTTATTGCAGCAGGAGGTCACCGTCATGCTGCAAAAAGGGGCAATAGAGCTCGTGCCTATGCAAGAAAGAGGCACAGGGGTCTACTCCCTGTACTTCGTAATACCAAAGAAGGACGGGTCCCTCAGGCCCATCCTGGACCTCAGGCCACTCAACTACTACATCCTGTCGGAGCACTTCCATATGCTGACCCTGCAGCAAGTGATCCTGTTGCTCAGGCAGGGGGATTTTCTCGCAACTTTAGACCTAAAGGATGCGTACTCTTACATTCCACTGCACCTTTCACACAGGAAATACCTCAGGTTCACCATCCAAAACCAGCACTACCAGTTCAAGGTTTTGCCTTTCGGTGTCACCACGGCACCCAGGGTGTTCACAAAGTGCCTGGCGACGGTGGCGGCGCATCTCAGGAGACGGAACATCCACGTCTACCCCTATCTGGATGACTGGCTCATCCAAGCGAAGTCAGCCCAGCAATGTGCCGCCCACATGTCCCACACCATTCACCTCCTGCACGATCTGGGATTCTCACTGAATTACCCAAAATCCCCCCTCTAGCCCGCCCATGTACGGCAGTATCTGGGTGCGACCATAAACACTCTGGCGGCCACAGCACAGCCGAATTCAGTGAGGGTCAGCAGCATTCAATCGCTGATACAAAAATTCAGGCAAGAGTGTTCATGCAGTTGATAGGCATGATGGCCTCCTGCATTTCCATAGTCTCGCACGTGAGGCTACATATGCGTCCGCTTCAGGAGTGCTTAGCACGTCAGTGGACTCAGGCTCACGGGCAGTTGAAAGACCTAGTGTTGGTGAGCGGTTGGGCATACAACTCTCTGCATTGGTGGAATCCACGCAACCTTTGCAAGGGCCGACCGTTCCAAGAGCCTGTGCCACAGATCATCCTGACGACGAACGCTTCTCTCCAGGGATGGGGAGCTCATGTACTCCATTACACTGTGCAGGGGCTGTGGACGCAACAGCAGAGGAAGATGCACATCAATGTTCTGGAACTGATGGCGATCTTCATGGCACTGAAAGCCTTCAAAGTACATCTGTGCAACAAGGTCGTGTTGATCCGGACGGACAACATGACGGCAATGTACTACATTCAGAAGCAGGGAGGAACACACTCTCCGCAGCTGTCTCATCTGGCTCAGAGCATGTGGAAGTGGGCCATTCAGAGGAACATCTTCCTTATGGCGGAACCCCTCCCGGGCAAGGAAAATCAGATGGCGGACCTGCTCAGCAGGCACAGCCACCAAATGCACGAGTGGGAGATACATCCATCAGTACTCCAACCGTACTTCCAAAGGTGGGGTCATCCAGAGATCGACCTCTTCGCCACAAGGGAGAACGCAAAATGCCAAAGCCTCGCTGCCAGGTTCCCACACCCACAGTCGCAGGGCAATGCGATATGGATGAACTGGTCAGGCAAATTTGCGTACGCTTTTCCCTCCGCACCCTTGATACCGCTGGTGGCACGCAAGCTCAGGCAGCACTCGATGACTCTCATCCTGGTTGCTCCAACGTGGGCTCGCCAACCATGGTACACCACGTTTCTGGAACTATCCGTGGTACCGCATCAGAGGCTACGTCTCACACCCAGCCTTCTGACGCAGAGCCATGGCGACATTCAGCATCCAGATCCGCAACAGCTCAACCTGGCGATCTAGCTCCTGAAGTCCTAGAGTTTGGCTACCTGCACTTGCCTTCCGACTGTATGATTCAGAAAAGGGGGTGGTGATGGACAGAGTATCTGAATTAAACAGAACACTCATACCCAGTCAACAGATCAGGGCTTGATCCATCACCGTTTTTAGCTCACTGCACCATCCCAGCTCAGAACTTGGCTACATGCAAATTAGTCTGTCCCTGACCCAGTGCATCATGGGAACAGGGCAGACCAAACTACCAAGCCAATTCTTATACTGGGAAGGAAACAAGCTTCCGGGGACCGGTTTCTGGCATTACAGCCGTCTTCGGCCTGGCTTGCTTGAATCTTGATGGTGCAGTGAGAAAGGGACTCATGTCTGAGTATACCCTGCCACACCTATAGTGCTCAAAAACGATTTAGAAAAGGGGGTGGTGATGAACAGAGTGTCTCATTGTCGCCTTTGCACCACACCACAAAGGTAACCCTATTTCCAAGGCTGGTATTGCTAGGTGGATCGTTAAATGTATCCAGATCTGCTATCTGAAAGCAAGACGTACTCTCACCATTCCACCAAGGGCCCACTCCACCAGGAAGTTGGGGGCCTCTATGGCATTCCTTGGAAACATTCCTTTGGAAGACATATGTAGAGCAGCCACATGGTCTACCACACACACACACTTACAAAGCATTATTGTGTTGATGTGCAGCAGGCAGCTGTAGGGCAGGCTGTTCTCAAAACACTTTTCCAAACTGCTGCAGCTGGCACGGGCGGCCGCCATTAATGGAGGGACTGCTATGTATTCTATGCACAGATATGAATTCAGCAGCCCACATGCCTCGAACCGAATATGCTACTTACCAGTATGCATCTGTTCTTGGCATGTAGGGCTGCTGACATTCATATCGCCCGCCCTCCTCCCCGGCGCCTGTAGCAGCTGCAGAATTCACATATACTTCTAGCATGGTCATCATTCACTGAGTTTCACTCCATCTTGGCCACAATGGCTAAAAACAATCTGAGGATGGAGTCGATGCCCATGCGCACTGTAGTCCAGGGGAGGAGCCACCTATCTCGTGATACTTCGAAGACTCTTCCAGGACAACAATGTGCAATCATCCGGACCCAACACTAGGCGGCGATCTATGCACAGATATGAATGTCAGCAGCCCTACATGCCAAGAACTGGTAAGTAGCATATTCGTTTTCGACCGAGATCTCGACGTTCAACTGAGAATGTGTTTGCAGGGGGCTCCCTGAGCGCTGGGATGAACAAAACACCTTTCAAGTTTTGCACCAATTGTCACCACAAATACGCCCAGAAGGACCAACATCCAGTCTGCAACCTCTGCCTGCCGCTCGACCACAACAGCGAGGACTGAAATGCGTGCTCTGCGTTCACACCCAAGACCCTCAGAGTAAGAGAGGCAGAGAAGGGCGAACCACACAATGCAGGGGCAGGGGCCACCTCCTTCGCACATAGACTTGGGCCTCTCCAGTGGAGAGGAGGACAACATCGCAGAGGGACTGGAAGTCTGCATGGTCGTCGAGGTCCGTAAGAAGATGTCGAAGGAGGTAAGGAAATCGTCGACCCCCAGACACTCGAGTGACACTCGAAAGGGCGAAGCTAAGCCCTTGAAGGTAGCATTGCCACCGAAACACTCGGTGAAAGCAACCGTACCCAAGGACAAACAGCTGAACGGATCCTTCGAAAAGGACTCCCAGATGGCGAAAAATCTAGGTCGTCGGAGGAGGATGCCCTTGAAAAGGACACCTCGGCGCCTAGAAAAGAAGGGCCAACTACTACCTTGACCTCAAAGCAAAGCGCTCCAACTTTCGACGCCGAACAGGCCGCCGAGATGGAAAGGAAGAAGAGGAGGCTTGAGGCCGAAATGGCGAGCATCCTGCAGCGGAAAAGGGGCTTCGGCGAAAAGATGAGCCAATGAACCATCCCGTCGATACCGGTGCCTGAAGTCGAAAGATAATGAGGACGCTGAACCTCCGAAAACACCTGAACTGGTTGAGGAACAGGAGGAAGAAGCCATGCATTATTTTGAGGTCGTAGATGACGAGGATCAGCAGACCTACCAGCACTCTACCTCCTCAGAGGCACAAGACTTTGAGTGGCATGACGTTGACGCAGATGTGCCCGAAGAAGGGGTAGACCCATACCGTTCGAGGCCTTCACCGTCAGACAACATAGGGATCTACAATATAATCATCCAAAAGGCTGCACAGACCTATGGGGTAAAATTGGAGGAAAAGCCCAAGGCATGTTTCCTCCTAGAAACTTTACTGCCTCAACAAACTAGGAGACAGTTCCTGCCCATGCTCCCTGGTGTTCTGGTCCATGGAAGGGATGCCTTTAAAGAACCAGTGGTATGCAAAGCAATGACTGCAAGAGCGGAGAAAAAGTATAAACATTCCTTAAAGGACCCTGCATACATCCAGGGGTCCGTGCCAGCCGATTCCATAATTACAGGAACGGCTAGGAAAAGGGCTAATTTACTCACAAATGTCTGACCACCTCCAGACAAGGAGAGTAGAAGGATGGACCTCACAGGGATGAAGGTGGAGCGGAGTGCGGCAATCCAATCGCGCATCGCTAACTCCAACGCCCTAATCAACAGGCACGCATTCCAGCACTGGGAGGAAGTGGAACAACTCCTGAAGCATCCACCAGCCCAGTACCAACAAGGAACAGCTCACCTAGTAGAAGAGGGAAAAAGCATGGCGAACACATTTTAAAATCATCCTTGGATGCTGCGAAGACGTCCAGCAGACAAATGATGATCGAAGTGACAGAGAAGACACGCCTGGCTTAGAATTTCGGGATTCAAGCCAGAGGTGCAAAACAACATCCTGAATACACCGTTTACCTGAGAGCAACTGTTTGGCACACCAGTTGACAAGTTAACCCAGCTCAAAAAGGACAACCAGACAGCAAGGTCCATGGGAGCGCTGCAGTTCAGAAGGATGAGAAGGAGTACACCTGCTAGAAGGCCAGGTGGTAGGGGGGCAACGTACCTACCACATCGCACCAAACGTTCCAATAAAGCTATCCAGGGAACAACCAAGACCAGCAGCAGTAGGGACAGCAACAACAGAGCTGGCTGTACCAGCCCCGGGGCCAGTCCTTTTGAGGGGGCTCAAACGGATGAGGACAGACACGAAGAGGAGGCCAACAGCTTTCCTCCAAGTGACTTCACCATGAAGCAAACACCCACCCTAGCAACACCTCGGGTGGGCAGAAAGAGAGAAAAACCGAAACCTGACGTTCCACAAAAAACAGTCCCTCGAAATACACAGCACCAGTAGGAGGCAGGATAAAGGACTTCCTCCAGGAGTGAAGGAAGGTCACAACAGACAAATGCATACTAAACATCATATAATACGGATACTGCATAGAGCTAGAGAAACAACCTCCAAACAGAAAACCAAGGAACAAGGCACACTCTGCAAAGGAACTTTCGCTCTTGCAACTAGAAGCGCAGGTGCTGCTCAGCAATGAGGCAATAGAGGTAGAACCACACAACCAAAGGAACAAGGGGGTTTACTCGACTTAGTTCCTCGTGCCTAAGGTGGATGAAACACTAAGACCTATCCTAGATCTAAGTTTCTTGAACAGATTCATAAGAACTCAAAGATTCAAAATGACTTCCCTACAAGGAGATTACATGGCAGCTATAGATTTAAAGGATGCGTACTTGTACATTCCCATCAACCACAAGCACATCCCCATCAACCACAAGCACAAACGTCTACTAAGGTTTGTGATCAACCAAACTCACTACCTGTTCACAGTACTGTCATTCGGACTCAAATCCACACCAAGGCTGTTTACAGAATTTCTAACAGCAGTAGCAGCGCACCTACGAAGGCAAGGAATACACTGATATCCCTACCTTGACGACTGGCTTGTAAAGGCAAGTTCATACAGCCACTGCAAACCACATATCCAGTAGGTCGTATAAACACTGAGCCAACTGGGTTTCTCAAATCATTGGAAAAAATCGTCAACCTAGTCGGAGCAGATCAAAATATTCTTAGGGGCCGAGATCAACACCATACAGGCCAAAGAGTTTCCCAGTAGGAAGAGAACATTGGCGATACTGAAGGAAACAAGTCTTTACCGCAAGGGGCAAGTTCTGACAGTGAGGAAGTTGAGCAAGCTAGTGGGAATGATGGCGGCGTGCATCCACCTGCTCCCAAATATTCGACTACACATGAGACCATTCCAGGAAGGGATATAGCAGCAATGGTCACAGGCAACAGGGAGTTGGGAAGATCTAGTGGTTGTCACACATGCAGTGCATCAGGAAATGGCGTGGTGGAACAAGGAAAACATTTCATAGGGGAAACCATTCACACAACCAACTCCAACAGTGACCATCACAACGGACGCCTCCCAGCTGGGGTGGGCCGCGCACATGAACTCAAGGTGAGGGGTATATGGTCGCAGCAAGATGCGGTCAGACACATCAATTACCTAGAACCAAAAACGGTGTTCCTAGCCTTAATCAATCAATCGGAGTACTTGTAAAGCGCACTACTTACCTGTGAGGGTCCCAAGGCGCAGAGGGGAGAGGGGGGGTGCTGCTACTGCTCGAAGAGCTAGGTCTTGAGGAGTCTTCTGAAGGTGAGTAGGTCTTGGGTCTGCCGTATGTGGGTAGGGAGGGTGTTCCAGGTCTTGGCGGCGAGGTAGGAGAAGGATCTGCTGCCTAAGGTCGTTAGTTGGATGCGGGGGACAGCGGCGAGGGCGAGGCTGGCGGAGCTGGCGGGTGGGGGTGTGGAAGCTGAGTCTGCAGTTCAGGTATGCTGGTCCGGCGTTTTGGAGTGCTTTGTGTGCATGGGTGAGGAGCTTCAAGGTGACCCTCTTGTCGACTGGGCGCCAGTGTAGGTCTCTCAGGTGGGGGGTGATGTGGCTGCGGTGGTGGACGTTGACTATCAGTCGGACGAAGGCGTTTTGGATGTGTTGTAGTAGTCGTAGGTGTTTGGCTGGGATTCCTGCATAGAGTGCGTTGCCGTAGTCCAGTCTGCTGCTGACGAGGGCCTGTGTCACCGTTCTTCTTGTTTCGGTCTGGACCCACTTGTAGATCCTGCAGAGCATGCGGAGGGTGTTGTAGCAGCAGGAGGAGGAGACGGCGTTGACCTGCTTAGACATGGAGAGGGAGGAGTCGAGGATGAATCCTAGATTGCGTGCATGGTCGGTGGGTGTTGGTCCTGTTCCCAGTGTGGTCGGCCACCAGGAGTCGTCCCAGGCTGAGGTGGTGGGTCCGAGGATGAGGACCTCCGTCTTGTCCGAGTTCAGCTTCAGACCGCGACGGCCTTGATTCCCTCGTGGAGGTAGGTTTTGGTGGTGTGTGGGTCCTTGGTGAGGGAGAGGATGAGCTGGTTGTCGTCAGCGTAGGAGATGATGTTGAGGTCGTGATGGCCGGCCACTTGTGCGAGGGGGGCCATGTAGACATTGAACAGCATTGGGCTGAGGGATGAGCCCTGGGGGACGCCGCAGATGATGTCAGTGGCTTCGGATCGGAAGTGTGGGAGGTGGACGCTCTGGGTTCTGCCGGAGAGGAAGGACTTGGTCCAGTCAAGAACCTTCTCTTGGATTCCAGCTTCTAGGATGTGTGTCCTTAGAGTGCGATGGCAGACAGGGTCTCATTCGGCTGACAGGTCCAGGACGATGAGGGCTGATGTTTCGCCATTGTCTAGTTGGCGCCTGATGTAGTCTGTGGCTGCGATGAGGTCTGTCTCAGTGCTGTGGTTTCGTCTGAATCAGACTGAGACGGGTCCAAGATGTTGTTGTCTTCCAGGTGGCGGGCCAGTTGCATGTTGACTATTTTCTCGATGACCTTTGCCGGGAACAGGAGCAGGGAGATGGGCCGGAAGATCTTCAGGTCCTTGGGGTCCGCTTTGGGCTTCTTGAGGAGGGCGTTTATTTCGGCGTGCTTCCATCTTTCCGGAAATGTCGCTGTTTCGAAGGAGATGTTGATGAACTTCCGTAGTTTGGGTGCGATGGCTGCATCTGCTTTGTTTAATACGTGGTGTGGGCACGGGTCAGATGGAGATCCTGAGTGGATGGAGTTCATGACCTTGCGTGTCTCGTCGTCGTTGATGTTGGACCAGGAGGTTGGGCGGTTGGCGCTGGTGGTGTTCACAGGGGAGGTGGAGTCTGGCGTAGTCGGGGCGGTCGTGGTGTTGAATCTGTCGTGGTATTGAAGCTGTCGTGGATGTCAGCGATCTTGCGGTGGAAGAAGATGGCTAGTGAGTCGCATAGTTCTTGTGAGGGCGGGATGTCGTTGGCGCTGGGGTTGGAGAGTTCCTTTACGATACTGAAGAGCTCTTTGCTGTCGTGTGCGTTGTTATCCAAGCGGTCTTTGAAGGAGAATCTCTTGGCTAATCTGATGAGGTGGTGGTGTCTGCGGGTGGCGTCCATGTGTGCTGCGTGGTTGTCCGGTGTGCGCTCGTGGAGCCATGTCTTCTCCAGTTTCCGGCATGCGTGTTTAGAGGTCTGGAGCTCGTAGGTGAACCAGGTGGCTCTCTTGTTGGCGTAGATGTTGGAGGGTTTCTTGAGCGGGGCGAGGGTGTTGGCACAGTCGTCGATCAACTGTCTGAGGTTTCGGGCTGCGGCGTCTGGGTTGGCGGGGTTGGTGGGTGGGTTCTTGGCGAGGGAGGTGATCAGCTGGTCTTCGGTGACTTTGCTCCAGCAGCGGCGAGGCAGCAGTTGTGTGCCATGGTGCGTGGTTGGTTTCTTTTTTTTTTTTTGGAAAAAACCTTTATTCAGTTCTGTAAAACATAATGTCAAGCCTACAACCCAGGGGCCGGCAGACCTAATCGCAACCGCATCAATGCAAAACAGCCCTTCAGCCGACAACCCTGGGGTCCGGCGGCGTAGTAAAGTAGAGTGCATACAGAACCATCAGTTCCAACAAGGATGTACTGACGACCTGGTTTTTTAAACTGGAACAGAGAAAGCAGAGTCAGAAATCCGTTGTGAGCACTGCATTACACAACGAGTCACATACAAACCAATCAATGTCACTTTGTTACAGTACAGGTCCTCCCACAGGGCCATCCCGGGACATGGCCAATTTCGCCGTAGGAGAGTCACATAGCTCCCCCCGATAAACATTCCAGTGCCCCCATTTCCTGTCCCACATTTTGGGGCATTCTCGAATCTTGTACACTGTCTTTTCAGCGATCATGCAGCGATCCATTTCAGCCACCCAGCTCACCACCAATAGTCTGTCCGGCGAACCCCACTTCATTGCTATAGAACGCTTAATCAGCAGGAAGCCTAACGCTGCCCATTGCAGCTCCAGGTCAGTTAGGTCATTGGCCCCCCAGAAGTTAAGGACACATTCCTTGGGTGTTGGCAAAATCGGTTTACCTAGGGAACTACTCATTTTTCGGATTGCTCCATTCCAGAACTGTTGCACCACTGGGCATTCCCACAAAACGTGGTAGAAGGTACCAGGGAAGCCACAGCCCGGCAGACACAGGATATCAGGGCGCCGCCCAATTCTGGCCAAGGTAAGGGCAGACATATACGCTCTGTGTAACACCTTTAATTGGATCAGTCTAAATCTATGGCAAATAGCAGATTCCCTCTGGGACATTAAAGCCGAGCGCCAATCTTCCTCGTCTAAGGAGCCCAAGTCAGCCTCCCATTTGGAACGTAGGGATTGAAAGGGATCAGGGAGATTATTGCATAGATTACGATATGTGAGGGAGATGGCCTTCTCAGGGAGGGGTTCCGATAACAACCTGTCCTCTAGGGGAGAAGCCATAGGAAGGTTGGCCAGATCCGGAACAGCCCCCAAAATAGCATGTTGAATTTGCAGATATCGGAAAAATTCGGTGGCCGCAAGGGCGTATTTAGTCTGTAGGTCGTTAAAGGTCAACAATTTACCCTTATGAACAAGGTCTCCCAGCTCCGAAATCCCAAGTATGCCCCACTTATCGAAACCCCGACAGAAGCAAAGGGAGCCCAGACTCTGCGCAGACCACAGAGGCATTGCTTTAGTGAGTCTGTTTGCCCATCCCAGACTCTTAGTAGCCTTGTGCCAAATAGCCACTGTGTGTGCCATCGGTCCGATATATCTAGCTCTAGAGGGCTTACCATAGAGAGCTCCCATTTATCTCTCACGACCAGTCTGACATCTGTCCAGGAGGAAGGCCGGGTTCAGGGGCGAGCCGTGCACCCATTGGTTCACAGCCACTAGTTGCGAGGCCCAGTAATAAAGACGGAGGTTAGGAAGGGCAATGCCCCAGTCATACCACCCTTGAAAGAGTTTACAGAGGGCAATCCTAGCGGCTCCCCCATCCCATAGCAAGAGACGAAGCTCGCTCTCAACTGTACGAAAATAGGAATCTGGAACCAAGAAAGGGCAGTTCTGCAGAACGTATACGAAGTGCGGGAGTGCTAACATCTTAAATAGCGCAGGTCTACCCGGATGCGATAGTGGGATCATAAAACACCTTGGAATCTGGTGTAACAAAGATGCCAAGATACATGAAGCCCTCTGTGGCCTCTGTGATGGCAAACCCTCTGGGCAGTCAGGGCGGGAGCCATGTAACATATAGAGCACAGATTTAGTCCAATTTATGGAATATCCTGAATACTTCCCAAAATTGGTAAGCACATGAAACAGGCTGTTAATAGAGGACCGAGGGGATGACACGTATATTATGTCGTCGGCATATAGGGAGATTTTATCTGTGACATCCTCAGTCCATTGTAGGCCTCTAATAAAGGCGTCTGTGCGGATCCAATGAGCCAGGGGTTCCAGAGTGAGGGCAAACAATAGTGGGGACAGGAGCAGCCCTGTCTGGTGCCCCGATGAAGCGGAAATTTCCTGGATGTGTGTGTATTAACTCGAACGTGACCCCAGAGGTCCATATAAAGAAGTCGTACCCAGCTAATGAACTGGGGTCCAAAGCCAAAGCGGCGGAGGACCTCTAACAGGCATGGCCATTCGATAGAATCAAATGCCATTGTGGCATCTAGGGATAAAATGGCCGCATCTTGTTGCAAAATGGGTCGACGACTCATTACAATGTACATCCTGCAAAGATTTAAGGCTGTATTGCGACCCGGAAGAAACCCGGATTGGTCATCATGAATCAGGGAGGGAAGCACTAGGAGGAGGAGTCACCAAAAGCTTAGCCAAAACCTTTGCCTCCGCACTGAACAAGGAGATAGGCCTGTAGGACCCGCAGTCAGTGGGTGGTTTAGTGGGTTTGAGAATGACCGCTTTAGAGGCCAGTAGTTGGGCTAGGGGAAGTATCCCGATCTCCCGACTTTTTATAAACTTATTCCAAAGATGAGGGATAGCGTCCGGGACCATGCCCTTCAGAAATTCGATAGGGACCCCGTCTGGGCCCGTAGCCTTGCCGGAATTAACGGCAAACAGTGCTGCGGTCAATTCCTCCACTGTGATGTCGGCGTCCAGGGCCAGTCTATCCTCATCTGACACAGTTGGGAGACTCATCTCGTCCAGGAGTTGCCTGGACTCTTCAGACGTGTAGCCCTCGCCAGCTGTATAGACCCGCTCTAGGTGGTCAGCAAAGGCCTCCGCAATGTCCTGAGGGTCCGTCACTGTTGAGCCATCTGGCTCAACTATGGACGATACCCATCTGGACCCCTGATCACGACCCTCCAGCCAGGCAAGCATCTTACCTGCGCTGTCTCCGAATTCGTAGACCCGGTGACGCGTGTGGAGCAGCCTCGCCTGCGCCTTTTCCTAGGACAAGGCCTTATAGGCCAGTTGTTGGGTACGGAGCCTGGCCGGAGTAGCCTCTGACGGGGCGACACTGTGGGACGTCTCAAGGTCGATGAGTTCGGATTCAGCATGAAGGATCTGTTCATTATGCTTCCTCAGGTAACCCTTCTTTAGGGCCAGTGCCTCTCCCTTCATCACCGCTAAGTATGCCTCCCAGAGTGTGACCGTTGAGTTCACAGACCCAGTATTTTCAGCGAAGTAGAGTTCGGTGCGTTTCTGCAATGCTTCCCTAATGTCGGGGATTTGCATTAGCCAGGGGTTGATGACAATGGGGCCCAGTGTAAATTGGCGATTATAGGTGAGGTCTACACTAAGCCGCGAATGGTCGGAGGTGCCACGAGGGAGGCCTCTTGGGTGGACAAAGCAACCGACGTCTGCAGTGGGGCAAAATAAGTAATCGATTGTAGACATACTATTATGTGCATTGGAGTAATGAGTGAAGTACAGCGTGGCTGGATAGTGAAGGCTCCAAATATCTGTTAGCCCCATAGCGTGCGCGAAGTCCGCCAAGTCTGAGGTATGTTGATGGGAACTTCGTATAGGTTCACGATCAATGTCGTCCCACATCGTCACATAAAATCCCCACTGATCAGGAGAGTACCCGGGGAAAGGCCTAGCAATTGAGCGCCTAGCTCCTTAAGGGAGTCTCGGATCAATGTAGGTGGAAGATATGCTGAGATAATATTTAGGGGGCGTCCCTCCCAGGCGGCCTCGGCAAGCACAAAGTGGCCCAGTGGGTCCGCCCAAGTCTGAGTGTGAGTAAGTGCAAGAGTTTTGCGGATCAGAATCCCGGTGCCGCGGGATCCTGAGGAGAACCCTGCGTGGACTAATAGTTTGTACCCCCCTCGTTGGAGTGCCTGACTGGTGTTACCTACTAAGTGAGTTTCCTGGAGTAAAACGATGTCCGGGGAGTGGCGCAGAGCGTGGTTGGTTTCTTGAAGGTGAAATGGATGCAGCGGTGGTTGGTCCAGTGGAGTTCGGTGGTGTGGTCGAAGGGGATGTTGGAGCCTGTGGAGAAGACTGGATCCCGCGTGTGGCCGGCAGCGTGGGTGGGTTCGGTGATGAGTTGTCTGAGGCCGAGGTTGGCTAGGTTGTCGGTCAGGGTGGCTGAGTTGAAGTCGTTGTTATTCTCAAGGTGGAAGTTCAGGTCCCCGAGGAGGATGTAGTCCGTGGAGGCGAGTGCGTGGGTGCTGGCGAGGTCGGCGATGGAGTCGCTGAACTGAGCCCGTGGTCCGGGTGTCTGCAGATGAATGTTCCTCTGACGGTGGTGTTGGGGTCGGTGTGGATCCGGAAGTGCAGGTGTTCAGCGGTGTTGAGGGTGTCATCTGCGTGGGTGGCGACCTTGAGGGTGGACTCGTGGACGATGGCTATTCGTCCTCTGATTCCGTTGGCGCGATCCCTGCGGGTGATCTTGTAGCCGTCTGGGATGGCTATGGCGATGACGGGCGCCGAGGAGTCGTTCCACCAGGTCTTGGTCAGGAAGGCCACGTCTGGGGGATTTCAGAAGCATTTTTACTGAAACAGGGTGTTGGTCCGAACTGACAACACAACTACCATGCTCTTCATCAACAAGCAGGGTGGAACACAATCAGTACCACTATCGGGGCTAGCACAGGAAATATGGACATGTGCCACTCTACTAAGAATAGACTTACTAGCAATACATCTCCCAGGGAAGGACCATGTGGAAGCAGACTGACTCAGCAGGCAGACGTCAGCCTCCCATGAATAGATCAACCAGCCGGCAATAGAAATAATATTCCAAAGGTGGGGAACACCGCAAATAGACCTGTTTGCAACACACCAGAATGCAAAATGCCAACACTTCGCAACCAGACCATTGGTCACAAGGGAATACGCTATTGATAAGTTGGTCAAGGACATTTGCATACGGTTTTCCCCTGATACCACTGGTACACAGGGTACTCAACAAATGCAGGATCAGCAACATGACGCTAATACTGATAGCACCTCAGTGGGCCAGACAGTCCTGGTTCTCACAGAGAGTTGAAATGGCACAAGAACCAGCACACAGGTTCCCAAGAAGAAGGGACCCGTTAACGATGCAGAACGGAAAGGTGCTACACCCAGAGCCAGAGAGCCTCCGCCTAGCAGCATGGCTCCTGAAGACCTAGAATTTGCACACCTCAAACTACCAGCAAGTACTATGGCAGTACTCAGGGAGGCCTACCACAAGAAAGTGCTACATAGCAAAATGGAAAATGTTCCCCCAATGGTGCATCAAGGAGAAACTACAACGGAAGATCACAAGGGAATCCACTATACTAAGATACTTAACGCACCTGCTAAAAATCAAACTAAGCTACACATCCCTAAGGGCGCACTTAGCGGCGATAGTGGCTTACACAAGAGAAGAAACAGGGAAATGTTTCTTCACCTCTCAAGTTGTGAAAAGATTTCTGGAAGGAGCAAAAAGAATCACAACCCCAAAGAGGATGCCAACACAAATGTGGAACCTCCACGTAGTGCTAACTCAATTAATGAAGGCACCCTTTGAACCTATTCACAAGGCTACACTGCACATGCTCACACTAAAGACAGCCTTCTTAGTGGCTATCACGTCGCTTCGAAGAATAAGTGAGTTGCAAGCGTTAATACTCCAAGAACCCTACTATACACAATGACAGGATTGTAATGAGAACGGACCCACACTTCATGCCAACAGTGGTGTTTCGGTTCCACATTAACCAAGCAATCCAAATACCACGTTTTTTTGCAAAAACCTACCACAAGCACAGGAAGGGCGCTACACACACTAGACACCAGAAGGGCTGTAATGCACTATATAGAAAGGACAAATGAGTGCATAAAAAAAGCAATTCTTTGTCACCTTTGCCAGCAGTTTTTTGGGACGACCAGTCACCAAAAATACGATTGCACAGTGGATTGCACAAACATTTCAACTCTGCCACAAGCAGGCAGGACAACAGTTACAAGGAGCAGCTCAAGCTCACTCAACAAGGAAGAAAGGAGCAACAATTGTGTTTCTGACGAACACACCTATTCAAGACATTTGCCAAGCTGCAACTTGGTCTTCTGGGCATGCATTCACTAAGCACTACTGTGTGGATATTGAAATGAACAAGGAAGCGCAAGTGGCACAGAAGGTCCTACAACACATTTTCAGTAACCAGTGCTCATCTTCCACCCAACCACCGCAATGAAAACAAACCACTACTAAGTCTATGCACAGCATAGTGAATCCAGAAAGATTCACGCTGCAAAACGTATAGTTTCTTACCTGTCGGTGTAGTTTTGCAGCTTGAAGACTTTCTGGATTCACTAGCGATCCCACCCTCCTCCGCCACAAAGATGAGACAGGGGGACAGAGCGGGTTAAACCTCACACCTAGCTAAATGGATAAGCAAAGAGGATAACACAAAACAAGAAAAAAGAATCCGTAGATGGCGACCAAAGGTGGGAGCTTCCGCAGGAAGCGCGTTGACGTAACTAAGAACACCAAATGCTGGGATGTAAAAGCACACCTGGGCCATGGAAAAAAAAAGAGAAAATACTACGATTCCGGACCCAACCACTAGATGGCGGAATGGAATAATGCACAGCATAGTGAATCCAGAAAGTCTTCAAGCTGCAAAACTACACCGACAGGTAAACTATACCATACCAGCCCGCTCCCCCCTCCCCCCCAGGGATTGCTCCATCCCCTTCATGACCGTTCCTCAACAAAGCCACCAGTTTGTGACCAACTGACGGAGGGCCATTTTCCTTACTCTGCTTGCTTCACATGCCTTTACAGAGTTTAGCCTAAGACTGCTTTGTCCACGCTACTAGGATAGCTGGTCTATAAGGTTGACTTACAACCAATGATCATAAGGGTTGCTTGGCATGGTACAAGGTGATCACTAGAACTAGTGAGCATCATATACCAGGCCAACTTCTCACAGTCGCCCACTGGTCTTTGTATATAGTGATATAGGTTTGTCCGGATGCTGCTTATTGACTCCATGGAGCATGTTTACCCATCATACTTTTGATACTTAAATGCTGTAATGTTGGATTTGATTTATAACTATACTGACGAATACCTGTTTTTTGGTTAGTTATGTAAAACCTACAAATTGTATTGTGCAGCAGCAACGTCATACCGATTGCTTCATCTGATGTACATGTGTTATTACAATATGTAAATGCTGCGATTTTACTATGCAATTCCTAATAAATACAATAAAAAAAAGTCATGTAGATGCGGTGGATATCCTTACCCCCTAGGTGTAGCAGTAGGGCTCTACGCCTCTCCCGGGATATTCCTGCTCCCTCGAAATAGATTTGGAGGCGATCAGTCCAGTCTCTCCAGCGGGGAGCAAGGGACGACGGAGGTCCGTCGACGATGAATGACTCCAGGGCGGGAATTGACGCCACTTTGGCACGTGCTCAGCGTGCTGCGCCGGCACTTCGACTCTCCCCACCTGTGTGAGACTTCAGATTATTTGGAGGCAGTCACAGTGCTGATGGCATACTTCGGGTTAGCATCAATAGTGACTTTAGGTGGTTCAACCTGTCTGTGTCCCATCAGAGGAAGGACAAGCTTTCAGATGCTTTTCTTGCCTGACTATGCCACCCTGCCAACACTGCGACCTGTCTGAGTATTGTTTCGATACCTGCCCCTGACTCTTCAGTGCCTCGTAACCCTGCCACGTCCCAAGCTAACTTTGACCAGACATAATTTTATGTTGCCACTTTTTCAACCTACATCTGTGCACTCTTGTTTTGATTTATAATGTACGCATTACTGATGCTCTGCAACTGTGACAGATTATGGCCATTGTACTGCTATGCTCATCTACTGTAAACTGTCTAGCCCTGCTTAATACAGGCCTACTGTTCCCTAATGACCTCTTTCTACTCCTGAAGTACATGTACACTTGCTGACATAGTAACTTAGAAATGCACTTTTTTGAATTCTCAACAGACTTCCTCATATTTTCATTAAATAGCAGTGAACCCTATCCTTGTGTGTGGCCATTCACCAGTGGCATATGAAGTAACTGTGGCTGTTGTAGCACCCAGGATAACGTGCTGCATGGTTTTTTGCTTAAAAGGTCCAAAAAGGCGAGACCTATTGGCTATGCCAATGCTTGTTTTTTTTCTTTTCAACTGTTATCATCGAATCCTCCAGCGATGGTTTCATTCCTTTGCTTCGGTGATCCATACATTTCTCTGGGCCTGCAGCAGCCCCATGTGGACTCTCTGAATTGCTAGTCGTCCCCCCCCTTTGATGGCGGATCTTTATTGCTACTACTTGAAAACCTTGTTTTTACTCTGTAGTTAATAAATACCTCATTTATTGCCCCATACTCCTTTTATCCGTGAGCAAAAGTTTTACTTGCTATTAATATTATTATACTTTACCTATCCCTTCGTCATACCCTGATCCCTTGCTCAACAGCAAGGTTCATATTTTTTATTTGTACATAAATAAAATTGCAACTTGCATGCGCCAGATCTCTTAAAGTCTACATCCATCAATCCGGGCTAAAAAGTAGAACCGTTATTTATGCAAGAATTTGCCTGTGACTGATTTAGAATTCCTTTCCTGTAGTGTGTGTGTGACCTCTTGTTTAACACATGGTTCGGGGAATAATTAGTCGTTCTCGTGCCTTCTGGAGTTTATAAAGAAAAGTAGAACTTGTCTGGCGCCAAGTACTGACGGTCTACAACCGTGTAGTATATTTTCGCGACCACTAATCACTTTTTATTCGATGAAGGAGATGACCACGACACGCGCCTTGTGGCCACAAGAGTGTTCACAGGTTTTTAAAATACATCTACGAAAGCAACCTTTCTTGCTCCCTGTCCGTGGAACGGCCAAAATACAGCCTGCTAAACGTACCTCTTTGGCAAAGAAAATATTAAAGCTGTGCGGTTAACTTTTAATTTTTGCATTCACGATGATCGGTGAATAATCGTTTTACCGTGTAGACGAATTAGAACAGCCTTCTTTGTTGCATGGCTTAATTTTTTGCATTTAAGAAAATAGTTATATCTTTATCCGTTTCTTTAAATTGTAAGTTTACGTTTTGTGTGTCATACATGAAGGTCGAAAAAAGTATTACAATAAAAGCAATGGAATACGAAACACTTAAATAAATTCCTGTAGTGACTAGAGTAGACTGTCAATATTTCAGCTAAACTGTTTTGTGTTGAGTAGTCCCGTACTTGTGGGGTACCTCCGATAAACGGGTTCGCAATCACCTTTTTCAAATATAGTGTGTATGGGTTTTTATTTTTTAATTAATAAAAAGTCAAATATTTCATGCATCATCAGATGGAGAGCATTCATTCCTTCTAGTTCATCTTTTTTGTTTGATGCCATAGATACATTTCTAAACCCATTTTTTGATCAGGTTCCAATAGTTTGAATTTATCGTGGTTCCAGGCTATCCTTGGCCGTACACAGCAACTGATTAAATACATTAGACTGGTCCTTTGTATTTAAGATTCTAGCCTGGGGTATGATACTGTGCTGCCAGCTACTTCTCTGAATGGGCATGGTGTTGCTAGTCGCAATTAATACAATTTTTGGAAATAGGGGTTGGGTGCAAAATCTAAAATGGCTGAACCTGGACTTTTGCCAATACTGCCTCCAACATTGATTCTTTATTTAAGAAGAGTACTTAACACGGCTCAACAGAAAGGTGGTGTATACGATTGCAAGACCGCTTTCAGATTTCTGACATTTATACATTTCTAATTTTAAAGCCAATCCATTAAAATGAAGCTTCCACACATTGATCATTATGCTTCTCACTGCAACATATACAGAAACTAACTTTAATGTTATACTAATTTACTCAAAAATCAAAGGGGGAAGGGGTCACTTGTCCTGAGTACCCAGGGTTTTAGTTCTCTTGTTCGGTTTCGGTTCCGATTAAAAAAAAAAAACCCTCATTCACGTACCAAGGCTCGATAGGCGGTATATCTTGGTTCTCTGCCTTGTTTTTGTTAGCAACGTGATAGCATAATCATTGGGTTTGATTGTATTCTTCCTCCACCAGGAGGTAAACCACTGGTTAGTATAGTAGTGATTCAGAAACGAGAAGGGTGTGGGATTAAAAAAGGCTTATTAACCAATTCAGTAGGTTTAATAGGTGTACGGAAAAGAAAGCCTGGTTAAAAAGAATTGGCGTGCGTAGCAAGCTTTGTTATGGGGCTTCCGCACTAATTTATGTCAATAAAAAGGTTGACATGTTTCAGCCAGAGGTTGCCCAGAGGGTCAAGTTTGCTTTCTTCAGGACCTAATGCCTCTATTTGAAGAATAGAGAGCAAAGAAAGAGTGTGTGGACCTTAAATGTCAGGTCTAATTCATAGAATAATTATTCTAGAGATGAAAAGGCCTTTAAGTACCTTTTAGGTGACAAATTGTCGCCTCTTCGGGTGTGCAGGGGGGATTGGACCTGCTCCTTCACAGGTGCTTGTTCTGTCTCTGCCCCTCAGACCCTGGAAAAACAGCATGCATGCACTACCAACAGCACAATTTTAGTAAATTTAAATAAAGTTCTATGTGCAGTATTCCCTAATGGTCCTTTTTTTGTTTTACTAGTCCATGTTTCCGTTGCATTCCATGTAATGCACCTTCCTCCAAATTTGGCAAAGCCAATGCAAATTGCACTTTTCTCAATTGTTCCAAATGGTGATATCTGCGTTTGCCTAAATACATGTGAATGAGTGTTTTTAGCAGTTTGTAAGTTGTATGCCTAAATCACACATTATACCATAATATACTATACAATAACAGGCCATGACATACCACACCATACCATACCAAATTACAGCCAACCATCTTGTGTCATACTATAGAGTAACAGGCCATTCCACTCCATACAATTACAGTCCATACAAATTATATATAATATCCTATACTAGACAATAACAGGCCATACTATATCATACTACACTACTCTACAATATAATAGGTTGTACCATATCATACCTTTATCTCTGCCCTCCACTGAACCTTAAGGTCACCCTCATTTCTCTGAACCCCAAATTCACCCTTACCTCCCTTTGCTGCTAAGCACTCCGAATCCTCAGGTCACTCCCCCCCCTTACCTCAACCCACCGAGACCTCAAGTCCCCCTCACCTCTCATTACCACTACCCACCCCAGTACTCTAAAGTCACCCATAACTCTCTTCAACTCTGCCCATCCCAAAATAAAGGAAAAAGTATGATTTTTAAAATATAAGTATATTATCCGCTTGCTGAAGACTGTGTGGTAATGTCTTTTCCCCTCAGGCAGGACACAAATGTTTTAAGAGCACAGTTGGTTGTTTTGTGCCCTTCAGGACATTTGGCAAGCATTTTAGTCTCATTGCTGGGTTGCCCCATCTCCACCCTATAGATCTGAAAGAAACAGGTTAGTATTGGAATCCTTACCTTAGAATATCCCCAGGCGTCAGACTGGATCCGGAAACTTTTGCGTAGCAGTACCCTTGCGCTTCGGTAGGCGTCGTCTGCGACTCCGCGTCCGTCGTTGGCGCAGGAATGACATCGCGGAGTACTTAGACGCCGCCCTCGCGCGCTGACGTAAATTTTTTTTTTTTCGCACCAGCAAGCACCGACCAGGAAAAAGTTGTACCCTTAGTCCATTTTTGACTAACTTTTTCGATCCTTTTTGATCATCTTTCGAAGTCTCTCGACTCCGGTGCTGGTAGGGATGCCCGGGTTCAAACCCTGCGTCGATTGTAGCCGACTGATGTCGATTACCGACCCCCATCGCCGGTGCCTTCACTTTCTGGGCCCGACCACGACGACAAATCCTGCTCTGACTGCCGAACCCTGACGTCCAAAGGTAGACGGGAGCGGTCCCGCAAGCGACTTGAGCTCCGGCAGTCCGCCCTGCGCCGCTCGAGGTCCCGGTCCGGAAGAAGGTCTAGGGACAGGTCGCAGGGCCGTAGTCACCACAGTTCTGGGAGTCGTCATCAGTCTTCGGGCTCTAAGTCCTCAGGTAAGAGGCACAAGAAGTGGAAGAGGCGACATCGCTCTTCTGACGCGACGCGGCCTGGGGTTCGGGCGACGCCGCCCCGTGGCTCCGCCGCAGGCGTCGCGGCCTGCTCCATACCCGCCGGTCCCTGGGCAGAACGCGACGCCGGAGGAGATCGAGGCCTTCCTCACGGCCATGAGGTCGCTCACTCCTCCGTCTGGTTCCGTGGCGCCTTCGGGCCAAGCGGCCCCGACTGGGTCCCCAAGCGGGCCGGGTGCTTCGGCCCCGGCGCCATCAGGTGCTTCGGCCCCGGCGCCATCGGGTGCTTTGGCCCCGGCGCCATCGGGTGCTTTGGCCCCGGCGCCATCGGGTGCTTTGGCCCCGGCGCCATCGGGTGCTTTGGCCCCGGCGCCATCGGGTGCTTTGGCCCCGGCGCCATCGGGTGCTTTGGCCCCGGCGCCATCGGGTGCTTTGGCCCCGGCGCCATCGGGTGCTTTGGCCCCGGCGCCATCAGGTGCTTTGGCCCCGGCGCCGCTGGGTGCTTTGGCCCCAGCGCCGTCGGCGACTTGGGTGCCGATGCCACAGGGCCCCGCCGGATCTGAGTTGTCGCCGGTCGACCTCACGACCGCGCCGGCCCCCAGGGTGTTGCCTCCGGCGCCGACCCCGGTCCTACCCTCGATTCGGGTCTTGCGTCGGAGCAGCGCCACTCGGCGCCGTATTAGACTCCGCTAGGAGATTTCTACTTCTACGACCCAGCCCCATCCTTTGAACCCGAATACCAGGAGATGGGTGCTGAGGAGGATTGGAAGAGCTCCGAGGACCCTCTGGCACGTGAGTGCCAGTCTTCTCAGGACTGGGCAGACGAGCTAGGGGAGGCCAGTGGTCTGGACACTTCGCCCGACACTGGTTTTGTCTCCCCTCCTACCGTGGCTACGGAGGAGGGGGCTGCCTATAGTGTGAAGCTGACGCGGGCTGCCAAGGCCTTGGGCCTTGAGCTCCCCGTCGTGGCCGAGAGGACTAACCTCCTCACTGAGGTCCTTAAACCGCAGGCAAGCTCGGCTGAGCCTCTGCTGCCGTTTAATGGGGCCTTGTCAGACGTTCTTCTGGGCACTTGGTCCAAGCCAGCTAAAGGTCCGCCTGTAGATAGGAACGTGGCCAGGTGCCACCACCCGGCTCCGGGCGACCCTTGCTTCCTGTCCTCCCACCCCACCCCGAGAGCCTGGTCATCCAGGCCTCTAACTCCCAGACCGCATTCTCGACGGCTCCCCCCGATCGGGAATCCAAGAGCTACGAACAGTATGTTGAAAAGATATTCTCCTCACTTAGTTTGGGGTTGCGGTCAGTCAACACCGCGTGCCTCTTGGGCCGTTACACCCACACTCTGTGGGACACGGTTGCGGACTTGCTGCCACAATGTCCGGAGGGGGTCCGGACTAAACTCACCCAAGCCCTTGTGGAGGGTCGAGATGCGGCACAGTATTCCATCCGGCTGTTGGCTGGATACCACGGACTCGCTGGGCAGGGCGATGGCCAAGACGGTGGCGATTAGTCGCCATGCCTGGCTGAGGTCCGCCAGCTCTTCGGCTGATGTCCAAAACACCCTTATGGACATGCTGTTTGATGGCCGTCGCCTCTTTAGCGACAAGGCAGACAGTGCGCTTGAGCGCTTTAAGGACTCCAGGGCTACGGCGAAGTCCTTGGCCCTCTCGGCCCCGCCCCAGCAAACTGTTGCCCCTTCGCTTCTTTCGTGGCCAAGGAAGGGGCCCCCCACACATCCTGCCAGCCATGGGCCGCAGACTAACATCCAGCGCGGTGTCGGACGTGGTAACCGCCGTGGCGGCGGTCGGGGACAACGGCGAGGTCAGTCCACACCTGCCCCTGCAGCATCCGCTTCGAAACCCTCCTAGTCCGAGCTTTCAGGCCCATGTGACGGGGGATCACTTGAATCTTCTGCGAGAGGAAGTTATGGCCAAGGGGGCCATCGGGCGCCTTCCTGTGCCAGAAGTATGGTGTGGTTGTTACTCCCACTACTTTTTGGTTCCCAAGAAGGGCAAAGGGGGCCTACGCCCCATCTTGGACCTGCGGAACGTCTATGGCTTCCTCCAGAAGGAGAAGTTCAAGATGCTGACTTTGGCTCAGGTCTCAGCTGCCCCCGACCCGGGAGACTGGATGGTAGCGTTGGACTTGCAGGACGCTTATTTTCACATCCCAGTCCTGCCGGCCCACTGGCGTTGCCTGCGGTTCATGGTAGGCCACGAGCACGTTCAGTTTACCGTGCTCCCCCCTCGTCCTTACCAGCGCCCCACGAGTGTTCACGAAGGTGATGGCGGTGGTCGCCCCTCATCTGCGCAGGTTAGGGTTTTCAGTCTTCCCCTACCTCGACGACTAATTGTTGAAGGCGGGCTCGCCCCAGACAGTCGTCAGCCGCCTCCAGACTAAGGCCGACCTCCTGCACCTGTTGGGGTTCCCCATCAATGTGCCGAAGTCACGCCTGTGTCCCTCTCAGAAGCTCCTCTTCATCGGAGTGGTTCTAGACTCGGCGCAGTTTCGGGTTTATCCTCCCGAACAGCGGGTTCGGGATATTCAGGCTCTGATTCCGATCTTTCAGCCGTTATCCCGAGTCTCGGTCAGGTTGACGCTGCGGCTTCTGGGGCTGATGGCCTCCTGCATCCTTCTGGTGCATCACGCCTGGTGATGGATACGGGCTCTGCAGTGGGACCTGAAGTTTCAGTGGGCCCAGCATCAGGGCAACTTGTCCGATCATGTCTTGATCTCTGAGGGCACTGCAAGACAGTTGGAGTGGTGGCTCACGGACCGCGATTGGGTCAGCGGCAGATCCCTCTCCCTACCCCAACCGGAGCATGAGTTGTTATGGACACGTCCCTCCAGTGCTGGGGTTCCACATGGTAGAGGCAGAGCTCCGAGGCCTCTGGTCCCCCGCGGAGTCCCGGCTCCACATCAACCTTCTGGAGCTGCGGGCGATCCGGCTTGCACTGAAGGCATTCCTCCCCTCTGTCCGGGGTAGTGTAGTGCAGGTGTTCACGGACAACACTACCGCCATGTGGTACTGCAACAAACAGGGCGGGTGGGGTTGTGGACTCTATGCCAGGAGGCTCTGCGCCTCTGGCAGTGGCTGGAACATCAGGGCGTGACCCTGGTGGTTCAACACCTGGCAGGTTCCCTGAATGCCAGGGCGGACGAACTCAGCCATCGGTGCATGATGGATCACAAATGGCGTCTGAACTCGGACGTGGCACAAGGCCTCTTTCGGCAGTGGGGGGAGCCTTGGTTAGATCTACTCGCCACACAAGAGAACGCGCAATGTCATCAGTTCTGCGCGTTGGAATTTCCAAGGTGGCACTCGCTTGGAGACGCTTTTCGTCGCAAGTGGAGCTGTGTCTGTTGTAAGCCTTTCCGCCTATACCACTTCTGCCCAGAGTTCTGAAGATCAGACGTGACCGGGCCCAGGTTATTCTTGTGGCTCCGGACTGGGCACGAAGATACTGGTATTCCGAGCTACTCAGCATGTCCCCTGATTCGTCTGCCTCTTCAGGAGGACCTTCTGTCGCAGCAGCAGGGGACGGTCCTCCACCCAAACCTGTCCAGTCTCCACCTCCATGCGTGGAGATTGAGCTGCGGCAGTTGAGGCCATTTGCCTTGCCTACTGAAGTCTGTAATGGGATTCTGGCAGCCAGGCGTCCCTCCACAAAATCGGTATACGCCTGCAGGTGGAACAAATTGGTGGCATGTTGCACAGCAAAGGATGTGGATGCCCTTTCTGCCCCTCTTTCAGAGGTTTTCCTCTTTCTTCTCTCTCTTGCCCAGCAGGGCTCTGCTCTGGACACTATCAAGGGCTACCTCTCTGCTATTTCCGCCTTCTTAAGGCTCCCTGATCAGTTCTCTTTGTTCAAGTCCCCAGTTGTAAATAGGTTTTTGAAGGGCCTCACTCATGTTTCCTCCTGTTCCTTTCGTGATGCCTCAGTGAGACTTGAACCTTGTTCTGACCGATCTGATGTGCGCTCCTTTCGAGCCACTTCATAACTGTCCTCTTCGTCTCCTTATTCTGAAGACTGCATTCCTGGTTGCCATCACCTCTGCCAGGAGGGTGAGTGAACTCCAGGCTCTTTCCTCTAAACCTCCCTTCCATTCTGTCCATCCGGACAAAGTTGTGTTGCGGACGGGATCCTCTTTCCTGCCCAAAGTAGTCACAGCCTTCCACATCGGGCAGTCCATCACCTTGCCCACCTTATTTCCGCCTCAGCATCCCTTGAAAGAGGAAGAGAGGCTCACCCGTCTGGACCCAAAATGTGCGCTCTCATTCTATTTGGATCGCACAAGCCAGTTTCGGGTGGATGACCAACTCTTTGTTGGTTACGTGGGCGCTAAGAAAGCTCGGGCGGTGCACAAGTGGACCATCTCTCGTGGGTCGTGTTGTTCATCAAGGTATGCTACTCCTTGGCTAAAAAGGAGCCTCCTGTTGGGCTGAGGGCCCATTCCACGGCGGCTACTACTGCCCTGGGTCGGGGAGTCCCCTTGCAGGACATCTGTCAGGCAGCTACGTGGGCCGCGCTGCACTTTTTTGCAAGACACTACTGCCTGGACAGCCAAGTCCGGAGAGATGGCTTCTTTGGCCCTTCCGTTCTCCAGGACTTTCTGGTGTGATCATTGGTTCGCAGACCCACCACCGGGGTTGGTATTGTTGGGGTATCTATTCTAAGGTAAGGAATCTAATACTAACCTGTTTCTTTCAGATGCACAAGTTACTTACCTTCGGTAACGATATATCTGTAAGAAACAGTAGTTAGTATTAGATTCCTTACCGCCCCACCCATCCTCCCCGTTCTGCGAACCGCTATCTAGGGTTAAGGTCATCCCCTTTTAGGGCCTTAGTTTCATGGCACCAGTGTTGGTTTTTATCATGGCTCTGCGTTTCTGGCGCGGAAAAGCTATGTATAAGAACTGACGTCAGCGCGCGAGGGTGGCGTCTAAGTACTCCGGCGACGTCATCCCGGCGCCGACGACGGACGCGGAACCGCAGACGACGCCTACCGACACGCAAGGGTACTGCTACACAAGTTTCTGGATCCAGTCTGATGCCTGGGGATATTCTAAGGTAAGGAATCTAATACTAACTACTGTTTCTTACAGATATATCGTTACCGAAGGTAAGTAACTTGTGCTTTAGGTCTTCCCCGACGCTACATACCCGCTTATTGCTTACCATTGATTTGCTCGTTATCCATTATTTCCTTGCTGTTTGGTTTTTCTTGGAGCCTCATAATGGAGTTGTGTGGCATAGAGTGAAAGGGCATAGAGTGTAGTGGTGTAGTGTTGAGTATGCATGGTGTGGTAGCGCACTGCTATGACAGACACTTTATCTTTGGAAATGACCATTACATTTGCACCGAAATGCGGTTTTACTACACACAAACAATGTGTGTAAATGTCGTCTCCTAGTGTACTGATGTGTTTTGGTCGTATTCAAATATAAGTTCTACCACTCTTCAGAATTACAAAAAAAAGTGCTTAATTTGTACTGATTCTGATATCTTCTGAAACATCAACGCTTCAATTTTTTTGTAGTGTGCTAGAAAAAAAAATTCTACACCATCTCCTCTTACATGGGTACTCAGCAGGATTGTTGCATAAATTCTCTCACTTTGAAGTTAGAGAAGGAAAAATAAACACCAAGCTTCCTGGAAGATAAACCTTGACATTTGACCTCTGTCTTTGAATGCACAGCAAATCTGACCAGATCACAACAAGATTTAAAGGCCGGTTTACAGAAAGCGAGTTTGTGGAAGAATACAATTAACAAGGTTTGGGTAACCGGAGGGACTAACTCAAGCTGGACAGAAATAAAGCCAGCAAATAGCCAGAAAATGTGAAACCACAAAGCCAATGGTAAACAACTCGTGGCATGCATTCTTCGGTCATCTTTGAATGTCCTCAAGATGTCTTTAGTGCTTCGACCTAAAAAGGATCACTATCCCTTGTGGTCCGCGCTGGTTGCGCCATAGTGCTTACCCACCCCTACATTTCAGCTATGCTTCACAGCACCCGTACTGCTGTGTAAACATGGCCTAATGAAATAGACAAAGCCAAGAGCTCTCGCATAGATACCTCCACTCTAGTCTAATGGCTTCTAAGCTGTGGGATTGCAGAGAGCCACTAGAAATGGTGAGCTTGTCAGCCAGATAAGCAGTGGTCCCAATGTGATAGCTTTGTAGATAAAGAAGCTGGGTTTTCAAAATGGTGAAGGCAGATTTGGGGGAGCTAGTGGACTTCCATTAGTGTGAAATGATGTGTTCATAATTCTTCATGTGTGTGATTAGATGTGCTACAGTGTGTAGGATATGTTAATAGGAGCTTCCTCTCGTGAGAAATTGGCTGCTACCTTTGAGCTCTAAGTTTACCTATTAAATGTGCTAGCTCAATCAGTCCACGTTTTTTTATTCTCTTACTTGTCGTCCTAAAGTTATAATGGGGTAAACAGGATTACAAGTACCAAAATGCAAAGAGAAATCATGAACTGAGTGAGCTCCTATTTGGAACTCCGAAACTCGTGCTCTGTTCTTTTAGACAGCAGAAATACCGTAATCAACATGACACTTCTCGACTCAATGTGAACCCATGTTCCTTCTAAAAAGCCTATTTTTATTCTTCCTGAAACCATATTCCTTTAAATCTTGTTTTAACCGATGCGCGCTCACACTTTGTTAAACACTTCTCGTTCACAGTTTGTGTCTCTCTCGCTCGCGCTCTCTCTCTGTATCTCGCTCGCGCTCTCTCTGTCTCTCTCTTTGATCCTTAATAGCATATTCACAGTAACGTGTTTTCCATGCTTCTATTGACCACTTATTTGTGTGGGTTGCACATGTGGCATTTCCGTTGCAGTCTTATTTGCTTTTCAATCACGTGCCCTAAATGTAACGCCAGTGATAGCACAGAAAAAAGCCTTTTGTACTTGGAGTATGGTATTGTTCATTGGGCGTCGGAGGGGCGTGCAGTGCCCTCGTTTCAAAATGGCCCTTCTCATCGAACATGCTTTCTAGACGGGCTGGAAATAGGAAAGAGTGAGACTATTATTTATACATGAGTAGGAGGGCGAGTGGCAGCCAGGCGCCGCCCGTTGGGGCACACAAGTATATAAACGATTTTTTTTTTGATTTGTTTTGTTTGTGTGGGCTGGTCTTATTTTTTTCAACAGCAAAAATAGAAGCATGTGACGGTCTTTGTGCCTTTGTATCGTGTTGCACTCTAATCACTGCTTCTGGAAGTGCGTTCTTGCAGTGGTTTGGTATCTGACTTCAGAATAATTAAGACAAGACCATGAATAAATCCCTTCTTGTTTGCTTGGTGTTGGACAACGAGACGTTGGGAGGGTTTCAACCTGCTGCTGCTTCTGTAAGCCTCATATGGCTCAATCTGTCCATCTCTTGTCTGTTTACCTCTCCCTATCCATACATCTCAGTTTGTGTCTATTTGTGCCTCTCCCTCTCTCTCTCTTTATGCCACCTCTATCTTTCTCCTCTCCTCACTCTGGTACTCTTATGAATTGTAACACAAAGTGGAGAAACCTGTGATTCACATTATTGTAGTTATACTATCATGTGAGATGTTGTGCTGCGCTGTAATGATATTTATACATTTTAATTATAAAATGTTACTGCTATTCAGCAGTAGCGTCCTGATTTCAGCGACTTTTTTCAGTTTGACTGGATGTCAATGTAGGTAGATCTTTTTTTGTTATCGTTTTTTTTTTTAAGACCTTTATTCATATCAACAGATAGTTACACAGCCAGGAGCCTACAACCCTGGGGCCGGCTGCGAATGAATTAAAGTACGTTTTCAACTTGAGTTAGACACAGCCATACAGCCGACAACATCCGTCCGGCGGCGTAAAGCACATAAATGAGGCCTTATTTTTTGGTAATTTTGTTGGTGTATTAAAACATACACATTAAACACTAACAATAAACCCCAACAATGAGACCCTCACATTTCAATCGTCCATATCAAAAAGTACAGTGTAACCGCTTCGTTCTATCTTCCCTGAGCGCCTCTCTCTCCAACCCCTGCCTGCGTCAGTACCTTTAGTGTAGATCAACAACAGTGTATCTTATCACTCAGTGTCAGTTTCCAATGTGACCAAATATTCAGTAAAGTATGACCAAAAATCTTTGGGCCTAGATCGTGATGGCAGACTTTCTTCGTATGTCATTAGTTTGTCCCTACAGCTGGACATATCTTGGAACCATTTTTTTGTAGTGGGCACCTGTGTGGAGTGCCAGCACTGGGATACTTGCCTCTTGGCCAACAGTAGGGCGATCGCACAGAATTTACGCTTGGATGATTTAAGCTGCGGGACAATGCCCAGTAAGCAGCAACGGATCGTGCACTCCACCTCAGCCCCCACCATTGTTGTAAGCTTAGTAGCCACATCTGACCAGTTATCCTGTATTTTAGAACAACCCCAGTCTAAGTGAATAAAATCAGCACCTTCAGCACCACATCTTTTGCATCTGGTGTCATCCCTCATGCCGAACCTACCCATTCGCGCCGGGGTGTAGTAGGCCTGGTGCAGATACTTGTAGTGTATGATTTTGAGATTTCCGTTAGGGGTCAGAATCTGTGTAAGCGCACAAGCCTGTTCCCACTCCCTCTCTGTCAATGGGCAGTCTAATACCAAGTCCCATCTAGTCCTGGCCTTGTCCGTGGTCTGTGGGATGTCAGCCTGTGCAGCGGAATATAACCTCGATGTTAGGTGGGATAGATCTTGTGATGTCATGATAAGCTGCAGTGCATCTAATGAAGCTGGTTCCTCCGGAAAGGTAGGGTACAATTCCATCAAGGCTCTCTTTAGTCTGTAATAAGTGAAAGAGAACATCTGTGTTTTGTTGTGTATGTACTGTAGGTCTTCCACATCTACAAATCTACCCTCTGTAAATAAATCTCCCATCTGTTCAATGCCCACCCTTTGTAATAATGACATTCCCACCTTCTCACATGTGACAGATAGTGCTGAGTGATCATGTAGTGGCATGTTACGAGCATAGAGTGGTAGTTTGTGCGCCAACCTCCCAAGTTCATGCCTTGCCTTGATGGTAGCGTCCACCGTATTAATGTCGCGAGCGTGTAACGGTGGGCGTTTGTACGACAGGATCGCGGTGAGACGGACCGGGGCCGCATCTCCCTCCTCAACCGCTGTGTGAGTCAGATATGGCACCATATGGAACCAGTAAGCTGCATATTGCGCCTGCGCGCACAGGTAGTACAGTTTAAAATCTGGCACTCCAAAACCCCCCTTGGCGTACGGGAGCGTCAAAGTCTGAAGGTCGATCCGTGCTTGCTTCCCTGCCCAAATGAGTTGCAGTGTCAGCGATTTAAGTCAACGTCGTTCCCTCCAGCTCAGTCCGAGTCTGCCTGCTGACCATTGCGTGCCTCAGCTTTTTTCTGTGCGACGACCTGTTTCACAAATTCTTGCGCCGCCTTCGGGTTTGCCATTATCACCGGTTTTCCCTCCCATTGCACCCGAAGCCTGGCTGGGTAAAGCATAGAATAAGGGATCTGAAGGTCTCGAAGTTTGGATTTCACCGCCGTGTACTCTCTCCGCGCTTGCTGCACTGCTACTGTGTGGTCCGGAAAGAATTCCAGTTTATTACCCTGATGAGTAATGTGCCCCTTCTCCCTCGCCAATCTCAAGATGGTATCCCTGTCCTGATAGTTCAACACCCTGGCCACAATCGGCCTTGGCGACGCTCCTGGTGGCGGTCGGGGTGCAAGGGACCTGTGTGCACGCTCAATGACAAAAATGTGTGAGAGAGTCGTCCCCAAACACGTCCTTGCACAGTTTTTCAATATATTGCTCCATTTTCCCGGTGTTGGTGGATTCCGGCAGCCCCGCTATGCGTACGTTATTGCGCCTCGAGCGCGCTTCCAAATCCTCCTCCCTTGTCTTTACCACCTCCAATACCTTCTCCATGGCCGTGCATTTGGCAGTGGTAGCATGGGACTCGTCCTCGACCCCCGAGATTCTTTTTTCCGCGGTGTCCAGCCTCTCTCAGTGTTTCTCCAGCTTGGCCGCCATTCCATCCATTCTATATGTCAGATTGTCCAGTTTCCCATTGATGTCCTGTAGGTTGGACTGAATGGCCAAGAGGATCTTCTCCATGTTGCTGCCGGCAGCTGGTTCGCTTGGTGTTTCGTTCATTGCAGGAGACCCTGTATCTGCAGCTTTCGGCGTCTTTTTAGCCTCAAAGGATATCTTTTGCTGTTGTTTCTCTGGCCTCACCATGGTAGTTGGAGGCGGCGTGTTCAGAGCCCTGAACCGCAGTGTAGAGCGCGTTCTCCTGTTGCCTGTCGCCGTTTTGATGCCCTTTATCACTCTTACACTTGCTTTGGGGGCTCCCTACACCAGGGTGACACCAAACATAAGTCCTGTGTTCGCGCAGTGCGTGTGAGGCGAGGCCAGTGTTCCGGGTTCGGCGCCTGTAGTCTCTCCCACGCGCGCAATTATCGCTGCTCTCCGGAGGTTTGCGAGTTTGGCGGGGCCCCCGCTTTCACATCAGATCTTAAATTGTCCATGGGTCGTGTGTGACTTTAGATGACTCCCTCAGTAGCGCCAGCAGACAACACCATCCCGGGGGTGCGGAATCACGGCTGGCGAGTGATTGTGGCAGGCGTGCATATTCCCCCTCAACAGTACGCCGCCGCAACTTTCCCCTCGAGCGCCGCCATGTTGTTCTTGGCAGTCCGAAGCGGGTCGCAGCTACTCCGTCCTTCCGCCACATGTCTCCCTGCACATTAGGGCTGTTGTACATGTGTCGCTGTGCGATCATACCTGGGAGCCTCGTCCGCCACCTCCAGATCAGCCGTGGTGTTCAGAACGCCGCTATCAATTCGGGCGATCGGGGGAGAGCGACGGGCGCCATCTTGTCCGCTCCCGAGCCCCGGAGCGGAGATCACCGATTTTTTTCCGCTGAAAGCGCTCATGTCTGGCCTCAGTCTTCAGCGCATTGCATGCACGCCATCTTCATACACCTAGTGGTCCGTTTTAGGTGGCGAATGTGGACATTAGGACGGTCTCAGGGCGCCGCGATTTCAGCCGTCCGGCGGAGCTGTGGTCTCACCCAGCCATTCCGCTGTGCGCCCCCCTAGCGCCTCCTTTTTGTTATCCGGTTACTAAGAATGCTAGGTGAATTGCAGGAAAGGTGCTGTCTTATTACAAAGCCTGCAAAAGCATCCTTCAGCTTATCAAAAAAGTCTGACTTTGCACTCCTATTTTCATGTTTGTGTCGGACTACTCTAGGCATGTAGTTCACACAGGCCGGTATTTACAGCCTGTCTTCATGAAGTGATACAAAAATTGTGCTCATAAAATACCCGGAAAGAAAGAATATTGGCATTATTGCTTCTTGTCGCAGATTGTAGCGGTTCAGGCTTGTGTGAGCCTTGATGCACCAACTCCAAATGCTAACAGCAAGATAATATTGGTTTAACAATTCTATTGTAGTACAAGACTTAAGCAAGTTAAGCTTTGTATTACCAGAGCAATTACTCTGCTGCCAAATATGTCCTGAAGTCTTTAGCTGGGTCATCATTAAATAATGTGCTGTCAAGGTAATCTGGCATGACCTCCAGGCTCCTGTGTCGAGTCTCAAGTTGAGTAGACCTGTTTGGTGGGTACATCCAGTAGACATGATGACAAAACGTGCATCTTTATATATTTATACATTTCTAATCCTATAGAGCTAGTTGAATGAGTGTATTTAAGCTTGGAGGCAGTATACCAAAAGAGATGTATTTGAAATTGTAGATCCTTCTTTACTCGTTACTTAAAATAAAGTACTTCTCTGCACCTCGTTGCTACACATTCTCCCTTTCTGTAGTTTTTCTGTTTTCCTGCCTTGCCGTCTTACTCCTAGGGCGAACAAAGCAAAACCAAAGGGGATGATGGACCGAGTGTTGAACATTGCAAGCACTCTTCCCCCAGTCATCTGATCTGGGTTTCATCCATCATCATTCCTTAGCTCAGTCCGCCACCCCAGTTCAGACATGTCCATATGCAAATCAGTCTGACCCTGTGCCTCATGGGAACAGTCCAGCCCGAACTCCCAAGCCATGTCGTCCCTGGACCGGAACCAAGTATCCTGGGACCGGTTTCTGGCTAATCAGCCGTCATCAGCCAGGCTAGCTTGAATCCAGTGGCAAAGTGAGCAAGGGACCCACGTCCGGGCATACCCTGCCAACTTAGGGTCTTACTCTTGGTCACCTAGACTTCATCCCTTTCCCGAATCTAGCCTCTGATGTAACTTTAACCGTTGTATTTTGTGGAAACATTAATGTCCTTCTCACAGAGTTCGTGTATCCACGTCCTGCACTCCAAATGCACCCATTACACCTTCTTACCTAAATGCACCATATGTAATTAATCTCTTACTGTTTTTTTATTATTCAGTTGTCTATTACCCATATGTATGTAATTGCTAATTAAATATTTCTGACTGTAAAGCACTCATGTCAGTTTAGACTATATTCACACTACATGAAATCTGAAAAAAGTGTCTCCAAGACATGCATAAAAATACTGGTTTTCAATAATGATCTTTAGTTTCTTAAAATAATTATTTGTTTGAGAGACTGTGAGAGAGTCACTTGTCCCAAAGAGCTTTAGGAGGAGGTAAGAGATATATAGATTTCACTGAAAAAACATAGGTTTTAGGGAAAGTTATAGTTAGTTGGACATTTCACTCGTACAAAACCAGAGAAATTCCCCCGTTACAGTTAGTTCAGCTAACTATGACTCGCGCTCTGCAATGCACTGCTGATGACGTCACATACTACATCACTCATGACATGGTCAGTGACATCACTCATGACATCATCCAGTGATTGTGTGTTTCTGTAAAGTTTAAATATGTTTAATATATATGGAAAGGCGTATTGAAGAATGAGTGGGTGTATAAGTGTCTGAATGGATGATTCAGTAGGTGTGTAACTGGCTCTTTAAGTGAGTGATTAAACGTATCTTACTGAATACATGGGTTAGTGACTAAACTGTGTGAATGTCTGTATCAGTCTGTCTGATGGTGTGCAAGCGGCTACATGGGTTTGTGAATAGCTACATGAGTGTCTATATGGGTTATTTATTGGTTGTCTGAGTATCTCTATGGGTGCCTGAGTGTTTATGTGGGTGGGGTGTGTGTGACTCTGTGCATAGATGTGTGAGAGGGTGATTCACTGGGTGCATGGTTTCCAGAGTGCATCTGTGTTGGACTGTATGGGTGGGTGAGTGTGTGTATGGGTGTGTTAGTGATTGAATGTATATCTCAGTGGTACATGTGTGAGTAACTACATATGTGAAAGGCAGTATATATGTGTGTTGGAGTATATAAATGGCTATAAGTGAGTGTGTGATTGTGAGAGTGGCTGTATGGATGAGTGTGTGCTTGTATCAGTGATTGTATAAGAGCGTAAGAATGTGTTAGTATTTGTATGAGTGATTGAGCTAATGTGTGTATAACTGTATAAGTGAGTAAATGGTAGTGTGATTAATTATTTGCATGACTGACTAGGTGTGTGAGTGCCTCTATGGATGAGTGGTGGTGTGTGTGTGTTTATATAGGTGTATGAGTGCATATGATAGTCCTGTACTGAGTGACCATAAGTATGAGTGACTGTACGGGTGAGTGGATGTGTGTGTAAACCTAAAAATCAGGGAGTGTGTATGTAACTATTGCTGTTGGTTTTGCTGTCTATGGTTTTGAGAAGGGCAGTCTAATTTAGAGTGGGTGAATCAAAGGTTTTGCAGCGTGAATCTTTCTGGATTCACTATGCTGTGCATATTCCGCGGTCTTGTGGTTGGGTCCGGATTCGTAGTCTTTTCTTTGTTTTTTTTTCTTTTTTTCGTAGCCCTTGTGGGCGTCGGCGTCACACCTCCTCGGGTGGATTTCCGGTGACGTCGGCATGCTTCCTGCGGAAGCTCCCACTCTTGGGCGCCATCTTCAGATTCTTTTTTCCGCGGTCGGGTCTGGATCGTTCCCGTTGGGCTCCAGACATTTTTGGAGAAAGTACTGAAAAGAGTGGAAGTTGGAGGAGATATTGGAAGAAGAAGACTAAAGAAGACTTCACAGAACATTGACTAGGAGAAAAGAAGGTGAAAACCTCGAACTTCGACGATCGTCGACGTCCGCGCGGTCAGGGAGGCTTGAACGCACGAGGATGGACAACATGCCGTTCAAGTTCTGCCCGAACTGCAGACACAAGTACGCGCAGAAAGACCAGCACCCGGTTTGCAACCTTTGCCTACCGGTAGAACACAGAAGCGAGGACTGCAACGCCTGCGCCGTCTTCGCCCAGAAGACCCTTCGTGTGAGGAAGGGACAGAGGGTAGCACACGCCACCCTCAAAGGAAAATCCCAGACGCCATCGCTGTACGAGCTGGGGATGTCCTCAGAGGAGGAGGACAACGCTGCCGCCGAAGACGACAGCTACACGGTCGTAGAGACCGATTACAAGAAGACACCTGATAAGGTAGGAGACTCGACGTCCCACAAGAACACGAGAGACTCTGAGTCTCGAAAGTACGAGGCCAAGAGCCCGAAAGCGCCGACGCAGAGACATCTGCCGTCCGCGACCACAAGCAGGCCCAGCGGATCCTCGGAGAAGGAGTCCCTGGCGCCGAAAGCTGTTGACCAGCAGAAAGCGTTGAAGATCGTCGCCGAAAGGGACCGATCGACGTCGAGGGAGAAAGACCCTAGATCATCGGCACCGTCCAAGGACCCGAAAGCCAGTTCGACGTCCAAGCAGTCGACGCCGAAAATCTCGCCGCCGAACCAGGCGACGAAGAGAGGGGCCGAACGTTCCGAAGCCGAAAACGCGGCCGAGATGGAAAGGAAAAGACATCGGCTAGAAGCCGAAATGGCAAGCCTCTTGCAGCGGAGAAAAGATGTCGCCGCCGAGATGAGTGCCTTCACGATTCCACACAAGACCAGGCACGCCGTGCTAGATCTGGTCGAAGAGGAAGAACATGTCGACGACTATGTGCCTAGCGACGAGATGGTCGACGACCAGGAAGGTGAAGAGAATCCCTACGAGGATTACAGCTATGAGGACGATGAGGGCAATAGGTTGGACGCTGAGTTGGCCACCTCTGACCCACGCGAGGAGGATTACCTAGACGTCGACACAGAGAGCCCGGAAGAGGCGGTCGACTCATACCCCTCGAAATCCTCGCCGCCGGACGACATCGGGGCATACAACTCGGCGATACAATCTGCCGCAACTGCATTCAAGCTAAAGCTCGACGAGGAAAAGCAGAAAGCAGACTTCCTGCTATAGACATTGCTCCCAACACAAACAAGAAGCCAGTTCCTTCCAATGCTCGAGAGCGTCTTGGCTCAGGGAAAGGAAGCGTTCAAAGAGCCCGCAACATGCAAGGCGGTAACTCCCAGAACAGAGAAAAAATACAAACACTCCTCGAAGGACCCGGCCTACATTCGAGGCGAGGTCCCCGCTGACTCCATTATCACGGCCACAGCTAGGAAGAGGGCGAGCGTATCCACTGCCTCGGGCCCACCACCGGATAAGGAGAGCAAGAGGATGGATCTGGTGGGGAGAAGGATCGAGCGAAATGCCGCGACCCACTGGCGCATGGCTAATTCCAACGCCCTGTTAAACAGGCACATGTACCAGATCATGGAGGGGCTGGGGCAGTTGGTGAAGGACCTACCCCAGGATGCCAGGCAGAAGGCTGAAAAATTGATCGAAGAAGGGAAAAACGCGGCAAATTCTTGCCTTAAGACCGCCCTGGATGGGGCAGACACCGCCAGCAGGCTCATGATGATGGGTGTCACGGAAAGGAGACACGCCTGGCTCAGGATCTCAGGGTTCAAACCCGAGGTACAACACAGTATCCTGAACACACCGTTCAACGGCGAAACGCTTTTCGGAGCAACAGTTGACGAGAAACTATGCCAACTCAAAAAAGATAACGAGACGGCAAGATCCATGGGGGCATTGCAGTTCAGAGCCAACAGAAGAGGCACCCCGGCACGGGGGCCTGGCGGGAGAGGTGGAAACCAGCCAGGTACATCGCACCAGGCCTTCCAGCAGACGCACCAGGCAGACTCGCAGGCTCAGCAGGGTCACCAGAAGCAGTCCTGGCAATACCAGCCAAGAGGTCAGTCCTTTCGAGGGAGAAATGCCCGTGGCCAGAATAGAAGAGGGGGGCAGCAGCCCACCTCGAAGTGACTTCAGACACCTCCGGGTGCCCGACCACAGAAAAGATCCCAGGGGGCACCACGTACAAAGGGGTCAGGACGATCTAAGGACCTACGACCACATGACACCAGTGGGAGGAAGATTAAAGTTCTATCTCCAAGAATGGAGAGCAATAACATCAAAAAAACAAAACAAGTATGTGGAGGGTCAAGGGGAATATTTAATGACCTGTCTGCTCATACCCCTAGATACGTTATACAACACACACCAGAGCAGACCAGGTCTAGAAAAAGTGTGTCAATGTACTGGCGAAGGTGCAAAACATGGATGCATGTATGAACCAATGATGCTGAAAATCACTGACTAGATGAATCCCATCAGACCACCCATTATGGTGGAGTTTACGTCATGTGGGATATTACTGATCATTCCAAAACACAACCGACCTAGTAGTGCCGATATGGGAATGGATGTCAGGAAACTAGCCGTGATATTCATCATGAAGTGATATATACTAAAGTGCAGTGCCTATGTGAAAGTAGTGAGATAACATTGACTACACGGGCGTTGTAAAGTATTCAAGCCGCACTCCATGTGTCAAGAGTTAAAAACCCGCCGAGTAATAAGATTACCCTATGGCGTTGTGCAAATCGGTCGACATGTTTCAGCCCATGGGGCATTGCCCCGGCTTTCTTCAGGACCATAACCAGAAATGCTACTGCAACTATGAGTGAAATGTTACATCAACAACAGACAATGTACTAAGAAATAGGTACATATCTACCAGGAACCATCACATTTGAATGCCCACTTCCGCTCGTTTTACCACCGGAGGCACCGACGGACAGAGCGGGGCCTCATACTCCCGAGCGGTTGCCGGGTGAGGCGAGGTCTTCACCCACACAAAGCTGGGAAGAAGATGTTCTCCTTTCCTTCCAGTGGGCATTCAAATGTGATGGTGCGTGCACTGTCTCTGATTGACTGGCTGCTCAAGTCACTCACGACCTGCTGCGACACGACCACCACAAGGCCAGGCCTCAGGCCTGACCACGGCCATGCTGTTTTGGCTTGTGGTGCTGTTGTGCTAGGGAGAGCGGGCCGGCGGGAGACGGAGTCGGGACCAAAGACTTGTCCGCGTGGCACTGGCAGGTCAGGTGGCAGCTGCAGACCAGTAATTAATTATTAAAATTTTTATGGGCAAAAGCCGGGGGAGCAGCGCGCCAGGCCAGCCAACACACGCAGTCCGTCCTGTCCCCTGCGCGCGCGCCGAGAGAGAAGGTGTCAGTTGGCACTGGTGCGCCGCGCGTCACCGTCACTTGCTTGCCCTGCCCGGCCGAAGCACGGCTCGTGGATTGGCCAAGAATGTTCCCCAGGGCCGTCATTGGTAGCGCTCAAGATTGACGGCCCTGGGGACCCACTGAGGACCCGCAGACCCGCACCCCGCTCTTCTACCCCCACACGCCATAATAATCCTAGGGTGTGCGCCGCTCTGCTAACCAACCTGAACGCAACACAACAACAACAGGCATCAGCAAATGCAAACATCAGCAGGCCTGGTGTGGTGGCCAGAGGTGCGCTTCGGCTTCGCTTCACTTGTACAGTCAGTGCATGTGCACCGTGCACTGAGTTGAGTCCAGACCACATGATTACAAAAAAATGCCGCCCTCAACATTTTGCCGCCCTAGGCGGCCGCCTAGTCCTGCCTAATGGCAGAAACGGCCCTGCCCCGGGCAGGCCTTTGGGTAGTTTTTTTAATGTATTTATAATTGGGAATGGGGGCTGTGTGGCCCCCTTCCCTGGCCACTTCTGGCCCGAGGACCCCATCCCCTGGGGCCTGGCCTCTCGTTTGGGACCGTGGGGGAGCCCCAATGCCCCCACGGTCCCAGCTGGCTCCCCGCCTCCTGCGGGAGCCGGCATTGGTTTTGTACACGGGGAGCTGCTAAGATTCTGCTCCCCTTATGGAAAAGCAATGTGGTTTGAATTTTGGAAGAGAGCAGGTTTCTGCCTCTCTCTTCCAAAATCCAAACCACAGTTTGCTATGACAGGGCGCGATCCACGAGGCTCCCGCCCTGCCATAGCAAACTGCAGAGTCCCGGGAGTGGGCACCTCGGGACACTGCTGGAGCCGGCTTTGGGGGGGGTGGTGGTCCCCAGGGCCATCACAGGCTGCAGGAGGGGGGACGTGCGGCCCCTCTCCCAACATCTGAACAGCCCAGGGGAGGTGGTGGTCCCCAGGACTCGGGGGTAGTGCCCCGGGAGGTGGCAGTACCTGGGGCATGTGGGGGGGACTCAAGCTCCCCCACACAGGTATATTTTTTAAAAAAAGAAGCGGGTGGCGTTCCCCGGGGCTGCAGGTGGACAGTGTGCCCCCTGCGATTATAATTGAGAGCGGGGGTGGTGGTCCCCGGGGCAGTGTGATGAGAATTGCCCCCCCCCACATTTTTTTACTGCCTCCGGCCCCGCCCAGTGGCTTCAATTAAAAGTAGCGTGTGAGCCCACGCTTTGTTTTTTCTTTTTTTCTTTTTTCCCAGCCGGATTTGCGCACCCAGTGTGAATTCGGATGACTGTTTTTTTTTTTTTTAATGCTTTTTTGGGCCCAGGCGGTCCTTGTGGGACCCCCTGAGCAAGCCTACGGGGTCAGGGTGTTTCTACCTTGCCCCCTTTCATGTTTTGCTCGTTTATGTCTCTTTTCTTCTTTGGTTCTACTGAGGCACAAGATGACTGCCAACACTTCCTGATTTGAAGTGTCGACAGCCAATTAGAATGCAGCTTGTGATCGGCAGGGTGCGCGGATCCTCCGTGCCTCTATATATCAAAACCTTTATTTTTTTATTTTCTCAGCAACTACTGAACGGATCTACACCATTTAAGAAAGAGTGCCTTCTGAACCAAGCCCTACCTTTTTGCCAAATTTGGTGTAATTCCGTTCAGCGTTTCGAGCTGTAGCCGTGTCTAAAGTTTCCTATGGGAAATTGATTTTTCCACCTTTTTTCTTGAATTTCTCAAAAACTACTGAACGGATTTACACCATTTAACAAAAAAAGAGTTCTTTATGAAACAATGGCTACCTCTTTGCCAAATTTGGTGTAATTCCGTTTAGCAGTTCGGGCTGTGGGCGTGTCTAAAGTTTCCTATGCGAACTAACATGGAGAAAACACGTTTTGGGACCCCCCTTTTTTCTCGCCCACCCCCGCTTGCCGAATCACCCTGAAACTTTCTAGATAGGAGCCGACAGGAGCGCCCCATGAGTTTTAAAAATTTCGCGAAGATTCGTCATCCGGCGCCAAAGTTATTGGGAAAACAAAAAATGCTTTTTGAATAGAAACAAAGTCCTAACTATAACTACCTACTGGCGACCGCCAGTAGGAGAGATTATCTATCTGTCTATCTGTCTGTCTATCTATCTGTCTATCTATCTGTCTATCTATCTGTCTATCTATCTGTCTATCTATCTGTCTATCTATCTGTCTATCTGTCTGTCTGTCTGTCTGTCTGTCTGTCTGTCTGTCTGTCTGTCTGTCTGTCTCTCCCTCCCTCGGTCCTTCCCTGAAAGTTTGGGGGGGATACAATAAGCGGGGGCCGAGATAAAAGGGGGGTCCCAAAACGCGTTTTCCCCATGTTAATTTCCATAGGGCGGTCGATTTCACTTTTAGCCCGAACGGCTGAATGGATTTACACCAAACTTGGCAAAATTGTAGGGACTGGTAGCCCGATGTGCCTTTGCTATGTCTCAAGATATGTGCTCCAGTGGATTTTGAGTAATTTAGGTTCAAAAAAATATATATATCTATAGCAGCGCACCAGTGCGCGCACCAGGGAGCGCTCCGGGCGCGTGACGCGAGGTGCGCATGGAAAGCTGATTGGCTCTCGGGTGTCTGTAAACATTCCAAACAGTCCAGAGCGGTCGCCATCTTGTGTCTCGGTAAAATCGAGACATAAGAGGTGGCTAAAACAAAGTGGGAACTGACCATAAGGCGTCAGGGATAGACCCCTTTGACCCCCTAGGTTTGATGTGGGGGCTATAAAAGGGCCCCGCGGGGCATTTAAAATATTTTTTTTTTTCGTTTTGCGCGGGGGAAGCGCTCGGTGCGCGCACCAGGTAGCGCACCGGGGAGCGTAAAATGAGGGAAAAAGATGACAGAGTTTTAAAAAAATGAAGTTTTCATTTAGAAATTGGAGGTAGTTCTTAAAAGAACTTTTTTTTTCTTCTTTTTGTTGTTTTATATATTTTTTGTGTTTTTGGAACTTTTTGAACTTTTTTTGGCTTTTCAAAACAGTTTTATATTTTTTTTGTATTTTTTAGGGGGAGAAACAAAAAAAGGGAATTGAAACTGGCTCAACTGGAGCAAAAAAACAAAAAACCCAAAAAATGATTTCTTTTTGGGGCACTTGTGATTATCACCTGCAAGGACGATGAGCTTAATACTTTGTTCCCCATAGGAGATAAGCTTGCCACAAGCAGTGCAAGTAATTTTAAAATCAGCAAATCTCGGCTGAATGCAAGGCATCACCTCAGATGTTTCTGGTTGCGAGGAAGTGGGTTGGTTTTTTTGGGAGGGGGTCCTTGATGACTGGGGGAGGTTACTGGCCAGTTCCCGGAACTCTGCACGAGAGTAGTTGTTTGGATGCTTTCTTGTCATGTGCCGAATCATGGTATAGTTACCAAAAGAATATTTCTTGTTTGGGTTGCCCCGTGAAAGTTCATCATTGCAGATGAGGCAAGTCACCTTGGGAGCATTCACCTTTTTTTTCCCCTCTGGAATTGAAAAAAACTGCCAAACAATGTGTGGTTTGGGTTTGTAAGGTGTATTTTCTTCTGGCAGCCATCTTCTTCTCCCCTCCTCCTCTTCCTCTTCCTCCTCCTCCTGTTCTTGACCACCAATATAATTTGGAGCTGGTCCTCTTGGTGGTGGTGGTGGTGGTGGTGGGGCAGATGCACCAGCTGATGCTACTACTGAAGCCATTATTTGGAGCAAAAAAGTAGAGAGAGCAACAAACAGGTCTTCCTCAGTCAAAGGACAAAGTCAGAATAAGGAAAAAAGGTGGGGTCTTTCATCATTTAGAAAAAAAAACTGTCCTGAACCAATGAGAAGTGTTATTTTCAGGTCACAAGACCAGGGGCTTCATCATTATGAAACTAAAACTGTTATGAACCAATGAAAAGTGTTATTTTCTGCTCACATGACCCGACGCGCTTACGCTACGCGCACGGGGGCGCGCAGCGTAAGCGCGTCGGAAGTTTACATTTTGCGATCGTATTCGCTCGAGTACTTCCGGGTGCGCTTACGCCGTGCGTATCACGCGGTCGCGGCTACGCGATACGTCACGATCATGTTTTCGTTTGCGATATTGGCGCTCACGAGACGCTCCCCGGAGCGCGCCCGGGGGCGCTTTTCAGAAATACGCTTTTCGGGGCGCACTCCGGGGCGCGCTCTGGGAGCGCTCCCCCCAAAAATTAAAAAAAAAAAATGGGATAATTGTAGAGACAGGTAGCCCTATTCTGAAGTGGTTTGTAAAAAAATTAACTTTATAAAAATATGTATTGTGCTACATTGGGCTTAATATATGTTAGAGCCAAAATGTAGCCCAAATGTAGCCCAAAGTAGCCCAATGTAGCCCAAAGATGGCCACCAGAGATCAAAAATTGTAAATGTAGCCCAAAATTCAACTAGATGTAGCCCAACTGTAGCCCAATGACAGAATGTACCAGAGTGTTAAAAAGAACAACTAGAGTGCTAACAGTCTTATTTATAAAGTGAAACTTATAGTTAGGAATTAGCATTAAAAAAACCTTTGAAATTCACTGAAAAAAACCATAGGTTTCACACCAGTTATAGTTAGGAATTAGCATTTAAAAAACCTATTAAATTCACTGAAAAAACCATAGGTTTCACACCAGTTATAGTTAGCTGGAAATTTTACTGATATAAAACCATTGAAATTCCCACGTTATAGTTAGTCGGACTCACTATAACTTGCGCGTGCAATGCACTGCTGATGACATCACATATTACATCACTCATGACATGGTCAGTGACATCACTCATGACATCACTGATGACACCATCCAGTGAATATGTGTCTTTCTGAAAAATAAATATTAGTGAGTTATGTTTAAATATTTAAATACATATATTAGTGTTTCACTTTGTGTATAAGTGGCTACATGTGTTGATAAGTAGCTACATGCGTATGTATATGGGTTATTTGATATTTTTAGTAGTATCAGTATGAGTGTCTATATGGTTTGGTGGAGGTATTACTTAGCACATAGATGCATGAGTGACTGACTCTTTGTATGTGTTTTGAAGACAGCATATGTACAGGACTGTATGGGTGGATGAGTGTCTATATGTGTTTGTTAGTGAGTGAATGACTGTCTCACTAGTGTCTTTATCAGTAACTACATATGTTTTAATCTAGTATATATGAATATTGATGTATATAAGTGAGTATATGTGAGAGTAAGAGATTGTAAGATTTCCTGTTTAAATAAGTATGTGTTTCTATAAGTGATTGTTTAAGAGAATAAATATGTATAATTTTCAGTAGAAGTAAGGTGGAAGTGTGTGTATAACTCTATATTCAAATAAATGGTTGTTCAATAGTTTATTTGCACGTGTGAATATGTGTGTGAGTAACTTTTGGATGAATGTCGGTGTGTAACAGGATGTATAGGTGTATCTCTTCATATGATGAGTGAGTATATGTATGAGTGACTATATAGAACTGTTGGTGAATGAGTGGATGTGTATATAGATAGTGGAAGTACAGAATTGCTTGTTGTAACTGATATAGGTATGTCCATTTTTTAAAAATTTCAGTTTCTATTTTTGAATATGTGTCTCAAGGGTTACTTTACACTGAGAGGAGGTCTGTGACTGTGTCACAAGGATGGTGTCATCAGTGATGTCATGAGTGATGTCACTGACCATGTCATGAGTGATGTAATATGTGATGTCATCAGCAGTGCATTGCACGCGCAAGTTATAGTGAGTCCGACTAACTATAACGTGGGAATTTCAATGGTTTTATATCAGTAAAATTTCCAGCTAACTATAACTGGTGTGAAACCTATGGTTTTTTCAGTGAATATATATATATATATATATATATATATATATATATATATATATATATATATATATATATATATATATATATATATATATATATATATATATATATATATTCAAAAATTAGGTTATGTGTTTTTTCCTTTTTTACCCACATTCAAACTCGAATGAAACTAAAAACCTAGTGAACGAGCAAAAGAGTCTTAAATAGAATATCCTGCAAGAAAATGTGATGTTCAGTAACAAGGCTTATTTTCCTATGATAACAGCTAATATAACGGACATTGCAATTATATCACGTTTTCAATTATAAAAGCACAGTTTGAAAAGAGGCTACTAATATTGAGATTTACTTGTGAAGTAGTTGAGGTGGTGTCAGTCTTTCACCCCTTCTCCCCCCTATATTACTTTACCACTCCTTGTTTCAGCTCACCAGAAAGAACCCACCCCACAGATTTCAAATGAATTCTCTGTATAGAATGTGGTTATTCCCCTTTCAAACATTGTGAAGGATGACCTTTATGCATGCAAACCCCTTGCCTGCATAATGTATAGAATTCCTGCACTGGTGATGTTCAAACTAGACCATGACTACTCTTATAAACGTTGGTTCTAAGAAACCAGTCCAACCTACTCGTCTTTTGGTTTCGAGTGGTATAGTGGTTCACTTTACTTGATAACCCCGGTTTTAAATACTGTTAATTTGTATCTAGCTTCGTACACTTACTTATCAGTGGTGTAATTGTTGGGTCTGTTTATGAAAAAAATAGGTGTAGTCATCGCTCTTGTTTCCTGATTACAAAAATGAAATTTAATAGCTTTCCTGGCTGCCCCAGTACATTCTCTTGCGAAAAAATATTAACACTCCATATTGTTTTTCACTGTGGAATTCCCTCGGCATTCAACTTGACTTTACAGATTGTATTAACATGCACGACTTTCTATTTTTTCCGAAATATCTTTAAGTATCGTGTAAAAATCACCCCAGGATTTATTATAGGTAATTTCTGTATATTTATATTCAGTTATCCATCCTAACTAGGTCAAAGTAACAAGGACGAATGTCTGAAAATAAAGTCAGACTGTGGTTTTTCACTGATCAACAAGGTCTTGTCAGGGTACTTTGCATTAGATCATTACTTTATGAATTGTCCAAGTATTTGTCAATAAATTGCTATCACTGCCAAGATTTTAACAGCCTATAAGTGCAGTACCAATTTGACTATTTTGTAGCAGAGAGCCTTGTACGGAGGTTTGATATTCATTTGCAGGTTTCTTTTTTAGCCTAATGTCAACATTTTCCCCATTTCTCTTTGCAGAAAGAAATCCAGGCCATGAGTCAGTGCCATCATCCTAACATTGTGTCGTACTACACCTCGTTTGTAGTGAAGGATGAACTGTGGCTGGTGATGAAATTGCTAAGTGGAGGTGAGTAGTTCTCATTCTGGTCATAACATGTACCCTCCAGCTCCTGTTCTCATAGAGATAATGTTCTAAGGACATCTATTGAAGAGCGCTGTTGGGTATGTTTCAGTCTTTGGAATAGTTCGCCTCTTAGAGTCAATCTGAAATATTCCCCCGTGTCTAGTGATTGCTTTCCATGAGATGTGTGTGACTGCTTTTCAGTTTTGTTCACCGCATTCAGGTAACTCCTTGATTACACGTATTAGCAGGCTGCACATTCATCATGGTGTCTTTTGTTCTGCATGTTCTATTTTGTATGCTGGGGGGGGGGAGGGTATACTGTTACAATAACCAAATTCCTTTGAACATGCGATGAGAAAACGGTGAATCTGGAACCTCGTAAATCAAGTATATGGTTAACAATCTGATGGGTCGGAACTTTTGCAATAAAACATAAGAAATGAGCTCAGCAAATATTAGGCAGGGAAGTGCAGGGACAGATGTATCGGTTCAGAAGTGTTTCAGAGGGCCAGCTCGATTCGTGGCCGGTGTAGTGATATCAGCATTGCTGCCGACAGAGTGTGGGATAATGAGTAACTGTACAACACTAAACCTTCACAGCCTACAGCACCCCCTGATGGTGGGTGACAAATGCAATACACTATCATGTCCCCCTGCAGTGTTTTCTGGAAGGTGCAACATTCGTGGAGAAAAGGGGTAGAGGAGCACAAAAAATGTATCAAACCTAGTGTGCCAAATAAATTCTGATGTTCCGGGATTGACCAGAGCTAATTCAACATTGTCAGGTGTTGGTAAAGGGAGGCTACAGTCCGTATGATCCACTCAGGCAAGATCAGGCAGTTTGCTACTAGACAATAAAGCTGGAGCCTACGATAAGAAGTTTGGTAGACTGAGCTCTAAATTGTAAAGTCACATGGGCTTTTTGGGTGAACTGCTAGCCAACGAGCATTGGCAAAGCCAGTAAGTCTGGTGTGGGCTGTCAGCCTTTGTCAATACTGGTTATATGTTTTCATAGTCTTTGTAAAACTTTATTGTTTGGACAAAAGGCGGGCCATCTTCAATCTAAAAAAAAAACATTGGCAAACCCAAAAAAGGTTTTTAGTCTTAAAAAGCACAGATTACCATAGTACTCCCTGGCACTTAAAGGCACTACTTGTGCTCCTTGTGAATGAGCAGAATACCATCACTTACAGGGAAGTAAGCTATTTGTTGAAGTGGGCAGACCCATTTCTACATGCTGTGTCCTGTATGAAGTGGGTGGAAGAAAAATGTGAATGACCCAATAACAGACAAATTGATGAAGAGGGCTGGGTGAAAGCCTGTATCAGTAATTATATTACCCTTACATGTTTGTAAAATCAAAAGGTCTTGACGAACTACAGTTTGCAAAAAGCATAGTATGCAATTCCTACCCGTATGAAAGGCTGACAAATGCCAGTCTAGCTTGAAATACATCTGCGAGAGGGAAATTAAGTAAAGATGGGTGATGAACATACCTTTGCTGTAGAAGCCCACTAACTTATTGATTGAAAGTGTTGTCTGAGCAGAACAGCTAACCCACAAATGCCCTTTTTTTCTGAAGTTTTTTTTTTAAATTAAATAAACCCGCTTGCGAACAGTTGTGACTTTGTCTAATTTTAGTAATGAAATACAGTGGGTGGGCAGGGCAGTCGTTTGTGGAAGACTGCTTAACACATCTCATGGTTGTATTAATTTGTATGTCTGCAGTTTGTGGTCTTGGACAACTAGTAACCAGACTTCTGACAACAGCTCACTGTCATGCCTGTTTGAAGTCCTAGGAGGAATCGAAATTTGCCTAGCCAAGGGTAACGGTAAGTTTCAATTCTATTAAGGACAAGGAGGCAAGGATTATGCTTTTCTCTCTTCGCTACTTTAATCAAATACAAAACACAGCAGCCTTAGAAAAGCTCCAATAAAATGCTTACATCCCTAAACACAGGAAAAAGCATTTAAAAGAGAAAAAACCACAGTGCACTCCGCACCAAACTACAGCTCCCATCAGTCCACTGTAATAGTCGATAGTAATAGTCTTTCCACCATGTCCACCAAAGGCTACATAATGAGTCCCTCTTCTGTCTTCCTCCTCTTTATTCACGCGAATTACGCTCGCATCTCACTGGTCCTGTTTCGAACCGTCATTCCATAGTAGAAAAACACGATCGTGTAAGCATTGTAATAATGACTATACACTTACGATAGTCAATCAAGCACACCGCATTATATAATATGCAACACATTTCAGTTTTTGAATTGTGAACCCGGTTACTAACTGCCATACGGATGGGATCTCACACGAAGTGACCTGGGAGGGATAATCCTAGCCTCCGTGTCCTTAATAGAATTGAAACTTACCGTTGCCCTTGGCTAGGCAAATTTCGATTCTATGGCAGGGCTGGAGGCTCAGATTATGCTAGTTCAAAGCTTATTAACCACGAAATGGGCGATATCCACTACCGGTTTAAAGTAAAACCTCTTAAACGTGGAATCTGAGGACCAATCCGCAGCTCGCATTAAGTCCTCCAAACAAGCTCCTACAGAAAAAGCCTTAGAGGCCATGGCCCCTCTGGTCGAGTGAGCTCCGAACCGTTTGGTATCTATACCTGGCTCCTGCATGAGCCAGCGCATCCACCTGGCAATGGTGGGGGAAGAGACTGCTTTGTGTGGTTTTCGCAAGGCAATCAGCAATTGTCGTTCGCCCGGAGGATGAATGTCAACTGTCATCTCTTCACATGCTTTCAAACATTGGACAACACACAACTTGGGGACATCCACAAAGGCTGGATATGAAATAGTTCTTGACGCAGACTTCGTGCGACGTCCCACTGTGAACGTAACCCCGTCTGGGGAAAAAACTCTTGCAGAAACATCCAAAGCACGGACATCCGACACTCTACGGCAAGACACCAAGCACAGAGGCATAACTAGTTTGGCTGAAAGTTCCTTCAGGGATAGGTAAGTGTTAGGTTGCCATGATAGGAAAAGATTCAAAACAATAATAACGTCCTGAAGGACTGAATAACGAGGCTCAGGAGGCAACAAAAGACTAATACCTCACAAGAGTCTACAAACAAAAGGGTGTTCCCCAACCAGTGCCCCCTCCACCGGGTGAAGAGCCGCTGAAATAGCCGAATGCATTGCGTTAATGGTTCGGTATGCTAGGCCATCCGTAGCCAATTCTGTCAAAAAATTCAGAATGGGAACGACGCCCGCGACCAGGGGATCCAAGTCCTGTCAAAGACACCAACGCACCCACTTGGTCCAAGCGGATCTATAGCGCTTTGCGGTGCTGGTCGCCCAGGCTCTTGACAAAAGACCCTCAGCTGATCTTGAAAGGCCCGGGAGTGACCAGCGTCGCCGGAAAGCCTCCATGCCATGAGGTGGAGAGAACCCTGAGTGATGAGATGATGCGGCTCCTGTTCCGGATTGAGCAGAAGGTGAGGAAACCGGGGGAGTAGGATTGGAGAATCCCAAGAAAGTTCCAGAAGAACCGGAAATCAAACTTTGTACCTCCCAGAGCGGTGTCACCAGCACCAGCTCCACCTTCTGACGGCGGACCTGAGCCGCCGTTCGTACCACCATCGAGAAAGGGGGAAACGCATAAGGTCTCTCGACTCCAATCCTGGAGGAATGCATCTGTAGCTTCCGCCAGAGGGTCCGGCCTCCAACTGAAGAACCGTGGAAGCTGAAGATCCAAGCGATAATCAAACAGGTCCCCTGAGAAAGGGCCCCATAGGGCGTTCAGCCACTGGAAAACATGAACGTCCATCTTCCACTGACTGGAGTCTTGAAGGTACCTGGAGTGCCAGTTTGCCACTAGATTGGCTTGTCCCGGCAGGTACTCCGCCGTTACGGATACATGGTGAGCCAGACAGTAGTCCCAGAACTCTTTTGCAAGATCTGCTAAAGCACGGGACCGAGGACCGCCCAGATGGTTGACTTATCGAACCGCTGAGACATTGTCCATCTTCAACAGAACACACAAACTCACTGAATCTCTGGTCCAGCAGCGTACTGCTAAAGATCCCGCCAGAAGTTCCAAACAGTTGATGTGCAACTTCTGTTCTTCTGACGACCAGGCGCCACCTGTGGAGAATTCCCCGCAGCGTGTGCCCCAACCCGACCTGCTGGCGTCTGATTCTATAACCAGGTCTGGGACTGACCCAAAGATCGCCCGACCGTTCCATGCCTCCATGTGGGATAGCCACCGCAACATCGCTTCCTTCACCTCCTCTGAGTGGAACCATCTGATCGTAGGTCATTCCCTTCCTGAGATGATGAGCCTTGAGGCGCTAGAGTGCCCTGTAATGAAGGGGCCCCGGGAAGATTGCCTGAATGGAAGAGGAAAGAAGCCCCACCACTCTGGCAATCTGCCGCAGGGAAGTCTAGGCCTTGGCAAGTGTTTGTCGCAGAACATGTCGCATCTTGGACATCTTCCGCGATGTAAGACTCGAGAGACTTGGACAGAATCTGACAAAACCCAAGAATACCAACTTCTGACACGGAATGAGGACAGACTTGTCCCTGTTGATGATAAAACCAAGCCCCTGCAAGAGGGAAACTGCCCCTGCCACGACCGGCCCCTTGGTCCAGAATTTTCGTGATCGGGCCAACCGCGTCCAATAACTTATCTTTGCATGATCGCCAGGAGCGATAAATGCCTCTGCGGGGGTCCATCATGAATTTTGCGAGGAAAGTGGCCATTTTTGCGTCTAACTCTAGTGTCAAGGCCATCTTGCCCTCCAGGGTGGGCCTCTGGCATTCCCCACGCAGACACCCTCTGGCTTCCTTTTCCAAGGGCTTGCGGAGGCGACTCGCCGCAAACTTCGCCACTTTGTCCCCCGGGGCCCAGGCTGCGCGGATGGATGATCTCATCCGGATCCAGCATGCCTGAGCTGTCACGGGGTAACTCTGCAGCGGAGCTCGGCGGGTGCCAAAACCGCACTGACTCCTCGTCATACTCTGAATCTGGGGAGTTCCCACCCGGTGATGGAGGAGCCGTACTCGTAGTTACCAAGGGCTCAGGGGGCGAGGGAGGTACAGGGGTGGCGGAGGTCACCTTTGCCAAGAAAGCGTCACACAGATGCTCAAAGGCGCTCCCTTTCAATCCATGTTCTCCCTCAGGCATCCTTTCCCTGCATGGCTTCTTGGGGGCAGGGGGGCCCTCTCCTAAGGGACACGGGAGACCTGCTGGTGCTCCTAAAGGAGCTTGCGCAAGCTTTGCGCACTGCTCGACAATGCGATTAGACAGGCGCTCTTCCATGGGGCCTACCACTTCGGTTACACAGCGGTAAATGGAGCTGTCAACCACCATTATAGAATTCCTCATCATTCAGGTAGGACTGGGACTCATCCTCGTAATGGGCGTCTTGCTCCATGACTGGTAAGTATAAACCACCCCCCTGATTACTGCCCAAACTGTTGTGGGAGTCAGATAATTTTTTAGGCAGACCCAAGGACTGCAACTTTCTTTGGGGCCGGTGAAACCAGCAGAATAAGGCCGCACCAAGCCTCAAAACGCCCTGACCCTCTTTAGGAAAACCGGGCCCTACCGCCTCCCAGCGCGCCACCACACACACAAACGCTACAGTGCTATACTGCCCGCAGGCGATTTCCTGCGGTTCACACCGCAGTACGGACCCCAAGGGGAGTCTTGTAAATAAATTGGGGCAAATACAGACCCGGAGACCGGGCGTAGAAAGAGGCGGCGGGGGGCAAGGCTCCGACTCGGCAATCTCCTCAGCGCGGCTCCTCTCTGTGAAGAGAACCGCGCTGCAGAGCAGCAAGTCGGCACAGCGCCCCCTGGTGGGTTTTTATGCACCGCACCTAACCGGCGGGGAAAAGAATCGCGTTAGGATTGAAAGCGTTCCCGCGATCAACAGGGGCTCTGCGAAGGGAAAAAACACAGCGCAAACCTCCGCATTAACCACCCACCAAGAACAGCCCCCTTAAAACATTTCTAGGAACATATGAGGGAGAGAAGAAAAACAACTTAACTGGCTGCGTGAGTAGCGAAGAAAGAGGAGGAAGCCAGAAGAGGGACTCATTATCTAGCCTTTGGTGGACGTGGTGGAAGGACTATTACTATGGACTATTACAGTGGACTGATGGGATCTGTTGTTTGGTGCGGAGCGCACTGTTTTTTTTTTCTCTTTTAAATGCTTTTTCCTGTGTTTAGGGATGTAAGCATTTCATTGGAGCTTTTCTAAGGCTGCTGTGTTTTGTATTTTATTAAAGTAGCGAAGAGAGAAAAGCATAATCTGAGCCTCCGGTCCTGCCATAGAATCTCAAGGTCGGTATTCATGTGGACTTCAGACCGACCATCTCCTCGGTAGAAATTGGTTGCCTAGAGCAAGGTAAATGGTTTGGCCATCAGTGCTTCAAACTTCTCTGCACTGGTTGCTGTGCTCCAAATCCATGTACTGCTGTCAATGCTGCTTTCAAATATAGGCCCACTTGGTCTGGCAGCATCCCCAGCAACCAACGCTGGTTGAACATTTGTGGGTGGCAGAAAGGGCTGTGTAGTCTGCGTAGATTTTGTTCTGCCCGTGCACATTCTGGCCTTATGGACTTTCAAATTCAGGGCCCTCTTGGTGTGGCTGCATCAGCAGTCAAGACTGTTATAACGCCTGTGGGTGGCTGTGTTTAGTCTCTTTAGATTGTGTTATGGGCCGTGCACCTTCTGGGCTTGCACAATTAATTTAATGTGTAACCAGGGGCGTATCTTGATCAGTAAGATTGGGGGAGGGGAGCTTCAAATTTTCCAACAATCACTCTGGCAAATAATGTTAACATACATTATGCGAGGGCAGGGCGCAGGCGAGGGGCTTAAGGGGCAGTGGAAATGAAGAATATTGTAGATTTGTAGGGGGTACTTAGTGAGATAAAACATAGTACTTTGCAAACTTACTAACATTTTTGAAGACTTCCAAAACCGAGAAAGCCAGAGTGTGTATTTTTGTCTGTAGTTACATAAAAATTCCTGGTGACATCCGACAGACCTCCCCTCATCCGACTGAAACCACGGGTATCCAACTAATTGCCAGCAAATACATTTATTAGGGGGGTGTAACTCCCCAAACACCCCCTCCGAAGCTATGCCCCTTTTTGTAACATGTCCAGTGTGTGCTTGAGTACAGACCGAACATGTGAAACTCAATCGACTGAGTGCCTGGCAACCCTAGTACTAAGCTGCTTGCCCTTCTCTGCCCAGGGATGGATCACAGTAACCGTGCATGTCTTTCTGGGGCTGGTTGCTGGACCAGTGATGAGCACATACAGCTACAGCCCGGCCTGCTATGGTTTGGAAGGAATTGTTGTTCTTACCATAGCAGGGCATGCTGAAGCCTGGGTCACTGACAATGGTGATTGTTATTTATACAGTGTGTTGCATGCTGCTGTGTGCTTGTTTGTTTGTCACTGTTAGTGTGTCATATTTGTGTATGTGTGTGCTGTCTATCTAGGTTGTCGGGGTGCTTCTGGGCTTGTCGGCGATTACCATCCGGGCCTGGCGGTGAGGGCTAGGCAACAAGGAACGGACACAGGCGGATGAACCTAAGCTACATTGGCTTCACCCCTGATGTCTGACCCGCTGGGCACTGTTGACACATATAAACTCTGACTATTAGGCAAGAGCAGGTGTTATACAGGTAGTACAATTTCTGTGCTTTGGTAAACTGACACTTATGTAGGTCATGTTTTGTAGACAGTAGTTCTGCTTCATTTTAGGTCCTGAAGAATCGCATGTCAATGAACTTTTAGCAAGAAACATGTAGACCATATTTCTTACACCTTAGTACTGTCTCGTACGCGGAAACCTAAGTTCCAGCGAATGCCGACTAATCTTGTTTTTAGTTGAGGCAAAGGACCACCTGAATAAAGTTGTTTTCCGGTACCTCTTGCTTCATTTTACCCTCACTTACACAGTCTACACTGCCCTGGCCCCACACCCCCACTTCACCCAAAGGCAGTTGGATAAAAGGATCTCTGCCAAAGCGCCCCTCTGAGGTGTTGCCCGTTGGGAATTGCACCGCCGACCCAACGAGGAGCATTGCCTATGATGAAGCAGGACACCCGCAAGGGTGTGTGAGGCTATTATATCCAACATAATGAATACCCTGGGGTAGTTCTCCACTGCCCCCCCCAACACTTTAGTGACCTTTAGACCCTCCAGGAAATGCCCAGTCCCCTTTTGCTTACCTCATTGTCGAGGGCACCGACTGTGGCTGGACCTTCCACTCCCCCTTTGAGTGGTAATCTTAGCCCTCTGGATCACAACGATCCCCACTCTCCCCTATATTGTTGAACTTTCAGATCTGCCCAGTAGTGTGGCTGTTTACAAGTTGAGCCTTTATCTCTGTGCCTGTCTATGATGCAGCCTGTGTCTGTGAACAGGTGTTTTTGTCAGTCTGCAGGAGTCGGGTATACACATGGAGCAGCAATATAGGAATTGAACAGATTCGCATCAATCTAACCACTAAGCAAAATGTACATTAATGTTTCTTTTTTTGAAATGGGCAAAAAACATTTTTGGGGAGAGGTTGTGGAAACTAACAAAATGTTCATTGTGTAAGCATTGTGGATTTAAGATGAATGTGTGAATTACTGCAAAGCCTTGGAAAGTCTGGTAATAGAAAGGTGTACGCATTACTTCCATTGCTTGGTATTGGTGGTCTGTTATTGATTAACCCCTTAGGTGCTGCCGTCGGCCAATGGTCGTCACGGGCACTACCTCCCCAGTGCTGCGTGCGACCGTTGGACGTCCATTTCAGCACCGTATAATGGACAGCGCAGCACTGGGGAGGTATGTTTACAAGCTCCTAAGGTGTTAAGGAGCCTGTATTATGCAATTATCTGTGCTATGCACCAGGTTTATTTTTTTTAGAACTTTTATTGATTTTCTGAATATAGAACAGGCACATGTACACAAAACTAGCGCTTTGACTCGCAGGAGTCTCTGCTAAGCCAGAAGTACAGTATACACATTTGCCCCTTCGAATCACCCAGTCTTGCCAGTATGCACCAGTTTTAAGCATATATTGTTTTACTTTTTTAGCATGAATCTGATTACAAAACGTGCCACAGCGCTATACGATTATTGTTGGTTTGGGGCATGAGTAATTTCATATTGAACGATATAGAAACACAAGGTATTTTATTTGGGAACAGTCAAAGCAGAACACGTAATGTTTTAGAGAGGCCATGTCTGCAGCACTCCCAGCTTGTGGGTGACAAGGGCAGTACACCATACTGTCCCCAGGCAGTGTTTTGTAGTAGGAGTAATTGATACTCGTGGAAAAAAGGGTGGAGGAGCACAAAATATGTATCAAACCTAGTGGGTCCAAATAAATTCTGATGTCCCAGGATTGGCAGGAGCTAATTCAACACAGATAGGTGTTGGTAAAGAAGGAGGTTTCAAGTCCTTATGATGATCCATTAGGGTAAGAGCAGAGAGTTTACTACTGGAAAACAAGCATTTGCAATGCAATATGTCTCACATTTACGGGAGTTTGAGCTATTGGCATTTGCAATGCCAGTAGCTTAAACTCTCGCTAATGCAAGACCTATTGCAGAGCATATTTTATGTCAAAGCACCCCATGCTGCGCTTTGTTAATGGAGGCCTCACCCCTTTCTTTAGATAAGCCTCCTCAAGCCTCCTCTAAAGAAAAGGGCGTGGCCAACAGAGTGAAACCTTGGCAAGGGGGCTTTGACAGAAGAAAAGCATCTGAGAGGGTGGCCGTGCGAGAGAGAGGGCATAGGTGTTATTCCCACTTCTTTCATGTATTGAAGGGCAGAGGCTACCATCCCATCTTAGACTTGCGCTTTCTCAATTATGTCCACCAGAAACAGGAGTTCAAAATGCTCATGTTGGCTCAAGTTATGTCTGCCATGGATCCCGGAGACTGGCTGGCAGCGTTGGATTTGCTGGATACTCATCTTAATACCCAGTCCTGCCTGCCCACAAACATTGTCATTTGCACGGTTTCTAATTTAAAAGCTTGCTGTTCCGTACACTGTCTCAACAGTAGAGACACGGACCTGCCCTTCTTCCGCAGTGGTGCAGGCTTCACGGCTGGACGGGCGTAACAATATTTTCCATTTGTGCCCCAAACAAAGCCTCACTCGCCAGCAACCTGCATTCAGTTTTGTGGCAAAACTGGCAATTACATCAGCAATACTCTTCCTTGCCCAAAATGTTTCAGATAGCCAATATCCTTGATCACGGGCTGACTTGATGGCATCTCAATCACTGCAGACCACTCATTTTTTCACAATCCTTTTATTGCCCTCTAGTGGGCCTCACAGTGGGGTCAGAGGAGGCCTCACCAGGTTCTACGCGGTCTGCTCCGGCCACACTCCGGTAGCGTCTCATTGATCTGATTCTGTATCCGGGTCAATGCCTGTTGTGCAGACAAAACCTTCTGCGACATTGGACCTGAAGTTGATGCCTTTGGCGCTGCCGGTGACCTCTAGTGGCCCCAGCCAGATACTAGATGACCCGGAGTTGCTCGATTTCCACTCTGGTGCTGACGGACCCCAGAGGTTCTACATCAATGCCTGTGCATTTTGATGAAGTTTCAGGCCTGGGTGAGGATTGGGAGGCATCTATGGACCCTTTAGAACAACATGTAGAAGTTTCTGTGTAGCAGTTGGACTAGTATGAGGATCTTGGAAAAGCCAGTGGATTGGACACAGCTCCAGATACTGATATGCTCTCTCCACCAAAAGTGGCTATGGAGGAGGTGGCATCTCATGTCGTGGTGGTGAAGAGGGCAGCAGAGGTCCTTGTCCTGGAGCTGGCTTTGGGGCAGGTTGGGACTAATCTTGTGACCGAGGCGCTTCGGCCTTGGGCTTCCACGTCCAAGCCCCTTATATGAAGCAGTAACAGATGTGCTTTTAGGCACGTGTTACAAGCCTAGCACAGGGCTCCTGTTAACAGGACGAGTGCACGCCGCTATCGTCTTGCACGGGGTGATCCACGGTTCCTCAGACAACATACCACCTCTGAAAGCTTGGTAGTTTAGGCTTTAGCGTCTCATAGCGCATTCCCTTCCTTTCCTCCGGGTAGGGAATGCAAGAGGCTGGACGCACTTGGATAGAAGATGTTCTCTTCTACCAGCCTGGTATTGCGGTTAGTGAAAAGCAAATGCTTATCAGGCTGTTTCATGCACACTCTTTGGGAAACGGTTGCACAAGTGATGCCACAGGTCCCAGAGGAGGCCCACTCCATGCTCTTCCAGGCAGTGAAGGATGGGAGAGATGCAACAAAATTTTCCATCCGGTGTGGCTTAGACACGACTGACTGCCTGGGCTGAGTGGTTTCGTAGATGGTGGCCATACAGCGCCACACCTGCTGAGAACATCTGGCTTCTCTGGTGATGTCCAGGCTAACCTCCTGGACATGCCCTTTGACTTGACTCGTCTTTTTGGTGAGAAAGTGAACTCTGCCTTGGAGCACTTCAAGGAATCTCGTGCCACGGCCAGATCATTGGGCCGCTTTGTTACGCCTCATGGCAAGTCTAGCTTTCTCTCCTTTCGTAGCAATGGAAGTTGTTTTCAACCACGTCCACTATATCCCAGCCATCGACCTGCTCAGCCTCCCCAAATTGTGCGAGGACACTGTTCATTCCGACCTCGGAATGGTAACCAGAAGTCATCTGCCACCCAGCCCTCGGCAGCTGCAGCCTCCAAGCATTCCTAGTTTGGTTCTGCAAGACCATGTTACCCCAATCGGAAGGAGAATTCAACACCATCTCCTCCACTGGAGGTCCTTTAACCTCATACAAATGGGCATTGCAGATCATTCAGGAAGGCTATTCTCTTCCTTTTCCTTCTTTTCCACCAGCTCAAGAATGGCTTGTGGAGGATCATCTATCATTACTCTCAGAGGAATTTACAGTTCTCCTGGCCAAGGGAGCAATAGAAAAGGTTCAGATTTCAGAAGTAGGCAGTGATTGTTCTTTTTTGGTATCTGAAAGTAGCAGCAAAGGGTTGCGGTCCATTTTGGACCGTCGGACCGTAAATCTCTTCCTCAAAAAGGAGACATTCAAGATGCTCACTTTGGCTCAGGTCTTGTCTGCCCTAGACCAAGGAGACTGGCTGGTAGCCTTGAACTTGCAGAATGCGTATTTTCACATCCCATCCGCTTGCCCACTGGCGTTACCTGCGGTTCAGGGTAGGCCAGGAGCACTTTCAATTGACTGTGCTTCCATTTGGCCTTTAGCCCTAGAGTCTTCACTAAGGTGATGGCTGTTGTTGCAGCTCATCTGCGTAGTTTGGAGGTATCAGTCTTCCCCTATCTTGATGACTGGCTGTTGAAGGCTCTTACGCCCCAGGCAGTCTCCCACCTTCAGACTACGGCAAACCTCCTGCATTCCCTGGGGTCTCTAAAACATGACAAAGTCACACCTGACTCCTTCTCAGATGCTCCCTTTCATCTGAGCTGTTCTGGAACTAGCAGTTTTGCGCGTAACCTCCCAAGCAGCGGGTCCTGGATATTCAGGCTATAGTACCAATGTTTAAGCCTCTTTCCTGGATTTCGGTGAGAATGGCTCGGAGGCTGCTGGGACTCGTGGCTTCCTGTATCCTGTTGGTATACCATGCCAGATGGAGTATGCAGGCTCTGCAGTAGGACCTGAAGTTCCAGTGGGCGCAGCATCAGTGGAATCTCTCCGATGTGGTCCAGATGTTGGGGCGAACTGCGAAAGATCTGCAATGGTGGTTGAGGAACTTAATTTGTGTCAGAGGCAGACCTTTCTCTCTTTCCCCCCCCCCCCCCCCCCCCCCCACCCTGCTTCCCCCGATCTCACACTAGTGACAGATATGTCACTCCTGGGATTGGGCGACCATCTGGAAGAGTTGGAGATCAGAGGACACTGGTCTCCGGCGGAGTTGAAACTCAATCACTTTGTTGGAGCTTCAGATGATTCGGTTAGCATTGAAAGCATTTCTTCCCTCTGTCGAGGGAAAGTTAGTGCAAGTGTTCACAGACCACACCCCGCCATTTGGTACTGCAACAAGCAGGGCGAGGTGGGTTTTGGAACCTTTGTCAAGAGGCCCTGCTTCTCTTGAGATGGCAGGAAAGCAGGGCATAACCCTGTTGATTAAACATCTGGCAGGTTCTCTGAACACCAGGGCAGACTAACTCAGCCATTGATGCCTAGTGGATCACAAATGGCGTCTCCATCTGGAGGTGGCCCAAGGGCTCTTTCAGCAGTGGAGAGAGCCTTAGTTAGGTCTGTTCGCCTCCGAAGAGAACGTGCAATTTCATCAGTTTAACTTGCTGGAGTTTCCAAAGCAGCTATCGCTCAGTGACTCTTTTTGTCATGAGTGGAGCTCAGGCCTCCTGTACGCCTTCCAGCCCATACCACTTCTGCCCAGAGTTACAGTTAGGACCTAGTTTCCATAGACGAAGTGTTTTTTGTGTTGCTAATAACTTTGCCGCTTTTTGATGAATGTACTGGTGACCATCAGTAGGGAATTAATATATATTATTATATATATTAATTACCTACTGGCAGTCACCGTAGGTAGTTGCAGTTAGGGCCTAGTTTCTTAAGACCAAGTGTTTACACTCACAGACCCACACACTCAGCCACTCTTGAAGGCAACAGGTTACAGTTAGGATTCAAAAGTTAAAAACCATAGAAATTCACTGAAAAAACAAAGATTACAAGGACTTTATAGTTATGCTCCGATTTCACTTGTGCAAAGCCAGAGAAATTCAGCAGTTATAGTTACTTGAGCGAACTAGAACTAATTCCCCTGCAGTGCACTGCTTATGACTTCACATATTACATCACTCATGACATTGTCAGTGACATCACTGAGGATATCTCAGATGTCATCACTGATATCATTAATTGAATGGGTTTCCTAAGAGTGTGAGTGCTAAAGATATACAGTAAGATACTGCAAGAGTTAAATGAATATACTTTCTTTACTACTGAGTGATACTATTTCTAACATATATTATATGAGTGGCTGTGTCTGTATCCATCTGTGAGTGGCAGTATTGGTAAATAAGTGGGAGTGTGTGTGGGTGAGTGCGTGGCTGTGTGATTTGTTGTATTGGTGACTGAGTGCCTGTATGGATGACTGAGTGGCTGTGTGAGCAGCTGTATGAGTGAGGAAGTGGGTGTGTGAGTGGCTGTATGGGTAAGTGTATGACTGTGTGAATGAAAAAGCAAATCAATGAATGAAGCTCCTGATGTAATAGCTTTAATTCCCAGACTTGTCATTTGTTGACTGACTAGCATGGTCAGCTGACTCAATCAAAGATAATGTAGTAGGACATTCTTGACTTTCATGTGCAGTTGAAAATCTGTCTGCTGAATTGCAGTTTCCTTGGGAAATATCAGTTATGAAACGTGAACACACACAACTCTGTTTCCCTCTGTTGCACCCTTGTATTCTGCATTTGATAGAGACCTCTAGACGCAGATTCCTTACCTTTTGAATTTCCCAGGTTTCAGGCTGGATCTGGAAGATTTTTCTTGAGCAGTATCCCTACGAGCCCGTAGGTGGTCGATCAGCTCTGCATGCGTCATCTGTGTTGTCCGCCCCGGAAGTGACTGCCGCACTACCTATATAGATGCCATCTAGGCGCACTGACATCAGTTCTTTTCTTTCTGCACCAGCCAGCGCTGATCCGGAGAAGAGCTACTCCTCAGTCACTGTTTCACTAGTTTTTTTCCCCACCATTTTATCTAGTTTGTTTGATGTTTTGTTCTCCTGGTGTGTAGGATGTCATCCAAGAAGACAGGATTCAAGCCCTGTGGAGCCTATCAATGGCTCATGTCAGTGACGGACTCACATCTCGTCTGCCTGTGATGTATGGTACACAACCAGAAGCTCTACGATACTCTACAACTCTACTCAACTGAACATCTCCCTGCTCTACGATACTCTAGAACACTCTACTCGAATGTACAACTCTCTTTTCTACTCGAACACCGTACAACACATTACTCCAGCTATGCTCTTCCACTACGTGCCCTTCCACTCCACTGTACTCTGTGCCACTTAGCACAGCTCTATGCTGTTGCACTCTACACCACTTCACGCTGCTGTACAACATGGCTAAAAGACATTGGCTAAGTGGCAAAGCCAATAGTTCTTGCATAGGTGAAACCTAATGGCTTTGCAATGCTAGTTGATTTTCCTTGCTCCTCTGAACTCCTCCCCTAGTTGCTCATGCCACCCAGCAACATTTTCTCTCCCACCCAGTCTGTCCCCTTCCATCCCCCACCCCTCCCAGTTGCTTAAGTTTTTATTTATTTTCATTCATCCCCCAACCGGCTCCCCCAAGTCTCATTTGTTTGTCATTAGTTTTGGGGGTTTTTTGGTGGGAGGGGCAGTTACTGTTTTCTGCAAGACTGTTAATTTCTTAATGCACACGTTTGAGCACATTTCATGACTTTTTTTTCGTAAGCATTTTAGTTTACTGCTCGAAGATAGAGGTCCATCATCCTGGAATAGTAAAAAAAAAATACAAAAAATAGCCGCCAAGCCATGCTGTATCTTCGCTCGTACATGGTGATGGTAACATAATCCTTTTAGACCATAATAGCATCAAGACATACAGGCATGTACACATCATCCTGCTTCATTTATAAACCTTAAAGTTTTTTTTTTTTTTGCCCATGCTCTTCAACATTGACAAAGAAGCAGTTTTTTTCTTGTTGCGGATGTCTGACAGCATCAGGGGAAAACATGTAACAAAGCAATTTGATCTATTATGTTTTAAAAAGAGAAGTGAATTTACTGTGCATGGTTACAATGCTTGACTGGTAAGACCTTTGGTTACAATGCTTGACTGATGAGATCTTTTTCTTAACCCTTTCGATGCTGATGACGAGCTGGGCTCGTCATGGTGCACAGTGGTCGTGTGCTGATGACGAGCCCAGCTCGTCATGAACAATGGGAATCAAGAAAAGTCAGCATCCTGGAGGATTAGCATTAGCATTCAAGGTGTTAAAATGTTTTATTGGGTTTCACAACCAATAACTAAGTAAAACATGAGGAAAGCAGCTTTGCAGTATACAAATGGTTACCAATCATATGCATAACACAAGCACATGAAGCCTATCGGGAGGTTCACCAAGGAATCCAGCGAGCACGTAACTCCACTCACTCTTAAGCTACAATACATCTAGGATATGTTGCTTTTAGGCCTTAAACATTCGGGTGGGCGTGTGTCCGCCGAGTCTGTGATGAGCTGCAGTAGCTCAGCCCATTCCATCTGGTCATTTTCAATTTTTCATCTGTACATGCTTTTCTCATATGTATCGCTTCAGACTTTGGTTTTTTAAAATTTTTATTTTGGTTCTTTGTAATATTGCCTATTGTCTTTCGAGTATCAAGAAATGAACAACATAACGACCCACAGTCCTTAAAGTATCATTGTGTTCTGAACTTTTTTGCACTTCTGCTTTAAATAGAGCTTTAATTCATTCTTTTATAAAATAAAAAAATAACCTGAAAGTAGGTATAAACTCAAATTTTATTAAAGAACTGTTAATGAATTCCAATTTTACTTTAATTTCTGGCGAAATATTTTTGGAAAGTGTATCGGTTTCCTTTTATTCGTACCACTTTAGTAGACTATGAACAGTTTGAACATTTGATATATGGACAAACATAAAATGGTAAAACAGGAGATATCCGCAACATTTTTTGAACTGTTGCCTAGATTAAGTATTATTAACCGAAACAGAACTTAAAGATGGTATTTCTTAGTGTTTCAAAATATTTGTACTTATTGACATATTTTATTGTGTCATCTATTTGTCCCATATTTTGGGCCTTTTAACCCTACAGTTCCTTGGAGTGTCATGGGATAGAAGGGGATGGAAGAAAAGTGGAAGATGCAATAAAACAGTGTTGAGACGACTTCTGAATCTCTTTAATACAGCCTTCCTGATGTCCGCAATGGTCTCCCCGAATTGGCAGGTTGTCTTAAAATCTAGCTGGGGCTCACCATTCACCTACTTTTCCCTCTTCAAAACATGCAGTCTGTCAGCACAACGCTTGTAGGTAACTGAAATGTGGCACCCAGCAGTTAAACATTTTCAGGAAGTTTTAATCATATCAACCCAAAATTCAGGCTGCTGGCTCTTTTCATTACATATTGTTTCCAGGAAGAAAGCATTTGCTAACTAGTTCTATTCTGCCATCTCGGTACGTAGGAATGGGTTGAATGCTAAAATCTAGTGTTCTCATTCAGTACACACTTCTAGTCATCTCGGTAGATTTCTCTTCCCTGCTGTCACAGGTTTCTCCGCTTCTAATAACATTTCAATGCAAGAAATGCCCTTAGCAACACAATTGCAATTTCTTTGTTACCAGTTGTTTCATTTGTTTCCTCTGGGGCTTGACTTTACCATGCATTTGACTACAATGTGACGGGTGCCATAAGCCTCTGCAATGCGATTGCCGTGTTCTCTCCACAATCTCCCCCTCCCTGACAATTTGGTGGTTAAGAATAATTCAATCAATAGAACATTTTTGTACTACCCTGTTTGCAAAACAAGCAGGCTTAATGGCCCACAAACGACACTGTACAGGAAGCTTTCGTCTGTGGAACGAGCTACGGTCCTGCAGAAAATCCTACATTCTAGAATAAATAACAACCAACCATATATCCTAGGCGAGCTAATCTTTACTTTCCAAATATGCCTTTTACAACTTCTCCATTTTGCTTCTTAACATATCAGCACACGTTTATCTGCACTCTGTGGACCCATTCTCTTGTACTCTCGCCTCTCCTCCGCTTCACCCTCTATCCCCCAAATGAGTATTCCTTCGATAGCTCCCACAACCTCTCATTACTTTTTTTTAGTGCAGCAATGCTTGTGTCTTTTTAGGTCTCGCATTAACAAAGACCGTTTGTATTTACTAAAATGTTATAGATATTTATTGTAGGAGGTTTCAGAGTGCGCTTTTCATCCATTGGTCTGTTTTTGTGCCAGCTTAAATCATGGAGACATGGGTCAGCCCACCATTGACTTGACTTCAATGTGCGTGTAGGCATTCTGCTGTTTGCAGACAAAATAGGTCAGTGCCAGAGACTACTATGCCAATGTGTGCTTTTTATTGCCCAAAAATATTTTTGCTTTTATCCAATGTTTTTATATTTGTTATGGCCCAGCAGCTCCCCAAATTATTATGTTATACAAAAACCAAGACAATACAATAAAATTGTCAAAATACCAGGGTTGTCGACTTTGCCAATGCTTTTTATTCCTTCGACCCTGGGGATCACAGTTCGATCCCTGGCTCCGGCGGCAGGGGTCTGCCCAGCACCATGTGACTCTGGGCAATAGCTTGCTTAATCTTCCCACCGGCCCCCAGTCCCGAGATACCCCTTTGGGCTGATTCGTGCGCTATACAAGTACTGGATTTACATTACATTTTTTTTATTTTTAAAGAGGTGTTGATCTAATGAGCAATGCGAGGGAGTTGTCCTTCTGATTTGTTTTACAAGCTATGCTGTATCAGAAGTTGTTTGTGGCTTCAATCTCAACGATTTTACATTTGCTAGCTGATGACCATTCAGTTGGTGTGATATTTTTCGTATTTGTCTTGTGGGAAACTGTTGTAATGTATGGTCTTGGCAAAATGAGTTGACCTTTGCATTCCATTGATGTCACCATATTCCTCATCTAGGCAGTTACGGTGTTGACTGCATGGATGACAGACCCTCAGCTTTTGTAGTCTGAGGTTGAATAAAAACACCTCCTTTCATCAATGAGTGAGAGTCTTCTGTCACAATTGGGGACGGCCACCAGTAGTGGTCTGCAGATTATGTAACAGGTGAAGGCTACTTAGAATCCTTTGAATGTAAATTGGTGCTGATTGAGGTTTAGAGAGAATGGGAATTTTTTTTGAGGACTTGACCCGATGGTAGATAATACTGTGTATTGCCTCCAAATTATTTGGTCATTGTGTGAACAGTGCGCGCAGCTCGGTGGCTCATCCGACATCAACTGAACATCCTTCATCAGCACATTCAGTATCCGTGCTGCAAACAGGCCTTATTGTGTGTTCACATGCTATAACTTGGCCACCAAGGCGGAGCACTCACCACTTCACCGACACTGAGCCTCCACTCCTTGGAGCCAACCACAATATCAGCTGTGCTGTTCGTCTTCTGGAACTCTTGACATTGTCCAGAAAGTAACCACACACAAGAGCAGGGAACTTGAAAAATATTTTATTTTTAAAATGAAAAAATAGGTGTGTTTTGAAGATAATTTCTTTGCAAGTACATTCTGCCACTTAGTGGCATACAAAAAAAGTCCAATAAAGCAAGGAATACTTCTAATTTTCTTTAATTGTTAGAATACAATATCATGCAAAATAAGAGAAATGTATAAGGACAACACATACATATTCTTGTGTTCCATATCTTCCGCTGTATCATCCGCTCTTTTGCTAGATACTGTTTTCATTACTTTAATGTTTGTTGATGACATCTAACCACCAATGGAGTGTATGTAAGCCACCATTAAACCTCTCCGCTTCCTCCCTAATCCTGGCCCGCCCCCAAGTGAATGGCAGGAGTGAATTTATATCTTCGAGAATTACATAATTGCGCTGGATGGTCGATATTTTAACCGTAGTAGGATGAAAACCTTACTAATCAGTGCCCCTTGCAAGTAAGGCCAGCCTGTTTTCAGATGTTTACTGGTTGTTGTGGATCAACTAGTTAGGTCTCGCCAGTCAATGCGCATGCGCATTGAGCTTGCGAGACTATGGGGGCTTAAACAGACTTTAACCAACTTGCAAGTCGATGGCGATTCCTTGCAGTGCCCGTGAAATTCAAGCTCCATGCGCATTGACATTAAAAGCGCGTGCACATGCCCCCAGCCGCCTGCCTTGCATGTCTTTTCCCTCAGCCGCACTCCTCCCACACCCCCGCTCCGCCCCCTCCCCTGCCTGCCGTGTCGCATTTCTTCAGGGCACCTCCCCTCATCAGTTCCCCAGCAGCATCTGTTCCCCAGCCTGCCGAGAGCAGCTCTTCCTGCTCCGCCCTCTCCCCACTCTCTCTCCCCTCACGACGCTCCTCCCGCTCCGCCCCCTCCCCACTCTCTCTCCCAGCACTCTAGCACTGCTTGTCTTCCGTGAAACTGTCTGTTCTGCCTCGAGCGGAAGGAGGCTCAAGACGCAGCTTGCCTCTTGTGTCATACACCTATGCATCACCGCTTACAGTGCGGCTTCTTTGGTTGCAAGTCGCCTCCAGCACAGCCCCTGCCCGATAGCTTTGAGTCTCTCCTACCCATCTGTTGGCGGAAGCCTCTGCTCTCCACACCGATTCCTCTCACAGAACGGGGCATGTTTCCGAGGGCGCCCATAACAAGGATGCTCCGCCAGCAGCTCTTCCCCTCCCCACTCTCTCTCCCAGCACACCTCCCCCTCGCTCCGCCCCTTGCTCTCCGCCCCCTGCCTCCCCAGCCGCCAGCATTCCACACTGACACAGCCTGCCGAGAGCAGCTCTTCCTGCTCCGCCCTCTCCCCACTCTCTCTCCCCTCACGACGCTCTTCCCGCTCCGCCCCCTCCCCCCCAGCACTCTAGCATACAGCACGGAATTCAGGCATCAGCTGGACATGCGGAAAATTGCCCAGATTCTTATAGGGCAACTTGTAGAGATTGCATAAACTGCTCGGTAAAGAAAGAAAGTTACACACTATTTTGTTCTGCAGCTCTTCCCGCTCCGCCTCTTGCTCTCCGCCACCTGCCTCCCCAGCCGCCAGCACTTCCCCTCATCCGTTCCCCAGCAGCATCTGTTCCCCAGCCTGCCGACTCTTAGTCGATCAGCCTATAATCCACTTTACAGCAACACATCGCCCATAACAAGGATGCTCCGCCAGCAGCTCTTCCCCTCCCCACTCTCTCTCCCAGCACACCTCCCCCCGCCCCTTGTTTAAAGCTTGAAAATACATCCTGCTTCTTCCCACCCTCCTCCCTTTGCCTGAGGACATCACGAGAGCCGCTAACCCTCCCCCAGGAGCCAGATGATGAGGGAGGAGACGCACAACTGCGGACCTCTCCTGCTGGCACACGAACAACGTCACCTTCTTCACTCTTCAGCACACCAGCCATATTTTTGGGGGACTAGCCAGAGTTGTTAAAGTTGAGCTATATGTACTGTGAAGCCAATGCAGACAGCGGCAAAGTGGCTTTGAACGAAACTCAAAAGAAGTCACTCTCACTAGGGTCCGCAAGGCTTTAATGTCGAGAAAGAGTGCACGCTCTAAGAGCTGAAAAAAAGGGACAACGTTCGCGTTCACTCAAATTCTGTGATGCTTCTATCTACAGCTCGAAAAGTTATTTATAAAGCAAGACATCTCTCACTTTCCTCTCGTTCCTGCCAGCTGTCACCTCCACATTCCATATCCTCCGTACTTTTACTTTTGAATCATTATGTTGCCCTCCTTCTCCGTAACTCATTCTTTCTCCCGACTTTTCTTCCCTTTACTCCTTTGTTATCTACTCCCAATGTACTTCTCTCTTCTAATTTCATTTAATAGGTCGAGCCTGGTCAGCCCATGCACTGCTATGCAAGGTGGGCTGTTTTGGAGTATGGACTTGAAGCCCTGCCCACTCTCTCCCCACCCCCACATCTACCACCACCACCACATCCACCAGCACATCCGCCACCTCATCCGCCACCTCATCCGCCACCTCATCCGCCACCTCATCCGCCACCTCATCCGCCACCTCATCCGCCACCTCATCCGCCACCTCATCCGCCACCTCATCCGCCACCTCATCCGCCACCTCATCCGCCACCTCATCCACCACCACATCCACATCCACCGCATCCACCGCATCCACATCATGCACCACCGCATCCACCACCGCATCCACCACCGCATCCACCACCGCATCCACCACCGCATCCACCACCGCATCCACCACCGCATCCACCACCACATCCACCACCACCACCACATCCACCACCACATCCACCACCACCACCACATCCACCACCACCACCACATCCACCACCACCACCACATCCACCACCACCACATCCACCACCACCACATCCACCACCACCACCACATCCACCACCACCACCACATCCACCACCACCACCACATCCACCACCACCACCACATCCACCACCACACCCACATCCACCACCACCACCACCACCACATCCACCACCACACCCACATCCACCACCACACCCACATCCACCACCACACCCACATCCACCACCACACCCACATCCACCACCACACCCACATCCACCACCACACCCACATCCACCACCACACCCACATCCACCACACCCACATCCACCACACCCACATCCACCACACCCACATCCACCACACCCACATCCACCACACCCACATCCACCACACCCACCACCAGCACTTCCACCACCACATCCACCAACACTTTCACCACATCCACAACCACCACCACATCCACCACCACCACATCCACCCCCACATCCACCCCCACATCCACCCCCACATCCACCCCCACATCCACCCCCACATCCACCCCCACATCCACCCCCACATCCACCCCCACATCCACCCCCACATCCACCCCCACATCCACCCCCACATCCACCCCCACATCCACCCCCACATCCACCCCCACATCCACCCCCACATCCACCCCCACATCCACCCCCACATCCACCCCCACATCCACCCCCACATCCACCCCCACATCCACCCCCACACCCACATCCACACCCACACCCACATCCACCACACCCACATCCACCACCACACCCACATCCACCACACCCACATCCACCACACCCACATCCACCACACCCACATCCACCACACCCACATCCACCACACCCACCTCCTCCACACCCACATCCTCCACACCCACATCCACCACACCCACATCCACCACACCCACCACCAGCACTTCCACCACCACATCCACCAACACTTTCACCACATCCACAACCACCACCACATCCACCACCCCCACATCCACCCCCACATCCACCCCCACATCCACCCCCACATCCACCCCCACATCCACCCCCACATCCACCCCCACATCCACCCCCACATCCACCCCCACATCCACCCCCACATCCACCCCCACATCCACCCCCACATCCACCCCCACATCCACCCCCACATCCACCCCCACATCCACCCCCACATCCACCCCCACATCCACCCCCACATCCACCCCCACATCCACCCCCACATCCACCACCACCACATCCACCACCACCACCACCACATCCACCACCACCACCACATCCACCACCACCACCACATCCACCACCACCACCACATCCACCACCACCACCACATCCACCACCACCTCCACCACCACCACATCCACCACCACCCCCACATCCACCCCCACATCCACCCCCACATCCACCCCCACATCCACCACATCCACCCCCACATCCACCCCCACATCCACCCCCACATCCACCCCCACATCCACCCCCACATCCACCCCCACATCCACCCCCACATCCACCCCCACATCCACCCCCACATCCACCCCCACATCCACCCCCACATCCACCCCCACATCCACCCCCACATCCACCCCCACATCCACCCCCACATCCACCCCCACATCCACCCCCACATCCACCCCCACATCCACCCCCACATCCACCCCCACATCCACCCCCACATCCACCCCCACATCCACCCCCACATCCACCACCACATCCACCACCACCACATCCACCACCACATCCACCACCACCACATCCACCACCACCACATCCACCACCACCACATCCACCACCACCACATCCACCACCACCACATCCACCACCACCACATCCACCACCACCACATCCACCACCACCACCTCCACCACCACCACCTCCACCACCACCACCTCCACCACCACCATATCCCCCAGATCCACCACCACCACATCTATATGTGTGTGGCTCTGTGTGTGTGTAGGTGCAAATGCAATGTTCTTGGATTTTTGTCACAATAAAATACACTGAACATAATCTTCACAAAAGTTATTTACAAACGTTTAAGCTATTGCCATTATAAATTAAATAAATTATTTAAGTATTAATTATTTACAAAAATTAAAAGCCATTGTTATTTGTAATATCAATACATCTAAGTCACGTAAATACAAAACATGTTGCATTACAAATGCTATAGGTGTCACATTTGCAAAAGTTATAACTATTGGCATTGTAAATGACAAAGCTATTAATTTAGCTATTTTCAAAAACAACACATAAATAAAAAAAACATTTACAAGACCAATAGCTCCAACTTTTCTAATGCGAGACCTATTGCATTTCCAATGCTTGTTTATCCAATTGCAGATGTCTACAAAAGGATAAACGAAGACTGGAAGCAAGGCTTGCCAACTACGAACTTTCCAATGACGCGTCATAAATTTTAATCTCCACCACAAAGCTCAGATGAGTCAGTGGAAGAATTTGTAGCACATTTCAGGAAGTTGTTATAACGTGTCCATTCGACAAAACGACTGATGGAACTAATAACGGAGCACCGTCATGTTCAATGTCATAGCAAGAAAATATAGGAGAGGTTGTTTGCAGCAAAAAACAACTTTGAAGGCAGCTGTTGAGATTGCTAAAGTGTCTAAGAGTCAATTGCCTACCAACATAAAGAGAGCGAGAGGAGAAGACGTGGCTTTTATTAAGGAGACAAAAAATGATGTGAAAGTTGTGAGCAAGAAAACTGGCTATGGATCAAAAGGTTTTACCATTGTGAATGATGGTACTGTATTCAAAGGATCCGTTTCAGGAAGACCTTGCACTAGGTGTGGGAGCTATTACGATTCTTCCTGTTTTTAAAAGAAAAGTAATGCATTGCACTAAGATTGCAGAAAATTGGGTGAAAACTCGCCAGGGTCTTTAAGGGGAAGTTTAAGGGGAATGTTGCCTCTATTGCCAAAGAAATATTCTATTCTGAAAGTGCGTTTGAGTTTGGTAGTGGAGGAATACAGTCGGGGGTCGACCCAAAGCCAATTTCCTGATAAACAGAGCTGGTAGATCTCATGGTAGATTCTGGTTCCATGTTCACTATTATGCCAGATGATATTTGGTAGAAAAAGTGGGAAAGGACCACATTAGACCTTGAGGATATAAACTCTACAGACTTTCAAGGGAGCGCTATTGATAATAGCTTTTTGTAGGAGGCGAATGATGAAAAGTTTACGTAGCCACGCTCAAACCTCCAGTACTGGGTTGGGTACATCAATTCAACCTTCATATGATCATTAATCTGCTGGCCAAGGACTAAGTCATGGTGATGAAGGACACTGATGTGGGAGAAATAGTCAGTAATGTCAATCAGGTGTTTATGGGTGACCGGGATATGTTGAAGGGTTGTGTACAAAGGATTGTACTGCAAGAGGGAACACGCCCTGTAAAGGACCGAGCCAGGCAATTTATCATTGTAATCAGAAGAGGTCAAAGGACTGTTAAAGGAAATGGTTCAGGAAAAGGATTGAAACTGTGGAGTTGGCACAGTGAGTGCCACCTGTACTCATCACGAACAAGGCCGACATTAGATGACGATTAAACTTCAAAGTCTGAAGCAGAATATTTTGGTTGCTAGTTTCCCTCTAGTCAACACGAGAGAAGATATTAATTTTAAAAGAGGCAAAGTATTTCTCCAGGCAGAAGTGCATATCATCAAATAAACTTACACCTTGACTTAAAAGCACTCACTGCAATTAGTACACCTAATCATGTTTTTCAGTGTAATTGGCTTCCCTTTGGTCTTGCCTCTGCTGCAAGTATTCTTCAACACATGGTGTAAGACATCTTTAAAAATCAATCACAGACTGTGTTCTTTCAAGAAAATATTCTTGTTTTTGGCAAACTGTGGGCAAGAATAACCTGCGTTGAAACGAGTTTTGGACACAGTAAGAAATTTGAAAATGACTGAACAAAGGAAAGTGCCAATATCGTCAGGAAGAGGTGAAATACTTAAGAATACACCATCTGTGCCCAAAGATCTGGCCAAAAATATGACCCAGTTAAAGCCATTAAGGATGCTCCACAACACAGAGATAAATATGATTTAAGATCCTTTTTAGGTCTCGACTATTATATCCCGCAGGGATAAATAGACAAGAGTATAGTAGGCAAACCAAGCTCTGAAACCATTGCGGATTTCGTACAGTTCATGTGGTGCACTCGTGCAAAATGCGCGTCCACATCAAACCCATCAGCCTCTCTCCCACAGGCATCTGAGCTTCCCCAGCCTGCGCTCGGCCTCAGACATTCACCCCAGCGCACACTCGGCCTCACTTCTTCCCCCCCAAATTCTCCCCTGCAGTTTCACTTTCACAGCCGCGAGGCCGTGCTCTCACTTCAAAGGAATGCACACCCCGCCCCCGCAATGCCGAGAGAATTTTCCGGCCGCTTTTAATTTCATTCCCCCAAGCCGCATCTTGTTTCTCTCACACTCAGTGGTGAACGTGCATGTTGCGTCTCTTGCCCCATCCTGATTTCCGCGTCATAAAGTAAGTGCCTTTAACTTGTTTTTTTTATTTTGGATCCATTTCACTCCAGTCTCTTGCCCCCTTGTTCACTATCCCTCCTACATTTCCCCATTCAACCCCATCTCTGCCCTCCCCGTCTCCCATCCAATCCTCTTTCTCACCCACCCGATTTTCTTCTCCTAAGCCCCGCCCACGTTTCTTCCGCCCCTCTCTCTCCTCCTCCCTACCTCGCCACCCCGTTACTCCCCCGCCCCTCTTTCTTTCTATCGGCATTTCCCCCAATAGCTTTTTAGTGGCAGGCTGTTGTATCTTATGCCGCTTTTACTTTGCCAATCCACCAGGCTCCGGTTTCGGTTCGTCGTTTCTAAACGTTTAAAATGCTTTTGTTTTACCAGCAGCAGCTTTTGTCGCAAGTTCACTCATGCTACTGCTCTTGTTTTAGAATTGAAGATGTTGGGTTTACTTTTTGTGAGATTCATGGAGTGGTGGTAAATGTAAGAACTTTTGGCCAGGCTATATGACTGTTGACTTGTATGGCAAAGAAGTGATCTTTGGACAAGACTTCTAGGTTGTCACATATTTCCAGGAAGCTTCTAGAGGAGGGGCAACAGACTTATTCTCCAACAAGACTTTGAAGTCCTAAGTTACTAGGAGGAGGTTGTGGTGAAGGGCAGGTATCTGAAGCTTCCCCTAGCGTGCGCTCGGCCTCACTTATCCTCCCCCCTAATTCACCCCTGCTGTTGCTTCCCGGCCGCTTTTAATTTCATTATTCCCTTGTTTTTGGCACCACACAAATCTCAATAGTCAATGACCTGGTGATTATTATTGTTTGTTCCAGTTACAACCGAACTAGATTTACATTTTGCCATTAGGTATATAAAACCACAAACATCTTAAACTTAAAGGCAAGCAGGACTAGTGTTGTATAGACTAACGTTGGTTGCTGCCCACGGCCGTATTTCACTTTAGCTTTAGCTCTAGCTCATTATGCTGAGAGCTTCACTTCAAAGGAATGCGCCCCCCCACCCCCGCAATGCCGAGAGCATTTCCCGGTCGCTTTTCATGTCATTTCGCAGCTGCTTTTCATTTCATTTCGCGGCCGCGGTTTAATTAATTTTTTTTATTTTCTCCAATATGTTCTTCAATATATTATTCCCTTGTTTTTGGCACCACACAAATCTTAATATTGAATGACCTGGTGATTATTATTGTTTGTGCCAGTTACAACCGAACTATATTTACATTTTGCCATTAGGTATATAAAACCACAAACATCTTAAAAACTTAAAGGCAAGCAGGACTAGTGTTGTATAGACTAACTTTCTAGCAGTTTATTTTAAGGCCCATATGTCAACTCGTACATCAAGTGTATATTGTGTTGTGTGACTAATGGCATTCTGGGACCCCCTCCGTTATATGACTCACTAATGTGGTCTGATCTGTCTGAGGCTCCCTCTGTTGGCTGAAATGACACGTCACTACCACAGCACAACCACAGCACCACCACAGCATCCCTCAGCACCACCACAGCATCCCTCAGCACCACCACAGCATCCCTCAGCAGCACCACAGCATCCCTCGGCAGCACCACAGCATCCCTCGGCACCACCACAGCATCCCTCGGCGCCACCACAGCATGCATCCCTCGGCGCCACCACAGCATGCATCCCTCGGCGCCACCACAGCATGCATCCCTCGGCGCCACCACAGCATGCATCCCTCGGCGCCACCACAGCATGCATCCCTCGGCGCCACCACAGCATGCATCCCTCGGCGCCACCACAGCATGCATCCCTCGGCGCCACCACAGCATCCCTCGGCGCCACCACAGCATCTCTCGGCGCCACCACAGCATCCCTCGGCGCCACCACAGCATCCCTCGGCGCCACCACAGCATCCCTCGGCGCCACCACAGCATCCCTCGGCGCCACCACAGCATCCCTCGGCGCCACCACAGCATCCCTCGGCGCCACCACAGCATCCCTCGGCGCCACCACAGCATCCCTCGGCGCCACCACAGGATCACTCGGCGCCACCACAGGATCACTCGGCGCCACCACAGGATCACTCGGCGCCACCACAGGATCACTCGGCGCCACCACAGGATCACTCGGCGCCACCACAGGATCACTCGGCGCCACCACAGGATCACTCGGCGCCACCACAGGATCACTCGGCGCCACCACAGGATCACTCGGCGCCACCACAGGATCACTCGGCGCCACCACAGGATCACTCGGCGCCACCACAGGATCACTCGGCGCCACCACAGCATCACTCGGCGCCTCCACAGCATCACTCGGCGCCTCCACAGCATCACTCGGCGCCTCCACAGCATCACTCGGCGCCTCCACAGCAGCACTGTTTCAAGCTTTATTACAAATGTCACAAAAAGATGTTAATATTTCACTTCTGATCTTGGATTTTCGTTGCAATAAAATACACTGAACATAATCTTCACAAAACAAAAGTTTAAGCTATTGCCATTATAAATTACAATCACTTTTATTTAAGTATTTAATTATTTAAAAAAATTAAAGCCATTGTTCTTTGTAATATCAGTACATCTAAGTCACGTCAATACAAAACATGTTGCATTACAAATGCTATAGGTGTCGTGTCACGTTTGCGAAAGTTATAACTATTGGCATTGTAAATGACAAAGCTATTAATTTAGCTATTTTCAAAACCAACACATAAATAAAAAAAATTGACATTTACAAGACCAATAGCTCAAACTTTCCTAATGCGAGACCTATTGCATGCAAATGCTTGTTTGGTTTAGTTCACTTGTAAGCCAAATGTGTGAAGAATTTTACAGGCAAGAATTAATCTCCCATGGTACTAATGATAAAACAAATATTTTTGTATGGTGATGTGATCAACAAAAAGCTTTTGAGAGGGTAAAAGGTGATACTGCTAATGTCGTAATTTTGACAACTTTTGAACTTAAGTTGAATATTTAAAGACTGATCTATTGGGATTGAATGTGACCATAAGCCATCGTTCAGAGTGTTATGAGTAACATGCCAGCTTGTATGGGAAGGTTGCCAGCCAGATTACAGAATTTGAGCTTGAATACATCCCCAGTTGGAATAATAAGCTAGGGAACTAGCTCTCACCTACCCTGACCCCATTTTGCAGGAGATGAATTTGTAACTTGCAGGTGTTTGTGGCATGTATGTATGATGTAGTAGTTCTTTTTAAAAGGGGAGTTGTTAGCTGCGCTATTGGAGGATAAATGTAGTTGGGGGAAACAAAAATCTGTTAAGGAAGGGTGGTGTTACAGAGAACTGTTTTAAGTGTAGAAACTGGGCCTTATTTTAAGATTTTGGTAAGGTGTCAATTGGAAGTGATTGTGTTGATGCAGGGAAAACGTTTTGGCTCTACTTTAACACCTTCGGTGCTCATGACGAACAGAGCTCGTCATGAGCCACGCGCTCCGGTGCTCATGACTAGCTCAGCTCGTCATGGCCCGTGGAACGCTCAGGTGCGGGGAGAATTCCCCTGCTGTGCTTGAGCGTTCCACAGGAGCCAATGCACCTGTGACGAGCTCAGCTCGTCATGAGCAAGGGAGCACTGTAGCTCATGACAAGTTGAGCTCGTCATGAGCATGCAGGCGCAGTGCGCGCCGCCCCCCCCCAGCATAGCGGGGGAATAACCCCCGCAGCGAAGGGGTTAACATTGAGGAAAAGAGTGCATGAGCTTGCATTTGAAGGACATTGGGTCAATCCTTAATGGTCAAGCACATCAAGTAAAACCTTTGGTGCCTTAAGATGTAAAATCATAGGCCTAGTGGATTTCTTCGTCCTGGGTGATGCAGATTGGGAGTAATCCCTCCAGTTACCCTTCCGAAGGGAACAGAAAGACTGCATGCCATTTTTTGAGGGGTGGGAGCACTTGACCATTCATGGGGTGGCCATACCGCCACTCTAAAGGCCCCTTACCTTTTTCGCCATCCCAGGGGAGATTGGAGGATTTATCCCCAATCTGTCCCATGTCGCCCAACCCCCTCCTCTAGAAAGAGGGATATTGGTCAGAAAACCCACTGGATAGCAGGTATATATTTGTATTTGTTTATTTTTGGATTTTTACAGAGGGACCGTATTGAGGGCCGGCGTGTCCTGGCTGGCCTCAAACCATAACCCCCCACCCCGTCTATATTTTTAAATCGGGTTGGGTAGCCCCATCCTGGCATTGGGATAAAGCCACAACAGTCTTTCTGCCCCAATTGTCCGGGGAATATGAGAGGATGTACACTGCCCACCCACCAGCCAAATTCCCACTGGATACCCCAAAAATATTTTTTTCATGAAAGAATTGGGTGGGAGCTGGCCCGTTCGAAGGCGCCTAGGTCATCCCCTTCCCATGGCAAGCAAAAGTGATTCTTCTGGGTGTAGTGCGACAGCAACCCATGATAGGCATCCCAGTGCTGCATTATAAGGAAGAGGCATAATATAATGGACAAACTCCTCACAATACTGGGATGGGCATATAGAAGATAACATATCCAATTTCTCCTCTTGTAGTTGATTGAAAGTCCACCAGACTACCATGGGGAGAAAGTGAGAAAAGTAATAATTGGGCGGGGTGCTGTACCATCCACAGTCTTGTGGTATGTAGGTCTTCTTGTCGCAGGCAGACTGGTTTGGTTGGCAGTGGACTTTTGGCAAGCTCTGGCACTGTCTGTCGAAGGTTTGTGAGTTGAGACTTATATACCCTAATTCTGCGGATGCTGGCAACTTTGGTTAGGCCACATTCATTCTGGACCCGTGTTTGTACTCTTATTTAATTTTTATTATATTGCTTTAACTTCAGGGATCAGATTTAGAACATAGATCCTGAAGAATGCCATACACCTCTTAGTAGGGTCAGTAGGAATAGCAGAAACCTGTCCGACCCCCTTATCACATAAAGGATGGAGTGATATCTCCATTCCTCTTTTAATGTGCACCATGAAGCATTTTTAAGTAACTTTTTCATTGTCCTTTATCACACTCTACTTCGCCTATACCCAACAGCTCACATAAATCTATCCTCCGAGGTATCATCCAAGAGCTCCTCTCCAGTTCTGAGAGTTGTAGCCCATTTGTTTGTGGTGTGAGGAGGAACCTGATGCCACCACTTGGTGGGTGAGGGTCTTCCGTCCTTAAAACAGATTTTTTATTTCTTATTTTGTTTTTCTCCTTTCATTTAAAGACTTACAGATAACTAATAGGACCCTGTAACTTTTTATCCTGATCAAACCCCCTGCATCCTTTTGTGTTTTTGGATCACTCTGGCACTCTCAGCCAATGGTGAAAGTAATAATACTGTGTTATCATGCTTGTCCTGATTGAAGCACTGCCACTAGTGTGTGTAGGGACCCTAACGCACATCATTGGAACAGATCTAAACTGTAACCATGTGCATGCCTTGCACCCACATGGACTTTACCGGTTCCTGTTACAGGCGATAGACTTATCTTCCGAAATGTTTGGATGGGTAGGGGGTAGGAATTTTGAGGAACCCTGCACATTCCAGAACTTTACCTCACATAAAGGTGAAGATGAGTATAGCCCAAGTTTAATGCTTGCAGTGCATTATGGGTAAGAAATTGTAGTGGGATCTACACAAGACACCACTGTGTACTGCTATGGGTATCTAGTTTTCAGGAATGTCTGGGTTTGGTAGGAATCTCTGGGCATTGGCCGAGTTCTGGACCAAATACCGCAGCTACCCACATCGAAGAATGAGTCAGTTTGAAAGACAAAATGTTGATATTTTTTTCCCCCTGTTTCCTTTTGGAGGCTATCCTGTTGCAGGTGCTAGCCCACCCACACAAATGGAGTACGTTTTTATCGGTTGTAGTGTGGGAACACATTATAGTAGAATATTTATTATTCCAATTGGCTTTCTCTCCATTTTTAGCTTCATGTGGTCACCAGTGTGAAAGAAAAATCACGTTTTGCAGAATGCCATCTCAATCACATTATATTGTGGGATAATCCCAAACTCAGACCTGTATAAATAACCACGGTTTCTGAACTCATTAGCTTGAGTAGGTTTCAAAAATAAATGTTTCTTTCAGAACCTCATCTTATTTATTAGAGGTGATCATTGGACTTGATTCATGGGCAGAACACAATAATGCATCCTTATAAGCATGCTTCTCCGTTGTTGGCTCTGAATATCATGTATTTGAACAACCATCAAACCCTACATATATCTGTGGCTAGAAGATTCTTCTGGAGGCAATGATGTATTCTATATGAAAATCAATCCTATCTACTTTTCAGAAACTTGTAGCGCTATGTGTTCACCTATTGGTTTCTCACCTGTTCCCACCACAAATAGCTAGTAGGTAGAAACCACAAAAAATAAGAAATTTCAACTGCCAATCAGAAAAGAACTCGGCCAGATCCTGAAAGCTGGGAAGATGGAGATTTTAGCATAGCAAACCTTTTGTTTCCGTTTTAAGGGGAAAACATACACTTTGTTGCACAGCATTTCTTTTGTTACACATATCCAGAAAACCTAAAACGCTGTTACATTTTGGTTGTTTTCCTAGTTCTCTTCAGGGGAATACATGACCACTTGCTACCATTAACATCCCCAACATGAGAGTAAAAAAAAGCAAATTTGGCATGGGTAGCTTTTTTGTGATTTTTTTTTTTTTTTTTTTTTATGAAGGCCTAAGCACCAATTGTCACCAACATCACAAAATGTTCTTAACTTGGAGGGGGGAGAAGAAGTGTGGTTTGGTGGTGAAAGCAAAGCCTCATCGCTTAAAGGGTTAAGCTTTTAGATATTCAAATGTGAGTGGTGATTAATTCGGTATTGCGTTTCTAATGAGCTTTCACATATATTTAGAAACATTTTTTTCAGGATTGTCGCCCGGCACATTGGTCACTGATGTTGCTGCTGTGTTTAGATTGAGCCTAACAGTGCAGTTCACCCATTGCTTACTACTGGTTGGTTTACTATCTCTCTTTTGCCAGCTTGCTATTTAATGACTTTTTGTGTTCTATCTTGTCAATCTTCTTTGTCCTTCTCTTGTAGCATAACCTCTTAACCATCTCTTTGACAGGCTGGTTTCTATTCTTCCACCGCTCACTTTTAGGGAACTACTTTTTTCTTTTAGTTTAAGCTCTCCATTAGAGTGCTTGTGCTCCTCCTCAAATGCGCCTTTGCTCTGTGGTTCTGTCTTGTGTAGTTATTTCCCCACAATGAGCTCCATTTATTTCCCCTCATGTGCTTCTACCCCTTCCCCATGTTATCACCCATGTGTCCTGGTCACTCACTAGTGTTTTCCCCACTGCTGGCCATTTTCTTCTCCCCCAGGCCATAGTGTGCTACTCTTCCATGTTGCAGTCTCTTGTGTGCTGCTGAGGGGTTACTTGTAGGATGGAGGAATGTAGGGTAACACCTACCTGGGAGCTCTCCCAGGATCACGTTACACTACACTCTTCTGGATTGTGAAACCTGGCCTGCTGCACCTCCTTCTTTTCCAGCTGGAAATAGTGATCTGTCCTAACCAAAAGAGCAAGGGCACTGTGTGAACAAATATAATTAATATGGTGTGTCTTTAACCCCTTGTATGCACTGCGAATTTTCGCGCTGTGTGGGTGATTTACATAGTGGGCGGGATTCGGACGGACCCCAGCCGTCGTCGGCACACACCCACCGTGACGCATGACGGCTGGGGGCAGTCATGAGCATGTAAGGGGTTAATGTTGCAATTTTAACCAAATAACTTTGGTTGATAAGATTTAGGACCATATGTACGATATGTTTCAGCAGTCGGAATCGGAGAATTGTGCGGTATGCGACTGCTAAAACAGCTTTTAGCATGTAATAACCCGTTTTTGCGAGTCAGTAATAGGTTCCCGACTTGCAAAATAGGGCTTGTGAGTCGGTATTTGGATGGGGAGTTTCCTTTCCTAATAGCAAGTCGCTGGGGCATGTATGCATGTTTTGCGGCTGGAATGTGGTTGCAAAGCATTAATATTTTACCTACTTGGGGCGTGGCCTGCAGCGTCAAGATGGCGGTCTCACTCTAAGTGCTCCTGGACCTCCTCCGTCATCCGCCCGGCATCCGCTGCTACTTGCCTACCTTTCCACCATCTGTCGGCCTGGCACGGATCCCCGAGTGCTCCGCTTTCACCTGATGTCCTTGGTGGCCGCTCCGGAGCTTCCTTCCTCCCCCCTCGCTCCTTGCTCCTGGAGGCCCGGCTCGGCCAAGATGGCGGCCCCCTGGTAGCGTGGGCCTGGGCCTGAGCGCCTCTTCCGGAGGCCCTGGAACCCCCCCCCCCCCTCCAGCGACCGGGGTCCGAAGAAGCAGAGCTGAGGAGCGGTCGGCCGCTACAGGTGCGGCCGGGGTGCTGTGCGCTTGGACCCGGGAGCCATCGTCTGCGACCTCCGAGGCCGGTGCGACTGGGGGTGAGATGCGGCGACTGAGGCTGATCTGGTGATGCCGCCTAAGGAGCTGGCGGTGCTGCTGACGTGGTAAAGGGCTGGATCCAAGAGGCAGCGATACAGAGGTGAGGTGTTCACTGGGGTGTTTGGGGTCGGCCGGGCCTGCGTTTCTGCCTCTGGGCCCTGAACTTTTGCTGGCTGGCTGGTGTGACCCCGCGAGGCGGCCCTTGGCTGATTGGCGCTGCCTCGGTCGGCTCCGGCCCAGGACCCCCCCTGGTGGAGGACTGTGCCCCGCTGAGGCCTGGAGGCGGAGGCCTCGTGGCTCGTCGCCCCCTGTGTGGAGGTCCGCTGGCCCCCCTTGTCATCTTTGAGGGGCCGGCGGTTGGGAGTGGAGAAGACCGGCTCCCCGGAGACATTGCAAGACAATGGCAGAGAGTCGGGCTTCCTTGGGGGGTGAGCCCTTTGACCGGGGGTGCCACTGCTGCCGGTGGAGTCCGTGTGGAGTGTGCCTGGACCCGTGCGGCCTGTCCTTGGGCCCGGACCCCGCGCTCTCTCGGCCTCTGCGTCCCCCGCGAGCCGGCCCGCCGCTCCCTGGCTCCAGGGCGAGTGCCTGTGCCCGGAAGACCTGACCACCACTGCGAGGCCGTAGGGATGGCCGTGCGGCCGCCCTCCTCTGGAGAGGCTGACACCACCTGCGCCTTGCGCCACAGAACTGTGCCACCGGAAGGCACCCGGAGAGACCAACAAGGCCTGGACCTGCCTGGAGTCGCTTGCCCCCAGGGGAGGAGGTGGGCTCGGTGCCTGCAGCGGGGCTGAGGGGTGGCCTGACAGATCTGACTGATCTGTTTGAGATCCTTCTACGAGTGCCGCCATCCCCAGAGTGCTCTGCTGTGGGGCTGTTCGACCCCGGGAGGCCTGACCAGCGCTTTGCGGGTGACCCGCTCACCATATTGGGTGGCAGGGTGCCGCCTGTCCTACGCCCCGTCTCCTATATCATGCGTTGGTTGATTGTCTGCACCCATGGGCAAACACAGCGCCCTCCCGGCTCCTGGGCCCACGACCCAAACAACAATAGAGCAGTTTGCGAAATCGGACCGGGGGCCTGGTGGCGGTACGGTGGCAGGTCCTGGCCCAGCTGGAGGAGACCTATCGACCATCCTTCAAGCGATCTCTGTGTCCCAAACGTCAGTTGAGAACAAGATAGGAGAGGTACGGGTCGATGTGGCCCTCATCCGCCAAGACCTTCGCAAAGCCACGGTGCGCATCACGGAAGCTGAATCCCGGATCACCAGGTTGGAGGACGACGTCAACACCCTCAAGTCTCAAATGGCCCGTCTCCAATCGTGGACCTCGGAGCTCCACCGCCGGGCCGAGGATGCTGAAAACAGGGCGCACCGAAACACCCCGCGCTTCCTGGGCTTCCCGGAAGGGGTGGTGAAGGACAAAACTGCCACCTTCATAGAGGCCTGGTTCCACTCCTGGATGCCCAGGGAGAAACTCTCCCCTTGGTTCGCGGTGGAGCTCACTCACCGTTCCCTTGCCCCTAAACAGCCGCCTGGAGTCCCTGCCTGTCCCATCATCCTCCGTGTTCTTAACTTCCGCGACAGGGACGCAATACTGGGGGCGGGCAGAGCGCAGGGGCCGCTGCATCACCAAGGCTTCAAGATAATGTTGTTCTCGGACTATTCCAAGGAGGTTCAGTCACAACGTCACTCCTACGACGAAGTTAAGCAAAAGCTGAGGGCTCTGGGCCTTCGCTACGGGCTCTTCTTCCCGGCCCGGCTCAAGGTGATTTTTCAGAGCAAGACCTTCTTCTTTGATTCCCCTCAAGAGGCGTGGACCTGGCTCCCGGAGGAACGGCCCCTCCGGCCGAAGGCAACTCCTTCCCCTTCCCAGGGAGCCCCTGATCGAGCGAACCAACCTGCGCCGAAGCCCAGGCGCCGTAGGACCGGATCTCGGAGGAGGGCTGGCCGCTGAGGTGGCGGCTCCAAATTGCCGGAGGCGCGGGCCCAGCGCTCTTCACCCCAGACCCAGGAACGGGGCCAAGTTCCCCCACCGCTGACCTCCTCCCTGATTGACCTGGGCAGCGTCCCTGGCCCCAGTGAAACTTTGCGAAGAGCCGTGTCAGACTCTGACCTGTCCGGGAGCCCTGTGATCCGCGGTTCGGACGTGGATACCGCGCCATGACTGCTGTTCCCGCCAGTGCCAAAGGCTCATCATTGATGATCTCTCTCTGCCTCTGGTATCGAGCTCATACAGAGCTCGCCAACTGATCTGTCGGGGCCTTCACAGCGATGTACTCCTGAGTCCAACCACCTTAACTCGCAGATGCATGTTAAATTTTTTTAATTTTTTTAATTTTTTAAATTTTTTCTCCTCTAATCTGCAATTAGAAGTTCATCCGAACACATGGAGGGGGTCCGACTCAGCCATGTCACAAACTTGTGGTTGCTAACCGTTTTAGTTTAGCTGTTCGCCTCCCCGGGAGGTGTATGGGACTTGTGTAAGGGCGACAGATGCTTCCCGTTTCGAAGTATAGGGTGGGGGTAGTTGGGGGGGGAGAGGAAGGGGGGAGAGACCGTTGTCTCTCAAGGATTTGTTGTTTTTGGCCGCCTACGGGCCGCCGTGTGCTGTTCACATTGGTAGTCGCATGTCCTATTGTCTTCCTCTACTGTCGCATGCACCACTGCCCCAACCAACTACGCCCTGGTGCCCCAGACCCGGCCGGGGCCCTCCCCCTGATCACATGGCATTCTTCCTTTCCACCCGTCCCCCGCTAAACCCCGCCTTCACAAATGACCCACATACTTAACACACCCCTCCACATACTCTCTTGGAATGTGAATGGCCTCCTAGACCACATTAAACGCACCGCAGTACTTCGCGCAGCCCGCAGACACATGCCAGATGCTCTACTCCTCCAAGAAACACATTTACTGGGCTCTCAATGCCAATTCCTGGCCCGTTACGGGTTTGACCTGGTCTGGCAGTCTGGTTTTGCTAGGGCCTCCAGGGGGTGGTCATTCTTCTGAGATGGGGGCTCCCCTTCACTGTAGTCTACGTCGCCACCGATGCACAGGGGACGTTCGTGGCCGTGTCGGGGATGGTGGAAGGTAAACCTGTGAACCTCCTTTGCACTTAAATCCCCCCGGCGCACCTGTCACCCACCCTTCGGCGCCTTACACAGGTAATCTCTTCCCTTCCCCAGGGCCTCACCATTATCGGGGGTGATTTCAATGCTGTCCTGCAACCCTCCCGGGATGTGATGGGCCCTCCCTCGGCGCAACGGTTGACCTCTGCGAAGAACCTCATGGGGTGGTCCTAGGCCATGGGTCTTTGATGTATGGAGGGTGTGGAACCCCCGGAAACAGCAATATACACACACATCAGCTTCTCATCATACCCACTCCCACATAGACTCCTTTCTGATGCCCGCCACAGACTGCCAGGTGGTGTCCAGGGTTGCAATCCTTCCTTAGGGTAATCTCCGACCATTCCCCCATCTCCCTCTGCATTGGGTCTCCTTTTACTGTCCCCAAGACAACCTGGAGCTTAAACGTCTGGTTCCTGCAAGATTCCGCAGTGGCGGAATCCCTTGTCCAGGAGCTATGCTACTATTTTTCCGCTAATGCTGGTTCGGTCCCTTCACAGGGTACGCTCTGGGAAGCAGGCAAGGCGGTGGTTCGAGGGGTGGCCAGGGAATTAGTGCATGCTAAACGCGCAGCCCAGGTCACCCAACTGGCGCAGCTGGAATCCCGAGCTGTCCATTTGGAGCGGGCTCAACTGGCAGGGAACAGCGTCGACTCCTCCAGGCAACTGGCGCTGGTCCGAGACGAGATCCGGCGGCTTTCCCTGGAATCGGCTAAAATGCTATGGCGTTCCTCCGTAGCCCATGTCTACGGCTTGGGTGTTAAGAATGGCAAACTGCTTCACAACCTGATATCCTACCCTAGGGCCCACCGCATCATTCCGGAGATCCAAACACCCGACGGGACTCGCCAGGTGACATCGGTGGCTATTGCGCAAACATTTGCTCACTACCATGCGGCCCTGTACGCGGCACGCCCCCCCCCCCCCCCCCCCCCCCCCGCCCCCCGGACCCTCCTTCTCTGATTTGCTGGAGAGATCTGCGACTTGCCTTCTCACCCCGGAAGAAATCCATTGGGCCATCACCCTGCTGCACTCCGGCAAGACGCCCGGACCCGACGGATTCCCTCAAGAATACTACTCTATGTTCCGAGATGACCCGGTCCCCCACTTAACAGCGCTCTTCCGCCAGGTGGTTGAAGATGGGTCTTTCCCATCTGAATCTGACGTGGCGACCTTTGTGGTCCTCTCCAAATCGCAGCCGCCGTCCCTAAACTGCTGACTACCGCCCCATTTCACTGATAAATACCGAAATTAAAATCTTTGCTACGGCGATAACCCAATGACTTCGGCCCCTTCTACCCGACCTGGTCCACCCTGATCAATGTGGGTTCATTGCAGCCGGAGGCACCCACCCTTACATTCGTCGCCTTCACCTGGCGCTGGCCCATCAGAACCGATTCCCCCCGTATTTGGCACTTCTCTTCGTGGACTTTGAGAAAGCATTTGACACAGTGGACTGGGGTTATTTGGGGGAGTTGCTGGAACGCATGGGTTTTGGCCTCCCCTTCCGCCATCTGATTCAGGTCCTCTACACCCGCCCGAGAGTCCGTGTACTTGTCAACGGTGCACTTTATGAGCCATTCCCGATCCGGAGAGGCACTCGTCAGGGCTGCCCTCTCTCCCCGCTCCTATTCGCTCTGGCAATGGAGCCACTGGTGGCGTTGATCCGACAGGACTTCCTTATCCAGGGATGTGTGTGGGACCAGAGCCGGGTGGATAAAATTGCTTTATACGCAGACTATGTTCTGCTCTACTTGGCTGACCCAGAACGCTCTGGCCCTAGGGCTCTAGTGGCCCTTTCTGAATTCCAGGAGGTCTCGGGCCTTCGTCTTAACCCATCGAAGTCTACCCTGGTCCCCCTTCACGGGAATTTTTTGATTGGCAGGCGGTGATCCCCCTTCGGAGGCACTCCTTTAAGTATCTGGGAGTGTGGGTTACCCTCCTACCAGAGCTAAAGTGGGCCCTCAACATTAACCCTCTGGTCACCCGGATGAAAACTGACCTTAGAAACTGCAATCTCTCCCCCTTAATCCGTTGTGCAGAAGTGCCCTTTTCAAAATGATGATCCTCCCCGGCTTTCTCTACATTCTGCAAAACACCTCGGTCCCCCTCTCGGTTAGTTGGTTCAGAGAACTAGAAGGCGCGCTTATCCGTTTTATGTGGGGCGGTGGAAGATCGCAAATGTCCTTGTCTCATTGCCAGATCCCCCCCTTTGACGGCGGTATGGGAGTCACCAACCTACATTTCTACTACTTTGCCACAAAACTCATTGTGATCCATGACTGGTTTGCGGGCGGCTGGTCTGACCCTTCTTACCGGGTGGAGCTCGCTGCCTTAGACTTCCCGCAGATTTAAAGTTTCCTATATGACTCCCTGGCGCCCCCAAACTCTGCCCCCAATCACCAGGGCGGTCATCGTGGCCTGGCGTGCTGCCCTTCTCCTGGTAAACTGGGACCAGAAGCTGACTAGACAGACGCCTCTCTGGCACGGCACCTGGTTGGGTGAGGTCTCATCCCTGGAGGGTTTCCGCCGTTGGGACTTGGTGGGGATAACACAACTTGGGGACGTGTGGGTAGGGGATCACATGCGCTCCTTCTCTGACCTACAATCCAGACATACTCTCCTAAATTCCCAGTTCTACAGGTATTTGCAGCTCCGCCACGCCCTTCATATGCACCTCCCAACGCCCACCTCCCTCCCGGAATTCAGCCCCCTAGAAGCACAGGTCATGATGGGTAACTTAGGGAGAGGGAGGGTGTCCCGTATATACCGGGCCCTGGTTAATAACTGTCCCACATCCCTGGATCGCCTTAAGGAGCGATGGGAGGGATGGATAGGTCCTTTGGACGAAGCAGACTGGCGTGATGCCCTCATGGAACCCAAAACCCTGACCACATCTTCTAAATTACGCCTGGTCCAGCTTTATTACCTCCACACAGCCTACCTCACCCCGGCGCATCTTTTTCGTGCCGGAATGCGAGCTTCCCCAGAATGTGCGCGCTGCTCAGCTACCCCAGCCGACTTCTACCACATGGTATGGCTATGCCCAGCCCTGGATCTGTTCTTGAGGTGGGTGGAGCGGGAGCTCACTCAGGCTTTGGGGTGGGTGGTTCCTCACGACCTGAAACACTTGCTCCTGGGGGTGTTCGATGGCCTAGATGGCACACGGGCTGACAAGCGCCTCCTGGGGACGGCACTAGCAGTGTCGAAACGAGATATTGCGGCTAGATGGTTCTAGGCTGAGGCACCGACATTGCAGAAATGAAGAAGGGGTGTAGACTGGTGTGGGGTACAGGAGGAGCCCCTCTCTGAGGCTCGGGGATGCCCGGAGATGTTCAACAAAGCATGGGGCAAATGGTTCTGCCTGCTTCCACCTTGATTGGCCCTACCCCGCCCTGCCGGACTGTGGCGACTGGGCCAATTCCTTATTCGGAAGTGACTTATGAAATTTGTTATGTCATCCAGGGGACGTAGGGGTTTTTAAGTGTGATGTGTGACTTGATACCAATGAATGTACTTGTTAAACTTCAATAAAAATTTGATTATCAAAAAAAATATATATATATTTTACCTACTCGTGAAGGAGGTGGTAACCCATTCGCAAATGGGAACGAGTCCTCAAGTGGTTCCCCTTTGTGATTGTGGACGCCAACATTATTTAGGAGCAGGCAGTGGTCCCATTGCCCACTGCCTACTCTTAAAAACTGAAAAGGTAGATTTTCATTTTTTAAATGAATCTCGTTTTCCTTTAAGGAAAACAGGTTCCTTGTCAATAAAAAAAGAAATGCTTTATTTAAAAAGCAATCACAGACATGGTGGTCTGCTGACCCCATCAGGCCACCATCCCTGTGATTACAGTCCATTCCTAATGGGTCGCAAAACCGTGTCTGAGACACTGTTGTACATCACTTTTTGTGAGTTCCTAATTGCAAGTCACAAAAAAGTCACAATTAGTAAAAATTAAATGAAATCCAGTATTTATAAAGTGCGAGCAAGTACCCGAGGGTGTTTAGGCGCTGGGGGACATCTGGAAGAATGAGTAAGCTATTGGCCAGAGTCACATGGTGCGGGGCTAACCTGCCGCCGGCACGGGGATCGAACCCTGAGCCCTGTGTTCCGGAGTCTGCCGCCCTCTTCCCTAGTGTCCTTGCTGCAAATAGCCAGGTCACGACTTTCCTTCTATGAGTATATGCAATCCGTATACTTTCACAGGCCTGTAGTGGCACTTTTCAACAAGGATGTGATCATTTTCAGGTGACATTACCAGCATATTTCATCCGGTTGTGATTGTTTTAGGTTATAGTACGTGCACTTTTTGTCAGGATTTGGACACTGTGAGGTGAAAATACAAGCTATTATCCCGAGTGTTGTGATCGTTTTAAAGAATAGTGGCATCACTTCTCACCAGAACTGTCATAGTTCTGCGGCACTGGGCCAGTACTAATCATCAGGGCTCACTGAGTTGTTAGGTGACAGTACCGGCACTTCTCGTTAGTACTATGATAATTTATAATGTACAGTGCTATGACCTCTCAGCATGGATATGTGATGTTAATGTAGAAAATACATTTTCTGTTTTTAACAAGGCTGCTATATAGTGAATGGGATGGACCTTGGAAGCAGCACTTCTCAGAGTCTGTATTTTAATGGGAAAATGAAGGTTCTTATCAGGAAAACTGCTTTTCTGCAACTTTGCAGCACGTTTAATGGGGCAATACTGGCAGTCACTCAATAATATTGCCATTCTTTAATGCGATTATACCAGTACTCCCCATTAGAGCAACCATACTAGCACTTCTTAGGGGCTGCTTTAAGCTTAACTGTGACGAAGTTAGACATTTTAGGTCAAGCCTACCAGACAGCGAATGTGCTGTCTGCTGCAAGGCATATTGTAGCTTACCAAGCACATAGAGGTGCTTGGAGCTCACTCCTTACCTTATCATTGGTTTTCTTTTCTGGTCATTCTCATTTGCCTGCTTCTCATGTTTCCCAGATAGTCAATGTTATGTTTGTCCCTCCCATGGAGTATTGCCTTTTTCCATCATTTGACTGGCTGGCATCGCTACGTTCACCGCTTGTGCTTGATTTTCAAGCACCACTTTTTTCTTTTGCGTATATTTTCTAGCAGTCCAACTTGTTTGTCTTTCCCTCTACACTCTGTGTTGCTCTCCCAGTTGCCAGACTGCTTCTCTCCTCCCCTATTGAGGGTGCCTGTGTACTTCTCCCCTTTGGTTCTCCCACTCATGCCCTCGATGTTGCTTTCCGTTACTCTCCGTGCAGGGTGGCTAAAATCCAATAGATCCCAAAGGTGTGCCGTCTTGTCTTTGCCAATGTTTTAATTGTGCTGTTACACGTTGATGTGGCAGCGCCCACATGCCATTGCAGTGTTATTCTATTTTAGACAATACTGGCATTTTTAGGTCGTGCCAACCACACAGCACAGATGTCTGTTTGGAAAAGACATACTGTGGGCATTACAAGAACTTACAGTGGGATTAAAGCTGCCTCATTTTTTAAGTATTGGTTCGTTTTATTGCCACTCCATACTTGCTTCTTATTCATTGGCTCAGCTTGCCTTGTCCATCTTACACTATATTGTCCCTCCCTTGAAGCTCAGTCTCTTCCCCATTTTGATTGGACTGACTAGTGCCCTTCCACCATTCACTTTTATTGAACTACTTTTTTCTTTTTGATTAAGCACTCCGTTCATGCTTTTTCGAGCTCTCTCCGTCCATCATGCGCTTCCCCTCAAAGTACCCCAGTTCTGATTGGTGATCTCTTGTGTATGTTTCCCGCTCTCTGTGTTTTGCATCCCTACTCAGTGTTGCTGTCACCCTTGTGTGCTACTCGCTCTTTCGAACACTTCTCCTTGTGCCTCGGCGCTGAATTTTTCTCCCCGCACCTCTTACTCCATCCATCATGTGCTTCTCCTGTGTTGCTTTCTTCTCCTAAATGCACTGCTTTTCCCTTCTTTCTCAATTGCCACCGTTTCCTCCCATCCCATTTTTAGGTCTCGGTAAAATCCGGTCGCAGACCGGATGTCCGAGAATTATTGTCTCTTAGTGTGGAAGCTTAAACCAGCCTCCCTCGTCCTCTCTCCTTCATTGGCTGGCTTCCTAAATGGAGGCCAGCCATTGGAGGAGAGATCCATCACTCCGATGTAGCCCCGTCCTTTTCGGATTTGGGGGCGTAAGTTTTGCTGTTCTTTAGACAGTGACGTCGCCCGTCACTCAGAACAGCAAAACACACGCCCCCAAATGCGAAAATGACCATGCTTTCTCCGAGGCATTTCTGCTTTGCCTCGGAGAAAGACGGTGGTGATTTACAGAGCTGCGCTGCTCGTCCCGCTCCCCCCTCCCCCAGCAAATCCAACAGACCCTCTCACTAGCCCACCTCTGTATCTGACTCCAGAGGCAAAGCACGCTCAGATGTACCCTTCTTCGTCCCGGTCCCTCTCCCACCCCCTCCCTCCGCCCGCAGCTCTCCTTCGTCCCGGTCCCCCCTCCCTCCCTCCCTCCGCCCGCAGCTCGAGCGTCGTTCTTTTCCTCTTCCTCGTCTTGTTTTCGATGGCAGCCGAGTCACACAGCTCCATCCCAGCTGCCAGTAAAACACCTTTGTCACGCTGGGGAGTTTAGCAGTGGCGTCACTAGGGGGGTGCGGGGGGTGCGGACCGCACCGGGTGACACCCCTGACATGGGGTGACACCATCAATCAATCAGTTACGCTGTGTATGTAACACAGCTCAGTCTGCGGCCGGCAGGAGCTTAATGATGAAAATGAAAGCAATTCACTTTCCAACCATCACGTGAAAAACACCACAAGCAAGCACAAAAAAAAATCATCGCAGTGCAGAGATCGAAGTGCTAAACTGATTGGGCATATATAAGTCAAAGGGAAACACTTCTCGGGTATAAAAACAGTTTTCTGGGAAGGGAAGAGGTTACTTAAAATGAGAGGGTTCGGTATTGCTAGTCACTGAATTCAGGCAGGCAATGGACTGAAATTGCCCAGAAAGCTCCCAAGATTGAAATTCCCACAGGCAAAAACAGATGACAAATTCCAAGTAATACTGTAGTTAAAAGAAATCGCTTTCTGTAATATCGGCTGTGTTACGCAGTGCCCCGGGGTGCAGGCAGAGGGGGAGGGATGGCGCAGGCATAGAGGGAGATAGTGCAGGCATAGGGTGAGATGTTGCAGGCGGAGGGGAGATGGTGCAGGCGGAGGGGAGATGGTGCAGGCGGAGGGGAGATGGTGCAGGCGGAGGGGGAGGGATGGCGCAGGCAGAGGGTGAGATGTTGCAGGCAGAGGGTGAGATGTTGCAGGCGGAGGGTGAGATGGTGCAGGCGGAGGGGGAGGGATGGTACAGGCGGAGGGGGAGGGATGGTGCAGGCAGAGGGGGAGATGGTGCAGGCAGAGGGGAGATGGTGCAGGCCGAGGGGAGATGGTGCAGGCAGAGAGTGAGATGGTGCAGGCGGAGGGGAGATGGTGCAGGCAGAGGCGGAGATGGTGCAGGCAGAAGGGAGATGGTGCAGGCGGAGGGGAGATGGTGCAGGCAGAGGGGAGATGGTGCAGGCCGAGGGGAGATGGTGCAGGCAGAGAGGGAGATGGTGCAGGCGGAGGGGAGATGGTGCAGGCAGAGGGGAGATGGTGCAGGCAGAGGGGAGATGGTGCAGGCAGAGAGTGAGATGGTGCAGGCAGAGGGAGAGATGGTGCAGGCAGAGGGGGAAATGGTGCAGGCGGAGGGAAGATGGTGCAGGCAGAGGCGAGATGGTGCAGGCAGAGGCGAGATGGTGCAGGCAGAGGCGAGATGGTGCAGGCAGAGGCGAGATGGTGCAGGCAGAGGCGAGATGGTGCAGGCAGAGGGTGAGATATTGCAGGCGGAGGGGAGATGGTGCAGGCAGAGGGAGAGATGGTACTGGCAGAGGGAGAGATGGTGCAGGCGGAGGGGAGATGGTGCTGGCGGAGGGGAGATGGTGCAGGCAGAGGGAGAGATGGTGCAGGCAGAGGGAGAGATGGTGCAGGCGGAGGGGGAGTGATGGTGCAGGCAGAGAGGGAGATGGTGCAGGCAGAGGGTGACATGGTGCAGGCGGAGGGGAGATGGTGCAGGCGGAGGGGAGATGGTGCAGGCAGAGGGAGATATGGTGCAGGCAGAGGGGAGATGGTGCAGGCAGAGGGAGAGATGGTGCAGGCGGAGGCGAGATGGTGCAGGCAGAGGGGAGATGGTGCAGGCAGAGGGTGAGATGTTGCAGGGTGAGGGTGAGATGTGGCAGGAGGAGGGAGAGATGGTGCAGGCAGAGGGAGAGATGGTGCAGGCAGAGGGAGAGATGGTGCAGGCAGAGGGGAGATGGTGCAGGCAGAGGGAGAGATGGTGCAGGCAGAGGGAGAGATGGTGCAGGCAGAGGGAGAGATGGTGCAGGCAGAGGGAGAGATGGTGCAGGAGGAGGGAGAGATGGTGCAGGCGGAGGGGAGATGGTGCAGGCGGAGGGGAGATGGTGCAGGCGGAGGGGAGATGGTGCAGGCAGAGGGAGAGATGGTGCAGGCGGAGGGGGAGGGATGGTGCAGGCAGAGGGTGAGATGGTGCAGGCGGAGGGGAGATGGTGCAGGCAGAGGGAGAGATGGTGTAGACAGAGGGGACATGGTGCAGGCAGAGGGTGAGTTGGTCCATCCGGTAAGTTGTGAGGGGGTGACACCATGAGTTACCCGCACCGGGTGACACCACCCCTAGTGACGCCACTGGAGTTTAGGACAACTCTTCGAAGCACCTCGTTCCCAGTCCTGAAAGGTCATTTAACAAAATTATTGCAGCCAAGAGTTTTATTCTTAATTCCGTTCGAATTAGAATTGTGAGTGAATACACTTGAAAAGAACACCTTCGAGAAGGAAAGCAAGGAACTATAAATGTTCTGTCCCATGACATTGAATTATCATGAATTTAGAGTGTAAATCAGCATGTTTTAGTGTATCAGTATATTTACCAAAGGCCGTCAGCCGATAGCAAGTAAACGCCCACCGCCCTGTGCAGGTCGTGCACGCCCACCCCCACCGGCCTAAGGTGAGAGGCTGAGCAGGTCGCGCACGCCCACCGGCCTAAGGTGAGAGGCTGAGCTGGTCGCGCACGCCCACCCCACCGCCCTAAGGTGAGAGGCTTCGCCGCCCGCCCCCCCCTCCTAAAGTGAGAGGCTGAGCATGCTCCTGCTTCTACATTATTTAGCAAGCATTGATTCCCCCCACGCACGGAGCGAGGAGACAGTGAGAAGGAACAGGACAGCTCACTAGTGAGCAAGTGCTAGTGACTAATATACTGACTGTACAAAAAATCGGCCCCCGCCCCAACCAGCAACAAACACACCCCTGGCAGCCTATCGGGGGATGGCCCGGCTCCCACTCCAAAGCAGCTAGAGCTCGTGTTCCGAGGATACTAGCGCCTCTACTTCTTTCGGAGAGTGTGAAACTACAACTCCCAGCATGCACACTGTTGCGCACTAAAGTGCACACTTAGAGGCGCTTTACATCTCTGCCTTTGTTTCCAGTCTGCTCGAGCGGCCCTTGACTTGGCCCCCATCTCGGAGGTGGGCACTTGCCGCTCTGATACGGTTGCTCCCCCCTCCCTGTAGCCCTCAGAGGGGTCACCCTCCACCACACCCATCCTGCCCGAGAGAAGACTGTTCTTGCAACCAACCGTAAGGGTCTCCAGCGCCATGAGCCCCGTACGGGTGAGGAGTGGCGCTTTATAAGAAATCTGATGGACTCTTCCCCTCACGTGAGCCGCTGCATTCTTGCAGTGCAGGGTGATTTACAGAGCTGCTTTGCTCGTCCCCCCTCCCTCCGCAGCTCTCCTTCGTTCCGGTCCCGCTCCCCCCTCCCCCTCCCCCAGCAAATCCAACAGACCCTCTCACTAGCCCACCTCTGTATCTGACTCCAGAGGCAAAGCACGCTCAGATGTACCCTTCTTCGTCCCGGTCCCCCCTCCCTCCCTCCGTCCGCAGCTCGAGCGTCGTTCTTTTACTCTTCCTCGTCTTGTTTTCGATGGCAGCCGAGTCACACAGCTCCATCCCAGCTGCCAGTAAAACACCTTTGTCACGCTGGGGAGTTTAGGACAACTCTTCGAAGCACCTCGTTCCCAGTCCTGAAAGGTCATTTAACAAAATTAGTGCAGCCAAGAGTTTTATTCTTAATTCCGTTCGAATTAGAATTGTGAGTGAATACACTTGAAAAGAACACCTTCGAGAAGGAAAGCAAGGAACTATAAATGTTCTGTCCCATGACGTTGAATTATCTGGAATTTAGAGTGTAAATCAGCATGTTTTAGTGTATCAGTATATTTACCAAAGGACGTCAGCCGATAGCAAGTAAACTCCCCCCACAAAGGGACTCATCCAGTCTGCATTGCTAGGCCCCGCCTCCGTAGCACCCATTCATTTTGTGGTCAAAAGTCGAAACCTGATTAAGATTACATAGTAAATGCCGCACACAATTCATTCAGAATTACACTACTTAAAAGGTTTGCCCTATTTGCGTATGTATTAACAACGTTTAATTTGATAAATAAGTCTCATAGACCTTTTTTTAAGATATCTACTTACAAATGATTAATTTTTGTAAAGAAAAATTAAGAGTGCTTAAGAAGCACTTAGGTTGTTCAGAGGCTTGCCCTAACCACATATGGGTTCGCTACAAAACAGTCGATCCAATAGCATGTCCTGACTCTGGGTGGACTGCTGGCAAGGTACGTGAAGGTTTCCTTTTTCGAACTCCACTTCCTAAAGCAAATGCACCGCATCCCTTCATGCTGGGAGCTGATTTCTCGCGGATACCGAGTTAAAGCTGACCTTGGGTGCATTCCAAGGCTTTGAAGTGGTGCTTCCATCCGGAGTGTCTCCAATTAAAGTGCTTGACTCCGCTGAACAGGGCTATCTGCTGCAAACCTGGCTGTAATAGTTATACAATCTTTGAAAAGGCTGCCATTTAAATGCAGTGCATCAACTGCATTGCATCCCTGTTGCATGCTCACTCCCGAAAAGGGGTTTGCTACCTTTTAGTTTGGTATGCAGGAAGTTCAAATGCAAGGGAAGACTGGAAGAGCCCCATCCAGAGCACAGGTTGAGGATGCCCATACTTTTCTGTGAGTAACTGTTGAAGGTGTGATGTATTTTGTAGCACAGCATTTCACGTCATGCTTTTTAGCATAGCAAAGACATGAATATAAGGAACCACAACCAGAAGTGAGACTGGCAAATAGAAATCCCTACATACAGTCCCTCTACTAAATGATACAAGATATTCTAAGGACATGTATTTCTAAAATATCAGATGTTGTAATATTTAGGACACATACTATTATAATACAAGTTGATTTCTAGTCCTGGGAACCATCGATGACGTCACCGGGGCTTGCCTGAGAGCTGTGCACTGATTGGTGCAGCGCTCGTTTTATTTACAACTCCAAATTCAAATGTTGTTTGCACTATAACGGAAATTAAAAAAATATATATAGATATAAAAATGGAGGCAGTGTCATGTCATTTGTGCATGCATGTATGTTGGTACATGTTCGAACTAGTTAACTATAACGGAATGATGCATGCTTACTTGCGCACGGCAGCGTTTTTAAGAAAAATCTGCTTTTTTAAAATATATATTTTTGCTGATGGTGTCCGGCAGTGGCGCGTAAAACATTACCAAAGCCAGTAGGTCAAAAAGACCAGGCCTGTTTGTTTAGCCAACGGATGTTCGAATACTCTATTACTGGTGTGAAGAGTATCTCTACTGTGAATCAGGACTTCTTTAAACTATTAAATATCAAATTGGGTTTTTTCCAGGCCGCACTTTTTTTTAATGAGCGTTTGGGAGCTAGTGGCTATCGAGAGTCCACATAGACTATTTATTGATGCAATTATTTGGGCTTTTAGGCGTGGAAGGGCGATTGCTTTTGCAGTGTGCCTCGTGTAAAGGAATAAAGTACCTATGCTGGCTTGCATAGCGTTGTATGCCTGGGCAAAAAAAACTGTGCTTTAAGGGTGAGGCTACAGTGACCACGCACTGGGGGCGTTCTGCATGCCAGATGTAGCTCATGGGCAGAAAAGAGAGCTAAGTGCCTCGTCGGACAGGAAGGTTAAATGCACGCGGCGCTTCCCACTTCCGGTTTATTGCTCCCTGCTCACTGGCACCGCGAACCAAGTGTTTACAGTGCCAGTTGCTGTGTGCCGCTCTGTTTAGCTGACGCCAACATATAAAGCACGGCACGGGGACAGTCGTGTGCCGTCAGGTCGCAGTAAAAACAGACCAACGAGAAACACCCCTAGCTGACGGGAACCGAGGCCCTGGGCGCTCGAGGCACGTCCTGCTGCGAGGAAGGAGGAGGAGTGCAGGGGTCCGAAAGAGGAACCCGACCCCGTGGCGGTAACTGACCCCTGGCAGCAGGGACTCTCTTCTGCTGCTCCTGCTGAGCCCAGCCGGGCGCGCGCCTCTGGTGTCACAGGGCTGCCCTCGGACATGGCAGAGAAGATCAATTCCAGAATGAACGCGTCACGCTTTCTCAGCGCCTCCCCATACCATGTACTTCTGCCTCGACAATGCTCTGCTCAACCCCAAGCTCATGGTCCTGTTGAAGACTTGATCCCATAATGAGAAGAGCTTTCAGGCGACTTCTGACTGCCACCTTCAATCTATTCAGAATGTGGCCTTACAGCCAGAGCTGCTGACATTAGACCTGGGGAGCCGGGTCGGAGTTTCCCCATCAGCTCCTTATCTTGAGTGTCTCAGCTATTCACGAAATCTTCCCATGGCTAAGAAACAAATGGGTGTAACTTTGTGTAATGCGAAGCGGCTAAAAGCCCTCTGTTGTGCTATCCAAAATGCACAGAGGTAAATACAGAGTGGAGTGCTGTGGAGTGCTGTGGAGTGCAGTGTGCTGTTGAGTACAGACTGCAGAGTGCTGTTGAGTGTGTCTGTGGGAGGGTGGCTCTGTGTAGGGTGTAGCTATTGACATTGTCAATGACAATGCCATTTATATAACGATTAAGCTATTGGCAATGTAAATGACAATGCCATTGATGATTTAAAAAAAAAAAGAAATGTCATGAGCAATGCTAATAGCTCTACCTTTAATGATGCCGAGACCATTGCATTGTAAATGCTTGTTTTAAAAATGTTTTGCTTTGGTACAAATCGATCTTATTTTTTTATTCACCAATCCTAATGGTGCCTCCCATCTGTAAATGAAAAAAATGTAAAAAATATTGCAACATTTTGCTTTTCCTCCATACATTACACCAACTTTTTTTCGATTTTTTTTTTAAAACCATTGTTGCACACCATTAAGAGCACATTTTACTTTCCCTCCCACTCTAGATGCTGTACTGCATTTCAAAAAGCAATTGGCAAATCTGATAGGTTCCAGAGGGTAGACATATTGGTTTTGCCAATACTTGTTTCCTATTTATTTTTATTTTTTTTAAATGCCCTTCTTTTGCTTTTTTCCCCAGATACAGCTCACATTTACGGTTCCCATAAAACGTCTTACAAAGAAACAGAACAATCGGAGCAGTACAGTACAGGCCGAAAAGCTTATAGAAGTACCTTGTGCAGAGCAGCTTTGCAGTTAAACACCACTATATTCCTTAGAGTATATGATCACCACGTCTCGGCTGCATTGTGTCTGTTTTGATATTTTTTCTGAAGTCTTTTGTAGGGTAGCTCAATAAATCTGCCACGGTCATGTGAACCTGGTACAGCTGTGCATATTCGCTTTCCTGCCTTTGCCTTTAATGGGATTCACCTGTTCGGTGGTGCATGGGGCCACCTGCCTAAATTTAACGAGTCACCTGTTCAGTAGGGCGTGGGGCCACCAACTGCCTTGTTTTTAGACCCTAAAGATTCCAATTTAGCGGATTTGCTTGTCCGAATTGCAAAGGTTGAAAGAAAATGTTGTTTCACGTCAGAAACCTTTTCCATGTTTGCACATTGTATTGTCTAGTCTGAGGGTACTTAATATGTCGTTGCCGGGGGCCTGGCTTGGACAAAAACCTCAAGTGCATGCCAGTGTAGACAACTTTTACGCACTGTAAGGGTTCTCATCCTTCGTCTTCCCCTTTAGTTTAAAATATTTTTGGGGCATCACTACTAGTTTGTAAACTAAGTTTTCAACCACGTCGTGCTTTTAACACCATGTGGTATAAAAGGGGGTGTTGATGGACGGAGCATCTGAATCAATCAAACACTCACACCCAGTCAACAGATCTGGGTTTAATCCATCACTGTTCTTTAGCCCACTCCGCCACCCCAGTTCAGACATGGCCATAAGCAAATCAGTCTGACCCTGTGCCTCATGGGAACAGTCCAGCCCGAACTGCCAAGCCATGTCTTCCCTGGACCGGAAACAAGCTTCCGAGGACCGGATGTGAGTGTTTGATTGGTTCGGATGCTCCGTCTATCACCACCCCCTTTTGTACCGCTTTATTCGCCATAAGTTGGCAGGGTATGCTCAGACCTGAGTCCCTTGCTCACTTTGCCACTGGATTCAGGCAGGCCTGGCTGAGGACGGCTGTAATGCCAGAAACCGGTCCTAGGAAGCTTGTTTCTGGTCCAGGGAAGGCATGGCTTGGCAGTTCGGGCTGGACTGTTCCCTTGAGGCACAGGGTCAGAATGATTTGCATATGGCCATGTCTGAACTGGGGTGGCGGAGTGGGCTAAAGAACGGTGATGGATTAAACCCAGATCTGTTGACTGGGTGTGAGTGTTTGATTGGTTCGGATGCTCCGTCCATCAGCACCCCCTTCTGTACCGCTTTATTCGCCATAAGTTGGCAGGGTATGCTCAGACGTGAGTCCCTTGCTCACTTTGCCACTGGATTCAGACAGGCCTGGCTGAGGACAGCTGTAATGCCAGAAACCGGTCCTAGGAAGCTTGTTTCTGGTCCAGGGAAGGCATGGCTTGGCAGTTCGGGCTGGACTGTTCCCTTGAGGCACAGGGTCAGACTGATTTGCATATGGCCATGTCTGAACTGGGGTGGCGGAGTGGGCTACAGAACGGTGATGGATTAAACCCAGATCTGTTGACTGGGTGTGAGTGTTTGATTGGTTCGGATGCTCCGTCCATCACCACCCCCTTTTGTACCGCTTTAACACCATGTGATCACCCATTAACAGTTCTTTTTGAGTCTTGCATCCTGTACTTCATATTTAGCCCAGATCTTTCCCAGAACTTCGTGATTGAAGATACTCATTTAATACAGCTCCCCCGCAGCATGAGCCTTCTCATTGATCCAGATCTTGACCCCCTAAAATCTTTGGTCGCCCTTTACCATAATATGTTTTTCCATGAGTCATGAAGACAAATGTGTGATTGGTGTAAACCATGCATTATTATTTTAGTGTCCCTGGGACTTTTCCTACTTTTCCAGCTGCTTGATTTCCCTGCAGATACATTTTAATCCTACGATTAATAGGTTTGCTTTTAAGTTCCCTTTAATAAATAAAATTGATAAAAGGATAAATGGTGCGCTGCTTTCCTCTATGCTTTGCGGGAAGGCACATACATGTTGGTCATGTTACTTAGAGTAGAGCATAGAATTGATCACATTACAACCCACTACCAACAAAAATCCTTCCGGTGACTGATGCCCCCCTATAACTGTGCTAACAATGGAAAGCCCAAGTTTATCTAAAATGAAGCACTAGGTTTATGATTCGTTGAATGTGTCTAGGACTGTTAACCTGGAGAAATGAGATTCTTATGAGATGGGTTGGAAGGAAGCAGAAAATCTGTGTCGTAATGAAGTAAGTTGTCATTTTTCCCAGGTTTCTTCCTGCTCATGCAAGATTGATGCAACGGATAGTCATCACTCTTGTTTTTAGGCTGTCAGCTGTCTTTTGTCAAAGACCTATTGTGGGCAGTAGCATTGCTTGCAGAAAAGCCTTTGAACCAGTCCATTGCTTACCATTGGTGTGCTTTCGTCTGTTCTATAACTTACCTTCCTCCTCTTGTTTGTCCCTCCCCTAAAGCATAGCTTCTTTACCATCCTTTGACTGGAATGACTTGATTTCTTCCACTGATTCGCATCCATGTTCTTTTTCTTTGAGCACAGTATTCAATTGCATTCGTGCGCTCTCCTTTGTGTACTGCTTCCTCACCTATAACTAGGAGTGGGAGTAACTTGCACAATTTGCTGTAGTGCAATTATGCAAAATTGCAGCAAAATTACATGAGATTATGCAGAAATACGTAAGGAGCATAACCTAGTATTTAACGCTATTTTCTCAGAGAAAAAATGCATGCACAGGTCAATTTAGGGCATAAGTTGGCGCTTTGCACTAAGAAAATTGCGCTACATGTGGCAGAACAAGAACCGCAGCAGCCGCTCATGCTTGCTAGACTTGTTTCTGTGCCCCTGCGGTAGGATTTTTATGTCCAATTACTTCTAAATTCCTCAAAGGGGCACGATTGCGTAATGTTTGGTCATTTTGCCTCAAAATATTACTGCAGAATTACCAAAATTCCTCTTCTGTAGTACTGGCTTTCTGGTCAGAGAGGAGGATGGTGTGCATTGTAGTCGCACACTAGTGAGATGAAAGTAAAAAAAAAAAGGTCACAAAGAATGAACATACAATCTTCGGATAGTTCGATCCCTACTCAATAGGAGTGGCGCAATGTTGGAATAGTTTATCTCGGCTTGCAATGCAGATTAATAGGGGAGAAACATGAAACTGAGTGGATATGACTGCAGGGGAAGAGTGATAAAAGTTTCTGCCATGCCAACACACTGCCTGCACCATGGTGTAGTGGGGGTCACTTGGAATCTTTTGTGGTCACCTACCCGAAAAGAGACTAATCAACTCCCCGCACAGACGCATGGCCTTTCTGTTGGTTTTAATAAAGTTGGTTGGTTATTCCTTTTTTTGGACAATATCCCTTTAAAACACTTACAGTACACATGTGCAGGGAGTTACATTCCCTAGTTAACTCTTTGTGAGCTTTTTTAACTTTGATCTCACTAGTGTGTGACCACAAAGGACACTGTCCCTCCCTCTCTAACCAGGAAGCCGGTATCCCCTATACTCTAGGGTAAGAGAGCCAATGAGCAGATACAGTACAGTAATATCTTAAACAATTGTCCTATATTTTTTTCACTACTCTGCATGATGCATGCACATCTTCCTTGCATGGTTTATTATGCAGAGCGAATTGCCTTTTGGGGGAACAATGCTAAACAAATCTTTAACATCGTTCAAAGCTTTCTTTCCCCTAAAGCGGAGTCCATTACCCACTGCCCCTCACCTATCTGGTGTGAAGAACTCAAGTTTTTTCATCAAGAAGATCCAAGCACTCCAGTCCAATTTTGATGCTGACAATAGCCTGCCAGCGTCGAGCATTCCATCTTACAGACTGTCACCTGCTACCTGACTACCCTTGTGGTTTTCGAAGCAATACCTAGGCCGGACTCCTTAGCAGCCCTCAAATCTCAGAAATTTGGATCCCCGGCTGACCCGTGTCTGGCTAAATTGCTAGCCAAGGCTGCTGAGATGATCAACCTAGACTTGAATTTGCTGATCAACCTAGCTCTTACTGCAGCCATTGTGCCTGCAGCCTGGAAAGAAGGCAACATTGTCCCTTTATTAAAAAAAAAACACTCTTGACCCCAACATCCCCTCTACCCATCGCCCTATATCCCTCCTCCCTGCTGTGGCGAAAGTGTGCGAAAAACTGGTTAACAAACAGTCGGCCGATTATGTAGAACAACATGGTCTTCTTCACCCGGCCCAATCTGGCTTCAGAACCTCTTACAGCACTGAGCCGGCTTTGGTCAAAGTCGCTGAAGCCATCTGAGAAACTTTATGCTCAGGTGGGAGGGCAGCCCTCATCCTGGTTGACCTGTCGGCTGCTTTCAACACCGTGCCACACCCCCTGCACCTGGACCTTTTCCGGGAAATTTGATTATCAGGGTCTGCTTGGAGGGGGCTGAAATCCTATCTTGGGGCAGCACGCAGCAAATCTGGATCCCTCCTTTTTCAGCCTCACCCAGAACTTGAACACCGGCATGCTGCAAGGGTCTATATTGAGCCCTCTGCTCTTTAACATTTGTGTCTTGCCTTATCCAGATGGCTGAGGCGCTGGAAGCCAAAGTCATTGTTTATGCAGACGACACCCAGCTCCTTTTTACATGGAATAAAAATGACTCCTCCACCTCCCTAGCTAAATCCTGCCTGTCATCTGTCTTCCTCTGCCTTTCCTCTGCTTAGTGGAAATGTAACGAGTTAAAATACGGGATTCTTCTTTTCAGGAACTCCCCCCCCCCCCCCCCCCCCCCCCCACCCCCACCCCCCCCCACGCGGTTCCGGAACTAGTTGTGGGCGGATGAATCTCCCCTGCCTACCGATGAGTGCCAACTTAGGAAGAATCTTGGGATCTGGTTTGATGAGAAGCTGAGCTTCATTCCCCAGATTTAGAAGTTTACAGGTCTGTGCTTTGGCACATTAAAATCCTTAAAGTTCCTCCCTCCTCTTCCCATTTCAGCAAAGGAAACTGTCACCTGTACACTGATATCCTCGTGCCTTCATTACGCCAATGCCTTATACGTTGGTCTGCCCGGCTATCTACTGAATAAACTTCAGGTAATGCAGAACTCAGTAGTCAGAACTCTTCTCATTATTCCTTTAAGTTTAAATCCTTGGTCCTCGCACATGCAACTCTCTATGGACTTGGTCGCCATGCTTGAGAGAGCGCTTCAGTTTCTATGTCCCTACCAGGCAGCTACGCTCGGCCACGTTGCTTCTGACCCAAGTCTCGAGGTTTTGCCTTAAGAGGGTAGGCAACCGCTCCCTTGCTTTCAGAGCGGCTGCAACCTGGAACCAACTTCCTCTGGACTTCCGCAACATCCAGGATCCTAAGCTCTTTAAGAAAAGGCTTAAGACCTACCTTTTAGGTCGAGGACCGAAGGCTGTGCTTGCGCAGTCTCCGGGAGGAGATTTAATGTTTTGGAGTATGGGGGGCTTGAAACCGCCTCTCTCCTCCATTTGTTGGCTTCCTAAATGGAGGCCAGCCATTGGATGAGAGGGGCATCACTCAGTTCAAGCCCCGTCTCTTTTGGATTCGGGGGCGTGTTTTTTGCGTTCTTTCAACTGTGACGTCATCTGTCACTCAGAACGCCAAAAACACTCCTTCGAATCCTAAATTTTCGGAGTTGCGGCCGCCATTTTGCGTTTTTCTTGTTTTTTTCTTTAAAGCAATAGCGCTAGCACCGCGTGATAACTAAGGCACTGTAATAGCGAGGAATGACTTCCTGCCGTGTCTTATACCCGGGTGTTCTGATAGTGGGATTTTACTGTTAGCAAATCTCTGCTTGGGTTGGTTCTGAGTATCTGCTTCTGAGCGAGTTGTGAATTCTTCAAGGACCGCTAACTGCTAATGGAGGGTGCGTTGCAGAGAGGCCTGCGGCTGTAGTGGCACCGGCGATTAGTGAGACCTCAGAATCCTCATGAAGGCTTTATTTCAGCACCTCAGACGTTGGAGCGAGTGACATTGTGTTTTACCTTCTCTTTTCTACGCTACATGTGTTTTTGTGACACCACGCCTGATGCAGATGGTTTCTTTGTAGGCTGCTAATAAATGAGCTGTGAAGGCGGGACTGTTCGTTTTAGAAAAAGGTTCCTCACGTGAAACAGTGGTGAACCCAGGCCTCCAGACATGTTGCATGAAGGAGAGGGGACTCTATCTGCCCTGCGAATGCGTTTTAAGAAATGGCCGCTTAATAACTTGAGCTCTAGGTGTTTCTGTGAGGCCAGCATTGTTCGATGAGGGCGTGCTCAAATGATATGGTAAAGTGGGTGTTGTTCTGTAGATGGGTGCGAGCCCAGCCTGCCTTTAAGGTGGGCGTGTTCAGGGAGACAAGCCTTGGGTGCTGGTGATGATGGAGTGTGCCCCACAGCCACGCCAGTCACGCTGCTGTTGGATAGCCATTGCTACACATGGCAACGTTAATGTCAGCAGTGAATGGCAACGGTGCGCATGCTCTTAGGCCTAAGTGTGGGCAGTATTCCGGTAAGAATAACTAATTTAGTTTTCAATATATTTTTTCGCTTCTGAGATTGTTTGCGTGCTACACGAGGTGCCCTATCAGAATGTGGCAAAACTCGACATGATGCACGTCACACATTTTTTTACTATGTATTCCTAATAAATATTAGACTCTTAGAAACTACGACTTTGTAAACAATTATTCCAGACACTGGTTTGGGGCGCTCTGGGGCGGGAGACTCGGTCAGTCAGATGGGGAGGGGTGCCAACAACACCTGTGGGCTCGAAAGGCGAGCATTCAAGAAGCTTTGTGTAATCGGCGAGGGAATAAACCTAAAGAAATCTTGCAGAAGCAAGAGGGTTTAGTAATGTCGGGATGAGTTTACAAGCATGTTCTTGATTGGAAGAGGGGCATTCGTTAATTTTAGTTTAAAATATAATTTCCTCACTACATAAAAAAAAAGTAGCAATTTCGTTTAATTGGTAAGAAAGATGGCATGAAATTTAAATTAATTTCAAGGTGTGGGAGAGTACAGGGACGAGCTGTACGAAGAGATGTGTGTGCGGCAAAGAGAGGCTGTTGAGTTTCTAATGCAGTTCGCACAAATGTGACTGAGAACATGTGGCTTCAATTAGAGAGCTATTTTTCAGACCTATCACTCTATTCGCAGCTATCTGTCAAAAGTCGCACAATGCCCTGTGACCGCAGCTCTGCAGTAATGCTGACTTCAGCATTTTACTGCCATCGCGTGAGGTGTGGGAGGGTGCCAGGCTGTGGGCAGACAGGAAATCTGGCAGCAAAACCGCCCATTACAAGAGATTAGCTTTGTCTCTCACTGTAAACAAGCACTGGGAAAGGCAAAAGATCCCGCTAAAGATCATAAAATGACTGTGAAATTCAAGACTTATTCGTTTTTCCTCCTATAGATGTGTTATGAGATGCATGTTTATGTACAACATCCATTTTATCCGATTTGTTTTAGAAGTTTAAAGTAAAAAAATGATCTCCTACCTAATTTATAGCTGATGTACCATTATTATGTTTTTATTTGTATGAAGACTTTATGCTTTTTAGTAAGTGTGTGTGTGGGGCTGTGCGTGTGTGTGTGTGTGGGGCTGTGCGTGTGTGTGTGTGTGGGGCTGTGCGTGTGGGGCTGTGCGTGTGTGTGGGGCTGTGCGTGTGTGGGGCTGTGCGTGTGTGGGGCTGTGCGTGTGTGGGGCTGTGCGTGTGTGGGGCTGTGCGTGTGTGGGGCTGTGCGTGTGTGGGGCTGTGCGTGTGTGGGGCTGTGCGTGTGTGGGGCTGTGCGTGTGTGGGGCTGTGCGTGTGTGGGGCTGTGCGTGTGTGGGGCTGTGCGTGTGTGGGGCTGTGCGTGTGTGGGGCTGTGCGTGTGTGGGGCTGTGCGTGTGTGGGGCTGTGCGTGTGTGGGGCTGTGCGTGTGTGGGGCTGTGCGTGTGTGGGGCTGTGCGTGTGTGGGGCTGTGCGTGTGTGGGGCTGTGCGTGTGTGGGGCTGTGCGTGTGGGGCTCTGTGTGTGTGGGTGGGGCTGTGTGTGTGTGTGGGGCTGTGTGTGTGTGTGGGGCTGTGTGTGTGTGTGGGGCTGTGTGTGTGTGTGGGGCTGTGTGTGTGTGTGTGTGGGGCTGTGTGTGTGTGTGTGGGGCTGTGTGTGTGTGTGTGGGGCTGTGTGTGTGTGTGGGGCTGTGTGTGTGTGTGGGGCTGTGTGTGTGTGTGGGGCTGTGTGTGTGTGTGTGTGTGTGTGTCTGTGTGTGTGTGTGTGTGGCTGTGTGTGTGGGTCTGTGCATGTGTGTGTGTGGGGCTGTGCGTGTGTGTGTGTGTGGGGCTGTGCGTGTGTGTGTGTGGGGCTGTGCGTGTGTGTGGGTCTCTGCGTGTGTGGGTGTGTGTAGGGGGGGCTTTGTGTGGGTGTGAATGCAATAGGGTAATCAATGGAGAGAGCGTGGGTTTTGAGGGGCGAGTCCCATCCCCAGATATGTAATCATGAAAACAAATTGGACTGGCCCACTGTGTGGAAGTAGTGGAATATTAGTTGATATTCCAAGTCACTTGTAAATTGAGCTTTGTCAGCTGGGCACATTAGATTTTGTTAATAAACCCCTCACACACCAACCTGGTTGGTGTCATGCTTCATCATCGGGGTCCAACCAGGCAGCCGAATGCCGCCTGGTTGTGCTTCAACGCCTGACTACAGCGGAGCAGGTGTGGTGCAGTAGTGTGATGAGGATGAGGATGAGGATGAAGATGAATAATAAAATGCACCTCTGGGGATCCTTGCCCAATATTTTATTAGTGGCAGCCCAGGGTGTAGGATAAAAGTATGTGATGCAACTACCAGTAGAAAAATTATGACTACTTAGTTGGCTAGGTGTTGGCGGTCTACATGTTTCAGTCCCAGGAGAAAAGTGTACAGGACTTTCGTCAGGACCAAGCAGTGAGTGGCAAAAAGTGGTGCCACATGTAAATAATGTCCAACAAACGCGCTAAGGTGTGTGGAAAGGTAAAATAATGCAGTTGTTCAACTTACATATACTGCAGGGAAGCGAGAAAAATATTCGCTAGGGGTTCTAGTCCAGAAGATCGGGGCGCGGGGAGAGGTTCTCCCGTGTATTATTTAATGGCGAGGAGTCCTCTGCGGCAAACCTAGTCTGGTGCCCACGGCGTCCCGGCTGGGGCTCTGTGTGTGTGTGGGGCTCTGTGTGTGTGTGGGGCTCTGTGTGGGGCTCTGTGTGTGTGTGGGGCTCTGTGTGTGGTGGGGGGGCTCTGTGTGTGGTGGGGGGGGCTCTGTGTGTGGTGGGGGGGCTCTGTGTGTGTGGGGGGGTGTGTGGGGGTGTGTGTGTGGGGGGGGCTCTGTGTGTGGTGGGGGGGTGTGTGTGGGGGGGGCTCTGTGTGTGGTGGGGGGGGCTCTGTGTGTGGTGGGGGGGGCTCTGTGTGTGGTGGGGGGGCTCTGTGTGTGGTGGGGGGGGGCTCTGTGTGTGGTGGGGGGGGGGCTCTGTGTGTGGTGGGGGGGGGGCTCTGTGTGTGGTGGGGCTCTGTGTGTGTGTGGGGCTCTGTGTGTGTGTGGGGCTCTGTGTGTGTGTGGGGCTCTGTGTGTGTGTGGGGCTCTGTGTGTGTGTGGGGCTCTGTGTGTGTGTGGGGCTCTGTGTGTGGGGGGCTCTGTGTGTGTGTGGGGCTCTGTGTGTGGTGGGGGGGCTCTGTGTGTGGTGGGGGGGCTCTGTGTGTGGTGGGGGGGCTGTGTGTGTGGTGGGGGGGCTCTGTGTGTGGTGGGGGGGGCTCTGTGTGTGGTGGGGGGGGGGGCTCTGTGTGTGGTGGGGGGGCTCTGTGTGTGGTGGGGGGGGGGGGCTCTGTGTGTGGTGGGGGGGCTCTGTGTGTGGGGGGGGGCTCTGTGTGTGGGGGGGGGCTCTGTGTGTGGGGGGAGGGCTCTGTGTGTGGGGGGGGGCTCTGTGTGTGGGGGGGCTCTGTGTGTGGGGGGGGCTCTGTGTGTGTGGGGGGCTTTGTGTGTAGGTGTGTGTGGGGGGGGCTCTGTGTGTAGGTGTGTGTGGGGGGGGGGCTCTGTGTGTGTGTAAATGCAATAGGTCATGCATTTGTGAGCGATTAACCTATTGGCATTGTACATGACAATGCTATGTATTTAACGATTAAGCTATTGGCAATGTAAATGACAATGCCATTTATATAAGATTAAAAAAAATTTCATGAGCAATGCCAATAGCTCTACCTTTAATGATGCCGAGACCATTGCAATGTAAATACTTGTTTATTTAGGCCGTTAATTTTTTCTTTCTCTTCTGCTTCCCCATCCAATGGGCTCGCGCCGGGACACACTTTGAGTAGCTGTGCGCACTAGAAATCCCATAAACATTCACTTACCACCTGTGCTTTGAGTGCTGTGGTTTGCTGTGCAGTGTCCCTTTCATCCTACGTTCCTTTCTATTTAAGTAGGGAAGGCTTTCTGTTTACACAAAATAAAACCTTAAAATTCTTGTTTTCTCATTTTTATTTTTTTAAACTTTTTTTCGATTCTTTTTTGGTGTGGCCCCAGTCCCCGCGCCCAGGTGGGGCAAGGAAGGGAGGGGGAGGCCCCCGTGCTGGAGGGCACGTGTTGGAGGCGGCCTCCCGCTGGCCCTCGTTACCCCCCTCCGCGTCCCTCCCGCTGGCCTGGCGGCAGAGGGACCCACACCTGGGTGTGGTGGAGGAGGGCGTCCGCGGGCGCCCACGCACGGAGAGAGACAAAAGCTTGGCTCAGAGCATGACTTTCAATAGATCGCAGCGAGGTAGCTGCTCTGCTACTTACGAAACCCTGACCCAGAATCAGGTCATCTACGAATGATTTAGCACCGGGTGCCCCACGAACATGCGGTGCTCTAAGGGCGATGGAGGCGGCCCCCTTCCGTCCGTGCTCCGGTCCCCAAGCGAGCGGCTCTGCGCACGGCCCCCCGAGAGAGGCCGGCTTTCCCAGGCCAACCTAGGCTCCAACGGCACTGCGGTATCGTTACGGTTTAGGGGGGATTCTGACTTAGAGGCGTTCAGTCATAATCCCACAGATGGTAGCTTCGCCCCATTGGCTCCTCAGCCAAGCACATACACCAGATGTCTGAACCTGCAGTTCCTCTTGTACTGAGCAGGATTACTATTGTCATACACATCATCAGTAGGGTAAAACTAACCTGTCTCACGACGGTCTAAACCCAGCTCACGTTCCATATCAGTGGGTGAACAATCCAACGCTTGGTGAATTCTGCTTCACAATGATGGGAAGAGCCGACATCGAAGGATCAAAAAGCGATGTCGCTGTGAACGCTTGGCCGCCAAAAGCCAGTTATCCCTGTGGTAACTTTTCTGACACCTCCTGCTTGAAACCCAAAAAGTCAGAAGGATCGTGAGGCCCTGCTTTCACGGTCTGTATTCATACTGAAAATCGAGATCAAGCGAGCTTTTGCTTATTGAGCACTTCCGGTAGGACTCACCTGAGCACATTAGTATTTTCCTATTCATTTTTCTGGATCTGGATCCCTCTATTATCCACTAGCTTTTATCTAAGAACTCCCTCCTGTGCGAAGTCCAACAGTTGGTAGAGTCTGCCCTGGTGCCACTGTCCTACCAGGGTGGGGAGAGGTTGCTGATGATGAACCATGACACAATTTTGTGTTTGAGGCATTCTCTTCCGTAAAGTGACCTTCCCTCCCTTTAGTACTTAAACAGGAATTCTGTGACCATCCCAGTGGGACCCTGGGATGCGTCTCTCAGGGTAGGAATGCTGGATTGTTTATTCTACTTATAGCGGCCGTACCTGTTGTGGTAATTGGGTCTTCCTAGGAGGTGTGCGGCGGCTTACCTCCTCTTCTCTCGTATGCGTTATGAGTGACTGAAATTGAAAAAAAAAAACCTGTGGCAACACTGTTATTCTCTGCCCTGCTGACTCTAGTGTAGGAGAGTAGGGTCTGCAATCCTATGATCACCCAGATTTTATGCTTTTGTTTCACTGGTTTACGACTTTCTCTGGCTGTGGGCCTGCCAATCAGACCCACAGCCTGGCTGTTCTCTTTCTAAATTACAACATGTACCCTAGGTGCATTTACCAATTGGTACTGGGCCACCTTATCAGACCCTGTAACTCAGGGCATAGGTGTACCCAGGGCTGCCAGGGGCTGCAGCATGTATTATGCCACCCCTGGCTGGCTTCCTAAATTTGACACAACTGGCTGCATGACAGCTGGGGCAAAGTCGTGTAATCACCCTTTGCTGTAGGTGTAGTATACCTATACCTAACCCTAAAATGGACACACAGATTCCTATCAGTCACTCCTATGGCAGGCCTTGACAATCCTGAAGGCAGAGTGCTTGGAATCGTGTGAGATGGTGCTCTGGCATGAGCTGAGCCTGTCTGCAGCTTGCGGAACCATGTCCTAATAGCTGTTCCATGATATCGCATACCATATACTCTTAAGTGCATTATAATCCTCGCTGTTAAATGCTAACTTTGGTATTGCTTTATCAAAACATGTCGAGTAAGGTGACATACGAATTGGAATACTAACCCCTCGCCAATTCTGGCGACGGGGTTAGCATTCCACCCTTCTAGAGGGACACGACATGTATGTAACTGTGAACCCCGGTTAAAGTTAACTGAAGCCTCAGCTCCACAAAATGGATGCTGCCACCACAGACACGAGTCTGACCTCCTGCTGCTGGGAGTCCTTCCAGCGAGGGAGGCTTGGACAAAAGGTTTCCTCTCCGGGGCGGTGCTAGCACCGTCCCAGACATGGTTTTGTGTATCCTGGGTAGGCAGGGCTTTTCAGGAAGGTGACTGCTGAGTGGCACCCCGGTGCTCACTACGCATAGGCCGGTCAGAACCAGTTCCAGGGGCACACCAGCCCCTGGCCTGGGGAAAGCCCGGCATGGCAGAGGGGTGTAACCACTCCCCTCCTAGTCCCACCCATAGGCAGGACCTAGTCACCGGGTCAGCCCCCTTTTTTAGTATAAAGATGGGAGCGGGCCCCCTGTTCAAATTAGATCATCTTTGGAATCAAGACCCGACTTTCTGCGAAAGACATCAAGATTTCCTTCTTCAAGATTCTCCCTTGTGGCTAAGGAGTAGTCACCCTGCATCCGCAGGCACCATCCTAAGAACACTGCGGTCTGCTGCAAGTCCTTCTTCACGAATCCGACGACCCAGCTCGACGAGACCCGGCTTCCCTGGCACCTCTGACCTCTACTCACCTCTACAGCAAAGCTGAGAACTGTGAGTGCGACGAGACCTCGAGGGACCGACGATCGCCAAGACTGCACGACTTCTTTGCAACAAGCCCACCGTGTGCTCCACTGGTGAGTGCTTTGGGGTCCGAGAAGCCCCAACCCTGAGCAGCTCCAGCACTGAAGATCAGCCCTCCAGCATCTCCACGATCTGCGTGGGGCCCTTCTGCTTTTGCGTGCTCACCGCGCTTTGTGGCTACTAGCCGGCTGGCTTGTGGCCTTCTTCACGACGCCCGACGACATCACTGCTGCTGGTCTGGTTGCTCCAGACTGGCCCTTGCTTCCTTCTTCAAGAGAGGCACCCCGGACCCTCCTGGTCCACTCCAGACGCCATTTTTAGTCCACCGCGTGAGCTTGAATTTGCCAAGGCTTTGTTGCCCAATCCTGGGTCCAGCGACGCCGACAGCTTCATCCATCGTGGGACAGCTCGCTCCTCCATCCTGGTCGCCGACAACGCCTCCTGGTCCGTGAGATCTTCGAGCACAGCATCACCCACTACACTAGTCGAGGTGACTACCATCCGGTGCCCTCCTGGTGCCACCTGACTACTGGCTAGTAGTCTCGAACTTGGTCCCCTCTGCTTTCAGGTGTCATCTTCCTTCGATCCAGGCTTGAATCCATCGAACTTTCTTCACTGGTCGCCTGCCAGCAACTTCTTTCTTCCAGGCTCCTGGTCCGTCTACGAAGATTCCCGACGTCTTTTGAGACCTATGCAGCTGCAGCCCCTGGGCTAGGTAACTTCGGCATTTCGGTGCCCCAGCATAGCCTCACTATCCAAGGGTCAGAATCCACTTTCGTTTTCCTCCTACCAGGTCGGGTTCGCCCGAGAAAACTAACTTTGCAATTACTAGCTACCATAGACTTTGTCCCGCATCACGCGTGAGAGTGCATACTCTGCACCCGAGTCCCCTAGGCCTCCTAGAAGTAATCTGAAGATTCTATAGTCAAGTCCTAGCGATTCCTAAGCCTATTAGTACTGTACTTACCTGCTAGTAATTTCGCATTCCACTTTCAGAGTATATGGTTTTCCGTGCCCCTCGGGCATTTGTATATACTGTGCTAACTTAAGTATTTTCGTAAGAGTTTTGTTTTGTGCTTAGTACCCTGTCCTCATAAAGAGTACAGGGCTGTTGTGATTCTTAATAAATATCTTGTTTATTTTCATAACACTTGTGTGGTGTCCTTTCACTGGGTATTCAAGGGGTATATGTGTGGTAAACAGCTGGCTTAACACGCCCTCTCGAGTCTTTAGCCTTAGACTGCTCGTATCCACGCTACTAGGATAGCTGGTCTATAAGGTTGACTTACAACCAATCATCAATAAGGGTTGCTGGACTGATACATAGTGTTCACTAGAATAGTGAGCACTGCATATCAGGCCACCTTCTCACATCTAGGGCTCACTTCTCTTTGGGACTCCTCTGTAACGGATATTTATTTCAAACAGGCTGTGAACAAGACAGTGAGCTTCCTTTCACGTTTGCAGGATAAGAATCAGTTTGGTATGAAGGCTCATGCAATTATGCTCATACATTCTTATGTGCCCCCAACCTTCCACCATTATTTGCGCACTTCATATTCATCTCACTCAAAGTTAAAGTTTCTGAGTCTAAGGATGGTCAACTTTCCTGCAAAATAGATCAGCCCTGTTCTGGAAGTACTACTGGTTAACCGAAACTTGTTGTCTTTGTGGGTAGAGACAAGAAACTAGAACACATGTCCTTTGTACTTGCTTTAAGTTGACTAGCTGACACAGACCCTATTTTGCTCGAACTTCTTAACATTTTGCAAATAACTTGCAGGCAATCCTTGATTCAGTGTTTAAGTGAGTGGTAGCCACAATTGTCATGCCGTTTTGTGAAATTTATGGATTGGTTCTGCCTGTATGTAACCGCTTTGAAGGTAATATATAGATGGCAGTTTTCATACATATTCTTTTATACCTTTGATTAGTAGTGTAAGGATCCGTATTTTTTTCCTATCATTTTAGAATCTCACAAGTGTTTTGTAGGTTTGTTACTTACATGGATACATGGATTATGTTTTTATTGGTATGATATAAGGTATAGAAGGAAGAAAGCTACAGTACAACGTGGTTAATGCTTCAGATCTTTTACGTATAAAAGTCAACTGTACACTACAGAAGCCACTGATTATATTATATTTATGATCATCTTTATCAAACAATGAAACGATATTGAAGAATTTTATTGTGATTGGGTGAATGTTGTGGACGAATGACGGGTTGGGAATGAGTATATGGCTGAAATATTACCTGAATGAAACACCACAGAGTTTTAAATGTTGTATAAATGATCCTTCTAATAGATATGGAATAATATGTATTATTTTAAAAAAACACTCAATAAATGCATGTAATCTGTTCTTATGGTCATTAAATGAAATGTTCTCAATATTATCAAGATGGTTTTGACAATTTAGAATTGCAAAGTTGCCTTTGGTCTTTAGTACATTTTGAGTCGTTTGTCCCTGCCTTAGGACCTATAGTCTGTAGTAGGGGAACCCCTTTATACTTCTATAAATAGCTCAAAAGTATATACACATATTCTAGATATATTTTATATTAATTTTCATTTCTTGAGTAGTCACTTTTTTATACCTTCTTGTTTTAGATTCCTTGTTGAGCAAATTTGCAATGGTTTTTATTAACTACGCAAAATAATTTAAAATTTGATTTAATATTGCCCTTTTGGTACACCCACATGTTGTTTTTGAATGGCCATGGAGAATTAATAAAAAAAAATTATTTAAAGATTTTGTTGTTTACCAGGCCATGTTTGTAGGTCAAGTTTAATATGCAGAGCAGTCTCTAAAATTAGGCTAAGCGAGTTGTGTTACTTAGTCAATGTTCTGACCACACTAAACTCATGCCCTGTGGCCCTGCCACCAAGATCTGCTAGTTAGTGTTGCGACTTTTAATGCTCCACAACAGGAACGAGTCAGATGCTGTGACAGATTTCAAAGATAATGTACGTGGCATCGGACTCGCACAGTTTGTGTCTCTGATGGTATTAGTTTGCTGTGGCGGCCACCTTGGAATGGTTCTGATGTTAATATTAGGCCTTATGGTCAGATATAATAATTTTTTTGAACCCTCTAAAAGCTTGTGCTTTAAAACAAATATATTATAAAAGACTTAATTAATTCATTAATTCAGGTGTACTTAATATCCAAAACACTAGATAATGGCAATAATGACTTTTGATTGTGCTGCTTAGGTCTTCAAACCGAATACCAAGGTTTTAGCTGATATGAAGGCATGTGACATTTCAGTAACGCCAGATGTATGAAATATGCTACATTTAACGAGCACTAGATCATAGGTATGTGTTAATATATTTGGTCTACGTCTATGACCTTCTGAGTGTCCTAATCTGGTGCCATGGGATAGTGTTATATCGACTTTTCAGGGAACTTTGTAATTTGTATATCAATTTCTGTTCTAGGCCCAGTAGCATTGATTTGTAGTTTTTTTTTGTCTTCAGGTTTTATCATTGATAGTCCAGTTTGTCGTTCCAAGAATGATATGCATCAAGATGATTTGCTTATTTTGTAGCCAACGTGGCCACTCTTATGGTGGTATGGTGTTCATTGATACAGACTCTAATCTTTCTATAGGGAAGCTAAAGAACCAGAACGGAATCACTCTGCCACTGATATCTGGAAGTGGAATACCTCCCTATTATCTGGGACTAATATTCCCAATATGACAAAGCCACAAAAATCAGAAAGATATGAAAGATAAAGATACTAGTGCATGAATTTATACGTATTTTATAAAAATTATTCAAATACATTTAGATTTCATGTGTAGACCATTTCAATAAATACATCCCTGCTTACATAACGTACACTATACAGACTGTCCTTACTCTGTATTGTCCTGCCTCTTGATGAATTATTAAGAGCTTTTTGTATTTTCAGATGTGGCTAAGCTAATGTGTGTGTGGCTGTGTTTGTGGCTCTGTGTGTGTGTGTGTGTGTGTGGGGCTTTGTGTGTGTGTGTGTGGCTTTGCATGTGTGTGTGGCTTTGTGTGTGTGTGTGTGGCTTTGTGTGTGTGTGTGTGGCTCTGTGTGTGTGGCTCTGTGTGTGTGTGTGGCTCTGTGTGTGTGTGTGTGTGTGGGGCTCTGTGTGTGTGGGGCTCTGTGTGTGTGTGGGGCTCTGTGTGTGGGGGGCTCTGTGTGTGTGGGGCTCTGTGTGTGTGGGGCTCTGTGTGTGTGGGGCTCTGTGTGTGTGGGGCTCTGTGTGTGTGGGGCTCTGTGTGTGTGGGGCTCTGTGTGTGTGGGGCTCTGTGTGTGTGGGGCTCTGTGTGTGTGGGGCTCTGTGTGTGTGGGGCTCTGTGTGTGTGGGGCTCTGTGTGTGTGGGGCTCTGTGTGTGTGGGGCTCTGTGTGTGTGGGGCTCTGTGTGTGTGTGTGTGTGTGGGGCTCTGTGTGTGTGTGTGTGGGGCTCTGTGTGTGTGTGTGTGTGTGTGGGGCTCTGTGTGTGTGTGGGGCTCTGTGTGTGTGTGTGTGTGGGGCTCTGTGTGTGTGTGTGGGGCTCTGTGTGTGTGTGTGGGGCTCTGTGTGTGTGTGTGGGGCTCTGTGTGTGTGTGTGGGGCTCTGTGTGTGTGTGGGGGGCTCTGTGTGTGTGTGGGGGGCTCTGTGTGTGTGGGGCTCTGTGTGTGGGGGGCTCTGTGTGTGGGGGGCTCTGTGTGTGGGGGGCTCTGTGCGTGGGGGGCTCTGTGTGTGGGGGGCTCTGTGTGTGGGGGGCTCTGTGTGTGGGGGGCTCTGTGTGTGGGGGGCTCTGTGTGTGGGGGGCTCTGTGTGTGGGGGGCTCTGTGTGTGGGGGGCTCTGTGTGTGGGGGGCTCTGTGTGTGGGGGGCTCTGTGTGTGGGGGGCTCTGTGTGTGTGGGGGGCTCTCTGTGTGTGTGGGGGGCTGTGTGTGTGTGGGGGGGGCTCTGTGTGTGTGTGGGGGGCTCTGTGTGTGTGTGGGGGGCTCTGTGTGTGTGTGGGGGGGGCTCTGTGTGTGTGTGGGGGGGGGGCTCTGTGTGTGGGGGGGGCTCTGTGTGTGTGGGGGGGGCTCTGTGTGTGTGGGGGGGGCTCTGTGTGTGTGTGTGTGTGGGGGGGCTCTGTGTGTGTGTGGGGGGGGGCTCTGTGTGTGTGTGTGGGGGGGCTCTGTGTGTGTGTGTGGGGGGGCTCTGTGTGTGTGTGTGTGGGGGGGCTCTGTGTGTGTGTGTGGGGGGGGCTCTGTGTGTGTGTGTGTGTGGGGGGGGGCTCTGTGTGTGTGTGTGTGGGGGCTCTGTGTGTGTGTGTGTGGGGCTCTGTGTGTGTGTGTGTGGGGCTCTTTGTGTGTGTGTGGGGGGCTCTTTGTGTGTGTGTGTGTGGGGCTCTTTGTGTGTGTGTGGGGGGCTCTTTGTGTGTGTGTGGGGGGCTCTTTGTGTGTGTGTGGGGGGCTCTTTGTGTGTGTGGGGGGGGGCTCTGTGTGTGTGTGGGGGGCTCTGTGTGTGTGTGGGGGCTCTGTGTGTGTGGGGGCCTCTGTGTGTGTGTGGGGGGGGCTCTGTCTGTGTGTGTGTGTGTGTGTGTGTGGGGGGGGCATGTGGCTCTGTGTGTGGGTGCATGTGGCTCTGTGTGTGGGTGCAAATGCAATAGGTCTCGCATTTGCGAGAGATTAAGCTATTGGCATTGTAAATGACAATGCCATTTATTTATGTTTTAAAAACAAAAATGTCATGAGCAATGCAGATATGCTGCTAGCTCTAACTTTAACAAAGACGAGACCATTGCATTGTAAATGCTTGTTAACTCTGGAAAGGCACCTAACTGCTGCTTTCAATTAGTAATTTACATGTGTTTCCAGGATTGAAAGCTACCTGCTAAATATTTGTTTACATTTTTATTTTTTTAAACACACATACGTTTGTGACTGCATTATTCTCTCATTCATGCACTGTTTCATTATTTGTCCCCGAGACTAATTCAAGCTTTACACCATCACCTTTTTATTGCTCTTTGTGAAATGCCCTCAGTGCAGCCGCTATGCCCATACATTGGTCCTGTAACTTGCTGTGGCATAGGACTCGTTACACTGATGATGACCAAAAATGCTAAAGAATGTCCATGGATGCTTGTGATCTCAGTCAGAAGAGAGTATGTGGCTAAGTGGTTCTGGCTAGACTGTAAGCATGGGCGAATTTTGCGAATCTCGCGTTCGCGAATTTTGCGGATTTGCGAACTCGCAATCCGCAAAATCCGCGAATTCTCGCGAATTTGCGGATTTTTTTGTTTGTGTGTTTGCGCGGGTTTCTGCCAGTTCACGAGGGTTTTGTACAATGTCGCAAATTGCGAACTTACCTGTCGGGTCGCAAGTTTCGCGAACTTGTTGTTTCTACGTGTCCAGCCTGTTTGGGACACTCTTCTTCATCACTGCCACTCTCTGTCACCACTGCCACTCTCTGACTACTCATGCCACCCTCTGGCCCACCCATGCCACCCTCTGTTTCATCACAGCACCCTCTGGTTGTCCAGCAGTGTACATTATTGTGGCAACGCAAGCACACCTTCCCTGCCTCAAGTGACCTGAATTAATTTGGGGCTGATTAATGTGTCACAGAATATTTTTTTTAGCTGGCACCTGCTTCCTTAGTGTTTCCTGATTAGTGATCTTTTGAACTTGCTAAGTGCTTTCATTGTTGCAAAATTAGTTACAACACCTGCCCTGCCCCAACTGACAATAATGAATTAGGGGCTGATTAATGGATTTGAACCTCCAGCCTGGCTCCTGCTTGTCTCCCTTAGCTGTAATTCAGGACCTTTGTGGCATATGTGTAACTATTCTGAGGTTCAGAGCAGGGTCACATAATAGTTGCAACTGGCAACTGAACTCTGGAGGGGCCCCTCAGGAAGCACTACAGGAAATGGCTACTAATGATGAGCCTGAACTTTTGAACCTGGTAAGTACTTTCAGTTTTGCTAAAATCGTATTTCTGCAATTTTGCACTTATTCGCGGGGCGCGAAGTTGTACTAGGAAGCCGCGAACTCACACGAACAGTGCGAGCAGTGCGAGCAAAATCCGCTGCTCGCGGATTTGCGGATTTTGCGGGAGATTCGCGAATCTCGCGGATTGCGAATTTACCGAAAATCCGCAAAATCCGCGAGCGAAACGGATTTTCCGCCCATGCCTACTAGACTGTACATTTGGGGCAAGACCAAGGTGGTTTGTATAATCCCGGTCCCAGTGTGTAGTGGCAGAGTCACAAAAGGATGAATTGGAATGACGACCTAAAATTACCAGTTAGAAAAGGGGGTGGTGATGAACAGAGTGTCTGAATTAAGCAGACCACTCTTACCCAGTCCAAAGATCAGGGCTTGATCCATCACCGCTATTTATCTCACTGCACCATCCCAGCTCAGAACCTGGCTATATGCAAATCAGGTTTCTGGCATTTCAGCCGTCTTCGGCCCGGCTTGCTTGAATCCTGATGGTGCAGTGAGAAAGGGACTCATGCCTGAGTATACCCTGCCACACCTATAGTGGCCAAAAACGATTTAGAAAAGGGGGTGGTGATGAACAGAGTGTCTGAATTAAGCAGACCACTCTTACCCAGTACAAAGATCAGGGCTTGATCCATCACCGTTATTTATCTCTCTGCACCATCCCAGCTCAGAACCTGGCTATATGCTAATCAGTCTGTCCCTGGCCCAGTGCATCATGGGAACAGGGCAGACTAAACTACCAAGCCAATTCTTCACCAGAAAGGAGACCAGCTACCGGGATGGTGCAGTGAGCTAAAAAACGGTGTTGGATCTAGCCCTGATCTCTTGACTGGGTGAGAGTTTTCTGCTTAATTCAGAAACTCTGTCCATCACCACCCCTTGTTGTTTAATTATTTTGTCCACCATAAGCGTGGAAGGGTATACTCAGATGTGAGTCCCTTGCTCATTGCACCATCAGGATTCAAGCAAGCCGGGCCGAAGACGGCTGTGTTGCCAGAAACCGGTCCCCGGAAGCTTGTTTCCTTCCCAGTGAAAGAATTGGCTTGGTAGTTTAGTTTGCCCTGTTCCCATCATGCACTGGGACAGGAACAGACTAATTTGCATATAGCCAGGTTCTGAGCTGGGATGGTGCAGTGAGCTAAAAAACGGTGTTGGATCTAGCCCTGATCTCTTGACTGGGTGAGAGTATTCTGCTTAATTCAGAAACTCTGTCCATCACCACCCCTTGTTGTTTAACTAAAATTACCAGTGGCTATTATTATTTTGAGCATTCCACCCTACGATTTCTGTGTTTCCTTACACTTAAGCTTATTTAAAGCAGTTTGTTCTAGTGACTTTGTTTGGGGCTCTGGGCTCAGATGCAAGAGCAAATTGGTTTGCTTTCTTCGAGCATGTGAAAATGAGTTAAATGCCGATATGAGGCACCACTTTAAAACAAGACGTTAAATCTAACATTGAGGCGTACTGTGGCCAGATACACATGGTAGCTAGTTATATCCTGTTATATGAAAAGGTAAAGCATCTCAAAATATTAATTATTTCATATGTTCTAGCATCAGTAAATGTTAATTTTGAGGACATTTTCCATGTATAATAAAAAAACGATTCCCAAAAATACAAGTGCCTGTGAGTGTAACAGAAGTAGCATTGCTATACAGCAAGGAAGAAATGTAAAGTTCAAAAGAACAGCTTACACATATGGACTCAAATACCTGACAATACCTGAAGTGACCTGTGACACTGATGTATTCACTCTTCCCTCCTCAGATTTGCTTCCTGCCCCTGCTACATCAGTAGAAATTATATTCGACCAAACATCAAATAGCCTTAATTGGAGCTAAAATGAGTGGATTGGGTAACTAGCACTTGCAAGTGGCAAGGTACTGTTAACAGAAGTGAATAGTGTGTAGTTCTTTAGCACTTTCTGTCAGGGTTGCATTGCAAAGTGTTTGTCAGCAAGGCAGTTGTCCTACAATGACTCATGGAGGAGTTACTCAAAGTATCGGCCTGTACTGCACATTCCTGCTAGTGTCTAGCGAGCTCCCCGTGCTTTTGTCCCCCCTTTACTAAGCACCTGTTTCTCATCCTAGCCAAACTTATTGAGAGAATTTGATTGATCGGAGAGGTGGTGCTGTGATTGACGAGACTCTGTTATCGCTCACTTTCTTTTAAAAATGTTTAACTTTGTGAAAGGGATATATAACCCTTGACCCTTCCTGGATTTCTAAATTGTGCACTGTTGAATTGCCAAAGTCTGTTAGAATTATTCAGTTATAAAGAAGACAGTTCAGTTGGCGGAAGGTGGAAATTTCAATGGTCATTACAGGATGAAGATAGCGTCCTCTCGGTGCCTTGAATTACCATAACAAGCCAAACAAGAGGTGATGGGTGAACATTTTGAAAAATACTAATTCCCATCCATTGTTTTTTCCCCTACTGCTTCATGCAACATGGTGAGTAAGGTTGCCACTTTTTACCAATAAAAGGGTTGATAAAATGGATCCGAGCTAAGTGAATGAGGGCCTGAGACATAAAATAAGAAACCCTAGTAAGTCCACAAAGAAAATCCATAAAGGAATGTCTAAACTGGACAAGATTCAAATCCAAACTATGAAGGTTTATTTAAGAATTAGAATAATAAAAGAAGTCAGAAATAGTCAGTTAAATTAAAAATACTATTTGCATACAAATGTGCCTTAGACAAGGCAATGGAAGTAGAGTCCTGGTCTAGTAAATGGCCAGAACCAAATTAGTATAGTACAAAGCAAATAAAGTCAAGTAGCAGATAGTTATAGCTACTGCTCAGTTTAAAGGCAAGAGAGAATTATGGAAAATTTCCAGTACGGATTCAATACGAATACTTACATGGAGTCTGCCTTCTAGGGGTGCAAGGGAAAGACCTTGTTCATATACCAAAAACAGTAGTTATAGAATTTCAACAGCAATGAGCCAGGCCCTAAACATGGTGTGAGGTGGCACCAACATGGGCTGTACTAATAAAGATGCGTTTATCTAAATCGATCAAAATGTATTAGGAACATTATATAAAACAGGCCCACTTTACAAACGGCAAAACGCACAAGATGATGGACGGAATGTTGCACATTGGCAAAACATTCACCCCCAGTCACAGATCTGGGTTTAATCCATCGTTATTATGCTCACCACGCCCCCCCCCCCCCCCCCCAGTTCAGACATGATCATATGCAAATCAGTCTTGACCCTGTGCCTCATGGGAACAGTCCAGCCGAACCCTTCGAAAATTAATAAACCAGTAGGACTTTTAACCTGCAAAGTAGTTTAAATGGCAGTGCATTACTAATCATTGGCTGCCTGAAAATACGAATAAAGCACTTTTCTGCTAGCAAATACATCAGCCTTGAACATTAAAAAATAATATATATGTTACTTCAAGCAGGCTTCCTCTGTAAACTCGCATGATGACGGAACCGAAATGTAAAACTGATTAACTCACGAGTAATTGTGCAAAACCCTGAAGGACATTTTTAAAAACACGCTGCATAGACGGATAAAAGAAAGCAGATTAAAATGTGCAAGTAGAACCCATGCAAATGGACTTAAGGCCTTGTTCTGGCAAGTTTAAAACTTCATTAAGAAAATACAATAGATTTACTCTATTTGCGTCCCGTCCATGTTAATTAAACACACAACTTTATTTTTCTAATTACACAACGTTCTCCGCAGCCATATGCACATCTGTATTGTTATTGCTTCAGTATGAACAGCATAACATTAATTGTCAGGCCATGCCCACCCTGAGCTAGAAAACACCCATGGAAGACTGATTTCACCCTCACTGGGCCGCCTTAGTGAGGTGATGTAACATCCTAGTCACTCCTACCTCTCTTCATGCTCTTACTCTTATTTGCTCTCACTTCCTTTCTCTCTCCCTCCCTCTCACCTTCACTTAAGTGCTTCCTCGCTTGATAGATGCTTACCTCGGATCATGCATTTCCACTATAGAGTTTCCAATTACTGAGGTTTGAGGTAAGCATAATGGACTATGCCTAAAATCAACATCAAATACCCGCCTCTGTGCATGTACCGACCCTCTCATCACTTAACTACTTATTAATCGGGGATGGATGGAAACATTGGGCTTAACACGTTTCTTTTGCACTGCACAATTGATTATGATTATATTGAGTAAGTTAGTCCTCTGGCCCGAGCCTTTTGGTATTGTCAAAAGTTGACCACTTAAAAAGTAGTAAGGCTTGAGCTCACGGGTATTCAATGAATAAAAGCCTGTCATCATAAACCTTATTCGGAGGCACACTGCAAGAATGTTAGAACTTTCCTTCGGAGATTAATATAAAAAAAGTGAGTACTGTTAACTTTCATCACGTCGGTTTATTGGTGCGGACCTTTTCCAAAGAATGAGATCTCCCTACATGAAAAATTTAGTAGGGAACAATATAAAGGGAGTTCCCACAAGTCCTCCACAAAACCCGATATCTGGCACAGAAGTGAATCCCTTCCCTTAAAGTACATTTAAAATGATAAAAGCAAGAAAAGTGCAAGGAGTTGAACCGAAAATACATGGAAAGATTCAACCTAACGTTGCTATGGTTACCGTACGCAGGATTGTGCCATCGGGTTTTAATGCACTTTGTTTTGACTTATTCCCACTGTATAATTTGCCTTTCATGCCGAGGTATACCGAAGTCATGGTAATTATAACAATTTAAAGGATTCCTAACAGTCCTGCCACTTTATACAGTAAATATGTATTGTCGCTATCCTGCTCAGTGGTACCCGTTTTAGCGACCCTGGCAGGATGAAAGTCTGTACTACGCCCTCCAGGATTGAGACCTGTGACCCCTCATGCACACACATGACTGTCACAGATGTCTTAGTCTGCTGCCATTCTGCTTTTGTTTTATCTACCACTGGATACTGCCAAAGGCTTCCAAGTTGCACATCTATAAACTTGAAACACTAATAAAACAAGGTACGCTTCCAGGAACCTTGCCTCCTTTTTAGGGCTCGCCTGGCGTTGCAGCGCAAAGCGCTGCCGCTAGCGAGCCTTATTGTCGTTATGAAGGCCTCCCAAGTGGTACAGACCGGTGCACGAGCAGACACCGGTCTGTGAACGTGCGAGCCGCAGGGAACACCAACGTGCACGCTCACGGCGTCACGCTCCTGCCCTCCCGCGTCTCTTCCAAGGCGCGCTCCAGGCCGACTTGTTCCTGAATTGCATTCTCTTTTCCGATCTACCTGCTCTGTTTGTATTGTCAAAACAAATACCTTTTAGTATAAAAACTGCCGAAGTCGTGTCGTGTTGTGCTGGAGGGGTGGCGTGGTTGGCAGGGGTGCAAGATTTCCACTCATCCGTAATGTAACATAATAAATGTCACTACAGCGAAATGTCCATTGAAAATGTTTTTGCAAAATTGTGTATGCCAGCACAGGTACCTGCACCCTTTCTAAACGGATGCCATGTCACATCTTTCTATCGAAGATGTTTTCATCAGTATTGTTAGATTGTTTTAGCAACTTATATCCACTAGAGGGCAATATTTCCTTTGTATTATTCAGTACTGATGTCATAGATTGCAGAGCTAGGTGTATGTCGCAAAATGTGTGAAGGATCATGGCGCACATTTAGGTTACGTTTGTTTTGTGTATTTTACTAAGGTTTGAGACTTACATTTGAAACCTTGTATCTTAAGATACATTATTTTTACTTATCAACTATTTCCTCGTTAGTTAAAGATCTCTTCATCCCAGTGTTTGATGGGCACGAGGAAGGCTGTCTTTGCCGTGGTAGGCCTGAGTCAGGATGGGAAGGGTCTGGGGATGTAGGGTTGTGAGGTCCTGTTGGAGGCAGAGTTGTTGGAGATGATGATTTTGTTGTTGAAGTAATGAGAGAGTAGGAAACAGAGTTTCTTTGAGAGGATGATGGGCGTGAAGCTGGTGGAAGGGACTAGGAATTTCTTCACTATGACGAAGATTTCTTTCGAGGTGTTGGGGCTGTTTTGCATCCTATTGGTGAGGGCCAGTCTCTTGGTGGTTCTGATTAGTTGGTGGTAAATCTACAGGGCTGATTTGTAGGTGTCTTTCGATGTGTGTGTGTAGCACCACCATCGTTCCATATCCTTGCAGTGACACTCTGTGAGCTCGAGGTCCTCTGTGTACCAGCTTGCTTGCCGCCTGGCCTGGGTTATGAAGGCAGTTTTAGGGGAGCCATGGAGTCTGAGCAGGTGGTGGTCTATTTGTTGAGGTTCGTAATGGAGCAGCTGAGGTCGTGGTGGTGGAGGGGGCATTGTTACCGAAGCTCGGTGATAGATGTCTTCTGGGATCTTGTTGTCTTCCCTCCCCAAGTCGCACAGACCAGTGCACGAGCAGACACCGGTCTGTGAACGCGCGAGCCGCAGGGAACGTGCACGCTCACGGCGTCACGCTCCTGCCCTCCCGCGTCTCTTCCAAGGCGCGCTCCAGGCCGACAACATATAGGCAACATTTGGAAATTTCCCGGAGTGCAGCAGATTGGCATGGTGGAGAGCAATGACTGCGGAGTTTGATGAAGAAGGGCTGTTTGAGGTGGTTGGCATCTCCATGTTTAATGCACTGGCACGCTGCAGTGAAAACGGACACCAGAGCAGGTATCGGCCTGGGCCAAATCTGACCTTCGGGGGGAATGATTCAGGTGTTGTAGGGCTGGCGTGCTTGTGAAGGATGGTGTAGCCTGTAAACCTAAGGCGTTTGGATAGCAGAGAAAATGGTCATCAGTTTGCAAAGGGGATGAGGCATGAGTCTTAATTTGTAAAATTGGGTCTGCACCTGTGGCATTGGTATAGGTGCGAGGGGCAGCCGCTCGTACTTAGGCAGCAGCGCTGGAGGTAATACTGCTAGAGCTGAGGGTTCATTCCGGGATAGCGGAGTCGGCGATCCCTGGGGCGGTGGAACTGAGAGGTTCAGACAAGAGTAGCAAAGCTGAGGGCTGCAGAACTGTGCTTTCAGTGAAGAGTAGTAAAGCATGCATATACTCTGAGAGAGGCGGAGGTGCTGCTGGAGTTCCTAAGGTGAATGAGCATTAAAGATGACAGGGAATTTTGTGGTGTATCTTGTCATTCAGTCTAGTATTCTGATACATGACTGCTTATTCTTTTAAATGGTGTTTATTTTCTTTTATCTTACGGTAAAATGTGAGTGACCTACATGACAATCTTGCTGGGGTAACAAGCGCTACATAAATGCAAACCTTTTTTCCCTCTTCTATCCTTCCGCTGTCCTTCTCAATCAAAATAACTGACTACTATCCACAACTCAAATTACTTTCATATTTCACTACACTAATTCACCACTAATCATTACGGGTTCCGGAGTAGCTTGCTACTCTCCAAGAAAGTGCTTCAACACCCCATTAGGGGTAACAAGTCCTATAGAAATGCTAGCCTTTTTTCCCCCTTTTATCCCTCTGCTATCTTTCTGAATCCAAATAACTGACTAACCTATCCTCCACTCAAATTACTTTCATATTTCACTATATTAACTCAACACTAATCCTTTATGGGTTCCCGGAGTAGTGTGCTACTCGCCTAAAAAGGGCGTCAACGACCCGGTCGGGGGTAGTAAGTGCTATATAAATGCAATTACAATACAATAAACAAATGTATTGGATTGCTTTACATGAACTCCAGTTACGTTACACAAGGGCACATTCAGGCACAGGAAGATTGTGATTAGCAGGCAGGGCTGCTTGGGAGGAGTGCTTGAGGCAGGCTGGCACGATTTATTTTTTTATGTATGGTGCCGCTCCTAACTCCTTTGGAGACCTCATGTCCAGACCTCCTTCATGACAGTGGAATCCCCTCTAATTCTCAGACGTGATCAGCATGGAACTTGCCTCAATTTGGGACCTTCATGCCACTGCTTTAGATCATCAACGCGCAACTTAGCCTCCCCAAGTTGATGCGCATAAACTTTTTTTTATTCATTGCTTCTCTTTTCCACCTCGTTGTTCGCGTCTCCCGTTCCTGACTTACATTTGAAAACTAAATTGTGTCCCGTATATCGTGTAGAATCTGCATTCAGGACCTAGACACTGTAACTGTGACCAATAGGAACTAGCATTAAAAATGCAATAGGTCTCGCCTTTCATTAAGTTAGCCATTTACTTTGCTATACAATACCATTAGCAAAGTAAATGGCTTTCACTTAATCAAAGGCGAGACCTATTGCATTTTCAATGCTTGTTCATTTTCCAAACATTGGAGTCCACTAAATCGTCATTAGAATATTAAGCAAGCTCGGAGATGGATGGTGCACGTTGAAGCTGATTATGCTGTCGCTCATCTGCAGTCTTTTCATTTAGGATTGTGCCTTGGTCTGTTATGTTATGCTAAGTGTGTAGCGCATTGTCACAATTTGTACGGTCCCAAAGCACTTTAGAACCTTAGCATCTTTTACGTTTCCGGGTTTCTTGACGGGAAACGTCAGTAGTCTGTTGATTGTTGTTTGGTTGGTAGTCGTATTTAGCAATGCTGTAAGATTGTGGTCGATTAACATATTCTTTAGGTAAGCAATATACTTGGTGTCTAACTTTAACAAACTGATTCCTTCTTTACTGGACCGTTGAAGCATATACCTAGTTAATTTGAAATTGCACTAAAGGTTTCAAAAGTTACATAATGTGATGCATTCTATACTGTATTTTATTTTATTTAACTGCTTATTAGGGCGTACCTTAAATACAAAAGACACAGAATCTATAGGCATGCGACCGATTTAAGCAGAAAATGTCTTTGGCGCGGTTTACCGGTCGTGGTCACGTTTTCTGAGTGAACTAATCTGCTGCAAGGTGAAAATCATGCAACATTGCATAATGCGAATTGTTGCAAATTTGTTTATTTCACCACAGCTATAAAAAATTATGCACAGGCCACATTTTTGCCTGCTTTATAGTGAGTTGATGGCATAATAAGACTTTGGTTTAGTGCTTTATATATATATTTCATAATGGAAAATTCTGCTCCATTTGTTTTATAAATGGTCCATTATTTAATAAGAAATACGTTTTTTTTTTAATCTACTTCAGTTTACAGTAACATGCTAATAAAGGCACAAACATAAGGCGATGATTAGGGAACAGTGGAGCAAACAAGAACCCACAATTGCCTCACAGCATATGTTATCCAATCAATGGCTCCCTCATAACCTGTTTCTGCCCATGATGCCATGTTCAACCCGGGGAAAGACTCCTACAAAAGGGGAAGAAATTTGGCATTCCAAGATTCAGCAGATATTTATAAAAAGAGCTCCGCGTCAAAGCGGCATGCTGCTCCTCCCTACACCAGCTGTAACAGAGGAGAGACAATTTGGAATTGCCAGTATCAAGTTGGTGCGGCCCTCTCCTCTCTGTGGGGGATGGGGAACTGTTCTGGACACCAATATCTGTGGCTTTTGGGCTAAGGCAAAGGCATATCATGTGACTGGACCTGTGAGAAGCTGTTCCAGCTGTGGGCACACTTGAAAGAGATGGACATCTGGGGAACTGGTTAGCTCACAGATCAGTGGTGTAAGATTTTTCCAGTGGAGTCCCCATGGATGTGGCAATGATATTTTACTACCCGCACTCTATGCTGGAAGGTCCTTTTCTGGCCTTTGAATGGGCTTCACAGACCAGGAGAGAGCATTGTTGAAATCAGTTAGAGGGCTGCACTCGCAGTTAAACACCAAAACTGAAAATATTGTAACATATGTCAAGGAGACTAAAAGTTGGGTCTAATGAATAGAGTTTTGGGTTGAGCCAAACCAAGAAAAATTGGTAATGAGGATGGACTACTTGGAAGGAGTGGTGAATACTCTGGGGAGTTTTGTTTTTTGCAAGAGGCCTACAAACCTGTCCTGCTGAGGCTATGGGGAAGTTCGAGTCTGATATTGAAACTGGATAATCGGAGAATATCTTATTGTGGGGGTCCCATCTCGGATACTTCTAAACTATAAGGAGAAAAGGAGGGTCTGCTTAAATCTCTGGTGGCTAGCTTGAAGGAGGAGACCAGTGCCTAGCATTCCTTGGAGGGAGTCCAGGACTGGTGAGGGTGAAGGAAGCACAGCAGTGATCCTATTGAGAAAAGCCACAATGAAATGCTGAAGTTCGGCGGATGATTCTTTGAGGGCAATCAAATCCAATACATTTCTGGACTTGCATCTTGCGACTTTGGAGAGTGAAGGGTTTGTGTTTTCGGTCAAGTGAGAACTGAACAGTCTAAGTGGGAAAGCCATCATCTTATACCTGTATAATTAAAAGTGGAATACCAGGACAAAGAGTACTCCTTTACACATGTTAGTACAGTAAATGTAGCCCTCTGTGGTATCAAGGGCGGAAGTCTAGGACTCCTTGTTGTTTGACTAATGATGTATAAAAAAGCCTCAGGCTTTCTTGGATAAGAACGTGTTGGGTTGCTTGGAATACATGTTGTTGCTGTTTCCCAGAGGGTAAGCTAGAGGAACATGGGAGAGTTCTCTTAATGCTATGATGTGCCACATATTTCTTGTGTCTTCTGCTCCCTTTCCTCCATTTTCTCCATCTTCGTTTACCCTTCAATGAATAATTTGCCGTTAAAACGTAGTGTGGCCCCAGTGGATCCATGAAACGTTCCATTGTTCCTCAGAGCACCAAGGGGGTAATTGAAAGATGACCTTAGCAGGTGTTTAGTACTCCGTATTACATCGGTTTTCTTCACTAAAACTGATTTGAAAGTAGAGAGGATTAGGGTGGTAGACAGTACGCAAAAAATCAGTTTATTGCCAAAGTTATACATGTAACCTTTGTTGCTAAACAATGACAACTTTCCAATGTGTACACATACTTTTTATACACACTGCACTGTTCTTACCTTTTTGTTTTTTCACCTATGTTCTTTTTCTCGTTCTTCATTATAAATCCAATAAAAGGTTTTGAAATGAGAATAAATAACCGGGGTATCAATCGGTGGGAGCAGTACTCAAGGATGTAAGGGTTCCTATGCACTCCAGTTCTTTCTTTCGCTATCAAAATCATGTGGCTGGGGCTCATGGCACCCTTGCTATACCACTGCTAAAGTAATAGAAAATATATTTAATCCGCACACCTCCATTTTATTTCAAAATGTCGACTCTTTCCAGTGCCTCCATATCCTCGCTGTTCAACACCTGCGCAATTTACAGTCCATTACTTAACGTAATGTGCTGGTTTGCCTGTGTTGAGCGTTTAAACATTGCAAACTTATATGGATAATGTAGGCTACGGTAACGTAGTTAAGACAAAAGTAAAGTGTGATTTCAGGTCTTTGTTAGCTTGGTACATCGTGAAAAGGAAAGCTTTGAGGGGTTAACTGAAATGCACTGAGCCAGCTTGCCACTCTAAATGTAAATCCTTTAGACTTCTAGTTTAGTGGGTGATGTCTTCCTCGCATCATATTACAGGCAGGGGTGGCCAGTGGATTCTAAAAGTGGTGAGGCAGTGAAAGAGCGAGCAACCCAGTCTGAAGGAAGGTATCAGAGTTTTCGGCTGAAAAACACAGAACTGTGTCACGTTTGCTTAAGCTCCGGTCTGTGAGGAGGCTTATCAAGGACTCCACGCCGTGTTGTGCCATGAGTGACTAAAACGTAGGTGTATGGACTAGACGCCATGCATTAAAAGGACTTATTACTACACTCGTATCCTACCAAGGAAAATAACTCGGACCTTTTTTAACTCTTATTGATTTGTAAGGCGGAATTTACAGGTCAGGGTAGCTCTGTATAAAGGCCAGGGATGCCTGGATATAACATTGTCGGACTGCCTTGAAAAAGTCTTGTGATTAAGACAAAACTCGTGTTGGCTGATGGTTACTGGATTAAACCAATATTAAATCAACAATAGCAACAACAATCATTTTGGATTCTTAGAATTATTTCTGCCACAAGTAGAGAACTTCAACTTTGGATCTCTGTTATGAATTGGGCTTATTGTGGACAACTATTTTCACATTGTGGTTACATTTAGGATTAAATGGTCCTGTTTTTTTTTTTTAAGCGAGTGCTGCAAAAAGGTTCTAATAGGTTTATTGAAACATGATATTGTCCACTTCCTGTGTGCACTGCCCAAGTACACTGCATGTACTATATGTACGTCATCCCTACAGCAGGCCTTAGTCCTATGGCAGGGTGCTTTATATTACATGTGAGGGCACTTCTGCATGAGAAGACATGCCCCTGTTATGTCTAGCTACATTGTGCGACAGTGCAAGTGATCAGGAAGCAATTTTAAAGGTATGTACTGGGCACTGGTCATTAAGAATTACCCAGCTACATAATGGCTTCTCTGAAGTACTGATTTCTGATGAAGAAATCTAACTCAAGATTTCTCACCTTTCCTTAACTTTTGAATATCCTCCATGCACAACATTCTACAGAAACATTTCTCTCTAGCTGTTCCACTTTGACAAGGATGTCCTAATGCCATGGCTTCGCACTTGACTCCGTGAGACGTCATCGGAACCATCAGACCTCATTGACATGCTGACCTCATTTCCCTTTTTAGGTCTCGCCTGTCGATGCGCATGCGCATCGAGCAAGCGAGACTATAGGGGCTCATCCACTCTTTATCTAACTGCAAGGAATCGTGGCGATTCCTTGCAGTGCCCGTGACTTTTAAGGTCAATGCGCATGCGCATTGAGCTTATGCGCATGCGCATTGACCTTAAAAGCGCGTGCGCGTGCACGTCCGTCTCCTAACAACACACACACACCCTCTCCCCCGCTCCGCCCCCTCCCGCCGTGTCGCATTTCTCTTTCTCCTCCCCCTCCCCTCTCTCCCCTCCGTCTGGTTTCACACACACCCTCTCCCCCGCTCCGCCCCCTCCCCGCCAACACCGCCTCGCGAGCTCGTCATTCCAAACCCGCCCTCCCCCGCCATTGCATCGCTGTATTTCTTAACAGTTCACCCATTTACTCACAGTTTTCCCAGTGCACCTAGATTCAGGCTGAGTTGGTGATCGCCACGGTTGCACGAGTTTCCTTACACCGCCATTCCTCTTACACAGACTTGGAAAGACCGGAAAATAAAATAATTAAAACAACATTTGCTGTTTTATTTGCGGATGACAAGGTTACTCGCCATTCCAATACTTTAGGCCCCCTCCCGCCGTGTCGCATTTCTCTTTCTCCTCCCCCTCCCCTCTCTTCCTTCCGTCGTGTCGCACCTCTCCCCTCTCCGCCCCCTCCCCGCTCCGCCCCCTCCCTCCGTGTCGCATTTCTCCTCTCCCTCTCCGCCCCCTCCCCTGCCCGCCGTGTTACGGTGAAAGGCTTGTTTTATAGTTGACAAAAGTTAATTTGTTGACACCAGCTGTCTTTTTCACCTCGCGATGAAATGTCACAAACGGGAATAGTCCTCAGTAAAGATACAAGCTCTACCTCCGCCTTGCCTCGCAGTTCCCCTTAACATTGCATCGCTGTATTTCTTAACAGTTCACCCATTTACTCACAGTTTTCCCAGTGCACCTACATTCAGGCTGAGTTGGTGATCGCCACGGTTGCACGAGTTTCCTTACACCGCCATTCCTCTTACACAGACTTGGAAAGACCGGAAAATAAAATAATTAAAACAACATTTGCTGTTTTATTTGCGGATGACAAGGTTACTCGCCATTCCAATACTTTAGAAAAATAGCAACAGTTATTGTACTTACTGTTTTTTTTTTTTTATTGATTTTTTTTATTTTCATTACAATTATTGGGAGAGGTTTTGTGTACAGCTCCCATGTTTTCGCCTCGGGTACGCTCTGTGGTTCTGTGTCACGTGTCTTGAGAAGTCACTGCTTTAATGTTATATATATTTGAACGAGCTGGTAATGCGTCACCCGAAGATTTTTCTGATGTAACTGTGTTAAACCCTGCTCCTAGCCTTACTCGGCAGTAGTGTGAGCAGAAGCCTCTGGCATGTTGGTTAAAGAGGGAAAATGCACGCTTCTTTGTTCAGTGCAATCAGAGTGAAGCTCGCTGAGCTGCCTAAGATCCATTTCTTCCTTTCAGTGCAGGGTCGCCGTGTATCCCAGAGGTGGTGCAGGGCGAGGCGCCCTTGCAGCGAGTTGCTCCTGCGCCGATAGCAGGCTCTGGTGTTTGCGGTCTCCACGCTGGGCTCGCGCGGTTGCTAGGCCGTGTCAGATGACGCCTGCTCACATGACACCCGTTACAGAGAAGTGCGTGGCCAGCATTGGAGCACCCTCGCAGCCGGGGGCAGGGCAGGGCAGGGCAGCACAGCACGTCAAGGATAAACCTACCACAGCACAGCCCTCCTGGCAGGTCTTGTGACCGAGGGACTGACTGTATAATCCCACCCTCAACCCCTCACCCTCCCTCACCCTCAACCCCTCACCCTCACTCACCCTCAACCCCTCACCCTCAATCACTCACCCACACTCACCCACACTCACCCCCACTCACCCTCACCCACACTCACTCACCCTCACTCACCCTCACCCTCACTCACCCTCACCCTCACTCACCCTCACTCACCCTCACCCTCACTCACCCTCACTCACCCTCACCCTCACCCTCACTCACCCTCACCCTCACCCTCACTCACCCTCAACCCCTCACCCTCACTCACCCTCAACCCCTCACCCACCCTCAACCCCTCACCCTCACTCACCCTCAACCCCTCACCCTCAACCCCTCACTCAAGACAGACTTTACTTGGGAGGGAGCCCAATGGAGCACCCACACCCTCACCCTCACCCTCACTCACTCTCACTCACCCTCACTCACTCTCACTCACCCTCACTCACCCTCACTCACCCTCACTCACCCTCACTCTCACTCACCCTCACTCACCCTCACTCACCCTCACTCTCACTCACCCTCACTCTCACTCACCCTCACTCTCACTCACCCTCACTCACCCTCACTCACCCTCACTCACCCTCACTCTCACTCACCCTCACCCTCACTCTCACTCACCCTCACTCTCACTCACCCTCACTCACCCTCACCCTCACCCTCACCCTCACCCTCACCCTCACCCTCACCCTCACCCTCACCCTCACCCTCACCCTCACCCTCACCCTCACCCTCACTCTCACTCACCCTCACCCTCACTCACCCTCACTCTCACTCACCCTCACTCACCCTCACCCTCACCCTCACCCTCACTCACCCTCACTCACCCTCACTCACCCTCACCCTCACCCTCACCCTCACTCTCACTCACCCTCACTCTCACTCACCCTCACCCACCCTCACTCACCCTCACTCACACTCACCCACCCTCACTCACCCTCACCCTCACTCACCTTCACCCTCACTCACCCTCAACCCCTCACCCCCACTCACCCTCAACCCCTCACCCTCAACCCCTCACCCTCAACCCCTCACCCTCACTCACCCTCACTCACCCTCAACCCCTCACCCTCACTCACCCTCAACCCCTCACCCTCAATCCCTCACCCCCACTCACCCTCACCCTCACCCTCACTCAACCCCTCACCCACCCTCAACCCCTCACCCTCACTCACCCTCAACCCCTCACCCTCAACGCCTCACTCACCCTCACTCACCCTCACCCTCAACCCCTCAGCCTCACCCTCACTCACCCTCAACCCCTCACCCTCACTCACCCTCACTCACCCTCAACCTCATGCTAAAGATTTACAAAAAAACCCATAAACAATTCTAAATGCACTAACTCTAATGCTGCGAGACCTATTGCATTTCTAATGCTTGTTTTCTGCGCTGTCGACGCATAATGGTTTTTCCTAGGCTCTCCATCTTAGTGGGCGATTTCTTCTATTTCTGTAGGTGCAACATTGTTGCAAGTGAAGCTGTCTCCTCCGCGGGAGTCAGGATTAAAGCCCTGCAGTGAATGAAATGGTCAAATGTCCATCACAGACCCGCAGGATGATTGCCTTTGCTGCCGGTTGTCTGATCATAATGTTGCAGCTTGTTGTCAAATTAATCCGAAGGCTTTAAAAGAAAGGGAGGCAAAGCTTTTTATGGCAAAGGCAAAAAAGCGGAAGAGAGGTTGTCTAAGGTTCCGGCCTCGATCGGAGCGCCGTCTCCCCAAACTTCGAGGTCATCCAGACGAAAGCACAAGAAGAGACGCCATGGTTCTTGACTAGACACTTCTAGGGATGGTTCATAAAAGTCGGTATCCCAGAGTCCGAAGACTCGTGAGGGAAGAGAGATTTCCCCAACTCCCTCTCCAGGGGTACCTCCAGCTTCGTGGCCAGCTACTTCAATTGAACAGCCTCTACCAGAGCCAGATTTGGATCCTGTGTATGGTCCCTCTGCCACCTCCAGCTCCAGTGCTGCCCATCCAGGAGCAGGAGTATTCAGCGTTCCCGGCTCCGGGATTGGATCCATCGACCTTCTTAAATACTATGTTTAGTTTTTTTCCAAGGGTTGCGACTCTATTTTGTGCGCCGGCTGACCCCATGGGTCCACTTTCATATTCATTAGGAGGCTTTCCAACACGTTTCCATAGGTGCCTTTTATGCCATTCATGCCGATTACTCTGGTGTCCTGGCCAGTGCAGAGAGAGCCAGTGTCATTACCGGTGCAAGAAGGTCGAGAGTGCTTGACGCCGATTGATTCTTCATCGGCACCGTATAGAACCGATCTGGTGCAGAGTTGCCCAAAACCAATTCTACTGCCATCTGAGCAATCGTCAACATTTTTGCAGAAGTCACCACCACAAATAAGGTATCTTAGAGAGGCTCAAACTTTAATCAGGATGTTGGAGGAGAGGGTGAGATTGTTGGTTTAGATCCAGATTTTGAAGGACTGGAGGTAGAAAATGGTCTGGAGACCTCTCCAAGGGTATTGTGCCACCTGACGTCCCATCTAATCACACTGTGATCAGAAAAGTGGCGGAGTTGATTAAGTTGCCTCTACCTTCTGCAGAGTTGAAGTCCAACTTGTTGACTGAGGTGCTTCTTTCCTCCACGTCATCATCTTAACTGCTGTTGCTGTTTAAAGAGGCTCTTGCTAAGCCTATCCTAGAAATATGGCTAAAGCTGGTGTATTCGGCAGTGGTGTCAAGGAACGTTGCTGGAGGTACAAGCCGGCTCAAGGGGATCCAGTGTTTTTATCATCACACCCAATGCCTGAAAGTTTGGTAGTACAGGCTTCTTGTTTCACTAAATTGTGACCTGGCTCTTTTCCAGCTGACGGGGATTCTGAGAATGGAGCAGCCTGCCAAGAAGGCCTTTTCCGGAAGTATGGCATTAAAATCAACAAATGCTACTTGTTTATTAGGGAGCTATATTCATGTTTGATGGACTCTGCAATGCAAGCCATTCCAAAGTTGCCTGGGGCTCTCAACCGCATTTTTCTGAGCTCCTGAATGATACTCAAGCAGCGGCTTTCCAGGTGATGCAATCTGGTCTGGACACAGCTGATTCAGTGTCTCTGGCTATGGTTTCCTCTTTGGCCACGTGGAGCCATGCCTGGTTGAGGGGATCTGGCTTCTTGCCAGATGTACTGGCAACATTGATGGATTTGACCATCTATGGATCATGGCTGTTTGGTGCCAAGCTGGATTCAGCTCTGCAAAGTTTAAAAGATAGTAAGCCAACTACTAGGCCCTTGAGTCTTCAGTCTCAACCTAAGGATGACAGACAGTTCCAGAGTTTTCAGCGAGAACTCATCCTTTTGAGGGGAAGGTTGGCAGCAACAGCAGCAGGCTTCGAATCCCCTGTATAGAAACTACAGGGGAAGGGGCAGAGGTAGTCAGCGTGGATCTGCCCATCAGCCAGTCTACTTCTACTCTTCTTCCTCCCAGCCAATGTTGTAGGAAAGCATCTCTAGCTTCAAATTCTTAGATCATGCTTACCCAGTGGGAGGATGGGTGGCTTATTTTCTGCCTCACTGGAGGTCTGTCACTACAGACCTCTGAGTTTTAGATCGAAAATGGGTATGCCCTACTCTTCTTGGAGTATTCCCCCCCTCCCCTCCACACACAAGGGCTTTGTTCGGTAGAGCATCTTCTGCTCCTCGAAACGCAAACCCTGCTTCAGGAGGGCACAATAGAATTTGTTCCAGAGTAGTAACATAGTCGGGGATGTTATTCCAGTTACTTTCTGATTCCCAAAAAAGGATTGTTTGTGGTCAATCCTCGACCCCTGGATTGTGAACCTGTTCCACAAAAAGGAAAAGTTACAAATGCTGACCCTAGCACAGGTGCTTCTTGCTTTGAAGGAAGACTGCATGCATATGTTCACATCCCCATTTTGAAATATATTCGTCATCTCAGTTTTATGGTGGGGTCTCAGTGCTATTTGCGGTCCTTCCATTTGGTCTTACTTCCGCACCTCAGGTCTTCACAAAGGTGATGGCAGTGGTCACAGCGCATCTCAGAAGGTCGAGGATACCGGTATCTGAATGATTGGCTGATCAAACCAAAGTCGCCAGAAACTGTGTTGCTCCATTTGCGATTGGAAGCACTACTGTTGTTCAACCTGGGTTTTTCTATAAATGTACCCACGTCTCACCTGGAGAGCTCTCAGCAAAACCTGTTCATAGGGGCAGTACTGGACACTACAGTGAGTTGTGCCTTCCCGCCTCCACAGAGGATTCCGGACATTCAGGCTGTGATTCTGCTGTTTCAGAACAGAGCTCTGCTTCCAGTCTTGAAGGTCTTTCACTTGCTCAGTATGTTGGCTTCCTGCATTGTGTTGATCAACCATGCACGCTGGCACATAAGGGCTCTTCAGTGCTGCTGCCGCAGACCGTGCTTTCAGCACAAAGGAGATGTCCAGGAGTTTGTCACGATCTCCAAAGACCGTGCAGCGGATCTTCAATGGTGGGATGTGTCCGGCAGTCTGTCTCAAGGGAAGCAGTTTCACCCTCCACCTCCAGTGGCCACAGTAATAATGGATGCCTCCACCCTAGGGTGGGGAACTCATCTTGGGGGTCTGGAGATCAAAGGCTTTTGGTTGCATATCAATCCTCTGTAATTGCAGGCAAAACGTCAGGCTCCAAAGGCCTTCCTGCCTTCCCTTCAGAGTTAGTCAGTTCAAGTCTTAATCGACAATACTACTGCGATTTGGTATATAAACCAACAGGGATGAGTAGAGTCATATCTTCTCTGCAGAGAAGCTCTTCGACTATGGTCCTTGGCTCAGGATCATCAGGTTTGCATTATCGCAAATCACTTGGCTGGAGTTCTAAATGCAAGTGCGGACAGTCTGTTGGCATTTTTCGGCTCATCACGAGTCTCACCTCAATCAAGTGGCTCAGCACATTTTCGGGATGTGGGGGATTCCTCAGTTAAACCTGTTTGCCACTCATGAGACCTTGCACTGCCCGTCATTCTGCAGCCTCCAGTACAAAATGCAGGGAACTTTGGGGAACAAGTTTAATTTGGACTGGGACTCCAAGCTGCTTTATGCATTCCCTCCCCCTACCCTTGATTCCACCATGAACTCTAAACAGAATATCTGACTGGACAGCCCAGTGCAGTAATCCTACTAATAGATTATGATCAAATGAAGTACAACATAAAGACCTGCACAGTTGCTCAATGCTGCGTGCATTAAAAAAAAAAAAATTGTCTCAACTTCATACTTTTACTTGTAATTATGTTGGTTGTCTGTTTACCTACTTATATACTATTGCATGACCTCCTCTGATGTGTCTGTAAATAGTGCCTTTTGTCCCAGAGTTGTGTCTTGAATTTGTGACCATTTGTCTTGAATTGTTTCACTCATGTCCTGAATTTGCACTCATGCCAGTTAATCACCCTACCGATAAACCCCTCCCCCACACTCCTCTAGTGCAGAGCTGAAGACCGCCTCGCTCCAAGTCTGAAGCATGAGAATGCTCAAAGGGGAAGCAGGACCTCAAAGCCTGTTCTGATTGGGGAAACCTACAGACACGTGCACAACGGAAAGAATGCAATAGACAAACCTACTGACAGACCATCAAGTAATAAGGCACATTAACTTTACAATAGTGACCAGCGCTGCCAAGCCCAAACACCACAAGACCATACCCCAAGGAAGAAGCACTTATCTGGCTGCTGTGCAATGAAGAAATGGGTTGTGCTTTTCCTTAGAGATGTTCTTATGGGAGGACAGAGACCGCTGATTGGTGGCTTCAAGTTTGCGCTTAGATTCTTGGAAGTTGTGGTGCTACTCTTGTTTCATGGTTTCATATGCGGTTTTCTGTGGCTCCTGAGCAAATAAATGGAGAAAGAAAAGCATAATCCCAGCCTCCGGTCCTGACATAGAATCCCAGGTATCCAAGCATATACAAATGATACCGGATTAGTCTCATGTACCACTAAACTTAAATCAACAGGAGGCAGGAAGTAGGCAAATCTGAATGTGGAAATGAAGATTCAGACTCGTAATAATGATTCAAGATACAAACCCAGTTAGCTTATTTGTGTTTTTTAACGTGACCTCCACATTGTGGCTGCCCGTTCTAGTTCTACTCTAACTCAGCAAGGATACAATGAATATCTCACTGTCTGAAATGAATACTTCATAGCCCTCTTTGTCTGTTCTTCCTGGATTTAGTGCACTTACGTCCCATGGACTAACTTTATATTAACCAAGACTCTAGCCTCTTTGGTCCAATCTTTTCACTTAAAAGCAAGGGAGGTTTTTGTTCAATTCTGTGAAGTTGCTAAAAAAAACAGTTTGACTATGGAATTGACCTTGGATTTCAGGGTTTGTTTCTGACCTAGAACAGCAAGGTTTTCAACCTGTTCTTATTGCTAAAAGGCAGCAAGATACCCACTTTCCTCTACTCCAGGTGCATACAACGTGACTGTGTCCTAGATACAGATGCCTCGTCATTTAATGCGCAGACAAAGAGCTAATGCTGGCAAACATGTAGAAATTAGCTACTGACCTCGATTATTGAGTTTTAGAAAACTCATATTCCGTAGTCCTTTCACAAAATCGTTTATGAATATGCTTCATAGTGTTTTTCCATTACCACGTACCCATCTTGAATTGTGTTTTTTTGTACTGGATGACTACTTTGCATCAAAATGAATTCTATTCATACAGTGCATTGCATTTATAGTACTTCATGTAGTAAGTGCTGCTTCAAATAGCGAATTTGAAAAAGCATATTCGAAAAAGCTCAAATATAAGTTTGAGAGAGAACAATTTAGCTCCGTTCATTTAGGGACATATGGTTAGATTGCTAATCCAGTACAATGTTGCGTAATCTTAGGCTGCCTCAGTTTAGTTTCCTGATGTTGGATTCTTATACTCAGAAATTTAGGAATTTAAAAAACTAAGGGCCAGATGTAGGTAATCCCAGATTACCGATTCTTAAATACCGAATCATACGGATTCAGTATTTAAGAACTGGCAATCGGGATGTGGGTATTTTTACCGAATTCAATACCGAATCGGTAAGTTTCGATATTTACAGATTCGGTAATTACCGAATCAGTATTTGCCATTGATTCCTATGGGCCTTGAAGCCCATAGGAATCAATGGCAAATACTGATTCGGTATTTTACCGAATCTGTAAAATACCGAATTGTCAAGGGGGACAGGGTGTCACTTTGACACCCTGTTGCACCCCTGTTTCTGGCTTGTGTGCCATGTGACACACATACATGCCCTTAGGGCATGTATGTGTGCCACATGGCACAGGTGTACATGCACAGATGTGCATGTACACATAAATTCTTAATTTACCACCCAATAGTATTGGGTGGTAAATTAGGAATTCCTAAGGGTCTGTGGCACTGCAAACTGTGCCACCTACATATGGATTTACAGAATCGGTATATTTACCGATTCAGAAAAATACCGAAGCGGTAAATTTACCGATTCTGTAAATTCCGAGCCACCTACATGTCAAAAGCCAAATACCGGTCGGTAACGGCCGAAATCGGCCGTTACCGACCGGGTGACCTACATCGTGCCCCAAGTGACAGATTGAATTTATCTCAGCAACGGGCAGTCACTTGGGCCGCATCCCTATCCATAGTTTTTTTTGCCCACAATGCCACCTCAGTTTGGACCCCGCCATATTTATTCAGCCTGACCCTGTTGCACTTAGAAGCAGTCAAGCCCAAACTATCTGGCCAGGTACTCCCTGAACCAGAATACAAGCAATCCAGGGCCAGTTTCGCCCTTAATATGGGCTCATCAGCCAGGTATGGCTTGATTCCGGTGGCAAAGTAAGCACTGTATCCACGTCTGGGCATACCCATGCATCAGAAAAAAGTGATGAATGGAATTAATCTCAGCAACTGTTGCAGAAATTTAGGAGATGAGCATTTATACATTTGTTTAAAACCCGTTGGCTATTAAATACCTACTTTAACCAAATTAGTATTGAGTCAGTTACTTTACAGTGTTGCAATTTTTCAGCTGCAAGAGTAAAATGATTTTATTTTCTGCTTCTCACCTGTAGAGATTAAAGTTTATCAATATTCCAAATTACAGGGTATTTCATACACAGACTCTAGAGTAATTGCCTTTATTAAATATTGATTACATAACTTTTCCTCATAATCAATGTTTTTTCTCTTTCCACAGGCTCGGTACTGGACATTATTAAACATATTGTTGGGAAAGGCGAACACAAGAATGGAGTTCTAGATGAACATAGTATTGCCACAATGATGAAAGAGGTGTTGGAAGGCTTGGATTACTTGCATAAAAACGGGCAAATCCACAGGTATGACATTATCGCTACACGGATACTGGTGCAGTGAGGTCATTGTTATCTACCCAATGTAGTAACATTTTCAGATTGTTTGATATTTTTATATTTGTGATGACAGATGGTCTTGGGCACATCTGTTTTTTGAGAGGGTAGGATATATCGTTGCTACAGCTACCCACATTTCTTGCCAAAGTGATTTTAAACTATTGGTGGAAAATCCAATAGTTTTACAATATAACCTGTAGAACCGTAGGAATGTAATACCTACTCTTTTATATCAACATTTTGAGTGAAAGTTCCGAATAATACCTATCCAGGTGAATTGTGTTTAGAACAAACTACATATTCGACCCTTTAATGGTGCATTTTAAGGCAGGGCTTTGCTTGCTTCCATGAGGGACCCCCCTCCCCAGTTAGTCTGTTTTTTCCCCTACAGTTCTCTGACGATGGCCCTCTCTTGTAGGTCCGGCCGAAATGTAATACAGGCTGGCTTATTGTCGGGGGTTTTGCATTACAATTGTTAGGGGGAATACCTGAGATTTAGAGATTACGCCACATGGTACAATTGAGACTTGGCTTGGGTAATTACTCCATTGTGGAGGCTCGGGAAGAACACAAACTGAATGCGAGCAGATGTTCGCATTGTGTGCGATTTTCGAGCTATTTTAGCTCGAAATACATCCTTGAGAAGAAAATGGGCTAGAGATTATTTTGCGTTTAAAAAAATAGCTCGAAATAGCAGAAGGTGGCATTTTGCATAATGCATAATTTCGCATAATTGTTTGAGCATTAAATGTAATTTTCTTTGTCAAAATGATTATGTATTTCTCCCAGGATCAGTATTAACACAGACTAGCGTGGAGGAAGGTACTTGTGTGAAGAGATTAGAGGAAGAAAAGGACCTGGGAGAGTTAAAAATGTATATTTGTTTTATGACTATAAAAGCAAATGAATAGTGGATTCTACGTTCAGTTGATGATTATGTTCACTTTTGGTAACCGTACTCACTGCAGTGTGGAGATCTGAGGAATGAATAAGGGCACTTATGTAGTACCGCTCGGCAAGCTAAATATTCTGTAAAAAAAACATCTTCACTGAGAGGAAGGTGGGTAATACACAGGATTTATTTTCCGTGAAAGGTTATATTTTTTTCTGCAAAATAAGTGTTTCATTAGACAGTAAAACGTTTTCCATCGTAGTGGCCAAATGACCCTAGAGTACATTCCTGAGAACACCAGGAGCTATTATATAGATCTTTGCAAAGTTTCAATCATACACAAGTACACAGTTTGATGTGTGTCCCCCCTCGTGCTCCTGTAGTTTAGTACTGAAGAGTGGAGACCAGATGTCTCTTTTGTTACCTGCTCCTTACCCAGAGCAGACAGTGATTGTTTAATTCCTTATTGAAACGTTTTTGCTCTAGATAAAATAGGTGGAAAACTCATCATTCGGGATTTAAAGGAAGCAAAGAAAGTAATTTCGAAAGAATAACTGCATTCATATTTAGATTCTGTATCTTGAAGCTGGATCTGCCTTTCCTTTGATAAGTCCAATAGGTGCAAGTCTTGTTCGGCCAAATAAATGAGCGGTGCGGGGCTTATCCATGCAGACTTGGCCTACCGCTACTATTCCATGCAGATTAATGCTGCTCTACACCAATAGGATTTGATGAATGCCCTAGACAGGGCAAAGGGAAGTGCTAAGGTGCCAAAGCTATGAGGGTTAGCAATCCTGTTTCAAATTTTTTATTTTGTTATTTAAAAGATGCTCTTAACCCTGACTCGCAGCACCCAGTGCTCGTCCAGAGCACCTTAATACTGAGCTGCAACAATTTGGCTGTGGCCTACTTTTTTTTGCCCGTGGCTTAGAAGCCAGAAAATTGCAAGCGTCAGTCCAAATTACCAAGAGCTAACATTTTAGATGAGTGGAAATATCTGCACAAATATAAGTAAAATAATGTTCTCACAAATTAGAAAGGTCTTGTTACTTTGTAGGCGTTCATTTGCAGTGGTCTTGTTCGAATGTTGAGGACTAACTCCTTCGGGAGTCTAGTCTGGCGCTCTACAAGAATAAATAAATAAAAATAAGCAGCTCACTTAGCACCACCTTTCACGCCCTTCATCATGCTACTGATGGCCTTTCACTGCCCATCCTTGCTATTGCTGATTTCCATCTATTCTTGCTCCCAGCTCCCCATTTTTTGTTCCCCATTCTTGCACTCGTGCCCCAGTCAAATATTTCTTCTATTCCTCTACACCGCAATTGCCTGCCCCCTCCTGTCGCCACAGATCAACATTACTCCCCATCCTCTGACCCCCATGCTGCAGCCTACTTCTCTTGGAGCCTGCAGTCATCTTACTAGCAGCCGCGTCTCACAGCTCACATACTTCTCTCGAATTGGTTGTAGCCAGTCACATCCCTCATCCTACCTAACTCCTACCATCATAGTGTACAATTTTCTGGTTTATGCCCCATTTCCCAATGAAATCACTTGGTGAGAAGTTGTAGCCTGGCCCTCCACGTGACAGTATTTGGCTTTCTTTTCTACTTTTTGTGGTTGCCTTACTTTTGTTTATTTACATAGCCGTTTAAGTCATTTATTTTCCACAGAACAATAGTGCTTCTTCTGGAATCTCTGCTGCGATTAACAAATAAACTCACAGAAATACAGGTAATATTGTGAGGGGTGCGTTTGGTGGTGTGCTTGATGGTGCGTTTATTTAGACAATACTTTACACATCAGCTGAGCAGTGGGATTGCGCTTGGAATAAGGTTGATACAGGCAGACAGTTAGTCAGGTTGAGGGTAAGTGAATTTAAGAAGGATTTGAGGGTGATAAAGAGGAAGACATGCACTTTGAACACATGTTTGAATTGAATGTGGAGTGTTTGAGGAGCGCTCTGTTCGGCTGGGAGTGAATTCCAGTTGAAGGGGCACCGTAGGTGAAAAATACCTGCATGCAATATAGGGTGCCGTGGGTGTGGTTACAAGGCTTTGTTGACAAATCACTCCTCACATGTGGCGATGGTTGTATTAGGATCACTCCATGAGCTAGGGGCTGATGACAGTCTACCAAACAGCTGTCAGAAGTTGGATTAGAGCTTAGTTTCTGACAAACAGCTGACTAGATATTGAGGACAGGATCGGTTGGTTCCGTGGGAAGAATAAACATATTAGTGTATTATCTACCAAAGTCACAATGGGAGATATGAGGAGATATCACATCACCAAAAAAGGTGGCCAAGTGAAGGGAATATAAAGGGACCCACTACTGAGCCTTGGGGTATACCTTTGAATTGTGAGGTGAATTAAGAATGGGAAAAGTAGAAATGACTGAAAATGAGTGGTTAGAGAGGTAGAATGAAAACAAGTGTTTATGCACTTCCCAATTCACTGCTTCAGAGCACTACCAGAAGTATGTATGTATATATCACGTTTGGATTCAGATACTTTTTTTTGTAATTGTAAATTATATGTACAAAGCGCTTACTGCCTCTGACAAGGCTTTGAAATGCTTACTGGTAAGTAGCACGCTACTCCGGAACACAAGATGAATTGGTGATAGATTAGTAAAGGGAAAATATAGATTGCTACTGGGAGTGGTGGACGTGTTTGTCTGTTAGTTTGGTGAATAAGATAAAGGAGGAAAGAGTTTGGAAAGGGTTATTTGGGACTCCACAGGAGTATAAGATTTTTGGGATGAGTGAGTGGCGGTACAAGGATAGTTTGATAGAGGTTTAGAATGAGTCATATTGTAAGGGTTTGTAAAGAGTTGTAGTTTTTTCCCCTCCCTGGGCAGTAGGTGGAAAATATATAAATATATAGATGCATACTCACACATAAAAGGTATGCATAATTAGAGATGTTAATATGATACCCAAAATAGTTAAATGACTGTTGTGGGAAATGTTGGGCTGGCTCATCCAAACCATTATCAGAACATTGGAACGTTATCATACACGTGACATAGCCCGGAAATGTAATTTAATTCAAAGGACAAATGCGTGTTTTTAAGGTATTTATACTGGGGTTTAGGGTATTGTGAGTGCAGTAACATAGGGGCTGGGTTTCAGTACAATTATAGGAAAAAAATGAAATGGGTGTGTTTACACCCCCTGAATACAAAAAGAGTGATAATACAAAAAGAAAGGGAGTTGAGGAGATTGTCTACCCTCAAAGTAAATAAGGACAGTGATAATTAATTATAAAGTTACCCGTGAAGTTGTGATGTAAAGATACTCCCAGCACAGTGACTCCCGATGCAGTGGCCCCACGGTATTGACTTCTGATGTAATTACCTGCGAAGTAATGACGGACAACCTCTTGAACATCTTTCACTTTAGCCAATCCGCCACTGAGCCCATCATCCAAAGTGCCTCTCCTCTCATGGATTAAAATAAACAGTATTACTTGCGCTGTTCTCCTCCACATAGTTACATTTTTCTCTAATTACCAAAGAACCAGTGAAACATCTGAATGCTGGAGCAGGAGACATCAGACCAAGAACCTGAATATGACGACATTTCGTCATCTGTTCCTCCCACAAGCATCCGCACATACGATTATCTGTTTTCTTACCTGTGACTCAGGCAGTCCTACTATCAATAATCATGGCTGGAACAGCACGTATATCTTAAGGCTCGTTCATCATTCATTGTGGGTATAGCAGACTCCATCACTTTGTTGAAGTTTGACTGGCTTCCTGCCGACAGTCTGTGCTGGGTCCAGACCAGCACCTCCTCCATACCACCCAGCACTTACACAGACGCGGCGGAGTGTGTGGTGGTGTGTGTTACTTTTTTACATGCTTCTGCCGGCAGCCAATGTCCTTAGCTGGAAGGGGTTTGGTGTAATCCTGGGAATCTCTGAGTCAGAAGGAAGGCCTACCAACGCCTTCTGTACTCTTTCACCATCCTTCCTGTGATCACCGAACAAACTTGTTTACACGTTAATCAATCTATCTGGCAGTCTCACAATAGGCATGTGGACAGACGTGGCAAATGTTTCCAAGCGCCTTTCCATCTAAATCAAATTCCCAAACTTAGTCTCTTAAAAAATAGTCGTTTAGGCGTACACACAAGGTGGTAAACTTGCAATGTTTCAATCAGCAGGAAAAAAAAGTTAAAACCAAAGCATGATATGTGCCCAAAAAGTCAGCTCTGCTGAGTGATTTTACTGTCGGAATACTTACAAAACCAAATGCTAAACACACTGTGTCTCTGGGAGATAAGGAGGGATCAGAAGAGGGCCATTTTCCACTATAATAAACGCTGCTGCAAACCTCCTTTGGAATCCAACTTCCGCCTGTGCTTCCCCTTTCACACACTCCAGATAAAACAACCAACCAACAACGCTACTGCCAGCAACACCAGAACTGCCAAAAACTGCACTAACCAACATGCCCCCATTGAGTCAGCCATCAGTTCCCAGAACTGAGCCTGATGCACCAAAGAATGTTTGCATAATGGCCTGCGCTGCATCCACCTCTGTGAAAACCTTTCTCTCCTGAGGTTCCCCCTTAAGCTTAGTGAAATAGCTCAGTCACACTCATTCAATGTTTAAATCTTCCTCTATGGCCAAGAGGGCTTTATTCTTACTCGTATACCTGCTAACATGAAACACACTTTTGTCATCCCTAAATACCCTATTCAATTTGATTGCTTCTCTCTTGTCCCCATCGATTTAAGAGCAACAACACATTACCATCCAGTGGGTGTAGTACAAGCTCAAGAAGGATTGAAGAAGGAGCTTGCAGCACTTCGGTTAGTGCCTCTCCACAGACTAACGATTCAACCGTAGCATCCAGCTATATGTAAGTTTCAACAGCCCACAGTTTGAGTGCCACCATTTTTTCCAAGGTCGAATCTGTGCTACACTATTAACTTTGTATAGCTTTGAGCTGTCTCCGTGCTATGCAACAAGAAATGCTCACCAAATTCTCAGGTGGGACCTAAAAACCTGGAATGCCACTACCAGCCTCAGCAGTGGAATTTCTCCCATGTATTGGGTATGGTGGACGGAGGGTACGCTAGTGACCTAATTGATCGTAGCATATCTGCTAATCACAGCAAGTGTACTCATCCTCACACCACAGCAACTCATGGGGCAATTTCACTTAGTCAAGCCAATTCAGAAAACTTCAATTTAAGTCTCCACATGGGGCATGATATGGGAGCTACTAATCTTGTGGTTATTAGGATCCGTCATTCTTAGATTCTTTATTTTAAATATGCATTCAAAATTAAGAGACAGACTGGACAACAGGAAAACCTAGTCAGAATTTCAGCTCTGCCTGTAATGCAATTGCCCTTCTCTCGCAGCCTTTCCGTATGTCTTTGCACATAAGTAATATCTACTGGCATTTATGAGAGTACTTTGTACATTCATTTAACATGACATAGTAGGTACTAAAAACAAAAAAAAGCTGTTTTCCCTGGCATCTACTATGTAGAAGGTCGGAGAAAATGCCCACGAAGTGTTTTTTTATTGCTTTTTCACTTGTTCTTTAGTATTGTGAATTACCAAATGGAACATATGTATGATAGTTAGGACTACCAAGGGTGCTTTCTGTTGTCTACTGGATTGAGAAAATTAATGGTAAAGGTATTTTTTCAGATGCATTCGTTCCAAAACGAGGACATTATAAGCACCTCTGCACCCATTGTTGCTCATTACTGGGTCCAAAGACAGTTTTGCCAATTGAACTCCAAACTACTGTTCTGTAGCCACATATTGTTCTAGTTTTCAGCTGCAATTCCAGGATGACCTTAACCCTACTGACAGATCATTCCCTTCATCTCACTCCACAAATGCCTGTGCATCACCTGCTGCACTCTAACCTCTCATTTTGAGCTGCACGCCTAACTCTAGAGCAGTGTGCAGACCTGACACTGCTTGGCTTAGCATACTCTCCACCTTCCCTAGATTTCCAAACTCGAGGCCCCTTACTCACTTACCTGTGACTGGTTCTCTGACCAGTCTAGTCCCTTTCGGACCCGGCATCTTCCACCTGAGGCTCGCCCCTCGCTTCATATCCTCTTCTTTCGCTTCTGCTTCGTATATCTTTGATGTCCGCTTCCTCCTTCAAGGCTCTTCTCACTTTTTAAGCCTCTTTGTATACCTTTCATTCTTGCTTTTGAACCTCTTTTCAACTATTGCCTCATATCTACTCTTTTTCACCCTCTCAGCCTCTGCTCTATTTGCAACTTGTGCGCCCTTTCCCATGCTCTGGTCTCTGTTGCTCTTCTCACAGCTGTTCTTCCTCAAATTTCCTGCCTCCTGCCAATAGCAAGTGAAGAGCGGGACTCCTTACCTGTTCCTGACGCTTTCCCGCATCTTCTTCTTGCAAAGAATAGTCCCACCCACTACCACCCTATTGCGCACTTTCCCCAGGACCTACTTACTGGTGGCGCTGCACATGTATGCAGTGTTGTGCCGCTGGTGCACCAAATTCACTCAAAAGGCACACCCATTTGCACCTAGACCGATCCCAACGTCTGAAACCTTGGTCCTATTACTGCCCAGTGATACTCCGCTGCACTCCTGATCACTTGACCCCAGGCGCTGTCTCCCCCTCTTCTTCTGCAACTTTGCGCCTCATACCATGGTAGCAGCTTTCAACTGCACCCACTGCTTGTTCTCCTGCAGCCACCCAGCCACCCCACACAAACACCAACAATGCCTCCATTATCTCCACCCAACACCAGGCGCCAGATTAAACCTGAAAGTCAAAACCCACTTGCATGCGTGTCGCTTAATACACGATCTCTCGGCAAACATGCAACTGAAATATGGGACATGCTGAGCAGCGATGCACCAGATATCCTCTTTAATACTGACAACTTGCTCAATCCCACATTGGCTTCCAAAGTCGCTACGCTATCCCAGCAGGCTACAAGATCGCTCTACAGGACTGCCCTCACAAGCCAGGAGGAGGGCTCGCTATCATCTTGAAGGAATCTATCAAATGTACTACATCCACAGAGAATGTCACCCCACTTGTGAAATACTTGCATTTCAAGCTGCAAAGCCCTGAAAACTTCACCCTGAATGGAACCCTCACCCACCGACCACCCAGATCGGGACTTTAGAGCCTAAATACTCCTCGGCAATCTCCACTTCTGCCTGGAAGACCGAAACAACCCCTGCTCCGCAGCACTCCTTGGAAGTGTGGACAACATTGGACTTATGCAGCTAGTTTCACAACCAGCATACACTGCAGGACACACATTGTGCACCACCAGCAACAACAGCGAATACAACACCACAATGCTGGTCACTTGAACCAACCACTCCATCATCCGCTTCCAAATCAACACACCAAGTCAACACCACAGCCAGTAAAAGCGTTTCAAGCTGCAGCTGGGGAAAAAATCACAGAAGCAGCCTGGCTTGGTGCCCTAAGCATGGATCAACCCAGACGCACAGACAACCTTGTCCAGGACATCAATAAATACACCACTGAACTGCCCCGTACTGATCCAATCCAACTAGCATAGTACATCAAACAAGCAGGCCAGCTGGTACAAAGAAGTCCTCCGAAACATCAAGCAACACTGTAGACCGCTACATGGGAAATGAAGAGCCAGCCACAACATCACCGGCAGAACCACCTACAAGGCTGCACTCAGACGCCATCACCAGCAAATAAGAAACCGCAACAAAAAAAGCTCTGGTGGACAGCATCAAAGGAAGCTTCAACAGCTGCAATGAGATTTTCTCGATCATCAAGGACTTTACTTCGTCCTTAGCCACTGTCTCCAGCATCACTACCTCCAAACAACTCTGCGACAACCTATCCAACTTCTTCCACAGCAGAGTTTCAAACACCTACAGCAACGTTGCACACCAACTCTACCACAGAACTTATTGGCAACCTACCAACCACAATGGCCACCTGACCGAATGGACATCCCTCACCAGAAACGACACTGTGGTGGTAATGCAGACCATCCACTGAGAAGCTCCAACGGACTCTTGCCCCACCACATGTACAACCTGGAAACATTACCAATCCGCACTACCCTGACCCACATCATCAACACCTCCATCACGTCCCCGCTTTCCAGGATGAATGGAAACTTGCTGAAATCTGCTCCCCTACTCAAGATGCTTGCACCTGACCCATATTAACTGAGCAACTTCCAACCCATCTCCCTGCTGCCCTATCAAGTCAAAGTAATTGAAGGCCATCAACAAAGGAAATCACAATCCACCTGGAGCTGTACCAGCTTCTAGGCAACACCCAATCAAGATTCAGAAAGAATGACATGTCTGAAACAGCACTAATTGTGATAATTGACATTGAAAGCATCCTGAACTGAGGGAAAACCGTAGCCCTCATCTTGCTTGACCTCTCCATATTTTTTTACTCTGGTCTCCCACAACACCCTCATGCGATTGGCGTACGAGGATCCGTACTCCAATGGGTCTGTTCCTGCCTCATAGGAAGAACCCAAAGATTCTGACTGCCACCCTTCACATTTGAGACATCACATAAGTACCCAAGAACCTGATATGTGTAGTCCCACAGGGATCGTCCCTCAACCCCACCCTTTTCAACATATAAATTATACCACTCACCAACATCATCAGATCACAAGACATTGCTGATGACACCCAACCCTACCTGATGGACAAGTCCAGGAACACCAGAACCAGCTTCAACAACCGCATGAGCATGGGTGACTGGATGCGCACCACATGCCTGAAGCTCAACTCTGACTAGATGCAAATACTAGTATTCGGCAACAAGAGGTCCAAATGGGACGCCACCTGGTGACTGTTGGAGATAGGACCACAGCCTATACACACAGACCACATCAGAAATCTAGAGATCATCCTAGACCACAAGCTTAACATAACAGAAAAGCCAATGCAGTGAGCCCCTCCTGCTTTCACATCCTACGCATGCTGTGAAAGATCTTCAAATGGTTGCCACAGAGCACCAGGTGGATAGTCACACAGACAGTCCTCATCAGCAGGCTGGACTATGGCAACACTCTCTATGCTGGAATCTCCCAAAAAAATTTACACCAACTCCTAACCTTCCAGAATTTTGCCACAAGACTATTTCTCAACCTCCCATGCCGCTCTCACATCACATCACACCATACCTCAAGAAACTTCACTGGCTCTGCAAAAGCGCAGCCCTTTAAAACTTCCCTTGCACATGCAAACCCCTACATAATGCAGGGCCAGAATACCTGAACAGTTGCATACGCTTTCACCAGCCTGCCAGACACCTTTGCTCTGCCTCCCTTGCACACACTCCCCACATCCGCAAAAGCAGAACAGGAGGTCGCTCTTTCTCCTACATCAGACCCAAAACTTGGAATGACCGCCCTCAAAACATCAGAACCACCTCCTCACTTCTTGAGTTCTTCCAGAAGTTGAAGACCTGGCTTTTAGAATAAACTCTGGGGGGACTACACACCTGCCTAAGCACCTGGATACCTTCATGGGTGATTAGTAAGCTATATGAATAGACATAGCATAACATGAAACTGCTCATTACTGTCTTATTTCCTAACGTCCAATACTACCACACTGACGAACTACTACACAGCTCAGGCATATTTTATTTACATGGCAAGAATTGTGGAATGTTAAAATCAAGAACTGAAATACACCAGAACCACATGGACACAAGGCATTTGCACTGCTCTCTAGATGTATGTAGGTTTGTGATGTATATACGTGTACATTTATATTTATCAAATCCATTCCTGTAATGTTTAGTCGTAAACCACAAGTACTACTATAGTTAAGTTGCATTCAAAAGTGCACCAACAAACAGAAGGTGATGCGTTTTGGCTCTTGAACCATGTTCAAGTAGATCGCCATTTTGCGTTTGCTGTGCATTTAAGACTCGTAGCATGTCATGTGCTTTCAATAGACACAAAAAAGAGTTACATTTAACACGTGCATTTCTTGAATTTGTTTCATGAATAAGTTGATGAATTCATTCTAAATTAATTTGACAAAGTATCTACCTTAGAGTCCATTTGTTTGACACTAATTCTGAAATGATCAGGGTCAATTACTTAATGGATGAGTGCCAAACAAACCATGTTGCTACTATATAGTGGGAGCCTCTTCTCAAATGCCTTCACTTACTTTTTGGGCTCTCCCATTTTGGAGGAGAAGTTTAATTATGGAAGCAGAAACCAGAAGCAAGGATGCCGTTGTTGCACCTCCTATAAGGAGTCTAACACACATTATGTGCTGTCCTACATTTTTATCACAACGTAAAATGCATGGATTGGAAAATGCGGGTATGAACCTGCAAAGCAGCAGTCTTGTCATGTTTTAACAGCATGAAAGGCATTTTAATAAATCATTATGTAAACTATATGTACATTATACAAAATATTCTGGACATTCACTAAGTTAAAAACCCAACTTCTAATCTTTCTAGCAAACTGAAGTATGAATTAAATGATTTTAGATTGAGCTGACAACCTGTTTATTTAAATATCTTATCAATTTTAATTGTAGAATTTTAATTAACTATCAATAAATAAACATTTTGACTCGAAGTACTGCAGTGAGACTCTAGTGGCTCTAAAGTCAAATGGATCCGCTGTTGGGACTGTCATTCTGTGTGCTCACAGTTTTTAATATCACTAGCTGCCCTGTGCCTTTTATTCTTGGTATAACGAGTGCCGAAGTGTTGAGTGTCGGAATCTGTTATCCTGTTCAAGAAACCGCTTCAGCAGTGAACATATGCCTTACCGACTGCTAATTAATGTTTTACTTTCTAGTCCTGAGGCATTAGTGTTCCTGAGTCGTTCTCCACCCTTACCCGTTTGATTACATCCTTTTTACTGCTGTGTGTAAAGAGAAAACATTTTCACTACACATGTCTGAACTAATGGTTCTGTTTTTTCTTGATTTGGAAAGTTGATTGAAAATACTTGGTCCTCAGTTCATTTACATTTGTTTAGAAGTAGTCTGCTCCCACTCGTCGCCTTTGGAGTCATCTGTCTTGCAGCTGGCAAGGTTCTTAAAATCGAAACCTCATGGACATGTGAAGGGGCAGCCAAATGTTGCTCAGCAACCAAAACATGGCAACCAAGCAAAATGATGAGATACGCACACGGTAGAACGAGTGGCAAACTTTCTGAAACACCTATTGCATAATGCGGTGAAAGGTTCAAGTTGATTTAGTGGATGCTTCGGGAGTTTTATTGCGGTGCAGAACTACATCCAGTTTCAGTGGGTTTATATGAATGCTGATGTTGATTCAAGCAGTTGCCTTGTTGATAGTGATTGTAAATGAGCTTTGAAAGCCTGTCTGGAAACATGTTTATATTTTAGCCAGGGACTGTTCTCCGTGTATTTTCATGGTATTTTCATGGGTATGATTCTTTGTGTAGATTTTAATCAAGGATCTAATTCCGAAGTCAAATAAAACACAAAATATTAGAACAGGGTACATAGCATAGCACAAACTAATCATTTTCTAATATATATGACAAATGCTAAATTCACTCAAAAGTGACGGAGCTACTCAGAAAAAGGAACACTTGTACTCACTTAGAAGAGGGTATTGTATTGTAATTTCATTTCAATAGCGCTTACTACCCCTGACGAGGCGTCAAAGTGTTTTTTCGGCGAGTAGCACGCTAGCTACTCTGGGACCCATAGAGTATTGGTGTTGAATTAGTATAGTGAAACTTGCAAGTATATTTTAAGTGGTGGATAGGTTATCCACTCCGGAAAAACCTTTTTCTCTTGTACAACACGTGTGCAGTACTCTGTGAAAATGGCACATATGTTTGTTTGTATTCAAGCCTAAAGATGTATGCACTGAAATAGAATGAGTAGGTATTGGATGGTGGAAAGTTTTGAAATGAATGTGTTTCACGGCATTTTAGGATCATCAGACGTTACATTTATATTGATCTTGTTAGGTCCTGAATTTTAAACGCTGATAGGCATGCCACAGTATAGAAGAAAGGTCATCATTATTGGAGTAGAAATCAAGATCTTTTAGAGGTATAATTCATCTCGTACCAAAAGGTGTGCTCTCTTCTTCACCAAGGATGTGACTCTTCTGAAGGAAGACTTGTCACAACCTATCTCTTAAAGATAATCTGGCTCATTCAAACATGGAATTACCCATATGCAGTGGGAAGAATATAAGCGCTTGGGTCTAGTGGTCAACTCTCTATTCATAATCATATTCAGATGTATGTGGTCATTATCTCGCCTTCCTGTGAAAGTTTGGTATTTTAGGCCTACAATTAAAAGCTACAATCTTTGATTCTCCTATTTTAGTTTATTTTGACTGTTGAATGAAACCATTGAGTTGCATCACTGGATGTTCTGGTTAATGTTGATGTTCTAAAGTCCATGATCAGCTGCTGAGAAATGTACAAATAAATTGGAAGCACACCTTGCACAAATTTCCTGCAGTACTGGGACCACATCCTTTTACCTTCAGTCTTCCTTCATATGCCTCTACAAGATTAGTGAAGGATGAGTGAAACCAGTGTCATTCATGTTTGTACCAAACGTATTTGGAAATAGAGAGGTTTATAGCTTCTATTACATTATGTATGGAGTTGTTGAATCAAGTGTTTCATAATGTGATACATAAAGCATGATTTGTTTACTATTTTTTTTGCACAAAAGTATAGACTTAAGAAATGGTGTAGGTAGTGTTAATGAAGTTTTATTTTTATTCTCGTTCGTAATCTTTAATTTGTAGATGTTTTTAACTCTGTGGCATTTACATGGATCTCAGTATCAATGACCTTCCACAACAGAAGGCTTGGTCTATGTGAGATACCCTTACCCCTATTAAATGAATCCTTTACTTATTACCCCCCCCACCCCTGTTTGTTTTAGACTCGTCCTTAGGCTAACCTGTGTGACAGTCCATTTTAACGTTAGAGGCTGATCTTTAGTGTGAGCATCTTTCTTTAAAAGGCAACACTAAGCTTTGACTAGGAGCCTTGTGATACAGTCCTTAAACTCCCACTGCCAAAAATGCGACTAGTCTTGGTGGTGTAGTTTAAATATTTATGAAACTGGAGACTTTCAAGGGGAGTTAATAAATAATAGCCCTGTGTGTGATTCCAGTCCAAGTTCATTTAATATGGACACTGAGCTAGGGTACTTATTAAGCACCCAAAACCATTTGCATAGATTATAGGCAGGCAGATGCGTAGCACCATTCTCAAAAGGTCCACTTTTCTGTTTTTGCCCATGAAACTAAGTTTATATACAATAAAGAGACACATTTTCTTATTAACTGAGAAAGTCTTTTCTAAATTGTGTCGGCTGGCAGGTAGGCAGATTAGGGGGGGGGGGGAATGAAACACAAGTGTGTGCGTGCTTGCAAGGTGAGAGTAAATGAAAAGAAATAACCACTTGCTTGCTGCACGACGTCGGACATCCTCCTCGCTCCTGTCCTGATCTTCAGTTTCCTCCAGGCTTCGTGCGTGTTACAGCAAATTGCCTCACCCAATTTTGCTGCTGCTCTCATGTTGGTAACCAGCATGAGAGAAGTGCCTGGACTGCAGGGAACAGACTCTCTGTGCTCTCACGAACACTCTAGGCCTGTGCTTTCTCTAACACAGCTGTCTAAGACAGCTAGCTTTTTATCAAAATACAATCCTTCTGGCTTTGTCAGGTGTCTCACATTATAAAAAGCAGAACTGTCGTAATAAATTGGTGCAACACAAAATCGCGAAGGATGGTAAAATCCTACAGGACACGGAATGACTCACTGTTAACTTTGTGATTGTCGATAACCTTCATTAATACGAATATATGATTTTACCACGATTGCAAGTTCCACGCATGGCATTACCACGCAAATTTTAGTTCGCAAGTGGCTTTACCACGCTGGAATTTACAACAATGGATTATAACACGCGTAGAAACGTCCACTAAGCACAAATGAAACATAATGAAACTGATAGGCAAAAAAAGTATGTCTAGAGTTTGTAGTAACTGCTTAACCCAATCGATTGTTTTTTTTGAATATTCAAAAACAACAAATTACCCTAGATTTATAAATTCTTTTATTTTACTGTGCGCTTAAATATTTATATATTTTAAATAAAGATTATTTACTTACCTTACACCTTCCCGTCTTTCACCAGCAGCCCTTGCTTCCATCCACCATCGAAACAAGCGTCAAAACACGTCTACCAACATTAAAAACGGACTGCTATTTTGACGTACACAGCACGTCTTTGGGGGAGGCACTTTCCTTTTTCTTCATTGGTACTGAAGTGCGTATTTTTTTTCTAAGTAACCTGCTCCTTTGTGTTTTTTTTTTTTTGGGGGGGGGAGACCCCCCAGCCCCCCCAAGTACCAGCCCCCAAGCCCACGCAGAACGACTGGAAGGAATACCACGTCTCCCCCCCCAGCCCACGCAGAGCGTACTTGCGTGGTAGTGGAGGTCGTGGAAGGCACCCGTGTTTAAAAGACGTTTGCGTGGTAAGTGACTCGTGGAAAACGTTATTAGTGGTAATTACTTCGTAGTAAATGATGTTTCCCCATTAATACATGTAATGACTCGCTGTCCACTTTGTTTTTGCCTATAATTCATCTCCATGACCACGAATAGGACATGTAATAATTCATTGTGAAGTTTGCTAATGTCAGTAAAACATTTCAATTAAGTGTCTTTCTATTTTTATAGTTGCTGCAATGCAGCAGTCCGATGCACCAAAACGGTGGCCCAAGCTCTTGAAGGGCTTGAAAAAATGGAGAGTTCTCCTAGAGTTACTAATACCCAACTTGCGATATTTAGGGTAATTAGGAGATTTTGAAACAATGGTACTTTCCATTGAAGTAGGGCTACCGCTCTAAAATAAAACTAGGAGGAGGGGGAAACGCCACATGTCCCCTCCCTTTGTACAGACTTCTGTCCATGTCCCTGGCTCACCTCAGAGCATTTCAGTTTGAAACAGCAGGACGAGGCTGGTTGGTCCCAATGGGATATCAACAGGAGACTGCTTCAGCCCAGCAGCACTGGGGACCCTCAAATGCAGATTGTAATCAGGGAGGCAGGGCTACACAATTTTGTTCTGCCCCTGCTGGGCTGTTTTTGGTGTTTCTGGACTCGTGGTGCTCTTGGTGGTTTGGCCCTAGACACTAGGAGCATGTAATCCAGTACTTCTGACGTCTAAACCCTTGCAATCCATGGGAAGCTTTAATTTATTATTTCACCTCTCTCCCACTGAACCTGTCCTTTGTCTTGGGTGCCTGACACCTCTGCGATGCCAGGTGTCTTTAGTAGCAGCCTCAGGAGTCTCAGAGCACAGAGTGCTCTGCCTGCCAACTCTCACCGAGAACTATGGCTTCATAACCACATGTTAGTCATTAGTCTCTCTGTCGGGGCATCCTCCTTTTGGAAGTTAAACACCGACCGGTCCAGTCCATAGAAGACCAGGGCAGCCCTCGATAGTCCCCACCCCCAGCCGGTCCATCCCTCTGCTGCTCCCAGAGGGTATGGGCCGGGGTAAAGGGGGTGGGGCACTGATATCAAAGAGGAACTTGTGGAGACCATATTTGCCATAGACCATTAATGCCACTTGTTTTTCTTATGGACCAGTGTGAAACTACTAACTTCTTTAAAGTAAGCGAGGACAGACGCCAGGGTTGTTTATTGGCCTCTGCCATCTTTAATATCACAATTAACCTCTTGCAATCCCATCTGAAGCTCCTCACCCTTGATGGTCCCAAGTATTGCGGGTGCTCTTATTGCTTGGGTACTCTATGCTGATGTTGCAGCCTTGTTGGACTGGACGGAGAACATGTTCCATGAATTACTACACTCAGCTTTTTGAACCCAACAAGTGAAAATGCAAGTTGATCCTGGTGGCAAAAGTATATACCCAGAGGAAATATTTGGTTAGTAATGCCAGAAAGCGGTCTACGTCTAAAGTGTCATAATTCTGGCATATGGATCTCCAGTGTCCGACAAGGTGTTCCAAGTGGATCTTTTAGTGCCTTACCCCAGAAGCATTAAGCGCACAAATAGAAGGTAGTGCTCAGTATGGTAGCCTAACTGTGAAAATCCTCTAGCATCAACAACTAGTTTTTATTTCAAACTAATTTATTCGGTGGATATTTGTTCTCTGCAACCTTAAGTCTTCTCACAGAAGCTTTAGTGGCGATGGAAGGCCTACGTGTTTTGTGATCGGATGGAAGTGGAACTTGTGCTGCTTCTTACCTCTGTTATTCTGAACTAAGAAAGCCAGGCAGATGACTTTGACACTATGTAATTCCTTCTGTGGATTTGTAAAATCGTTGAAAATTTGAAAATATAGTATTTTACAGTGATATATTTTTTGTCGCAAACCAGGGCGCGAAGAAAAGTTAATAACTACTATATAGCTCAGTGTGATTTAAATTGCAACAGGATAGACAGCTTCATTTACTGACTCTGGTCTTTGAAATAATTGAAAACTGCACACTCAAATAACACACATGCTACATCAGTGTGGAAAGCTTAAAGCAAAATGTTGCAGTTTTAGTTCTAGTTTTGAGAGTGGAGGTGAAATTGTATCTGTATACACACACATATGTACATTCTTATATAATTAGCTGGAAATTTGTCTAACAAAGAATAGTATTATATTTTAAAGAATATTTAAGTGATATTTTTAGGCACTGTTTAAAAATATTTTTTTCTAAAACATGATAATGATTCTATCCTAATGTAAGAATGATTCTTAACATCTGATGTTTGTGTATAGAAGGACCACACTGTTCTCATCCGGTGTTACAGAAGGCCGATTTTGCAGCAGTGCTGCTATATTGGTTGTATGACGGAGCAACGCAGGAAAATACTTTGCATGCCTTTATCGTGCATTTCTTACCCCACATTTTTTTAAAACTCATATGCTTTTACTCCGTGCGTCATTACCACACATTGTTTAATTATATATACATTTATATATATATATAAACAATATATTTGTGTGGGTGAGACCCCCCACACCTCCAAACTTACCTTAAATGTGTAGTAAAAGCATACGTTGTAAAATAATTTGAGTTTTAAAAACATACGTGGTGAAATATGCGTGGTAAAAGTACAACATGGTGAAAAACATGTTGTAAAGCCTGTTTCCCACTATATCCGCCCCAGTAAAAAAAAACGACCCCCACAGCTGAAAAACCAGCTGCTACCCTTCCAGCTTCCTGTGCACTGCTCTGAAAAACTACCAGGGCTGCTTTGCGTTCCCTGTCTAACCCTGGTTCCCTTGAAAGAACTTCAAAAGGTGCAAAAAAATTCCAGGGATCCTACAAGACTCAATTTTCTGATCTTCTTTCATTTTTTTAAAAACAGACTTTATTAAGATTTCAAATTGCATATGATAATGGAACTACTGATTCACTAGTAATACATATAAAACACCAGCCATCGAAAGACAGCAAGTCCTTTCGCTAAAGGCCATCCTTTCAATTTCAATTGTCCCATTATCCGCATTTGTGTGTCAGGGAAAAGCAAACATCATAAGAACAGTCCCACCCCCAACCCACCACCCCTTACTTAGCGTCATCTTAATACAATAGTTCTCAATCCCTAGGATCTCTTCTTTCAGTCGTTTTGCCCCCTTACAACTCTTGCTCGCTCATAATCAACCCCCCACCCTCCCCAGGTATGTCACTTACTATAAACTCATATATTCATGATCTAGGGTTACACAGCGTGTAAACTGTCGTTCACTCCGATTAGAGAGCCACTTGAAGTGCCGACGGGGGCATACTACATGGTGGGCCTGGTCTAATGTGTGGCCATCAACCAGGACCTATGATAGTGCCACGCGATCAATTGCCGCTGTCAGGGCCCTCCTCAGCTAGACTATCTTCCCGGTCTGCATCTGGGTGTTTCAGGAGCTCCATTAGTGCTACCCAAGCCCTGGCCGTTTCTAAAGTTTTCCCGCTCCGTCCTTTTTGCCATTTGTAATCGGATTGCTCCTTCACATTCTGCCCACTTTACAAATTCTCTCGTCCATCTGGCTAAGCTGGGCCACTCCTTGCCTTCCAATGACTAGTGATATCCCTTTTAGCCAAAACCAGCTTTAAGTCCAAGAACTTGGTCATGACCTTGTTTCTGGTCGTGTGCGGAAACCAATGCAGCAAACAATACCCCGGAGCCGCCTCAACCTCTCTCTCTGTTACATTCGCCAAGACTGCAGTGCTGTCCCCAGAAGTCCCTCAAGTTTGAGTTTGAACATATGTAGGAACCCCGCTCCCTCCATGTTACAGCGTGGGCACAAGCCTGTATGGATACCAAAGTACTCCTTTATCTGACCCTGGGTGAGGTATGCCCTGTGCAGGACATAGAAGTGCACTAGCTGGAATCTTGCATTTCTGGAGCTCTTCTAAGCTCGCTCCACTAATTCCCCTCCATGGCTTCTCGTCTATAGGCTCCTCCAGATCCTCCTCCCATTTGAGACGTAACGCAGTCAAAGACTGTAGGATTTCATTTGTTACACGCCTATAGAGTCAAGTAACCATCTTAAAGGTTCCAGCTGCCAACACTACATATTGGCAGATTGTGGATGTCTGTAGTTCAGCGATCCCTTCCTGCCAGTGTTTGTGCATGGCTGCTGTGAGGGCTGAGTGCAGAAGAAAATCACCCCGTGGCAAGCCGTAGCACTCTCGGAGATCATCGAATGGGAAGCATAGTATATTCTTCATAGAAATCTCCTACTGTGGCTATTCCTGCCTAACCCATGGCTTCTAGTCTACGCCAATTCCCTCCGTGGGACAAGGCCTCACATATGATCAGTGGGATGCAGGTGCATAAGGACAACGAATCCGAGCCCGACAGAGGTACCTATTCCAGCATCAGCGCACTGTACTCATGTCATGTGGGATCGAGTGACCTCTTCTGGGGAGTTTCAACAGTATTTGTGCGAGAAGTCTCAAGCTCGGGTCGTCACACCCTTGTTCGTCGGAACCCCTGAGTCTGCCCGCCATCCACTTTGTGAACCCCTGTAGCTGCAAGATAGTAGGCCTCCAAGTCTGGCACTGCAAAGCCTCCCTCCACTCTGGGCCTATCATGGTAGCTAGTGCAACCCTACGTCTTCCAGCTCCCCATAAGAATCCTGTGACCACTGTTTTGAGCTGAGCAAACATTCGAGTTGGTATCCAAAGTGGTAGTGAGCCAAAATAATACAAGAGTCTTGAAAATGTCACCATCTTTAGTAGGGCAGCTCGGCCCGCCACCGACAGCGGGAGAGGGTCTGATCTTCTTCTTTCAATACATGACCAAAACTACATTAAGTATTTCAATGAGACAAAGAATTTAAACGTTGAAGGTGGCTGCTACAAAAGTGTTTAGACATTCTGAATAATATTGTACTGCATTGTAAAGCACATGATGAATATTTACAAGCTAATTAAAACTAAAACAACAATACCCATAGGAGGGTATGGTTTTTGGAGTGGAGTTTTTTTAGATCCCGGATGCAGACTGCTTGTCGATGAGGAAGAGCATCTGCTTCAATTTTGTCAATGTGAAAATAAAAACAGATCATTTCAGGATAATATACAATACCAAAGTTGATTATACCAGAAATAACTGACACCTTTCAAACCGTTCGCCCATCACCTCATCTTTATTTATTGTAACTTCTGAAAGGTGCAGATATCCCTCTCTGCTACACTGTTCTTCCCATCACAGCATGCTGCATTGTACAATGGATGAGTGACAGCATTCTGCCCTTTAGCAAAGAGCATCTGTACATACAAAGCATTTCCCTTAAGTTCCAGGGACTACTTCGGCAATGTGTGCTTTTTCAAACCACAAACATGTTTTTGCTTTTAGAAAATGTGTTTTTTGACCGACTTTTTCCCAAAAACAAAGTTTTGCTGACGTCTTGCAAAAACAAATTTTGACATGGCCATATTTTTTATTGCGCTCAATTGAGTCACTCTAACTAGGGCATTGGTGTATGAGCATGTTTGCAGCACTTTGATCCCTGTATTGCGCCGGTTGCATAGCATGGCACCACCAATAGTCCATACTATACCCTGGTGCTGCAGACCTGATGAGTAGAATGAGAATGGGCATGCAGTGACACCAAGGCCAAAGTTAAAGTTGTGCAGCCGGTGTGGAAGGGGGATAGGGCCTTAGACAAGACTACATGTTTTGTTCTTTCTCAAACTCTATATCATTGTATGTATAACTTGCCGACTCCTCTTCATACTGAAATACGAAAGCCTGTGGTCTGTTAGACTCCAGTGCATTCCATTGACCATAGAGATATGTCTAAAGACAAAGGTTACAATGCCCTCTGTCACTGCCTCCCCAGGCGAGGGTTGAGCAGGGTAAAATTAGAGTCTGAGCAGGGTTTGAGCTTGGATTTATCTTCCAGTAAACTGTATTAACCTTCCGGAATTGTGGTTAAGCTGGGGGAAGAAATGCCATTAGAGTGAAATTTGTGGGTGAGATGTAATGCAGGTATGCTCTCCAAACAGCAAGGGCCAGTGGTGAGGAGGACTTCATCTGTACTGCCTAGGAATCAGGATATTCTAAAGTACTACTACTTCAGATATTATGCTTGGCAATCATTTTCCCTCTGAAATTATGACCTTAATGCCTCTCATCAGGTCTGAAGGCCCCTCAGCAGCCCACTCTATTAAACTCTTCTGCCCCATGTTAAATGCTCATGCTACTCTCAGCTCTGCAGGCTGTAGGTAAGCTCTCCAGGACATAGGGCCGGTCTCCCGTCAGCAAGGCAGCCACCAGTTCTTAAGGAATGTTAACTCTACTGGCTCCAGTCAGCATTATTTGCTACCAACTCATTGTTCTTGTGAAGAAAAGAAAAGAAAACATTAAATCTACTCACCATTTTGAGGTTGAGGAGCGGCTATTTCTGTATTTGTTCACTGTGTAGAGATGGACACAATGATCGAAAATAATGCATATTTACATCAAAGATTATACATTGAGACACAGATATGCATTAGTTTAGCATCCACAAAATATCATATTTATAGGAGTCAAGTAAACATATGTACAGAAAAGACCATAAGATAAGTTGTATTCATTTGAGAAAAATAGAACTTTGCCTATACGTGCTGTTAGACTAAATGTTCCTTGTGGGGTGTGCAGTCATGTTGCCTTGTTCTGAGTGCTTGACTGTGGCTCACTTGTATCCCGGTTTTTGATTTTGGCTCTAGGCTTACACTAATATAACATGTGAAGAGACCTGCCTCTGTCACAAATAAAGCCCAGCAACTGTCCTGTGATCTGGAGGGTTGCACCAATTGTGATCTCAATTTGCTGATAGTGGACTACCACCCCTGTCATGGGTTTAGCATGTACAGGGTTGATGGCAGCATACCGTGTTAGGTCTGTTCATGACTGTGAATTTACATATCTGTGTATGCGGCCCCACTTGTGTAAAGTTCTGCCTCAATGTGTAACCTAGATCCTACTACTAATATCCAAGTGGATTGTGTGTTTTTGTGGCTTGTGTAGAACATGCAGTTTGTGCATGAGTGAGTCAGAGTAATGGAGGCCATTTTGGAAGCCCCTAGCCTGCTCCTGTATGCAAGATGTTGGTGAGATTGTTTTCATAGACATTGAAAGAGTATTGCTGTCATTCCTGAAAATGGAGGGCGCCAACAAGGTTACTATAAAAACACTTCAGCAGATCCTGCTGAGTGGAGCTGTTTAGTTTTCCTGTGCTTCTGTCATTCGATAGGTGTTCGGGTATGACTTTCATCTTTGTTGTTCAGGGTGAGAGATCTTTAAGAAAAAAACAGCCTTTTGTCTTCATCCTGATCATTGTTCAGTATGGCTGGTGAAAAGCCATTTGCAGAAACTTCACACCTCTTTGGGCCTCTGTTGTGAGTACTCCTGGCTGACAATTACCCTGCTGTGACGGACACCACTCCACACAAAGGCCCTGTCTTGTGAATAGCCTAGAGAGGACACTTTACAGAAGAACCACCTCAAACCGGTTTTGAGATTGCATGAAAGTGGGAGCTACTTACATCTTTGTTGCTCCACTTCCAAGTCCCTTCACCAAAGAATGGAATATTCCACATCATACTTAGAGGACTGTTGTACAACAACCAGAACCAATTTACAATTTATAAAGCTTTATTCGACAATTGTCATAAAAGCATCTTTCCTATCCCTATACAATAAATACTAAGTCTAAAAATAATTTTAAAACACATATTAAACAGTTTGACAGCCGAATATTAACAAATAAATACAATGCGGTTAAAATTCAGTTAATTTTTAAAAAAGATCAATTCATACAATGCAATAGAATAATTTTTTAACGACACTAGATCATGATATATTGAGGTTTGTCTTTAAAGTGCGTGTTCGTATTGACCATGCCCAGGCAAGAAATTTAGCTACGGCGACTACAAAAAGTGTGGAGCAGTCCGTTTCCAGTATTCTCAATGCTGTTGATTGACTACGTGTGCCAATGTTTTGGCAGACTGGCTTCAACCATTTGCGTCTTGGGGTAGCATATTGTGGACAGCAAAACAACAGATGGGAAATGTGCTCAATTTTGTCCTTGCAAAAATAGCAATGTTCATCCCACATCGGGGACCAGTGTTTTTTAAAAGCATTTACTGGCAAGGTCCCAATACGGAATTGGAAATACAGTTTCCTATCGAATGGGCGTTCAATGATGTCCCAATATATTTCACATGACGGAAACATTTTAATGTCCCAGAAACGGGTTGTCAATGCTGAATTGGAACCTTTACAGAACATTACTGCATACACCATTTCCCAATACAATTCTTTTAGTTTTGCTTTTGATGGAAAGCTGGTCACATCGCAATTACCCCATAGATGGTCCAATTTTAGTAATGCAAGAAGCCCCTTAAGTTCTTTTAGCCATTTGATACAATGGAATCGGTCACACTCAATGACGTCCTTCAGAGCTTCAGCATAATGACACAGCTCTGGGGTCACCATCAAGCGCCTCCAATATAGGAGTGGCCGTAGCCTGGCTATGTCCTCTATATTTTTCTTGCCAAGGTCCAGTTTCAGAGTGAGCATGGGTGTGCTTTGTGGGACCATAACTAACCCTCGCAAAAACCTGTTTTCGGCACAGCTCAACTCTTTTAGATTAGAAAACCCCCATAGTTCGGACCCATACAAGCAGGCACCTAACACTTTCATATTGTATATCTCTAGTGCAGACTTAACCGGCTTGGTTAGTGATTTACGATGTTTCAGTGCTACTGCACCAGCAAGCTGGTTAAACTTTAATAGAGTATTATCAATATGCGATTGCCACTTCATGTTTCCTTGCATGGTGATGCCTAAATAAGTAAAGGCGTCTACTTTTTCTAAAGGGGTGCCTTTATATTTAATTACTCCTTTAAATGAGGATTGATAGTTTAGGCACATGAATTTAGTTTTGTTAGTATTCAATTCAAGTCCTTTACTATCACAAAATTCCCCAAAGGCATCGACCACTTTCTGCAGACCGCTCGGAGTTCGTGAAAGTAGGAGCGTGTCGTCCGCGAACATTAAAACTGGAACGTGGCGACCTGCTATAATTGGGGCATCACTTGGGGATTTCATTAGGTGGTCAACAATTCCATTAATATAAATAGAAAATAGTGTTGGGGCTAGCACGCAACCTTGTCTGACTCCTCGTTCTACTGGGAAAGAATCTGTGGTTTCACCCTGCTTGCCCCACCTAATTTTGGCAAAATTGTTATCATGAAGGCGGACAAGGAGGGTAATAAATTCCTGGCTTAGACCTACATCAGCCAGGGTCTGCCACAATTTTTCTCTGGGGACTAAGTCAAAGGCCGCTTTTAGGTCTACAAAAACAGCATACAACGATCCCTTTTTCAGTGTGACGTTTCTCCAGTAAATTGTTAAAAAGTAGAGAACTTGGTCAACGCTGCTAGTCAGTGGGCGAAACCCTGCCTGATAGGGGGATAGTATGTTTTTATCGTCAATCCATTGTTGTAGCTTATTCTGGACTAGGCGACCCATTACTTTTTGCGCCGTGTCTATAAGACTTATAGGTCTATAGTTTTGGGCTAACGTCTTGTCTCCTTTTTTGAAAATGGGGATTATTTCTGCTCCCTTCCATGAGTGGGGTACTTCCCCACCCATTGCCACAGCATTAGCCAGCATTTCAAAATATGAGCACCACGCATTCTTGTCCGACAGAAACACGTCGGCCGGGATGCCATCCATGCCTGGTGCTTTCCCTCCTGCTATGCCGTCTAATGCTTTAATTACATCGTTCTTATCAAAGATTTGGTTTCTGAAAAAGACAGAAGGCGGGGGTTGGGCAGAAGCATGGACCACATTGCGGGCATACTGTGGTCTAAAAAACTCAGTCCATTTGTTAACAGGGACATTATTTTGTGGCTCGGCAGCTATTCCTCCCCTCTCCCATTTTACAATTGCCCAAAAACGCTTGGAGTCCTTGGCAGCACAAGCTTCCTTCAGTTCCTGCCACCCTTCTTCGTCCCAACATTTCTTTGCCTTTTTTTGGGCTTGTCTATATGCGTCTCTTGCTTTTCTAATTTCTATTGCATTGCCAGCTTTTAATTCTAAGCTTAATTTAAGTCGTGCCAGTCTGCAACTTTTGTCGTACCAGCCTTGTCTCTGTTGGATTTTAGCCACTTTACTAGAATCTACTTTTTTAAGAAAAAAACTTTTTAATTCAGAAAAAAGTTTTCCGTGGGCCTCCATCATGTAATCCTTAAAACTTGGGATCCCTTGTTTAGTCTTGATGGTGTTTACTTTGTTTACCACTAACGCTTTGAGTGCCTCTAATTTTATTTTATCTTTTGTCATCATTCCCCATTTCAGGTGGCGCTGGTTGTTAGAACATACTACATCCTGCGTCACCATTCCATTATCATTGGGGTGTGGTGAGGACTTACCATGGAAAAAAAAGGTTAGTTTCAGGGGATTATGGTCGCTTTCTAGTCTTGATTCTACAACCATATCTTGCATTGTGCTCCAAAGTTTTACATCTATTAATATATAATCAATCCTACTGGATGAACGCCCATTGTCAAACGTGTTTTTACCTAGTAAATCAGAGGGCATGCGCCCGTTTGCTGCTCTCAAGCCTCTAGCTAAGCATAGGCTTTTTAACTGAATTGCTACATTACTCCATTTTTTGATAGCAGGCAGATCCAACTGGGGAATACCCCACTTGGCATCCTCATCCTCGGACAAAATCCGGTCCTCTTCACCCAGGGGCTCATAAGTTACATTAAAGTCACCACCTATTATTAGTTGATTTTGTGGTGGTAATGAGTCTATGTACTGCTCTAAAACTGCTAGAGTGTTGGAAGATTGTCCCCTAGACACTCCCCTAGCATAGACGTTAAATATACTAAGCTCTTGGCCGTTATCCCCTCTGACTGTAAGGGCCATGATATCGTTTGATGGTATTGATATTTGTGTTATCACGGCATTTAGAGATTGTCGTACCCAAATTAACAAACCTCCTGAGGGTCGTCCGAGGCGGTTTCTAGTTGCAGGGATGTAATAATTTAGATATCCCACTTTAAATGATGGTGTAAGTGACCATGTTTCTTGCAGCATAATAATGTCTTGCTGGTTAACATATTCATCCCATTCCAATGTATTAATCTTGCTTGCTAAGCCTGCAATGTTCCATGATACTAAGGATAGTGTATTAGATTTACATTGATCGGATAGGTGATCGTGCTGATTTCTTACATTAGTTTGCACCTCTAATAGAGAAGTTTGTCCAGCCCTTGGGCTGATCTCAATCTCACTAGCCCCCATGGCACATACATGAGCTTCTGTTGCTAGATTTAGCCCTTTTGGAACTGATTTATTACACATCGATTGCAATTGTTTTGTTTTCTCTGTAATCGGGTAACCCAGATTGGTGCTGCTTGTATTTCCTTCTCTTAAGTGATTTTGTTGCATCGGCCCAATATGAGTGGCAGGGTCATAGCTTTCGAGTCAATCGCATTCATTTAGATCCGATAGAGCCGAGAAGCAATTTTCCAAATTTAGCCCCCAGTCACCATTAGTACCGCCCCTATCCCTTCTAGGGCCTACCACTGACCACTTCGTTCTGAGAATAGTTGGTTTTGCTAGTAGACCTCTTCTACTATAGAAGAAGTCTAACGTTAGCGGGACTATTTCTGCCGTTCTTCTTTGGGGTGGGAGAATGTTTTGTATGATGTCTGGCAATACATCCGGACCCTTCAGATTTAAAACCACACAGTCTCCAGCAAATTTCTTGGGTTTGGACCCTATCCACTTTACTCTTCGGGCTGATAACAAATCCTCAGTCAATTTTTCTCTACCCCAGGGAGTTGCTTGGATATTATTACCTAGCCACTGCAGTGATTTGTTTAAAAGTGAATCTGGGGTCTCAATCTGGTCTTTTCTCAATACCGGGACATTGGCAAGTACCAGCACTAGGGGTGATGCTTCCACTATCAACTCAACAGGATTTGAGTCAAGGTGGGGATCAGATATAGACCCATGTTCTGTTGTTGGGGGAGGGACCACATCAACTGGGTTGACAGGGACACCCGCGACACTGGGAGCGCTAGACTGCACTGATGCCAATGTAGTTTTTGCGTTCTCAATCATATTTTCCTGGAGCTCATCTATTTTATTTATGATTGAGTTGGGAATGTCCCCCAAATTGTCATTTGCTGCTTTTAGTAGGGCTTCTAATTTGTGCACTTTATCCGACAAGTGATCTATTTTGGATATGAGTGGTTTAACTATTCGTACCAACCTAGATTCTAACATACCCATAAATTTATTAGACAACAAATCATCCCAATCTATAGAGCTACTCCCTTCCTCCACTATGTCATCAATTACATTTTTATGTTCAGCACTGGTTATAGTTAGAGGTTTTTTACTATTTGACCGTAATCCCGGCCTTTTAGAGGTAACTTTGGTGGATTTCTTGACTGCTCTAGGCGCAGGGACTGGCGTTGGCGAGGTAATGCTACCATCAACTAACACCAGATCATTGCAGTGCTGGTTGGGTTCAATGGTCACTAATGGATCTATGTTCGTGACAAATTGTGGGGAATTAATAGAAATATTCGGTGCAAAACAATCAACATTTTCCACATTATCAGTGTCACTTGGGTTCGTAGTTTCAATGTCCAAGTCTATTAGGCATGGCACCTCTGTTTGAGCACAAGGTGGGGAGTCATTTAGCCCTAGGGAGGACCGCCGATCAATGATTATTTTATTCACTCTGTGCACTAAATAATTCTCCATGGTATTAGCAGGTGTAACAGGTATTTTCTGTTTAGACATTGTAGATCAAAGAGGCACAGTTAAAAAACAAATAAGCTCCGTGCGTGTACACAGTCAAAAACAGATAGGGCACTATGGCAAGTAACTCACGGTACAACAGATGTTAGTGTCCCGGTCCAGTCCAGTCGTGGCCAGTCTTGGACTGTCCGCCCTTTGTCCGGGCTTCGTCCGGGCGTCCCGCTCGCGTCCCGCGACGCGGAGGACGGCGGGATTTTCAAGCGCCTCCGGGCGCGATGACCCCAGGGAAGGTGTTCCGGGTCAGGGAGCAGGCTGGGAAATGTAGTTCCCTTCAACCGGCGGCCGCGAGGGAGACTCGAGCGGCGGCGGGGAGGGAACCAGCAGGCGTCCAAACAGGTAGGCGAGGAGCGTGACTCTTGGCACCCACAGGCAGGATTCAACAGAATGCTGGCAAGACACCCGCTCCACCGAGGACGGCGGGATTTTCAAGCGCCTCCGGGCGCGATGACCCCAGGGAAGGTGTTCCGGGTCAGGGAGCAGGCTGGGAAATGTAGTTCCCTTCAACCGGCGGCCGCGAGGGAGACTCGAGCGGCGGCGGGGAGGGAACCAGCAGGCGTCCAAACAGGTAGGCGAGGAGCGTGACTCTTGGCACCCACAGGCAGGATTCAACAGAATGCTGGCAAGACACCACTTTCTGTGTGACAGCAAGCTTCCCAGAGGAGAGGGTTCATCAACTGTAGTCTTTACTTGCTGGAAGAGCTATACCCCTGACCTGACGCAACTGTACAATAACCTGCCTGATGAGAAAGTGAAAAAGCCTGTCAAGCTGCAGAAGGTTTGACTGTCCAGGTAGTAGCAGAAATTGCCAGACTCTAATATGGAGGATCTACCAGCAGAAAGAAGACTTCAGACAGTGATATGCGAGTCCGAAGAGAATCAGTACAATCTCTCCAGAAGTGTGGTTCCAATATGGAATCACAAGCAGGCAGCCGACCTTGCAAGAGGAACGATCCTGGTTGACCTTGCTACTTTAATCAAGAGCAGTGATAGTGAATGTAGCCAACTAACCCTAGAGCTGTTCCTTTGGCTCACTTCGCCACAGAAGTCAGAAATGATATCTGTGGTGGATGTAACCTTTGTAGCCAAGACATGTGCATGTGACGGTCGCAATGGCATTATTTAAAAAGTACATCCCTTGCCTGCTAGCATTCGTTGCGACACCCGTGTAAGTGGTGGCCCATCTGCTGTCCAGTGACCCAGACGCAGGTCTGATGCCTGCCATGAGCCCTCACCGACTTCCATTACCTGCATTCTTTGAAGGAATCTCAGCGGCTGCCCCATTCTGCAGCGACCTACCCAGACCGAGGGCCATTCCTGCAACCATGTTTCATCCCAGAGACTGGCTCAACGGGAGACACGTGTTCCTGAAACGCATAGAGACCTGCACTGTGGTGAGATTGTATCTAGGAGACTGTACTGAACTGAGCACAACCATAATTGAATTAGGATGCTTGAGCCTTGATTAATGTCTCATCAAACTAACCTAACGGGTGCCTGCCTAGACTCATAAGAGATGGGGCTAGTGTAAAAGAGAGAAGAGGGAGACTGCAAAGACAGTGTCCCATGGTGCAGTATGCTGTGCAGATTATTGTAACTGTGGCTGTGTACCATTTTAAGCATGTCTATTAAAGTATGTTTTTTATCCAGATAAAGCACTGGTTTGGCAAACCAAGATTACTCTGCTGGGCGATCTGAGTTTCCATACCCCTACACTACCTCCCTGAGAGATGTGTGAATGCTCCAAAGTGCTACCACTGAATTAAATACTGAAGGGGGTTTACGTGGCCCAGTTTGACAGACTCTGGGACATCCAAGGTAAACCACCACAGCCCCCACGGCTGAGGCCTAGTAGCTTCTACTTGGCCCATGCCCCCTGAACTGGATCTGACAAATGCCCTCTGCCAGAAAGGATATGTCTTCAGAGTGACCAACTATATTTGCTGATGGCCACAGAAGTTTATATAGTCGGTGTAATTCACTTAATACTAAGTTTTCAAAGGGAGTCAGGGGTACAGTGGGTTAAGATAGAAATTGTTCAAGAGGCCCTAAAGGCATTGAAGGCGAAGAAGGAAAACAGATTTTTTTTTTAAAGAAAACTAATACTATTTTAGAAACCACAACTTTTGAATAATCCCCAGTATTCCACAACACAAGACCTAACTCCTCATGTTATTCTCGAAGCGTTAATGTATAGTGCTATGATGTGAGATATTTTAAGCATCATATTGAATGTGTTTCACTACTTCTGAGATGTACTTTTAAGGTCCGGCTATTGCCATACTTTGTGTGATCAACAGACAAAAGCTTTAAGAAACATAACAGTCAGAGAGACTTTGGCTCCTCCCTCAGGTTCACCTTGATTACAGCATTTGATTGGGAAGAACTTGTGTGGTGCTGCCAAAAAAGAGTGCAATACTTGTTGCAGGTTTATTGACTCCTGAGTGGTGTTCCCTCACCTAACAATGCAACCCCATTAAAATGCAATAACCTGGCAGTGTGCAAGAAGACACCTCCAAAATGATGTAATAGTACTCGCTAAGAATATTGCTCTGTGAGCAAGCAGCAGTATAACTAGTAGAAGTATTGGTGAACAGAGCTTCCAAACATGGGATTTCCCTCATCCAAAATATTTGCTATGTCCTGTGTGATGACGCAGCTGCAACTGAGTCTGTTTGCTTTTTCTTCCCCATTTGCATTAGTCACATTCAAAACAAAAAAGTGATTTGCTCGGCCTTCCTTGCACTCCAGAAGTACTGCTCACTGCAGCATTCGCCCATGGTCCTGCTTTGCAACAGCCTCATCCCAGTCCCTCCTCCTGCACCAACATAGAACCTCATTTCAGTCTCTTCAACTTCATTGGCTCCTCCATGGACTGCTTACATCCAACACTCCAGCTCAGCAGGCTTTTTCCTCAGATACCAGCCCCTGCAGAATGCTTTTGCTATGCAGGCGAACAGGGCCCGGATGTTGGTCTACATCATGGCTTCAGAAGGAGAAAAAAACATCATGTCTGGCTACAGGTGACAATAGCACCTTTCTTCACAGTGGCTATTCTGAATGCCAATTTGGCTCCGTGCAGGGCCAACAAGTACCTCTTGAGCTACAAATTCTTCCCCCACCTGCACCACACCATTAGCCTGCAGTACCAGGCAACTCCTACACCAGATCACAGTTGCAGTACTTCATCCTTAGCCGGTTGTGCTGCTTCCCGTCCTGCTGCCTTCACTTGCTTTCACCTCTTCCTCTTGGCTCATTCCCACTGCCTAACACTGCTCCCACGCCAGCCCCCACAGCTCAAAATCGTTTCCCATACCATCCCACAGTCCTAGTACACTCTTCCCTCTTGCTTTGCACCTGTAGTTACGTATGGATCTCAATAAACATCTAGTACTGTGGAAAGGACAGATATTCTGTGGCTGCATTTGTAGACATGTGTGCATGTTCACAAGTGTTCATTAGTTTAATTGTAATGTGTTAGAGTTGTGGTCTGGAAATGACGGTGGTGTATGTGCAGGGTGAGGACTGTGAGTGCAGGGTAAAAGGAATGCCTGTGTAAGTGCAGGATGAATTGTGAATGCAGGGTGAGTGGTGTGCCCATATGAGAACCTTAGAAGCCAGCGTTCTCTTGTAAGTGGAGGAGGAGAGTAAACAATGAACCAGTATGAAGGGTGTTGACTCGTGAACCTGTGTGAGTTGTGTGAATGCAGGATGATTTATTCCTTGACACTCTTAAGTAATTCACTATATCCATGGCAGTTCGCAAGTGGGAATTCAGATGAGATTTTAACCATGATTATAAAAGCTGATCCTGCAACAAAATATGAGCCTTTCAGCCATGCTGAAAGTTACTTTCCTAGATGTGGAAGAGTCATTGAAGGCCAGAGACAGGCGCTGAGCTCTGGCTCTAGAAAGAGTCCTCTTGGAGCTTTGAGCCAAGACTTCTTGTAGATTCTACCACCCACGCCCTTCTATCTGTCACCAAGCCCCTTCCTCTTCATCTAGTGGCTAGTCTGTGCACCGTAAAATCAGAAAACCTGGTTTCCAATACGGTTTACCTGCTCGACTAAATCTGTTTCACCCTAGGCAATTACCTTATTTAACTTTGCCTCCATGTCTTCTATCGTCACTTTTAGGAGTACCTTAAAATATAAAAAAAACACAAATTAAGTACGTGCCATCTACAAAAATCTTCAATTTTATGTTTTAATAGACTTATAATGTTGCTCCATATATTATAAAAATCTAAGCAGGGTTCACTTGACAACTGACTTGCCTCTTGCTTCACTACTAGCTAGATGCAGATGAGGACCGAATTATGCAGCAGTGTTGACCAAATTATGTAGCAGTGTTCATTAAATTATGCATCAAGAAAAGGCAAATTATGCGGTGTAAAGTGACACATTTTGTCATAGTATTACCCGATTATTTTGTCATTTTTTCACATGGTAACGCTGTCTCTGAAAAAGTTCACCTTATTAATACCAATTTAACATCGAAATATATTATTAAGCAACTGAAATATGACCAACATTTGCAAAGGGCTTTCCAGAGCACAGAAACAGGTATTGCCCGTTTGAGCTATAAACTGTTTTTTTTTGTCAAAATCTACAAATTATGCAGCAGATGAAGGATGATGTGACAAATGCGCACATCCAGTGTTCGAAAAACGATTGAGTCACATAATTTCACTGGCCCTTCTAATAACTTCTTCTTCGCAGGCATGAATGTTTCAAAGTTTAGGTTTAGAAACTGAATTCTGATGAATGTCAGTCAATGCAGAAATACATTTTAGTGTGCTCAAGTCCAACGTTTCCAAGTTATTGAAATCTACTTTTTGAAATGAGCGTCTTTTCAATGATGAATTACATACCACGTATAGGGCTCAGTTCCTGTTTTGGAGCTTAGAGGCGAACCAGGGCAATGGCTGGGCACTTCATATTAATGTGCTGCATGGCCACGCTTGTATTGTAAATGAAATCCTTGCAACCTTTCTCCCACTCCGGTAGCAACAGTCCATAACAAGACTGGGGGAGCAATTAAAACACGCAAAGACCTGTGCACTGGTAAAAGGTCTTTTGAAAGACCTGCTGAGTTATTTGGATGAGCCAGAGTCAGTCACTGGCCCAACTGCCTGGGCACGCCACAGTCCCGGCTACGACAAACGACTGGCTGGTGGGGTCTATAGCTCTTTCAGCCTAATGGGCGTTGTGCGCCTGGTAGTGGATCATGTTTTGTATCTATGCTTGCCTGTATGTGTTTGGTACAAGACCTATCTCTTAACTTTTGAGGACATTCCTCCTGAGCTTCTCATCGTGACCTTTTCTAGCTGGAATGCATATGCATTCGTTTTTTTTAATGCTTTCTGGGGTGACATTCGGGTGGGTGGGCGGGCGTGTGTATTTTTTTGGCCTCATTAAATTAAATCTGCAACTGAGTGACTATGTTTTCATGACTGTTTTTTGGGTGATTATGCCTTGGTGTTTGTCTGGATCGTTTACATTGATTTCCTTGATGGAATATGTTTGTCTCTTTCATTATTTGAATACCTGATTTAACCTGTGTGGGTTTTTCTCCTCGAACTTCGTGAGTGCCTGTTTCTGTGAGTATGTCATTGTGGGACCATAGCAGTGCACGGTGAATGTGCTGGGTTTAAGGTCGAGGTAAAGTGCACTGTATCTAAGGGCAGGTTGATTTCTTCTGATTCTTTTTTTATATATTTCTTTTTATTGAAACAAACATCAGCATATAATAAACATTACAGTGGGTAAATCACAGTAGCAGAGCTGGCAACCTGGGATGGCACGATAAATACAATGCAAGAAAAATGTCAGAACTTCACGGAGAAAGGGAATCGTCAGATACAACATCAAAGGGCGGCGTACAAATTTCACCTCTAACTATTCCAAGGTCCCCAATCTATGACCACTTCTGAGGGCGTCCCCTAGCAATATGCTGATTCTATTCTAAAGAAAAATATTGCTGTTTTTGTGTGCAGGGATATTTATGGGTATAGTATGATTCCACAATACCCAAAGATCAATGAGTTGGGTAATACACTGGTATGTTAATGTCCTGGGTCGTGTGGTATGTAATGGGTTGTCTACCACTTGATTTGAAGTGTCTGGTGCCTCTCCACCTCTCAACATGTGTGGCTCGGTTATGTGACAGCACGTGTATCCATCCACTTAATGTTGTTTAAAGGCATACTTTTGTGTGCAGCTCCAGACGTTTGGAAAAGGAAATGTGCTGATACCTGTTGGTGCAAGCCCTTTTTAGGTCTCGCCTGTCGATGCGCATGCGCATCGAGCAAGCGAGAGTATTGCGACTTATCCACTCTTTATCTACACTGCAAGGAATCGTGGCGATTCCTTGCAGTGTCCGTGACTTTTAAGGTCAATGCGCATGCGCATTGAGCTTATGCGCATGCGCATTGACCTTAAAAGCGCGTGCGCGTGCACGTCCGTCTATGTTTACCCGCTCCGCCCCCTCCCGCCGTGTCGCATTTCTCCTCCCCCCTCCCCTCTCGTCTATGTTTACCCGCTCCGCCCCCTCCCGCCGTGTCGCATTTCTCCTCCCCCCTCCCCTCTCTTCCGTCCGTCCGTCTTGTTTTTTTTAAATCTTGGCACTGGATATTGCTGATTCACACTGCCTTTCTCCGCCTCTGTAGTTGGTCTTAAGACGTTGCTATCCATTTGCCTTCTGTGGAAGGTATTTGGGAGAGTCTCTCATTCCCGCAAACAAACGATAGAAAGCTGGTAACATGACTAAATAATCTGTATTCCTTGTTTACATTTACCAACCATCTTACAGTGTGATTGTTCTATTGAAACTTCCTTTTAAAACCCGGTGGTTCTTATAGTAGCAAGCAGAGCAAATGGAAGGCACTAAAAGTCAATCCATGTTTTCACTAAAATTAATGTGAGCTATTAAATCTTCTTAATGATGCCAACACGTACATGGAATCTCTAAGCAGTTATTTATAATGGTTAACAAAGTTGTTCCCAAACCTTATTCTTGACACATCTGTGGAAGATGGAAGATCTGCCCGTAATGATCGCTCTTTGACTTGCATTTCTCGTGCTATCTAAGCCATGGATACGTTTGAGATGTCTGCAACTCTCTGTCTGGTTGCCATCCTTCCTGTACAGCATTTTAGGCACGTAGTGCCTCCCTAGTTGTGTGTGCATGCGTCTTTAAACCGTCTTCCTCGTGTAATGCTGTCTGTCCCTGCGTGCTTCTCCCCGCCCCCTTCCTGTTGTGCTAGTCTGTGTTTCTCCATTTTGCAGTCGCCCTCAATCCTGCCCCGTGTGGCCTCTGTGCCCCCCTGCCCTTCCCCTGTTGTGTTTCTGTCTCTCCAGCCCACCCCGCTTTGCTCCCAACCCCCCTGCTTCACCCCCGCCCTATATTCCCATCCCCTATCTGCTTTAAATAAAAATAAACATTTTGTGCGCTTTGTTTTTTTAGTTACCTTAACTGATTTATATCTGTAACTAAAAACAAAAGTAGCCGCATCATTCTGTAGATGTGCGCACCTAAAAGTGACCAGTGGCTATGTATTCGGTTGTTTTTTTGTACTTCAGCGTGCCGGGTGCATTGCAGCTTGGCTAACAGCCATTGGTAAAACCAACAGTCACATAGGTAAGACTTAGAAGAAATAGTTTTATCTTTAGACAACATAAAAAGTGATATTTATTTTAATGTTGCTATTGCTGTGGTTTCAATTAACTGAACAATAAACGTATTTTTACTGTTACTGTTTTTTTACTGAGACTTATTGGTTTTTACCAAAGCTTGTTATGCACAGAAAACAAGTTTATTCTTTTAGTGAGTGAAAAGCAATTAGAAGAAAGATACGATGTTCGTTTTCAGTCACAGATTGTCCTCATACTGTGACATTAATTCCAGAATCAACGCAGGAGTGGCGGGCGGAGAATTGTCAGAATGCATCTCCATTTATTTTACGCCAGCAAAGTTTTACAAAGTTACATTTTTTTCACAATTTGTTAAGTTGCGGGTTCAAGCTTTCCTTCCTCCATGCCAAGTTTGTATGTGCATTGCGTGATACTTTTCATAGCAAGTTGCCTTATATGGAAGTGTTCTCTCCAAGTTTACCTCTTACGAGATAAATTGTTGAAAATAATGGATTGTCGTAAGTGTCACGACTTGTAAACAAATTTGGCAACAATCTCAAACTGTACAAATTTGTGAAGTGGCAAAACACAAACCTCACCAGGGTTGCAAGAAACGACTTGTACAACGTTCACACCCCTTTTGGGAATACCGCCGTTGTCTAAAGGTAGCGCCACTTTAAAATCATCTGTGCAAGAGATCAAACAATCACAGACACTTATGGCCCTGCTCGTGAGGCTGAATAAGCGTGTGTTGATGGCCACGGAAGGCTGATGCATCAGCGTTTCAGGGGTCAGAGGGGCCATTGTTTGGGTACTTCCTGCCCCAGGGTTTGGGGCTGGTCATGCTTCCTGCCCCAGGGTAGGAGGCTGCATCCGTGGATTGTCTCCGTCGCGGGCCCTCCCCACCCCGTGACGCAAGTGCTAATGTGATGTCTGCAGACCAGCACGAGCCATGAATTCCAGCCACTGAAGTCAGTATTTACGGTACAGAAAACAGCTCATTCATTCACTATCCAGGGGTAGGCGCGGTTAGGTTACGTAGAGTCGCTCAGTGGCTTAGCCAGGGTGTAACGGGCCCTCTGTTAAATGCAGCAATAATCAGGGATCAGTGGGTTTCTCAGCCCCGGTGCCACCCTCACCCTCAACGCCTCACCCTCAATCACCCTCAACCCCTCACCCTCACCCACCTTCACTCACCCTCACCCTCACTCACCCTCACTCACACTCACCCTCACTCACCCTCACTCACCCTCACCCACCCTCAACCCCTCATCCTCACTCACCCTCAACCCCTCACCCTCACTCACCCTCAACCCCTCACCCTCACTCACCCCCACTCACCCTCAACCCCTCACCCTCAACCCCTCACCCTCACCCTCACTCACCCTCAACCCCTCACCCACCCTCAACCCCTCACCCTCAATCCCTCACCCACCCACACTCACCCTCACTCACACTCACTCACCCTCACCCTCACTCACCTTCACCCTCACTCACCCTCAACCCCTCACCCTCACTCACCCCCACTCCCTCACTCACCCCCACTCCCTCACCCTCAACCCCTCACCCTCAACCCCTCACCCTCACTCACCCTCAACCCCTCACCCTCAATCACTCACCCACACTCACCCTCACTCACCCCCACTCACCCTCACTCACACTCACCCACCCTCACTCACCCTCACCCTCACTCACCCTCACCCTCACTCACCCTCACTCACCCTCACCCTCACTCACCCTCACCCTCACTCACCCTCAACCCCTCACCCTCACTCACCCTCAACCCCTCACCCACCCTCAACCCCTCACCCTCACTCACCCTCAACCCCTCACCCTCAACCCCTCACTCACCCTCAACCCCTCACCCACAACCCCTCACTCACCCTCACTCACCCTCACCCTCAACCCCCTCAGCCTCACCCTCACTCACCCTCAACCCCTCACCCTCACTCACCCTCAACCTCATGCTAAAGATTTACAAAAAAACCCATAAACAATTCTAAAAGCACTAACTCTAATGCTGCGAGACCTATTGCATTTCTAATGCTTGTTTGTGGTGGACTGCAGTGGTTTATGTGTGTGTAGCGCTTGGGTCTGTCATGCCTTACTAGTTACTGCTTGTTGAGCCTGTTGCTCACTCTGTACTTCCTTTTATCTGGAATGGTGGGTGAGCTGGGATGTTTACTGGCTTACATTCTCCTGTTCTCTAACCCAGTACTGTTCGGTCTGGGTCACATATTGTCTGGCTTCACTGCTTTCTCATTTTCACCTACTTATTTTATTTTTTTTGCAGAGTTTTATATAACGCGAACTTGACCCGCAACCAAATCGGGTATCAGTTGTGAGCTATTTGCACCTGGCTAATGACAGCTACAAAGACCGTGACCAGGAATGTGTTAAAACGATGGTTGTACAAAAAAGCCTCTTCTGACTCTGAAAAACCGATTCAACCCCCTTCACCCTCTACCAAGAGGCAATGCTACAAGAAAGCAAACCAGGAACTACTCTTGGGACAAAGACCTAATGACATTTTTGTTCTCACTACACTGTCTTGGTTTCCTTCCTCCTGCTTCTCTCCTAATACCCATACACTGGGAAAATATCACCGCCATCTTGTGCACAAGATCAAAGCTAAGTTCTTTTAAAATGGAACCCCCAGGTCTCCATCACTCTGCAGGACTTCTATGTACAATCCACATATGCCAACGCAAATGAGATACACTTGGGTGGTATCCGGTTACGAAACCGGTTATAAATCTGATTGCGCATTGGCGAGACACACTCAGCCAGTGCCAAATAACTTACTTTGTGAGTAAGTGAAAACGCTTTTAATCACAGAAAACTGAGGGTTGATCTTTAAATTTTTTTTTTTTTTTTTTTTTTTTACGGCGCCGATTGGCCTGTGTAGCGTTCAGACCCTGTACCAAGGTTGGGATACTCCAGCAATTTAAAATTGCTGTCCTAGGACCCTCAGAATTGCATGTTTCCACTGTCTTCCCCGCATGTATGGTGCACTATGTTTAACGTTGTTTATTTCTACGGCTTACTGCCTCTGATTGTTTGCTATCTCCTGAAGCCTTCTCCCACTTTACTCCACAAAATCCAGCATGACAAATTGATGTTGATGTGCTTCCGCACGAGTCCTCTTCTTTTTTTTTTTTCTCTTTTTTTTTCCATTTTTTTTTTTCAGAGAACCTCTTCTTACCTTCTATCCTCTGCATGCCTTCTCTTTCTGAGGGTAGTTTCCTCTGTTTCACGCAGTTCAGCCTTTATCCTCCTTCTTGTAATTATGCAATTGGCTGATACCGCATTTTATAGATCAGAACTTATCCTATTTAAAGCCCTGTCTCTGTAATTTAACATTACCTAATTTCCACCAGCCTATCTATCGCACCCACCATTCACCTGAAATCACATAGCACACATTAATGATCACATCTAACCGATACTAATATAATCTATCTCAAACTAACTGAGTAATTGCATGCAATTTTCTTGAGTGCAGATGACTAATCGCAATGACCACTGCAGTAACTGCTAACCGATGGTTCTGGTATAGGATACTACTCGCTGTCAGGGGTAGTTAGTGCTATATAAATACAATTACAATACAAGACCTGCTGCAGCTCGGACTAAAACCTGTATACTGCTCTGCTCTCTTAGTGTCCAACTTACCCGAAATAGAGCAGATAAAAACATCAATTGATAACACAAAAGGTTGTTACATAAAAATATGAGGAAAGGTCATTTGTGACCGATGCCAGCCATGCTCCCAACCAACTTGCATCCAGTAAGCAACTCGTTGACGGAGCCTAGAGTGATAGCAAGAGGGGACATTTTATTCTCTGAACCCAAACTGCCCTCAAGTTAGGGTAAATTCACAAAACCACAGTGGCACGCGGACGAGACATTTAATAGTAACACTACGGGACGTAAACAATACAGATGATATAGGGTTGTGAGGTTGGGGCTAAACCTAGCTTAGTAATACGGATGGAGCGAATAGCACCCATGTAAGATCACTGAACTTTAGAAACCCTAACTTTCCTTCCCTTACTGCTTCTCAGCATGTTGGACACGCATCGTGGGACATTCTAGCCTCTCCTAGACAAAGGTTCGATTGGGGAGGGGAAGCCAATCACTTCAGCCACCTAATGACCAATGCTGCCTTATTTATAGCTGTGCAGGCACAGTAGCTAAACAAAACAAGAATAGTAGTTCAGAAGCAAATGCCGTTTCATGCATTTTTAACGAGCATTGTTTTAATAAAGGTCATAATCCTAATATATACACATTCAAATCCGAAGCAACTGTGTAACTCTTCCACCAAGATCGGGATGGTTTTTTACCAATATGTACAGATTTCTCAAGTCGCAAATCTTCGTTTTCTAGCTTTTGTTTACTCTTTTGATTTTTAGGTCTGGTGTTGATCTTTTGATTTTACTAAAAGTTATATACATAATAGACTTGCAACAGATTCCAGCCAGTCCTCTGGAAGACTGTTACTGTCATTCAGATTTTTCTTCTGCCTACTTTAGCATGCCTGGGACAGTGGGTCAGACCTCTTAACCTCAGTGTGAGTGACTGTATTCTGTCCTTTCACAAAAAAGCACATCCACACACAACGTAGATCCCTCCAGTACAAGTTACTGCAATGGCAATGTGGCCTTTTTGAGAGCAAAGAAAATGTATACATATAGCCTATTTTGAGGTTTCGCCTGCGCAGTGCTTACACTGTGCTTGAGAAAGCTATTGTTTTTAATATAAACTTAAAAGGGACTTGCATCCCTCCTACTCTTTCCTGGCTTCTCATTGGTTCCCGTGTGATTTTTTTCCTCCATTTCTATTGGCTGTAGCATCTTTTCCTGCATTTACCAATGCTTGGTTTTCCTCTGCTTCTCTTATCAGTTTCCCGCTGCCAAAATAATAACATCCACTTTAGTGGAACTATATTTTCATAAAATTTTGCCTTTTACTATTGCAGCATATTTATATAACAATTTATCACACAGAGAGATTAAGTAATTTGCATAGACTCACAGGATGTCGCTCGGAGACTCCACCCCGGATCCCCAGCTCACGAGTCAACAGCTCTGGCTGCTGCGCCACATCCTCTCCACTCCCATGTCAGTGAGCTCTTTTCTTCTACCAGACGATCATTGATGAAAACAGCTCCTTATTCATTACATAGGCGAAACTGATGCATTACCAATGCTTGTTCTTTTTTGTTTTTGGATTGACAAAGGCTCAGCAGTTTCCCCAGTTATAAAGTAGTGCAAAAACAAGCATTGTTAAAGCCAAAAGGCTGGCAGCCCTATTTGCTCTTTAAGTGCACCCGTTGGCCATCATGAACTCTACCTCGGTAGTGTGGCCATCATGAACTCTACCTCGGTAGTGCTGTGCACGTCCGTTGGCCGACGCGGCCCTGCCCACCTAATGGAACGCCCCGCACAGCGGTGGAATTGCCACCGCGGTTAAGGCGTTAACTTTGACAGTGCTTGTGGTGCTGCCAAACCATGTTTATTTTGTTTTTTAAATCATCATCTTCTTTCTTAATTTCTTCCACTGTTACCCATGTTTGCCGTAAGTTTAGTTCCATGTTGACCACGCCAAAAGATTTCAAGTTGCACACCGTTGTTTGTATGGTCAAAAAGTAATTTTCTAGGAGACACGGATGAGTCTTCTATTAATTACCTAGGGATTTTTGAGACTGCATTAGCTGGGGATTTAAAAACGTCAGCGTGTTTGAGCATTGCCGTTTCTTAGTTAATTGGGACCGCTTTTCAATGTATACATTGTTTGCCGACTCTTGCAGTGACAGCTCCCCGGACCTATTTTAGTTAATTTAAGAGAACATAGTTATCAGACGTGCCTGTTCGATTGCTTTCGGATCCAGGCATAAACTGTAGTTCAGTAATTATGCTTAACTTTTACTGTGACTCGTTTATGTTCTCTAGTACCTTACAGTTGTTTGTTTTAAATACGAGTAAACATACAGATTCCTCTGTTTGCAGTTCTAAAATATGAGAGAATCCTATTGACTTAAGCTAATATCGGATTCTATGCTGGGACATCAAAAAGGAATTTTTAAAATCTTGACTTCAGTGCACTTCGTCTGAGACCAGTGGTGTGCTTGTGGAACCATTTGTGGCAGCACAATGGAGGTCCTTGGCTATCTGCAAAAGATAGCAGACTGCACTCACCAGACAAGAGGCAATCCTAGTGGGGTAGTACTCTAAAGGTGCTAGGCTTATCACCCTGGAACTCTGTCAACCTCACTTTGCTCCCATAAAAAAGTATAGAAAAATGTTAGGAAAAGTTTTAAACCCTCCTTTTCCAACAAGAAGTAAATTTCACTGCAGATTTTATAAAACCGTGACTTTCTCAAGACTTTAGCCTGTTACCCTCTCTTGGGTTACCATCTGATGTCCGATCACCTGCTAGTCTTGCTGTTGGCAAGTGTGATGCTCCTTGCAAATATTGCCTTGATAGCTTGTTGTTTTTTAAGGTAATGCTTACAAGAAATGATCTACAGCTGTCCATGGATTGGAAATACCGTTGGTGATACCTTTTCAGAATCAAAAATGTTCAAATGCATGTGTACCAGTTATTTAGGAACTTCTTACATCCTGCTGAATTTTCTTAAGCGCCTGCAAATTGATTAACGGATCTGCGGTCTCTTGACTTTAAAATGGCCAGTGTTTACAAGATATTCAAGATAATTTTGGCAGTAAGAGCCTGGATTTCAGAAGGGGCCCTTAAGGATGTATGAACAGATTTAAAATAATAGTTTTTTGCTGGTAATAGAAAATCAGTATTTCAGTCTTCATCACCGGAGTTAATCCAGGTTCATAACCTGATGCCTACTAACGTTTCTACTCCTGCTGCTTAAGTTATACTTGAATCCGAACTCTGCCTCAATATTGCAATATTCTGCTAGGCAACGTGTTACAGGAGAGTGTTGTTGGCTGAAAAAAGAAACATGCAGAGCATATTTGATCAGGGCAGAAGAAGCAAGAGGGTCTGCAGTTTTACCAGGGATTCAAATTGACATAGGTAGGTTAGAGGGTGGTAGTGGTGAAAAAGATAGAAGGGATTTTAGGAAGTCAAATATTTCTGATTAGATAGGCAGAGAATGGAGCAGCCATGTTATTCTGTGTATTTATGCTCGAACCACATGAGGAGAATGTGCAGGGAACACATCCTCCATATACATTGAAGGAGTATGTGTTTTAAACTTATTGCCGACTGTACAGAAAGTGGATTTTATCTTAGAATCTTTGGTGTGCATAATCGTGACATATCAGAGGCTCTTTAAGTGTGTTTATAGAAAGCCAAATTGCATCCTGTCTGATGCCTGTCCAGAGAGGCCCGCAACTCAATGCAGCGTCCCACTGCAGGTATAGAGAAGAGTAAATACGGCTTGGGGAGGCATAACGAGGAGAAGCTGCACAGAAATCGAGGTTGAGGTTTCTATGAGAGAGACGTTTAGGTCTCACCTAAGAAAGTGCATGCTCTCTTTTATGAGTCATTGTTTTCTAGCAATGAGCCTAGAGGCCAATCATATCTAACTATTGGTTTGCTCCATTGTTACTGTCATTTGCTTGCTTCTTATTGATCAGCTGCTGTAGGCTTCCTTCTTCGTTTGTTTGTCTTTCCATTGGAGCATGGCTTCATTACTTGTCTTTCATTGCTCAGCTTTTTATTTCGTTTTTAAGCACTATACAGGAGTGCGTTGTTTTCAGCTGCCTCCCTTGTGCGTTTTCCCCACATTGTGCAGGTTGCCAGCGGTTGTGGCATTATAGCGTTATTCTCACACCCTTTGTTTGTGTCCCCCCCTCCCCCCCCCTACAAACACACACTCCCTATGTGTTGCTGCTCGCCCTTGCTAGAGCAATACAAAAAAGTGTTATTGCACCACCAGAGCGCAGACCATGTCATGGAGCCTTTTTTTTAAAAACATTTTGTTTTACTTTTAGCCATGCTGCACAGCTGCCGCTTTGCAGTTTAACATGGCTAACATGATTGACAAAGCCAATACCTTGCATATGCAAGACCTATTGGCGTTGCCAATGCTGGTTACCTCTAATGGTTCCAAATGAGGGGTTCCCCAATGAGTGTAAAGGTTGTAAAGAAAAACCCCACCTGCTGAGAAGACTGATTTGCCTGATAGAGGTGGTTAACTAGATTGCTGTGGGAGGTGATATCTGGCATATTTCGTCTGTGAAATATTTCCCCAGAAGAAATATCTCTTTGATCTTGTTCTTTCCATTCCCATCCTATCCACTTCTTTCACTTTTGTCTTTTCATTTATCTTTATTCCTTTTCTCTTCCATTTGACTTCACTTCCTTTTTCCTCATTCCGTCTTCTTTTCGTGAGGAGTTAAAACTCTGGAGGTATCTTGCTTTCCTCATTAACTTTTCTCTCACTTCTTTCCTTTTCTTTTATTTCTAACATGGATCCCCTTTCATCTTTATCTCCTGTTTGCCCCTTCCTTCCCTCTTTTCCTTCCTCTTTTCTTCTTCCTATCTTTTCTTTCCTTTTACCCTCTCTTTATTTCGCTTCTCCTTACACATTTGCCTCATGAGTTATATTGTGATTTTTCACTTGTACTGATGTAAGGCTTTGTATTGCGTTATCTTAAAATCAAATAAAAATTTCTTAAACTGAAAAAAAACTCTGGAGGTATTGGAAAGTTTTTAGTAGGTGGTATTTGTCATAAGGTCTGTTAAATAGCACGGAAGGGTATGAAAATGCATCGTTTTACATGTAGGAAAAAGAGAATCAAGCTACCCTAATATGCGTAGTGTGCTCCTCGTGTCCGCAGCCCAAGCTGAAGTTCAATCATGTGGATTGGAAGGTTTGTTATCAGTTTTCATAATTCTGAAGAGCATAATAACATTAGGAGTGACTCACAGTTGTGGTCCTTACACAAAGAAGAACAAAATGCATATCACATTAAGCGAGGTTATAGGGGCATTGAGGGAATTAGCCCCGGGCAAGGCATCCGGACCAGATGGGATTCCCCTGGAAGTCTATAAAGCCTTGGAGTCTGAGATCGCCCCTCTTTTGTTAGATCTGTTTAATGGGGTTATGTATTCAGGGGCGGTCCCCAACCCCTGAAAAGAAACCAACATTGTAGTCTTTCATAAAAAGGGGAAACACAGTGAGAAACCAGGCTCCTACCGTCCGATATCTCTGATCAACGTGGACACTAAACTATATTCCAAGATATGGGCTAAAAAACTGGGCGGGGTCATCGGCAGTCTTGTTTCCCCGTGGCACGATGGGTTTGTCCCCGGTCTGGGTACGACGGACCATACAAGCAGAGCAATCACATTGTTTGAAGCCCATACTGCTACGGGGGGGAGGGGAAGGGAGATCGCCTTGATCCTGCTCGATGCGGAGAAAGCTTTTGACCGCGTTGATTGGTGATATCTTTGGGGCATTTTAGCGGGGAGAGGTTTTGGGGAGAGTATTATTAGAGCTCTTAAAGCTATGTATTTAGATCCGGTAGCAAAGGTGACGGTAATGGGCGAGAAATCAGATAAAATTAACATCAGGAGAGGCACTCGCCAGGGCTGTCCTTGCTCCCCTATTCTTTTCTCCCTATATATCGATCCCCTTATCCAGAAAATACTAGAATGCCCCAGGATAATGCCTGTGATATTTAATGGCTATCCGAATAAAATGTTGGCGTATGCCGATGACTTGGCTGTTCTCACCACCAACCCACAGCAGACTCTTCCTATCCTGGTTCAGTTGGCCAAGGCTTTTGGTTGTGGTTCAGGGTGTTTACTAAATGAATTAAAAACCCAAATAATATGCTCCAAGAATATTGTTAAATCTGATTCTAGATATGTGGACTGTGCCACTTATTTGGGGGTGAAGATTAATGCGTCAGTGGATAGAATTGTTGCTGAAAATTATCTCCCCCTTATTAAGTCTATGGAGGCAGAACTGAAGAGAATAGATGTTTTGCATCTCTCATTGGTAGGGAGGATAAATGCGGTCAGACGGGAGTCCCTTGCTCACTTTGCCACTGGATTCAAGCAAGCCTGGCTGAAGACTGCTGCAATGCCAGAAACCGGTCCTAGGAAGCTTCAATCCGGTCCAGGGAAGGCATGGCTTGGCAGTTCGGGCAGGACTGTTCCCATAAGGCACAGGGTCAGACTGATTTGCATATGGCCATGTCTGAACTGGGGTGGCAGAGTGGGCTAAAGAACGGTGATGGATTAAACCCAGATCTGTTGACTGGGTGTGAGTGTTTGATTGGTTCAGATGCTCCGTCCATCACCACCCCCTTAAGAACGTTAACAGAGCAACAATAAAGGTTTAAAAGAATCAATAAATCTCTAGTTATCCTTCAGTGATGGGGTAATTCATTTGCTCCTCACCTGGGTTATGTTTATATACCAATACATGTAATTTAGTACATTGGGCAAATGTAGTGTCTATCCGGTTTATCAGAAAAGACTGTCACAGAGCCTCCCATCCCAATTGTTTGTTTGCTAGCATTGATACTTGCTCAGGCATATATATTTAAATGCTCTTTAGCTAATTGAAGACCAGGAAAATCCCCGCCAAGGTTTCAGTCTGACATGGTCAACGTCATAGTCTATGATGCTGGTTGTCGACACGAACAGAAAAGCCCAAAAAACCCTAACCGCCGGCGATGACAGTCTACGAATAAGTAATCGGCGGTATCTCAATTGAAGAGACATGCAAACAATTCGCCATCGGTGAGATATGCAACATCAGCAGTCGACGAGATGACCATTGATGTCCCTGTTGAGACACCTGTCGATGATTCATCTTCTCCCATAAATTCCACCTTAACTGATTGTGAAGGTCCATTTGGACCTATGTATGGTTCTGGCCAGTTGAGAGTAAAATTCCAGGTAGATGATGGAGATCACAAATACACTGACTACACCACATAAAGAGCCACATCCTCAAGGTCATATAAAACTTTCGAAGAAGCTTCCCACCCAATCTCACCATGAATATGAATCCTATTATGAAAAATACCACTATCATGAGCCAGACCTAATCCAAATCCCAATAACCATTGTTTGGGATCTCAGGATGATGTCAGACTATTATACACGATTTCCTGATAAGGCACAAAGCCAAGCAATGCCTGTGTTCAAAACACTGCAAACAACAATCATAGCAGCAAATCCTATGGCTATTCTAGGCTGTTTCAACAGACAAATGTGGTCTGATCTGGTATCACTGTTAGAAAATTTGCCACAATAGAAAAGAGTGCGGCTATGGCCATTTTAAAGGAAGGAGAATGAATATCGGCAGTGATTGACACATCTATGGATGTAGCTACTACAGGCTTAAGACAACTTGCCGGAATAGCTGTCTTAAAACGTCGATGATGGCTAGGCAGCACATCCTCTAGACAAGAGGTGCAGAGTAAAATGCTGCCTATGAGATTCGGTGGTAAATCTTTTTTGGGGGGGAAACACGTGGACCAGGCACTGCAGCGCATACAAATGGACACTGAAACGTCAAGATAGTTAGGTGTTCAACAACAGCGCAGACCGCAGCCCTTTCGGTCTTGTAGGGGAAAGGACACCCAGCCTATAGAAGAGAATACCAGCAATGCAGGTACCAGCCATATTCTATGCAACAATAGGCATATTTCGAGTATTTGCCTCAGTGCAAACTATCCTCAGTGGCATTCTCCAGAACCATTCCTAGAAGAAGCATAACATAGTACATAACACAAGACACAGGGAGGAAGTGCTGACGAGCTACAGACACTAGTCACCCCATGCCACAAATTACTACCTTTTTGCAAAGCAAGTGGAAAAATGTCATTTCGACACATGGGTACTCGATTGGTAAAGACTGCCCATATCAAAGATCGTAGAGAAACTTTGAAGGACACCTTAAACCAGAATGCAGTAGCTTCACTTGCAGAAATTGCAAGAGGATATTCTCTCAATCATAAAGAATGGTGCAATAGAGAAGGCTCCCCGATCTCAACAAAATCCGTGATTCTATTTCTTCTTTGTTTCTAATCATGAAAAAATTAAGAGCATGGAGACCAATTCCAGATCTAAATGTTCTCCCCAAAAAACAAAAGTTCAGGGTGGATATTCCCGCAAAATGTATTGACATTGGACAAATCCATGGAAGGATGAGGTGCTCATCCTGTGGGACCTAGCTATCAATGGCAGGTGAACTCAGGAGGAAGCGCATTGTCTGTGTTGGTACACATAGATGATAGCACCACAATGTTTTACATAAACAAGCAGGTAGGTACAAGATGGAAAGCCTGTTAAAAGAAGCGAAGGCCCTCTGGAAATGGTCAAGTCAACACAAGATATCTTTGTCAGTGGAAGATTTACCAGGGCAGGACAAAGACTGGGCAGATACCCTAAGTTGTAGTGTCCAGGAATGTCATGAATAGGAACTACATCAATCAACCGTTGACAAAATGTTCAAAATCTGAGGCAAACACTTGTTAGTCCGCAACAGCACGGGTTTGTTATGGACAGAGAATCTGCTATACATTGTAAATCTGCAATCACTGTTTTTAACATGACTTACACAATCAGCCGGCGTGATCCTCCTTGACGCTGAGAAGGCGTTTGACAAGGAATCTTCACTATATCAGAAACCCAGAGCTAGGATACCTATCGGCAATGAAGCTTCAGATCCATTTAAGATTCAACAGGGCACATGTCAGGGTTGCACACTTTCTCCCCTGCTGTTTTTTTAAAAGTTTATCTGGAACCTTATATAGCCAGAATTATCCAGTATTAGGGGTGTCTTTCATAGATTCACATGCTTGAATCATTCCCCGTCGTCGAGACGGGAGCCTCCGGTATATAAAAAAGTAATGTCCTATAGACATACATAGAGAAAAATAGGCCTAAGGGACTCACCTTAGTAGCCTATCCTTGTCCTTATGTACAAAGGACCAAACTCTTAGAGCCAGCCAATCAGCTATGACCTCCCTCTAGAACCTTCCTGGCAGGAGCCTCAGTCCCTCAGATTTTCTACCGCACGTTGTGCTAGGGAGTCTCCAGCCTGAGCTCTCCTCAGGATTTCTTTAAAACCATCTACTTAACTTTTGGAAGTGATTTCTTCATTCTACATCTCGTCAAGGATTACTTCAGTCCACTTATTCCTGCAGTAAGTGTTTTCTTTCAACTGCTTTCTACAATGTCTGAATCCCAGAAGAAAGCCCTTTTCAGGGCCTGCTCTTCATGTGGGAAGAAAAGGCTACATGTGGAGGATAAGCATGCCCTGTGCTTATATTGCCTTTATCCAGACCACGTCCCTGCAGACTGCAGAATATGTAGGTCTTTCCCTAAGAAGACCGTAAGGGACAGGGAAGGTCGCCTGCTCATCTGGCTTGACAGGCTCAAGGAGAGAGACAACCTGTAATCTTCAGAGGGTAGCGTTTCAAGGACCTCAGAAGTCTCTCTAAAGAGGCCAAGGGTAGCTTCCCCTGGCCCCTCAGACACTCCTCCTAAGAAGGCACAAAAGAAGTCTTCAGAGGCAAAATCGACGACATCTTCAGTGTCTGCCAAAGATATCCAGACTTTTAAGAAGCCTGCTCAGTCATCTAGCAGGCATGCACAAAGGATTACTACAGCGACAACCACTGTGTCGACGACGACAGCATCGTCGGCTTCCCCATCGACGACGACAACTCCATCATCGTCGTCAGCAGGTAGACCTATTTCATCTATTGTCCTGCTAAAATCGTCGTCGACGTCAAACCTCGTTGACGACGAAGATTACACCGTCAACGACGGCGTCGTCCATGAAGAGCCCACCGTCGACGGCGGCGGCGACGTCTATGATGAGCCCACCGTCGACGATCATGTTGACGACGAAGGCGTCGACGAGGGCATCGACGACGAAGGCGTCGACAACTAAGACGTCGACGACTAGCTCACCGTCGACGAGAAGTGACGCGCCGACGAGTGCACCGACGTCGAGGTCATCGTCGACGACCAAAATGCCGTCTACGGAGATACCGTCGACTAAGACCTTACCGTCGACGAAGACATCGTCGACGACGACATCGTCGACGACTGACTCGTCGTCGACGCTGGCCCTTTCTGAGCCATGGAAGAAGTCCAAGCTCGTAGAAGTGTCATCTCTATCGCTGCCACCGTCGACGACACCGGCGACGACGGCAGGAACTTCTACATCAAGTTCTGCCTCTGGCAAGGTTGCCAAGCAGCAAATTACGCCGGAAACTACGTCTCCGAGTAAAGTACAAACGCAGTTGCCTTCAGAAATCTTCCAGAGTGAAGAATCTGAGGAAGAGGAACTCCTGGATCCAGCTACTTCCATTTCGGACCTTCATGTCAAATGCCAGAGCACAGACGAGGAACAGGAGGAGATGACTTACCATGAACTCTCTATCCACACTAGTGTTCGCACGGAGGTCACCCCGATGGTCTGCCTGACGGTTTCTATTGTCAATGACCTGAAATACCTTATACAGGATTACAAGCAACGCTTCCCGGAAACACCAGCACCGGAAAGTGGGAATCAGACGCCTGCAGTAAATAACCCAGCGTCAGCCCCAAAACAGTCTCGACCTCTCCCTCAAGCCCACCGTGAGAGAATCCAACCTCAGGTGGTAGTATCGTCAGACGATGATGATGAAGAATTGGAAGAAGGAGAGGTCCAGGAAGTCCACTCTGCCCATGATGAGGAGGATGAGTATGTGGCATCTTCCCCAGCTTCACCCCAACCACGCCAAGCAGATTCACCACCTGTGGATATTGGCGGCTTCCATAAAATTGCGGAAAGGGCGGCAAAGTGATTCCATATGGTTATGGAATCAACTGAAACTGAATGCTTCTTACACGATTTCAAGGAGCAGACGCAAAAGTCAACGAAATCTATTCCAATAATAGAATTCCTATGGGAGCAAGGCAAGAAACTAATGCTGACGCCCGCTTCTGTACCTGCGGTTGTTCCACGCCTGGACAAAAAATATAAAGCCCCACTTACAGCGGCAGCTTGCCTCAATGGACACCCGAAACCAGATTCGGTGGTTACACAGGCGGCCCAAAAGAACTCCCGCAACCCTTCCTCCCCTCTGTCAGCACCTCCGGACAAAGAAGGCAGGAAGTTGGACACCATCGGGAAACGATTTACGACCACATCGGCCATGACCATCAAGGTGGCCAATTCCATAACTCTGTTGGGGCGTTATAATCGCCAACTCTGGGAAGATATAGTCCCCTATTTGGCGGAACTGCCTGACACAGTCCAGGGTCAAGTCAAGGCACTGCTTACGGAGGGTCAAACCTCAGCAGCGGAAATAATTGACTGTGCTATTGATGCAGCCATGACCGCTTTCGTCAACTTGCTGGAGCAGCAGTCCTACGCCGTCAAGGATGGCTTAAAGCGACGTCGTTCCGTCAGGAGGTGCAATCAAAAGTGCTAGACATGCCCTTCGACGGCCAACACCTTTTTGGGGACAAGATCGATGAAGCGCTACAAACCATAAAGGACACAGATACTGCCAGAGCACTGGGTACCTTGCAGGCACGGAACCAGTCCTTTCGAGGCAACAGATCCAGAGGACAATCCTCTTACAGAGGTTCCTATCAGAATAGGTCCTCGTATTCCTACCAAAATAAAAATCAATACCAACAGAAAGACCAACAAAGTCGTCAATCTTCTTACGGAAGATCCAGCTTCAGGGGCAAAAATCAGAAGAGGGGCACTGGTGACCTATTACTCCAGCCAGTCCAGCCACCCTATCCCTCATTACAAATTGGAGGAAAACGGACCCATTTCCTAACAAATTGGCAACTCCTCACCACAGACAGGTGGGTTCTCCAAATAATAAGATTCCGCCATTCCCTGGAATTCACCACCATCCCTCCTACAACACCTCCCCGCAGACGGCCACACAAACATCTCCGCCTCCTTCTCCAAGAAATTTCTGTGATGCTGAAGAAAGGGGCAATCGAACGAGTTCCAACACCTCTGAAAGGGAAGGGCTTCTATTCCCGCTTCTTTCTTGTACGCCAGAAGGAGAAAAAATGGAGGCCCATTCTGGACCTCCGAGCGCTCAACGCTTTCCTACGGAGCCAATCGTTCAGGATGGTGACGATTGATGAAATACTAGGCATGCTGGAAAAAGGAGATTTCATGACATCTTTGGATCTCCAAGAGGCCTACTACCATATCCCCATCCTCAAGTGTCACAGAAAATTCCTGAGGTTCGAAGTCGCAGGACAACATTACCAATTCAAGGTCCTGGCGTTTGGCCTCAAGTCCGCGCCGCGGATTTTCACAAAGTGCCTTGCATCGGTGGCAGCTTTCCTGCGTCAAATGGGTCACCAAGTCTTCCCCTACCTCCAACGCCTGCACCAATCTTTTTCAAAGGGTAGGATTAACTCTCAATCTCAAAAAATCCTGCATGATCCCTACAACAAACATAACCTTCCTCGGGGCGACCTTGGACACGGAGTGCGCAAGGGCCTTCCCCTCGATGGAAAGGACAAACAAGATAATATCTCTGGCCACGGCTGTGGCGTCCAAGAAGAACCTAAAAGTCCGGACCTACAAGTCTCTCCTGGGCATGATGTCTTCCTGTATACTCCTCATCCCTCACTGCAGACTCAGGATGCGCCCATTGCAGGAGGCCCTCACGAACCAATGGACTCAGAGTACAGGTTCTTTCGAGGACGTTGTAAAGATAACACCAAAAATATCCAAGAATCTGGACTGGTGGAGGTGTCGCAAGAATCTATCTGTAGGGCTGCCATTTCTACTTCCGGGAACACCTCTGGTGATCACCACGGACGCCTCCCTGGAAGGATGGGGCGCTGTCCTCCAAGACCTTCGGATAAGCGGCAAGTGGGCCACTCAGGAAAAACGGCTCCATATAAACCTTTTGAAGCTGAGAGCTGTGTATCTGGCACTGCAGGCCTTTTTACCACGCACCCAGAACTCCCAGGTGCTCGTCAAAATGAACAACACCACGACAATGCACTATCTCAACAAACAGGGAGGAACGCGTTCGCTCACTCTCACGCGAATCGCAGAAGACCTGGAACTGGCTGGTACTACATGGAATCACGCTCAGGGCGGACTATGTACCAGGCAAGGACAATACCATTGCGGACGCCCTAAGCAGGCAAAAATCCCTCTCCCACGAGTGGGAACTGAGCGACAGCGCACTGACTCACATATTCTCTCAATGGGGAGTCCCAGGAATCGACCTGTTTGCCCCCAGGGGGAACGCCAAATGCCCAAACTACGCAAGCTGGCATCCCCAACAAGGGTCACTGGGAAATGCTTTTTCCATCGGTTGGTTCAGCGTGTTTGCGTACGCTTTTCCTCAGTTTCCGATGATCCCAAGGGTCCTCAGGAAGATGAAGGCGGAACCTTGTACCCTGATCCTAATTGCCCCGTTCTGGCCGAGACAGCACTGGTTCTCGGATCTTCTTCGACTCTCCATCAGGACACCGATTCGTCTGCGGCAACACCCGACCCTCCTAACAATGTCCAACGGGCAAGTACAACATCCGAACCTGCCATCGCTCAGGTTATCGGCCTGGCTCCTGAGCACAGAGAGTTCTGTAGCCTAAATATCCCGCAGGAATGCAGAGACGTATTGGCAAAAGCGAGAGCAGACAGTACCAACAAAACCTACTCTCTCAAATGGAAAAGATTCTGCATCTGGTGTTCAGAGCAAGGCCTGCGACCGCTGCATATCACACCCGAGCAGATATTGCCATATCTCCTGCATTTGGCACAGTCAGGACTGGCACATGCATCCATAAAGGTTCACCTGGCGGCTATCTCACGGTTCACCAGAACTTTCACAGGGCCTTCTCTGTGGTCCAGTAGACTGGTAAAACAGTTCCTAAAGGGACTTTATAGATCCTTCCCGAGACCTCGGAAGGTCCCTCCGACATGGCATCTCAATCTAGTCCTCAACCAACTCATGAGGCATCCTTTTGAGCCCATTCATCGAGCATCCATCAAGTACATCTCATGGAAAACGGCTCTCTTACTCGCTTTAACATCTGCCAGGAGAGTTAGCGAGCTACAGGCTCTATCCGTTCAGGAACCATTCATGCAGTTCAAACAGGACAGGGTGGTGCTGAGACCGAATCCTAAATTCATACCGAAAGTGCCTTCAGACTTTCATCTCAATGAACCGATAGTCCTTCGGTCTTAATTTCCTAACCCTTCCACCGCAGCAGAAAGAACACTACATTCTTTGGATCTCAAGAGGTGTCTAAAGTTCTACCTAGACAAAACTAAGACCTTCAGAAAATCTTCACAACTATTTGTGGCCTACAGCAGACCGAGAATGGGTCTGCCTCTCACGAAACAAAGCATCTCAAGGTGGATCTCCTCAGCAATAGCATTCTGCCATGACAAGGCCGGACGGCCTTTGAGTGATCATGTTACTGCACATTCCACCAGGGCGATGTCCACATCGGCAGCACTGTTCGCTGGAGTGCCGATTTTGGAAATATGCAGAGCGGCGACCTGGAAATCGCCACACACTTTCTCCAGACACTACTGCCTGGATATCGAACTTGAGAAGGATGCAGCAGTGGGCCAGGCAGTGCTTCGCCATCTCTTTCAGTGAGGTGAGCCTTCCAACATCCCGCCATCCGGGAATGCACATTCTTTGTCTTTATGATATTCTGCTTTATGCTATCATTCCAATGTTATATGATAATGTGTATTGTCTAACATGACTATAAGGCAACATTACATCAGAAATGTGCATAAGTTATTGCTAACTACTCTGATTCAGGCATGTGAATCTATGAAAAAGACCCCTAATACTGGATAAGAAATGCGTTACTTACCTGTAACAGCAGTTATCCAGTATTGGTGTCTTTCATAGATTCACATGCAACCCTCCCGCCTCCCCTGGAAGGACTCACATCCCTCTCTAACTGTATTACGCCTACCTAGCTGGGTGCGTACGAAAATCTGAGGGACTGAGGCTCCTGCCAGGAAGGTTCTAGAGGGAGGTCATAGCTGATTGGCTGGCTCTAAGAGTTTGGTCCTTTGTACATAAGGACAAGGATAGGCTACTAAGGTGAGTCCCTTAGGCCTATTTTTCTCTATGTATGTCTATAGGACATTACTTTTTTATATACCGGAGGCTCCCGTCTCGACGACGGGGAATGATTCAGGCATGTGAATCTATGAAAGACACCAATACTGGATAACTGCTGTTACAGGTAAGTAACGCATTTCTTCTTCATTAGGTATTGCTTTTTAAAACCATTGCATCAATGAAGCTTTGTAATCGACTTTCTATTTCTCTTGTTGGGAAATTCAACACTGTTGAAATGAATGTGCTCCAGAAGTTGCTCTACTTGTTCTGCCCTATCCCCCTTAGAGTTCCGTATCCTTTAAGTGTTTGGATTCTGCTATCGGTAGTTTTTTGTAGAGTATCAGACAGCGAGATGGGCTATCAAATGGCTCAAAACACCACCGGAATAGGGTGGATGGGCCCTACCAGATTTCCAACAGTACTTTTGGTCTGCTTTTGGGGGAACGCATTTGTAGCTTGGTGTCATGTGTGTGATCCTAAAATACTTTACATTTACTAAATAAGCTTGGGGACAGGAGCGTGTGCTGCTTATCCAGATTTGACTAATAATTTCAAGGTGATTTGATTCAAGGTGGTGCAGGATGCTTGGTCTATTTAGATAGATTGGGATAAAAAATCTACTTTCTGGCAAATTCATCCCTATACTCCAGTTTATAAAAATCATCTTTTTCTGCCTATTTTTCATGATTCATTTGTTGTGTATGCCATAATCTGGGTCTAAAAACTGTTGGCTGTTTTTTATCAGCTAATACAATTGGCTCCTTTTCTAATTTATAAGTGGAGTTTGCACTTCTGCTAAGAGCTTTTTTTTTAGTATCTCTAGATGTGGGATTTTTTTAACCAGGTAATCAATCACTATAGTCAAGGAGCTTCATTTATTGGACCTAATGATTAAGGAAGATGACTGGATTGGCATTTGGAGGCTATCCATATGCCCCAATGGAGCCCGTGAAAGTGACCTGGAGGTGCTGGCTAGAATATTATCTAATTTGCTAGGTTGAGAGGTGAATTCTCCAATTATCACTAAATCAATTACTATATCCTCCACACAATTAATATTGGACAGGCTCAATATTAAACTTTTGCAGAGCAATATTATACAATGGAACGTTTATCTAAATTGGCGGATGAGTATGCAGGCGGTATCTGCTGCCCTGGATGCAACCTTTTGCAGTCAAATATTATTCATATGTTTGTAGTATGTCCCGCATCCAAGGCTATTTATTTTGAATTTTGAAAGTTTTATATAGCGCGAACAAGATCTTTGCAGATATCAGAGCGCTTTACAATGCAGGGGATAACAAGAAGAGAATGAAAAACAGGTCATTAAGGAGTAGAGTAGCAGCGATACAACAAAAAAGCAAATCTTACAGATAAATGTGTGCACAGATTTAACTATTGGAGTAAATTTGTCCTCGGCTCTCAAACAGGCTAGGAGTTAAGGTGGAAGTGGAATGCATTGAACATTATGATTGGTATACATCCAATAATAGCTTGCTACAGTTTTTCTGCTCTACTTTGTTTCTGATCATTATCGTTAGAAATTGTATTGCCCGAGAATGGAGGAGTCCGTCTCCACCCACTTTTTATTCCTGGCTCGTTACGATGCACCACTACTGGGACCAGAAAACTATTGCTCCGTAAAATAAAGGGAAAATTGGATATTTAAGACTTTCCTGTATTCGGGGAGGAATATTTCCATGTGACTAATGGATTCTAAGGTGCCTTTCTAGGATGTGATATTTGTTTGGATAATCCTTATGTGTTTCCCTCGGGGACTAATGTATTTATTGGTGTCTTTGGGGGCGTTGATGATATTTGATGATATTTGCCGGGACAGTCCTTTATATGGTTCCTTATGTTTTTCATCATGTATGCTTTGCAATGAATTTTGGACCTTCCCTAAATAAAAATAATAATAAAAAAGAATCTTGTACAACCCAAAACATTTCCATTTTTGTAACGAACAAAAATCGCTAATGCCAATACTATGAAAGCAGGTGGATGTTACCAGGGCCGTAGGGCAAAGCCTTGTCAATAGAAAGCATTTCTGCCTCTTGGCTTGATAGCGCAGGTGTTGAGAAAGATAAGAAGGAAACCATGTTGAATAATCATGATTGCACGAGACAGTTTTTGTTTAAGAAACTTCTGCTACTCTCAGATTTCCCAAAGATCTCGACTGTGCTGCGGCAGGACCTTCTAACAAGGGACATTAGTGAAATTCAACTTTCAAACCCAACAACAATAAAGTTGCATGCTTAGCTCCTGTACACAATGAATTTTCCGATCTAAACACATCAAGAATTTTAATGCAGGATGGATATCTTTCAAAGAATAGAACCTTCTGTGCTACATAAACAAAATTCGGTTAATGGTCTAACTCACAGGATTCACTTCCAATATCTGGTATTTCACGTCATATTCTTACCTAAATACTTAGTGTTGCTCATTCTGGACTTGCTCATGCATCTGTCAACTTACATGTAGCAGCTATTTCCATTTCAGAAAGCAATTTAATAAAGCCTCTCTTGGTACCAATAGACTGATCAGGAAGTGCCTAAAAGGACTGTTCAGTGCTTTCCCTCCTTTATGGAATCCCCTGCTACTTTGGCATCTCAACATAGTACTGCCAAACTATATGCGGTCACGACTAAAACCTATCCACAGGACAGGGAGTAGATTTCTCAAATGAAAACTGGCTTTATTTCTAGCAGTGACGTCAAGGTGGAGGATCAGTGAAATACTGGCCTTTACAATTAGAGCTATATCTCCACTTTTGCTATGACAGTGGTGTAACAAACTTATCGGAAGTTTATACCTAAGTGACTTCCAGCTTTCATTTAAATGATACAATTATACTGAAAACATTAATTCCAAATTCACCATTTAATTGCCTTTAGGAATCCTCTCGAAGTAATTTCCCTAAGCAAAGAATAGCCTGAAGGGTTACATCTGCTATTTCATTTTGCCACACAAAAGTAGGCGGAATACTGCACAGCAACACAAAAGCCCACTCTACCAGGAGTGTTGCAGATTATGCTGCTCTGTTTGCTGGAGTTTCATTAACGGGCACATGCAGAGCTGCAACATGGAAGAATTTGCACAATTGTCTACATTATTACTGTCTAGGAAAGGCAGTACTGAAGGATGCAGCAGTAGACCCAGCAGCAGAACGTAGTCTTCTTCAGTGGGTTGAGCTATATTTTGATTTGGCTTCTTGCATGGTAGTAATTTATTCTGCGTACTATGTCCTTTCTTTTACTCTGATTCAAGCATGTGAATCTATAAACAATTTGATACTGGAGAAGAAGAAAGTTACTAATCTGTTATGACAGTTCTCCAGTATTGATAGCGTTCGTAGATTCACATGTGCCTCACCTAATAATATTGGTCCTGCACATAAGTGCTTTAAAATCTGAAGGATGGTGGACTCTTGGAGTGATCTTCAGTTTGATTGGCCAAAGTTCTTTTTTTTTTTTTATATACCGTCGGGGTTGCAGCCTCTGGGCAGTGTTTAGCATGGAACTGCTATTAAAATGTTACAGTGGGACTCCGTGCTTGATGACTTGGATGACTCAAACGTGAATCTATGAAAGATACAAGTACTGGAGAACTTCTGTTGCCGGCAAGTAACTTATTTTCATATCCTTATTGCTACAGGGTATACATCCGAAACCAGATGCATCTGGACTGGCTGTGCATAAATGCTTACAAGTATTATGTTCAGCTAAATCTGCCTCTTTGATTTGAATAGACTCACTCCTCGGCCCTTCTGCCATTAACTTCTCAAAGCATCTGCAGTCTGGGTTTCCACCTTTTGTACACCCATCACTGGTTACACATAAAAATCCTGACAATAAAACACCTTCTAATACTGAGCCTCCTCCCCAGAATCTTTTTGCTGCTTCAATTGCTGTTGCCTCTGGTATGGTCAATTTCAGGATTGGCTACTAAAATATAAGTAATGGAGGTCTAATGGCCACGACTGAGTTTAGAATATGCCTCAACTTCATTCTTCATCCGTATCCCAAGACTACATTGCACCACCATTAGAGTTGCTCTAATAGCGTTTGACTAAGAAACTGGTTTTCTTCAAACACTTATGTCTGTGCTGAAGGCACTCTACTAATTGTCCACATTGATGACCCCTTACCCCTAAAGTTGGTTTTGCACAATAACTTTCAAAGTGATATAGAAAAGAAACAGATGTTATTTATTATTAGATTAAGCATAGTGCCATCGAAGCGCCTTGCTGCCAACTGCTGGTGCTCTAACTGGAAAAATATGGAACCTTAAGAAGGAAGAATGTTGTTGCCATTTCAGTTAAAGAAAAGGTTATAAACTGCAACCACAGGAAAAGGAAAGGAAACAAAGTTCAATAAACCAAGGCACGTAACAATAGGTCCTCCTATAAACAGACTTTCCATCCTCCTCACTTGATACAAACATTTTGGGGCAAAAATGTTGTGCCTCCATAACCCCTCCCTCTAGATCTGTCTTCCGCGTCCATGCAGAGGGCGATTCAGGAATATTCTGAGCATTTGCCTTTTTTTACAGAGCTCTGAACTACAGCTCAGCTGCTTTTCCCAAGCATGTATTGCCAGAACATGCAAACCCTTATCTTGCCATCATCTATTTTCACCCCATCTGTAAAGTCTTGCTTCTCTGTCCCACCTGAAGGGATTTGAGGCAGAATCCGCCTTCCATAAATCAGTAAACAAATGTTTCAAAGGCGTAATGTTCACTTTGAGGAGTCATGGCTTTATTTTCTCCTTCCTCCAGATCACTTTGAAAAGCACCCCTTTTTAAAGTTATATATACACAGCGGAATTTTCAATTTATTGTGCTTGCATGGTGCATTATTGATATTATGTAAAAGGTATGTATGTAAAATATGTAAACAAATTAACCACACCCTTAAAGAAATACACAGGCAGCTGATAGCACAAAGAATACCGTTTAAAACTTTTGCCTTTTGTTAAAAGCTCAGGCGCCATTCTGACCAAAATACCGGTAGTCTAGTCTGAGGAATCTATTTGCTCAGGACCGATTATGGCTTTGAGCCATAGTTGCAATATCAGTCTGTGCGGTTGGACCTCCGCTCTGGAATGGTTTGGACCCCATTGGGAAAGTCCACCTACCCTGCATCATTCAAAAGAAACCCAAAAACGACTGCTATGAAAGAAGTGTTTCCAAACCACCCATAAACACATGAACTACCCCTTCCACACCAAGCAGAATCTCGAGTCACCGCTTCTGACATCCCCAACCTGATATGCCACATTGTCTTTGATTCGTCTTGTAAGAAAACGGACTGATGAGTTATAAAGTAAACTGCACCCTTAACTCCTCCAGCTATAAGAAGTGGCAGTCTGTCACAGCCTAACGATTTAAAAAGAACAAAAACAAAATGCTATATTATGGTCTTCTAAGAGAGAACATTTCCCCATACGTATTAACGGGGAGGTAGTCGGGTAGTCTTCGGGCCAAAGCCAAGGGCTCTATCCTACTCTTCTCCTGCCCCAGTAAATGCATGATAGAATATGCCTTTAACAGGAATGACACCAGTTTTCTAAAAAGCTTCCTTCCAGTGTTCTGACTTCATGGAGTGGATCACCAATAGTGGCAAGAGAGGCTATATATTTTTCTGTTGTTGGGTGGTAATGGTGCTTGTGCCTTGTGAACAAGAGCAGTTAAGAGGCGAGACTTAAAACATGACTCGAGAGCAGACGCCCTACTTTTCCTAGAAGAGCGGTTTCTGCTTGCTGCTGGAAGTTGCCCACACCTCTTGCTTAGAAACTCCCACCTCCACCTATGTCCTTGATTGTTGCTTCTCTACCATTGCAAGCTTGGTATAGTGACCCGATAAACTGAAGATCGAGCAAGAGCAAGGGACTTCCCCATCAATTGAGACTGAGCTCGGATACCAGTCTTTGTCCGCAGGGAATATTTCTCCACACAAACAAGCAGCGAGTTGAATGAGTAGAAAGTGAAATCGGACCCTTAAGGAATCTCTGCCACATTTAATTCCCAGACGACAGCCAATCTGAATTCATACATCTACTATTGATTGCTGTGCGGTTTTACAATATCTGACCACTGACCAGCGTATATCATGTTCTAAAAAAGAGTATTGTCTAAATAGAGTATTGCCTGTATCGATTTCGCAGCTAGTGTCTAAGAGAGCACGACCATTTTCTCTTCGAAGGTAATGCACTCCATGAAGAAAATCTTTCATTTGCGAGTGCAGACGTTGACTTGACAATGTGAAGGCCTCTGGCGAGGCCTTTTACGACTATCCAGATGACCAAAGCTAATCGGCTGGGCTAAAGTTTGCTTACGTTCTGCTTTAATCTTAAAAGATTGCTTTCCAAATGTAAAACAATTTAATAATCACTCAATTTGTGGCTTCGCAATTGTGTTGTCCCTTCAGATTATTTTTATTATACGAAATTGAAAACCGCAATCCTAATGTTTCGGTCTCTTCACTGCGATTTCTTCTTGTACCCTCATTTAGCTTTGGCATTAAAAAGTCAGATTTCCACTGAACAGTTTAGGCTATGAACGGCAGTATTGCTGCTGATATGAATTACACTCCACTGGTAGATGACTCGCCGCTGCGGTAAAACCAGCAAAATGAAACAAATTCCTTCGTAATTGGGCGAGGCACAGTTTGCTTTTGTACTCGAGTGCTCAGCGGCTAATGGTGAAGGGCACTGCTTGCTTCACCCTAAGGCGTGTGAGACAACATATCAAGTTCAGTGTTTAACCGGTTTAAATGGGGGCCTTCTTTCGGTTCCCGATGAAATCTTTAGTCACACTTGGGCTCTTGTACACCTGCGGCCTCCTCGTTAATTCACACTGGAGCACAGATCACCTTTCCAAGTACAGACTCAGCTGAGTCCGTGTTGTGCTTGGAACTTTAGCAGACCTCGCAATCTGTTATTCCATCCAATCTGGTAGACAGATCTTCTGGTCAATAACGCATTTGCTGAATTACTCTGAATAGGGAACGGGTATTCTGCTTGGTTTAATTCGAGTCACCATAGTGCCTTCTAAAGCAGAATGGCTTGTTAGTTTCAGCCACTGCATCTGCACCCAAGATGTACTGTTCTTGCGGATCGGCCTGCTTACTCATCAAGTATGTGATAGGGCGCCTGATCCTTACCACAAGCAAATAAAACGTGGGGGAGTGATTCAGTTTTGGTTTGGACAGAGGCTGGAATCCTAATACATGTATGAAAAGCAAATTACCTCTGACACCATAGATCAAGCAAACGTAATTCTTCCCAAAGGACTTTTTTATTATCTTTGGGACATATTAATTTATATTTATCTTATTTTTTCATATTGGATTTACAAAACATTCATACCGGTCACTAAGCAAACTAGACAGAGCTTTCTTGTGTTCTCTTATCAGTATGTACACATTAATAAACAAAGATTTGTTTACAAAGAACAATGTGCCCATCAATTATATACAGTGCAAAAAAACGTAAATATACAGTGCATTATACAGTAGAAAATGTATCAAAGTGATTCTAAGGTACATGTAGCAAACTGAACATTGTGTCAGGTAGAAAAAGTAGTCCTACTAACTTCTGTCACTATGGACTCTGGCAAGGGCAAATAACTACGTTTACTGTCCTCAGGCTCATGTGCTTTTCTAGCCAAGGGAGAGGTCAGAGATGGTACTCTGAACTCAAGGGGGGTCTATTTAGTTAAATTTTGGGACCTAATTTAGACTCGGTTCTGCGTGGAACCTCTCTCGTGGGGCCAACACGTTTCGACCTTCTGGGCAGCACTTCTTTTTATGAAGGTCTTCGTCAGGGGTGGTGGGTTTTCAAAGGAGGACTTGTGTACCTGAATACATTTAAAGAAAGACTAACGTGAATATCAATGTCTTTGAGAGTGTTTTTCTAAGGTGGAACTTTTCTAGGGGCGGGAGCCAAACACATACCGTATCAATTTCTTGGGAACCCACAATGTTGGGTTGTATTGTCCTTGTGTTCCTTAGCTGTGCTGTGAGCTGGGGGAGTGAGAGCATCAAGACTGGTTGTTAACTGACCAATGGTGGCTGTACTTAGTAATGTTGTGAATGGGATGAGTTTTCCTTTAAGCTATCCAATGCAGCCAAACATACGGGACCGGGTACTACCAGGCTTAGATGTAGCAATGCCGAGATCACCTTTGGTGACTGGTGCCGTGTTGGCATGCTCTCGAGTGGGTAAATGGAATCATAACCGGAGTTGTATTCTGTGCATCTTATCAAGACTCTATGGTCACCTGTCCCCATAACGCTGTAGTGAGGCCATGCATGAATTTCAGGGGTGCTCAACGTTGCTGCATGCATTGTGCGCATCGATTTTAATGAGCTGGCGTACCTTTGAGCTTCACGTGTACCCGCAGTGTAGATTCACATTCGGGGAGTCGCCATACTTCATAAGCTTCAAGAGGCGGCGGGGGAGCGCAACAGTGATCTCAGTGCGAGCAGAGCTTTGTTGGTTCAATGACGCATCTCTCCTAATAGTCGGATCGGTAACTTCTCAGGCTTCGCAGTCCTTTTTCGTTGTTTACTGCGTCAGCGGTACGTAAGGTACGTAAGGTCACTTCCGTTTCCGGGACCTGTCTTTTGAGTTGCCTGACTGTCACGCTTGAAGAATATTTTGTAACATTGGACATCACAAGTCTTTACACAAATTTCCCCTAAAGAGGCTGGTCTGGAAGCCATAGAAGTGTTCCTAGACAAAAGGGACAGACCGCATAATGTACCAACCCCATTTCTACTTCAATTGGCAGGGATCTGCCTGAAATTCAATTTTCAGGCAGCAGAGGTAACCATACCTCTGCTGCAATTGGTTCCCAAGACCAACTCGTAAAAATGTGTTTAAAAGATCCTGTCGTTATTTTCCGATATCTGCAGGATGCTGGCATTTGGTATGATTAAATCAAAATGTATACATAAACAGGAACACTTTTTGATAAATAACCAGGTTGTTGGGAGTATAGTTGGTTGGGAGGGACATCATTATTAATGTTCCTCAATAGCGGGTCATAATGTTGACTAAAGCAAAGGCTTTCTTTAAGATCTCAGTTTTAAGACGTTTTAAAAAATGGAGGGGCAGTTTGTTTCAGCTTTGAGTTGCAGTTCCAGGCCATTCCAACGTTCTGGACCCCAAAATCCCATTGGTTGATCTCTATTTGTGATGGCTGAAGGGAGACAAGGAATCTCAGAAGCTCAACTAAGATTTCTTTTGAGGGTATAATGTGGGTAGCAGGCAAAGCTTTCGCTATCATGCCAGACCAGAAGACAATGTAGATGATGCAAAGGGATTTTTATTTAATCCTGGCATCAAGAATGTGGCAATTCAGAATGAGGCAGTGGTGTGTGTTTTAGTTATATCTTGGCAGTTAGATGTTTCAATTTCTGGAGTTTAGCCATCATGTTCTTTGGCCTGAATCAAGCGCATTACATTTCTTTATTCCTTCTAAAATGACTTATTTTGCTTGGTTTGGTTAAAGGTTTGCAGGCGAGAGACGATGTAATAGTTTGCAGGGGAGGGTAGATTAAAAATGCTATAGGCATTAGACCTCCTCACACCCAGACTGTGAAATTAGATACGTGCGTCTCCTTTCAAGTGATTTCACGAGAGGTGCACAATGGGGACATAGAAACCTTTTTATTTGCAGATGGGGCCATTACTATCCCTGTGCCCTCACATCCCCAGGGAGGGTCTAAAAACACACGAAACCCCAGCTCTACCTTTCGTGGTCGTGTAGAATATATGAAGATTAGTCCTAAAGATCAATGAATATTTTTGTTATATGACCTTTAGGCAACTGATATATGGAATAAAAGGATAGCAAAAAAGGAACATGCATAGTGGCGGATGGATTTCTTTATTCAATATAGTTACGGCATATTTTATAATAATGTTTAGACATCCAACACCACATACCCCTTTGAAATATTCTGTCCCCATTGACGTGATAATGTGTGAAACAAATCTGGATTTATCCAGTGATTCATCCGCTCTACTCTCCAAATATTTGAAACCAGTTTAGTTCCCTCTGTTGCGCGCAGAGGATTTTGAAACCTGAGTCATCATCCTAAAAAAAAGATTTCCAACAGTTGTGCTTTCACACATGGCCTGCTTGGCATTCTAACATGCATGTATTTATTGTAGCTAATACAAGTTGCTTTTAGTTTTCAGAAATAGTTCATAGTGCAAAACTCGTGCAAGCTTCGGGCTCTGCTACAAACGCATGAAACTCTGTTTACAGATTAAACACATTATATTCATTCTTATTGGCAAACATTTGTTCATTGGCAGTGGGTCTACCGGTTTGTCTGCTTCCTGTAGTCCGTTGTCCATTAACTTTGACTTATTTATGAATAACATTTTGCAGCTTTTTCCTGTAGCTCTTTGGTACTTTAAAACATATCTGCAAGGCAGTTGGTGATTTCCTTTTGCTAGTAAATGTTGTGTTATTGTCTATAGGATCATTACTACAGCCCCTCTCTCCACATCACCTGTCAGTAGCCTCCTTACTGTGGTCCAGGAGTCTGTTTTCTATTGAATGTGAATGTGAATGTGAATGTGAATAGGCTTTTATAGAGCGCACTTACACTCCAGGGAGCATCTTGGCGCTAGACATCACTGTCCCGAAAGGAAAGAAGGGGGGATGCTGCTTAAGGTTGATCATGTTCATAGATCCTGGTCTATGAATAAGGTGTAAGGTTAGATTAACGCCAAGCAGAATGAGTCTTCGTTTTTGAAGATCCATGTTTTGAGCGTTTTACGAAACAGTTTTTCGGAGTGGATCAGGCGCATTTGTGGTGGGAGCTTGTTCCAGGCTTTGGCTCCAAGTACTCCAATGGATTTTCCACCTTTTGTGGTTAGTCTGAACTTGGGAACTGCAAGTAGGTTTAGGTTAGATGATCTGAGTGACCGCGAGGGAGTGTATTTTCCAAACCTTTGGGACAGGTATGTCGGTCCCGACAGGTGGTAGGCTCTGAACGTGATGAGCAGGATTTTAAATAGCACTCTTTTATGGATGGGTAACCAGTGCAGGGTTTTGAGTGCTTTTGAGGCAGATGATTTCCTGGGTAGTCTTAGCACCAGGCGGGCGGCGGCGTTTTGAACCATCTGCAACTTGTGCAGAACGGCTCTGTTTGAGCCTGCATTGATGCTATTGCAGTAGTCTAAGCGGGATGTGATGAGGGCTACTGCCACAGTCTTTCTAGCTGTTAGGGGAAGGAGGTCGAAGAACCTTCTAAGACCTTTGATGATATTGAAGCAGGACCCTGCCACTGTACCTGCTTGTTGCTTAAAGGATAAGGCTTCATCAAACCTTATCCCAAGGTTGCGGGCCGACGTGATGGTGTTTGGTGGGATTTCAGCGTCTTGGGGCCACCAATTGGTGGGGGAAAAAAGGTTGTTTTGGCCGAAAGGGAGGATTTCAGTTTTACCTGAATTACATTTGAGGTGGTTCGTTCGCATCCATTCAAAGGTTGCCGTCAGACAGTTTCTTAAATTTTCCTCCGCTTTGGAAGAGTTGTTATCCAATACTAGGATGAGCTGGGTGTCGTCAGCGTAAGATATCGTGCTGATGTTAAAGGATGTGATGAGTTCAATCAGGGGGGTCATATAAAGGTTGAACAAAACCGGGCTTTGGCTCGAGCCTTGTGGTACCCCTGTTTTTATGGTTTTTTCATCCGAGCAGTAGTTTCCTAGCATGGTGACTTGTCTCCTATGGCTTAGGAAGTTTTTCAGCCATTCAAGGGCGGTTCTTGCTAGCCCTGACTCTGTCAGGCGGCCTATCAACACGGGGTGTGAGACCGTGTCAAAGGCCGCAGACAGGTCGAGCAGGATCAGGACGGCCTTTTTCCCTTGGTCCAGTGCCATCTTGAGGGTCTCTACAGTATGTAGGAGGGCTGACTCCGTGGAGTGTTTGGCCCTAAAACCAGCCTGGTTAGGATGAAATAGGTGGTTTTCCTCTAGATGTTTAGTCAACTGTTTATTTACTGCAGCTTCGGTCAATTTGAACAGTAGTGGGAGCAACGAGATGGGGCGAAGGTTGGAGAGCGTAGTGGGGTCAGGTAGGGGCTTTTTCTGCAGAGGTTTAACTGCAGCGAGCTTCCATTCAGCCGGAATGGATGCAGTGGCCAAAGAGGAGTTTATGATGGAATTTATGGCTGGATTTACCGTATCCACCAGAGTGTGGAGCAGCATTGGGGGGCATGGGTCAAACGGGGAGCCTGATTTACTGGAGAGGATTGCTTGTCGGTATTCATCGAGACTGATGTGAGTAAAATTTTTCAACTGGGGTTTGTTGTCAATTGGTCGCGTTGCGTCGTAGGGGGAGGGTTCAGGAGGGTCAGGGAAGTCTGTGGTGAGTTTAAGTATTTTCTGTTCGAAATAGTCAGCTATGTCGTTACAGAGAGCCAATGAGGGTGGTATTTCTTGCCTGAGGATTCTGGGGTTCATAAACTAGTCAACAATTTTAAAGATCTGTTTCTGATTATTGTTGGACCGATTAATTCTTTGAAGAAAATGGTCTTTTTTGGCGTTTTTTATCATAGTGATATAGTTTCCTAGCGATTTTATAGGCAAGAGCTTCCTTTGGATCATGACCATGGACCATGACTCGTGCTTGGGATGCCTGTGGTAACTGAAGATGTCAAAAGAACAAGAAAGAGAGCAAGGAAAACAGGGGGCACGTCCTTCTCCCTGGATTCAATAGATAAACAACAAAGTGGACGGACCCAATAAGGAATCCAAATACAAGGATGACTCTGTGTCATACACAGGATCGGAGAAAAAAAGTTTGTTTTTATGAAGAACCCTCACCCACCAACCTAGTTGGTGGCATGCTTCATCATTTATAACTGTGCCCCCGGACCTCCGGAATAAAATTAACCATTGAGGATCCTATTGGTACCATTAAACCACACTTCAAGCACCCTTCTCACTCAACAAAATCAACCCATACCGCTGTAATTCCGGGGTCGCAGCACAGCTGGGTTGCATTCGGCAGCCCAGCTGCGAATCCAATGATGAAGCATACCACATTTAGGTTGGTGGATGCGGGTTATTCTTAAAAACCCACTGTTTTTTTCTCCCTTCTTGTGTATGACATTGAGTCATCTTTGTATTTGGATCAACTGAAGATGTCAATCATTGACCCGACTTGGTTTTCATCTGTTCTAATGTGTTAGTGAAACCGTGTAGGTATGACGGGTACTTATGTACAGATCTCATGTACTGAAACCGAGAGATGTAAGCTGTGAGAAAGTTAGTATACATTAAGTTTTTTTTTGTTGGACTAGGAGTTTAATGACCAGGTTATTAATTTTCTCTTAAGTGAAATCTCTCTTCAGTTCATTAGAAGAACAAATTCTGATGCTACAAATTTAAACTAAGGGCTCTTAGAGCGGAGCCTTTATATACCATTTCCTAGCATATTTAATTCTCACTTCCGTTACACAGAATTTGCCCAAATCATACCAGAAATATAATGCAAGTTGAGGAAATTAGATCTAATGTTTCATAAACTTGGTAATTGTAGTGTCATAACGCCTTGGCACCCATCCTAGTGACCTACAGTCCTAAAGCAGTTTAGGTACAGCAAATACTGCCCTAATGCTGGATGTTCCCGTCCTTTTAAAGTGTGGAGTAGAACCTTCTGTCAGTGGCCAAGCATAGGCTCCTCAGTTTTCCATAGAAGCCTGGTTTAATTTCTGAAGATGACTGGAGTGTTTTTCATTTCTCATTTTCATGAGAAAACCTGAATGCTTTTGATACCTAAATTGTCGTTATTCTATACTAAAGTAAGCCAAAAAGAATTGCAATCACTATAGTCTGAGTAAGTAGTTTATTACAGTATACGAAAGGATTCCACCTAACCCTACAGAGAAGTAACTAGGGCTTGGAGAATAAGATCGTTCTTATATTAAACTTTTGAAATGTTTTTTTGTTCCGTAGTTATCCACTCTGCTCTCACAGGATTGCATGTTAATGCTTGCAAGTTATATTTAAATGCTTTTTATAAATACAAAACTAGTGTTAGTCTTCTTTGTTGTATCTTTCTCAAGATAAATTTACCTGCACTGGCTCGCATGCTTCATTTTTTGAGGGTGCCAGATTCTATTACCTACAGAATATTGGGTTAGTAATTTTGCCACACCCTCCCTTCAACCATATAGATTCCTGTGACTAAAGTTCCTGATACAGACCAGTGCTTTCTGATGGACCTCTGTGCCTGCAGAACTTGTGGTCTTTAGGTAGACTATGTAAATACTCTGTACCATACAGCACGGGATATGAAATTAATTTCAGAAACAATAAGCTACACTGGCTTCCCATGCACAAACGGGCCTTACTCATTTAATTGGGATTTGCTCATGAATCCCTGCACAACATAGGCTCCAAGTACCTTAACAAGGGACTCTCTTTCCACCAGCTGTCATGACTGCTAATATCCACCACACCAATTGAAATACACAGCAGTGTGCAACCATACCACAGATTTTTCGGTCTAGACCCAATGGCTGATCTTTATCATAAACTAGCAGCCCGCCCCAGCGTTGCCTGGGGCAGAAAAGGGCTGGGGGCAGCATTGTAAGCCTATGTGCTCCCCCCCCCCCCCGCGGGATTGCCCAGTCCGCATCCCTCATTGGCTATACCGCCTCCCGCTTTGAGCCCGCCGCCCCCCGCCCGACCCGACATTGAGCATAGCGCATAGCGCCTCCCGCCTCGTGCCTAGAGTCTCCCGCCCGCCTCCCGCCTCCTGCCCCGGCTTTGTAACCCCCCCCCACCAAGGTCCCGACTTACCTCCCCGCGCTGCCACTGCTCCTCTTCTCACCGCTCCGTATTGCTGTTGCTGGTGAACTCCCCTCACGCGACGCTACTCATTTCTTCGCTCTTCCTGTTGCTGTGAACGACGCTACTCCCCTCACGCATACGTTGCGGCCGGCGCTACTTCAAAGGGACTACTTTATTTTTATTTGTAAATATTTTAAACAACGTTTTATTTTTATTTTTATGTAGCCTATGTCCTTCTGCTTGCCCTGAGGTTTTCTAAGATGTCTTGGGTGTTCAATTTGGTGGTGTAGTTTTCGAGTTTACCTTGCCAAAAGGTGCAAGTTCTCTCTTTATAATGGTAGTATAGATAATGTCCACTAACAGGATACATTTTGTTTGTTCCTCCCATGAGCATGGATGTGTTACTTGTTCCCTTATCCCTACATGGTTTTCAAGCACTACTTTCTCTTTTTGAGTTGAGCACTCCATGAAGTGCATGTGTTTTTCTCTTGCACTGTTGCACTTTGTGTTTCCTCTGTTGGGCTAATTTATTTTTAATCGCCAATCCATCTCCACTAAACAAAAAAAGTGGTTGCTTCATTTTGTAGTCATGCGCATGCATTGTGAGGGGTGCATAAAAGATGGTGTTGCGTTCGCATCATGACACCTTTATTTAGTTTGTTTTCAGGGATACTATGCAGCACAGCTAAAACAATTAACAAAGCCATTAAGTTCCTAAGGAGAAACCTGTTGGCTTTGCCAATGCTTGTTGAACTTCTCACCACAGGAGAATTGCGTGTTGCAAATAGTAAGGATGGTAATTTAGTAATTGAGAGACGAAATGAGGGAACAAAAAACAGTCGCCCATAGCTGCCTCTGAAAAAGTTGAAAATAGAGAAAATCTAATTGGATGCCAAGGAAATTCCAACGAACCTAAATCAATCAGTGTTTTCTCTGGAAAAAGAACCTTTATGAAAGGTGAAAATGTATAGGATCCTCTTGAATGAATAGAAGAATAGGTTGTCTGACTCACTTCCCGCCGAACATTATGGCTTCTGACCACATTCAGAGGTCCTAAAGTGCTAGGATCAATTTTCACTACTTTTAGGTTCTGTGTAGGATCACCGTTTTCTGTTTTATTTTAAAAACTCATTTTTCTGCAGTGGTGTTTACCGTCAAATTTACTATTGTAGGTTTAGTTTAATGGATTGGATTGAGAAAAAGGCCCATGCCTTTAGTCAGCATATTTTCCTGATAAAATTGCTTTCAGTTTAAAAACATTAAAAAAAATGTTTTTCAGCATCCTGCACATATGTGGACATAATTACATATTTTAATAGTTTAGAGAGACTATCCATGATGGAGAACTTGGATGCTAAGTGTATAACTTTTCATTCTCCATTTTAGTGTTTGAACTTTTCCAACAGTATTTTGATGAGGAAGACCTAATCTGCCTTAGAGTTTAGGGTTAAGGTGTTGTAGGAATTTGAGTTAGGTGGCCTGTGAATCCGAAGTTCTTGTGACACTGTGGTAGTTGCTTTGTCTCTAGGAAGAACGTAATTTGCAGTATTTCATCCCCCCACCCCTTGCCTCTACTGCATTGTTGAGCATTACATCCTTTCAGGTAAGCTTGTCAAGGGTTAATCAATTGCAAAATATGTGAAATTAATTATATTTAATGAAGGGCTGGCATCTTCCTCTGAAACTAGGTCATACCCCTCTATATATTGGAGGCAATATTGTGAAATACAACCGATATTGCATATAAATTGGTCAGGATGGATTCTGACCATAAGATGTAAAAGGGGTGTGAGACCACGAGGGCAAAGGGGCACACGGAGGACCTAATAGGTTCTTCCTCATGATCTTGCTAGTCCTTTGGCAACTGTGCGCAGGGCATCTGTGTAGTCAGGCATGTTCGGGGCAATCTTGTGTCTTAGGGTTGGGGCTCTTCTTCCTGCACCCAGACCGAGGCTGGTAATGGACCCATTTATGGAGGTTAGTGGATAGGAGTATTGCAAGATGGTTGTGTATGGCTGGGTTGTGGGAGTACACTAAGGATGTGACAGAGTGATTGTTGGTGCTGGGGATGGTACTCACCAAGCAAACCTGATCTGCATTGGAAGAAAATATGCTTGGGCAATTCTCCTCTGTCTCTGGTGTGAATTTAGAAAGGACTACTTGGTGTTCTGTTGAACTACGTCTATGCAGAGTGGGGTTTCCAGCAGAAAAAGAGAGCAGCAGGACAGACGAGCAGAACTTTGCTTATATGGTTTAGTTGTAGCCCTGAGTAACCACCAGCTCTATCCTGTAGAAAGCAACTCATCAGGGACCACACAGATATGGCACTGATTTATTTCTTCAATGAACTGCTAGGCAACTCGGGCTGCCGTTGCTATAATGGGCAGCAGTCAATTCCTACTCGGTGCATCTTAATACTTTAGACTACCAAATCAGTCAGGTTTTCCTACTTAGAAAGCTGTACACTCTGCTGAGCTGCTCAGGCTTCTTTTGCTCCTAGCAGACAAAGAATGAACGAATAAATAAAAGCATTTATGGAGCGCACAGCTACTCGTGTGAGTGTTTCCGCGCAAAAAAGGTCTCCATCTATCATCCCGCTACAGCTAGTACCAGGGCTTTCTGGCTATGGGCTACCAAATCATGGATGCTCCTTAAGATGGCTGCTCTGGCACTAAATGGTGTATCTGATAGAGCATCTGGGTGCAGATTCCTTACCTTAGCATAATTCCCCAGGTATCAGACTGGATGTGGACATTTTCGAGCAATCCATGTGCCTGCGAGTAGGTGGCGTTGTTCGGCTCTTTGTGGCATCATTGGCATTGTCCGCGCTGGAAGTGACTTGAGTGGTACTTCAATAGGCGGCACCCCAGCATGTTGACATTAGTTCCTTGGGGCACCTTCGGTGTGTGGATGGCCTTCGACTGAAGATCTGCCTCTCCTGTGATGATAAGTCTAAAAAGCCTTGGAAAAGCCAAAAGGTTTCACCATTGGGAACTTAATGGCTTTGCTGATTGTTTTTAGCTGTGCTGTACAATATCTGTGAAAACAAACAAAAAATGCAATATGATGGGACAGTTTCATCATTTTGTAGGTGTACCCTCACCATATATGTGCATGCCTACGTAATATAGCAACCACGGTTTTTTTTTTAGCAGGGCTGGATTGGTATAACAAATAAATAAGTAGAGCTACTGAGGCAAAACCGAGTGCAGCCATGGAAGAGAAGTACACTATGGAGAACTCTGGCCAGACCAGCCCCAGTTGTGGCTTCACAACCTTCTCTGTGGTCTGTTCCAGTGGTGCAGAACCAGGCGTGATTCCAGACTACGATATGGATCGGCGTAGCACAACTTAAGCTCTAGTGCCGACCAGGCCCATATTGGCTGAATGTGAGATGGAGCTCTATTTCCCCGAAAGGCCCACTGAGTACCATGAATGGAGGGGGATTTGAGGGATCCCAATGTTTATTCCGACCCCTTAGCAAAGTCCATTGCTAATGACACCTAGTACGAGGACTTGTCTGTCGCCAGTGGTCTGGACACCTCACCTGACTTTGGCCTTCTCTCACTCTTGCCACAGTGGCTACGGAGAGAGGGGCTTTTTTTGCAATGATGGTCAGGCGGGCGGTTGATGTCCTGGACCTGATGCCCATGGTTGAGGTCAAAGCCAGCATATTGACTGGTGCTTCAGCCCGGGTATCCTCCTCAGAAGCCTTACCATCCTTTAATGTAGCCCTCACAGATGTCTGGTTCTGGACCTGGGCTAAGCTCTGCACAGGCACTCCTGTGCACAGGCCCAATGCTAACTGCCATGGCCTCTTTCCCTGGGATCCAGCCTTCCTGTCCCAGCACGCCGCTTCTTAGACCTTGGTGGTCCAGGCCTTAACTTCCAGGGTATTATCTGCCCTCAACCCTGGCGACTAGATGGTAGCCTTGCTTGACACTTAGTCCAATATTCCAGTCTTGCCTGCTCATAGACTGTTCCTGCGATTGGCTACAAGCACTTTTAATTCCTTGTGCTCCCTCGGGTGCTCACCTAGGTGTTGCAGCTCATTTGCAGATGTTAGGGGTTCCAGTCTTCCTCTACCTCGACCACTGGCTGTTAAAAGCTGGATCGTCCCAGGCAGTTGTCTCCCACCTCTAGACTATGGCAAACCTCTTGCATTCACTGGGGTTTATTATAAGCGTGCTGAAGTCACACCTAACTCCCTTTCAGATGCTCCCTTTCATCGTATCTGTTCTGGATACAGTGCAGTTTCAGGCTTATCCTCCAAAATAGCGAGTTCAGGATATTTGGGCTATGATTCTGATGTTTTAGCCTCTATTGTGGATTTCGGGATTGGGGCAGCCTTCTGTGAGAGGCAGAGGTCGGAGGACTCTGGTGGTGTCTCAACTTCACATCCATCTGCTGCAGTTGAGTGATTGGCTTGTCATTAAAATACAGTCTTCCTTCAATCAAGGGAAGGTTAGTTCAGCTATTCACGGACTACAACACCGTTATATGGTTTTGCAACAAGCAGGGAGGGGTGAGTTAGTGGACCCTGTGTCAAGGAGCCATGTGTCCCTGAACATGACTGAAACATCAGGACATTTTCCTTGTGGCTCAACATCTGGCGGCTTCTCTGAATGCCAGTGCAGACAAACTCAGCTGTCGATGCCTCATGGATCACAATTGGCTTCTCCATCTGGAGGTGGCTCAGGGTCTCTTCAGAGATTGGTATCAAACAGGGGGAGATTGGGCAAAACCTTGGTTAGATCTACCTGCCAATGCAGATAATGTGCAATGTCAGCAGTTCTGTGCACTAGAGTTTCTAAGGCATTTCTCGCTCAGAGATTAATTTTGTCTAAAGTGGAGCTCAGGGCTCATATACGTGTTTATACAGATACCACTCCTGTCCAGAGTTCTCGAGGATCAAGAATGACTGGGTCCAAGCTATGTTAGAGGCCCCTGATTGGACAAGAAGCATCTGATATCCTGATGATGAGCATCTATCCTCCGATCAGGCTGCTCCTTTGGGACAATCTCCCGTCGCAGCAGGTTAGGGTTCTGCAACCGAACCTGTCCACACTCCACCTGCATGCATGGGGATTGAGTGGCAACAGTTTTGTATTCAACTTCCTTCTCGAAGTGTGTGATATATAAGGGAATCCCTCCACAAAAACAGTTTGATTGCCGAAGGGACACGTTTGTTGGCTTGGTGTGTAACTGAATTTGTTGATCTTTTGACAGCACCCTTCTCTAAAGCTCTGCTGTTTATTCTATCCTTAGCCTGTCAAGGCTGTGATTTGGGCACGATTAAGGGGTACCTTTACACAATTTCTTCCTTCCTGTGGTTGCTGGATCAGCCTTCCCTGTTCAAGTCACCTGTTGTGACTTGCTTCCTTAAAGATTTGCAACACCTTTCCTCCTATGCGCTTAATCATACCTCAGTGGGGACCTGAATTACATCCTCCCCTTCCTCATGTGCTCAGCATTTGGACGGATGCACAGCTGCCCTCTAAGACTGCTGACTAGCAAACTATCTTACTAGTGGCCATCACATCTGCCAGGTGGGTTAGCAAATTGCAGGCGTTTTGTTATACTCTGTATTAAGATTTTGTTACTCAATGGCCAAGAATCAACAGTGAGGGCTTGCAAGCTCATTCTACCAGAGCTAAAGCTGCTACATTTGTGTTAGCTAGAGGAGTCCTAGTTCTGGGCATGTTTGAGACAGCCACTTCTACATCACTGCACACACTGTTTGCCAATCACTTCTGCCTGGGCAGTCCATTCCGGAGAGATAGGCATTTTGCCCTTTATGTCCCTCGGGACTTTTTAGCAGGATTAGTCCGCAGACCCACCTTCAAAGAGACTGCTTTGGTATCTATTCTAAGTTTAGAAAGCTTTATTGAATCAAGTATACCATGTAAAACATCATTACAATATAACAAACAATGAAAATAGGTCCGAGGATACACAATATAAAGGTGAAATCAAGAAAAAAATCCCAAAAAGGGAGTAATAAGAAATTATACTAAGAGAAAATGCTTTTTAAATGTATTTTTAAATGGGGAGAAGAGGGGGGGGGAGAAAAAGGAGGAAAGGGAACGAGAGAGGCAGAGGAGAGAGAAGGTAAGAAGGCAAACAATTTATAAACTGTGAATATATTCGGGAACATGTCTAGAAAGAAAATCAGTTAAAAGTAACCATAACAGATCATTTTTTATCAAAAGGGGGTAGTAGTGGCAAAGGCACAATCAAGTTATGATGATGACACAGCAAATTCCACCACGCACTGTAAGAAAGTTTTGAGGTATCCTTCCAGTTGGTTGTAATTACCTGCAAAGAAATAGCTATAAACAAATCTATAAAATTACGTACATTGTATGGGACATTCCAAATGGGGGAAGAACCACCTAGGAAAATATGAATAATGTCAAGTGTGGTTTGAGCCTAAAATATCATTTAACTTAGACCATATTTGATACCAGAGGTATTTGACCAGTGGACAGTGATAAAACATGTGAAAAAAATCACTATCAGCATAAGAACAAGACCAGCAGTGACTCGTTTCTGAAGTTTTAAATTTAAATAAATCAGAAGGGGTAAGGTAAAGTCTATTATAAAAAAATATATAAAGTCTGTGTGGTGCTAGCTGAACGAGAGAGTGTGAATTTTAGACCAGATGCAATCCCAGACAGGGAAGGAAAATTCCTGCATTAGGTCTCTTTCCCATGCAAGCTCAAGCTTAGATTTAGGACGGTCTGGAGCAGAACGGGAGAGTATCTTGTAAATAACAGCAGCTTTGAGAGGAATAGTGAAATCTGGTGGAAAGGAATCTGACGGGTCGGTATCAGGTAGGGAGCCATGTTGAGATATGTAGGTGGTTAGGGCAAGTTTAAGAGAGGAATATTGGGAAGAGTATGTGTTAGATAGAAGATAGGATATACGAATATCAGAAAAATCCATTAAAGAATCATCAGTGAGAAACTTATCATAAAAGATCATTCCTTTGTCGATCTATTCTTTCCTAAGGAGTGCTTTATTGTTGACCTTTAGGGATTGATTATACCATAACGGAGTAAGAGAATGGAGTCGTGCTTGAGAGAGAAAAGAGAGAAATATTGATAGTGCAAGCGCCTTTGAATGCTTGAAAATGGGTGTGAGGTATCGTTTGGGGGGTTGAGACCAACTGGTGGCTGTGAGAAAAGAGAAAGGTGAAAGCTGGGCCAATTCTATGGCACTCCAAGCTGTCACAGGAAGAGGGGATATCTGCTAAAAAGGGCCATATTTGTTTTAAAGTAAAGGAGGAGTGGAAACTAATCAGGTTGGGAAAGTTGACTCCTCCCAAATTCTTTGGTTGCTGAAGGCGAGAGAGAAATCCTAGATTTGCGATTGTTCCATAAGAACTTAGTGAGAATGCGATGGATAAGTGTAAAAAAGTAAATGGGAAGAAAAACGGGAAGCATTGAGAGATAGAAATTAACAATGGGGAGAAGCATCATTTTAATAGTTGCTAATCTTCCCCACCAAGATAAAAATAATGGAGACCAACGGTCTATAAGCGAAGAAAGCTTAGTAAGAATATCTTTGTGATTGATTTTAATAGTCTCTTTGATATTATTCGCATAAATGATGCCCAAATATTTAATACTCTTAGGGTTCCATTCGAAACCAGAACCTTGAAACATATGAGGCAGACAACATTTATTGAGGGATAACACTTCAGATTTGTCAATATTTAACTTCTATCCAGAGACTGAGGAGTATTCGTGTAAGAAGAAGAGAGCAGGTAAGGATGTATCTGGGTTAGAGATATAGAGTAGGATATCATCTGCGGATGCAGTGAATTTAATATCATTATTCTTATATACAAAACCAGTATAGGATGTGGCGTGTCGAATTTGTTCAAGACAGGGTTCTAAAGCTAAAATAAAAAGAAGAGGGGATAGGGGATAGCCTTGTCTAGTGCCTCTATGCAACGAAAAGTAAGAAGATTGAACTCCATTAACCCAAATAAAGGTAGAGGGGCTGAATATCACAGATGAATACATTTAATAATATGGGGACTAAAGCCATGCCACCTGAGAGCGCCGAACATAAAGTCCCAGCAAACTCTATCAAATGCTTTTTCAGCATCAAGGGTAATACCGGCAAGTGGAGAATTCATTTTTGAAGCAAGATGAATAATATTAAGGAGAGTTCTCGAGTTATCCGTGATGGATCTGCCCTTAACAAAACCAGATTGATAAATGTTAATGAGGTCAGGAATGACAAGGTTTAATCGGATAGTTAAAATTTTTGCGTATATTTTACAATCAGTGTTACTTAATGAAATGGAACGATAATTTTTATAAGGAGTTGGATCCTTATCTTTTAGGGAGTAAACATAACATTGCTTGTGTAAAAGAACCTTTGGATTCCCCCATGGAAAGAAAATTGGTAATCAATGAATAGATGTGGTAATAGGATATTCTTGAAACGAACAGTAAAGATGTCGGGCCGGGAGATTTATCTTTAGGTAAGAGAGTAATGGCATGGAGAATCTTATTCGGAAATGGTTGCATCAAGGGAGGAGAGATCAAGAAGGGCATTCAGAGATTTGGGAATAGTTTGGAAAAAGGAATCCATTTGAGCAGAGGATGGTGCTGATTCAGGGGTATATGAAGACGAATAATATTGAACGAAGCAGTCGAGGATCATATCAGTAGAATGACTATTCCCGTGAACATCCGTTTTAACAGCTATTTTGGATTTTATTTTAATTTTGAGATAGTTCGCAAGAGATTTACCGTCTTTGTTATGCCCGCCATATATTTTTGAATTGAATTTAAGGAGATTATTGCAAGCCGCATCCCAAGAGTGTTTATTATATTGTATTTTTGCTTTGATAAGGGAAGAAAGTGCATCACAGACTTAGAGGTGAAAAAAAGATGCTCTAACTCCTTTATTTGTTTAAGAATAAGAGCAGATTGAAAGAGGGCTTTTTTATGAGAGACAACATTGATAATATAACCTCTAGCAGCTGCTTTGAAAGCATCCCAAATGAAGTGAAACTGAGAAGTTGAATTAAGGTTAGTTTGAAAAAATTCCTCCATGAAAAGAGGGAATTGCTCATTGAATTGGGAATCTAGAAGAAGGGAATTGTTAAAGCGCTAACGTCGGGAGCTGGGAATAGTTGAGGGGAGGTCAATATCGAGGGCAACCAGGGCATGATCTGAAATAAGGATAGAGCCAATTTCAGAATTAGTCATAAATTGGAAAGTGTGTTGAGTGAGAAAAATGTAATCTATGCGGGAGTGTGATGCATGTACGGGAGAAAAAACTGAGAATTCTAAGGTATCAGGTTGGGATATCCTCCAGGAATCAATTAGACCTCTGGAAGATATAGCTTTATAAAAGGTTTTCTGCATTTTGTTGGGAATATATCTAGTTTGAGACTCACGATCCAGAAAAGGATCCATACGTTGGTTATTGTCGCCACCAACAATTAAATCAGCAGTAGCATGCGAGGAGAGGAGCATAGAGAAATCATTCCAGAAAGTTAAATCTATACTAGTGGGACCATAAACATTACAAAAGGATAGATTTGTATTATTAACCACTACATCCAAAAACAACCATCTACCATTGGTATCTAACATCTCTTTTTTTAACTGAATAGATAATGATGTATGAAACAAGATAACACAATTTTTGTTGTTCACTGATGGGGAACAGAAGATTACGCCCACCCATTGTTTGCGTAGTGAAGGCAAGTCTTTAAGCTAAAGGTGAGTTTCTTGCATTAAAGCAACTTGACATTTCAATCTTGCTAAATGAGATAGGACCCGCTGTTTCTTGACAGGGTTGCGGAGTCCTTTAACATTCCAAGAAATGACACGAAGACCATTTATCTCTGGAAGTCACAGAAAAGTAGGAGAGAAGATAGGAAAGAAGAACTGTAGAATAGTAGAATTAAGCAAGGGATAAATAGTAGAGAGGAAAGAAAAAAAAACAATTGTCAAGAAAGTAACAATTGAGACATTGAAGCCCATAACCACCATGGAGAAAGAATAGGAGTGGGTAGAATGTATATGAATTGAGAAAAAAGGAGAATCAGGAAATGAATAGCAAAAGGATATGAGATGAGCTGAATCGGAAGAAAATTTCCTTAAAGAAAGAGAAGAGAATAAGAAAAGGGAGATCCAGAAAAGAGAAAGAGGAGGAAAACAGGGAGAAGAAAAAGAGGTGATGAATAGAAAAGAGTGGAAGATAGGGAGACTAAATCCCCCATGTAAGGAAATCAAAAGAAAGATGACAAAAAGCCAGGTGGCTTTAGTCATGAAGGACACTTGAACGGAAAACATTGGAATGGGAGGGGGAGTAGCGAAGAAACAGCCAACCGCAGGAGACGTAAACAAAAATTAGGTCACATAAACGATAATTATAGTAAGAAAAAAAAGTCCTAAGACTAACAGAAACCAGGTGAGACAAGTGAAAGGGACTTACTAAACAGTTAGGAAGGGATGGCGGCAAAAAGGGATGCACATTACAGACATCATGGCAGCACGAGAAAAAGTATATACGACAAAAACTGTGAGGAAGGGACCTGTGAAACATAAAGAGGAGAACAGAAAACTTTGTTACAACAGTAGGCAAAATACAGAACGTTTACAGAACATAAAACAGAAAGCCTAAGGTTTGCTAAGGTCCATGAGTTTATCCTTGTGGGTGTGGATAAACTTTCGAAGATCCGTAGGGTCGTCAAAACTATAAGTTCTATCTTTATAAGTCACTTTGAAGAAGCAAGGATGGATTAAGCCATATCTAGCATTCATCGATCGAAGCGTAGGTCTCCGGTCCAGGAATTCTTTTCGTCGAGCAGCAGTTGGTTTGGAAACATCTTGGGTAAGGAATACTTTGTGGCCAAACCAGAGCATCTGCTTGTGTTTAGCTGAATGTAGAATAGTCATAAGGTCTGAGTACAGGAGCAAATAAGCAACAATACCTCTGGGTTTAGAAGTAGAAGAAGAGTTTCTTGGTCCAAGGCGATGAGCTCTTTAAATAATAACATCCATGTGTTTAGGGAGACCAGTTATAGGAAGAACTTGGGTCTTCAGAAATTGGATCATGTCGGACCCTTCAGAACCTTCCGGAATACCATAAATTCGCAGGTTATTGCGTCGATTGCAGTTCTCCAAATCTTCTGAGGTTTTCTTAAGTTGATCAACCTCCTTGGTAAGGCTAACAACACTGGCTACAACATCTTGAACATCGCTAACCTTTTGTTCCACATTCGACAGTCGCATATCCAAACTAGACCATTTCTCTTCCAGTCTCTGAAGAGTTGTGGTGGTTTCCCTCATGAATGGACGAATGAGACGAAGTTCCTCCATAATATCCTCGAGTATAACAGGAGGCGGAGATTTTGATGGATGGAGGGTCCTTTTTAAGATGTTTACCAGTTTTTGCGGGGTCTTTACGTGTGCCAGAAGATGCGCCATGAGCCGTAGTGGTATGTGAAAGTTCGATTATAACGGAAGATACCAGAGAAGCAAGGCCAGGGCAGAGATGGAGCCAATCACCAGCAGCACCAAGCAACAATGACAAGGAAGAAGTTAATTCAGTGCAGCAGGCAGTCAAACCAAACTCTGACAGAGGATGAAGGCAAAAAAAGTTGAATTGTGGAGCCAAGAGAAGCCAGCTAAAATGACTGAATAAACTCCATGAAATGGAATGCCCAGCAGGAATAAATGAAACTCAGCAGCCACATTATCATACCAAAATGCAAAAAAGATATAAACAAAAATAGCACAGGTAGTTTGAATCCATGTGGCAGATGCGTAACTGAGGTAAATTACGAGAAGCAAAAAGAAGAAACGCTTGGCGCTTCACAGTTCAATATAACAAGTCCAGAGAAGAAGAATAAGGTCCAACATGAGTGGCAGCGAAGAAAGAAGCCATGAAGTATGAGCAGAAACAGCAGCGAGGGAAAAAACGCTGCATAGAAAAAAAACGGAAAACAAAATGGTGGCCGCTAGTCAGGGGGAAACAATTTAGCAGATTAAATCACTTAAAATGCCATATATTGATACGAAAAGACCCGGTCACTGTTTCGTTCTGCAGCTTTTTTATTTTGAGAAGAATCTTACCCTAAGGTAATTAATCCTTGGGTGCTATATACACTTTTTTTGAATAATACAAGTTCAGCACTTTTTTTGAAATTTTGAGATTAGTCTGAGGTTTGTTCGTTGCCAAAAGACATAAATTTACATTTACTGTGAATACTTTTTACAACACAAAAACATTAAATTACATTTATCCATTTAAACAATACATTTACCAAACAACATCTTTACAAAGCTTCACGGTTGTACCCTACCAACTAGTTCTACCAGGCCTACGTGGTAAAGTTTTCATCCGATTTAAACCTTGTCACGCAAAGGCATCAAGCCTGTATACTTTTTTTATTCCATTGCATTCATGGAAATGTTCTAGAGCCTTTTGCGGGGGATGCATTCGTATTTACGACAAATGTGCCAAAGCCGACGCGTTTCCAAGCCCGTATCTCATTTATCGGGCTTTTCTTCAGGGCTTTTAGTTGGGTACCTGTATGAAGATAAGGGGGGAACATGCTTTAATGTGGGACCTTCACATATACTGTCACTGGAAGGGGGTTGTTAACGCGTAATTTTTTTTTTTACCTTCCTGCGTTGTGTGTACAAGTCTGTTCTGGTTAATTCAGACTCTTGACTGGCGTTTTTGCTTTATTCTGTAAAGTAGAACACAACAATTGTATCTATTTTCTCTTTGGGGACATTGTGTCACAAGGTATTATGTAAGCAGAATTTGCCCACGATGTAACTTCGTTTTTTGTGGATTCGTTTGTGTCGGTACATGTCATCTGATCTACGGTAATGCAGCTTTATGTAGGGAGGCTCACCGGGTTCTGTAACATTAAGGCAGAACGGTTTCAGCTGGAAGATCTATCTGTTTTATTCCTATCTGCCAAAGTTTTTGTGATAGACTTTTACTTACTTGAGGTTTTCAATATAATGGCGGGACGCCGAACTGTCGTTTAAAGGAGGGCGCCGCCGTTTTTCTTTATATCTAGTTTGCCGCATGCACTGTGAAATCAAAAAATGATCGAATTAAGTGACTTGTTTGCCACGCGCAGCACTCTGTATTTATTATCTATACTTCGGGTGAGTCATTACCTGCAATCTTCGTATGTAGCCGCTTTCGTCTGCCAGGTTCTTCCTTGAATGAGTGTGTGTTGAAGTCACGTGACTAACTTAATTTAAACTGGGACATGTGACCAGGCGATTGTGGGACATGTAGTCCAAAGATTCAATAGATGTATACGGGTGTGTTACTCTTTGCAGTCCGAGTAGTTTTGGGGCGTTTTTAGTCAGTGGCCGTATTACATATGACCCATTTATCAGTTTTTAACATTCTCCATATTCGTTCAAGCCTGCACTCACGCAGTCTTATTTCATAATCAGATAAGCTTCTCTTTTTAACAGTAATGTTTCCACATTACCTCCACGTAGGGGAGCCTTTATTCCTGACAGCATGGACCATCTTAGGTCTCTTTCTGTGTGGCCAAGATCAATAAAGTGCTGAACCATTGGTGCGTTCCGCACTTTTTGTTTAATCCTGGAACGGTGTTGGGACAATCTTTGTGTGATTTGTTGATTTGTTTTCCCAATGTAAGGTTTGTCACACGGACAAACTATTACATAAACAATGTTTTTACTTTTACAATTTGTTAATTCGTTGTGGGTCTATTTGATGGTGTTATGTTCAAACGTTGTCCCTTCAATGGTACTGGCACATGATATACAAGTACCACATTTATGGTGGCCCTTCACCGGATTTAATTTCCACAAGGTTCGTAGGTCGCTTTTGGCTTTGGAGGTACCCAAATCTGCCCTAATTATTTGTTGTCCTATGTTCCTGTTTTTTTTAAGTGCGAACATAGGTTTGGCAAATGGAATTTCGAGATTGGACAACAAGTGTCAATTTTTTAGAACAACCGATTTGAATTTGTTAGTAAGTGGGGACATAAGTTGAAACACACACCAATTGTTCAAGTGTTTTTTAATCTTTTTTTGTTAGTAAAACCTCTCTGGGTGTAAACCACGCACACTTGGTTGCATGTTTTAACCTTTTTTTGGGGTACCCTCTTTTTCTTAGCCGTTCACACAGCGTCTCTCCGTGTATCAGGTAATCTTCTTTTCTGGAGCAATTGCGTCTAATCCGCTACAGCTGACTGTATGGTATATTTGCTTTTAGGCTCTGTGGGTGGAAGCTCCGGTAGTGTATGATGGTATTTTTATCTGTCTGTTTGCGATGTAAAGTGGTTGCCAACTCATTGTTCTGAGGGAAGACCTCAACATCAAGAAATGTTAGACGTGAATTACTGTGGGTCATGATGAATTTTATGTCTGGATGCCTGTTCAGCCAGTCGTGGAATTGAGTCAGGTGTGCTTCTGTACCTCTCCACTGGCACCAGACGTCCTCAATATAGCGATACCATCTTACGGTGTGAATTGAATTGAAATTGAATTGAAACAGTATTAATTGAGCGCGGTTGCTGCCCGCAGGCGTCCAAGCGCTGGGTTGAAGGGAAAGTGACTGAAAGGAGCTAGGGTACATAGGATTGAGCAAACAGCAGTGTCTTTAGATTTTTCCGGAATGCGAGGATGTCAGGGTTGGAGCGGAGTGAGATGGGAAGAGCATTCCAGAGCCTGGCGGTGTTCACGGAGAACAACCTGCCTCCAGACCTGGCTCGTTTCACTCTGGGGACAACGGCGAGGAATGCCTCCGTCGACCGAAGGTCCCTCTTGGGATGATAGGGGGTGATCAGGTCTGTGTTTATGGCAGGGCCCGTTTTCCAAAAGGCACGGTGCGCTAAGCATAGCGCCTTAAAGGCCACTCTCTGCCTCACTGGCAGCCAGTGGAGACTTTTTAGAGCAGGTTTGGCCGATTGGGTACGCGGAATTTTCAGCAGGGTGCGTGCTGCGCAGTTTTGAACAATTTGCAATTTCCTGAGGGTCATCTCCGGGGCCCCCAAGTATAGCGCATTGTTTGAGTCCAGGCGGGATTGGATGAGACCTTGTACTGCCACCTTTTTGGCCTCTAGGGGAAGTAATGGGAGCACTTTCCTCAAAATTCTAAGCAGGCCAAAGCAAGTGGCAGATAGCCTTTTGGCCTGGGTGGAGAAGGAAAGTTTGTTGTCCAGCCATACTCCCAGGCTTTTCACACTTTCCTTGTGAGTAGGGGGGGGACCCAGAGCACTGGGCCATAAGGAGGTGAAAGACGTAGGGGAGGTTGGGCCTAGGAGCATGAGCTCCGTCTTGTCTCCGTTTAGTTTAAGGGAGGAGTTGGTCATCCATCCCTTAACGTCCTCAAGGCAGTTTAGTGTGTTCGCTATACGGATTGTTCTGATAAATGAATCGCTCCTCATACAGGGCCATGAAGAGGACCGCCATCTCTGGAGCATAACGACACCCCATGGCGGTCCCCTTCACCTGCATGTAGAAGGTATCCATGAATCTGAAAAAGTTCCGTTTTAATGCTAGGCTGGCCAGCTCGATTATGAATTTAGTGGGGACTCTTTGAGGTTTAGGCCTAGTGTCTAAGAAGAACTCGATGGCTTCTAATCCTTCTTCCTGGGGGATTTGTGTGTATAACGAGTTGACGTCAAACGCCATCATCCACTCATTATGATCATCAAATGGTAGATTTTCGATTTTATTGATGAAATCCGCCGTATCTTTGATATACGACTTGACCTCACTCATGAATGGCTTTAAGAATACGTCTATGTACTTGGCAGTCGGCTCAAGGATAGACTCACCCCCCGTAGGCTATAAGTCTTCCGGGTGGGTTCTGTAGGTTTTTATGTACCTTTGGTAGGAAATAAATTACTGGAACATGTGGGTTTTTCTTGTTCAAGTAATCGAATTCCTTTGGGCCTAATATGCCCTCATAGTCCTTCCTTTAATTTGATTTGTATCTCATTTTGTATCCTGTTAGACGGGTTTTCGGTTAGCTTCCTATACCATTCAGTATTACCAATTTGGCTATTGGCTTCTTCTACTTATTTTTCTTTCTGCCGTACCACTAGGGCGCCCCCGTTGTCGGCCGGCTTCACCACTATTGATGTGTCTTCACTTAATTGTTTGATTGCTGCCTGTTGGTCCTTCGTGATGTTTCTTTTACAGAAGTTTCTTTGTTTGCCTAACTGCGTGAGTGAGGAAAGAACGGCCTGTTCGAATGCCAAAATTTGTTTAGGAACCATTTGTGATGTGGGAGTAAAAGACGACTTATTAGATAAATTTGATGGCTCTGGTATTTTGGTGTTTTCTTTGTTATGGGGAAAATGCTTTTAGTCTAATTTTTCTAAATAGATTTTGGTCTTCTATCTTTAAATTGACTATATCTGTATTAGTTCTGGGGACAAATTTAATCCCAAGTTCAAGGACTGATTGTTCATGAATGGTAAGCTTTTTTGGGGAAAGATTAATGATTGATGAATCATTTACGATTTGTAATAGTTATTGTTGCGGGTTCTTATGTCCCATGCTTGCGGTTGGGGTTTGAACCTTACACGGCCCCTGCCCTCGCCTTTCTCTAAAAAAGTATTCGAACGTTTTGAGGTCCCTTCTCTGGGATCTGAATCTCCAGATGACTCTGAGGATGAACTCTCTGAGAAGTTAAGAAAACAATTTTTCGATCTTGCTTGGTATTGGGAAAGAGCGCGGCTGGATTCCTGCTGGGTGTAAAAATCTTCCCTCAAATATGGGTAAACAGTCTCAATATTGAATGCCTTAATATCTTTCTCAAACTTGTTGATTCAGTAATTTATTGTATTGTCCTTGAATGTTTGAAGGTCTTTGTCTATTTTCTCCTATAACTCTTTTGCTTCAAGTGTACTGTGGTTGTCATTAATAGCCTTTGTTAAAGCGTCAATTTCCTCCTGTTCTTTTGCACAGATTCTTTGCACGGTTTCTACCGTGTGGACCATTAGGTCCCGACTACATTTGGTGGCTATATAGCTGAAACCTTTCTTGTAAGCTGGGTCCTCTGTAAAGACCACTGGAACGTTTTTCACTTGGAGTCCCCAAGGTATTGTTCCAGATTTTAGGTGCTGGAACAAAAAATGTCTGTGTAACTCTGTTCGGATGTGTTTTTTGCTTAAACGCATCAATTTGTCTGTTTCATTCGGCTGTTGAGCATTTGTGCTTAATTTGAGTGACGAAAAAGGTGAAGGTCCTGCAATTAAATTCTTTGTGTATGCCTCTGTAAAAGACAACATTTCTTCCTCAGACATATTTTGATGGGCTCGGGACCAACCTATCTAGGAGGAGTACTCTATGCTGTATTTGCTACTACAATAGTTCAAGTGTTTAACCCTCGCGGAAGATTCACCGCTCTATATACTTTACAAAAAGTGGGGTTGTGTCATACACTGTGGCCGGGTAGGACAACGTCTAAGAGTTTAAAGAGAAAAGGCCGGGTCACTGTTTCGTTCTGCCGCTTTTTTATTTTGAGCAGAATCTCACCCTAAGGTAATTAATCCTTGGGTGCTATATACACTTTTTTTTAAATAATACAAGTTTCAACACTTTTTTTGAAATTTTGAGATTAGTCTGAGGTTTGTTCGTTGCCGTACAAAAGGCATAAATTTACATTTACTGTGAATACTTTTTACAACACAAAAACATTAAATTACATTTATCCATTTAAACAATACATTTACCAAACATCTTTACAAAGCTTCACGGTTGTACCCTACCAACTAGTTCTACCAGGCCTACGTGGTAAAGTTTTCATCTGATTTAAACCTGGTCACGCAAAGGCATCAAGCCTGTATACTTTTTTATTCCATTGCATTCATGGAAATGTTCTAGAGCCTTTTGCGGTGGATGCATTCGTATTTACGACAAATGTGCCAAAGCAGACGCGTTTCCAAGCCCGTATCTCATTTATCAGGCTTTTCTTCAGGGCTTTTAGTTGTGTACCTGTATGAAGATAAGGGGGGGACATGCTTTAATGTGGTACCTTCACATATACTGTCTCTGGAAGTGGGTTGTTGACGCTTATTTTTTTACCTTCCTGCGTTGTGTGTACAAGTCTGTTCTGGTTAATTCAGACTCTTGACTGGCGTTTTTTCTTTATTCTGTAAAGTAGAACACAACAATTGTATCTATTTTCTCCCCACTTTTTGTAAAATATTTTGATACGAAAGCGTGCCCATAGGTGAAGGGTCGCTTCCGACGACAATATCCGCCGTTTTTACCTCGATAATCCGCCGCAGAGTCCGCCCTTTCTTCACGAGCGCTGCTCGCCGGCTCGGAGCTCCTCAGGGTGTGGCCATCTTGGTTTGCCGCGTCGCGCGTCTCCCTGGTATCTATTCTAATGTAAGGAATCTGTGGCTAAAAGTCTTTCAGATGAACAACTTGTTTACCTTCAGTAACGCCTTATCTGGTAGACACTTTATCGAGCCGCAGATTCCCTACTGAACCTTCCTTCCTCCCTGTTCTGCGGACTGTTTGTAATTTTCATTTACAGAGATCCTTTGAGATATCACTTGGCACACTAGTCATTCCTTCTCAGCTTGGCTATGTGCTTTGGGTCAGTAAACAATCCAGAACAGAGGTCAGTGCGAGGCTGTAGCACCTATATAGGCACACACATGCCACTTCCTGCGCGGATGCTGACAAAACGCGGAGCCAAACAACACCACTTACCCACGCACAGAGGGATTGCTCAAAAATGTCTAGGTCAACGCCTGTGGAATATTCAAAGATAAGGAATCTGCAGCTTGATATGGTCTCTACCAGATAATGCGAGACCGAACGAAAGTAACTTGTTCACCCTGTCCAGAAAGCCCTTTGAGAATAAGTGAGAAGCAGCGAGGCAGAATGCGCCAAAGCCTGTTAGGCACAGGTACTTAATATAAACAGCTAAATTTCCAGTAATATCCTCATGCTCAGTCTTGCGTCGCTGTTCTTGTATAGTATTAGAATGCAAGTTTCCTGATCTCCGCCAATATCTTTGAATTGGAGGCTGCTGCCAGCTGGATTATGCAAACACACCACTCTTTCTAAGGGACAAGGAGCCTACCCAATCAAACTTTAACTATGCACATGGCTTTTGTCTGCTCTGGTCCGCATCAAGTCCCTTTTTCCTGCACGATAGGTGATGCTAGGAAGCCCTCCGACGTGACTCTTAAAACCGCATACATCTGCTTACATCTAGACAGGGTGCAAAGAAATGAGATTTAAATATCAGTGAGGGGTTGAAAACAGAAAGCTAATGTGAGGAATAATGTTTGATCTGCTTATGGGTCAAATCAACTCAATAATGGCGTTTTATTGATTTGAAATAATGAAACCGAGTTTGCTCCTCTAGGATTTTGCATCTTGATACTCTTCGATTACATTCTGATGTTTTCTATTTCATTAGTCAGCAAAAATTATTTTAAAGACGCTTTTCAAAATGACCTGAGCATTACTAGTGTTCTGCTGTGTGGATAGTATTCAGTGATATGACAGGAGGAATGCAGATGAAGCGCATGAAAGGAAAATCAAAGAAAGCCGGAAATGCTGATAAACTAGGGTATGAAGGAAGAAAACTAAAAGAACAAACCAATGGGGAAAGCAATGAATGTAAGGAATGGAGAAACTATGGAAGAACTCAATAAACGACAGAAGGGAGGTGAAGATGGGTGAAAAAATAGTTAAAGTGGTCGGTAAGATATTTGGAAAGGGAAGGCTCGAATGTTGGAAGAAAGGGACAAAAGACAGAATTAAATATAGGATGAAAAAAGTGGTGAGACTTGCTTATCCTACTTTTTTGCATTTTCGGGGTGCATTTAGCGGGACTAATAATGAGACCAACCTAGTTCCTTCCTCAAGTTATGTTATGTTAAAAGACTTAGAGTGCATGGCTACCTCAGCAATGGGGCATCCCAGCGCTGAGTTGTAGAGTAGGGAAGAAAAGGAAGAGACCGCTAGAGATCCGAGAATAGCCAGGTCTTCACAGCCTTTCTAAAAGCCCAGTGGTCTTGAGTGCCCCGGATGGGAAGAGGTACAAAAGGGGGTGGTGATGGACGGAGCATCTGAATCAATCGTCTGATTGTGGCAGGGTATGCTCAGACATGAGTCCCTTGCTCACTTTGCCACTGGATTCCAGTAAGCCGGGCTGAAGACTGCTGGAATGCCAGAAACCGGTCCTCGGAAGCTTGTTTCCGGTCCAGGGAAGACGTGGCTTGGCAGTTCGGGCTGGACTGTTCCCATGAGGCACAGGGTCAGACTGATTTGCATATAGCCATGTCTGAACTGGGGTGGCAGAGTGGGCTAAAGAACTGTGATGGATTAAACCCAGATCTTTTGACTGGGTGTGAGTGTTTGATTGATTCAGATGCTTCGTCCATCACCACCCCCTTTTGTACCCGGATGGGAAGAGGCAGGGAATTCCAGAGAGCGGAGGCAATCACCGTGAAAGTGCGCCGGCTGGCTCTGTCCCAACGCACCTGGGGCACTCTCCTATGGGGTCTCATCTGCGCCCATTGCATAATGGGCCCCATATGGGTCAATCTTTATTAATTTTTACAGGTGCCTAGAGGGCTATTAAAAGGGTATTGCTACTTGCAAATACATACATTGAAAAGACTGAGTAACTTGCAAGTTTTTAAATTCATTTTTAAGCAATAGTTATTCAATTTATTTTATTTGCTTATTAGTTTGATATGTAATTATGCTAGGGTGTTTGGGGCAAAATTCTTTGAAACTCGGGTGCATTATTATTGTTTTTATTTCCTACAGGGACTTGAAAGCAGGAAATATTCTTCTTGGAGAAGATGGCTCTGTGCAGATTGCAGGTACAATTTCAATTTTCTTTCGGGAGGATGCAAATCTCTTAACTTTGTAAATTAATCAGAAAATAAATTGAATGCTTTTGAAGTCTTGTTTCTCACCTTATGCTTTCATAATGTATTCAGCATTACCACTTGTTGCTCAATTGTGTTTCCTTAAGGCATGGCTTTTTTGGGAGTGTTTTAATTGCCTGTCAAATGTTTGCCCTGCAGTTTTCCACCACCACTATCTCCTCTAATGTATCTGCGTCACTTCCAAGTGGCCTTATTGTGGCTTTTTAGCACAATGTAAAACGGAAATGTATAGTATGGGCATGTAATTATTATGGAAGGTTTTACCTATGTCCGCAGACAACCAAAATCGTCCCTTACAAAGGTCCCACCTTACAAGACAATTTAATGCGTTTTCTCTTTAGTTTCATTTTTGTTGTGTTTTCTGACATAGTGGTTTTCTCTATTTTTTTTGATGCAGTAGTGAATTTGAGACCGCTTTAGCTGACTCACCAGACATTTTTTTTACTGCATTTATAGTATACCTAGACAGAGGAGCTTTAAGTCAGCGGGCTTCATCCAGTGGTCTGTTAAATTGCCATTTACCTGTTGCTTAAGCCCATCAAAGCAGACAGTATAGAGCAATGGGTCAGCCCAGTTTTCGTATTGGCTCCCTTTCCTACAAGTAACTTAGCAATGCTTGTACACATGCTTCACCTCTCCGAAAAATAATTCCTTCTCCTCAGTGACAAAGATGATACGAAGTGTGAAATTTTATTTGATTTTTATGCTAAATTTGAATGTCCGCAATTTTCTTTTGCCTGCAACATGAGTGCCCCGTTAAATGACCATTTATTTCCCAGCTCTTTTTAGGTCCCGCCTAGGGCGCACATGCACGGTCTCTGAGACATGCTGTATCTACAATGTGGACTTCGGGCACCACCTATCTTTTTTATTGGTTCCTGTTACCGGCCTTCATAAATGGCTGTTTTGTTTTGGGGTGAAAATGCTTAAAAGTCCTTCCTTTTGGTCTTTTGTAACCTCGCATGAGGACTGCCCCTGTTACATGTTCTCTTACTTATGGTATTCGGTGAGCACATTTTTTTTTTTTGGCCTGCTGCTGCTAGTTTTTGTTCTCCGACAATGCGCTTCGCACTTATCTTGTTTAGTATTTACAGCTTTTTTTGTGGTGTTTGCTGCTCGTTTTAGTTTCCTGACCACATGTTTCGATCTTATCTTGTGGCACGAGTATTGCATTTCCCATGGATCCTTGCTGCAACATACAAATAATCTTTAATACCCATCATATTAGCATCATTGACTGTTTTCTTGGCCTGTAATCCCTATTTTTGTAAACGCTGCAGAAGCTCACTTTGACTGTGATTTCAGACGTTCCTCGAATAACTGTGGTGCTTCTTGTCCTCGGACTACATTGCCCATGAATCGTTGCTGCTACATGACGCAATCTACATCAGTGTCGCAATTCCGGTATGTACCACAGCCCCATGATTCCATGGAGTTGATAGGACGTGTAATTGGCACTCGCAACTTCTTTTAATAGCAGCCTTTACTGTTGTAGCCAGTGCCTCTGACCTGGCATTGGCGAGGGTAGATTTTGCACTGATTCCCCCCCTGTCTTGCACGTAGAACCTGTTTAAGAGTGAATCTAAACAGGGACTGGTGTGTGCTTCCCATTAATATGTACCGTATGTCATTGTTACCACTGTTTTGGCTTGTGGACTGGCTTTCTGGTGACAATCTAAGTTCGCCTAAAATACATTCCCTTCTTAGTTATGGAAGACTTTGGACAGTATCTTCTGCTACACAGTTCAAGTGAACTCATGGACAAGTCCTTTCATAATAAGCTACAAACTATAAATTGCATTTTAGAATTGCCTTCAAATGTAATTACTTCTCGTTGAAATCACATCCTGAATCCAATTTTTTGGACGCAGTGCTCTCTTCTAGGGAATTTTACATCTGGGTCAGAATAAATTTCCCTTAATCAACACTCAAACTTTATGTAACCTTTGTGTTGGGACTGCATGATAGCTCTGCCAACAATGCCTACCAAAATGGGTCTTCCGTTGGCTATCACGCAGGAAGTAATAATATTTTTAAAAAAGCTGCCCTGTTCCCAAGGGTAAATTTCAATCCCTGGTGGCACAGCACTCAGGATAATGTGCTGCATGGCTGAAAACTTCTAAGGTCGCAAAGGTGAGACATGATTGCTATGCCAATGCATGTTTAAAGCTGTTTCTAAACTGTAGCTACCTGAAATGTGAATCCTTGGATACATGGGTATTTATTCTGGACTCTTTTTTTAGTGCAAGCATGATAGTTACGCAAAAGCAGGGGTGACCTATGCTTTCAATTTTATTTTTGTGGCACATGCTTGCAATTGAAAATAAAAGCTAACCATTACACCAGCTTCCTAAGAGCAGACGTAGGTTATTGCCAGTGCTTGTTTTTGCTTATGACTTTTGTAAGCACCTTTGGGCATGTGGAACGTGGATATGAAACACATTTTCTGGACCTGGACTCTATAAAGTTGTATTGCCAATTCATCATCTGTATCAACACACTTTTAAAAGTGCTATTACGGGTAGATATTTCGGTCTGATTTTGCCCAGAGTACTAATAATGCACAGGCTGCATCTTGTCAGGTATTTACTGTTCACAGCAGACACCCTGCTGGAGTCTAGAAACCATATATTTCAGGTTCTCCAATTCATTCAGCCTTTTGCAATTTTTCTAGCCTGTTAACAGACCTTTGAATTGTGGCCTTCACAAAATGTGTTGGTTGTACTGAAGGAAATGCGACCCCTCGTAATACAGTGCTATTGTAACTTTTTACTGCTCTCAGTTGGTTAGAACCGAACACTTGTCACCCTGTACACATACCTATACTTAACCGCATTAAAATATATAAATGATACTACAATAATTATCAATACCGCTATGTTTTCTCACCATTAAAATGTAACCACTTCTAAATAAGTATTTTGCCTGATCATTCGATTTCAAATCAACTTTTTCCAACATATTACAGTTGGCAATCCAAACCCAGTAAACCTTGTACTAAACATATTTGAAGTGAATTTCTTAACTATTAAAAGCTGTATTTAAAATACAATGCAAACAAATTCTCTTTCAATAGTTTTTGAAAATATTTTTCTTCTGCTATCTGGCATTGCGACCCTGCCTGCTGCTTGCTTATATTCCTCCTCCCCTGTGTTGAGTGTGACTGTTCGTCTTCATTGCTGCAAACTCTCAAAAGAATGTAGCACAAGTTTGCTTGTGAATAATTATTGGGCAACCCTATTTTTAGCTTATGTGATGATTTCCAAGTCATGTCGCTCATCTGAAGAATCTGACTTAGCAGGCAAGCGTGTCCTTTAGACAGGAAAACGTTAGATGGCATCTCATAAGAGTACAAACGAGCCATACTTTCTTCAAGAACCATTATTCAAAGCATAGAAGAAGGGCTCCTCAATATGAGTGGCTATCTATCCTCCTCAGTCTGCCTCTTTACACAAATCTAGGTGTCAGCCCTCACCCTTCAACCAACACATTGCATGCCACATTACCTTGCTAATCCAGAATAAGGTAGGGCATGGGCATACCGTACAGGAATACTAACTCCTACATCTAGCCTTCCCTCTCTCGATATGTTTGTAACTATGGCGCCTTCAAGGAGCCCAGGAGAGCATCATCAGTGTGGCTGCAGTTAACATAGTGGGCATGTTGCGCAGAGCAGGCCTTAAAGGGTGAGTCAACGCTGATCTCTACATTTGTTTTTTTATTTCCTCTACTCCCTTGACAAGTGATTGTGTGTTGAGAGCCATAGACTGGAGCTTGTCAGTGTTGTAAGATCAGTATACACCCCTTACCCTAACCCCATTCCCTGTTTTTAGGTCGAGGACCGTAGGCTGCGCTTGCGCAGTCTGTCAGAGATTTAATGTTACTTAGTATGGGGGCATTAACCCGCCCCTCTTCTCTGGAGTTCTGGACTTTTTATTAAGGTCCAGAGGTGTCCGGGACAACACCCGAAGACCCCTGAGTTCTACCTGTCTCGGTGCACAAATAAACAGAAACACAGGCTTCTCGATGGTGGCGTCAAAGACCAAAGGTTTATTACTGCAGGGACACAGAAGTCACAGAAACTACACACAGGCAGATTCTAGGAGCCTGTTCCATTTGCACAAAGTTGGTTGCTCCTTAAATACACGTTTTTTAGCTGGGGGCAACATTCTCCACATACTAGTACATTTCTTAACCTTCATGTCCTAAACAATAAATATTTGGTGTTACACAGGAATCGTCAACAATATCTGATGTCAAAACGTTACGAATGAGAGGTTCCCACTGTTAGATCATAATCCCATGTCATCTTTTCATTCAAGAGCCGAACCGCCTCATCGTAAATTTCGTTACCTCCCCCTAATAAAGGCCCAGAAGGAAAGGAGCAGAGCCAGGTGCAGAAGATAGAAAAACAGGATAAGAGATGTTTGTGGGTCGTAAATGGGCAAGGCTACCAACTTCGGCCGCCTAATCATGATCAGGCCAACGAACACGAGAACCAGTATAGCAGGACTGGCCTCAGGCAGAGGAGGCACCTTTTGCCGAGTCATGCGGCCACAGCGTTTCTGACCTAAGGTGCACGTGTCACTAGCGAGGTGAATCGCCGGCTAAAGCCTACGTGTCCTTAAGTAAAATGAATTGATCAGAGGTCACTGTGTCCATTGACTATGTGAGGGCAAGAATACAAGATGGATGCCATATCTAAAATGGATGCCATCGGTGTATCGGAAATGTGGTTATAACAGGAGTGCTCTTGCTCGTAGCATAGCGAAAACACCAGGATATACTAAATGGACCATTTGCGGTTCACTGGTACTAAAATTATGAGTTTACGACAATGTTGAAAACACGGGTTCAAATCGTCACGGAACCTCAGACCCTCCTTTTGCCCTTACATAGGCAATTACTCAGTCTATGTCAGAGTCTATCTCGATGTTCATTAGGTCAGTGATATGTTGTTTCAGCATCATCCTTTCTCGCACCTTGTCTCCAAACACGGGTGGTTTTCTAAAACAGGTTGCAGCACAGAGGCTACACAAGGCAGGACCACATTGGATAATAAGGCAGCACGAGAATAGGAATACTAAGATAATACCAACGACCATCAGAACCTTCCATCCCCACGCTGATAGTAAAGTCCAAAGCCATTCCATTAAGGACCAATTTCCCTTGTCTACATGAATAGAGTCGGAAATCTTGTGTAGCTTAGAGATTGCTTCGTATGCGGTCGGAGCATTATTGGGGATAGAAACACAGCAGCTCGATTGGATCATTCTGCATACCCCACCTCGATCTGCAAGTATTACGTCAAGAACCATACGATTCTGTAACGTCATGAGACGATCCGCTTGGAGCTCAGCTGTTAAATTACTAAGGGCACCAGCAGTTTCTGTAATAGTAGATTCAACTACCCGTGTTAGCTGACGTAGATTTCTACTATTGGCCATAGGCCCCCAGAACGGAAGGAAACCTTTGAAGAAGTCTCCAGCTTCCTGACCAGCGGTATCCTCTTTGCTGAAAACACCTCTTGCTACTCTGGTCTTGTGATAATCTGGGGAAGCAGTGTATGTCGGCAACAGTCGAGCAATATAGCATGATCCCGAAAAGTCAGCAGGCAACCATGTATATGCCCTATCCTGACAGATGAAGTAGGTACCCTTAGCAGTTAGGAAGGCAGGGGAAGAGTTTGACGGATACACGTAAGTTTCAACACAGTCACTCCTCCCTAGCCGAGCTCTTGGATTTCTCCCATTACCTTGCAAGCAGAATTGACCTCGGTGAGGTACGACCCAGACTGGAGTGGAGCTCTTACGCTTGCTTTCACCCAAACTAATGCTATACTCCGTAGAATTCCAACTCAGATAAACTCGTAGTTCATCTCTAGGGACAGATGGGGAGTTATTGACGTCTTTAATCATGTCAGTTATTCCCTTTATCAAGGCTTTATTAACGGAGTTATACTTAGCGGAACGTGGCGGACGCTGGGGATAGGTCTCGAGAGCATAGACAAATACAGTTTGGAAGGCCCGACATGATCCATTATAGCTAAAAGGCAAGACCAGGTAGGGAATGCCTTTATCCATAGTGTGTGGTATCAAACCACATACCCAGCAGTCTGTTGTGTTAACTACCAGTTGGTGCTGATGCAAGAGCTGTACAAAAGTGTTATTTATGAATTCTGAGCATCGAGCTTGCTCATGTTCGGGGAACGGATGAAAGGAATGAAAAGAAGCATCAGTAGGAGAAACAAGATCAAGGGGAGGTACTGTAGTTATTGGTGCAAAAATTAAATGGATACCAAAGACGATTCCACCCACCAACGTTATTAAAACATTCAAAAACGTAATTGCACATTGCATCAGAAAACATTTGCTATGAAGAATCTTGTATAGCCTATTTCTGCGAACAAAAATTACATTCTCTCGGTGCAGCCCAGGAAGCTCCATCTTCTACAACCGCTCGCGACCACTGATGATATGTACGTAGTTGAAAATGCCTCTATCAGCCCTGGGAGTTCCCAGAACTAACAGAAAGACCGACCTTGTGTCTGGCCCCCGCAGATTCAACTAGGCACAAAGCCACGACCCTACGGCGACCCAGACGGCAAGGTAATGATAACAACAAAAGTACACAGAGAAATACAAAATATTTAACAAGCTTCCTGGCTGTAGGCAATGTATTAGATCAAAATATGAAGAATAGGCAGTTTCCTGCTTTATTTGTCCTTAAAATGAGAACGTAGGTTGTATCCTAATTTTCCTGGAGTAGTTTGATCCGGAAATAGTCTGTTTTCAGCAGGAGTCACAAGGTTCGAGTTCGCAGAGGATGCAGTGTTCTGTTCAGGGATCAAAGGAGCAGCTTCAGAAGGGGAGTCAGAGTTCGGTGAATCAGTTATCAATTCTGCATCACTGAAGGGAACATATCTAGGAACCGGTTCGGTATCAGAGGCACCAATTCCTTGTCTAACCCAATTATCATAAGGGAGTGGAAGGGGTACACGCTTAGTATGAGTCACGTGGACCCAATTCTTCCTTCCAGCCACACGTACAGCAGTCCTTGTTGCCAACAGCACTTGAAACGGGCCGACGAACTTGGGTTGAAGGTTCCTGGTCCGTCCAAAGTTCCTGATGACAACGTAGTCGCCGGGTTTCAGCTGATGACCTGGACTTTCCGGAGGCTTGGGCAATGCATCGAAAACCTGTTGGTGAATGAGACTCAATTTAGCAGTCAATTCAAAAAGGTAATCAATTAGCATTGGGTATTCCAGTTGTTTAAACTCCCTAGGTCTTGGTACCCCCCAAACATTAGCGGGCCGACCGAACACAATCTCATAGGGGCTAAGCCCTACTCGGGAATGCACAGTCGCTCTTGTGGATAACCGGGCCAAAGGAAGTGCGTCTGGCCAGGACAAGCCCGTGGAGGCTTGTATCTTAGCCAGTTTCAGCTTGAGGGTGCCATTGTACCCTTCAACTAAACCTGCTGACTGGGGGTGATTCGCACTGTGAAACTTCTGCTTGATACCCAAGCCTGCACACACACTCTGCATAACTTTCCCTACGAATTCACTTCCGTTATCTGACCATACAATCCGTGGCATACCATACCTAGGGAAGTATTCTTTTCGGAGGATTTTGGCAGTGGACATGGCAGTATTGTCTTTGAGTGGATATGCTTCAATCCACCTTGAAAAAGCCCAGACTACCACTAGAATGTATTTAAGGTTGTTACATCGATCCATGTGAATGAAATCCAACTGAATCACTTCGAAGGGGCAAGAAGGAGGAGCGAAGTGACCAGCGGGTGTGGGGGATTCCCTTGCCAGGATTATGCATCAGGCATATCATGCAGTTTCTCACCACTCTTTCCGCACATTTACTAATTCCATCATTCTTCCAGACTGGAGCCAACATCTTACAAATCCCTTTAGAACTGATGTGCGCTGCTCCATGCGCCATAGTTACTACCGCAAGCACATACGCATCAGGCAACATCCAACGCTGCTGTTCTGACAAATCAATCCAACATCCACTCGAGTCCAATTTACCCGTATTCTCTTTCCATGCAAGTTTTTCCTCATCAGTCGCTTCTTCCTGAATTGCTTTCACGCTTTCCACTGTGTCCTCACACATTCCTGATTCAGTAACCCATCTTACAGACGTTGCAACATACATCCCACTCATCGTATTCCTAGCTGTCTGTTTAGCTGTCTCATCAGCAAAGGCATTTCCACGACCAACATCATCCGTGATTGCTCAATGAGCACTGCACTTCACAATCGCAACTTCCATTGGTAAGGTTAGAGATTCCAACAAGTCATTGACTAGCTGACCATGCTGGATCTTAGTCCCATGGGACGTATTAAAACCTCTTTCCTTCCACAATCGGCCAAAACTATGCGCTACACCGAACGCGTACTGAATATCTGTGAACACATTCACTCTCTTTCCCTTAGCTAAAACACACGCTCTAGTCAATGCAATTAATTCTGCAGCTTGGGCTGAATTCTGACTCACTCTTGCAGTCTCCACAATCGTACTCAAAGTCGTTACTGCATAGGCAGCTGTTACATCACCATTCTCCAATTTAAAACAAGACCCGTCAACATACAACGTGCCATCTGGATCTGATAATGGAGTGTCTTTAAGATCAATCCGTCCTTTTGTCTCCTCTTCAGTTCTGAAACAACAGTCATGGGGTTCAGAATCACTCGACTCCTGGCTAGTCGGCAACAGTGTTGCTGGATTCAATACATTGCATCTTTTAATCTGAATATGACTTGCTAGCAGTGTCCGCTCATAGCCTGATAATCTAGCACTGGTGAGGTGCTGAGTCTTCGTTCGGTTCATGAGTGTATCCACGGCATGTGGAACCATGACCACTAGCATGTTGTTCATGACCAAACCAGCAGATTGTCGAATGGACGCTGCAGCTGCTGCCGTAGCTCTCAAGCAACTAGGCAACGCTCTAGCTACCGGGTCTAATGTTGATGAAAAATACGCACAAGGGCGTTGTTTATCACCAAATCGCTGCGTCAAGACACTCCACGCACAACCTTCTCTCTCGTGAACATAGTGTAAATGCCTTACTGTAGTCGGGTGTACCCAACACAGGAGCTGAACACAGTGCATTTCGTAACTCAGAGAAACTTTGCTGACATTCGGCAGACCATGGCACCGGACTCGGAACACCTTTTCCAGTCAATGCCACCAATGGTTTTGCCAAAAGAGAGAAATTTGGGATCCATTGCCTGCAGTATGAGGTAATACCCAAAAACGCACGCACTTCTCTCTGCATGCTAGGAACATTCATCTGCGTAATTGCTTTTATTCTTTCTGGGGTCAACCTTCTTCCCTCCTTTGACAAGAGATGACCTAGGTAGGTCACTTCTTGACAACAATATTGCATTTTGGAAGGTGACACCTTGTGATTTAAATCAGACAAATGATGCAGTAGGGAAATTGTAGCTGCTTTGCAAGTTTCCTGGTCATCGGCAGCCACTAGAAGATCATCGACATATTGCACCAAAGCAGAACCAGGAGGAAGTACAAAAGAATCTAACTGACTTTTAAATGCCTGGCTGTAAATGGATGGGCTTTCACAATAGCCTTGTGGAGCACGTTTAAACCTGAAGCTTCGACCTCCTAGAGAGAAGCCGAAAATATCTCTGCTTTCTTCGGCTATCGGAATGCTGAAAAAGGCATTCTTCAAGTCGATAACTGAGAACCATGTGGCTGTAGCAGGAATCAACGTTAACAATGCAGTAATGTCTGGAACCACAGGAAACTGTGGGATCACAATTTTGTTAACCTCTCTAAGGTCGATTACAAATCTATAAACTGGAGGCTTTGAAGGATCAGTGCGTTTTAGAATTGGCAGTACAGGGCTGTTACAGACATTTCCTCTAGTTTACTCTATTACGTCTTTCTTGATCAAATCTTGCACTATCAATAAGAGCGCACGTTCACCTTCACTAGAGATCTTGTATTGTGGGATTCGTGGAAATTTGACATTTACTTTCAAAGTTACTACATATGGTGGAATTTCCAAAAGACCTACATCATTAGGACCAGTCGCCCAAAGAGTATCAGGGAGAGAGCGCAGCTCCAGCGGGAGCGCATCCATTGACAAGTACATCGGGGAGATGATTCTTTTACCCAATGTAAGCTGTACTCCTGACGGAGAACAGTACAAAGTCGCGTATAGGCGTTTCAACAAGTCTAAACCAAGCAGATTTTCATTACAACCGGTCGTCAAAATCAGGGGTGCTTTCAATTGACGAGGCCCAACAGAAATAGACAAAGGACCAGAAACAGGGTTGTGAACAGGGGCGCCTGAAAAACCTACTGAAACATTTGTTAAGCCGGACAAAGGTGCGCCAGGGAGTTTCGCATGTATGATAGAACTTTTTGCTGCACCAGTATCCAACAGAAACGGTTCAACTACACCTGATGTGGCTACTGCGACATAAGGCCCACTCTGATCTACTGGAACTGATACTACTTCCTCTCTTTGTCCATGGCTGTCCTAGTACTCATTTTGCTGAAATTCCTCACTCACTTCACAGTAATCCTCAATGTGATACTGTTGAGATCTATTTGGTTGTGCAGATTGTCCGTTTCGCTGATCAAAATAATTAGAAGGGCGATCATTTGTTTGTGGAGGCAAAGCACCTCGTCCTCGACCTCTAGAATTTTGCGTAGAACCACCACGACCTCTTTGAGTTGCAGCAGCATTATTTTGTACTAGTACTGGACACTCCTTCTTATAATGACCTTCCTTTTTGCAGTAAGCACACTGATTCCATTGGTATTGCGGTCTTTGAGAACCATAGTCGGTCCTCTGATATGGCCCTTGCTGTGTGTTTGTCTGATTCGTGCGAGGCGGATATGCTTGCTGCAAAAGGACTTTAGTTTTTAAATCTTTTGTTTTCTTTTCTGACTTTTTTCTCTTCTTTATCCCTATTTTCATAGTACTGGGCAGTTGCAAGTATTTGCGCAGTCGTAGAGACAGCCCACGCACTTTCAGAATCTTTTAATTTATTACTGAGCTCTGGTAACAAATTGCGCACAAATTTATCAACAAATAATCTCTGGCCTCCTTCCGTGCTCATATCCTGACCACTGTGATCTACGAAAGTTTCTTCAAATCTAGTGAAAGTCTGAGACACTTTCGTCCTTCTGCCTGCATGCGGACAATTTGTCCCAGTTAACGCGCAATGCTGGCATCAGAGTTTTCATTAAATCTATTATTCTACCGGGCAAATTAGCAATTAGAGGTTCTGGTTTAGAACCACCAATTTGTTGACCATCTGCCGCTATTATAGCTGCCCAATCACCACCAAGGGCAACTGGATGATTTTCTCTACGAATTTTAGCCCAAATTGGTTGCGGTACTACATTGCCAAATAGCATGTCAATATCCGCTAAATTCATTACGCAAGCTTCAACCGTCTGGGCCAACTCTTTGTAATATCCAGCGGGATTTTTACGCGGATCTGGCAAGGCCTGTTTTACCGCTAGCACTTCAGCTCGTTTCCACGGAATGTGCATCCACACTCTGGAACTGGGCTGGAGCGGCTGCAATACCACGGACCGCATCAGCTTGAACGGCATCGCGCCATATTGGAGGAACTTCTCTCATAGGATATTGACGACCTTGTTTTGTGCTACGTTTCTCTAAATCTCCTGGGGAACGGAGGGAAGGATCAAATCTAAAACCTAAAATCAGTTCCATTGCTTCTTTTATCTCCTGACCAACTATCATACCTGCAGCAAATTTTTGCTGAACATGAATTAATTCATCTGGAACTTGTTCAGAACCATTCTCCTCCCACTCCTCACGCAAGAGGGAACACATGACATCAGACACATAGCGCTGTGTCGGTTCATTCCATTGCACAAATGTATCTAATACATCTCGTACATCATATCTTCCAACTTTCGAAATCCACCTAAGGGCTGTAGAATCTAATATTCCCCGTTCTTCAACACTAGGAAGCTGACTACGTCTCTGAACAGTTTCAGAGACAGGACTCCTAATCAGAGTTTTGTAAAAGGGAGATAGAATATTAGAGACAGAATCCGTGATTCTCCGACGAACAGAAAGCGGAGTCACATAGCTTGCAGAAGTTTGAAGTAGAGTAGTAGTCGGGACAGAAGAAACAGCAATAGTAGGGGTAGCGGGCAAAGTAGTTTGCGAAACAACAGGTAGTAGCGGTACAGGCATAGGCAAAGGAGCTGGCAACCCTGGAAGAGGGGGTGCCGGTGGAATATTGTTAACCACAGGGAGTGCAGGTGCTTGATTCAAGGGAACAGGAGCAGGTATACCCGGCTGTCCAGCAACCGGTAACAAAACATTAGGCAGAGGTGGAGCCGTAGCACCCTGTGCATACGGTGGAGGTGACATCAACAAGTAAGACAACAGGGGATCCTTTTCAGGGTCCTCTACTATCTTAACAGTACACGATGGCAAGGCAGGGTAGCACTTGTCTATCGCTAAATTACGCTCTCTATTGGCTACCTCTATCGCTTTCTCAGATTCATTGAGTTGCAGCTGCTTGGCAGACTGTTCTAAAGTCAACTCTTGCTCTTTTTGCTCTTTCTTCAACTTTTTAATCTCTTTGTTTAGATTCTTTTTGCCAGCAACGGAAAGAATCAAACATTGCCGGCCGGGCTTTCTTCTTAAACAACTTTATTTCTAAATTATCGAGAATTTCAGGTTCAAAACTACCATGTAGTGGCCAACTAAGGACACCATCTTTTTTCGTGTAGCGGATCCATACCTCATTATAAGATATAGGACCCACACCGTGCTTGCAATAAAGATCATAAAGAGGAGTTCCAGTCGGAGGAACCAGACACGAGTCCTCCAACCGGGAATCCCTGTTGCAACCAAAACATGAAAACATACAGTTTTTCCGACTTACCATTTTATAAACCGGAACACAGAACAAACACAAACAAAGGTGCGCACTCGAACTAAGAACTTAGGCCTACCAAAGTGAACAAATGTATCGATACCCAAACCAAACCAACAGATTATCGTAACTAGAACAACCAGTGATAATCTTACGAAACCAAACCAAACCATAGAACTAAAAGGATTATCCAAACAGGAGCAAACCCTTACGAAGTAACCAAACAACTAGCAACCACTTAATACTTAACTGAGGCACTGAAGACGTCACCAAGGAGAAACCCGTCACGTCTCGCCGTACTAAGGTCTGCACCTCGGGTCCAAGACAGGGCGACAGTCAAGGCAGCGGACCACTGCAGCCGTCCGAACGGGAACCCTCGTGGAAGAGAACGTCGGGCCACTTTTGCGATATGCTGGGATCGATGAAGTGGGGCGCCTCCCTCTGGAATCTTCACACGAAGCTTCTCCAACTCTTCAGGCTTTTGGACCGGTACCGAATGACGTCGCCCCACGTGGGGCGCCAATTGGAGTTCTGGACTTTTTATTAAGGTCCAGAGGTGTCAGGGACAACACCCGAAGACCCCTGAGTTCTACCTGTCTCGGTGCACAAATAAACAGAAACACGAGCTTCTCGATGGTGGCGTCAAAGACCAAAGGTTTATTACTGCAGGGACACAGAAGTCACAGAAACTACACACGGGCAGATTCTAGGAGCCTGTTCCATTTGCACAAAGTTGGTTGCTCCTTAAATACACGTTTTTTAGCTGGGGGCAACATTCTCCACATACTAGTACATTTCTTAACCTTCATGTCCTAAACAATAAATATTTGGCGTTACACCGGAATCGTCACCAATATCTGATGTCAAAACGTTACGAATGAGAGGTTCCCACTGTTCGATCATAATCCCATGTCATCTTTTCATTCAAGAGCCGAACCGCCTCATCGTAAATTTCGTTACCTCCCCCTAATAAAGGCCCAGAAGGAAAGGAGCAGAGCCAGGTGCAGAAGATAGAAAAACAGGATAAGAGATGTTTGTGGGTCGTAAATGGGCAAGGCTACCAACTTCGGCCGCCTAATTATGATCAGGCCAACGAACACGAGAACCAGTATAGCAGGACTGGCCTCAGGCAGAGGAGGCAGCTTTTGCCGAGTCATGCGGCCACAGCGTTTCTGACCTAAGGTGCACGTGTCACTAGCAAGGTGAATCGCCGGCTAAGGCCTACGTGTCCTTAAGGAAAATGAATTGATCAGAAGTCACTGTGTGTCCATTGACTATGTGAGGGCAAGAATACAAGATGGATGCTATATCTAAAATGGATGCCATCGGTGTATCAGAAATGTGGTTATAACAGGAGTGCTCTTGCTCGTAGCATAGCGAAAACACCAGGATATACTAAATGGACCATTTGCGGTTCACTGGTACTAAAATTATGAGTTTACGACAATGTTGAAAACACGGGTTCAAATCGTCACGGAACCTCATCTCCATTGGCTGGCCTCGTAAATGTTGGCCAGCCATTGGAGGAGAGGGGCGTCACTCCCTTTAAGCCCCGTCTTTTCCCGATTCGGGGCGTTTTTTCTCTTCTTTCTCTCCCTGACGTCATCGGGAGAGAGCAAGAAACCTCATCACGCTGCCTGCACGCTCAAGTCAGCTCTCTGAATGGTGTTCCTTATTAACCAATCAGAGGGCCGACTGGCGCGTGCAGGCTGCGTGAGCAGACTCCGCTCCCAGACCCTTGGCTCGTCACTCGTCCACGTCTACTTTTGATGAGGAGGCTTGACTGCAGCAGGGCAAAGCAGGAATCCATAGGTAAGAAGCGCCCGTTGTGCAGTCGTGACTCTCGGACATGCTGCATGCGGCACTGATTGCAGGTTTCCCCCATATCTTCGTGTCTTTCAGCCTTTTAAAACATCCGCCGCTCGCTGGACATCAAATGGTACAATCATCTCGCAACCCTTCATTGCCTCGTGCTGGCTATAGTTGTAAACACTTTTCCCGTTCCAAATCTACCATCTCGTGTTTTCAAGCCTTCAATAGCTTTAGTCTTAAATTGGACGGTAGCCCCTCACCCACTTTTCTATTTGTCAGATCAAGTCCATGTTCGAAAAAAATGCACCATGTATCCTGCCCCCTCGTTGCTTGTGTTAGCTCCCCTGCCCCCCACTCGTTGCTTGTGCTTGCTGTCCTGCCCCCCTCGTTGCTTGTGCTTGCTCCCCTGCTCCCCCATTGCTCGTGCTTGCTATCCTGCCCCCCTCGTTGCTCGTGCTTTCTGTCCCCCCTTGTTGCTTGTGCTTGCTTCCCTACCCCCGTTGCTTGTGCTCGCTATCCTGCCCCCTCGTTGCTCGTGCTTGCTGTCCTTCCACCCCCTCATTGCGTTGCTTGTGCTTGCTCCACTGCCCCCGTTGCTCGTGTTTGCTGTCCAGCCCCCCCGTTGCTCGTGCTTGCTGTCCTGCCCCCCACGTTGCTTGTGCTTGCTCTCCTGCCCCCCCTCGTTGCTTGTGCTTGCTCTCCTGCCCCCCCTCGTTGCTTGTGCTTGCTCTCCTGCCCCCCCTCGTTGCTTGTGCTTGCTCTCCTGCCCCCCTCGTTGCTTGTGCTTGCTCTCCTGCCCCCCCTCGTTGCTTGTGCTTGCTCTCCTGCCCCCCCTCGTTGCTTGTTTTTGCTTTCATGCCCCCTCGTTGCTTGTGCTTGCTCCCCTACCCCCCCCCCCCGTTGCTCGTGCTTGCTGTCCTCCCCCCTTATTGCTTGTGCTTGCTCCCCTACCCCCCCATTGCCCATGCTTGTGTCCTGCCCCCCCGGTTGCTTGTGCTTGCTGTCCTGCCCACCCTTGTTGCTCGTGCTTGCTGTCCTCCCCCCTCGTTGCTTGTGCTTGCTCCCCTGCCCCCGTTGCTTGTTGTTGCTGTCCTGCCTCCCTTGCTGTCCTGCCGTTGCTCGTGCTTGCTGTCCTGCCCCCCCCCTCGTTGCTTGTGCTTGCCCCCCTGCCCCCGTTGCTTTTGGTCGCTGTCCTGCCCCCCTTGCTGTCCCCCCCATTGCTCGTGCTTGCTGTCCTCCCCCCCCCCGTTGCTTGTGCTTGCGCCCCTGCCCCCGTTGCTTGTGCTCGATGTCCTGCCCCCCTTCCTGTCCTGCTGTTGCTTGTGCTTGCTCCCCTGCCCCCTCGTTGCTCGTGCTTGCTGTCCTGCCCCCTCGTTGCTCCTGCTTGCTGTCCTCCCCCCTCGTTGCTTGTGCTCGCTGTCCTGCCTCCCCTTGCTGTCCTGCCCCCCACTTTGCTCGTGCTTGCTGTCCCCCCTCCTTGCTTGTGCTTGCTCCCCTGCCCCGTTGCTTGTGTCGCTGTCCTGCCCCCTCGCTGTCCTGCCCCCCTCATTGCTTGTGCTTGCTGCCCCCCTCGTTGCTCGTGCTTGCAGTCCCCCCCCCCTCGTTGCTTGTGCTTGCTCCGCTGCCCCCTGTTGCTTGTGCTTGCTGTCCTTCCCCCCCCCTCGTTGCTTGTGCTTGCTGTCCTGCCCCCTCATTGCTTGTGCTTGCTGTCCTGCCCCCCCTCGTTGCTTGTGCTTGCTGTCCTGCCCCCCCTCGTTGCTTGTGCTTGCTGTCCTGCCCCCCTTGTTGCTTGTGCTTGCTATCCTGCCTCCTTGTTGCTTGTGCTTGCTATCCTGCCTCCTTGTTGCTTGTGCTTGCTCCCCTGCCCCCCGTTGCTCGTGCTTGCTGTCCTGCCCTCCCTCGTTGCTCGTGCTTGCTGGCCTCCCCCCCCCCCCCCCACCCCCCCCTCGTTGCTTGTGCTTGCTACCCTGCCCCCCGTTGCTTGTGCTCGCTGTCCTGCCCCCTTGTTGCTTGTGCTTGCTGTCCTGCCCCCTCGTTGCTTGTGCTTGCTGTCCCGCCCCCTCGTTGCTTGTGCTTGCTGTCCTGCCCCCTCGTTGTTTGTGCTTGCTGTCCTGCCCCCTCGTTGTTTGTGCTTGCTATCCTGCCCCCTTGTTGCTTGTGCTTGCTCCCCTGCCCCCGTTGCTCGTGCTTGCTGGCCTCCCTCCCCTTGTTGCTTGTGCTTGCTTCCCTCCCCCCGTTGCTTGTGCTCGCTGTCCTGCCCCCTCGTTGCTCGTGCTTGCTGTCCTTCCACCCCCTCGTTGCGTTGCTTGTGCTTGCTCCACTGCCCCCCGTTGCTTGTGCTTGCTCTCATGCCCCCCTCGTTGCTTGTGCTTGCTCTCCTGCCCCCCCTCGTTGCTTGTGCTTGCTCTCCTGCCCCCTCGTTGCTTGTTTTCCTTTCATGCCCCATCGTTGCTTGTGCTTGCTCCCCTACCCCCCACGTTGCTCGTGCTTGCTGTCCTCCCCCCTTGTTGCTTGTGCTTGCTCCCCTACCCCCCCATTGCCCATGCTTGTGTCCTGCCCCCCCGGTTGCTTGTGCTTGCTGTCCTGCCCCCCCTCGTTGATTGTGCTTGCTGTCCTGCCCCCCCTCGTTGATTGTGCTTGCTGTCCTGCCCCCCTCGTTGCTTGTGCTTACTCTCCTGCCCCCCCCTCGTTGCTCGTGCTTGCTGTCCTGCCCCTCCCTCGTTGCTCGTGCTTGCTGTCCTGCCCCCCTTGTTGCTCGTGCTTGCTGTCCTGCCCCCCTTGTTGCTCGTGCTTGCTGTCCTGCCCACCTCGTTGCTCGTGCTTGCTGTCCTGCCCCCGTTGCTCGTGCTTGCTGTCCTGCCCCCCCTTGTTGCTTGCTTGCTGTCCTGCCCCTTCATTGCTTGTGCTTGCCCCCCTGCCCCCCTTGTTGCTTGTGCTTGCTCCCCTGCCCCCCCTCGTAGCTCGTGCTTGCTGTCCTTCCCCGCCCCTCGTTGCTTGTGCTTGCTGTCCTGCCCCCTCATTGCTTGTGCTTGCTCTCCTGCCTTGCTATTGGCATTGTAATTGACAATGCAATTTATTTATGTTTTAAAAAAAAACCTAAATAAAAATGTCATGAGCAATGCCAATAGCTCTAACTTTAAAAATGCTGAGACCATTGCATTGTAAATGCTTGTTTTTTGTTGCTCTGGACATCATGTATTTGATGTCTCTTATCTGTGGTCTGTCTACTGAGCCTATTTATATGTAAGTTGCAGGTCCCTGCTTTTAAAAGTGTACATTTTATTTAAAAGACACTAACTTTAGCTAGCAAAAAACTGCAGGATGCAAGAGTCAAACCACTGCTTAACCAGGTTTTAAATTATTGAATGTAGTCTTTGACATTTAGCAGTAGCATTTAGCAAAAGGTACTTCACATTCCTTGCTGACCTCTTATTCACGTCAGCACAGCTTTTTAACCTAACCTAGCTTGTCTTCAACCCCTGATCCACACAATGGACTCAGAAAAGAGTGTATACTACTCATCAACCATTCTTCTATACCCATGAATGGTGCCCAACATGTCAGAATTCTATTGAGAAGGGAGATCAACCTGAGAACACAGCTTGGAGGGAAGGATAGATGTGCCTCGTCAGTGACTTGTATTTGTTTCTCGATGGGAGTAACTAAGCTGACCTTGGTGCAGTGTAGCAGAAATGCCCAGTAGGAACAAACATCCGGTCCAGTTGCTCTTTGATGGCGGAAGTTTGGGTGTAGCTTTTTTCTGACTGATTGTTTTCTGATCATCCTGGGTGGCATAAGCTTGGGCAGTTTAGTTTGATTTGCCCAGGGTTCATCGTCAGTGACAGACTGGTTTTATTACTTTAATTGTGGAGCTTAACATGTTCAAAGGGAGCTGACTGGAACCCGAGAAGTAGAGGAAATGCCTACTTGCTGCTTTAAGGCTTTCAAACGTCATTTGTGGTCTGTGGACAAAGTGGGTTGAATCTCTGAGACTGAAAGACACCACGCAGAGTGTAGGTATTTAGCTTTTTGGTCGCCTCTAATTCGAGATGGGTCCAGGTCTTGGCAATGGAGCCAGGTTGTCCTGTGGAAATGTATTTATTTGGCAAAAGAGTGCAGATCATCCTTGCAACTGGAGGAACTGTAACCAACCACTAGAGGAAAAATAGTGGAATAGTTTCAGCTTTATATTTCTCATGCCTACCCTTGAGGACACACACATATGATGATGCTAGAGATGAATCCAATAAACTAAACGCCGTCTGGGCATTTTGATATGGACCTGAACTGGAGTTGTGTGGTGTAATCTTCTACAACTTTTAAACATTGATTTGTGTCTGCGGATAGACATTTTGCATCAAAGCACTGCTTTTAAGTACAACATTTACTTTTTGGAAAGCATTTGTTCTAAATTATTTTTCGCCTTCTAAGTACACTAATTCGGGGCATTTATATCTTCCGGTGCCAAAAACAGAAGCACTGCAGTTCTCATTATGTAGGAAGACCTGATAAATTTAAACTGTAAAGAGCTGTTTGCTTTGAAAATATTTTTCCTATAACTCATCTCTGCTCCCTCTATTGTTTATCTTAAGTTTTGTGACACAGTACATGTTTAATTCATATAACTTTCCTAGGAACCTATGCTGCCAAACTATCAAGGGAAGCACGCAATTACACCAACAAATCGGTTTAAGTTTATTTCTCCATAATTTAACCATGCTGTAACAGTAAAAGGTGTTTTATTCCTCGACCTTCAAGTGTGTAATAGCAATATTTTCTGCATTCTTCTAAATTCCAGATGACTTGCAGTGGCTGCGTCTTAGTTGGGAGTGAATGCCATAGTTTGTTCCTCATTTAATTAACTTGAGGTCTATCCAAGTTTATGTATCACACATCATCTGTTAACAAACACCACATCCTCTCTCCACATCATCTGATATCACACACCACATGCTCTCTTCACATCATCTGATCAGGCACACCACATGCTCACTCCACATCAGTTAGACATGCCACATGCTCTCTATCTACCTCATCTGATAACACACACCATATGCTCTCTCCACATCATCTGATAACACACACCACATGCTCTCTCCACCTCATCTGATAACACACACCACATGCTCTCTCCACCTCATCTGATAACACACACCACATGCTCTCTCCACATCAGTTACACACCACATGCTCTCTCCACATCATCTGATAACACGCACCACATGCTCTCTCCACATCAGTTAGACACACCACATGCTCTCTCCACTTCATCTGATAAAACACACCACATGCTCTCTCCACATCATCTGATAAGGCACACCACATGCTCTCTCCACATCAGTTAGACATGCCACATGCTCTCTCCACATCATCAGGTTATATTGAGCAGGTATGTTTGTTCTAGTTAATTCAATGCCCATTAGATTCCCAATGTTAGACTAATGTTCTGATTTGTTACCTTTGCATCTAATTGTAAAGCGCTCTGATATCCTTCGGGATCAAGTTTGCGCTATATAAAACTTTAAAAATAAAATGTATCTTTGAGGGAGTAGCACGCTTCATAGTAGGCAGACATTTATAGGTTGTCTGAACATAATCTAGAAATCAGTAGAAGTCTACAGCCCAGTCCCACCAGAACCGAGAGATTCGGAATGTAGCTCGGTTTGGGGTCTCTCTGCTTCTCCAATGCTGCTATAGATTGATCAGGCTTCTAGGAAACCGTCTAGAAACATAGGGCAGCACACTGACATGACAGTTGAAGATGACCGGCCACACAGAATAGGATGACAACCTTCTCCCTTCCTGCACAGATTCCCAGTGAATTGAGGAAAACAATAAAAGTGATTGGTTAAGCCTCCCTACATATGAGTTATTTAACCAGAATGCTTTAATCATGGTGCCCATCATCTGGAACTCAACCACCTTCAAGAAGGCTGAAATGTGAGTAATGTTAATAATCTCTTAGGAAATTAATGTGATAGAATGCAGTTTGAGACACGAGGCCTCCCACGAACAATTTGGGATTATTGAATAGAATTACTACGAAATTAACACTGTTTTAAATATTCCGTATAGCCACTAAAACCTAAATTTTTCATTGTGCTCTTGCTTACAGTGTACATTATTGACTGTGAGGTTAGAATCCGTAATGCACTCTATCAGGGCTAATCGGTTTAACAAAAATAAGGGATACAATTGTTTAACTTGAGCCTTGACAGAAGGAACACATTACTAATGTACTCCTTATTAATACGAACTTAACTGTACTGAATTTGTTTCTTCCTTGCATTGGATTCTCCATGGGCATTAGTCTCCAGGGGACGGTATCGTGTCGGTAGGCGATAAGTAGGCGATAAGTCGGTAGGTAGTAAGATTGAGTCTACCAGTCAGCGCATGCACAATTTTGGTTTTAGTTGGCTGATCGAAGTGGCTCCTGTCGTCTTATCTCGGTCAATACATTTTTTTTAAATGGCTCTTGCATGAGTGGTAACACCATCTCAAGTCAAGTAAAGTCAAAGATCTTTATTCTGAATAAAACATTCATAAAAGTGCATACAGGATACAATTTCAGAAAATACAGTACAATGATATAGCACCAACAGAAGGCATAATCCGATCAATTCCACAAAATCACAAAAAGTCTTTTTTTTTAAAAACAATATATACAATATATACAATTTAAAATTTAGACAGCTAAAAATAGCGACAAGAGTAATAAGATCAGGATCAATATACATACAAAATACGAATGTGCAAATTAGTAAAGATATAAAGTGCATAGTGCGATGTGCAAATATTATACATCAATGTGCAACACTATCTGTGGAATGACGTGACCACATGAATCATTGCGTTTTTTGTTGCAGATAAACAATCTTGTCAAAAAGTATTGTTTTTGAACATTGTCACAAAATCTGATCAGGGGCGCAGAACACCGGATTCCAAAGCTTTCATAATCATATGGATTTAGTCTAGTTCAGTTGGCACTTTCCATGAGGCATGTTTACAGTGCAATTAGCTGGCTGATATCAGCATAAATTTGTAATGTCCTACTGTCTGATTTTACATTCATGAGTGTTTCATAAAATCATTACCTGCCACCTTCTAACCACCATAGACTTCAGAAATCCCACTATATTGGTATTTTTAGGATCATTCCTGATTTTTATTCTTTAAAATTAACAAATTATTTTTCTTTCTCATAGAGACCTCTTATATCGCCCTCCCGGGCCAGACCATAAATTCTCCACCAATTTATCGGAAGCTGTAGCCTCTTATGCTTTTATATTGCTAACTTTGATATAGTTGTTGATTTTAATCTGCACCTCAACAATTCGATGTGCTGTTCTGCTTTGATAATGATTTATGACCTGGAAGGTGTAGAGCTCCTTCAACAGTCGACCTTACGACTCCTCTGCTGAAGGGTGTCGCTCCCGGTGCAGTCTTCGGACGACACCGGCCCCGGTTGTAGCCCCAGTCCGAGTGCGATGCCGGAACGGTGCCGCTTGGGACCGTCTCCGACGCCGATGGGTGACCAATTCACCTACGACCCGGCTCCATCATTTTTGCCTGGTTTCCAAGAGATGGATGACAAGGAGCACTGGGAGTGGTCTGAGGATCCTTTGGCACAGCAGTGCCAGTTAAGCCAAGATTGGGCAGATGAGCTGGGGGAGGCCAGTGGTCTAGACACATCACCTGACACTGGATTCATCTCTCCTCCCTCCGTGGCTTCGGAGGAGGGGGCTACTTATAGCGTGGTGTTGAACAGGGCAACCAAGGCCTTCACTCTTGAGCTCCCTGTCGCGGCCGTGAGGACTAACCTCCTCACTGAGGTGCTCAAACTGCAGGCAAGCTCATTCGAGCCTCTACTGCCGTTTAACGAAGCCCTCACCGACGTTCTGATGGGCACCTGGTCCAAGCCCGCTAATGGCCTCCATGCGGGTTGGAACGTGGCCCGACGCCACCGCATTGCTCCAGGCGAGCCCTGCTTTCTGTCCATTCACCCTACCCCCGAGAGCCAGGTGATTAAGCCTCTACGTCCCAGATCGCATTCCAGACCGCTCCTCCGTATCGGGAATCCAAAAGGTATGATCAGTTTGGGAAGAAACTGTTCTCCTCTCTAAGTTTGTGACTGTGGTCTGTCAACACCGCCTGCCTTATGGGCCGTTACACCCACTCTGTGGGAGACGGTTGCTCAGGTGCTGTCACAGTGTCCAGAGGAGGCCCGGACACAGCTCGCCCAAGCCCTGGCAGAGGGGTGGGATGCAGCACGCTACTAGATTAGATGTGGACTTGACACCACGGACTCGCTGGGCAGAGCGATTTCCACGACGGTGGCCGTTCGACGTCATGCCTGGTTGCGGTCTGCCAACTTCTCGGGGGATGTCCAGGCCACGCTCATGGGCATGCCCTTCGATGGCCGTCGCCTCTTTGGCGACAAAGTGGATAGTGCGTTTGAGCGTTTTAAGCACTCCAGGGCTACGTCCAAGTCCTTGGGCCTAGGCCAGCGCCAGCAAACGTCCGCTTTTCGCCCCTTTCGTGGCCAAGGAAGGGGCGCCCTGCTCGTCCAGCCAGCCACAAGCCACAGAACCAGTCTCCACGCGGTCGTGGACATGGTTACCGCAGTGGCGGTACCGGGGGACAAAGGCAGGGTCAGTCCACATCCGCCCTGGCAACATCTGCCTCTAAGCCTTCCTAGTCCGGCATTTCAGGCCCATTCGACGCCAGTGGGGGGCAGGGTTCGCCATCACCTCCTCCACTGGCGCTCCATCACATCGGACAGGTGGGTGTTGCAAATCGTCCGAAAGGGCTACTCCCTCCCCTTCGAGGCGGCCCCTCCAGCCAAGCCACCGCAGTACCCTCCTGGGATGGGGGGGGCCACATGGGAAAGGCGGAGATCAGAGGCCTCTGGTCTCCAGCGGAGCCCCTGCTCCATATCAACCTTCTGGAGATGCGGGCGATCCGACTTGCACTGAAGGCATACCTTCCCTCTGTCTGGGGAAGTGTAGTGCAGGTGTTCATGGAAAACACTACCACCATGTGGTACAGCAACAAACAAGGCGGGTGGGGTCGTGGACCCTTTGTCAGGAGGCTCTGCGCCTCTGGACATGGCTGGAACACCAGGGCGTCACCCTGGTGGTTCAACACCTGGCAGGTTCCCTGAACGCCAGAGCGGAGGAATTCAGCCGCCGGTGCATGATGGATCATGAATGGCGTCTGAACTCTGACGTGGCACAAGGTCTCTTTCAGCAGTGGCGAGAGTCTTGGTTCGATCGCCGTCGCCGAAGAGAACGGGCAATGTCATCAGTTCTGCGTGCAGAAGTTTCCAAGGCGGCACTTGCTCGTGACCCTTTTCGTCGCGAGTGGAGCTACGGTCTGTTATACGCCTTTCCGCCTATACCACTTCTGCCCAGAGTGCTTAAGAAGATCAGGCGAGACCGGACCCAAGTCATCCTTGTGGTCCGGACTGGGCACGAAGATACTAGTATCCCGAGCTACTCAGCATGTCAATCGATCCCCCGATTCGTCTGCCTCTTCAAGAGGACCTTCTGTCGCAGCAGCAGGGGGCGGTCCTCCACCCGAACCTGTCCAGTGTCCACCTACATGCGTGGAGATTGAGCGGCGGCAGTTGAGGCCATTTGACTTGCCTCCTGAAGTCTGTGCTGTGATTCTGGCAGCCAGGCGTCCCTCCACAAAAACGGTATACGCCTGCAGGTGGAACAAATTTGTGGCATGGTGCACAGCAAAGGCTGTGGATCCACTCTGCCCCCCTTTCAGAGGTTCTCCTCTTCCTTCTTTCTCTTGCCCAGCAGGGCTCTGCTCTGGGCACTATCAAGGACTACCTCTCGGCCATTTCAGCCTTCTTAAGGCTTTCTGATCAGCCTTCTCTTTTCAAGTCCCCTGTTGTAAATAGATTCTTGAAAGGCATCACACACGTTTCCCCCTGTTCCCTTCGTGATGCCTCAGTGGGACTTGAATCTTGTACTTGCATATCTGATGTGTGCTCCCTTTGATCCACTTCATACCTGTCCTCTACGTCTCCTAACTCTTAAAACTGCATTCCTGGTTGCCATCACCTCTGCCAAGAGAGTGAGTGAGTTCCAGGCTCTATCTTCTAAACCTCCTTTACTCTCTGTCCATCCGGACAAAGTTGTTTTGAGGACTCGTCCTTCTTTCCTGCCACAGGTGGTCACAGCCTTTCATATCGGGCAGTCCATCACCTTGCCCACCTTCTTTCCACCTCCGCATCCCTTGAAAGAGGAAGAGAGGCTCCACCGTCTGGACCCAAAACGTGCGCTCTCCTATCTAGATCGCACATGCCAGTTCCGGGTGGACGACCAGCTCTTTGTTGGTTATGTGGGCGCTAAGAAGGGACGGGAGGTGCACAAGCTGACTATCTCTCGGTGGGTTGTCTTGTGCATCAAGGTTGGCTACTCTTTGGGGGGAAAAAGGAGTTCCTGTTGGGCTGCGCATCCATTCCACTCGGGCCACGGCGGCTACTACTGCCCTGGGTCGGGGAGTCCCCTTGCAGGACATCTGTCAGGAAGCAATGTGGGCTTCGCTGCACATGTTCGCTAAGCACTACTGCCTGGACAGCCAAGTCCGGAGAGATGGCTTTTTCGGCAGTACCATTCTCCAGGTCTTTCTGGTGTGATCTTGGTTTGCAGACCAACCACCGGGATTGGTATTGCTGGGGTATCTATTCTAAGGTAAGGAATCGAACACCAACGTGTTTCTTTCAGATGCACAAGTTACTTTCCTTCGGTAACGATATATCTGTAAGAAACCTTAGTTCGTGTTAGATTCCTTACCGCCCCAACCATCCTCCCCGTTCTGCGAACCGATATCTAGGGTTAAGGTCATCCCTTTCAGGGCCCTAGTTTCATGGCACCAGGGTCGGTTTCTATCATGGCTCTGCATTCATGGCGTTGAAAGCTAAGTACAGAACTGACGTCAGCGTGCGAGGGCGGCGTCTAAGTACTCCGACATCGTCATCCTGGCGATCATGATGCCGCCGCCGACTGTCGCGGAGCCGCAGTCGACGCCTGCCGACGCGGAAGGGTACTGCTGACAAAGTTCCAGATCCAGCCTGACGCCTGCGGATATTCTAAGGTAAGGAATCTAACACTTACTAATGTTTCTTACAAATATAGTGTTACCGAAGGTAAGTAACTTGTGCATCTTAGATTCTGTTTTTACCAAACTTGCGAACCGCACGGTAGGTCCTCCTCAGTCTCTGACCTAATCCAAACATTATGCCAAAAGTAAAAAAAAAATAATTGTCACATGCTTATGATTTGGAACTTAACGAGATCCACATAAAATACAAGAAGGATTTTTAAAAAAAAGCAATTCATGCAGTATAAAAATATACAAAAGTATAACAAACAAGAGAAAATCATTCTCTGTACATAATCATATTCTAATTTAGATATAAAAGGCTCCATGGACAGAAAAAGTGTAAAGGTTCAATCAAATCAATTAAACATTACATTGCAATACTATACAAGCATAATAAATGCAATAAATAAGTTGCGCACGATCTTTTACAGTACAGCACTCATACAGTACTCCTATTTGTGCAAATGTACAATCAAATCAATTAAACATTATAATGCAATACTATAAAATCTTAATAAATGCAACAATTAAGTGGTGCAAGATGTTTTACAGTATAACTCATACAGTACTTCTATTTGTGAAAGTACAAATGCGCAATCAAATCAATTAAACATTATAGTGCAATACTATACACGCTTAATAAATGCAGCAAATAAGTGGTGCAAAATGTTTTACAGTACTTCTATTTGAGCAATATGTCCAGCTTTACAAATCAATATGAATACGATAATTCTATTTATACTGTGAAAAATATTTAATACCTAAAATGCCATATTCTCCAAATTCAGCCCAAATACAGTTACTATGGAATTGCAGCATTCAAACAGATCTAAAAATGTTTAAAAATTAAAAAATCTTTGCACAAACTATTTATGATGGTGGTGCAAAGAGACATTTCCAGGCCTCCCCCACTGTAATTATGTTGTACTTTAAAAACAATGGTATTAGCAGTAGGCGCTGCAATGAATGACGGAGAGTATGAACGAAAAGCACATTTTAAATCTTGAACACAATTCTCACAAAGAGTACAAAGCTGCTCCTCCCTATAGTTAATCCCTCCCAAGAACCCGACATAATTCGTAACGGAAGCAGATTCAACCTTAATAACAAAATTTGTCCGCGCTATATAAAACGTAAAAATAAATAAATAAATAAATAAAATAGTTCAGCGCACACCATGGGGGAGGTTCCATAGTACATACGGTTGTGTTTTTTTACAGATGCTACTTAACAACTACTATTTCATTCCAGGCTTGCTGAGCACACAGTACAGTGTCACTTTTCCGGCTCACTTCATAAATTGATTTTTTTAATCCAATTTTTTTTAAGGAAAGGTTTGGAAGTGGTGACACCTCACTCTGACCAACTTCAAACATATCCAGAGCTTTCATATAATTTGTTAAAACAGTTCAGTTCAAGAGAACTTTATTTCGGTCAGTATGACCTGAAAAGTACAAACACATACATCTAATCATTTATAAAATTACTTCAAGACATTCAAACAACAAAGTTAGAACGCTATAGAAGAATCATTATAAACATAATTAGCATACATAAGTACCTCCATACAATGTTAAAAAGAAGAACAGTCTTGGGGATTGTTACTAGGCGAGAGACACAATTTTGATTTTGGAAAGTGCATGGTGCAATAAATAGATAAATACATTCGCTAGAAAGAGATTCATTAAAAGGAAGGCCCTTGAATATAAAACTGTAAAGGAGATTATACCAGGTTACGATGATAACATTTTTGATTCCCTATGAAGAGTCCAATACGTCATTAGTTGATTTCAAAAAGACCCTTCTGGTGCACCACATAGAGAACAGGAATCCTGCAACTGAGTAGACAATCGGGATGCTGGGGTCATACTTCAGTATCCTGAACGCCTCAGAACAATGTCTACTTCCAAGGTTCCTGCAAATCTGCACCAGCCAACATTTCCTTGCTTTATGATAGCCAGAGCAGCTGAAGAAAACGTGAAGAACTGATTCTTCAGGGTGATCACATGCCGGGCAATGAACCGCTTGCTGATCTCTCCATTTGGATGTAAAACAGCGGAGCAGAAGATCCCCATGCCTAAACTGTAAATAAAGCTTTCTTGCCGCTGCTGGTTTGAGATCTAATGCCATCTCAAAGCAGAAACTATCTTTTTTTTCTAAGAAAGCTATAGTTAGTTTGCCTGTTTGGGAACTAGAATGAAGTTGAGCCATTCTGTACTCTTCGTAGTGTACCTTCATTTGTTTCCTTGATATTAATGAACAGGCAAACTCAGTTTCAGCCCAGCAATCCCCCAGGCCCATACTGGTTAACAAATATTTAATATGAGCAAACCAAGGGAGTTTGGCAGCACCCCGTGCCATCCTTACTTCAGACAATTCCTCCCTATAAGGTAAAAGTTCGGGAGTAGTCCACAGGTGACGCCAGTTCATTAAGGATTTAAGGCTAGACACTTCTGCAATCGCCATTAGCCCTGTGTCTAATCGGAGAGGAATTAATGGGGTATCACGTGGTGGTCTGAAGAGCTGTCTGAGGTATTGATTCTCCACCTGTGATAGGGTCTCGAGCTTGAAGTGACCCCAGAACTCTGCGCCATATAGCGCACCACCTTGAGCCTTATAAATTTCTATTGCCGGGCTAACTGCTCTCTTGCTAGACTTTCTAAAAACCGTCATGATGCCACCTGACGATTGCGCTAATTTTAGTGTCGACTTTGTGATGTGAGCCCCCCAGTCCATGGATTCAGTGATGGAAATGCCTAGTTAGATAAAGGAAGAAACTCTTTCAAGGGGTTTACCGTTTAGTGAAGGGTTTGGGCGTGTACTTTTTGGACTGTTAAACGCCATAATTTTGGTTTTCTGTAGATTTATTTCTAAACCTCTTTCCCTACAGAATACCTCAAATATATTGAGGACCCTTTGTATCCCCATCGGTGGTTTAGCTACCAAAAGAGTATAATCGGCAAACATCATTGCTGGAATTTTACTGGAGGCTAGCTTGGGGGCATCCAAGTCTTTTTCTGCTAGAATCAAGCCCTTGATGTACAGGCTAAATATAGTTGGCGCAAGCACACGACCCTGGCGTTCGCCACGTTTAATAGATATGGGTGCATTACGTTTTTCATCCTTACCATACCTAATTTGCGCATAATTGTCCTTGTGGAGTCGTTTAATGAGTTGGATTATATATACAGGAACCCACATCTCATAAATGACGGACCCCAATTTTTCCCTAGGGACCAAATCAAAAGCTGACCTCAGGTCTACAAATATTAAGTAGAGACTGCCCCCCTCCAGGCAGACTGTCTTCCATTACAGCAATTTTAATCTTAGTACTTGGTTCAGGGTCGACAGTTTTTCCATGAACCCCACCTGTAGAGAGAACAGTACCCCCTTTTCATCCATTCAGGATTGTAGCCTGAGCAGCAAAATACGTGGAAATATTTTTGGGAAATTTATATTAAACTGATTGGTCTGTAATTGGTTGGTAGGAGCGGAGAACCTTTTTTAAAAATCGGAATTATTTCCTCACCGAGCCAACTAGAAGGGATCTTCATGCCCTGCAGTATGGCATTAAAAAGCACCCAGAAGTACGGTACCCAGATGGATGGTTCACTCCTAAAAAGATCCCCAGGAATCTTGTCCAGACCTGGTGCTTTACCCGGGGCTGTTTTTGCCAAAGCACCCTTTATTTCGTTTAAACTTCTACTTGGGCTCATGCTACCATCAGGTTGAAAGTTTAAATCCCTTTGGTTTGGGGGGCAATTCACCTTCAGGTGACGGCCATCAGATAGCACATCTTTGGGCGTCTTTTCCTGGGCATAGAGGGATTCGAAATGCTCCCTCCAAACCTCTTCATCCAGATTCGGTTCGACTGCTGATTTGGGGGTAGAAAAAACAATATTTACAACACCCCAAAAGGTCCTCATTGTTTCTATCCCCTAACGCAATTTTCTTGTTTTGCTTCCAAGACGACCGCTTTGTAGACCTTTCTTGCAGTTTATATTTGTGGGCGGTCATTGGCTTTGATAGATGCTACTAGTGACCTTTTAGCCTTACCGCAAAGAAAATTATACCAAGGGTGGGATGGGGGCCTACCCAGCCTGTTAGTTTTATTGGGGTAGAAGAAGTTTAATGTAACTTCTCCTAATTTAACATGATTCAACTCAACCACCTCTAGGTCTAAACCGTCCCTGTTTTGACTATATGAAATGGACGCCTCTACAAGTACAGGGAGTACGGCATCATAGGCTACCCAAATTATCCTGCGATTGACTAAAGTCAGTCCATCGCACGCACTCTCCGCCTATAGTTTGAGACAGTCAACCTGGGATCAATAGGGTTATCCAGGGAGTGCGCGCACCCAGAATTTAATGCTTTAAGTTCTACTACTAGCGCATAGTGATCGCTATCTAGACGTGGGGTGATTTTAAAATCCAGACATCCTATCCCAGGAGTTAGAATCAGTTAAAATATAATCTAATAAAAATCCACCATCTTTACTATGAAACGTGTAACCATTTGATGTATCAGACAGGGATCTCCCATTACACGCTCTTAATGAGTGTTTGAAGACAAGGCAATTCATCTGGATCACCAGGGGAGACTTTTTTTTCACTTTTGGGCATCTGGACTCTAGGATTTCAAGAAGTGATCCATATCGTATAAACTTTCAAGAAACAAACTCTCGAGTGGCTTGAACTGACAGTTAAAATCCCCCCCCTACAATCACCATTTGTTTTGGAGCAGTGGAACATAAAAATGTAGTTAATTCCTCCACCGTAGTGGATTCTTTGCCCTTAGAGGTAGGTCTTGAATATACATTTATTAGAGCAACAGGAGACTTGGAAGGAAACTGCAATAAGACACACAAAATGTCAATAGAACCTGTGTCAATTTGCTCAGCCGTACAACCCAGGTTGGCGCCTACCCATATAGTAAGGCCCCCAGATGGTCTCCCTATTCCCCCCGAAGTTGCGGGAATACTAAAAGAGGCATAACTTGATTTAGGGACCTCTCCTCTTGCCCAAGTTTCCTGGAACATGCAGATCTCAAATTGACTAGTAAAAGATACCCAGTCAGGGTCATCTAACTTATTATTTATACCCCCAATATTCCAAGATAGGACCCTTGTTACTGGGCAGTTGGATGAATTATTTTTAGAAGACACTAACGGAAGCAGCTGCATTGACATTTTTGTTAATCTAATATCTCCCAACACATTTAGCCCTGCAGATATAAGATGTTCAGAATTTTCGGTCTGGGCTGGGTCACCCTCGTGATGGTAACTGCTTCGGGAGCCGCTCATTGCTCCCTTCGACTGAACCTTCTTCACTCCAGAGATATGGCCCTGCAGAATTACCCTGGATCTCATAATCTAAAGGTGCAAAACATATTACCTCCTTCTTGATTTGGGGGACTTCCTTTAGTCAATCCACTCCCTTTAGGGGACTGAACCTGTTCCCAATAGGAATGTTAAAAATGGGTTGGTTATGCCAATGTTGACCTAGATGTGGTGGTAGAGGATTATTAAAAACAGGTCTCCTTCCCATCTCCTGGTGCCAGCCATACTGATAGGCTATTTTTATCCCCCTAATAAGCCCCAAGGGGAATAGTTAAATACTACCCTTGTTCCTCCCATGCTCAGTAGCTAAGACTCTGAGTCATCCATGGATTTCTAATATTAATTACCATGCATTCTCCTTGTATATACTTGTCGTCCGCCTATCCAACCCACCCTTCTTGTAGTTAAAATCTCTTCAGCATTCTCATAACCAAAATTGTTATGGTTCGCTAACCAATGGACGCATTTGTTCTTTAATTCTTGGTGAGATTCTGATTGACCCTTTCTTAGTTCGGGTACACCTGCAAGAATCAATAAATACGGGGTTGAAGCAGGTGGTACATTTATGATTGGAGGACAATAAACCTGATTATTACCTTCTGGAATTGAATGAGTTCCTTCCACCACCTGTCTAAGATTTTTTTTGTGTTTCTCCTATGCTTTTAGACCGTGATGGAGTGGGGTTTGCTATGTTTATTGGCGCTGGGGGAGGCCTTACTACACTAGCTTCATTATGCTTCCTAGCCTGTTGTTCGCTATCTGCATTTAGTGGTGGAACTTTTACATTAAGAATTGGGCAGGGTTTAACCAATAGATTACTCGTAGTAGCCTGGACACGTGTCATACTATCAGAGCTAATAATATCCTTGGTTATCTCCCTAGATTTTATCCATTCGTTAAGGTTTACAGTCAGCCCCTCTATCCTTGCTAGTAGGGGTCTGAGCTCTTCCTTAACTATGGCTCTCATTTGCATCTGAAGGTTCGTCACCAGCGATGAGACCCACATAGGCTGATCATTTGTGTATCCTATACTATCCTCTGGGTTTTTACCCCCTGCGTTACCTTTTTCGGGGGAGGAGCCCTGCAATTTTTTCCGTCTTACAGGCAGTTTTACTTTGGGTTTTGGTTTAGCTTTGCTTTTTCTGCCCGGTTGGTTTCGGATATTGGCCTTGGATGTCTCTGAGCTTACTAAGTCAATAATTGCTAATTGGTCATTGGAGAGCTCTATTGCTGAAACCCCTGTGTCACATGTAGGACTAGGATCCATCGATTCTATTTCTAAATTTGGGGTGATGGATAAACGTCTCTCGGTCCGTTCTATTTCTGTGGCCACTGCTCCCAGGGCTTTCTCTAACATCCTGTCTATAGACTTGGGTTTAGAGCTTGGTTTAGGCAGAGGTAAGATTTTGTTTCTTCTCCACACAAGCAGGTTTCCCCATCTTATAGACTCTTAAATACGGAGCACTCAAAAGAGAACAATTAAAATTATGGGGAACTGACTTATACAACTCACTACACTGAAGCAATCTGCACACAGAAAAATTTCTCCGTATCCTTACTGCACAAGCATATATAATTCGCAGAACGCCAGGTCAATACCAATTTCTGGATATGGACAAGTCTAAAGATATGTCAATCTTGATAGTTTGTCAATAGTACCTCATATTCAGGACCCTCTTTGAGAATGTTACGGGGGATTGCCCAGCCCAGTCTCTTCCGGCCTCTGACGGTAGGTTCTCACCTACCGCATAATTCCAATGGCCCTGGCTCCCAGTTTAATATTCAGCCTCTTTTCCTCTGTGGGTGTTCTGAGGATACACAAACTTTAGACGAACCAACAGCTGGAAACATTTCTGTGTAATAAAAGCGATGTAAGGTGTGCTAGAAGGCAGAACTCACTCCCGGCCGCTTAATGGCGTTTGGACGAGAAGTGCTTGTCCTATTTATACATTTAATCCTGCCTTGCTCGGTGCCATTCTGTATTTTTTTCTTGCCTTTTGCCTATCGCCGGCCTGGATGCTGATTTGTTATCTGGACCGCGTCTGCACAGGTGTTAAAAAAAAAACAGATGCTAGGAGGCAACGAGATGGAATTGTTAACGGGAAAGAAAGAGCGGCTAATTGGGCTGCTACGGCAACACCTGCACTTCCAACTGAGGACAGCAGGGGGTGTTAAAACAGGACTTCCCTTCAAACAATAAAAAAGTTCATATTTCAATGCAGCTCGGATGGAACCAGAGTAACTGTTCAGTAAGTTATTCCCCAATCTTAGAACAGCAGCCATAGCAAATCTATTCATAGAGGGGAGCCCAAATTTAAGCCGGAAAGCTGAAGATGCAGTCACAACATTCAAATTACAGATTTGGCGCCACATACGCCCTTCAACCTTCTCAAAAAAGGACCAGTGCTGCTCTTCCATTACCTCACAGGCACAGCTCAATGAAGGCGGAATCAAAATGAGTTTGCCTGCAACACTTAGTCTGTGAATGGCTGAAGCTCGAGATAATCCCTTACTTCTACCCGGAGTAATGTTGTATTTTATTTAAGCAATTAATAGTGACATTTCTACCCAGATATGGATAAAACTTCACCATTTCCAACTTGTCATACCCCACAAACAAGTAAAAACCCTTCTCAGCTCTGCACACCCGGGGCCTAAAAAAAAACTGGTTTCTTAGAGATGTTTGTTTTTAGAAAGTGTTCATCTGCATAATTTCCCGGCTCTGAAAGACTCCTGTAATCCTATCGGGGTTAAATCCAACAAAACATCCTTCACCTAGAGTAGACAGCCAACACTCAGTGTTCGTAGTTTATTCGTGTCTCCCTTAGTCTGTCCAACTCTGCATGGTAAGTCATGGATGTAAAGGGAAAGAAAAGGGGCGCAAGTAAGTACTCCTGCTTCAGTCCATTATGTGTCAACTTTCCTGGATAGTCCTGGTTCCTTCCTATCAGAACAAGAGTCCAAGTTGAAGAGTGCAGAGCAGCAATCAACCTAAGCAAGTGCTCGGGGATCCCCAATGCAACCAATTTCCTCCACAGCGTCCCAAGGTCAACCCGATCGAACGCTGGGGAGAAATCAAAGGCAGAATAAAAGACCATTCCCTTACCTACAGGATTCTTTTCTATCCGTGTTTGGATGGCCGTGATAATATCTAAGGTTTCACAGTTCTTACGAAAAACAGCTTGCTCCACGGAAAAAAGGTTATTACTAAATGCCCACTCTTGTTATGTTATGTTATCCAAGCTTATATAGCGCACGGCTGCCCCATCAAAGGGGCGTCCCGGCGCTTCCAACAGAGAACAAACCTGGTTACTACAGCGGGAAAGCTCCAATATAAAACAGAGGCCAAAAAGCTATTATACTGGAAAGAGATAGGTTTTGATAGCTTTCCTAAAATCTGACAGACCCTCCAAACCACGTATCTGAACCGGCAAGGAGTTCCATAGTTTGGCCGTCCAACAACGAAAGGAACGTCTTCCTGCTCGACAGCATTTCACACTGGCAACAATGACCAAATGCTGCCCTAAAGAACGCAAACGCGCGAGATGGAACATACGGGGGTCAGCAAATTACAAAGCAGATTAGGCGTAGCGAGCTTCAGTATCTTAAAAGACATAGTCTTAAATTGGATTCACTCCGCTACGGGAAGCAAATGAAGTTTCTGGATGGTGTCAGCAATGGGACAGAACCGAGGGAGCCCCAACAAGGCTCTGGCTGCCGCGATTTGGATATGTTGCAACCGGATAATCTAGCATAGTCCAGTCGAGATAGAATAGTCGACTGGATAATCAGCTGACTTGAAGAGGGTTCAAAAACTTCAAAAGAGGTTTAAGACCTCGCAAGAGGCCGAAGCACGTGCCGGCAATTTTTTTGGTATGGATTTGAAAGCTGAGAAGAATCCATCCACACCCCCTAGTTCTTAACCTCCTCCTTAGGTTCAGGAGTCTTGCCTAGCGCTTTCGGCCACCAATGCTCACCCCACAGGCTTGCAGTCTTACCGACTAACAGAACCTCAGTTTTACTTGCATTTAACTGCAAATAATTAGTGGTCATCCATTCAGCCACGGCTGTCAGGCCATCTCTGAACCTAGAGGCGTTCAAGGTGGAACCTTCAGCCAGTGCAACCACCAGCTGCGTATCGCCTGCATATGAGCCAATTGAAATTTCCCACTGCCTGGCCACTGCAGCTAATGGCTGGACATACAGGTTAAATAATGTGGGACTCCGAGCCGAGCCCTGAGGCACCCCCTGCTCAATGGAATGAACCTGGGATAGAAATGGGGGAGCAGAGACTCGGAAGGATCTTCCCATTACAGAGCCAAGTCCGTAATACCTGCCTCCTCCAGACGTTGTAGGAGAACACCATGCGAGACAGTGTCGAATGCGGCACTAGGATCAGTGCCGCCGTCTCACCAGAATCAAGAATGGTCCGCAGGTGTTCACTCATGACCAGGAGAGCAGTCTCGGTACTATGGCCGGAACGGAAGCCATTTTGCGACGCATCCAGAATGTCATTGGAATGCAAGAAGTTAGTTAATGTGGTGTTAACATGAGCCTCCGCCACTTTGCCACCTAGGGAAGAAGCAATATGGGCCTAAAGTTCTCCGGTTTGGCCGAGTCCAGCGCTTGCTTATTAAGAATGGGAGACACCCATGCCTGTTTCCACCGTCTTGAAAGTGAAAGAGAATACTCTTGGCGTATATGAGCCTCCGCCACTTTGCCACCCATGTTCAGTCATGACCAGGAGAGCAGTCTCGGTACTATGGCCGGAACGGAAGCCATTTTGCGACGCATCCAGAATGTCATTGGAATGCAAGAAGTTAGTTAATGTGGTGTTAACATGAGCCTCCGCCACTTTGCCACCTAGGGAAGAAGCGATATGGGCCTAAAGTTCTCGGGTTTGGCTGAGTCCAGCGCTGGCTTCTTAAGAATGGGAGACACCCATGCCTGTTTCCACCGTCTTGAAAGTTAAGGAGAATACTCTTGGCGTACAGTTTGCTAATTGCGTCCAATAATGCAATATGCCTTAAGCTAACAGGATGGGTTTTTGAACCCTATTTATATAGTTGCACATTAACTTTCTTTCAGGAAGACAGTAAAAGCCCATGCAAATAACAAGATTGGAACACCGGGCACAAGTAAAGAACCTATGCAGATATCTCGGCGATCAGGAGTTCATCCGGGCCCATTGTCACAAAGAACTTTGCAGCCTTAATAATACTCTCTTATTTCCTCACAAGAGGGCTGGCCATATGCACTCAATGACTGAGGCTCGTCACTGACTCCAACAACTTCCCGCAACTAGAATTGATGGCTGTAGCTGCGAGCTATATTTGGTTCAATCTGCAGTGTGTATTGGAATGGCCTCAGCCTTAATTCTAGAATCACAATATTCAGCTATTAATGCCTAGTATTTACGCGATTCACCCGAAAAATAAATTTCTGGTCATTCTCCCTCCTCCATTCAGACACCTTCAATCTAGTTCTCAATCGCTTCAAATGATTGATTTCCTTTGGCCTCAGTAGCGACAACTGCTTAAATTGTTTCCTTACTAGTGAATTTGTCATGATTTACCTTCTTTACCTCGCAAGAGATAACTACAGAGGGTTTATCACTAGTAATACTATTTTTGCTCCCACAGGATCAAAACAGGGACAACTGCTTTTCGAACCGGACAGTAGGGTTATCTAGTGAAGTGACCGAAGGGTCTGAACTCGCTATTTTAACATGAGTGGCCAGGATCATCATATTATTATTTGACCAAAAATACCCCATTTGTTTTATTTTTTAAACAGTAGTGTATTTTCTGGAATTCCAGGTCTCAATCACCTTAAACTCTACACTACAGAGAGACTACTGTGATCACTTAGATGCATCTTCAAATTGGGAGCCAGCACCAAACATTTGGTAAAATACCGCCATATAATCAATTAATGATTGCCCTCAAGAGAAATGAAAGGTGAGAGAGACTGGAAAGTCGCCTGGGAACCTGCAATTTGAAGAAGCTTGTTCGATCCCATGTAATCCAGGAAGCATAACCCCCTTCTATTGATCTAATATTACCAGGCAAAGCAACCTTGGAATACTCCACACCTCTTCTACCTCTGAGTGTCCAAAGGTCAAAGAAGAACAATTAGAGATTTAGCATGAAAACCTCCCACAATGATTATCAATGATTATCAATGTGCATTCTTCTAAAACACTAATATTTTGCACAAAAGAAAACCGACTCAACTACAGAATCAAACCACCTCCCAGGAGGAATACACACGATTACCAAAAGAAGCCCCCCTCCCTGAGGAACAAGCCACACCGGTCGAATGATGGCTGTCTCAAGACCACTGAGGGGGCCCACAGCCTTAGCCTCCCCTGCACACTACCTCTAGAAACCTCCAATCAAAAAATTAGTTATTTTCTGAAACACCACTGAAACGCAGCTCTTTAACCCCTTCGATGCTGATGACGGCTGTGCGCAGTCATGGCACACAGTGCTCGTGTGCTGATGACGGCTCCCAGCCGTCATGACCACGCCTGCGATCGGAATGTGCCGCACAGGAGCGGAATTCCGGCCGCGGGCAAGGGGTTAAATCGCATGCCAAACAACGCATCAACATCACTTGGGAGAGTCTCGCAGTTGACCTCCTTCCCTCTTTCATGGAGCAAGTTGTTAAATAGAGGATTTTCTCTAGGTACGGATTAGTAGGCAAGCATACTGGGCGGGGCACGTAGAGATCTCCAACAGCTCTGTTGAAACATGAGAAAATCAGGTGAGTCACGGCTGCACGTCCAACAAGCCCTAACCCCCCCCCCCTCCTTCGCTGTAACTGCCGCTGTCACACTCTCTCTACAAGCTGCTCTCAATCCTTGCCAATTGTCGCAGACCACGGGCCGCACACCGGGGGTTGGACCCACCACTTGCACTGCCTTGTTGCCTCACCGACTCGCCTCACCCTGAGAGCTACTCACTCGCTGCTCATCAAAGCCGTCACACGCATCATAGTCTCTCGTTTCTGTATCTCATTCTTGTCCTCCTTGCGTCATATGCTTGCCCTACACCCAATATGTGATCACTTATCCAGGTTAGACGTTGGACAAAACTTGAACTATTTCAGTTTGGCAATACTTTTCACTCTAAACCATGGTTCACAAGTAATGGGGACCAAGCAGACATGGCTGCTAACTTATAGCTTTCTTCAGCTTTAGATCAGGTTAATCACTTTCTTTTCTAGAACTAAACGGTTGACACCCTCAGCCCCATGATTTAACAGTTATCTTCCCTTGTTAAAGAACAAATTTAAAAGCCTAGAGCACGCCTGACTCCTATAAAGGTTTACCATAAAGCCATGAGAAAGGCCTAGCCACACTTTATGCTATCAAAATTAAGTAGACTAGTCTTTCTTCTATGGAAATATTGTATATTGTTAAATTCCTCCTGGGTCCTTTTAGGTAAGGCTCCCTCCATTCCACCTTCTCATAGTAGATGTAATGAATTTGCCGCATTTTTCCCTGGAACAAATTATTGATATTTATACTTATTTTCCTAGTGAGGCCTGGATCTACGTGACCCCAACCACTGACAAGCCTCTTTCTGGTTCAGATCCAATTTTTCTGAACTTGCAGCCATTAAGCTTGTTCTTTTGACTACTATAATTAAGTCCAGTCTCTCCACTGGACCTGGCTCCTGCGCGTGCCACAGGGATAGGAGCACCAATAATGTATTCAGTTCTAGTTGGCCTTCAGAATTCATCAAGCTCCTGTAACTCAGTTCCACAATCGTGAAAATGCACCATAGTCATCCCTCTATTATATGCCAAAAAAATAAAATAAAGAAACCTTGCTTAGATCTGTCCAAGTCAGAAAATCTCCATCTAATTTCACTACATCCATTTCTGGTTAAGGTGCTGAGAAAGCATAGTAACAGCCAGCTTACACTGAAACCCGCAAGCTCCTCCACTCTGCACAGTCTGGACGTCATCTCCTACAGAGTACCAAATTTACCCTCTGTGCAGTGACAGAGGTCTTACGCAAGACCCTCGATCAAGGAGGTTCTGCTGTGCTTGTTTTGCTTTGTCAGTGCAGCCTTAAAACACTATCTTCCACAACTCTTTATTGCAGAGACTACTCCATTGTGAGGTATGTAAGAATGTGTTCAATTGGTTTCTTTAGTTCCTTATAGCTCTTTTCCAGTCTCCATTAAACTGTATTCCTCTGTTAGGCCCCGATCTCTTGCGTTGTTCACCTGTCCTGGAGTCTGATGGTGTTCAACATTTACATGTATCGTCTGGCCGCGATTTAGACATTTGGCTTTGGTTTACTGGCTTATGCTGATGATTTACAATCTGTTACCTCACCATTTCAAGGAGGCGAGCACTTAATCATCTCAGATTGCCTGATTTCAATTGCTGATTGGAATGGCATGTATTGCCTAAAACTGAATGTCGGGGAAAAAAATGAAGTCATGGTGGTGGAAACAACCATAATTTCTGCACTACAAGTTGGAGGCTTGTCTCTTTAGGACCTATACCCCATCCCAAGCATTCCATGAAAAGCATAGTTTCTGGTTGGATTCCACTCCCCAGGGATCACCAAATCACACTGATCTCAGTCCGCTATTTTGAACTTGACCATTGTCCAGGTAAGTGTCACCTTCTGTTTGGGCTATGGCAATGGCCTTTACCTGGGTATCTCTCAGACTTTGGTCAGCCATCTCCAAATTATTAGAAACATGGCAGGCTGTCCCCTCTTTGAGTTCTGAGGCACTGGCCCATCACTAGTCCTCTCTGAGGGCTGCACTTCTTGCCAGCCCCCGAAAGAATCCTTGTTTAATTTTTTATTTTATTATTTATTGAATTTTATCCCTTTTAACCCGTGGTGGTGGAGACAGGTTAAACCGTCCAAACATAAGTCATACATAATGCATACATAATGTTATAGAAACATGACCAAAAAAAAAGAAAAAAATAACCATAATTAATTTGCCACCCATTTTTCAAATGGTGCCCAGTTCTTAGAGGCAGTTAAGCGTCTTTTCTTTCCTCTGAAAGCCTGAACTGAAGTCTCAAGTTTGTACCAGGCCAGCATCCTGGCCTTCCAATGACAAAAGGTAGGGGGTTCAGGATTTATCCAGAGTGATGTAACACACAGTCTGACCATAGCCATGACAATAAAAAGAAAAGCTGCAAATGTCTTGTTTTTTCCGGGGCCGTAGAATATTCGTAGCCAGTGATTACCATTTCCACTGAAATTTTGACTGAGGTTTGAGTAATCTGTGTAAGAAAGGTTTCAATTTGGTTGATAAAGAGAGATAACTCCGGACATTTATAGAACATATGGACGGAATCTGCGGAGGGAAATTTGCGTCTTGCACAAAACGACCCTTTGCCCCCACTAACAACCCCCCATCTAACAAGTTTTGCAGGTGTATAATACAGATTGAACATAGCCATATAACTTTGTGAGCGAAGAGTACCTGAAACCAAGACAGACCTAGCTAATACCAAAGGAAATTTTAAATCAATAGAAGGTACTCCAAATTTAGTCGCCCACTTATTGTTCAGGTCATCTAAATCATCAGGAAGTTGGGATAGAAAAGACTGATATAAACTGCTAATTTTTACTTTCTTTCTTATAGACTCAACTATAATAATTTTTTGAAATATTGTTGGATTTTGAGGAAACTTATTATCCCAAAAACTTCTCAATTGCAGGTATTTAAAAAAATGATTGGACTGCAGATGAAATTTCTCCTTCAAAAAACCAAAAGATGCCATTTGCCCTAGATCAGCTAAATCACCAATCTCCTTCAAACCGAGAGCTGTCCAGATATTTGCCACCCCCTCTTGAAATATCATTGGAAGTAATCCAGAGGCATTTAGTGGGGTATAATAGATAAGCTTAGAGATATGTAAGTGGCGACAAACTTTTTGCCAAACCGAAAATAATGCCCACAATACCTTAAATTTAGTTTTTTTTAAATAACTCGGTTCAAGGATACGAGTTAGTACACCTTTTGTGGAGTCTCCCAATGATATTGAATATATTGAAGGTGAAAGATGGACCGGAAGCTCAACAGCATCACCTAATAGAGGAACGGCAAAATGTTGGACCATAGCTGCCCAATAATAAACATTAAATTTGGGACTGTCCACCCCCCACGATCCTGCGGAAGACAGGTCCACTTAGCTGCCCTCCTTGGTTTACGATATGACCATAGAAATCGTTGGCATATCCTTTCTGCTTTTTTTAAAATTAAAGTAGGGATTAATAATGGAATAGATCTGAAAAGATATAAAAATTTAGGGAGGACAAACATTTTAAGAATATTAGATCGGCCAAATAACGAAAGATGTAAGTGATCCAACCACTCTAATTTATTATGAAGTGAATCAATAGTGGGGGAATAATTCAGATCCAGAATCTGATCTACATCAGGCGAAATTTGAATACCAAGGTATGTTGCCTCCGTAATTGTAGGAACATGAGAAATGGGCATAGCCGTAGATTGTAGAATTTGCGTCTTTGCAATATTTAATTTATAGCCCAAGATTAAGACAAATTGAGGTGTCAGAATCTCCAATGCAGGAAAAGATTGAGCGACATTATCAGTTAAGACTATAATATCGGCATATGCCAATGCCTTATATTCAATTCCATGAACAATAACGGGGGTGATAGTCTGAGATTTTTCTATTAAACATAAAAAAGGATCAATGAATAAAGCAAAAAGAAGGGGAGAACAGGGGCATCCTTGTCTGGTGCCCCTGCTAATGGGAAAATAATGTGATTCACTACCAGAAATACGGATTTTAGCAGTTGGAGATGTATACAAAGCTTGTAAAGCTTGAATAAACTCTGGTGTGTAGCCCTTCCAACACCCCATAGATACCCCCAGGAGACCCTGTCGAACGCCTTCTCTGCGTCCAACAGGATCACCCCGAGGGCAGAGTTTGTGGTTTTTGCCCAGTCTAGCAGGGCTACTACACGCCTGATATGGTCGGTCGTATCCCGGCTGGGAATTAACCCATGCTGACAGATAGAGACCAAGGGAACAATTGTTTGGGTTAAACGGAAAGCAAGTATCCTTTAATAGATTTTGCTATCTGTATTAATTAGCACTATCGGCCGATAAGATGCTGGGTTTAATTCGTCCTTGCCTTTCTTTCTAAAAGGAACAATGGTAGATTGTCGCCAAGAATCAGGGACTGACCCAGTCTGGGCAAGACGAAAAACTTCTAACATTTGCTGCTTGAATAAGTATGAAAAGGTTTTATAAAATTCCAATTGGATAAGATCCAGCCCTGCGGCTTTACTGTTAGAAAGAGATTTCATAGCGATCACAACTTCCTCCCAACTAATGGGTTCAGCCAAAATTTGATTCTGATCATCTGTAACCTTTTGGGTGTCCATAGATTGAAAAAATTGATATGAACTAGTTTGTTGTTGTAAAGTTATATTCGTATCTTCTGTATATAAGGTTGAATAGAAATCAACAAAGGTATTTACAACACCGCTAGTTGTGTCCTGAACAGTACCGAACCGATCTTTAACCCTAATGATCTGATTAGCTACAGCCCTTTGTTGTAAGCGTTTTGCTAAAACCTTACCGGAATTTTCACTTAGTTCGTACATTGAGGTTCAAAATTGGGAATATTTGGTTGCTATATCTTTATAAAAAGGCTCTAATAAGTTGGATTTTGCTATAGCAACTGATTTCAAGCTAGCTGCTAGGTCTTCCCCCATACGGATATTAAGACTTAAATCCAATTAAGCTTGTTGAAGAGCTGCAAGTCTAGTTTTAACAGTTTGCTGCTCAGTCTTCCAGCGATAAGAGGCAAATCTTTTGGTTTCACCGCGCAATGCGGCTTTGAATGTGTCCCAGACAATGCCAACCGAAACGGTACCGGTATTAATTGCAAAGAACTCTAAAATCCAGAGACTGAGTTGTTCCTGATATAATTTATCTAATAAGAGTTTCCTATCAAATGTCCATGTTCTAATTTGATTAAAAGGGCGATCCCAGGGACAGCTAAAGATAATAGGATTATGGTAGGTTATAGTCCTGGGGTTAATTTCAATCTTAACAGACCCAACAATTTGGAGAGAGGTAAAAACATAGTCAATGCGAACCATTTTATTATGGGGTATTGAATAAAAAGTATAGCCCTCTTGATTTGAATGGTGATAATGCCATACATCTGACAAACCGTGTTCAATTAGAAGAATCCGAAGCGCCTTGTAGACTTGGGGCTTTCGTCCAACATATGTGCTGTGTTTTGTTATATCTAAATGACTAGGAATATTAATATTGAAGTCCCCGCAAAAAAACATTGGATGGGGCCACGTAGCTAACTCTAAATGTAGATTCCTCAAAACCTGTGGGTAGTCTAGATTAGAAGCATATATCGAGCAAATCGAGAGCAAACGACCATTGACCAATAACTCTGCTATTAACCATCTACCACAATTGTCTTGCTTTACTCTTTTAATACGCCCTATCCCGGTCTTTAGGATGATAGCAGCACCCCTAATTGTGGAAGTTTGTCGAGTACAGGCCACTAATTCATAACCTACAAATCTAAGATAGACCCGGTTGCCCCAAGGAATATGGGTTTCCTGCAGGCAGATTATATCCAGCTGCATCACCTGCAACATCTTATAAAAAATCCTGCGTTTTTTAGGGTCATTCAATCCACAAATATTCCAAGTTGCACATGTCAATCTAGAAACAGCCATGAAATTTGATCAAAGACAAACAGCCCTAAAAAACTATTAAACATTTTATAACACACATGATTACAATCAAACTGTTTTTTAAAGAAAGATGCGAGAGTTGGTGTAGCATCAAATGCATTCAAGAAACACAACCGACTGTTGATGAGAAATCTGGTCATCTCCGTCCACCACCACCCCACAACCCACCCTGATTGACCTACCCACCCCAGCTGAACCCACCCCCCTACCCGGTGAACCCCCACACCCCTCTCCCCCCCCACACTCGGCATCAGGACCTTGGCCCTAGTGATGGTTGAGTAAGCGTATCCTCGCACTCCACTGAACCTACAGTATTCCCCCGTTCAGATATCAGATGACCCTAACACATCAGCTAGAGAAAAAAAAGAAAATACAAAATGTTATATATACCACTCGGGTCATCAAAGAAAGAGAAGCAATAGAACACGAGAACACAAGAAGAAATGACTTCTGTCCTATGTTTAACAATCAAAATAATACATTGCCTAACTCAGGCTATATTGAGTCCAGAAATTCCTTAGCAGGTATCTCTGACAAAAAAAACCTTATCTGACCCCTTAAAAATGACTTTTAATTTTGCCGGAAAAAGCAAAAATACCTGGGCCCCCTTGGCCTGAAATAGAGGAATCTGTTGCCTGAGATGCCAGCGGCGAGTAACCGTCTCTGAACAAAAGTCCGGACGGACAAAGAATTGACATTCCTTGGCAGATCGTTTCTTATTAGGTCTGGCGAGGTCAAATATACGTTCACGGGCAAGGAAATTATTGAAGCATACCAAGGTAGCACGGGGATAGGAATTATTCACAGCAGCAGAGGATTGCTTTTTCTTATTTAGTGGAAAACGATGCGCTCCTTGTATCTCAAGATTCCAATCCCACTGGGTGACCTCTGGGAAAGCCTCAGAAAAGAGCTCCACTATAAACTGCCGGACGTCGTCACCTTCTTTGTTTTCCTCTATCCCCAGGACACGAAGATTATTCCTTCTCGCCTGATTTTCAAGATCTGAAAGCTTCCATAAGATATCCTTATGTTGTTCTTTGACCTCTGTAACTAACTCTTTCTGAGTAGCTGCGGCATCTTCAAGAGCCAAAATCCTTTCTTCAGCTTCAGCAATCCTGGTAGTGGTCTCAGTACAGGTTTTAATAACCCGTCGGAGAGAGTTCTGAATTTTGCGGCAAACCCCCTGTGTACGCATGTTTTCTTGTCTAGTTGCTTCTCTATGCATCATTATGGTTTGGTAGATCGTTACCAATGAGACCTCTTCGGGGATATCTGACATAGTCACGGTAGTACCTCCACATACATCCTGCGAATTTAATTCAATTGTTCCATAGATAGATCCTTCCTCAGGTTTTGCTGATTAGGCTGGGATGATACCTTAGTACCCGGAGCTTTGCGGACTGTATCGATGTTCGGATCTTTTGATGCCTGGCTGACGCGCCAATCGGCAGAATCACTGTCATTATTCGACCACTGAAGCTCCGGACGATCAGCATCATCCTCCCCGGATAAAGAATGATCGGAGACAGAGTAAAGGCTCTCAGTAGACTCGCTAACCTCAGACCCCCTAGTGTCGTGAGAGTACTCTGTAGGCAACTCCAGAGAAGTAGATATATGGTTGTTGATAGACTGGACTACATTATCCAGCATGCACTGAGCTGGAGAGGACTGATCAACAGAGGGGTCTAAAGCTGAGCCTGGAGTCAGAACTGATCCTTTTGTTATGATGCTATAATTAATTGGAGTAGGGAGTTCAAGGGGGGGGGGGGGGGGGCTTGCAGCATCAGAAAGCGCAATGATAGGTGCTGTTACAGAAGTACTCCCCCCCCCCCCCTCCCCTTTCCAGCAGGGTCTGCAGACGGCCCTGAGTCTTTTCCTTGCGCTGTAACAGAAGAACCGTCATCTGTCACAGAAGCTTTTCCCTTCACTCCGAGCCTGTCGAACATTGCCGGTAGTCTGTCCCTTGGCGGCAGTTACAGCAGGAGTCACAGGTGCAGGCTTGTACGTGCTTGCAGGGCGAGTCTTCTGAGCCCCGGCCGTAGAGCCCTTCGGGTCCGCCTCCTGCTGACCGCGGGTTGTGCTGCGGGATCTGAGAGCGGCAGCTGCCGCTTTAGAGAACTTTCGGCGGCATCCTTTTTTCAATAACCGATGGCGTGGAGCGATAGCCAGGAGAACAACCGCTGAGCTTCAAAGGGGAGGATTCCGGGCTGAACGCCGAGTCAGGTGAGCAGCGGCTAGAACGGCACGAAACCCGCCAAAGCCACGAAAGCTTCCGAGATATTACAGGTCTAATGATGTTTGAACGAAAAGTTAGTGCCATAAACAGGATCGCCGTTTTTACTGCCAAGTAGACTAAGAGTTTTTAGGCAATATTTTAGAAAGCGGACAGAGCGGTCATTCAGGGGTCCACTGTGGCTCAGGAGAGCAGAACGCCAGCTCACTCGGCCGAGAGCACGGCCGCCATCTTGCCCCTCACAGGGTCTGTATTTTACAATACCAGATAGAAGCAAAGGGCATAACAATGGAGCCCCCGAAAGAATCCTATGTTATGCCCTTTGCTTCTATCTGGTATTGTAAAATACAGACCCTGTGCATCTACAGCCTTTAAATAATCGCTGCACTCGTTTCAGATCCCTATTGGCCTCGAACCTTCAGTTGACTAAGTTATGAGTATTTGGAAGGCCAGTTATGGTGGTTGATCTCGCTCCCACACTGTGGAACATCCTCCTGCTTTGTCTCAAACAGAACCCCCCTGAAGACATTTTCAGGAAACCGCTTTAAATCTTCTTTATTTCTTGGTAGAAGAGGCTCCTTTTGGCATGAAGTGGTTACAGGGAGGGGTCCCAGTTGGAAAGACACAACAATAGATCTAAAATAAAAATAACAATCAACCAAACAGCAGTTCAACCCAAACTGTTTTAATCACAGTAGGGACGTATAGCAAATATACACTGTATCCAAGCAATAAATACGTGTTTTTTAAGTGCCCCGAGAGGGAAAGGAAATAGGGGAGGGGGTGGTTGGTGGTCAAGTGAGGATGAAGTGAAAAGAAAAGAAAAATCATTCTTAGGTGACAGTACAATCAACCAATTTAAATCATTGGGTTGTCAATGTTACACAATATGTACATAACCGAGACCGTGACCAGCCTGAGAGCAAAGTACAGTACCACGATTGTGGTAAGTTTGAATTTTCACTAGCCTACAACTATATGTCCGTTTAGGCACAGTGTACACGGGACTAATATCTTTTGACTCTGTGTTGGCACCGTCCTCCTAACCTATTGGGTTCCAGTTGTAGCACGATGCCCCATTGTGTGAATATCTGTGAACATTAATGTTCAGATAGCCTAGGCCATAGCCACCCACACAGGGCTGGTTTATCTCCAACGGCTCATGACTTTTTCCTTATTGTAGTACCAATGACTCGGGAATCCTTAGCCCACCCAGAGAGATTTCAACATGTACATATTATCAACGCAGTTTAATATATTTGCTCTTTTAATCTCGTTGAGCACCCGCCCTCAGCCCATAAAACCCTTCTACCAATTCCACTTTGAGATGGTTGTGCCATTCTGCGATATATCCAGGGATTTCTTTCCCGTGTCTAATACCATATATTTACTTATTAAATAGGTTATGTGTCCCAGGTCTCCCGTCCTGATGAAGACCCCACTGCAAGGACAGTACTAGTTCCTGCGTATTCAAGAGGGTCGAAACGTCGACAACTATCTGCTTCTCACATTCAGCTCCACGCCCGACTGCTTCATTAGTTGAACTATGTGGAGGATGTTTCTTTTCGAAAAATTGTTTTGAACTTACGGTCTCGGTTATGTACATATTGTGTAACATTGACAACCCAATGATTTAGATTGGTTGATTGTACTGTCACCTAAGGAGGATTTTTCTTTTCTTTTCACTTCATCCTCACTTGACCACCAACCACCCCCTCCCCTATTTCCTTTCCCTCTCGGGGCACTTAAAAAACACGTATTTATTGCTCGGATACAGTGTATATTTGCTATACGTCCCTACTGTGATTAAAACAGTTTGGGTTGAACTGCTGTTTGGTTGATTGTTATTTTTATTTTAGATCTATTGTTGTGTCTTTCCAACTGGGACCCCTCCCTGTAACCACTTAGATAGCCCAGGTCCCAGTGACTTTAGCTGGGTCAACCCCCCATTAGTATACCCTTTTGGCATGAAAGCAGCGCTGGCAAACCCCGTTTGGGGGAGCTATGGTCAATTTCTGAATTAATCAGTTTTTTCACTCTTGCCTGCTTAACTAGACATACTGGTGTTGCATTACACGTGTGAGCAAGGATGGGCTTTTTTCTGACTCACTGCTGTGCAGCTGTATAAGTAGCACAAGTTTGTCGCGATTGGCATGATGGCTGGTTAACTAGCTTCTGTTTTGACTGAGACAGTGGTATGGAGATCCAGTATTGGAAGATACTGAAGACCAACTGTTCCTGTAGAAGGTTTATTATATGGGAACCCATAGGGTGCAGCTAATCATTAGACTTGTGGCGAGGCAGCATCCTGATAAGATTTCAGTTAGAAAACAGCTGTCACGTTAACGAACGTGACGTACCAACTTGCTGACCCACTTGCTCTTCTTTAGGTATCAAATATAGGCAAGGTGCAAGAGAAAGGCAGGAAAAGGGTAGGAGAAGGATAAGAATACTGTGAAAGTAGAGAGGGAAAGAGGCCATGGGACACCCCACCTCTTAACAAGAAAGGAAAATGAAAATCGGAAAAAGCAAGGAGAGTTTTTACCATAATGGAGGCGGTTGCATAGAGAGGAGAGATAGCAGCATTGCAAGTCAGGGCTCGAAAATTCACTTGCTCATGTTTGAGTCAGATTAATTCAGGACGAGCTATTTCTAGGTCCTATTCTGGCAAGTAGGAAGACACACTGACACTTGACCTCTGCCTCTGAAAGCAGAGGAAATGTGACAAGATAGCAAGATTTAAAGGCATCTTTATTGCTCACAAAGTAAATGAGAAATAAAAATGCTTTTAATTCTTGTTAACTTGTCACATTTGCTCAGCTTTCAGAGTCTGAGGTCAAGTGCATTTTAGTTAGGTCAAGGAGATTTTGTAGGTTACTAGACTTGCATGTCTAGTGCATTTTGTATGATTTCTCAATCCCTGCTAGTTTAGTTCCCCTACTGGTACCCCTTGGTTGAGTAGATGCCCTGCTGAAATGGCAGATCTGTAGGCATTGATAGTTCTATAAGCCATGCCTCTTCCTCACAAGGTCAGATAAAGTTCGCAGTGTGTATTGCACCTGTCCCATTCATGGTCTCTACCCATACACCAAGACCATGTATGCCTAGCTGAGCTATATCTCTTCAATGTGGATTCGACCATGCCTTATTGATTAGGTCAGAAACCTGTTCCAAAAGACCTCAAGCACTCCAACGTCCCCTGCAATCCTCCATGCTATAAGGTCAATATTGTCCCTTCTCATCAAGGGTTGCAAGTTGCTATGAATATCCTTTGGGATGTTCTGAGTCTAGAGAAGACAGATTGGCTAATCCAAAGAATGTTTCAGAACTGGAAACCAAGCTTACGATCTCCATACTGGTGTCATCACCACCAAGCTCGCCTTTTGTCACCTGATGTGTGCGGTTATACTCGCTGTCATTAGAAAAAGGGGTATAGGCATTATTTAAATGTCTGTCCTTAGTCTTGGAGGAACACATCCATACCCTCTACCAACAGATCCTGTCTCCAGCTGAAATATCGACAGTCTGTGATCTAGCTCTGATGAAAAATAGATCTGGCTTACAGAGATCCCACTTACTCATTATCAACTGGAACACTGAGTACTTCAGATGTCTGGAGTTCCACTCCTCGATGCGATTGAGTCATCCTAGGAGATATTAATCTGTGACTGAAATACCCAGAGCTCTGTAGCTAGATCTGCCAGGACCTTTGATCATCGCCCTCTAGGAGATGTATCCATCAAACTGCAGATACGTTGTCCATCTTAAGAAGGAATGAGCATAAACCTCTTTCCCTTGTAATGCACTAAGAGCCCACTAAGAGCTCTCTGCAATTGATGTGAAGTCTTGATTCTAGTTGAGACCACAATTCTCATGCATCTATGTCCACATTTCTTGCTCCCCAAGCCAGCTGGCGTCTGATTATATGAACAAATCCAGAGTGGATCCAAAGATGGCTTTGCCATTCTAGGCCTTCGTGTGGCCAGCCACCCCAGCATCTCGATCCTGACATTCGGCATTGGTGGGACCCGTGTGTCCTAGATGAGGCCCTCCTGAGATGCAAGGCTTTCAGTCTTTAACAGGCCCCAGACAGATGGCTTGATTTGAAAATGCTAGAAGGTTCATTAACCTTGATAGATGTCCTAATGAAGTCTGATCACTTACAAGTGTTCTTTGTAGCTTTTTTCCAGACAAGCATCAGTTTCCTTTGCAGGAGAAGCAGAGACTGGTGTTTTGAGCTGATGACGAACCCCAGAAAGGTCATTACTTCGGAAGATTTGCATTTTGACTTTTAATTGTCAATAAACATGAGTCTGTGAAGAAAGGAGATTTGGAAGTTCAGTTCCACTGGTAGTTGGGTCAGATCCTGGTGCATGAACAGGTTATCGTACAGATAAACAATGTGCCTCATACACCTGGTTCTCAAAGGTTTCATTACCAATTTGATTTCCATAGTGAGGCACCAAGGTGCTGAGGAGAACCTGTAGGATGGGGCGGGAACTTCATAGGTCTGGTCCCTCAACACAAACTGAAAGTCTTCTGTGCGGGCCAAGGGTAGTTACTGTAAGGTACGCATCCTTCAAGAACAGTCTCTCCATCCTGTCATTCAGTAACTGAATGTTCCTGAGGAGGTTCATTTTCTCCTTTTTGAAGTGCTGAATCCCTTTAGATTGATTGCTAGATGGGAATCTTGGTCTTTTCTTTTACTTTATTGGGAGCAGGTTGCCAATGAAACCACTCTGGTATAATCTTGTTTTCTGACTAGCCCCTTTGTCTCTGAGTGCTTGTATCTCCTGATCTATCAGTGTTTGCCCAGTCTCTGCAAACAACTAGCAGTAGTGCCTTCTTCTCTGCACCAGACTTCCATAGAGGTCTTCTTGAAAACCCCATACAGTGTGCAACACCCAGGTGTCTCATGCTAACTTTGTGGTGAAGGAAGCCCACCAACCTTCTGCCTAATTTTGGTTGGAAGAACAAACACTTTTTACCCGTGAGCCCACCTAGAGTGTTGTTTTCGCCTCCGAGTGCTCTGCTGCGGGTACCATGTGTGAGGAAGTCACTCATATTTGCTCAGGTCTTTCCACTGGGATTTTTTGAACTGCACCCTCTTGCCCCCTGCCTTCCCTGTACCTCGAAAAACCTCCTGTTCCAAGACATGTCATTGATTGCTGGGCTTTTATAGCGAGGAAAAATTTGTCACAAATTTTCTAAACTCATTTATAAATGGATCCCCAAAGAGGCCTCATCCGTGATTGAGCCTGCCTCAGTAGTGAATGGCGTATTTCTCTGGGCAGGGAGCAATTATTGATTCTGAGGACACTCCGCTCTTAGTGCCCACCCGGACCAGATGTTTTTTTGGCCTCTTCAACTTATTCTTCCTAAGTGGGATACTAATATCCTGCAGCTTATCCTGGCAGGCCCGCCAAGAACAGGCAATCACCTTTCTGTGATCCTTGACAAACTTTGCAATAAATGTGGCTATCTTGCTAGTAATTTCTGTGGTTAGGGCAACCTTATCTGTGAGGGCAGATTTTGGATGTTCCTCATTGAGGCAGGTGATTATCTTAGTCCAGTTGCTTCCTTATCCTACTGCTAACAATTTGGGCCACTTTGTCTACCAAGGTCCACTCTACTGAGCATGGGCGATAGATATCATCTGGGTACAGCATGCCTCCGGTTTCCTGCCCCTTGTCTAGTACCCCAAAGAATCCCCATGTAGCCAGGGTCATAATGGACCCTTCACCGAATGGGTCAAAATGGACCCACCCTCCTTCAGTATCCAGGGCCTTCTTGTAGGCTGGGTTCCTCATCTGAATCTTCATTTGAGTCTTGGTTCCCAGAATCTTCCACATCTTCAAGGGCCCTCTCATTTGGGATGGATCGTTCTCCCCATAGGTATGGTCAGAGTTAAACTCGTCTCCAGCTTTCTCTAAGGGCGACATATGCCTTTTAAGGAAGGCCTGTCTCCTCCTTTCAAATGCAACAGTGGAAAGAGACTCTGTTATCCTTTTGGCTTTGGATTTTCTGGGCTTCCTGGAATGCCTTGAGGTTGGACAGGTTGTGTGAGCACCTAACCTTCCCCCAGCTAGGGGTCTTTGTGGGTTTTGCTGCCATTATCAAAATCTGTCTGCTTTAAGGCCCGAGAGCAGTAGAAACTGCTGTCTGTAAGGGTGTCTGTAGCTTCCAAAAACTCCTATTCTGGAGGCAGGACCACCTGGTCAGCCGGCATGTCGCCAGCCTCAGTACACCACCTTGCTCAGGTGAAAGAAATAATCTTATTCTGATGCTATAAACACCTGGACAGTAAAAAGACTCCTTTCTAACCTTAGTTAGCAGCCTGTGCATACACCCCACTGCACCCTTGGATATACTCGGGCAGAAAACCGGTAAATAAACAAGTTGCCAAACTTCCACAAGTGTTACCTGGTGACATTATGTGAAGCATTGTGTAGTTATGCAGGACAACTTTGAATACCAGTGAGAGGCCATTCAATCTATCTTGGTTGCGAGTGCCCTCTAGTGGCAGATATATAACACCACATTCGCCGCCCTGATTCAGTGAGGGTGTTGTATTTTAGGCAGGGTACATTATTTGCATCCCTTAAAGCCGCTGATACCCTCTTGGGTTAAGTTTGCGCTATATAAAACTTTATAAATAAAATAAATAAAATTATGCAACAGGACCACCTAGTGGTCGATCCCAGACCCCAAGATCGAGATGAATCTGCAGCCTCAGAGACATTAATGAAAATAAAGCAGCGCTTATCTAAATCACCCTATGGAAGAAGACAGCCAATAATAAAGTGCATGTATCTTCCATATATAACAAGCACTGACAAAACCAATGTTTCGCCTCTGCGAAATCTATTGGTTTTGTCCAAAAAAAGAAAGAAAAAATTGATGTTACAACTTGGCCCTAGCTGCTGTGCAGCATTATTCAAAGTTAAAAGACAAAAAGCACTATAATGCGGTCAATGTCATAAACCTGTATTACAAATGTTTTAAAGCCTTTAGGACATGCTGTACAGCATCTAGTGTTGCTGTGGAACATCTCTTAAAACAAGCATTGGCATAGCCAATAGGTCTTGCTTTGGGACCTTATAAGTGTTTAGCCCATGCAGAATACTACCCTCGACTTTGGGAAATAAAAGCACCAAAACATATAATATACATTAATATTCCAAACAGCGTCACAGGAGAGACCTGCACATTTTGCCTATGGGATACGGGTGCCGAAAATTTCAAAGGAAGAAAGTGTTTGTTCATCATTCCTACCGCATGCCTAACTAGTACGGATTTTTTGAGTGTCACAGAAATTGGAACAACACACTGTTTTATAAATTGTTTGGCCCACGCAACACCCAACAACATGGAGTCTGGTTTCTTTTCACTGGGTCAACTACATCGTTTAGAAACGGAATTATTAGTTGTGAAGTGCTAAGCAGAAACAAGTTATTATGACTGGGTCGGTTTACGCTGATGAAAAAAATTAAATGCTAACTAAATACGTTGATGTGACATGGTGATAAGGCCTGCGTGGCTGGGCGCGAGTCACAAGCACCCAGGAAGTTGTATGAGGCGAATAACGGGACACAGCACCTGTTAACCAGATTTACGAACATATAAATGACACCCACTGGCTGTATTTCCATCTTTGCAATTCCGTGAGCAAACCAAGGCGGTCGACCTCGAAGCTGGGGAACCGGGTTCGAGTCTCTGCTATGGCGCTCAACATCCTGTAATTCTGGTCAAATCAAACATGAAGATAACCTCGGCACTCTGATCAATTCAATATTGTTTCATAGATATTTCAGAAATCAATTTCGACAAGCACAAAACAATTTTTGACTTGTTTAATTTAAAATATGGAAACATACAAGTTTAGCAGTGTAGAAAGCAAAGAATTTCGATAACATTATATTTCACAAATGGAGGGCACAAATCCATAATCCTCCTGTAGGGCGTTAGACCGGCAGCCGACACGTGTTTCGTTACAAAGTAACTTTTTCAAGGCTTAAATGAATATTGAATACAGCTCAGAAGTACTCCATGCGTGTTCAAGGTCTTTCAATTAAAAGATAACAATTTTTCTATTAGTCTGTTTGATATCTCTTGCCCGGAATGGAAGTGACCGCACACACTTTCAGTGAATCCAAATGCTTGCCTTTGGAGGCTAAGATGGCTTGCGTCTTCGCTCTAGGCAAGACCTAAAAATTGACAAAACCAAGAGATTTCACAGAGATGAAACCTATTGACTTTGCAAATACTTTTTGTGTTTGGGCACAGGTGGAATAAGTGATTTGCCTGTAAGCGCAAGATGTTGAGCTGACCCCAAGGCTGGAAGTGAATTGAGTGTAATCACAAGATGCTTATCTTGACACTGTGGCTGGAACTGGTAGTTAAAGGCAGCTCAGAAAGAGGAAAGTTAACAGTGGGAAAAGCAGGCTTGGGGAGGAGGCGATCTGTGGACAGCAGCGGGAGATCAGTGGGGGCCAGCAGCTGACCTCCCGTAACCCTATGTGATGCTTGAAGTGTCTTGCAACTATAATCACATCTTCACTAAAACTATCATATCTTCTTTCTCCGCCAATGGAATAGGCCTGTGTAATGTCCTAAATCGCCAGGAAGGCAATATGTTCTGTTTATTACAGGACGAGAAAGATAAGGTATTGATCATCAGGCATTGCAGGATTCCAACATTCCCTGAAGATCTGTCTGGACAAGTGGAGAGAGGTCAGGAAAGGGCAAGGACACAGATGGACAGGATAAAGAAAAACAATGAAAGAGAGAGAAAATGCGAATCGAACACCAGCATCAGGAGAGCTGCCAAGGCAAAAGCTGGCTGACTTTCCTGAGACCGAATCGGACTTGTGATTGGGACAAGAAATGTCCTTTCGGACAAAGCCGGAATCACACTGTGCCAACACAGCGCCGGCAATAGAACTAATGTGGCATTAGCACGCAAGCCTTAACAATTACTTGCTTTTAGGGTGGGTGCATTGGTCGAATAGCGTTGGATTCAGAGTCCAACATCTTCCCTACTAGTGCGCAGACTGGAGTTAGAATAGTAAATTAAACTATTCCAACATCCATCACCGATCCACACCCCCGCCCCGAAGGCAAGTCGTTAAAACTACTTGCATGCTGAGCAAATGCGTCCTAAAGACGTGTGCATTCAAAAGACAGCGTTTGGAACGCATGCGTCCTAAATGCATGTGGAACAGAGTCATACATTCAATTGGGACACATGCTTGTCCATATGCAGTTACTTGCCAGCCTGCCACTTAGAGGTGCACAGACGTACAACCTTATTCAGATCAGCCAGTGCGAGGTGAGTATTCAGTTCTGTAGTAGGGGATCTCTGTGTATAGTCATAATCTAGTGAATAGTCCCCCCCCATGTGCGTGGACCTCGGAGCAATCAAAAATAATCTCTTAAAGTGTCGAAAAAATGCAGAACTGCACAGACACTTAAGAGAGAATTTAAAGACATATAATGCAGCCTATAAACAGGCTACACTGTCCAGTACTTCAACTAGAAATTCCACAAACAGCAAAGCGTGTCCAGATTTCCCTTGCCTTCAGCAAAAACCCTCTGGAATGATAGAGAGGAAGACCTGGACAGACAATCCCCATAGGCTGCCATTATGTGGCTCAAAACAGGATACTGTGCCTTTAAGAGAACTTTCCAGAACTTCACAGTATCCCAGAATGCACTGCAGGTCCCTTTTACTTTCAGTTCTTTTTTCCTGCTCCTGCAAGCAGGACCCTGGAGCATTGAGCTCTCCCTTTTTAAGGGTTTTTGGTGATTTTTTCACTACTTTTCTCAAGTTAAGTGCTTTATTGTACTTTGGTGCCTTTCTCCTTGGTTCTTGCACTCTGTTTTTTGTCGAATATGCCTGCTTTATTCGATAAATGCCCGGAGTGCTCCAGGAAGAAGGCCAAATCGGATCCCCATGAGGTGTGTATCCTCTGCCTTCCTTCTTCACATATCCCTGAGAAGTGTGTGATATGTCAAGGCTTCTCTGGCAGGACCCTGAAGGACAGGAAGAAGATCAGACTTCAGGGCCTCGAGGAAAGAAGATTGAAGGCACAAGGTGGGTCTGGAGGGGCTTCTTCTGCCCATGCTGAGGCCTCTGGGGGGCTCCCCAGGGGCGGGAAGGCCAGCAAACGTCACCATTCTCCGCCTGGGTCTATTGTGCCCACTACGGCGTTGAGAGGTATGACTACGGTCTGCTCCCCATCGTCGGAGACTAAACGACGTCGACGCTCTGCTTCGAGGGATGTTACTAGACTATCTAAGTCCCCGGTGACTGTCTCTTCGTCGTCCTAGTCGACGTCGGCGTCGAGCTTTGGACGCCGACAGGCCAGGCGTCGGCGTTCGCCGTCGAGGCCCGGGTCGCCGTCGAGGCCCGGGTCGCCGTCGAGGCCCGGGTCGCCGTCGAGGCGCCGACTGTCGCCGTCGAGGCGCCGACTGTCGCCGTCGAGGCGCCGACGGTCGCCGTCGAGGCGAAAGCGTTGGTCGCCGAAGAAGAGGCGCTCGCCGTCTGGTCGCTGTTCCTCGACGTTAAAGAGAGGCGGAAAGAGGCCTGACGCTGTGGGAAGTTCGCCAACGTCCCAGGCTGGTAAAGATGGAGGTTCGCCGGGCTCGGTGTACTCCGAGGTGTTTACCCCGTCGGGGAAGGTGACTCCACCTCCTCCATTGCCGAGGGGCCCCCCCGAGGACTCCTACTCCTCCTCCGTTGCCTCCACCGCAACCTGGACCAGGGTTACCAGTGAAGCTGCCTCCAATTCCACGAGGTCGACTTTGTTGCCTATTCTTCCTATGCCTCACAAGGGTACGCCTAAACAGAAGGCCCCGTCCAAGCCCAAGTCACCCGCTCCGGTGGATCCAGTTGACCGCCCTCGGCCGAGAAGGTCACGTTCACGCTCCGGACGGAGAGGAAGATCAAGGAGTCGTCATAGATCCTCCACCAAATCAAGGCGTCGCCATAGGAGGCGGGGGTCTAGGTCCCGCACAGACTCTTCCAGGACCCATTCCTACTCCCTGACCTTATCGGACTCCCCAGAGACCAGGGTTTCTCCAGTGGATAACATTGCCACTTTTCAGGAGGTCCTCCTGAGGGGGGCTGCGAAGTTGGGTATCGCTGTGACGGCTCCTACACCTTCGACGTCAGTGATATTCGAGACGCTTCACAAGAGGCATCTGTCTCTCCCTTTGCTTCCACTAGTACCTGGATTGAAGGAACCCGCAGAGGAGCTGTTCCTCACACCGGCGGTAGTGAAGGCCGCTCCCTCCCGACTTCTAAAGAAGTACAGGGCCCCGGATTCGGACCCTGCCTTTCTGAGAGTTGATCCGGTACCGGATTCGGTGATAGTGATGGCGGCCAAGAAGCTACACTCTTACCTCCCCGTCCTCCACCGTGCCGCCAGATAAAGAGTCGATGGATCGACTCAGCTGGAAGGAAGGCGTGTGGGACCGCATCCACAGCCATGAAGGTGTCCAGCGATACAGCTCTGCTGGGACGTTATGACCGGGCGCTGTGAGACTCCCTGCAACAGTTCGTGGAACTGCTACCAAGAGACAAGAGGGAGAACTTCCAAGAGATCCTCAAGGAAGGGATGCTGGTGTCCAATCAGGTCATCAGCGCGGCTGCGGATGTCTCCTTGTTGGCTGCCCATGGTTACTGCCATGGAATCCATCAGCGACGACATGCCAGGCTCCGGCTCACGCCACTCAAGCCGGAGGCCCAGCAGCGGGTAGCCAACCTGCCTTTTTCCGGGGATACTTTGTTCGGAAAACACGCAGATGATGAGATGGCCCGCATGAAGGCGGAGGCGGAGACCCTTATGGCTGTGGGCTTGGAGAAGCCCAAAGGGAAGAAATCCTACAGGCCGTTCCAAAGGCGCTACGGCGCACAAGGAAGCGGACGGGGGTAGTCTTCGGGACAGCAGCAGCAACAACCGCAGCAGTTCCGGAGACCCTTCCAGAAACGACAGAAGGGTAGAGGGGGACAGCAGTCCTCTACCGCGAACAAGGGCCCAGCCGGGTCTCGACCCTGAGCGGTTACTTCCCCTTCATCCATTACCCGCTCCGGTGGGGGGGAAGCGTTACATTTTTTCTGGCAGAGTGGAGAAAAATTACTCAGGACAAGTGGGTGCTGAATATTGTTTGCAATGGATACAGTCTTCGGTTCATCAGCCCTCCTCCAGCGATCCCTCCGGTCAGCTCGCAGTATCAACTGCGCGAGCTCCAGGCGGAGGCCGATATCCTGTTAAGGAAAAGGGCGATAGAAGACGTACCTCTGTCTCAAAGTGGAAGAGGTCTGTACTCCCGGTTCTTCCTGGTTCGCAAGAAGGACAAGAACGAGTTCAGGCCCATTCTGGACTTGCGGCAGGCAAACAAGTGGATTAGCCGAGAAAAGTTTCACATGCTGTCGTTGCATCAGATTTTTCCTCAGTTGCAACAGGGGGACTGGCTTTGTGCCATAGACCTACAGGATGCGTACTTCCACTTGCCAATCGCGTGCAAGCACAGGAAGTTTAGCGATTTCAAGTCGGCACCAATCATTACCAGTACACAGTGCTGCCATTCGGGCTGAAGTCTGCGCCCAGAACATTCTCGAAGTGCATGGCAGTGGTAGCGGCACACCTCAGGAAGAACAAGGTGTTTGTCTACCCGTACCTGGACGATTGGTTGATCAAGGCCTCCTCCTTCTCGGAAGCCCAAGCACACTTCCAGAAGACGTGCGTGCTCTTGACCAAGTTGGGGTTGCACATCAACATGTCCAAGTCTGTCCCGATCCCAGTCCATTGCATTCAGTACTTGGGAGCCACCATCAATACGCTGTCAGCAAGCGTGTCTCCTTCGGAGGAGCGACGGCGATCGATCCTTCGGAAGGCTCAGGCTCTTATGACCGCTCCATCTACAACAGTGAGGACGGTGTCTTCTCTACTGGGGTCGATGGCCTCTTGTATCTTCCTCACTCCTCATGCACGACTACACATGAGACCTCTGCAGTAGTGCTTGTAGGACCAATGGGACCAGAGGAGAGGATCTTGGGATGACAAGATACGACTGTCTCTGCATGCTAGTCAGTCCCTGAAGTGGCGGTGTTCAGCGGAGAATCTCCTCAGAGGGGTTCCCTTCCACAAGGACATTCCCACTCAGACTATCGTGACGGATGCTTCTCTCCATGGCTGGGCAGCACATTCGGGAGACTTACAGATTCAAGGCACGTGGTCTCCGATGGAGTCCACGTATCACATCAATTTCCTGGCACTGAGAGCTGTTCACTTGGCGCTGAAGGCTTTTCATCCGTCCTTCCAGACCACCTCTCTGCTTGTACAGACGGACAATACGACCACGATGTATTACTAACAAGCAAGGGGGCTCGAGATCGCGCACCCTGTCTCGGGAGGCGCAGACTATCTGGCACTGGCTTCTGGCCAGAAGATTGACGATAACGGCTACCCATCTACCAGGTGTGCAGAATGTTCAGGCAGACTCACTGAGCAGACTGATTCAGGAAAACCACAAATGGGTCATAAACAACGAAGTACTAGGAGAAGTCTTCGAAAGGTGGGGGACTCCAGATGTAGATCTGTTCGCCACCGCCGAAAACAGCAAATGCCGAGACTTCGCCTCCAGGTACTACCAGCAAGGGACGCTGGGGAATGCTCTCTGGATCAACTGGTCGAACAGCTTTGTGTACGCTTTTCCACCCATTCCCCTGATTCCAGCGGTGCTCATTAAGCTGTCTCAGTCCAGGGCACGGATGATCCTGATTGCCCCGGAATGGCCCAGGCAGTGGTGGTTCACGGACCTGCTTCACCGGTCTCTCCTTCCTCTCATACGGCTGCCGTGCAGGCCGGACCTTCTCACGAAGTTCGGGGGGCAGATGTTGCACCCCAACCTCTCGTCTTTGAGTTTAGCGGCATGGCTCCTGAGATAGTGCAATATGGCCATTTGAATCTGCCCGAAGATTGCATGAACATACTGAAGGAGTCGAAGCGACCTTCCACTCGGACATCCTATGCTTACAAGTGGAAGAGGTTTTGTATCTGGTGTGCGTCCAAGAACTTTGACCCTGGATGTTAGGAGGGTGTTAAAATGTTATCTGGATAAGACCAAAGGTATTCGTAGGTCAGACCAATTGTTTATCAATTATGGATCGGTCAGGACAGGTCTTGCGACCTCTAAGTAGTCCATCTCTAGGTGGATTGTGTCCTGCATACAACTGTGTTACCAGAAAGCTAATAAGACCTTAGGAGGTAAGCCTAAGGCTCATTCCACCAGGGGCAAAGCTGCCACGACAGCCTTGCTCCGTAATGTGCCGATTGCAGAAATTTGCAAGGCCGCCACTTGGAAGTCGGTTCATACCTTTGCTAAGCATTACTGTCTGGACACTGATGCCAGGGCAGATGCTCAGGTTGGACAGGCTTCGCTGCGGAATTTGTTCGCACAATAGTGGTGTTGATTTCTTTCTCCACCGCCGCGTTGGTGTAGGGATGGGCTTGCCATTCTATTCACTAGATTAGGACTATACACAGAGATCCCCTACTACAGAAGGAATAGTTTCTGTCCTGTAACTCCAGTTCTGTAGTAGGGGTATCTCTGTTATAGTCGTAGCGCCCGCCCTCCTCCCCGGTGGAGAGATATTCATGTAAGGAATGCTACAGGTCTGGCGTGTTACGCCTTCAAAAAGACCTGAAAGTAAAAGGGACCTGCAGTGCATTCTGGGATACTGTGAAGTTCTGGAAAGTACTCTTAAAGGCACAGTATCCTGTTTTGAGCCACATAATGGCAGCCTATGGGGCTTGTCTGTCCAGGTCTTCCTCGCTATCATTCCAGAGGGTTTTTGCTGAAGGCAAGGGAAATCTGGACAGGGTTTGCTCTTTGTGGATTTTTGGTGGAATTTCTAGTTGAAGTACTGGACAGTGTAGCCTGTTTATAGGCTGCATTATATGTCTTTAAATTCTCTCTTGTGTCTGTGCAGTTCTGCATTTTTTCGACACTTTAAGAGATTATTTTTGATTGCTCTGGGGTCCACGCACATGGGCGGAACTATTTACTAGATTATGACTAGAACAGAGATATCCCTACTATAGAACTGGAGTTACAGGACAGAAACTACTCCTTCTTCCTGCTTTGTGAATATTCCCCGGGTAAGGCTTAGAGCACAGGTGTGAAAGCATAAATGCCATTCCATTGATCTCGAAAACTATGTACAATTCATAGAAACACGATGAATCATTTACAAATGCATCAGGTTCCCCCTTGTATAGTATTTCAATGTCTTAGGTGTGTTCAGATAATGACAATTGACACCTCATCAGCTGTCTAAATGGAAGCCCTTTTCTAAGAATATACCTTAACGAGGCGATCAAGAATTACCACAGCGCATGCATTTTTCAGTTAAAAAAAGAAAAGGTATGCACATTAATAAAATATAAAATACTTCTTTAATTTATGGCGATATGCTTAATTTTCTGCCATATGAGTGCTCACACATTGCTAGAGAATGGAAATATATATATTTTAAATGATTTTATTTGCTATTAAATGGTGGCAGCTGGGTAAATAATGGCTACTTGTCTGATTGAAGTCTAAAGTGTTTGTTTCTGTTGGTTCTTTCAGACTTTGGCGTAAGTGCTTTTTTAGCAACTGGTGGTGATATGACGAGGAATAAAGTGCGAAAAACATTTGTTGGCACACCATGTTGGATGGCCCCTGAAGTTATGGAACAGGTATGTTTCTCTTTGTTTTCGACAACAATAGTTGATGCCACCTGCTGCCCCATCGTAAAAAGCCCTCCTCATCAAAAATGTTGTTTATTATTATTTTTTTTTTAACTCCATTATGTAAATGTTATAAATGTTATATCACAGTAATGTAAAATACATGCCTATAGAAACCAAGTGAAGAACGGACATACACCAAGAGACGCGATTTCAGGTTCTGAGGATTAAAAGAAACATTAGGGTGCTTTTATGCAAGTGGCATGAACAGCAATGCACTAAAGATCGTTTTGCCTCGGTGTCTATGGCCCCTTAGCAAAACTCATTGATACTGACCTGGTAAAGGCGGAGGGCGGCTGTATGGAAGGTATATACACATGTAATCAGTTGATGTGGGCTATTGGGATCCAGATATTCTATAAAATCTTTTAAGGATTTTTTTTTCATGGTCGTCCCGTTTCTGTGGCCAGAATGTGTTGTTTCTCGAATTGATGCATTCTCTATATAACTTTACACCATTTTTTACGCTAAGACCAAGCCTTTTTGTGCAGGTCCACAGTGAATTTGTGCTGAGCCCTTAGGATACAAGCAGAGCCACTGGATTCATGCAGGACATAAAAGGAGTCCTTATTTTCATCATATTTGATTTAGATTTTGTATTGTATATGCCAGGATTTCTTCTTTCTTCAGACAAAAGCCCTTTGGTCATCTGTTTGTTGCGGACGTTGTCAGCCAATTGTTCCGCTCACTAGTACAAGTTTAATACCTGAATACAGCAGTCATGAATTGAAAGGTGACCATTACCTTTTGCAAAGTCTTTGTGACTGTTTGGCTTTTCGTGCTGTCGAGAATGATGATCTGAGGGAGCAATAAACAACAATGTTGAAATTTGCAAATTCCGCCTAAATTTTGCAGTAATCGATACTGATAAACTACCTTGTTTTCCTGTGGTCCTCCATATAGGTGGAAAAATAAAGGAATGCCCCATTCTGGTGTTTTGAAATAATTTGCAATCAATGTACCACACTGATGCATGTTAAAGTGGAGAAGTATTTATACCCTTGCACAGCAGCATTTTACCATCTACTGTATGTATTTGGTTCTAAATACAATTTGAGGGCCTATTTTTAATTCGTTTACTTTTCAGGTCAGAGGTTATGATTTTAAGGCTGATATCTGGAGTTTTGGAATAACGGCAATTGAGCTGGCGACTGGTGCCGCCCCTTACCATAAATACCCACCAATGAAGGTGAGCACACCCTTTCTTTTACTAAAATTAAGCTTTGACAAACAGTACTTATATTTGTGACAGTTATGCAGTTGTCAGTTAAAGAAAATATTGACGCTCCTTACATGCACTTGCGCTCTCACCACTAAACTATAGATCACTTGTGGTTGGATATTTTCCATCAGACCGAAAACATGTGATACCGAGAGCTTTGAGACACTGTGAATGGAGAAAATCCTCCTTTATGAATTACGTGCAACATTTGAAAATCCCAGTAGTCCCAACTCGTTCTTGTAAAGCCCCAGGTCTTCCACAAGCGTACGGTCACATTGAGAATTTCCCATTGCGTCCAGAGGTTTGTTAAATATTTAATATTTGTCATCCTAGTTTGAAATCTTGTTGAAATGTTTTATCTTTTAAATTCTTTTTTTGTGTATTAATGCTATATTATATATTGTTTGCAAGCCGTGCAAATGTTATTGTTGGATTTTATGTCTTGTTTCATAGAACTAAATGTTTTTCTGAATATAATTACCAAGCCTGCTTTTCCAAAGAGGAATATTCTCGACTCAGTTTAACATAGGTGTAACATTTTATTTATTTATTTATTTACTTGAGTTTTATATAGCGCTGGCTAGATCCGGAGGTATCAGAGCGCTTTACATGAGGAGAGTTACATAGGTTACAAATTATACATTGTTATAGAAGGTACAACAGATACAAGTTACATTTTTAGGTTAATTAAGTGTAGAGGGGTAGGGGGTAACGTAAAAAGGTGAGGGGAGGGAGAAATAAGTGGAGCATAGGCATAAGGATAGAAAAGTAGGCAGGTGGAGAGGAATTCAGGGGAGGTAGCCAAGGAATGAAGGAGGGAAGCAGAGGTGGTAGAGAACACAGCGTGGAGACAGGGAAGTAACTAACTGTCTGACTTCTGGCTGGGTGGGGCAGGGATCATTCTCAGTCCTCAATTTTGTGTGATCTCCATTTTCAGGGAGGACTCTCTACAGGGTCGCTGAGACTCCAGGGCATAAGATGCTGGATCCCTCCTCAACAAGGGGAGAGGAGGGCTTTGGTCACGGGCACACTGAGGAATGAAGGAGGGAAGAGGTGGGGAAGGGGGTAGGAAATCCAGCAGGAACATAGTGTCCGAGGTTCGGCAGAGTAGGAGACTGCTCCCAGTGGTAAGGGGATCAGTCCCAGTCCTCCACTATATGTGACTCCCTTGTCACTGTGAGAGGGGTCTCTGAGACTCCAGGGCAAAGATGCCAGATCCATCCCAAACAAGGGGAGTAGGAGTGCTTTGTACTAGAGCATAGTTATGGGGGCCATTTGAGGGAGTCAAGCTGGTAGAGAAAGGCACTCCCTGTAAAAGGGTCTAATGGCATTGCCTCTTCCCACTTGGCTGGCGCCACGTTGACAAAGCACCAAATCACCAGGCTGGAAGGAGGAGCTCCGTGTTGCTCGTACAGTTGCCATTTTAAGAACAGGCGACCAGCTTTAAACAAACAGCCGCAGTGCACCTAATAAGGTTAAAAAAAAATTAGGCAAATACCTCATCGGGTGTGAGTCCAGTTGGATTAAGGTTAGTTCCTTTGGTGGTTCCAGCATTATACTTCGATGGCGCAACCTTTGACCGCAGCCGCCATCTTCGGGTCAGGCATTGAGCTTTTGTTGCCTCTCTCCCCTCCAGAGCTTGTTGCCATCCGCAGGCCCGGTATCAACAAACAAGCAGTCATCAGGGGGCACGCCACTACATCACACATCAGTCATCAACGGATGCACAGATACACAATCACTTCTTCTCAACATCACTGTTATCGGAAAGGCCGGTCATTGCAGTGCATTTAAGCTGCCATTTTAAGAACAGGCTTCGTCACGATAAGAGCCCCACAAAGTGTGTAAACTTGGGTTACGGATGTATACCCCCATTATGTGGTCAACTTGTGTCGGCCTACTCGACAATTAAGTTCAAGGCATTCATCAGGACCAGGATTTTATGTCACTCTGCTGGCATACAGTGCAAAGAATAAAATATAGAAAAATTATACTCTGGCCTCAATTCTTGACCATCAATCCGTAGCAGTGACAGTCGGTATGATAGGTCAGAGGGACCTGTAAACAAATAGTAAAAACATATCAAAGAGAGTAATAATATCACTACACCAAAGTGCACCATCACCCTTCACTCTGGTGAAATGCCTGGTCAACCAGGATTCAAAGATCTTACCTGAGATCAATGTGTATGATCCGACTGAACCATCAACAGAGTCTCTAACCATGTTGATTCCGCTAATTAGAGGTATAAATTAAAACTAGAGGTTGGTAATAACATTATGGACAGGCCAGCATACAGACATTACCTAAACAGTGGTAAAAAGTAGAACAAAAGCGGTCACATCAAGGGGTGTGTGTTCATGTTAAGTTCTCAATTTAGGACCCAGTCTATTGACCATATAATCTGAAAGAAACTGGTTAATATTAGATTCCTTACCTTAGAATATCCCCAGGTGTCAGACTGGATCCGGAAATTTTTGCGTAGCAGTACCATTGCGCATCTGTAGGCGTCGTCCGTGACTCCGCGTCCATTGTCTGCATCGTGGGCGCCGTGATGACGTCCTCTGAGTACTTAGACGCCGCCTCCGCGCGCTGACGTCAGTTCTTCTTTTTTCCGCGCCAGCAGCGCAGATTCGGAAAAAATGGTACCTTAGTCAATTTTTGACTAACATTTTTACGATCCCTTTTGATCATTTTCGAGTCTTCGACTTCGAACGGTGCCGGTAGGGATGCCAGGATTTAAACCCTGTGAGGACTGCGACCGACTGATGTCAGTCACCGAACCTCACCGCCGGTGTCTTCACTGTGTCGGCGTCCACCACGACGACAAGGCCTGCCTCGACTGCCGAGCCCTGACATCGAAAGCTAGGCGGGAGCGGTCCGTCAAGCGGCTCGAGCTCCGGCAGTCGGCCCCACGCCGCGAGAGGTCCCGGTCCGGACGGAGGTCGAGGGACCGGTCGCGGGGTCGGAGCCATCATAGCTCCGGGAGTCACCATCACTCTTCAGGCTCGAAGTCGTCAGGTAAGCACAAGAAGTCGAAGAGACAGCAGTATCAAGTTATTGATTATTATTATTAAACTTGATACGGCTGGCAAGAAGGGAAGCGTGTAAGAGGTGGAAGGATGCCCTACCCCCGCAAAGGGAGGATTGGCTTAAAGCTGCATTCTCTATGGCACGACTGGGGTATGATGGAGTGGAAGATAAGCTATTGAATATCTGGCACCCCCTGGTGAGCTGGGGCAAGGATTTAAGATTACTGTAACATCATTGGTCTTATGATTACACCAGGGTCCCATACTAATCACTGGGACTGGTCGGATGACCCAAGCGAGTGCGGTAAGCCGTAGGGGCGACCAGTAACGAAGGCGGCTTCATAAGACCCGCAGAGGCTTGTAAGAAAATGTAAAGCAGCCCACAGTAGCTGGCAAGAGACCCAAAGTTTGAATGAACCTGTTAGATAGAATCCAAGCATAAAGCAAGCAAGCAGGCAAGCCAAAAGACACCTTTAAAGTTCCAAGCTTCAAGGAACAAAGAGGGAGGGTGGCAAGAGATAAAAACACAAAGCTGGAAGAGGGGAAGCCAAAGACAAAGCCATCACCAGGTTGAGGCTTCGGCTTTCCGAAACTTACTCAGTTACAAAGTCAAAGCCAAGTCTGATTTGGTTGGTCTACGGCTCTTGTCCAGTCCATCTTGCAAGCCCTAAAGAGTAAAGGTCAAGCTTCCAAGATCAAGCCAAATTGAGCACCAGGTCAAATGAAATCAAAGGAGAGTAGTTCCCCAGATTCCCACAGGCGGTCCAGAAGTCATAGTCGGAGGACACACAGCCGGAGTTACTCATGGGACCGAAGCCGTAGAAGATCACGTAGCCCAAGAGAGTCAAGGCGCAGAAGGTATTCTTGCAGCCAGTCCAGATCCCGCTCAAGGGGACGATCAAGAACGCCTAAAAGAAGCTCGTGGTCTAAAGGTCATTCCAAGTCCAGGTCAAGATCTCAGTCACAACCGCGAAAATCCTCCTCCGGAACAAAGTCACGATCACATCGAAGGCATTCAGATTCCGCAAGATCTCACTCTAAATCGCCACACGAGAATTTCAATTCAGATCACAAGTCTCATAAAAAGAAAATCGCGAGACACTCCAGTTCCCGATCAAGATCACGGAGCTAAGGCACAAAGCTTGTCGTCAGGCAGTGTCTCAAGATTGATAGACTGATGCCATTAAAGTTTTAATGGTGTGTGCTTTGAATATAGTCTTGGGACAAATGTGTCAAAAACAAATCATTCAAGGTTTTCTGCATATGTTTTTGCCTAGAGTATCTGAGTACAACTGAAATGTAATCCACTGTTCTCCCTATCAGGTACACTGTAAAATTCAGTAAAACTTTTGTTAAAAAGAAAGCAATAGAAATTTTGCTCCACTTTCTGAGATGTTTGAAAGTATCCAGCGAGGCATGCTGTCTAGGTCATTGTCTTATGATATATTTGCAGCTTAAAGCAAAGTGCACTGTACTTTTCCAATTTAGGAGGCAAATAATTATTTGATTAGATTGCTTATTTTGCATTTAGATAAATCACCAACTTTGGAGTGCTTCACCTCTGTACTAGGTATGTAAAGCATTATCTATTCTCCATTGTGGTTGCAATCTTAAACATCATAGTAACCCTTTGCTACCATGTTTTTGTTTTGAAAAACGGTCATGTCTTTTAGAATTTGCTATCGAAGCACTGCAGCTATTAATTTCGAGATATTGCCTGACAATAAATGTAAAAGTGAAAGAATAAAACACGGCAATATATATTTTTCTCCTTAGTAGCTGTAGATTTGAAACTGCTTTTCCTCAGAGGAGTTTTATTTTTTAGTGATGAGTAATGTGCCTGAGGAAAACATTGCCAGTGCATGCAAATATTTTTTTTTTTATTCCTGCATGTTTTTTATTTTTTCTTTCCCTCCACAAGTTGAGCATACTTTATTCCCTAGCTCTTAAGCAGGGAATACTTTTCATTGGAAATTGAGGTGGAAGGGTTGACACAACAGTAGTATTGTGTGTACATAATAAAAATAAAACCTGCATTTTAATATGACTGAAAAAAAAGAAGTCGAAGAGACGTCATCTGTAGGAAGGTGGATACCTGACTATGGTTACCCCAGATTTTTTGCCTTGTGTTTAGCTGTTTTTCGACTTAGCCTGGGGCCCTGATTAGCAGGGAACCAGGACAACTATCTGCTCTCTCCTTAAAATGGACTCCATGTACTATAGGTACATAACCAATTTGGTACTGGACACCTTGTCATCCCCTATACAGTGCACTATAGGTGCCAAGGGCATAGGTGCATCCAAGGCCTACCAGGGGCTGCAGCTTAGCTTTTGCCACCCTGGCTGGTTCTTAAATTGACACAATTGGCTGATCACTCAGCTGGTGCAAGGTGGTGTAATCACCCCTTGCTTAGCTATAGTATACCTATATCTAAACCTATCTCTGGACACATATAAACCTATAAGTCACTCCTATGGCAGGCCTTATCAATCCTGGAGGCAGAGTGCTTGGTTTTACGTGAGATGGTGCTCGAGCATGAGCTGAGCCTGTCTGCAGCTGTCGGGAACAACTCCCTTAGCTGTTCCGGGATAATGCCATACCATATACTCTTAAGTGCATTATAATCCATCGCGGTTATGTGCTAACTTTGGTTTGGCTTTATCAAAACATGTCGTGTAAGGTGTCATACGAGTTGGAATACTATCCCCTCGACAGTCCTGTTGACGAGGATAGCATCTCACCCTTCTAGAGGGAGAAGACATGTTACTTTACTAAAACGCGGTTAATCCTAACCAGAGCCTCAGCATCACAAAATGGATGCTGCTGCCACCGACACAAGTCTGACCTCCTGCTGCTGACCGAAACTTGGCAGAGGAGGCCTGGACAAAGGGTTTCCTGTCGCGGGGAGGTGCTACACCACACCAGACAGGAGATAGTGTATTGGTGCAGGGAGGGCTGAAAGAAACTAGACAGTGCCTGGGGCGCACAAGGCTTCCCCTTGCATAATCCGGTCAAACCGGTTCTGGGGCACACCAGCCACAGTCCCAGCGCGACCCTGGACAAAGGGAAAGGGGTTTAACCACCCCCTTCCTGGGTCCCACCCATAGGAGGGACCTAGCAGGTAATCCAGCCCCCTAGATTGGTATAAGAATGGGAGCAGTGCCAACGCACTCGCATTATCTTGACTGAAACTTATGAAATGAAAATCTAGACCCTTCGACATCCTACTCGACGTAGAAGACTGAAGAATCTCCCTTGTGGTCAACGAGTGACCAACCTGTGCAAACAGGCACCATCCAGCACCTCAACATTTGCTTTGTTGCAGTTCCCGCCGGAACTCGAGCAACAGAGATCGACAAGACCCAGCATGCCTGCCTTCTAACAGCCCGATCCACAGTCCCTGCAGAGCTGAGACCCGTGGAGGCGACCTGAAGTGTGGGGCCGGCCATCTTGGAAAGACCACGAGGCGCTGACCGTGCAGTTTCCGAGGCTCCCTCGAAGCTGTGCATTGGAGTTTGAGAAGCCCCAGCCCTGAACCACTCTTGCACCGAAGCTCACCCCTCTACACTCACCGAGTGCTGCGTGGGGCCCTTCTGCATCTTTTGGCTCAACGCGTTGGTCCGGTCGCTTGCCCGTTGGCTAGCAGCCCCAGTACCGACGACCCTTTGAATCTAACTTGTGAGTCTGGCTGCTCCAGACTTGCCCTTCCTCCCCTGAAAAGGAGCACCCTCTCTGACCCTCCTGGTCCGAGTAAGAAGCGATCTTCGAATCCTGCGTGGGTTGCACTTGCCTGGGGTTGTTTGCTCCGATCTTGAAGCCGACAACGCCGACAGCGAGAGCCTTCGTGGGACAGATCGTGATCCACTCCTGGACATCCTCGGTGCCCCAGAGTCCACGTGGCAGCGGAGACAAGCTTCACGACATCGACCTGATTGCGCCCGACATTGCCTGGTTCCTTCCTGGTTCCACCCTGGTCACTGCTGAGTGACCCAGACTCTGTCCCCTCTGCTTTCAGGTCATCAACATCTTCGATCCACCCTTGGATCGCACCAGACACTTCTCTTCTGGCCCCCTGCAGCATCTTCATCTCCAGGCTCCATAGATCCACACGACGAAAGCCAACACTACTTTGCCCTGTGCACCCGCTTCCTGTGGGTGAGGTAACTAATGAACGCCGGTGCTCCTGTACTGGTATACACCTCTAGTATATGTCTAAAGTTTTATCCTTCTAGGTTAAGCGGAAGTCTCCTTTTGCAGTATTTTTATAACTTTTACGCACCATTGACTTTGCATTGGTGCATGTGTGTGCTTTAAGCGCTGCACCCGAATCCCGTGGGATTTTCCCAACTTTAACATTGCTAGTCCCGACTGCTCCCAGCGATTCCCCAGGCCCTAGGCCTGACCACTGTTCGATTAGTGATACTTATACCACTTTTTAGGTTTCGCTGGGGGATGGAGCCGTTAGGCTCCTCCTCCAGAGAAATCTATTGAGTACAGTAAGCACTATGGAACACGCCCCCCCGTCCCATTGGCTAGCTCCATAAATGGAGCCTAGCCATTGGACGAGGGGCCTGTCCATCAATGCCGGACCAGACACGGGGGCGTTCCCGAGATTCTTTGGCTTTTGCCGACGTCACGCGACGCCGGGAACGCCCCCGAGTCTGGTCCGGCCGGGCCGTGCTTGCTGCTGTCCTGCCTTGTGTCCCTCCTCCCGCCGTCCCCACGTTTCCCGCCTCCCTCCCGACGTCCGTGTCCTTTCCCGCCCCCCTCGTCCTCTCCCGCCCGCCCCCCGAGAGTGCTTGCTGCTGTCCTGCCTTGTGTCCCTCCTCCCGCCGTCCCCACGTTTCCCGCCTCCCTCCCGACGTCCGTGTCCTTTCCCGCCCCCCTCGTCCTCTCCCGCCCGCCCCCCGAGAGCGGAGGAGGGAAGCCCGACTCGCCCAGCATGAGCCACGAGCCCTGTGGGAGGCACTAGGACCCAGGGCCGCATGAAGGACAACAGGTAACCATTATTTGAGCCACGAGCCCTGTGGGAGGCACTAGGACCCAGGGCCTGCTCGAGGGTTTCTTCAGCCGGCCGGCCAATCCTAGCGCGGCCGGCCGGAAGCGCCCGCCCCCCCCCCCCCCGCCGCCCGGGGGAAGAAGGAAGACGGCGGCCCACAAGAAGTATGGCGGCCAGGCTCAGCCATCGGGACTCCATGGGAGGGGGAGAAGCCGCGCCTCCTCCCGGGCTCCTCCAGCAGCATTGGCGGCGGATCGGGGTGCGTGCTTGAGTTGCTGCCAGCCGAGAGCGGAGGAGGGAAGCCCGACTCGCCCAGCATGAGCCACGCGGTAAGCACACTAGTAAACAAGGGACCCTGACTGTCGTCCTTCAGTGTGGGTCACTCTGCCACCCCTCTCATGCACCTCAGCTGGCCTCACCACTCTGTTAGACAGTGATCGAATTCGGCCTGCAGGGATCCACCTTTTGTTGTACTTGCTGAATTTGTTTTGTTTTACTTCGCTCCCCTCCCGTTGTCTGTGTTCACCATGCTCCTGCCGCCTCCCTTTGTCCATGTTGTCTTTATTCCCACCCCCCTCCTACCATACTTTCGGTTGTACTTTTTCTGCAGGTCTTCTGGCTGCGTTGTTGTTTATAGCCCAAAGAGGGCCGGTCGCAATCAGTGGGCCACAGTTGCCACGTCCTGCTCGGAGGAGGCGCAGAGTCTGCTGCTCTCACCCTCTCCCCTTCAATTGCTGCGGCCTGTGAGGTTGGCGCCCCAAACCCCACATGGCCCTCAACTGTTTATCTATGGCGGACTGTGCGCTGTCCTCCCCCTGCCATCACCTCCCTCGGAATGCCTCTGTTTATCTATGGTGGCCAGTAGTACATTTAATGGGATAGTACCAGCACTTTTCATCAGGTTAATAATACCTCCTAGGATTGTGTGGCTCTTTCTTCTGGGTAGACCACACATGATATTTACATCCTGGCTTTTTAACAGTGCTTCCATTGGTTGGGTCTTTGTCGGTGCTGGGTGTACTTCATACAACAGGTTCCATGTGAATTCAAGGTCAGCCTTAAAATTCTGACCACTTGTAAAGTAGTAGGTATGCATTGCTGTGTCTAGTCTCACCCTCTCTCCAACACATCATGTCTATTCCCAGTGGCGTCCACTGCACCATGTTTAAAGCAATACCATGCCTCCGTACTGCATTTTTATTCCTATAAAATAAATAAATACAAACTGCTGGTTAAAAACCTATCTGCTGCGACATAATAGAGTTTTTAGGAATTTTGATGTGTGTTGCTGAACATCCAGAAATAGTTGAGTCTCTGAAGCAGCCGCTGCAGGTAAGAGGGGGAAGGGGGGTAGGGGAGGGATTTGGAGAGACGACCAAGAGGGAAAATTAATTATTTATTTAATTTCCCCTTGTAGTCCTCTCTCGAAATCCCCCCAGCTTGCTCCACTGCTCTTGCCTGCTGCGGCTGCTCTGGAGATGGTAGAATGTGTGAGGCCTGTGGTGTTATTCCTTCTCATTAAATTCCAGATTCCTTAATTGCCGCAATCAAACCACTCCTTCAAAATATAGCGTTTGTCTGCCCCCTTCAAATAGCAGACTTTCATAGAGGAGTGTTTGATGCCTAAATAAGACACAACTTGATATGCCTCTTCCTGTGGTGGAAACATGCTACTGCTATCTGCGGCCTCCTTCGGCGGAAGAAACAACTTGACTGTTCAACTAGTATAATCAGCTCTGACACTAGGATGATGCTAGGGTGCACATTTGAGTTTTCGGGCCACTGGCTGTAAGATGTGGCTGTACCTGTTGGGTCAATCATTTTTCAACATGTTTAGAAAACTCTAAACAAGTGAACCACCTCAGTCCTGACCTTGTCAAAGGAGTAGGACCCGCACATTGCTGTTTCCTTGCACCACCCTTTGCTGGCGAAGTAATGTGTCCCAAACAGCTCTGTTAGTGCCTCTCAGACCAGCCCAAGCGCCGCGACTGCTCCAGTACTGGGACCCACACACTGCTCTGCTGAGATACCCACTCCTGAGCTGCAATGCCTCTGCCTTTCCAGGACTCGGACCCGCACGTTGCTTTGCCAAGGTTTATTTGTGTGGTCGAGAGTTGTCCAATAATAACGCCCACGAAGAGCAGACAGGAGCCTCTCGAAACGCTGCTGTCCTGGCCGATCATCAAGTTGGGATGTCAGATGGACCAACAGCAGCAACCAGGGCAACAGAATCCACATCCAAAAGTAAACATGTAAGAAGACACGTGCACATAAGGAACACCTGCATATGAATAATACAAAGCCCCAATATATCTCCCTTTCTTAACAAAACAAGAGAGTGAGAATACATACACCATAAGATAAGAAATGTTCAAACCAAGCTGTAAAAACAAAAGCGATACAGTGAAAAAGGAGAATACACAGTATCACCTAATACAAATAATAATTGTATTTTACAGGCAACACAGTTATCCTTCTAGTACCATTGCCAGTGGAATCAGAAGTAGAAGAATTAGAAACATTAGTGTTAAGATCACTGATTCTTCAACCTCATCACTCGCTTCCTGGTAACTTGACTCTGTGTGAGTTTGAGATGAATTCATATAATTTACAGTGACACATTCAGGAATTTGAATATCAGGCTGATACATGGAATGTGTGGTAACACTGCCAGAAGTAAAGTCTTTTACCTCTACACCTACATCCCATGTAATACAACTACTTCTCTCACTATCATAAACAAGCGTCTTTTTCTCTGTTAACTCCTTCTGAATGGTTTGGTACTCACAACCGCTCCTTTTATTCAACATCCACAATTTTTAAGCAAAACAGCAGAACGTGTGACTCTTACAATTTGAGTAGGATGAGATGCTAAAACTTACAAGAGCAGGCGGCACAGATAACTTATCAGCAGTAATAATAAAAACAGCTATTCCCCTTGGAACAACTTGCTCCACCTGCTTTTTCAAACAAATTCTCATGAAAAGAGCTTCCGAGATTGCTGGAAGGGGCAGTCACTCGAATCTGGGGTACACCTCCTCCACCTCTGGCCAAGTTCGACCCCCCGCCCCACGTATGGAGCTCTCCCTTCATTGTTTACCTCCTCTCTTTCATCACTTCTCCCTTACCCTCCCTCTATTTCATGCTAGAGGCTTCATGCGAGCCTCAGCTGGTGAAACTCTGCTTCTGTGCCACCCCTGACCTCTGTGTGGGGCTCTTTGCATGTGTGTGGGGCTCTTTGCATGTGTGTGGGGCTCTTTGCATGTGTGTGGGGCTCTTTGCGTGTGTGTGTGGGGCTCTTTGCGTGTGTGTGTGGGGCTCTTTGCGTGTGTGTGGGGCTCTTTGCGTGTGTGTGGGGCTCTTTGCGTGTGTGTGGGGCTCTTTGCGTGTGTGTGGGGCTCTTTGCGTGTGTTTGGGGCTCTTTGCGTGTGTGTGTGGGGGGGGCTCTTGCGTGTGTGTGGGGGCTCTTGCGTATGTGTGTGGGGGGCTCTTGCGTGTGTGTGTGGGGGGCTCTTGCGTGTGTGTGGGGGGCTCTTGCGTGTGTGTGTGGGGGGCTCTTGTGTGGTGTGTGTGGGGGGCTCTTGTGTGGTGTGTGTGGGGGGCTCTTGTGTGGTGTGTGTGGGGGGCTCTTGTGTGGTGTGTGTGGGGTGCTCTTGTGTGTGTGTGTGGGGGGCTCTTGTGTGTGTGTGTGTGTGTGGGGGGCTCTTGTGTGGGTGTGTGTGTGCAAATGCAATACGTCTTGCATTTGCGACAGAGTAAGCTATTGGCATTGTAAATGAGAATGCCATTTATTTATCTGTTTTCAAAACCAACACATAAATAAAAAGTTTGCCATTTACAATGCCAATGGCTCAAACTTTTCCGAAGGCGAAACCGTTGCATTGTAAATGCTTGTTTGATATATGGTTTGAGTGGCCCCTGGGCCTCATCCATAATTGTGCATCTTTTATATGTTTAACTGTGCTTTTGTTTAAACGCTTGTGCTTCTAGACTCATAAAGATGTATAGAGGATTATTCTAGTAATAAATACATATATTTTTATAATATATATCTTGTGTGGTGTCCTTTCATTTGATATTACAGGATTGTTATTGGTAAAACAGCTTGCTTAACACGACCTCTTGAGTTAAGCCTTTAAGGCTGCTTAGTCCATGCTACCCTTAGGATAGCTTGTCTAGAAGGTTGACTTACAACCATCACCATAAAGGGATTGTTTGGACTGATACAAGGTGCCCCCAAAATTGGAGACATCATATATCAGGCCAACTTCTCACATCATTGCTTTTCCGACTCCCCCAAACACTCGCGCGATGCGGCTGGGGGTTCGGGTGACACCGCCCACGCGGCTCCCTCTGAGTCGCGGGGGTCGCGACCTGCCCCATACCCTCCTGTCCCTGGGCAGCAAGCGACGCCGGAGGAGATGGAGCGCTTACTCATGGCCATGAGGTCCCTCTTCCTCCGACGGGCTCCGCGGCGCCGCTGGGCACGGCGGACCCGTCTGGGTGCCCTAGCGGGTAGGCTGCTTCGGCCCGACGCCTTCGGGCCCGGCGCCGCAGGGCCCCGCTGTATCCGCTTCCGGATCCGGCTCATCGCCGGTTGTCCTAACGACCTCCCTGGCACGTGTCCCTAGGGTGTCATCTCCGGCTTCGCCTTTGGGCGACGCCGTCCCCGATGCCTCCCTCGATCCGGTTCCGGCGCCAGAACGGCGCCGCTGGGCGACGCTTTCCACGCCGCTTGGAGAGTTCTACTTCAATGAACCGGCCCCATCCTTTGACAACCCTGATTATCAGGAAATGGGTGATGAGTATTGGGAGGGGTCTGAGGACCCTCTGACACGTGAGTGTCAGTCCTAGCAGGACTGGACAGGTGAACTTGGGGACCCTACCGTGGCTACGGAGGAGGGGGCAACCTACAGTGTGGTGTTGACGCGGGCGGCAGGGCCTTGGGCCTTGAGCTCCGCGTCGCGGCTTTGAGGACTAACCTCCTCACTGAGGTCCTTAAACCGCAGTCAAGCTCGGCTGAGCCTCTGCTACCGTTTAATGAGGCCTTGCTTGACGTTCTTTTGGGCACTTGGTCCAGGCCCGCTACAGGTCCGCCTTTAGATAGGAACGTGGCCAGACGCCACGGCCCGGCCCTGGGCGACCCTTGTTTCCTGTCCACCCATCCCACCCTGAGAGCCTGGTCATCCAGGCCTCCAACTCCCAGACTGCATTCCCGACGGCCCCTCCCGATCGGGAATCCAAGAGGTACGAACAATACGGCAAAAAGGTATTCTCCTCCCTGAGTTTGGGACTGCGGTCTTCTAACACTGCGTGCCTCTTGGGCCGCTACACCCACTCTCTGTGGGACGTGGTTGCGAACGTGCTGCCAGAATGCCGGGCGGAGGTCAAGGCTAAACTCGCCCAAACCCTTGCGGAGGTTCGAGATGCGGCACGTTATTCCATCCGGTGTGGGCTGGATACCACCGACTCACTGGACATGCCGTTTGATGGCCGTCGCCTTTTTGGCCACAAGGCAGACCATGCGCTTGAGCACTTTAAGGACTCCAGGGCTACGGCCAAGTCCTTGGTCCTCTTGGCCCCGCGCCAGCAAACGGGTGCCTTTCGCTCCTTTCGTGGCCAAGGAAGGGGTGCCCCCACACGTGCTGCCCGCCACGCACCGCAGACTACCATCCAACGCGGTGGTGGCCGTGGAAACGGCCGTGGAGGCGGTCGGGGACAACGGCGAGGCCAGTCCACCCCTTCCCCTGCAGCAGCCGCCTTAAAACCCTCCTAGTCTGTGCTTTCAGGCCCATGTGACGCCAGTGGTGGGCAGGGTTCGCCATCACCTCTTTCACTGGCGCACTGTCACGTCAGACAGGTGGGTGCTGCAAATCGTCCGAAGGAGCTACTCCCTCCCCTTCGAGGCAACCCCTCCAGCCATGCCACCGCATTACCACAGCGTATCTGGGGATCATTTGCGACTTCTGCAGGAGGAAGTTAAGGCCCTCTGGACCAAGGGGGCCATCAAGCACGTTCCTGGGCCAGAAGTAGGGTGTGGTTGCTATTCCTACTACTTTCTGGTACCCAAGAAGGGCAAAGGGGGCCTACGCCCTATCTTGGATCTATGGAACGTCAACGGCTTCCTCTGGAAGGAGAAGTTCAAAATGCTGACACTGGCTCAGGTCTTAGCTGCCCTGGACCCAGGAGACTGGATGGTAGCGTTGGACTTGCAGGACTCTTATATCCACATCCCCGTCCTGCCGGCTCACCGGCACTACCTTCGGTTCACGGTAGGCCACGAGCACTTTCAGTTTACCGTGCTCCCCTCGACGACTGGTTGTTGAAGGCGGGCTCGCCCCAGACAGTCATCAGCCACCTTCAGACAACGGCAGACCTCCTGCTCCAGCTGGGGTTTTCCATCAATGTGCCGAAGTCACACCTGTGTCCCTCCCAGAAGCTCCTCTTCATCGGAGCGGTTCTGGACTCAGCGCAGTTTTGGGTTTATCCTCCTGAACAGTGGGTTCGGGATATTCAGGCTCGGATTCCAATCTTTCAGCCTTTATCCTGAGTCTCGGTCAGGTTGCCGCTGCAGCTTCTGGGGCTGATGGCCTCCTGCATCCTTCTGGTGCATCTCGCCCGGTGGCGGATGCGGGCTCTGCAGTGGGACCTGAAGTTTCAGTGGGCCCAGCATCAGGGCAACCTGTCCGAACCTGTCCTGATCTCGGAGGGCACTGCGAGACAACTGCAGTGGTGGCTCACGGACCACGATTGGGTCAGCGGCAGATTCCTCTCCCTTCCCCAACCGGAGCACGTGGTTGTGATGGACGCGTCCCTCCAGGGCTGGGGAGGCCACATAGGAGAGGCGGGGATCAGAGGCCTCTGGTCTCCGGCGGAGTCCCGGCTCCATATCAACCTCTTGGACCTGCTGGCGATTCGTCTAGCACTGAAGGCATTCCTCCTCTCAGTCTGGGGGAGTGTAGTGCAGGTGTTCACGGACAACACCACTGCCATGTGGTACTGCAACAAACAAGGCGGGGTGGGGTCCTGGACCCTCTGCCAGGAGGCTCTGGACCTCTGGCAATGGCTGGAACATCAGGGCATGACCCTGGTGGTTCAACACCTGGCAGGTTCTGTGAACGCCAGGGCGGACAAACTCAGCTGTCTGTGTATGATGGATCACGAATGGCGTTTGAACTTGGACGTGGCGCAAGGCCTCTTTCAGCAGTGGGGAGAGCCTTGCTTAGATCTATTCGCCACAGAAGAGAACGTGCAATGTCATCAGTTCTGCGCGTTGGAATTTCCAAGGCGACACTCACTCGGAGACTCTTTTCGTCGTGAGTGGAGTTACGGTCTGTTGTACGCCTTTCCGCCTATACCACTTCTGCCCAGAGTGCTGAAGAAGATCAAGCGCGACCGGGCCCAAGTCATCCTTGTGGCTCCGGACTGGGCACGAAGGTACTGGTTTCCCGAGCTACTCAGTATGTCAGTTGATCCCCCGGTTCGTCTGCCTCTTCAAGAGGACCTTCTGTCGCAGCAGCAGGGGACGGTCCTCCACCCGAACCTGTCCAGTCTCCACCTCCATGCTTGGAGATTGAGCGTCAACAGTTGAGGCCATTTGACTTGCCTCCTGAAGTCTGTAATGTAATTCTGGCAGCCAGGCGTCCCCCCCTCATAGCCGGTATACGCCTGCAGGTGGAACAGATTTGTGGCATGGTGCACAGCAAAGGCTGCGGACCTTCTCTCTGCCCCTCTTTCTGAGGTTCTTCTCTTCCTTCTTTCTCTTGCCCAGCAGGGCTCTTCTATGGGCACTATCAAGGGCTACCTTTCTGCCCTTTCAGCCTTTCTAAGGCTGCCTGATCAACCATTTTTGTTCAAGTCCCCTATTGTATCTCGTTTTCTGAAAGGCATCACACACGTTTCCCCCTATTCAGTTTGTGATGCCTCAGTGGGACTTGAACCTTGTTCTTACCTATCTGATGTGCGCTTCCTTCGAGCCCCTTCACAACTGTTCTCTCAGTCTTCTTACTCTGAAGACTGCTTTCCTGGTTGCCATCACCTCTGCCAGGAGAGTGAGTGAGCTCCAGGCTCTTTCTTCCAAACCTCCTTTCCTTTCTGTCCATCCGGACAAGGTTGTGTTGCGGACTAGACCCTCTTTCCTGCCCAAGGTTGTCACGGCCTTCCACATCGGGCAGTCTATCACCTTGCCCATCTTCTTTCCGCCTCCGCATCCCTCAAAGGAGGAAGAGCGGCTCCACCGTCTGGACCCAAAACGTGCGCTCTCATTCTATTTGCATCGCACACGCAAGTTCCGGGTGGATGACCAACTCTTTGTTGGTTACGTGGGCGCTAAGAAGGGACGGGCGGTGCACAAGCGGACCATCTCTCTGTGGGTCGTCTTATGTATCAAGGTTTGTTACTCCTTGACGAAGAAGGAGCCTCCTGTTGGGCTGAGGGCTCATTCCACTCGGGCCACTGCAGCTACCACTGCCCTGGGCCGGGGAGTCCCTTTGCAGGACATCTGTCAGGCAGCTACGTGGGCCTCGCTGCACACGTTTGCGAGACACTACTGCCTAGACGGCCAAGTCCGGAGGGATGGCTTCTTTGGCCGTTCCGTCCTCCAGGACTTTCTGGTGTGATTATTGGTTTGCAGACCCTCCACATGGGTTAGTATTGCTGGGGTATCTATTCTAAGGTAAGGAATCTAATACTAAAGTGTTTCGTTCAGATGAACAAGTTACTAACCTTTGGTAACGATATATCTGTAAGAAACAGTAGTTAGTATTAGATTCCTTACTGCCCCACCCACCCTTCCCGTTCTGCGAACCGATATCTAGGGTTAAGGTCATCCCCTTTCAGGCCCCTAGTTTCAATGGCACCAGCGTTGTTTTTTTAACATGGCTCTGCGTTTCTGGCGCTGAAAAGCTGTCTCTAATAACTGACGTCCGCGTGCGGAGGCGGCGTCTTAGTACTCCGATGACATCATCACGACGCCGACGCGGAGCCGCGGACGACACCTACCGACGCGCAAGGTTACTGCTACGCAAAAATTTCCGAATCCAGTCTGACGCCTGGGGATATTCTAAGGTAAGGAATCTAATACTAACTACTGTTTTTTACAGATATATCGTTACCGAAGGTCAGTAACTTGTTCTTTAAGGTAAAAGGTATTGATGATGCCTACATCAATTACTAGTGGAGGGGACATGTGGTCCTCATACTAGTAAAATACTGTATCATATCCACAAAGGTGAAAACAAGATAGTATATGTGGGCCGGAACCATCGGAGGCCCCAAGGTTTAACCCTTTCCTTGCTGCTGTCGGCCATTGGCCGACGGCAGCACTACCTCCCCAGTGCTGCCGTCGGCCAATGGCCGACGTGGCCCCACCCCGCGCACGGAAACGCCCGCACCGCGGCGGAATTACCGCAGCGGTTAACCGGTTAACATAAGTTTCCTAAAGCGAACTCTAATATACATTAATTTCATTCTTTAGAACATCCCATAATACCCATGCCACATCAGACGCTTAGGCTTCTTGCAAGGCCATTTTATAGGTATTTGAAGCAGCAGATGTAAGGGCTCTTATTGCTTTTTCCTAAAGTCAAACAATATCAGTTGTGAAGTAGACTAGGTCCCTAATATTTGTAAGCAGCTGGTCAGGTTACAGTGTTATGAAACATGTCCCTTCTTATTTGTCACCTATTTATGATTAAATGTTCATATTCATGTGAGGGTCTGTAATGTATTTTCTACTGAACAATGCTGTGACCCATGAAGGAGAGCATTTAGAGTGTATTTAGAAGGCACATTTGGAGTCCAATATTACTGGTGAAAATTCCAGTTAGTCCCCTGTCTTCAAAATTATTTATTTGTGCTTGTTCCCTTTCTTTAAAGCTCAGGTTCATTTTAATGTTTGATTTATGCCACTATTGTCAAACACAATAAAAAATATTTAGTAAAACATTGTATAAGAATTTTATAAAGACTCCAAATTTAAAATCTACTAACTATCAGACATCTTATTGTATTCTTCATGTTTAAACACTACCTCTTTTAATATTTAGCTCTGTTTATTGCAGAAAAAATGCTCCTAACTTGTTACAGAGTGTTACATTTCCACATTTCATTATAGACTCTAACATGACTCACTGATATTTAATATCCTCATAGTGGGTAACAACAAGGATTTCCTGTGAGTGCTAAATCGTGCAAATAAAGATAAGGTGCGGAAAATATATTGATTCCTTATTGCACAACTGAGACTTAACAAGTATTTTAGTTTCATTACCCTAAACATTTCTATTTTACCTGTTCCATTATCAGTTTTAGCACCCACCTTCTTACTACTTTTGATTTAATTTGATGTAATCTTTTTTAAATAACAGGATACACCATTTCACTCTTGGTATTTCGGATTAGCATATCTGGTAGCCTTCTTATATAATGTTAAATCAGAATTTTAAGGTCTTGACTTAGAAATATCAAAGTTTGTTTTCATATACCTTTTTATTCTTTCGATTTTCCAACTTTGTCTGATAGGTTCAGTATAGATTTTATCCTGAATATTTGTCTTTCCTTTCTACATCTGAGGTTCTCAGTATGCTTATTAAATAAATATAGTAAATTATCAGTAGATGCAATAATAAGGCAATGACAATCATGTAAAAATCTTCTATGCATTTTAAAAATTATACAGACGAAACCCAGCTCAAATTTGAGACATGAGCTAATGAAATTAGAGGCAGTCGGATTTATTATTTCCAGATCAAACATTCTACAGACTAAATTTTGTTGGTATCTTTATCCCACAAAGTTTCTCTACAATATAATAACACTGGCAATGTTATTTCGTATTTTATTTGAGTATATCTATAGACTTGTGGGCCAATTTGGCGTTTAACTTCTCCATGCAAATAAACCTCCCAATTATACATAGTTGTCTACTGTTTCTAATATTTTGGTATCTAATTTCCTTTTCAATTTATTTGTAGTTTTCCTTTTTCCAAATATCAGTCTTTGTTTTTACAGTAGTAATTATAAAATAAAATTCCTCACAATATTTAGAGAAGGCATCCAGTGACCTTTGCAAACCCATTCTGGTTACATCCAGAAGTATTGTATCATCTGAATAAAAAGATACTTTGAATATGGGTTCTACTCAAATTTAGTGGAAATCCTTCATTGTTTGACCTATGTTGTGGTGCATCTGCCATATCCGGGCCAAAATAAAGCCTTGACTGACTATTTAGTGTCGGTTCTCTTTATAACTGCAGCATTAGCACCCAATAGTACTTGGGTCCGTGCTTTGTTGTGCAGTACAATTATGAATCTAAAGAGGCCCATTGGCATACTCCATGCTTCCATTTTCTCCCACAGCCTATTTTAGTTTCTCAAGTTACATGCAGTGGATAAGTCTACAAATGCAGAGTATACATTTCCTCGTTTCACCTAAAAATAAATTTCTTTTGACACAACCCAGTTTTCCAAATACTGTAATAGGTGTTGCCTAAATATTCTTCTGAATATATTCTTATAGACTATAATCCTATAATTTCCAAGATCTGTTTGAGCTCCTTTCATATACAATATCTAATGCTTCCTTTCCATGTATGAAAAAATTTTATTTTGCTAAATTATAGCATGAAAGAGTGGATGGAGCATTTTAGAACAGATCTGAGGTGGTAGTTACATCAGGTCTACTGCTACCCGATCTATACCTGTGTACCTTTAGGTTTGCTTTTTATGTATGCTTCTGTTTATTTTTTCTGATGGTGCTTCATTTGACATATTTACTTAATCAGCTATCACAGTTTATAAACTTGCAGCTCCCACTACCATGTATGCATCTGTGTGTAGCATGCAGTGCTGTAGATTCACATAAGCTACCCACCTCCCATGGAAGCCTTGGGTTGCTGTAGATGTACATTCTTTCACTTCAACTCTTCTGTCATGGTCAGTAAACTGCCCTATCTTCTGCTCTATTTCTACACTCACCTGCTGTGGGACAAACAATCTTACAATGGAGCCAGTGGACATTCGCACTGCCAACTAAGGGAGGAGTCCATATACCCTGTGACTCCAGGGACTTCTTCGCAGGCATTAGATGGCAAGATTTATGCCTAGCTTGTAAATCTGCAACACTACGTGCTATGAACAGATGCGCACAGGGTAACATATTCCTTTGCTGTAGAGGCCAAAGCCTAGCTTCCTAATATCAGCTTCTAATATTTCTTCAGTGGTTCTCTAAGATTAGAAAATTGATTGGGCTTTTATGTTTAAAGCATTTTATTAGAAAGGTACAGCTCATATAGAAAGCAGTTTACAAACATGCAATGGGTACTGTAAGAGGCAACTCAAGATTAGAAATGCTGATGACCCAGCCCCAGGGCTGTTTCAATGTCCTGCTCTTCGCACAGAGGCATATACAAGGAAAGATAAAAAAAAAAAGAGAACAAGAAAAAAGCCTTGCCCTATGGGCTTGTACCTCTATTAATAGAACAACATGCCCCAACAAACTTCCCCCTCCCCACCCCCCCCCGTCCAGTGCCGTGTAGCATGAAAGCAATCAATCATCCTTCTTCTCACCCACCCCGCATACGCCCGTGAGTCCCTGGCAGTCTCTTCCCAAATGAAACCATGCCTCACAAAGGGGGTGTAAGCCGCAGTAACCTGAGGTACCTCGGGCATGTGATTTCGGTGAATTCTGAAGCCAGCAGTGAGTGAAAGGGTTGCCACAGTTCCTCAAAACCAGTCACATCTCCTGCTAGCGTGAGACATTTTTTCCATCCCCAGAACATGCCACAACCTGTGCAGCCAACCCGTGCGTGAGGGAGTGGTAGTTGTGCGCCAATGAATCAGTATGTTTTGTACCGCAGAACCCAGCATAATGGCAATCTGCCTCCCCCTCTTAGATTTTAGTGGATACATTGTCATTTGGTAGACCCAGTAGGGTATACGCTGGAAAACGGGGCAGTTCAATCTCGAAGCATTTATCAATCTCGTCTATCACTGTCGACCAGTAGGCTTGCAGTACTGGGCAGTCCCAGAGGATGTGTGTCAGTGTGCCAACCTGCCCGCACTCTCGCCAGCATCTGTCTCTAAGAAGCCTGTTCATTTCGTGTAGTCTTTTTGGGGTGTGATACCAGTAGGTGGATATTTTTGTGAAGGTTTCTGTGAGGCCCACGTGGTAGGCTGAATGTCGTGCTCTGTATGAAATACGTTCCCATTCTTTAAGGCTAAGCGTTCTCCCCAGTTCTCTATTCCATGGCTCCCTACCGGGAATGTAGAAGTGGGAAGACGGGAGCTGAAGCAGTTTGTATAGGTCAGTGATAAGTTTGGAGTCTGAGGTGCGGGTAATTAGCCATCGCTCATATGGGAGGAGCCTCCTGTCTGCAGATTCCCTCACACTCGGCTGCAAGGCCCAGTGTCGTACCTGCCAGTATCTCATGCGGTCAGATTCGGTTAACTGATAAGTATCTTTAAAGCTGTGAAAGGGGTAATTCCATCCGCCGTGTACATATGGAAGAGTGCCCTACAGCCCTTGTCCCTCCAATGTGAGAGGGCCCCTTGTTCCATCCCCGGTGTGAAGTCGGGATTGTCTACAATCGGTGTGAAAGGCGAGGGAAACGTGGTGAGGTCAAATGTGCGATTCGTGGCGTCCCATACTTTCAACGGGACCCGCGTTATGTAAGAAGCATAGAGATTCGGGGGGCGGTAGGGGCGGCGGAGGAAGGGTGTTTCTTGTAAAGGGCGTCCGGCCACCGCCTGATCCTGGAAGAGCCAGTGTTTATCGGACTCCCACCTGCTCCATTCCACCAGATATCTTAATTGGGCCGCCTGGAAATATTTGCGGAGGTCGGGAACTCCCAGTCCTCCAGTTTCCGGTGTCAATGTCGTGAGAGTGCGGCGCATTCGGGGTTTACGGCCTTGCCACACAAATCGGGACACATCAGTTTGCATTTGTGGAATCCAGCCCTTAGGTGGTTGCAAGGGCAGTACCCGGAATAGATACAGAATTTGGGGTAAGACCTTCATTTTGATCGCCGCCACTCTACCAAGCCAGGAAAGCGTGCCTTTGTTCCATCTCCCTAGTTCGTCTCTCACCTTTTTGCCAACCGCCTCATAGTTTAGGGAAACCATGGCCTGCAACGTGGGAGCTAACGTAATCCCTAGATATTGCACCTGATCTTCCGACCACCGCAATGGGAAGAGCCTTTGTAGGTTGTTCCTCGTTGACAGAGTCAAGGAGAGGTCCAGGGCTGTGGATTTCTCCACATTCATCCGAAAGCCGGCTACCTTCTCAAAAGCTTTTGAGTTCCGCCATACAGGCAGGTAGGGATGCCTCGGGCTTTCCAGCGCGAACATAACGTCGTCTGCGTAAAGGCTTATTACATGGGTGAAACTCCCCATTCGTACTCCGGTTACGGCCACGTTTTGCCGCACTCACTGGGCAAAGGGCTCCATGTAGAGCGCGAAGAGAAGGGGGGAGAGGGGACAACCCTGTCTCGTGCCGCGTTCGATATCAAACCGTCGCGAGCCGCAGCCATTCACGCGCACTGCAGCAGAGGGGGATTTGTAGCAATTAAAGACCATGGTTCGGAACTTTTCCCCCATCCCCAGCTTCGCCATGACTCGTTCGAGGTAGGGCCAGTGCACCCGGTCGAATGCCTTTTCCGCATCGACTGAGAGGAGCATACGTTCCCCTGGAATACGTGAGGCCTTTTCCAAGACGACCTTATTTCTGAGAACGACCTTGACTGCCTAATGATTACTGAGACGTGGCTCAAAGACTGGTCCAATCCCGATATAGTAAAAGCCCTACCCCCGGGCTTTCGAATTCAAAGACTGGACCGACCTCTTCAACGAGGTGGAGGACTGGCAATAATTCACCGAGAATCCCTTAAATGTTCCATCACGATAACACCAGAAATAAAAGAAGCAGAATGCCTTAGCTTTAGTCTGCAAGCCCACGACTCTTTTACTTTTTCTGGTTTATTAGTATACCGGCCCCCTGGACAAGCAACTCTCTTCTTGGAAAGCCTTGGAGAAGCACTTGCCAATCTAATTTTACGATCTGCTAATTTCACCCTATTAGGAGATATTAATATACATCTCGACAACCCCAATGACCCTAACACCGTATGCCTCAAAGACATTTTAAATATATTGGATCTGACAATTCTAACTGAGGAACCAACTCATAATGCTGGGCACATATTAGATTGCATTTGCTCCAATGTCAATACAATAACAGTAGAACCGCCACTGACCCAAACTTGGTCGGATCATAAATTCATCAGTTTTAATATAAAAACAGACAACAATAAAGACTTCAAAAACATTAATCCTATTCCCTGCAATAAAAGTTCAACCCCCTGCTGGAAAAAAATCATTGAGCACCCGGATCTAATGAACTGGGTACAGACAGAAAAACTATTACCAGTAGGAAATGTGAGCACTGACTATGAACACTATAAGAGCTGGATGAAATCCATTGGAGATAGATTGACTACAGGAGGAACCAAATCTAATAGGACACAAAGGAAAAAATCCGCTCCTTGGTATACCAAATCTTTAAAAGTCACGCTGAGAGAAGTTAAACTTCTAGAAAGACAATGGCGACGCCATTACAGGAAGGAAGATAGGGAAATCTATAAAAACGTCAGGAGGAATTACCACACCTCTATCAAGCTAGCGAAAACAAATTACTATACCAATCTGATAGAATCGTCCAACAACAACCAAAAAGAAATATTCCAAATAGTTAACAGCTTTAGAAAACCCAAAATATTATCACAGGAAATACCACCGTCTCAAGCTCTCTGCGATAAAATCGCGGAATATTTCGAACAGAAAATTACCAACTTCACCAAAGAATTTCCACAGATTAGCCAGCTAGCATCAAACACAATGGACCCTATCTCCCCAAAAGATACACCTGGTACTATAACATGGGACAGTTTTACCATGATTGACTTAATGGAGTCATCTCAAGCCATTTCAAAACTAAACTCAGGCTCCCCTCTCGATCCCTGTCCACCTCTGCTACTTAAAACCATAAAAGACGAGGTTAATCCAATGATTAACTCTATTCTGAACTCTTCCTTGCGAACAGGTGACATCCCCACCTGTTGGAAAGTCGCAGTAGTTAAGCCTCTTCAAAAGAAATCTATCCAAGACCCCACGACACTGTCAAATCTTCGTCCCATATCACTCCTCTCAGGACTATGTAAACTCACAGAGACATGTGTAAACAAACAGCTCACCGCATATTTGGAAAATAATAACCTTCTTCACCCCAACCAAGCGGGTTTCCGTTCACACCATTCTACAGAATCTGCCCTCATCTTCTCAGCGGAAACAATTAGGACCGCATTGGATCAGGGCAAAAGAGCTGTCCTGATCCTACTTGATTTGTCCGCGGCGTTCGACACGGTGTCCCACGATATTCTACTTCATCGCCTAAGTAGCGCAGGCATAGGGGGCACCGTGTTGAAATGGTTCACCAACTTTCTTAGACAAAGGAAACAAACCATCATCCTAGGGCCATATCACTCTGAGGCCAGGGAAGTTAAATCTGGGGTACCTCAGGGCTCTAGCCTAAGCCCCATATTGTTTAACCTGTATATGGTCCCACTAATGAAAATCATTTCCTCCTTTGCTATCAGTTCGATAGCATACGCCGATGACACTCAACTAGTGTTAATTTTAGATGAGGACGCAGCAAATGCCGAACGCTCCCTTAAGGACTGTCTGGAAGCCACCTTTAAATGGATGAACCTAAACCACCTGAGATGTAACACCGCTAAGACCGAAATTCTACCCTTTGGAAAAAATAATCTGTTCTCCCCCCAAACCTGCTGGCCACCCAATGCCGAAGCCCCGCCAAGCACTATAAAAAGTGCCCGCAACCTAGGCATCAAATTTGATGAGGCATTATCATTTAAACAGCAGACTATTGAAGTAGCTGGCTCATGTTTTAATGTCATCAAGAGCCTTCGGAAATTCTTTGATTTCCTTCCCCTATCAGCCAAGAAAACAGTAGCGGTGGCATTAATCACATCCAGATTAGACTATTGTAACAGTCTATACGTAGGGGCCAACAAAGCCCTACTGCATAAGCTGCAAATGGTACAAAACGCTGCAGCTAGATTAGTGCTAAAAACATCGAGAAAGTCCTCGGCATCGGCAGCACTAGATACTCTCCATTGGCTCCCCATTCAAAAGAGAATATTATTCAAACTGCTGATAATTTCCTTCAGGGCATTCCACAAAACAGGTCCAACCTACCTGTACAACAAATTTAACCGCTACCACCCTGGACGTCATCTAAGATCTGCCACGGCCAACCTAATGATTATCCCAAAATTTCGACTATCCACTAGAGGAGGAAAGTCTCTGACGGTCAAAGGACCAAGAGCATGGAATAAACTCCCTCCTCATATCCGGGAAATCTCATGTGAAAGTAAATTCAGGAAAGCCATCAAAACCTGGATCTACAATCAAACAGCCACTACTTGCAAAGCCCTGGTCTAATTCTGAAACATCTTATGAGGTTAATACACCTTTTTCCCCTCCTCTGATCCACACAAATTTACATCCAGCGCCAAGATGCTCCTAGGAGCGATAGAGCGCTATATAAAACCCCCCAATCAAATCAAATCAAATCAAATACGTTTAGTGTTGTCCACAGTCTGCCGTCCAGGCACGAAACCGGCTTGATCCGGTTCAATGAGGCCAGGGAGGTGCTGCGCCAGTCTCGCCGCAAGAATTCCGGTGTAGAGTTTCAGGTCTAAATTTAGCAAGGAGATTGGCCTGTACGAGCCGCACTGCTTCCTGTCCTTCCCTGGCTTGGGAATGACAGACACTGTCGCTTGTAGCAGATCCGGAGAGATAGTTCCAGGGTCCGAGAAGGAGTTAAATAGTGTGGTCAAGATAGGGCTTAGCGTCCCGCAGAACGTTCTCTAAAAGAGGGCTGTATAGCCATCTGGGCCAGGGGCCTTCCCTAGTTTGAGCCTAGAGATCGCCGCAATCACCTCCTCGATCTTAATCTCTCTCTCTAGATAAGCTGCCTGCTCTTGGGTCGGTGACGGTAGGGTCACCGAATCCAGGTAATCCTCCGCGTCCTCCATATTGGTGGTGTCCGCTCTATATAGATCAGCATAGAAGCGGCGAAAGGTCTCGGCAATTTCGGCGTCACCCGTGATCCCCTGTCCCGCAATTCCTGCCAGTTCCTTCACCTGGGGACTCTGATGGGCCACTCTCAGTTTGGCTACCAGCAGGCGGCCACATCGGTCCCCCCCAGTATAATATGCGTGTTTGAGGCGCAATGCTGCATATTCCGCCCTATCAAGGTCCAATGAGGACAAGAGTTTCCTCGTAGCTTTCAGCTGTTTCCAGACTCTTGGAGCCCCAGTGCGGCGGTGCACGATCACTAATTCCCTGACTTTCTGGGTGAGTTTGTCCCGTTTCCGTTTCCTCTCACGGTTATCTGCCGCTGAGATCGCAATAAATTCTCCCCGTAGCACTGCCTTGAGAGCCCCCCACTGAGTCGACAGGGAAGTATCAGCGTTGGAGTTGTGCAGCTGATAGTCCTTAATCGAATCAGTAATGCTTTGCACCACTTCCTTCCTATGTAGGAGGGTGTCCCGAAGCCTCCAAACCCCCCTCCGGGCTGAGCTCGGTTGGAGATGTAGGGTCCCCGAGACCGGTGCATGATCCGACAGAGATATAACACCCATTTCTGAGGCCGTGGCAAGGCCACGAACAGGGCCAGAGACCAGTAGATAATCAAGTCTGGCATAAGTTTTGTGTGCATGCGAATAGTAGGAGAAATCTGTGTCAGTAGGGTGGAGTTCGCGCCAGAGATCATGCAGATCGGATTCAACTAACTGGGCCTTGATTGCCTGTGAGAGTTCCCCAGTCTGTGGAGATCGCTGCGCCGATCTATCTTTCGCGGAGTCAAAGACCAAATTAATGTCCCCCCCTAGCATAATGTGCGCGTCCGGTGAAGCCGTGACCTCCTCTAGAGCCCCGCGTAGAAATCTATCTTGCTGTTAATTAGGGGCGTAAACGGTGCCTACAGTGAACGTGAGAGTACCCACTTTAAGTCTGTAGGCAAGAAGTCTACCTTTTTGTTCTACAAATTTGTGCAGCACCTCACCTTTAAACGATTTGGACAGAATAGCCACCCCTGCAGTTTTAGTCGTATTGGAGGAAAAGAACTGTGTAGGGAAATGAAGGGACCTCATTCTGTGGCAATCATTAGCTAACAAGTGGGTCTCCTGGAGCAGACAGATGTCCGCCCGAGAGTTTTCTAATAAAGTTAGGATGGCCCTTCTTTTCTTGGGGTTGTTTAACCCCTTAACATTCAGGGTCAGTATCTTCAATTCTGCCATGGATGGATTGGATTATTCTGCTTATGTGTGCGAACCAGAGTGTGTGAGAACAGGACGACCGCTAAGCACATACGAATGTCTACACTAGCATTCACAGATACCGTAGAAGCACTGGACAAGGTAACTTCCAACTCGCCCTCCCCAACTTCCCCCATCCCCAACTTTGAACAAACCTTCCCTCCCATTACTCTCAACACCCACCATAACTCCCCCAGATCCCTTCTCACCACCCTCAGCAGCACCCCCCGGGTCATGCTGCCCCCCCTCACCAGTGCACCCAAAACTACTTGAAATAGTCCCGGACAAGCCCAAACGGACCAGTCCGTGGAATGTTACCTTAGTGGACGTCCAGCCACACGTAGTCAAACCTTCACTCCCCCCCCCCCCCCCCCCCCCCCCCCCCCCATCAATCAAAGCCCGCCATGGAAATACTGCTACTGTGAGTTCCCCCCGGAACGTAGTTAAGCGGTCAGTGCCACCTCTGATGGACCTTCTAACACCGTGGACGCAGTCCGGACCGCAGCTTCTTGTTCCGCTCTAATCGTTGGAGACCCTGGCCTCCGTGCTGGTTCCGCTGTCCTTCTTCTCCTGCTCGTGGCTCGACGCCAGCCCTCGGCAGTTGTGCGCCTCCGTCCAGGCGTCTGGGAGTCCTCCTCCTCTGTGGTGATGCTCAAGATTTCGCAGGCGTCCTGGAGGTTTCGTACATGGTGCGTCTCTCCCTGCCACTTAAAGATAATACTAAAGGGGTGCCCCCATGAGTAGGGTGTCTCATACTGTTTAAGAAAGTCTGTCACAATCTTGAACGACTTGCGCTTCTGCAGCGTGATTGTGGACAGGTCTTGATATAAGGCGACTGGGTGATCCCGGAAAGTGAGAGAGCGTACCTTTCGAGCCTCCGCCATGATCTTTTCTTTCAGCGGGAAATCCGGGAGGAACGCTAGGATGTCTGGAGGGGGGCCATTAGATCGTCTGGTGGGACCCACCCTGTGCGCTCTGTCAATTCTAATGGGGAAGTCATCCCCCTCTCCCAAGACCATGCGGAAGAGTTCTTGCAGGTATTGAACAATGTCTGGGTTCTCTTCCGAGGATGGTACACCCCGGACTCTTAATGTTATTTCTTCGTGACCTGTTTTCTAGGTCTTCGTTGTGCAATTGTAGGTCTAGGTGTTGTTCTCGAAGGGTCAGAACTTCCTGCTGGAGAAGAGTGATCTCTTCGGCTTGCCTGTGCGTGGAGGTCTCCACAGTTTCCACTCTCTCGCCTAGGCCCTCCACCTCCCTTCGGACCTCGCGCACCTCACCCGCTACTTCTTGTTTGAGGGCTTGGAAGTCTTCCCTCCGCGTTCCAAAGAGAGATTCCAAAAAGGATCTAGTTACCGGGGGTTCCGCTGCTGCACCAGACTGCAAGCTCCCAGCTGCTCCAGGCGAAGAAGAAGCTCTATCCCCCTTGGTCTGCTGTCTGTTGAGCATCTCCGGGAGTGTGCGGTCGGTGCGATCATTGCGTTTCCCTCCTCTCTGGCCCGCCATGATCCGGCCTCCTCGCCAGTCTGTGCCTTCCTGCACGTGGAATCCGGGCCTCAGGGAGCCTGGTCTCAGCTCGGTGCCGGCGACGATGCGCGTCCGCTCAAAAGAACCCCACCGGTCCCGGTCAGAAGCTCCTCCTCAGGCTGAAGAGGGGGGGTGCTGTGGTCGTCCCCACGGGGGTCCCGTAGCTGCCGTTCCGGCCCAGGAGTGGCCGTCCTCGACCCCAGTCGTTACGTCCCTTCGATACTGTGGGTTCCGGTCGCTCATTCCAGTCCACCTCTGGCTGTTCTAGGTGTCTGTGCAGCCCATGGATCTTCCAGGGGCAACCCAGCCCGAGCCCCTGGGGCCTCGTGGGTGCTCCGTTGTGCGTGCAAAAGGTAGCAGAGGCAACGGGGTGCCGCTCGTCTGGGGGGGTGACCGTGTCCAGTTGGTGGCAGACCACCTCAGTTAGGGAGCCACCCCGTCGAGCACTGCCTTAGGACCTATCTGCGGCCCTGCCGGCCTCCGAGCCGGGCACTCGCGTAGCCCCCTTCACTGTCCAGCCAGTACTTCGGTGTGCGGTGTACTCCAGGACCCAGCCGGCGATGCAATCGCTCCAGGCGCTCTACGCGATCTACCACTCCTCTGGGCCGCTCCACCGCCAACAGTGTGCTTCACGGTACGCAGTCCAAGCACCATGGGCCACAAGGGTGCTATAACGCACGGGCGGGGTGTTGCCGGTGGTCCTGGGGCGCTGCGTGCCTGGGGGGTGCTCATGGATCGTCGGTCGCAGCCTGCTTCCGCTAGGGGGCCGCGCCGCCAAGTGCCGTGCACGGACTCCCCCGCTGCCCAGCTAGGCCTCTGAGCCGGGCGCTCGCGTAGTTCCTTCCCCGGTCCCCTCAGCACCTCGGGGCATGGAGACCTCCAGGTCCCGGCTGGGAAAGCGTCTGGGCCAGGCGCACTGCTTACCGCACTGACGGTGGTGTCCGCCGGACAGCGGGGGTGGCCCGCCCCGGGCAGCCGGCTCACTGTGCAGTTTGTGGCCCTCCAGCGGGCCCGGGCGGGGGTCCATCATCGTCGCTCGCCGCCATCTTAGGGCGCCGGGGGGCAGCGGACTCTTCCCGGACACCTCACTGCTCCGCTCCGCGACGCTCAGCTGTGCAGCCCGTCGGAGCCAGGGAGCCTCACCCACGTCGGCGGCGAGTCCGCACCGCGCCTCTGGGCTGTCCGACGCCTTGCTGTTCCGTCCGGGCCGGGGCACTGTTGCAGCCTTGGTTCTTGCCGATCCCGGGCACGGCTCCGGGAACACGGTAAATTGAGCACCAAATCGTGCGCTGGAAGCGGCAATCAGGCCGTCGCTCGTTCCTCTATCAGCGGAGCCAGTCTGCGCAGCTCCGGGGGGAACACGCTGCCGAGTTAAGGGCTCGGGCCTCCGATGGGGTCGGGAGCTCTAGCCGATACGTCCTTCTTCCCCGCCATCTTGGCCACCTTGATTGGGCTTTTAAAAGATAATCTAATCCATGTTAGTGAAGCATACTCTCTTCATATAACTTGGTCTTATGTTCCACTGATTAAGATTTGAACACATAATTTTTAATAACCTTGAATGATTTAAACAACTCCTTTCTTTAGCTGAGAAAGTCTCTTCAGCAATCTATTGCTTTGAATAGATGGATGCCGGGCTACTCAATAATCAAATTTGGTGCACAAGCAGTTGATCGTAGGGATCTTGATAGAACAATAAAAGATCAGAGTCCTTTTTCTTTAGTTCCACCGTATTCTCGCCCTTTCCTGAGGATCTTCTCAAATTTGTACTTTACTCCTAATCTCACTGATGTGCTTGTTTAATCAATTGTAAGGCTCTTAAATTTCGTCAAGCACTAGTTATGGCTCCTAGTCTGTTTCTCTGGGGTTTTAGTTAGACCAATGTTAAATAAGGTTAATCTGCTGCTTTTGTAACGGACAAGCTCAACAAAAAGGGGCATAAAAGCTTTTGGGTAATGTTCAGTGGTGTACTAGGGTTAGTTTAATAATTCCCATAACATTATTCTCAAATGAACCCTTTTCTGATTATATCAAAGGTTTAAATGGGATTTTGTAAATGTGAGAGTGGTGACGGTGGATGTAATTTGACCCAAAAATGCATAGGTAGATGATTTTGCATGGTATAGAGTAGAGCGGTGAACATATCAAAGGCTTAGCCAACAAATATGTGTCAGATGAATTGGCACTGGGCCTATCGACATGAGGGGCCTACTACACTATCTGCTGCGCGCAGGTGTTTTGTTGAAGCCACGCCAAAGGCAAACCCATATAGCACTCATCCATGCCTGGACTGTGCAGAATGTGAGAACGCCTGTTTCTAACCTTTCAACAATTTACCACCTTGTGTTTAACACAAAGTGTTTATATACTGTACCTTCAGACAACAACTTGTATAGAGCATTGCAAATCTGACCATTGCACGCTGCAAGAATGCTGCATTTGATACGTTACTTGCTGGTTGACATCTACGCAGGATCATAATACCTAGTGCCTGAGACAATCCTCATTACAGTATCAACTCCCACATATCATTATGACTTCTTCCTCCAATAGCAGCCTGTGAAGACTTGACTTATAATATAGAGGTAGTGTTCACCTAGCGCACGGAATGTCTGCTCTTGGAAACATGCTGCTAAAAATACCGCTTCAGAATCATTCACTGAATTTGTACGTGATTTACATGAAAATGTTTCTCATCTCTGCGGCTACCAGGGCTGGACTGACTTATAGGGCAATCAGGCAATGCCCAATGGGCTGTTCTAATAGGTCAGTTCTTGGGACAGGTTTTTTTGGTAGTTTGTGGGCCAAGTTTATGGTCTGGTGGGCCGGTTTGTACTGTTGAGTTCCCTGACATTACCTTAAACATTGCTTGCAGCAAGCTCCAATCCCTGTAGTCCTTCATACCTTGCAAGACACTTATACATCATATATTTACAAGTTCAAAACTTCCTCAATTTGCAAACGTGGGCCACTTTTTTAGCAATATATTTCACTAATGGGGGCCTATTTTATTTTGGTACTCTGCCTATTTTCTGTCCCAGTTTGACCCTGGCTGCTAATATAAATAGGGGCCCTACAATGAATAACAGTAACCTATGTTTGCATTATATATTTCATATGCTCCCGGTTCGTTAAATCTGTGTACTCCGTGACAGATTTGAGTGCTTTAAATATTTGCCTCCTTGTTCTTTCTGATTTACAGTGTTACTTAATTTAAAATAAGTTTGTTACCTCTTTTTTTTTTAGCGTTTTCTATTGTGCGAACTAGACCCAAGACATCGGGTATCCGAGCGCTTTACATGATGAGCACCAGTTTCGTTACAGATGAGCACATTCATTCTTTTGTTAGGCACGGGGAGATTGTTGAGTGTTGTTGCCGAGACTCTAACCCGGTTCCCCAGGTCCACTGCTCTAGCCGCAATGCTACATCCTCTCTCAACCTTTTGAATGTAGTCATTTACAGAGAGATATTAAGTATACATTAAACGAGGATTTGTAAGTGTTTTTATAATTTAGTTACATTTACCACACAATCAGTTGGCCTTAAGTCTGGGCACGTTCATGCAGAAAAATGCAACTATTGGCAAAACCGTGGGAGAAGTAAAAAAGAAAAATGAAATTCCCAAACAGCAACTCTCAGAATCTTACTGCCCGATAGGAGCACAAATCTAATAATTTTAAATATGAGATAAGCCTGCAGTTAGCTTCCCGTGTCTATAAAAATATACTTCAGTGCATTTTTTGAAAATTGTCTTTTTAGTAAGCATCAAGCGTAACTAAACACAAAAGACCGTCTCAATGGTAACAACAGCAATAGCTATGAAGAGTTCAGCTTCGCAAAGTCTCCAGGCGTTTACCAAAATAGTACTGTTTTTAAAATTAATTGGAAATGAACCCCTTCGCTAATACGCCTCCCATCCCCCGTGCAAAGCCTTTTATTTTTTCTTTTACTATTTGGGGTAGTTTGCGCTTAGGCCCCTGTAACTTTTTGTCCACCAAAGGTATCCACATCAAATTTGCGCCCTTTCTTCCCAACACCCTGAGGATTCTAAAAGTACCCCAGGGTTTGTGAATTCCCCTGGAGGGGACCCATAAATTAGCCAAAATACAGCTAATGGGTTTTTTATTAATGGAAAAAAAGTGCTGCAGAAGAAAGCATTTTTTTCCCCTGCAAATGGCTTCGACCAAAGGTTTGTGGTACTGAAATCACCATCTTCTCAGCTTTCTGGGACAAGCACACATTTGACAGAAAGCTAACATTTTCTACTCAGTTTTGCCATTTTACTGGGACATAGCCTATTTTTACAATTTTTTTATGCTTTCAACCTCCTTCCAGTAAGTGGTAGAAATGGTTGTGAAAGCAATAATAGAGCCCAGAAAGCTATACATTTCTGCAAATTAGACAAAATCCTGAATTCAGCAAGGGGTCAATTGTGTAGAGCCTTCAAGTTTCTTTTTTATAGAAAAAGTTGAAAACCGAAAATATTGGAATTTAGTTGAAAAAACAGCCATTTGTGGAAACATTTTCACCTGTAACTTCTTAGTATGCCAGATTTTTAACAGCAATATACATTTACATCCGCTGGACTTTTCTGGTTGTGGAGATATATAGGATGTGTAGGCTCACCAAGAACCCAAGGAAACTAGAGCCAATAACTGAGCTGTCTCTTGCAATGGTTAGGTCTCGCTTACGGCATTGCTTTAGCAATGCTTGTTTGGCGAGATTATAGTAAGACTTTCAAAAGTCGACCCAAACTGCGGATCTGATGCAGTGCATGTGACCACGACCACAACCACTCGCTCGTGCACCCGCACCGCACTCCGCCTCTGCTGCCACTTCAGCTCACCAGGCTGCACACCACCTCACTCTCCATATGCTCGCGCGCCTTTCCTTTGATCTCACAGCAGGGCCGGCCCTAGGCATGTGCAAACTGTGCACCTGCACAGGGCCGCCAAACCCCAGGGGCCGCCACGTCGAGGATCGGATCGGAAGGATCATTCACTGGAGTGGCGGCCCCCTCAGGGGCGTAACACAGGCCCTCCGCGTTGCGGGGAGGGGGGCGGGGCGTGCTCCAGGGGGCCCCTTAGTGAAAGCAGCATTTTTGGGTAATTATTACACCGCCCCTGGTAGTTGCACGTAGCTTTGGCCTCTTTATATTGGTGCGCAGATGTCATCGCCTCCGCGGCTGCGCGGTCTTCACCCTTAGGGTGGGGCTGGCCTGGTGAACGTAGGCATGCGCATCGCGCAATTAAAAGTGCGTGCATGACTGGTGAGGTGAGGAATCACAGAGACCGGAGATCATTGATAGGGACCGGGCTGCCGCCGGACATAATTAATTAGTTTTAGCGCCTGGCTCGCCTTGCAGTCTTCCCTGTCTCCTGCCGCCCGCAGGTGAGTTTCCGACGCCTCCGAGCCAGGAACAAGAAGTCCGTGTCAGAGAAGGGGGTTGAAATTGGATGCATCATGGTGCGGGCGTCCGGGGTTAAATAAGTACAATGTAGTATAGGCCCTCGTTCCGTTCTGTGCCATGCAGACCCCGATGATTGCTCAAGTTTGAGAGAGGGGGGAAGATGGTTGCAGCTTGTGCACCATCGCGTGGCTGCAATAAATCAAACATTTTATTCATGATGATTGTCACCTTTGCAATCATCATTATAAAAATGTTGGGCTTATTGCAGCCACGCTATGGTGCACAAGCTGCAACCATCATCCCCGCTCTCCTCTCAGTCTCAGAAACTGCACCCCAGAGCCGTGAATTGCAGAGGGAGCGACATATTTCAGCACTGGAATCTGAGGAGGCAGGCGACCGGGCCGGTCAGCCCGCCCCCGCGGTAATTAACCCATCGCTACAACTCGCGGCCTGGCAAGCTGTAGTAAGGTCAATCTCCCTGGGCATGTATGCAGGCTCGAGGTTGCCAGTGTCTAGTTTTGAGTGTCAGTGTTGGTGCTGTACAGGAGGCGGGCACATTAAAAAGTAAGGAGAGGCTTAGGAGACCGAGATAATTTAGCCGGTGTGCATCCCACTACTAGGTTTCTGTAAACCAGGCAGAAATGCGTGCGCCGAGCTCCGCAGAAAAGTTTCATGATTTAAAATGCGGCAGAAAAATCTGGTCTTAATGTTGTTTTTGTTTAATAGAGAACCACATATTTGGAACTGAACTAGACTTATGCAAATCCCATTTGATGTATTTATTGTTTTTCATAACACTGTGCATCGCCTTTCGGTTACTTCAAAGAACTAGGTATTTCCGAAATTTACATATTTGTAATAACCTAAGAAATAGCTAACTAATGTGTCTCTCATAAAGGATGATGAAATGAAAGACATGTTATCCCAATTCATTTACTGCCAGTTACTACCTGGAGGTCGAATTCACCCATTAAAAAAAATCACTGCTGCTTCCTTATTTTTGCCCTCTTCTCTGCGCTAGGATACCTGTATAGTTAGCAGTGCATTACTAAAACTGTTACTATATTGTAAACCGAACGTGAGTTACCGCTAACACAGCTGCATCAGGCTTATAGAGTGAAAGTGCTATCTGAAAGACCTCGGATGGGGGCCCAAATTTGCTGCATCTCAATGTCCGGCCATTATCTTGCATTTAGATTAAACCACACACCTGTGCCGGTGGGCTGCAACTAGGTGTGTGCCTCAAAGAGCCTGAAACTGCCTTGGCGGTGGGCTCTGTAGTTTGGCGCCATAACGAAGGCCATGAATCCAGCTCCACTAAAGAAGTTCCTGTAGACTACAGTTTTTAAATTATAGAGCAATGATACCATAAGCACTCTTCATTAGGATGTTATGGAGGCTACACTGCTGTAGTGTAGCCTCCATAACATCTTAATGAATAGTGCTTAATGTATTATTTCTCTATGATTTAAATACCTAATAAGAAAGGCCTTTGGTGCCTCGGTGGGCTCTGTGATTGTAATCACAATTAAAATGACGCACATAAGCAATGTAAAAAACTTGGCAGCAATGCCGCAGGTATGTGCGCACATTATTTCAAGTGCTTGTTGGTAAATGCAGTCGGCTTTTTGGCATCCGTGCTCCGTTTGCATCTTGGGGGTAATATTTTAAGTGGGTCTCTTCTGACACTCATACTAGCTGTTGGTTTTGCTGTGAGATTACTTCACAGCTCCTGCCTCAGCCTGAGGATAATGCAGTATAGTGCCTGTCCGTGCGTGAGTCAGTGTCACACATAGGCAGCTAAGATGGATCCATGTGTTGTAACTGTTCATATTGGGGCTGCCTCACATCCTGTTGGGTTGGAGGGTCCTGGAGTCCTCGTGCTCTCCTGATTGATTACTGGCAGGGAAGGGGCCCAGTGTGGGCAAAGGCTGGCGCTCTTAGGGACGCCTCTGCAGCAGGCAGCAAACTTGTATTTCGTCTCTCCAGCAGTGTAATGTACTGCCCTTGCATGTCGGGGTGAGTACGTTTGGACAGGAGGCGTCGCTGCCATCTAAGAATCATATGTAATGGAAATTAAGAGAAAGTGAATAATGCTAAAATATCTAATTACTTGGCTTAACTAGTGTCACCTTCCTGAGCTCCTCCCCGTCCGGACCCCCTCTTCCGGGGCCCCCACCTACGCTCCCTGCACAGGGCCACCATGAGCCTAGAGCCGGCCCTGCTCACAGGCTCTGCTCCCTCGCATCAGACTTCAAAGGAGTCCGCTCCCCCGCCACACAATGCCGAGAGCTTCAAAGGTAGCCGCTCACCCGCCCCCGCCACACAATGCGGCTCCCCGCCCCCACGCACGCAATGCCAAGAGCTTGTTTTAAAAGCACTGAAACATCGCGCTTTAACTTTAAATATTTAGTTAATATGCTGCTGCACCCCTACTTCCAGGGCCCATGCCCAGTTTACGTAGTTTAATCCTGCTCCGGTGGTGGCCCCCCCTTCAGTGACACGCAGCAGCCCCACTCTCTTGCTGTCACTTTAGTGTTAGAAGAGGCCTCTGCTCTCTCTTCCACGAGTCTGTCACACTTTCTCCGCCTCTCTGCTCCGTTACTGAAGTTACTTTCTAGGGCTCAGTCCCGTGCCGGTCACGGTCTCAGAACAGTCTTGCTTGAGGGCACACTCTGCCGGCCCAGGATCCAATCCCGGTAATACTCTCTTAAAAGATGTACCTCAGGCCTGAGCCGTCCCCGCTGCGCTCCGCAAGAGGGATTAAATAGTTGGATAATGAAGATGATCAGAGTTAATACATTACACATGTATCCTCTCAAAGTAGTTTAACATTCCTTTTTTTACTTTTTCCCTTAAGTAGCATCTTTCATTTTGTAATGCCTTCAAATTTGTTTTAAAATGTCATGTTTCTATCTAACCCAATGCAAGTCTTTTCTTTATGCCGATATTTGCACCAACTAGGTAGGAGCTTACCAAGGACTCCCTAGAGCATTTGTTTACTTATTCTTGTTGCTTTTTTGCAAGCACTCTACAAGAGTATATGTGTGCAGGCTGTCTTCTCCCCTTCTGCTATACCTCCCTACGTGCCCCCCTGCACATTAATGCAGTAGATCACTTTTACAAGAGCACCGGATTACATTTCACAAGGTCAAATTCACTTTTTCAGATACAGGCAGGTCTTAAGTTACATTTTGCATGCAAATCATCCTTTCTGTTGCAGTGCAAAATGTTCAACGCAACATACACTCCAAATACAACTCAGTGCCACATAATTACCCGCCACATAATTACACTGACCTCAATGCAACATACACTCCAAATACCACTCAGTGCCACATAATTACATGGCACATAATTACACTCTACTGAATGGAACACACACTCCACACAATACCACTCAGTTCCACATAATTATATGCTACATATTTACACTGCGCTCAACGCAACAAACACTCCAAATACCACTCAGTGCCACATAATTAAATGCCACATAATTACACTGTACTCAATGCAACATACACTCCAAATACCACTCAGTGCCACATAATGACACTGCACTCAATGCAACATACACTCCAAATACCACTCAGTGCCACATAACTACCCACCACATAATTACACTGCACCCAATGCAACATACACTCCAAATACCACTCAGTGCCACATAGACACACGCCACATAATTACACTGCACTCAATGCAACATACACTCCAAATACCACTCAGTGCCACATAATTACATGCCACATAATTACACTGCACTCACTGCAACATACACTCCAAATACCACTCAGTGCCGCATAATTACCCGCCACATAGTTACACTGCACTCAATGCAACATACACTCCAAATACCACTCAGTGCCACTTAGTTACATGCCACATAATTACACTCTACTGAATGCAACACGCACTGCACACAATACCACTCAGTGCCACATAATTATATGCCACATAATTACACTGCACTCAATGCAACATACACTCCAAATACCACTCAGTGCCACATAAGTATATGCTACATTTTTACACTGCGCCCAACGCAACATACACTCTAAATACCACTCAGTGCCACTCAGTTACACGCCACATAATTACACTCTATCGCACCACCACAGCATCACTCCGCACCACCACAGCATCACTCCGCACCACCACAGCATCACTATGCGCTACCACAGCATCACTGAACGCCACAGCATCACTCAGCGCCACCACAGCATCTGTGCAACTATTCAACAACAACTGGTTCAAATATGTTCTCTCAATGTTTCAAGCTTTATTTCAAATGTCACAAAAAGATGTTAATATTTAACTTCTGTTCTTGGATTTTCGTTACAATAAAATACACTGAACATAATCTTCACAAAAGTTAATTACAAAAGTTTAAGCTATTGCCATTATAAATTACAATAACTTTTATTAATTAAAAAAATTAAAATCAATTGCTCGTATTATCAATACATCTAAGTCACGTAAATACAACACATATTGCATTACAAATGCTATAAGTGTCACATTTGCGAAAGTTAAAAGTATTGTCTTTGTAAATGACAAAGCTATTAATTTAGCTATTTTCAAAACCAACACAGAAATAAAAAATGTAATATACAATACCAATAGCTCAAACTTTCCTAATGCGAGACCTATTGCATTGCAAATGCTTGTTCCTTTTGTACCAGGTATATAGCAATTCCTCTGGTAAAATATAAAGAGTGAAAAATAGGTACCAAGGAAACCTATATATTTTCGAAATGGGAACACACTATAGTTTGCAAGCAGTGGTTATTTGCACATCGACGAAATTGTGAGTACCCATACAAGCATGTGAATTAGAGCTCATTTTTCAAAATTACTTTTTTTTTTTTTACAAATTGTCTCACATTTGGAATGCAGAAATGTAAAGGAAGTCAATTGGCAATAACACTTGTTCTACTATTCGGTGTTAACCTAAGTCTCCTGAAAAAAATTCTACCTCACCTGTGCTGGTAGGCCTAATGCCCACGACCGGAAACAGCCCAAAATGCAACGTGGACACACATTCTAGACACCCAGGGGAATCCAGGATTGGGTGACTTCTGTGGCTCTCCCATGGTGCGGTCACCAGAATCCCTTGCAAACCTCAACCTTTGTGTAAAAACAAAACAAACAAAAAAACACTTTCGTCACATTTCTGTGACGAAAATTTCTGGAATCTGCGTGGATCCACAAAATTCCACACACCCAACATTCCCCAAAGTCTTCCGATAAAAATGGTACCTCACTTGTGTGGGTAGGCCTCGTGCCTGCGACGGGAAAAATCACTTTTTTCCAGTGAAAACTGACCCTTTTTTTTGCAAAGTGCCTAGCTGTGGATTTTGAACGCTAACTCAGTCAGAACCTAGAAAAGCCTAGCAAACATACATTTTTTAAAACCAGACACTCCTTGATGGGGTGACTTGTGTGGCTCTCACCAGGTTCTCTTACCCAGAATCCATTGAAAACCTCGAACTTTGTCAAAGAAAAACATTTTCCTCACATTTCTGTGACAGTTTTGGAATCTACGTGGATCCACAAACTTCCATCCACCCAGCATTCCCCAAAGTCTCCTGATAAAAATGGTACCCCACTTTTGTGGGTAGGCCTAGTGCCCGCAACAGGAAACGTCCCGCAACGTGGACACATCACATTTTTCCAGTGAAAACTGGCCCTTTTTTTTGCAAAGTGCCTAGCTGTGGATTTTGAACCCTAGCTCAGCTGGCACCTAGGGAAAGCGAGCAAACCTATACATTTTTGGAAAACAGACACCCAGGAGAATCCAGGATGGGGTGACTTGTGTGACTCCCACCAGGTTCTGTTACTGGGAATTCCTTGCAAAGCTCAAACTTTGTCAAAAAAACGGATTTTCCTCACATTTCTGTGATGGAAAGTTTTGGAATCTGTGTGGATCAATCAACTAGCATGCACCCCGCATTCCCAAAAGTCTCCCGATAAAAATGGTACCTCACTTGTGTGGGTGGGCCAAGTGCCTGCGACAGGCAAGGGCCCAAAACATATTGTGGAGACATCAAGATTACCAATAACAAAACAACCTGGTTTTGCAAGGAGGTGGTCCACCTGGGTTTTTGGCCTCGAGCTCGGCGGCCATCTAGGCAAACCTACCAAACCCAGACATTTTTGAAAATCTAACTCCTGGTGGAGTTCAGGGAGGTATGGCTTGTGTGAATCCCCCCCCACGTTTTCCTACCCAGAATCCACGGTCCAAATTTAGTTGGAAAAAAAAATCACATTTTCCTCACATTTGTGTGTGGGATCACCGTACTGGCACAAAGGTCCTACCACACAGCATTCCCCTCAGTCTCACAAGTAAATTGATACCTCACTTGTTAGGGTGGGCCAAGGGCTTGCCACTGGGAAGTGCCAAAAACATAGGGATCAAGTGGATAACACAGCGAACTCTAAGCACTATACATTTTTTTATATATTTTTTAGATGATTCTGCATTAGACACCCACAGAAGTGAGATATCATTTTTATTGGGAGACGAAGGTGAACACCCATCATGACTTTGGACGGCTCCTGGCAGTCCGACGCACGCAAGGCGTTAAGGGGGTATTAAGCAACCAGATATCATTGATAACGCGAGGTAACAAGAAGAAATGGGATGCCGGACATGGGTACAAATCTCTCACTATTTTCAAATCTTTAACAATGTATTATGCATTAAATGTCTAAAAACACCTCCTACCCCTCGTGCTGCAAACTGACTATTTCAAATAAGTTAAGCTTTCCATTTCATGTATGTATTAAGCCTTTAAAGATCATTTACTCCGGGCTTCAAATTCAATAGCTCCTATTCCAGGTATGTGGCACCAATGAGTGCCTCTCTTTTGTCATTAATACAGAATGTTAGCATTTTAATTATTAATTGCAACTCTGTGCTTAAGCTAGAGTAGAAAACTCTGATGAATGAGCTACCAGACTGCTGTTGGAAGTATTTATTTTGATTTTCTGAAGCACAAACCGTTATTTCCACAACAACATTACATTCCTCATTTTGCTTTTATTTGTTCCACCTCTACAGCAGAAACATTGTATTCAGATGTGACTCACATTTGTTGTGACTATAGAATTGTTATCTATGTAGCTGTTCATTAGAAATCTGTGTTAAAGGTACAGTAGAGCACTGAGGAATCAGCTGGCAGACTGCTGTTGTTGGATATAGGTGCTTCACTCTACATTGTCAGGCTTTTTTCCTCACCTCAATTTGGAATATGTTTGAGAATTCATGGAACGTGTTCTCATTTTGGCTTTAGGAGCACCAATTCTATTTCCATGAGACAATCACAAGATAAACCGCTTTTGCTCAAAGAACGTTTAAACAGATCCCAAAAGAGAATCTGCACTTTTCACTGGATGAAATCACCATAATTCCTAAAACTAGAATGGCATCACCAATTAATATTTTATATTGCAACTAAAATGTTTTATCGTTCTATCTATTTCTTTTTTTATTCTTGAACCAGGGTTTCATACGATCTATTTAATTTTCGTCAAAAATGCTGGTGCCATATCTCAATCAAAATCTAACCAGTATGCTTCATGTAACCTTCCACATAATTAGAATCATGATCAACACACAATCTACCAAATAATTTAGCGCATTTCACCCTCCAGTGTTAAGGTTCTGATTTACAATAACAATATTAGGAAAGGGCATCGGGCAATCACAGGTAGATATTGATTGGAGTGCAATAGGGCCCTTGGTTACCACTAACACACTCTCACTACAGCCTTGGCAATAACTACCTGGTGCGCCTTTCCCATTGGCTGAAACTGCTTCAGTAGTAGCTTGCAGCTATCGCAGAAAGACTAGATAACTAATTTAGGAATATCATGAGTTTTATGCGGGAGTGTGATTGCTAGCTGTGACATTGGGGCATTAGTTGAAGAGGGTAAGTATCCACCTCAATTAATAAACAGAGACCTTCTCAGGGCAAAGCTCTAAAGTCACTAAATAAACACAAGCTCAGTTCCTGGCTATCGATGGCACAGAGCAGACCGGGTCAATTTGGAGTGCAAAGTAGTAATAATGGCAAAACACAATACAAGAAAAAGAGCAAACCAGTTTACAATAATAGAGTAAATTGAAATAATTAAATTCCACCAAAATTACAAAAAATCCAGTTGGGGAATCTAGGGTTATGAATTTTTAAAGTTTAAGGTTCAAAATAGCGCCAAAAAGTGTTAAGCCCCAACCATGGTCGTCTCCTAGGCGCAAGTTAAGGCTGATGGTAATGGAGCGCAGGTAGGATAAAGAAACAAGGCTTGACAGTCAGAGGTTTTTCCTTCCAGACTTGGGGGGTGATTCCGATGTCATTCGGAAGGGCTCCGAATCTGTTTTGGGTTTTCTGAATCCGACCCACTTCCTAACAACCAAGTACGAAGCCTGGAAACTGGTAGGCCTGTCCGACTCTGTTCCTAAAGGCATTCAGACAGGTCGAGCCTTTCCGGAGCGGATTCGTACAGCTCTATGGACTCTGTTTCCGAGCAAGCGAGTACGGTGACCGCTTTGGACAGCCTTTCCGATGCCGTTTGCCCTGAATTAAATGCCTGTTGGAATATGTCTTTGGCAGCCCTTAGCAGGCACACTTTCACCGAGGGCCCTCCAAATCGGGCCACTGGACTAGGTCTCAGTGAAGCTACTGATTTTTTGCGACACCACTCCGAGCAGGAGACATCTAAATTTGGTTCCCAGAGAAGGTCCCTCACCGCCCCGAGTAACCTGAATCCTTGGCCTAGCAGCATACTTTTGGATCAGTTTGGTCTAGGTCCTCTGGAGGTTGTTGTAGCAAAACGTTTCTAAATACCAGGTTTCTGGAAAAGTCAGGAGAAGTACACTTTGACACCAGCTGAGGGACCAGGACCTTAGGGACAGCACTTTGGGATCGAAACTCTCTCAAGCAGAGGCCAGTAGCAGGGCCCAGGGAAGGCTTAATTGGAACTGGTCTGCTGGGCAGTTTCTGAAACTGCCTCTTGTAGCTCTTGTCCCGGCTCTGGAAGCAAGCTCACACCATCAAGAGGGCTATTCAGCTGCCAGATGAGTTGGAGCTCATGCAAATGTGTCTCCGGAGGCTTTAGGGACAATAAAAGTAACCTTCTAAAATTACCTTTTCCAAAATATTTATTAAGTCTGACTTTGCAGTGAATTGGGTTTGTACTAAAAAGTCCAAAAATTATTTTTTTAGTTTCCAAGCCCCAGATAACATTATTAAATGTAATATTGTATCCCAATGCTTTCCTGTGGAACAGCCAATTGTGCTACATTGATAAACGCTTTTGGGTTGTTTTCACTGTAAGGACATGCTTAACAGTACATTTTACATACCAACTTTTAAATATCCTTCACCATGCGACACAGGGAGTAAGGCCACTTACGGTGAATTAATAATGTTTGAAATGTGGCTTTAGGCTGTCAAACCGGTTATTTTGACATGTCGAATTTGCAGGTTTAGAACTGTACAGCCAAGCTACAGAGGGATAGGTCTGCGGTCCTGTTTAAACGGTCAGTGTAGTGGCGGTCACAATGAGTGCAGCAGTCTGCCTGTGACATTTAACTTACAGACCGTGAACTAAGGTTTTATAGGTTATTTAAATATGCCAATTCTATGTATGCTATTTTCATCCCATTGAAAGTGGGTGTATATTCACTTTACCACTGGTTAGTATGGGTAAAGAGCACAGAATTATGTGGCCCATAAAAACAGTTAAGGCAGTTATCAGGGAGTACAGTACATAAAAGATGGCGATTTCCCAAAAAACCTAACGTGAAGATAGGGAAAGGTAAGTAAGTAGAAATAATACTGTTGAAAGAATAGCTGCAATAACATTAGTGTCACTAATTATATGGAAAGGTATTTCACACCTGTTGCTGAGAGCGAATGTAGCTTTGAATGGAACAAGAAAGCTCTGTTCAATTAAAAACAAATGTGTTAGGAAACGCATAGTTCTGAACTTTACAGCTGTTTATGCTTGTGCTCACTCTTGGAATGCGTGCATGCATGCGTTTGCTATTCTCAATAGTGTTTGCTGCTGCCAACTGCTGGCTGTCTGCTGTGTTGCTATCATGCATGCACATTTCTGTTATGATTCCTGGATATGGGTGAGTGTGCAGTAGTGCCATTGCAGCACAACAGAACGGACCAACTTGGCCACTTCATGGGTCACAGCTGCCTGGAAGAGGATGAAGTGATTGGTGCATCTTGTGGTTCTATGCGCTAAGATAGTAGTCCCTAACCTTTTCACTTCTGGAACCCGCGCATCCCCCACTAAACCATAAATGGAATAGAGGGACCCCCCCACTGAGTCATTACTGGAAGCCAGGAGCCCCATTTGGCATGTTTGAATTGAACCACACAACAATTCACAAAAATACAGAAACATGCATTAATCAGACAAATACACAAATGATTAAATAGATTTTATGTAATTCACAAACAGTTATACCATAGTCACCATCTTAATTCTGATCGATAGTTTGATGCTTTTCTAAATTAATTTGAGGCCATTCATTGCCTACACTAAATTGTGTTTGTTGCACTTGCATTGCTCCCAAGAATTAATCTGATGTCACAAACTTACATTTTAGCCTCTAATTTCAAATTCCTTCACATTTAGAGAACATTTTAAATGGTTCAGTTGTACATTTGCTTCTTTATTTATATACACTTTAAGCTGTTATGATCTAATTTTCTAAGCAGTCACTGAGTAGGCTTCCTCGACCTGGTTATGAACCACTGCTCATAGCGTTTCCTTGAAAGGAGATGAACTTTCTTTTTTAATGTTTGGGCAAAAAAGAGGTCCTAGAGGGTTTGGCAGTAGCACTCACTTAAGAATGCAGATATCTTTTGCTATTTTTCCCTACTCTGCACTACATTGTGTTTCACTCTGCCTTAACAAACTGTATACACGTTATGGTGCCCCACTACCCATCTCTTGTGCCTGTGTTATGCCGTCAAGGATTTTCAGGTCTCTTCTGCCCTTCAGTGTTAATTCAGTCTTTTGCTCCTGGCTGCATACAGTAGTGCCCGATACCAGGCTAGATTTGTTTCAAGTGATTCATGTGAATTTGCCTTTTTTGAAGTACGGACCTCAAAATCGATGTTGACGCTGCAAACAACTGTGCAGCGTGCTTAAAGTATGCAGTGTGTGATCCAGTGGGTACTTTTGCTAAACTGCGTGTGCTGTTGGGCACAATTGCAGCTTCGATCAGGACTGTGGTAGACAATGTGGCACTTAGACTGATGAAGTCTGGAAATACAGCCATAGTTGTCAACAAAGAAATCAAATGTGTTCGCAAGAGGAAAATCAGCCTCCACCTGGCTCATACTGATTCTCATTTCATATTTCCACTGATCATTAGTCACTTCTCAAGTCCATTTTGACCAAAGTCTTATGAGGGAGGCGAGCCAGAATATTCTCTAGAATATATGCATGAGACAAAGTCATACCTTGAAGGTGGTGTGGGGGAGGATTTATACTCTACTGCCTTAAACTTCTGTCCTGTCACCTAATAAGAGAAAGGCTGGCTCCAAGCCTTATTGTACATTGCTTCTCCCTCATCTGGAAAGGTTACAACTGTAGAGCACGCAGCCCCACTGAAGTGACATTTGCCATTTAAATTCACTTGATAATTAATTCCAGCGCTACTCGCCTAGGTAAGGAAAGGGAGCCGCTAGGGACTCCCTTATTGATTCATTTTATCTCCTTGGAGCCATCAAGCCCACTCCTACTTACAGGATGAATTAGAAGAAATGTCTGACAAACTGGAAAGAGTTAGGCGGTCGTCATTGAGTGATCCTGATAATCATCTGTATGCAGTACACAATTATGCTAACCAGTTCTCTTCCATCCTTGAATAAAATAACTTCTTATGGGCCATTTTGCTTGAAGCAGTACATCTCATTCAAACGTTCTTAGCTCTTTCCATGCCCTAAGTGATCATTTAAGTTCCCACTCCATCCTCCTGGATGTTAGTCCAAATTCAACACAACGTAAATAAAGACCAAAAAGTGAAAGGCCTTTTTCATATGAATGAAAACAATCCAATTCAAAATACTTAGTGTGCAGTAGAAAAGTGTGCTAACCTCCCTATGGTTCAGCCCCGTCAGCGAATACGACTTCTATCTCCTTATGTTCAAATGTAAATAAGTCGTCTGCTGCTCTTCTTTAAATAAGTTTAACTGTTATGCGGATGGGAAAGAACAATATTGAGCTTGCCTATTTCGAAAGTGTGAAACACTTTAATTGTTTTTTTTTTCATCATTGTAAGTGGCTCTTTAATGTAAAAATGATTGCCATGGGGTGGTCCTTGCTGGTTGATGATGTGGCTCTTTTCCATATTCTCCAGTGTTTGATCTTTCATATTACCTACTGGCGGTCGCCAGTAGATAGTTATAGTTAGGACCTAGTTACCATAGGAAAATCGCAACATTCTATTCCCAATAACTTTGGTGCCGATTGATGAATCTTTGCGAAATGTTCAAACCTTATGGCCCGCTCCGGTCCGCTCCTATCCGCGGCTGCAGCCCGAACCTCTGAACGGAATTACACCAAATTTGGCAAAAAGGTAGCCCATGGTTCAGAAAGAACTTTTTGTTAAATGGTGTAAATCCGTTCAGTAGTTGCTGAGAATCTAAATTAAAACAATATCGATATTTAGAGGCACTCTGGATTCTCGCACCCTCCCGATCAAGAGCTTCATGCGAATTGGCTGTCAACACTCCAAACCAGGAAGTGTTGGCAGCCATCTTGTTCCCTCGGTAGAGCTGAGGCACAAGAAATCAGTAAAATAAATGTGAAAAAAGGGGACAGGGTAGAAACACCCTGACCCCCTAGGCCTGCTTAGAGGGTCCCCCAAAAAGATTTTTTTTGTAAAAATCGCAGGATGTGCGGAGGATCCGCGGATCCGGCTGTGAAAAAGAAAAAAATGAAGCGCGGGCTCCCGCTCTTAGTTCTTAATTTGCCCCCGGGTGGGCCAAGTCCCGGGGGCAATGTTTATATTATAATGGGGGACCGCCAACCCCCGGGGCTTTTCAAAAGTATTTGCATGGGACTCACGCCCCCCCCTCACGGCTCCGGGGACCGCCATTCCTCGAGGCCTGTATAATAAATGAGTGGAGGGGCTTAAAAGCCCTGGGGACCGCCACCCCCGGGGCTTTTAAAAAATAAAAAATATTGGCGGGGGCTCGTGCCCTCCCCCCCCCCCACCCCTCGGCTTGTTTAAAAAAAAAATTAACTACCTTTGTGGGGGAGGGGGGGGGCTCGAAACCCCCACACGCCCCGGGGACCGCCACCTCCACGGGACTTTAATTATTTAAATTTGGGGCTGCGTGACTCACTGTGATGGATCCCACAAGCCCCGGGGACCACCACCCCCCGGGCCTTTGCAAATGTTGGGCGGGGGCAGCGCGGACCCACTCCTGGAACCCTCGATGGCCCTGGGGAGTGCCACCCCCCAGGGCCGGCTCCTGCAGTGTCCCGGGGTGCCCACCCCCGGGACACTGCTGTTTGCTATGGCAGGGCGGGAGCCTTGCGGCTCCCGCCCTGCCATAGCAAACTCTGGTTTGGTTTTTGGAAGAGAGGGCAGGAAACCTGCTCTCTCTTCCAAAAACAAAGCCCGATTGCTTTTCCACACATTGAGCTGTATCTTAGCAGCGCCCCATGTGGAAAAGCAATGCCGGCTCACGGAGGAGGCGGGGAGCTGGCGGGACCGTGGGGGGATTGGGGACCCCTCCACGGTCACCAATGGAGAAGGCCAGCCCCGGGGGATGGGATCCCTGAGGCTAGAAGTGGCCCAGGAGGGGAGCATCGTGGCCCCCCTCCTAAAAAACAAAACAAAAAAAATAAAAGGCCGGCCACAGGGGAAGCAGCCCCCTTCAAATAAATAATAAAAAAAATGGCATGCCCCGGGGGATGAGGTCCCGATTATGGCCCCGGGAGGGGGGCTACGCAGCCCCTTTCCAATTAAAATTAAAATAAAATAGGAGTTCCGCCCTGGGGGATGGGGTCCCCAGGGCCAATAAAATAGGAAAAGGAGGGGCCACACAGCCCCCCCTTCTTAAAATTTTTATTTTTTTAAAAAGTCCGGCATCGCACCGGAGGCCCCCCCTGCAGCACTCCGCAAACGCGGCCCCTGGCGCGCTTAAAGATGGGGAACTAATTCCTCTTGAATACTGGGGGTCCCTGGGGGCCAACTAGCCCACCAGGAACCTCCAGTATGCGCCAGGGAGCTGCGTTACAGAGAGGTGTTCAGAGGCCACACCCCTTTACACCTCTGCAAGGCAGCTCTCTGGCGCTTAATGGAGGTACCTGGTGGGCTAGTTGCACCCCAGGGACTCTCAGGATTCAAGGGGAGTTAATCCCCCAATTTAAAATGTGCCACGGGGCCCGTTTGCACAGTGGTGAAGGGAGGGGGCGGGGCCTGAGGTGACATGTGCAAACACGCTCTGTGGCTTGTTTTAAGTTGGGGAAATAATTTCCCTTCAATCCTGAGGGCCCTGGGGGCTAACTAGCCCACTAGGTGCTTCAAGTAATCGCCACTGCACTGCGTTGCAGAGAGGTTGTCCAGGCTGTGTCCCTTTATACAGCTCTCTGCAACGCAGCTCTGTAGCGCTTACTGGAGATACCTGGTGGCCTAGATGGACCCAAGGGACACTCAGGAATCAAGGGGACTGTATCCCCCCAAATTAAAACGTCCGCAGGGTGTGCTTGCACACGTCACCTCAGGCACCCCCCTCCTTGCACCAGTGTGCAAACACGCCCTGTGGCGCGTTTTAAGAGGTCGTTTTAATCCTCCTGCCCTAATATGTACTAGGGTCTTGCAAAGGAGGTCATGGTAATCACAGGGGTATCCACAATGCATAGTGTTCTCTAATATTTGTAGGGGTTTTCACTGTATTCTAATTGTCTTTTAGCTTAGTAATGGCTCTAGGCCTGGTTAGTCAGATTCAGTTACCATCATTACCCGTCAGAAAAAGTTGTGGTTACAGGAGGACTTTCTGCTCCTCTGTTGGTAATTTCTGTACATCTTATTCTTCCTGCACTTTTCTTCGTGTTTGTGGACTTTTGTTGCTTCTTTCTGCATTTTTTTTTCTGTGCGTTTTTTCTTCTTTCTTCACCTGTCCTACCTCTGTAGGCATAGTTGGAACCTAGCATTTAAAAAACCTTTCAAATTCACAGAAAAAACAATAGGTTTCAGGCACGTTACAGTTAGAAATTAGCATTTAAAAAACCATAGGTTTCAGGGGCGTTATAGTTAGTTGGACATTTCACTCGTACAAAACCATTGAAATCCCCCCGGTATAGTTAGTTCAACTAACTAAACTCGCGCGCCCGCAATACACTGCTGATGACGTCACATATTACATCAGTCATGACCTGGTCTGTTACATCACTCATGACATCACTAATGGCATCACTGATGACATCATCCTTGTGATAGTGGCAGACCTCCTCTCACCCAAAATAATCTTTGATACACACACTCAAAAATAGAAACTAACCTTTTAAAAACAATGGACATACCAATACTGCTTACAACACACCTATTCAGTAATTCCAAGATCTACACATACATCCCCTCATTCACCCACAGTCCTATACAGTCATTCATACATGTACTCACTCATATGTACTCATACACCTATACAACCTGTTAAACACCGACACACATCCATAGTTATTCACACACAGTCACGCATGCAAAGTATCAAACATCCATTTACTTGCATATACAGTTATACACACACCACCACACTTACTTCTACAGAAACTTACGCATACTTACTCTCTTAAGCAAACACTTATAGAAACACATACTTATTTATACAGGAACTCCTCCAATCTCTCACGCGCACATATACTCCCCTATATACACCAATACTCACAAATACTAGTTTAAAACTTATGTAGTTACTCATAAAGACACTATTGAGATAGTTTATTCACTCTTAACACACCTATACACACACTCATCCACCCATACAGTCCTACACAGATGCTGTCTTCAACATATACAAACAGTGAGTCACTCATTCATGCATCTATGCACTACGTTATACCACCCACCGAACCATTCAGACACTCATACTCCAAAAACCAACTAATAACCTATAAAGACACTCGTGTAGCTACTCACCAACCCATGCAGCCACTTATACACAAAGTGAGAGATACAGATGTTTACATATTTAAAGATTACTCACTAACCCATGTAACTCAGGCAGTTATACAGTACATTTTACCAAAAACAAAATTATCCATTTAGACACTTATATACCCATTTATTCTTCCATCAACCTTGAGATATACAATATAAAACATATTTAATTAAAAAAAAACACACATTCACTGGATGTCATGAAGGATGTCATGAGGGATGTCATGAGGGATGTCAGCAGTGCATTGCGAGCGAGCAAGTTATAGTTAGCTGAACTAACTATAACGGGGTAATTTTAATGGTTTTGTACGAGTGAAATGTCCAACTAACTAAAACGCCCCTGAATCCTATAGTTTTTACAGTAAATTTCTAAGGTTTTTTAATTGCTAATTTCTAACTATAACGTGCCTGAAACCTATGTTTTTTTTCCGTGAATTTATTATTTATGCTTGAATCATTCCTGTCATTAGGTTGAGTCCCCTTGAACTTTGAATAGCAGTAAGCGATCTTTACATGGCCATAGACCTCAACCACAGTGTATGTTTACTAATGTATCCACCTAAATTGAAACAACTTGAACTGAAGCCAATGAGGTGGAAGCGCTGGGCTCTCTACTCCCTCTTAAGTCCACTGTAGTTGAGATTTCTGAAAGACTCAAAGATTGGCTCCAGCAATCCTCTAACCTCATTAATCTCAGTTTGCACAGGTGTTTACACAGAATATTATTTTTACCAACAAAGAAGAGTTGATTCTGTCGTGGTATTATGATTTACTGCTGCAAACTATGAACACATCTAAAATGATATGTAGTTTGAGAGGCTGTATTAGCAATAATGACTGTCCCTGGCCAATCAAGAGTTTTGTTACATTCTTGCTTTAGAGCATAAAGAGTTTATGTATAAAAAAAAAGCTCAACACAAAAAGAGAAAAAGGGTTAAAATGTTTAATATTTTAAAAGGCCATGGCATGGCTTTGTTATGGCGTTTGTTGACGGACTGCATGTCTCCAATAAGCAATTTAAACCCAGGGACGAGATTTGCGTATGTAGCTAGGAATGTCACTTTGGCACTGTTTACAATAGTTAGTTGTGTTTTAAACCTCAGATTGTAAAGGATTGAGGCAAGTCGTGTGACTTCAATACAAAATCTTTTAGGAACGTTGAAGAGTATTATGCCTTTGAAGTCAATTGAGGAGAGCGGTAGAATGGTTTAAAATTGATTTCCAACATTTTCCAGAATGATGGAAATTAATTGTGTATGTAGCTTTCTACGGAATCTGATACACACGTCATGTATTGCAAGCCTGGTTTGGCTCAGTATTGGATTCGATTATAAAAATTAAGATGGAATCCCCCTGCTGTACTACTGTTGATTCACCATGTTGAACCTATCCAGTAATAAAGACCAGGCTTATATCCGTCACCAACTTTCTGTACTTGCGCAATTAATTTGCCATATGCGCGCTACCACACTTTGCTGCCAAACTTTGGTTGCAGAGATAAGTTATTTAGATATCTAGCTATTGGTATCAAAATTAACTGACAGTTGTAGTCTATCTCAAGACTGCTGTTAGTGCAGCCATGTTTGAGACGTGTTGGTGGAAAAAAGACTAATTTATTCTGTGTTAACCAAACCACTAACCTACTTGAAATGAAGAAAAGTTACCTGAATTTCCTGCCGCCATCCCCATCTCTCTTCACCCTTAACACCTTCTCCTCCTCACCACTCTCATAGTCTTCCTTGCCTTCACCTTCCAACTTACCCTCACCCCCTTTTTAGGTAATAGATTTTTTTGGGGCATATTTTTTAAAGTTAAGAATTATTTATTAAATTGAAATGATATTTGACAGACTAATGTATCATTAAGCAAAAGATAGCTCAATGGCATTTCATGTTCTGTTTCACAGTTGGCACACCATAACATATTGGCTGTCATAGTCTAAATTGTATTAAAGATTTCAAACTGATTTTTTACTTTTTTTTAAGGTTTTAATGTTAACGCTACAAAACGATCCTCCGTCACTGGATACTGGTGTGCAAGATAAGGAAATGTTAAAAAAGTATGGAAAATCGATTCGAAAGATGATTTCTTCATGCCTTCAAAAAGACCCAGAGAAAAGGTAAGGACGGTTTGCAAAAGATAGCTAAATGATTAAAGATCCACCACTTGGGAATGATGTCCTTAATTTATATTTCGATGTAATTTGCTGCTAAGCGAAGTGCTAACTGCTATTCTCACGTAACTGTTACATTTGTCCGGTACCCTGTTACCTACTTACATAAACACTGTAAAAACGATTCTCAGTCATTTCATGCTGCCATTTTTAAATGTTGCCTCCTAAGATGATGTTGGGATAAAAGTCCTTCTGCTGGGTTCTTCGAATCACTAAAATTGCATTGTTAGCAGGTGTGACCTCATGCAATCACTGCCCCCCTAATGACATCACTGTACTTCTCCCTTGTTCTACCCTGAGCTCCTCAATAGTTCAGAATCACTTCTACGGGTCTAGGGAATAGGGCTAATAATGTAAACTTTAGAAAGTAAACAGTGTTCTCAGATTTGGCTGCTTCTTGCCTCCACCTTCATTACTGAGGGCCAGGAGTAGCAATAGGAGTGACAAGGGTACCAAAGAACAAGCCACAGGAAGCAACTTCTCACCCCTGTGCTATATGCTGATGAAGACCACGTCTTCCTTTTAAAAACATCCACATTGACAACGCCAAAAGTTCGGAACTTGGCCATTGCTGAGACCTTTTGGCTTTGCCAATGCTTGTTCCGTTTTTCTCCATTATCTAGCTTAATTGTGCTATTTGTATCTACAACCACTTACTGAGCTACATTCTTGTTAAACGCTACATTCTTGTTAAATAAAACTTTATTTGGCTGACTGCTCTATCAAGGTTTACATTTACCGGCCAGGGACGTTAATTGTATGTTCATTGGTTGTCTCCTAATGTTTGATGGGTGTTAGACATTGAGCTTTTTGTTCGACTCCATTATTTGTGCTTTTGTCGTGATACGAATAGATCTGTTGAAGTGGTAATCTTGGAGCACCCCCGATTGTCATTTCGTAATCCAGAGTGATATGCTAGACTAGATTGTTTGCTTATTATAGCCAGTAACAAACATTTCTCCCTCTTCAGGCCAACCGCAGCAGAACTTTTGAAACACAAATTCTTCCAAAAAGCAAAGGTAAGACTGTGATAGAGTTTTTTGAGAAAATACTGCTCAGTTAATGGCTGTTATTTATTATCTGGTTGCGATAATGTATTGTTTGCTTGACGCAATCTTTTTGCAGTTGAACGTTTGTGGCTGCGGGTGGAGATTGTCTGGCACATGATGTTTTTAATTAAGGTACACTAATTAAATCGATGCTCTCTCAGGCACCATATTTGGTGCTCACTACTGCGCTGGATATGAATGTGGTAAGTTCCCCAAGTATATAAATAGTTATCACATTCTCCGTCCTCCTTACCGGTCTGATTAGAGGTTACGCAGTCTTTCTCTGTCCCAATGAACGAGGCCAATGCTGTTTCTGTGGAAATCAGCGGATGCAAAAGTTGAGAATGTTCAGTGACTAAAAAACGACGCGTAGCATTATGCTGCAGCCCCATGCTAGTTCGGAACTGCAGTTTTTTGTGATAATAACGTTCATTTTTTATTAATTTTAGTACTGAAAGTTCCACAATGTTAAAGGGAACGTGTACAAGCAGGTTTCAACAATGTAGCAATGTCGCAGTTTCCCCCCCTTTATTAATATATACATAGAGCAGCTAAGGGATCTAAATACTAAGTGCCCCGGGTTCTTCATAATGCAAGTGAGGCCCAGCTTTACCCCTGGGTGTCATTCCTGCTACTTCCTTCCTTTTAAGTATAGCCCCATTGTTGCCCTGACTTCCTCTCTGACAGTTCTCCTAGTGTACACAAGGAGTCGCCTGATTGGCAATATCCAGGAAAGTCAGTCCTCTTTTTACCAGGGCGAGTCAGCGGTAGGGGTGTGCAGAATTTGCGTAATCGTGTTACGCAAATTTCTCTTCCAGGGGATCCTCATCAATAGTCATAAGCATTAGAATATTCCCGCCCATGCGCGGGACTCCGGAAACACTATATTATATGTGTCCCACATATATATATATATATATATATATATATATACATATATATATATATATAAATAATATATATATAAAAACAAGCAATAGCAGCCAAATCACATTAGAGCTGAAATATGCTGTGAAGAATTGCCACCATACATGTATAATAAGCAGTAGAAACATGAGAAACAACACCAAAGATTGTTTAGAAATTGTTTTAATGCTCAGAAAGCAGTAGAAATTCTCATAACTCACTGGAAGCATAGGAAGCTCCCAGGCTGCATTGCAAACACAGTCTAAAAAGACTGAAAAGCTAACCTGTAGCTGAATAGCAATAAACTGACACCGTGCCTTTAAGGCACTCATGACCCCCTGTATCCCATCATGCCCCAGGGGTGACAGTTAGGTCAGTTCTTTTCGGAGACTGAAAAACAAACCCAATAACAAATAGGTTAACAATATCTCCTTATTAAAGAGTATCCTTTGCCCGGGGAGGTGGGAGGGTTGCTTATGACTTTGATGAGGATACCCCTGGAAGAGAACTAGGATTACAGGTAAGTAACTAATCCTTCTCTTCCAGGGGATCCTCATCAATAGTCATAAGCATTAGAATAGAGTAGCGAGCCTCTCCTCATCCCTGCGGGCAAAGGAATGATAAGACAGTAATCTCATCAATAAGTCTGAGTAGACTAAAGACTACTCAAATAGATTCCTCAAGGAGGCTTGCCCTACTTGAGTATCGGGCCTGGAATCAGATTCGAGGCAGTAATGCTTTGTAAAGGTATGCACTGATTTCTAGGTTGCAGCCTTGCATATTTCCGACATTGGAATGTCATGCAAGAAAGCCACTGTAGCGGCCTTCCCTCTAGTGGAATGCGCTTTTGGAGACATCAACAAAGGTTTGCCTGCTAGTTGATAGGCCAACTTAATGCAAGAGACAATCCATCTGGAAATGGACCTCCTGGCCGCTGGAAAACCTGTTCTCATTGAGCCATAGTTCACAAACAGCTGGTCTGTTTTCCTAATCCCTTTAGTCTTTTCCAAATAAAACTTAAGCACTCTCTTAAGATCTAAGGAGTGAAGTGACCGCTCGGCTGGGGTCGTAGGATTTGGGAAAAAGGAAGGGAGGGAAATAGACTGATTTATATGAAAATCAGAAATGACCTTAGGCAAGAAAGATGGGTGAGCCCTTAGGACTACTCTGTTGTGGTGGAAAAGAGTATAAGGTTCCTTCGCACAGAGCGCTTGAATCTCACTTACTCTGAGCGCAGAGGTAATCGCCACCAAAAAAGCTGCCTTCCAAGAGAGATGTTGCAAGGAAGCTTTGTGGATGGGCTCGAAAGGAGGCGACATTAACCTGGATAGAACTAGGTTTAATTCCCATGGAGGGGAAGGATTTTGCACAGGGGGATACACTTTCTTCAATCCCTGGAGGAAGTCCTTAACCACTGGAACCTGAAAGAGACATCTGATAAGGTGATTTTCGGTATGCTACAATAGCTGACAAATGCACTCTAATTGAAGTGTACTTTAAACCAGCAGTTGCGAGGGAAAGGAGGTATGGTAAGATGACGTCCTCCTGTCCCTTAGTCGGATCCAAGTGATGATCTCTACACCACAAGTAAAATCTTTTCCACTTGAATGCATAGGACGCTCTTGAGGAAGGTCTCTTAGCCTCCTTTAAAATGTTCATGCATTCGGGAGGCAAGTTCAATTGTCCATATTGCAGGACCTCAGGAGCCATGCTGTTAGGTTCAATGATGGGAGGTTGGGATGCATTATCCTCCCGTTCATCTTGCTCAACAGGTCCGGCCTGCAAGGGAGCCGTTTGTGTGGACACACAGACAGATGTAGAAGGTCCGGATACCACCACTGCCGAGGCCAATCCGGAGCAATCAGGATCATTTCCATGTTCGATCTGAGGAGCTTGGACACTACTCTCGGGATCAGCGCTAGGGGAGGAAACGCGTATGCGAACATCCCTGCCCAATCCAACAGTAGTGCCTTCCCCTGCGTTCCTGGCCGGTGGAACCTGGACGCGAAGGCGTGGCATTTGGTGTTTTCGTCGTCTGCAAACAAGTCTAAGGATGGACGACCCCAGCACCGAAAAAGCTCTTCTACTACTTTGTCGTTTAGCACCCAGTCTGGCTGATTTTCGAAGTGCCTGCTGAGTGCATCTGCTTTGATGTTTAACTCGCCTGGAAGGTGCACTGCCACTACTGCGAGACCTCGAGAGAGAGAAGCCAATGCCAGATTGCCTGAGCCTCTCGAGATAGTGGGCGAGATCTTGTGCCTCCTTGTTTGTTCAGATAGAACATGGTGGTCGTATTGTCCGTCTGAACTAGGACTGAGTTGGATTTGATCGCCGGTAGGAAAGCTTTGAGAGCCAGGAATACCGCTCTGAGTTCCAGCATGTTGATGTGGTATGTCTGCTCCTGCGCAGACCACTGGCCTTGAATCTTAAGCGGACCCATATGTGCTCCCCAGCCTTGCAGGGAGGCATCCGTCACTATAGACTGGGAAGGAACGGGTTGGTGAAACGGCACTCCCACCATCACATTCTTTCTCCGAGTCCACCATCTGATGGCCTCTTTCGTCGCCTGGGAAAGAGTGATTCGATCTTCCCAGCGTCCTGTCGTTTGGTCCCACTGATCCTCCAGAGCCTGTTGTAGAGGACGCATTCTCAGCCTGGCGTTTGGGATGAGAAAAATGCAGGAGGCCATGGACCCCAGTAGAGATGCTACTTGTCGGGCTGTTGGAAGCCGAGACTCTAGCAGAATCCCACATTTCTGACTCATGGAAAAAAGTCTCTCCTCCGAAGGAAACGCTTTTCCCAATCTTGTGTCCAGAACGGAGCCTAGGTAGTGGATGGACTGTGTAGGCCGCTGGACTGACTTCTCCAGGTTCACATGGAGGCCGAGTCTGTGTAGCTGGTGTAGGCACAGTTGCAGATCGCACGTTACTTGTACCGGAGATGGACCTTTTAGGAGCCAGTCGTCCAGGTATGGGTAAATGAAGAGACCATTCTTGTGAAGAAAAGCAGCCACCACTGCCATGCATTTGGTGAAGACTTGTGGTGCGGACTTGAGACCGAAGGGTAACACCTTGTACTGGTAGTGTTTGTTTCCTACAACAAACCTTAGGTAATTGCGATGTTGTTGCGCAATCAGGATGTGAAAGTACGCATCTTGCAGATCCCCCGAACACATCCAATCTCCGGCTTGAAGATGTGGACATATTTGGTGCAGCGCTAACATGCGGAACTTTTCCTTGACGATGACTTTGTTTAATAGTTGTAGGTCGAGTATTGGTCTGAACTTGTCCTCCTGATCTTTTTTGGGGACAAGGAAGTATCTGGAGTAAACTGCTTTTCCTCTTAGAGCGGGAGGAACCTCTTCTATCACTCTTTTTTGCAGCAGGATTTTCACCTCTCGTCGGAGCAAGCTTAGCTGGTGAGGGCAAGAGCTCTTTGGAGGGATGCTCTTTGGAAGAGCACGGAAACGTATCCTGTATCCATTGCGCAGTATATTCAGCACCCACTGATCTTTTGTGATGCTGACCCACTCTGCCAGGTGTTGTGAAGCACTTCCTCCCACTGGAGTGGGCAACGGCGCCAGAGGAAGCCTCTGTTCAGGCCTTTCCTCCTCTTGTGGTGTTGGAGGACTGTTGGTGACCTCCTCTACCTCTGCTGGGCTTGCCTCGAAACTGAGGTTTCCCTTGAGTTATGTTTTGGGACCACTGAGGGGTTTGAACCCTCTGTTGAGCCCCTCTCCCCCTGTTGGTCTTGAAGCGGCGCTTGAATTCTTTTTTCTTCTCCAAGCCCACCGCCTTCACCGTGCCCAGCTCAGTCTTCATTCGGGTCATCTCTTCGTCCGCATGTTCTCCGAAGAGAGCGGAACCCGAAAAGGGAAGATTTAGAATCCTATGCTGAGCATCCGGTTTCAGGCCTGTGAGGCGCAACCAGGCCGATCTTCTGGCACAAACTCCATGGGAATAGGAATGAGCCGAAAGCACCGCCCCATCCGCAACCATGCTTACCATCCGATTCGCCTATATATAGATATATAGATATATAGATATATAGATATATATATATATATATATATATATATATATATAGATATATAGATATATATATATAGATATAGATATATAGATATAGATATATATAGATATAGATATATATAGATATAGATATATAGATATATATATAGATATAGATATATATAGATATAGATATATAGATATATAGATAGATATAGATATATATAGATATAGATATAGATATATATAGATATATATATATATATATATAGATATATAGATGTCTATCTATATAGATGTCTATCTATATAGATGTCTATCTATATATATATATCACATATAATATAGTGTTTCCGGGGTCCCGCGCATGGGCGGGAATATTCTAATGCTTATGACTTTAATGAGGATACCCCTGGAAGAGAACTAGGATTACAGGTAAGTAACTAATCCCTCTGCGAACCGGTAAAAAATCTTCTCGGATACGAGAAGTTCCGCGAACACACGGAATTGCTTGTTCGCGATGCTTTTTTACTGTTTGCAATCGCTGTTTGCGTGCTCGGGGGGTAATATATCTCGAACACTTATTTGAGAACGCGAACAAGCAAAAAAATTCGCAAAGTCGCAGAACGCAGAATTTTGGCCAATTTCGTGATCTCCGCGGATCGCGAAATTACCTAAATTCCGCAAACGGAACGAAATTTAATGCCCAGGCCTAGTCAGCGGGCTATGACCTCAGCACAGCGGTAGAGTCTAAACGGTTTCTCCCCAGCTCTAACTCTCCCCTACTCGTTGATGGTGGATTGTTGTAGGAGGGTGCCTGCTTCCATGGGTCATCCAGTTGTCTTAAAACAGTATTAAAACTAAATAATGTAAGGACACGACAGTCTACACTGTTCTTTTCTCTGTAAAAATAATGGGAACTATATAGCTCCATGGGCCAATAGTGTAGTTGCTCCATCATATTGATGTAAAAACATAGAAAACCTAGTATGTGTATCGTGCCTTGAAGCAAAATGAAAATGAACGGTCTAACGAATGTAGGGATTTTAAACCAAGAAAATGTTACTCTATACTTGCATCATGTAAAAAATAAATTGCAGCTTTAGTGGTCAAATTACATGAGTTGCTTTTCAGGCTGACTGCTTTCAATTACATGCTGAATGTGGTAAGTGAACATTGCACTGTATAGAATCTCATCTAAATGAGTGACTTGTCTGTCATTCATTACCTATGTAAGTGAAGAAAACAGGATACAGGTTTATCAGTTATCTAGTTAAAAGAAAATAGCTGCAAGTTAGGAGAGGCAGAGCGGAGGAGTTTTGTGTAATATCCTTGCATGTTGCTACGGATTGCCTCTGACCCACTCAGGCTGCCTCTGGTTCTCCTACAGACTTTCGTCGGAGTCTCAGTGCTCCTGAGGAACAGACGGTCTCACTGGCATGGCTTTGGTGCACGTTTATCAATGGTTTGAGAGAAAGCTCACACAAGCCTTTAGCCTGCTTTAATTGTGTTGGAGAGACCCAGTTACTAATCAACAGCTTGGACATACAGCTCAGGGTCTCCGGCAGTGGTCCCTTAAGCAATCACACCTACTTTAAAGTTATTTGCGTTGATAAGCAGTGCTAGGGTAATGACCTCAAACGTCCAGATAAATAGCTGCACCCCACCAAGATCTGAGAAGGATTGGACATGATATTGCCTTTTCAGTGCAACTTTCAGGTGTACTAGTTATAGACCCTGCACCCGATCCCGAATGTTAAAAACACCCTTGATCCAATGATAATCAATTTTTCTATTTATATTCGGCGTTTCTCTTTCCCTAAGTTATCCCTTTTATTTTATATTTATTTATCTCGAATTTGATGTGTGTGTAATAGCTGCGTAGCCATACAGCTTTGTCGTCAAGTGTAAGAAAGGATAGTGTAGAAAAATATTGTAGCTGAGCTCTGTAACACTATTAAATGATTTCTTAACTTTTTAAACCAATTGGTGAACATATTGCCCTATAAACCTACATTTGCTGTGTATTAATTGATGGTGAATGTCAGCCAGCTGTAGCACGTAATACCATGCAGACAAAAATACACAAATACTGAAGGGAAATAGGATTATGATCAATATATTAGGGAAAGGTGGGGGTGCGTGGGGAAAAATAGCCTCTGGATTTCTTTAGATGTTAACCATTCTTAGCCACATGGCTCTGTACAACTCCAGCCATTCGCTGTCATTGCCTCTGACCCTATACATTACTCCGCTGCCTTTGGCTAGGTCTGTGCTATTCAAATGCCACATTCATGCATACATATATTTTTTAAGTTGACACAAATATAGACCATAACACCACCACTGGGTCTGGGCTCCCAACAGCACAGCTTGCCACAAGCTTGTAATAAACAGAAGAAGATGCACGTGCTGCTACCTAATTACTTGCCCTACTTTTGGCAAAACATATGAAGTGAAACAAATGTTTTGTGATCAAAATGTATCGTTTTTTAAATTATTTTTAACTTAAGTCAATTATTCACTTTTGACCTTTTTGAAAAATTAATTTTAGTCAAGTTCACATTTTAAGACCTTATGTACAACAAAAAACAAAATGACATGTACTCAAATTCCTATCTACAACTAACATTCTAAATACATTTCGAAATTATCTCCTTCAGGCAGTCAGTCATACCACTTCCACACAACAATATATATATATACAACAGACAGTGAGAAAAATATATAAATTATTTTCCAGTTGTAATACAAATATTCACAACAAAGCCATGAACATTTCTTGTACTTTACAGAAACCTATCTCTTTTTTTATATAACTTTTGGTTATTTCAGGCTTTTATAGTCTACGCGTTTAGAACTCATATCAATGTTGAGTTCTCATCAGGACCATAGTCTGTAAAAGAGAAGAAAAAAGATTTCATGGTTTTAGCTACCTTTCTCAATACTGCACTTGCCCTTTCCCTACTGCGAGCTCCCTCATCCTACCTCTCGATCAATAGAAACCAGAGGAAGTAGAGTTATCTCCGTCGACAGTAAACATCTAATGTAAGAACATATACGACACTTGATCAACAACCATTTCATGGTTGACGTTCTACATATTAGTATCCAAATAATTGCACAAAGTTCCCCTGGAGGTGATACCTATGTAGCGAAGAGTGGAAGAGTTCCCTCTCTCTGAAAGTGAGGTTGTATCTGGAAGTCAGGGGCGATCGTCCCTTTTCGGAATTAGGGAAACCTCACACAACAGGTTGGTTCTATGACTGCTGTCCCATTCCCAACCAGTCGCTTCGTGTCATCATCGGCTTCCTGCTCCTGCGTCAAGCCGGCACTGCAATGCCTGACGGGCAGCACTTAGTGCTGCACTTTAACGGAGATCTTTTATTCCAAAGCCGATGTTTGAGTGGGTGTGAGGGGCCCTAGTGGTGAAGTAGTGAGCGTGAAAAAAATTGTGATTCTAAAAAAAGTTAGTGCAGTCTACTCTGGGTACTTTATTCCTGTAGCTGCCTACTTTAATAAAACTAAGAGGGGTATGGGATTGCGACCAAACTATGTGTGGGAAGCCCGTTTCAACCCTCAAAAAGTGATCTGGTCGACCTGTTTCGTGCCATTAAGGCAATTCATCAGGACCAAAGGAAGTGCTCATAAACTTAGACCGGAGCCCATAACGGGCTGCGGGGTTACATAGATACAACCTGTGGGGTCGGGATCTGGAGCAGGAAGAGTTCCTGTATTGCTCTCCGCCCTTCAATATGAAACGAAGGGGCCATTCAACCTACGTCCGTCCGACCGGCGAGTCTCGGTCGAGGAGGCAGACTGATGAATTGCCTTGATGGCACGAAACATGTCGACCAGATCACTTTTTGAGGGTTGAAACGGGCTTCCCACACATAGGTTGGTCGCAATCCCATACCCCTCTTAGTTTTAATAAAGTAGGCAGCTACAGAAATAAAGTACCCAGAGTAGACTGCACTAACTTTTTTTAGAATCACAATTTTATTCACGCTCACTACTTCACCACTAGGGCCCCTCACACCCACTCAAACATCGGCTTTGGAATAAAAGATCTCCGTTAAAGTGCAGCACTAAGTGCTGCCCGTCAGGCATTGCAGTGCCGGCTTGACGCAGGAGCAGGAAGCCGATGATGACACGAAGCGACTGGTTGGGAATGTGACAGCAGTCATAGAACCAACCTGTTGTGTGAGGTTTCCCTAATTCCGAAAAGGGACGATCGCCCCTGACTTCCAGATACAACCTCACTTTCAGAGAGAGGGAACTCTTCCACTATTCGCTACATAGGTATCACCTCCAGGGGAACTTTGTGCAATTATTTGGATACTAGTTCGTTGGGACATGCACACTGGACCCCTATAAATATTGTTCCCCCCCCCTTTTGTCCCCCTTTGTTGTTAATGACGTTCTACATATACCACTCGATCACAACCTCCATTTCTACTTACTTCTTTAATGAAAAAACATTCCCAATATGTTTCTGAAATGGGCCGATTTATTGTTTTCTGCAGAGGAAGGGGGGGAAAGAAAACTGATCAGTGATCCTATGTGGGGAGAGTCCAGGTTGAGCATTTGTTGGTTTGGCAAAGGCGCTTACCTCAATTGAGGAATCGAACTTCTTTGAATGTGGGTTCTGGGCCTACGCCCGGGAGTCTAGAAAATAATTTGGCGGTTCCGTTAGTTACTGCAAATGATTCAAAGGCTAGCGCACTACTACGTTAACTGCTTGTTTGTGGCAGGCATTTATTCTTACCTAAGTCCAGCGTGGCAGTGTCCAACGATCTTCTCCGTTTGTTTTTAGTGAATCGCGTCCAAATCGCATGTGCTTCCGGGTCCGCAAAGGATCATGGGGCATGTAGTTTGGTCTACTCTTGTTCTCTATATATCGGATTTCCGCTCGGATGCAAACTGTTTTTAAACGCCAAGTTATTTTTTTACAAACCTCTCAGTTATGTTATGTTTCATATTAATTTATTTGCTGTAAGATACAAAAAAATCTTGTGGTTGATGTATGTTTGGTTTATTTCGGACCGGCTTCACATTTTTCGAAATCTCATGTTTTCTTGAATGCTGTCCAATGAATTGTGGTATTTGAAGTATCTACCAGAAAACATTAGACTATGTCCCCCTTTGTTCGTGATAGTAAATGTAATTTTAGCGTAAAATCGTTGAGCGGTCTAGAAAACTTTTTTGCATGCATGATTCATTAATACCTTTTAGTGGTATTTTGGTCTCCACGCCTTCGGAAAGCTCGAATTACATTATTTCTAAAGAATTATTAAGGCAGTATGGAAATTGTCATTCGGACTCCAGAATGTGTCTTAGCCTCAATCAGTTCAAGGTGTATTCTATTGAGAATTTCCTTCTTAAATTGGGTAGTCATGAGGACAGGTGTCTTTTTTGGAGGAGTGGTGGCTGTCAGACCGGTAGGATTTTTACAGGACCGTAGTTCAGAGTTTGAACATTTCTGTCATCTCGTTTAATCCTGATAGTGCCGTATTAAATTTGACAATTAGCATTGCTTCCATTTTCGTCAGTTTTGCATCAAGATCTCCACCTCTGGCATCATTTTCCACTTTTGCGATAACTGTCCAAACTATATCAGTCTCTATGTTTTTTTCTCGCCAGTGGTTCACTAGGGGTGCTGTTGCCGCATTGTTTCAGATTCTTGATTTATGTTGTATCCGAAAACTTATTTCTTGATTTGTTTTTCCGATGTACACCAAGTTACATGGACATACAATTGGAATTGTTCAAACTCTGAACTACGGTCCTGTAAAAATCCTACCGGTCTGACAGCCACCACTCCTCCAAAAAAGACACCATTTCCATAAGGTCTTAAAATGTGAACTTGGCTAAAATTAATTTTTCAAAAAGGTCAAAAGTGAATAATTGACTTAAGTTAAAAATAATTAAAAAAAACAATACATTTTGATCACAAAACATTTGTTTCACTTCATATGTTTTGCCAAAAGTAGGGCAAGTAATTGGGTAGCAGCACGTGCATCTTCTGTTTATGACATAAATATAGAAGCATATTCAAAGCGTTTGCTCTTTCTTCGATACACATGCTTGAATTATTCCCGGTTCTTGAGCTCGGAGTATCATAAGGATCCTTCAATGGCAATTGCAAAAATTGGACTGAAAACATTAGAAGTTCATTAGTAACACCAACACCTTAGTAGAAAAGAGCCAAACTCCAGCCAGTGAGGTTGAGAATTTGTGGACCTCCATACATCCCAGAAGCTTCTATACTTCAGATTCTACTTCACATTATGAGGAAGGAAGTCCATCTCAATATTCTGCTCAAGGACCTTTCACTCACCCTATTTTACCATATAGTTACCTAGATTTGACCTCTTCAGGTATCATTTTCAACTATCCTTTGGAATTCTGCCTGGAAGATAGTTATACTACACTGCTGGATCACATTCAAACTGTATTTACTGCCATCACCTGCAGCATGAATCAAAAGACCAAGATTTGCAGCAAACATTCACCTGAAATCCTGATTAACAGGGATGCCATCTTCTCAAGTGGCTGCAGAAGAAGGCCAGTGAGCACTTACTGTCAGATGAGTCTGTTCCAGTAACACCAAAACAAGGTAAAAAACCACAGAAAAGACAATTTTAGATAGAATTACTCACAAATCATCTGGAAAAGGTGTTTCAGAAAAGCCCCCCCGACCCCCATAGACCTTGCAGAAATCCACCAAGAATCTCAATAGACCATAAAAATAGTCTTGTGAGGTGCATTCCAAAACGAAAGCGTGACAGACTGTTGACCACTGTCATGGCAGCTCCTCCCTCTTTGATGGTTGCAGCCATGTTTACTTCATCCATGGGTGAACTGACATCCGTGTTCTTCTCGGTGACTCCAGCCATAGTCCCCAATCTGCACCAGTTCTATCAATGAAAATAGTCGTTCTTCCTACAGCGACAACACCATCGGCTTTCCCAACAATTACATTATGTACACCTGCCACCTCGTATACCGTTGCTGACATCTTACCATCAATGGCGGCACAGATGACAACACCATTATTAACCGATGATGAGATGAGAAGACTGGTCCAAGCCAAGAAATCCTATCTTCCTGAAAACATGTCACATAGCAAAATAACTCAGCAGCTTCCTTCAAAGTTCGTATACACAAGGTGAATCTCCGGATGAAGAACCTTTAGAAACTGCTACTAGTCCGTCTCGGAGTCACGTGAAAATGTGGAGACTATGACAGAGATGGTGATGACCACTATCGACAGCTGGAGGAATCTGATCGCAGATATGAAGAGGAAAATGAATCTCTCTGGATTTATTAAATGTCTCATTAGGATAGACATTATGATAAGATCACAAGGACTCATCCTACCAGGATACCGCCAATGGCGGCGGTTCTAGTGGGCCTTAATAATGATCTGCATTGCATAGACCTAATTCTTGGCACCAGCTCAGACAGATTTAGCGCAACCAGGACCTGATCCTCCACCACAAATGCCTCCTCAACCAGAAACATTGCCTACACCAATTTTGGTTTAGCACATTGATACAGATGCCTCTGATGCAAAGGATTAGGACAGGAGGAGTGCTCTTCGAATGTGGCTGCACCATCTGATTTGTGGGATGACTAAATCGCTCGGGTAACAAGTGCATCTACTCCTCATGCTTACTTAACTTTGAATAATATTGCCCGTTTCCACTCACTAGTTGAAATGGTGTCAAAAATATTTGACTTTACTGAAACCTATTGTTTCCTCTACAATTTTGAAGAACCATCCAGGAAATTGGTGAAGACAATCCTGATAGTCTATCCCAGATGGAAAGAAGGTATAAAAAAACAGGTAAATACTGGCTTTAATTTCGGAGATAATCCCTAGATTGGACAAAAAATAGAGCTCTGGGCAACTCAGTAGCATGCCTCTGTCTAAGGCTTAATCAAAGTGTAAGAAGATACAGTTTGGGGGAAAAAGTACCAGCCTTGGCTGTGACATTGTTTAAAAGTGCAAATTCCCTAGCAATTTGTAATGGGTACAAGCACCAAATGTGGGTAGACATTGCTCCATACCATAGCTTGCTGCTAGAAGGACAGAGAGAAAAAGTATTCACCAATCAGCAAGAGAGTGAAAAAACCAAAGTGGTCATCGTAGATGAATCTCTGTGCGGCCAATACTGGTTTCCAAAAATGGCAAGTGCAGTGGTACTGACATCATCAGAGGTTGTTGTGCTCTACCTTATTTAGTCCTCAAGTGCAGCACAGAATTTTGGACATTGTGTTTGATGGCAACCTCCTCTTCAGAAGGCATCCGAAGAAAGCCCAAAAACCATCAAATGTGACGCTTTCTTTAGAGACACTGCAGTATCAACTGCAGCCTTTTTTGTGGAGCTAGAGGCAGAGGGTTCTTCTAGTACAAAGGTGGTCTCCAATCATACCTCCTACTACAAAATCAACCCGTACAGCTGTCCTGCTGTTGCTGAAGCCTTACTATCCGCTTTCCTCCAATAGGCCTTTCTTACTGAGGTTACACCACACAGACATCTAGAAAGAAGTGCTGCAGACAAAGTAAGCAGCAGGACTCATTGTATCGTAAGTGACTCCATGCTGGCCCCAGCTACTTTTACTCTTCTCACATCTCACTGGGCCCTCTGAGTAGCATGATTTCCAGCTTCAATGCTCAGTAGTAAGACATAACAGCAGACAGATGGGTTTTGAACTTGATGGAATACTGACACACACAGTCAGAGCACCTACTTTAACATATCCACTCACCTCAAACACCGCAAATTTCTGAGAATCAAGATAGCCGGGTGCCATTATCAACCTAAAAGGTTCTTTCTGTTGGTCTCCATGTGTCATGGATATTTACACAGTGCTTGGCACAATCAGTATCAACCTTTATTGCGTGATTACTTAAAACCATTGCAACAATAGAACAATGTATCAAAATATTTCATGTGATAGGACCAGTTTTAAATACACTTTATTAAAACAAAAGTTAGCGGAGTTGTTCAAATTTGGAGCCCTTATTTTTGTAGCAACTTGTAACATCCCATAAATCTCAGGTTTTACAAGTGATCTATTAAAAAAAGAAAGGATAATTTTAAATGTTAAGCGTTTTGCATTATGAAGTTGCAGGTAGTCCTGCTGTTTTTCAATTTGTTGCTCTTGTATGGCCAATTCAGGCTCAACATGGAATCCAAGTAGCTAAAACAAGAAGGTTCTGGTCTGTTGGGCCCTGGTACCAAGGCAGATGGGTCTTAAGTTACTTGTAAGATGGCACTGTCAGTTGTCTGCAAGCTGGAGTTTAGCATTTTTCTGCTTTATCTAAAAATTGGTCAAGGCGGCAGGCTAGTTGGAGATTCTAGTCTTTGAAATATGCCTTAACTGCCTGTCTGCATGATCTTATTCCAGCTTTTTCCAAAGCTTGTTTGTTTACTGGCAACCTAGAGGCCGATTTAGATCTTTCAGTCCTGGTTCGCTCATCGCCGGGATGAGCTGGCTCCCCCCTGACCATACGTAAAAACACCACCTGGCCTCTGCTCCTTGGTTCACACCTGCGCTAAATGATAGTCGACGGCTCTACAAGAAGGCCGAGAGGGCCTGCCGTTATAACTATGATGAGCTATTAAAGGAGGCCTACAGGGTGCGCACCAAAATCTACATTAAGATATTCTAATGGAAAAGAAGTCTTATTTCGCCAGACGAATTGAAGAGGCTTTTAACACCAGCAAAGAACTCTTTGCGATAGTGAAGGAATTCACTTCGCCTCCATCTATTACATCTAAGTACTCCCATTCTGAGACCTGGATTGGTCAACTTGCAGATTTCTTTGCCAGTAAAATCAAAAACATTCAGGTGTCCTTTCCACCGTCGGGACCGGCGGTGTGTCCCAACACCTCCTCTCTCTCATTGTCTTCTGCCCCTGAGGGGCCTTTGCTGTTGAACTTTCCTGCTCTTTCGCCTATGGCATCATTGGATCTTCTTTCCAAACTTCAGTCGGGCTCTCCTTTGGATCCTTGCCCTGCCAAGGTTCTTGCTAAATTAGCTCACGTTATCAATCCCCTAATAAACCCAGTATTAAACCAATCTCTTGACACGGGTGTGGTTCCTCAGGTTTGGAAGCAGGCTCTTCTCCTTCCTCTCCTAAAAAAACCTAGCCTTGATCCCAGCTTACATGCCAACTACAGACCTATGTCTATTCTCCCGGAATTTGCTAAGGTCGTAGAAAAGCATGTCCATTCCTCCCTCTCTACTTTCAGAGACGCATGACCTCCTACATCCCACTCAATCGGGATTCTGTTCCAATATGAGCACGGAAACAGAATTGTTGAAAGTGTCGGATGCCATAAAGGAGGTTTTGGATGCTGGAGGAAAGGCGATGCTGGTGATGTTAGACCTCTCGGCGGCTTTTGATACCGTCCCCCACAGCCGTCTTCTTTCTAGACTCTATGAGAGCTCAAAATGGACCGCCAGATCAACTCTGTCTCATCTTCCTGCTTCCACACCCTCCGCCTCCTTCGTAAGACCTTCAAATGGATCCCCCTAGAACACCGAAAGACAGTCACTCACGCCCTGGTCACCAGCAGACTCGACTACGGCAACGCACTCTACGCCGGAATAAACAAAAACCTCAACCGCAAGCTACAGAACATCCAGAACGCCACCGCAAGACTGGTCCTCAACCTGCCAAAACACTGCCACATCTCCCAGCACCTGCGCACACTCCACTGGCTCCCCGCCGAGGCGAGAATCACCTTTAAGATGCTCACCCAGGCACACAAGGCCCTCCACGGCACCGGACCAGCATACCTGAACAGCCAGCTCAAATTCCACGCACCCCAAAGGACCCTACGATCAGCCCAGCTCTCATACGCCGAGGTCCCCTGCACCAGAAAGACCAGATCGGGAGGCCGCTCCTTCTCCTTCCTCGCGGCCAAAGCATGGAACGCTCCACCTCAGACAGACAATCGCTGCCCATCTTCGCAAGAAACCTCAAAACCTGGCTCTTCGACGTACCCCCTCCGTGATGTAATGGAACCTGTAACGCCCCCCCCCCCCCACACACACACACACACACACACCCCTAGAGCCTTGAAACCCTTACGGGTGAGTAGTTGCGCTTTAACAAACTCTTGATTGAAACTCCGGATTGAGATAGGTCTGAGGGGGACGGCTTTCAGTTGGTTTGAGTCATTTCTATATGACCGCCAACAATCTATCTGGCCCCTCCCCCCGCACTCTGCTATAGTGCCGCCATTGGATGTGGGTGTCCTTCGGGGTCTATCCTGAGCCCCACGCTTTTTAATATCTATATGGCTCCTTTGGCGGCACTGGCGGAGACCTTTGGCACCCAGATTTTATCGTACTCCAATGACACTCAGCTTCTGTGAAAAGAACACTGCTTTTAATGGAGAGAGTATCAAGACCTGCTTGGACGCCGTTTTCGCCTGGTTCCAACAGAATCACCTCAAGTGTAACTGATAAATCTGAGGTGCTTTTCTTCGGCTGCCCTCCGGATCCAGGATGGAATTGCTGGTGGCCAGAGGCAATGTCCCCTCCCTCCGCGGCCACTTCGGTGGTCAAGAACCTCGGGGTAAAGATGGATAATTGTCTCTCCTTCAAACGTCAGTTCTTGGTCAGTGCTTCCCTCTGCTAAAAATGCTGAAGAAAGTTCTTCCTCTTCTATCCTTAGCACACAGGAAGATCATGGTCCAACCCTTGATAGTCTCGCGACTGGACTAGGCCAACGTGTTATATTTAGGTCTTCCTGAATATCTTCTTTCACGTCTTCAAACAGTGCAAAACTCGGCAGCACCAGCGATTTTCGGTCTGAACCGGAGATACCACACTGCAGCTCTCCTTAAATCCCTGAATTGGCTGCCGATTCGTAAGCGTATCATCTTTAAAACATTGACATTGGCATTTAAGGCCCTCCATGGGACTGGTGCCCGCTATATCAGGAAAAGACTGGGCCTCTATCTTCCTTCAAGGTCGTTACTGTCGTCCTCATTGGCCCTGGCCACTGTCCCGGGAATTAGGCGAGCGCGCACTGGGGGCCGCTCTTTTAAACGCTTGGCACCCCAGCTCTGGAACTCGTTACCTGTGTCTCTGCGGAAGAGCGACAACCTCCTTGCTTTTAGGAAGGAACTCTAGACATGGCTTTTTGGACAATAACCTCATTGTACTCTCTTGCCCTGTGCCTTATAGATCTGTTTAGCGCCGGGACACTCGACCTGTGTAGCTGTGCACTTTATAAATCACCTTATAACATAACATATGCATCTTCGTTCCTTATCCAATCTCCTACATATACATAGTAGGTGCATCATATCCTCTTTTGAATCTCTGCATAATCGTCAGTTAGTTTTTTTTAGCGTTTCCACAGGGGCAGATGAAACCACGATTGAAGAATACCCAGCCTTAGATGAAGGTATTTCTCTTTCGTTGACCGCGTGAAGCCGGAGCCTTAGTAGGATTGAGCGAGCCTCTAGTGTAACAATGTAGGACAAACCACCCATGTGCCCTTTTCTTTAGCGCCGCTTTACCTTCAACAAGTGAAATCATTTTTACTGTTTTGTTTACCAGCTCTCATAAGGTATTATGGGATCCAGGGCTCTCCCAGAGATTTTGTAGAGCCAAGGAGTCTATTAACCTCTTCAATGCTAATGACAAGGGTAACTCGTCATGCACTGCCCATTCATTTCAATGGAAATCTCATTAAATGCACCTGATTCTCTTAGCGTCCAAGTGGTTAAGTTTTGTAGGTACGTCATTGCAGAACTTTTTTTTTTCTTTTTATTCAAGCCAATTCCAGAGGAAGGTGTTCAAAGTAGTCTGATCAGCTCCCTTTATTTTGTGCCAGCATTTGACATAGGTGCCCTTCCGCGCTATTTGTCAGTTCTGAAGACCGAATTCTCAAGTCTTATTTGTGCTGGCAATGTATATTTAGGCAGATTGAATGATTTTCATTGCCCCCGCTAATGTGCTATCCAAAGTCCGTGCATCACCTCCACGTAGACATTCGTTCCCGTAGGTGATGGTGGATATAAATTTGGCTTGGATCACCTGTAGCAAAGGGGTGAGGCTGGGTACTGCGATTTTGAGTTGAATGTTTTTTAGGGCTACCGCAGTTACATTACCTCTCCTTCCTATTGCTTCTTTCTGTTGCTGGAACATGCCTTTACTGTCCACTATTATATCCAGATACTTATGTTCTTCAATGGTTTCCAATGGGGATCCTCCTACATCTGCCTGTGCTCCTCTTCAAGTTTATTCCCATCACCTTAGTTTCATCTAGATTTATGCTTAATTAATTTGTAGCCGAGTAGCTGTACGTTGTGTCAATCATATGTTGTAGGCCAATCGACATGCGGCTAATTAGAGAAACGTCCGCATAAAGTAAGTTTGAGAGGTGAAAACCTCCCAATTTAGGAGCATAGGAGTTGCAGTTATCTAACTCAGGAGTGCGATATGACATAAAGAGGTTAAATAAAGTCGGGGCCAGGACACAGCCTTGGGTAAGGCCCTTAGTCATATGAGCGTTTCTCGACCGGCAGTCGCCGGCTCCCAGCTTTATTTGAGCCCACGGGTCAGTATGGAGTAGTATCAGCTAAGACAATAAAGCCGAGGGAATTTTTCATTTCGATAGCTTGTCCCATAATTTATCCCTATTGATGTTATCAAAGGCAGATAAATAATCGATGAAGCAGACGAAGAGTGGGTGGTTGGCAGTATTGGCAGCATCTATTAGAAAAGATAAGGCGAGGATATTTGATGTTGTTCCGGTGTGTTTACAAAAGCCTGTATGGTTAATAGGGATTACTGCCTTTTTGGCAGCCCAGTCGGTAAGCTCGTCCAATAAAAGGGCAGCATAATATTTGGCATTGTTGTCTATTAAGGCAACAAGCCTGTAGTTTTTTGCTTTGTTGTGGCTGCCTTTCTTGTAGATTGGAGATATTCTGACCCCTTCCACAAGTTTGGTATAGTTTCCGCTTCTAAAATCTGTTTGTAAAGTGGCAATAGTGCTGCTGCCCAGTATTCCAGATCTTGCTTGTACAGGATGGGTGGGATGCCATTAGGGCCCAGTGCCCCCTCTGCTTTGCCTTTCGCTATACTTTTCACAATCTGTTTGTCCGTAAAGGCCATAGGTTCTGACTCCGTTAATGTAGCCCAGTCTATTATACAGCTACTGGATTCTTGTGGCTCGTTCATAGTCCCCTATGGTGCTGTGTTGACGTGATGCCAGAGATAGTTAGCCCATGCTTCTTCTGTCGGGTGTGAGTTTATACAGGGGTCGCTTGAATTCTGAAAAATATTCACTGTGCGCCAAAAGCTTGCACTGCTTGTTTTTGCATCATGCAATAGTTTGGCCCATAGCTTATTCTCCTTCTCCCTTTTCAGGTCCCAGATGAATTTTTTGGGTGGTTTTTAGATTTTTTAATTCCTCTTGGACGGCCTCATCGGGGTCCATTTGACGTAGCTGCTGCAGTGATCTATTTATATCTCTTTTGAGAAGTCTTATTTACTTGGTTGTCAAATTGTTACCTTGCACTCTGTAAGATTCAGGGATTGGCCTCCTTTGTAATTGTCCTTCAGTTGCTACACAGGCATCTTCTCTTTTTGTGTGGGCTGCCCCAAGGCTGTTGATGAAGGTTTCCCAGTGGCCTAAGATACCAATGTGCATCATTTTGCCTTCCTCCCAAAGGTTTTTTGCTTATGTCTTGAGGCTTTCCAGGTATTGCATTTTATTTTTTTGTGATTGACTGAAAATCACGCTCGGATTTCCTGCTGGCAGGATTGGCATTGCACCGTGTATATTTAGCATGATCTCTTTAGATAAGTAATCGCTAGCATCCTTTGTTCCTATTCGGAAATCAGTGATTTTGCTGACCAGTGGCAATGATGAAAATGTATAGTCTATTATTGTGCTAGCTGAGGAGTTATGAATAGTTGCTGCCGGCAGACGGTCCTTTGGAAAGCGTCTGTTTAGTGCCACCAGGTTCCGATGTTCTAGGTCCTTTAAAAATTCATTTTCTTGCCTAGATTGCGTACCCCATTTGGTCCCCTCTTGGTGTGGGATACCCCATGCCGAGAACTGCTCTTCCAATGAGGGGTCCCTAGTCCGGGGCCCCAAGAGGTGCACATTAAAATCCCCTGTTATGCTGATGTTCTGGTTGCCTCCTCTGACATTATCCTTGTTTGTTCCGAGACTAAGAGTTTCATCCCTGCTTTTTTCTTCCAAGGATGGATGTATATATTTAGTAATATTGATTTATGATTGGGTGTGTTTCCTCCTAGGTCCAGTTTTATAGCACTTATACTGTTGTTTGACTGTTTAAAGTCCAATTCCTTTATTGCGTTTATGCTCCTCATTGAAGTGTACATTGTATGCCCACCTTTTAAATGCCCAAATTTGATACTTCTGGCTGCCGGCAGATGATATGCTTTAAAGCCTTGTGATTGATGCGGTTGGTCTAACCAGGTTTCTTGGAGTGCAAGAAGATCACATTTTTTAAAATACAAAAATAGTTGTGTATCATTTATTTTGTTTCCTAGGCCGTTTATATTCCTACACTAGTGTTTCTTTGTGTTGAAAGATTTAAAATCTGTCTGTATTTAGACCAGCGACTGATCAAGGAAGATCGCTTTTGAGAAGCAGACACACCCACAAAAGAATGTAGAAATGATTTGGTAGTCTGGGTCTAGCCATCAGCATAGCCAACTTTAGCTTCAGGCCCACAATCAGTCCTGTTTTTTGTCGCCCTCCTTAACACCAAGCATGGCAAAGTCGATCTGCTGGTGGAAGACTTGTGCGTCTTCAGTCACCTGCAAAAAAAGTTTAAAACCAATGTCTGTCTGTTCAAGTCATTGTTGGGATAGATATCATCATGTTTTCCAATGGTAACTTTTTTCAGGCTGTGTATGTGGCCTCTGTATGAGTAATTCCACGGCCTGTTGCTCTAATTGACCGGATGTTTCGAAAATACAATCCAAGTCTCAACCACGTTCAAAGCTGCCTTGACCTAGATCTCATAAAGGGGTTACACTTTCACCTGCAAGTAACCCAGTTTATCATGACATTAGACGTATCATGGAAGTAATGGGCTGCCCACTTTCAGGAACTGGAAGCAAGGGGTTGATGAACAATCCAGGAGAAGAATCTTCCCACAGACATCCTGGAACTCAGAGCTGTCCAAAAGTAATTACAATTGTTTCCTCCCAGATTGAAAAAAATCACCATTCCTGCTTAGATGGCAAGTTAAGATAACACAACTATGGTGTTCTACTACAGCAAATAGGGCGGCACCAGATAACGTCCACTGTTGAAAAAAGCCTCCTTTATAATTGATTTACAAAAAGGGGGTGGTGATGAACAGAGTGTCTGAATTAAACAGACCACTCTTACCCAGTCCAAAGATCAGGGCTTGATCCATCACCGTTATTTATCTCACTGCCCCATCCCAGCTCAGAACCTGGCTTTATGCAAATCAGTCTGTCCCTGGCCCAGTGCATCATGGGAACAGGGCAGACTAAACTACCAAGCCAATTCTTCACCAGAAAGGAGACAAGCTACCGGGGACCGGTTTCTGGCATTTCAGCCTTCTTCGGCCCGGCTTGCTTGAATCCTGATGGAGCAGTGAGAAAGGGACTCATGTCTGAGTATACCCTGCCACACCTATAGTGGCCAAAAACGATTTACAAAAAGGGGGTGGTGATGAACAGAGTGTCTGAGTTAAACAGACCACTCTTACCCAGTCCAAAGATCAGGGCTTGATCCATCACAGTTATTTATCTCACTGCCCCATCCCAGCTCAGAACCTGGCTATATGCAAATCAGTCTGTCCCTGGCCCAGTGCATCATGGGAACAGGGCAGACTAAACTACCAAGCCAATTCTTCACCAGAAAGGAGACAAGCTACCGGGGACCGGTTTCTGGCATTTCAGCCTTCTTCGGCCCGGCTTGCTTGAATCCTGATGGAGCAGTGAGAAAGGGACTCATGTCTGAGTATACCCTGCCACACCTATAGTGGCCAAAAACGATTTACAAAAAGGGGGTGGTGATGAACAGAGTGTCTGAGTTAAACAGACCACTCTTACCCAGTCCAAAGATCAGGGCTTGATCCATCACCGTTATTTATCTCACTGCCCCATCCCAGCTCAGAACCTGGCTGGTTTCTGCTTAATTCAGAGACTCTATCCCTCACTACCCCTTGTTGTAAATATCCTTTATAATTGGGCAAAAGATAAAGGAAATCTCATCAAAAGCAGAATCCCTTCTCCGCGGTCATGAACACTTGGGCAGATGGTCTCAGCAAGACAAAGCATATACCGCTAATGGGAATTAAATCAGAAGGGGACGACTACAGTCTTTCGCAAATGGGGATCATCCAGCACTAAACTTGTTTGTGACATCATGGAGCAAGAAATTCCTATACCTCGTGAGCAGGCAGTTGCATTAGGGGAATGTGGGTTGATGCATTTTCGATCTCATAGGACAAGACATTTGCATATGCCTTTCCTCCACTTCTCTTCTTCATTACAATGGTTCTCAGCAAAGCAGAGAGAACCATTCGGACTAGCTGTAAATGCCTCAGTTTGGGTTCATCAGTTTTGGTACACATACCTTCTTTAACTCTCAAGAGTTCCACCAATCACTCTAAAAAAAAAACAATCTCCTTTCGAGGGGCTATGGACAGACTATACATCACGACCCGGCATATTTGAACTTACGGGTATAACTACTGAACACCTGGAGTTTGCACAATTTGACATTCAGCAGGATTGTTGAGATGTTCTAGCCCAGGTCAGGGCTGCTTCCACTGTTAAAGCTGATCAAGCCAGATAGGATCATTCAGGTCTCTGAAACCCAGTCTGCGTCCAATTTCAGTACAACTGCATCAAATCCTGATTTATCTCCTGCATCAAACTCTAGCAGTGCTTAAATATACTTCCATTAAGGTACATTTGGCAGTTTTGCCCAGGTTTAGGAGATTACTCGGCACTTACACTTGTATTGCTTTAGAAATCTGACTTCTGGAAGGCCTGGTGGGGGGGGGGGGGGGGGTTCAGGCGGGTTTCTGGCGGGTTTCAGGCGGGTTTGAGTTTAGTTTAGTGCTTACGGTAAAAGAGAGGGATACTCACAGTTAAAAAACAAAATAACGCATTGGCTTTCTCTATATAGACCCAAACCCATTGCGATTAACGGTGAGATAGTTCATGTCCGGCGCCTATCCTGGTTGGGGGGCAGAGCAAAGGACATTGGTGGTGATGTCGTGGTAATAAACTTTAGAGACAGGAGAGCCGTACAACATATCTTGAATTGGCCCTACGGAAATGAAAAGAACTGCATTGTACCACGCCCCCTGACATATTTTTATCCAAGAGCCACTGTCTTCCCTCCACAACACTATAATAGTAATACCTTCTCTTCTTCTCAGTTCCCTAACATTGAGTCGGCTCTAAACCCCGTATATATGCACCCACTGGCTCCACCACCAGCCATACCTGGGTGGAACACCATACCTCTTAATCACAAAACTGGTTTCAATGGGAACATGTCAAGCCTGTTACCATTTACGCCCTTAGAGCTCTCCAACAGGTTCGCGGTCTTTAGCAGCCTAGAGGACTGCGATTGATGGTTAAGGAACGCAGAAGCTACGGGGGGCGGGGTAAGTGCTTCATGTAACTCAAGGTCATCTGAGAAGCTAGGGGGTCGGTGTCATGATATAAATTCACATATTGTCCAAACCACCGCTGTTAAAAACAGTAGCCCCCCTAAAACACCACCCACAGTGTTAACAGGGGAAAATTTGGTGCCCCCCACACCTCCTTCAGATATAAGGGTAGTTACTAGTGATATATCTGGGCTCCGGGAGCCGGATGCAGTGTGTACTGTGGGCCCGGTGGTGGCAGCCGTATTGTCGCCTACTTTAACATCTTCACAACCAATTAGAGAGTCTGTTGTTTGTCCTGCACCCAATGACAGTGTAAAATTAATTTCCTGGAATATTGCAGGTTTGGCAAATAAGTTACGAGATTTAGTATGGCTATCATTTATTAGAAAATTTAGCATTGTGTGTCTCCAAGAGACCTGGTCAGAGGAAAATAATGTTCATATGGAGGGTTTCTTAAGCTTCATTACTCCAGCAGTTGCCTCGACCAGGGGTAGAGCCAAGGGTGGCTTGGCCATCTTCATTAGCCAAGATCTGCAATGTAATATAACCAACTACCATAGCGTAAATCTGAATTTACAGAAGATTGATCTAAAAAATGGGAAGACTGTGATGACACTGGTTAATTTTTACAATGCTAACAGTAACAATGAAACTTGCTATATTGCCTCTCTAAATGACATTCTGAGCAAAAATGTTTATAATGTATCACGGCATTTGTTGATAGCAGGTGATTTTAATGTTCAACCATGCGGTAACCCAGCTAGTACGCCAATGGGGTCTTTAGGGTGTCATAATGAGGAAGGTTTTCACTTCTCCCATAGTAGGGGTGGTGAGAACCTAAATGACCTAATGAACGAGCACAATTTGATTGTAGCAATGTCGTTGGTCCCCGACATAAAAATCTTTGACACCCCAACCTTTAAAGCGCATGGGCAGGGTTCCTTTATTGATCACATATTATTATCTCCAGATGCTGCTCAATGGGTCTTGCATTTTTCTATTCTCACTAGTATATACAGTGATCATAATCCCCTTGTTATAGACATGAGTGGTCCATTTATTGCTAAACGTCAGTCGCGTCTCGACCATGGTATGTTAAGGTGCGTAAATGGCAGGCGTCGCATTAAATGGTCAATGGTAAATCAAGACACCTTGTATTCTAACATAACCAGCGCATGTGAAGAGGAGCTGTCCGTTTGTCTTTCATCTGATTCAATCCCTTCGAACACTTTGTTTAGGTTCGAGGGGCTGGTCGCTAAAATTGGTTCCATGCTCACAGTGCCAACAAAGGGTCATAGTGAGAATAACTCTAAATGGTTTGACCATAATTGCTCAAAGGCAAGCAGGGATTTGAAACTTGCATTAAAAACTAAACCAAGAGATCGTGAATTGATAAAAAATCTTCGCATGGCCTACAGGAAAATAATAGCCATTAGAAAAAAGGAAATTAAGGCAAATGTCATTGAATCCCTTTTAGACCCATCTGTGTTCGGAAATAGCAGTAAGTTTTGGCAAATAATTAATAAACCTATGTTCGAAAACCCAAATGACACAGCTATTGGAACAAACATCCCTGAGGGGGAGTGGGTGTCCCATTTCAGTACAATTTTTAAGAGCAATGAGCAACGGGAAGTCTCTGATCTTTTAATTCCAACTGCGACCCCACTGTGTTTCACAGTACAAGAGACCGTTAGGGGAATACAGGGTCTAACTACCAACAAGGCCCCGGGTCCGGATGGTTTACCACCGGACCTGTTTAAGTCCAGTATCCCGTTTTGGGCCCCGGTTCTCACGGCTGTAATAAATGCAGCGGTGACAACTGGTTGCCCAAGAACTTGGGGTCTCTCGACTATAGTCCCCATTTTTAAGAAGGGTGACCGCAGTAGCCCGTTATGTTACAGGCCAATTTCTTTACTGAATTCAGTAGTTAAAGTGGTGGGGGGAGTAATTCTTAATAGGTTATCTACCTGGGCTAAAGAAAACAAAATCCTTTCACCCATACAATACGGGTTTAGACCGGATCACTCGACCATCACGCAGTGTCTGAACCTATACCTTATCCTAAGCATGTATACACTGGCGAGACAAGGCACTGTCTATATGGCCTTCATGGACCTGTCGTCCGCGTTCGACTGCGTAGACAGAAGCATATTATGGGCCACCTTGCTGAGAATGGGTGTAGAGAGGAACCTTGTCAATTTCCTCGCTGATCTGCATACAGACACTAGGGCAAACGTCCGTTACTCTCAAGACCTTAAGGTAACGGATGAATTCAAAATAAATCGGGGTGTCCGACAAGGTTGTATCTTGGCCCCTTTTTTATTTAATTTGTATATTAATGAACTGGAGGAATCTCTTTTGCTTGTAGAAGCAGATTACCCCTTAGTCGAGCGCAAAGGGGTACCTGTCCTACTTTACGCTGACGATGCTGTTCTTATTTCTAGAACAGCAATCGGCCTCCAGAAACTTTTAAACTCCTTCCACAAATTTATGGAGTCACGTGGTTTAAGTATAAATAACTCCAAGTCCTTCGTTATGAAGGCAGGTAAGGGCACTCTGAAACCTGGTCATTTCAGTTTAAACGGGGAAAAAATTCCATCAACCAACTCCTTTTCTTACCTCGGGGTCCTGATAGACCACAAGTTATCATGGGGGCCAGCAGTCTCCAAAAAGAAGGGAGAAATTACAAGGGTCAATGCGGCCATCCTCGGCTTTGCAAAAAAAATCGGCAATTGCCCGTTGGCCGCATTGCTTAAATTGTACCAGGCAAAAAGCGTTGCTGTTGCCTGTTATGGGAGCGAGCTCTGGGGCTATCGCAAGGCTAAAGACCTAGAGGTCGCAGAAAATAACTTCCTAAAAAAGATCTTAAGACTGCCTAGGGGTACTGGGAATTACTCAGTTCACGAGGAGCTGGGGGTCCCCTTTCTAGGTGACAGAATAGCAGTAAGCCCAGTCACATGCTGGCTGAAATGTTGGTTAAACAATGAAATTCCATTAACACATGCCCTACTGAAAGAAGCTTTACAGTTAGACAGGAGATTTAAGGTACCGTGGGTAAAGTACATAAAGGACAGCCTAACGGCAATAGGCCGACATGATTTGTTTTATGCCCCAAATACAATTAGAAAATCTGATGTGAACCTGGTCAAGAATGCCATACTTTTGTTAAGATGTACCGACAGAGAAGAGGCTGAGACACAGAAGGTCAGTGTTAGGAAACATCTATTGCTAAAAACATGCTTGCAAATAGAACCTTATCTGACCTGGCCTATGTCCAGCTATGAACGGTTTCTTCTAACAAGGTTCCGTTTTGACCTCTATCACCTTCTACTGGCATTCCCAAGTGGTGCTCAGCGGGGCGAAGTGTTGCCAGCTTGTGGCTGCGACGGAAAGTCTCCTCAAGATCTGGCACACTTCCTTTTTATCTGCCCTTATTACTCCACCCCACGGAAATTATACCTTAAACCGTGTCTTAAAAAAATGAGCTTCACACAAATTAAACCCGCACTTTATTACTTACAACTACTGAATATTGACTGTACCCTGTTTATTTGTAATTTTTTTAAAAAAAGCCATCTGCTTTAGGAAAAGCATGGACGGCTAACCATGCTGTAAAAATGTGCTGGTGATTTTTAAGTCTACAGTTATTTATATTTTTAACCATATACTTCCCATGCTTTATTGTCTGATATATTGTACTGCCTATTGTGTCATTAATTGCCTTTGAAAATGAATTGTAACCGTTTTTAATTGTGTGTTTTTAAAATGAACTTTTATGATTGTAAAACCTACAATCGAATAAAGATTATGAATTGAATTGAATAGTGCTTACTCAGGAAATTGAGTTCAGTTTTTTTTAATGAGGTGGTTGTGCTACTGAAGTGACTGCTTCTACTATGCCGAATGCAATCTCTTTGATACTGCTATTGAAAGGTCACTGGGACTCCAGCTTCACTACTGGGTATGACGGAGTCTTGTGAATCCATGAAAGATTGCTTTGCTAGACAGCTGTAGTTACAGGTAAATAACTTTTTCTTTTAAATCGCCTTCATGTCCGTATAGGAGGTGAGAAATATTGTGTCTTTTTAAAGTGTGGCAGCCATTATATGTGACTATCAAAACTGTCTTAACTCACCTTGCAACAACAGCCCAAAACTTCACTGACGCGATTAGCTGTTTTTATGCTGTTGGTTTATAAGCGTAGTCTTAAGAAGTAGTCTTTCATCCTTTCCCCATCAAGTGCTTCAAATGTAGATTGAGATTCGCAGATGTATTCTATAGTGCATGAATAATATGTAGCTTTTGAAAGATATTCAGAATGAGTCTTTTCACAACAGTATCTAAACTGTTTTTGAAAATCTGTATATTGTAGGTACCCGAAGGGTGGTATATGTTAAACTTTTCTATCCCTCTTTGTTGTACACATATCGGCTCCTCAATTAAGTTCATATCACATCTGTGGAACATATTTTTCTAACCGCTCTCATCCCCTCCCAAAACCGGTTCCGGTGTTCTAAATATTAAATAAAGGGTTTTATTATGTCTGCAATAGGCCTTGCATGAAATATCTTTTATTTCTTAAAGTATATTAAAACATTTTGATCCTTATTTTCTTTGAAAGTTGATCCATAACGTTGAATTTCTAATGAGACATTATTTATCTGTAAAACTGGAAATCTTGTTTTATGTTTTAGAACAAAGAGTTTTTACAAGAAAAATTAATGCAGCGAGCTCCTACTATCACGGAACGTGCCAAAAAGGTATTTTATCCTTTTATAAAATGTTAACTTATGCAAATAGAAATAAGCTATTGCCTCATAGAGTACATTTTTGTGAAGTACTTATGATTTAGTTTCTCCCAGTCTCTCCCATTTACTTTTAAGGAGGTAAGAGGCAATACTTGTAGGTGGACCCACGAACAAGTTACTACATTGTTTACATTGATCTCAGTTTGTAGGTCAAAATATCGACATGTACATACATCGACAAAAGATATTTTCTTGAATGGGTACCAACTCCAGAATATTGACTGCCACTTTGTCATAGTAAATATGTTTAGGGAACATTTAATGTAATGTTTTAATGCCAGCTATGCTCACCTTTACTACATTGTATGTCAATATTTTGGAGTCCTTATATGTGCAGGTTGGTTTTTATAACTCAACATTTTGTCACCACAGCAAGCTCTGTGGTACCAGAGTGTAATTCTGGGCATGGGGGCCGCAATGGTGATTATGGTGTGAGTGCTTGTCGTTCTACTAAAAAGTCATGGTGAAAGAAATATTTCAGTATAAGAACCACACATCTGTGATAGAAAGGGATACACCCTTCCACACTAATATAAGTTTCTATTTCGGATGCAATGTTGGTGCTTTATCCCTAGCGTTGAACTGCCATACAACCCCATTGAACACACATAGTTGAAACTTAAAAGAAGGGAAGCACTCTAAGGTAGTTAGAGTGTGTAATACTCCTGTTCACAGATTCCGTTGAGGAAACTGGGTCATAAAATAATATAGTTCATTTTTATTCTTCAGTCTTCATTGGAAAGATAGTGTCAAGCCAATGCATGTTCCCTCATGGAGCGTCATCCAGGCTTCAAAGAACATATATAACAATAACCTCCAAATTACCTAATCCGCACAAGTCTAATTACACTCAACATGAAATTCCCATCCATCATTGGTAAACTTAGAAATCACACAAGTTGTACTAACCTCCGCATCGTCAATAATCATCTCCTAAATTAATCTTAATTTCCTCAAATTGTGCTTAATAAGAGTCATACTGATACATTTTAGTTTCTCAAGAGGACCCAGGATACACTTACTTCCCATCTATATTAATCAGTGATAGAACAGTACTTACAACTGTTCAGAGCCTCAATTCATGTATTGTAGCCTCAAAATGCTTCTTTAAAAAAATGTGTTGATATAAAATGTCTAAAACAATTGAAACAAGCCTTTGAATTTACGTGAGTTTGAGCTATTGACATTGTAAATGACTGCCTTTTATTTTTTTATTTTTTTTAAAACCTATATAAAAGGCATTGTCATTTACAATGCTAATATCTTAAACTCTCGCAAATGCGAGACCTATTGCATTGCAAATGCTTGTATTACAGACGGGTCTTCGACTTCGCGGGACCCCCCCCCCCCCCAGTAAAGCCCTTGTGTTATCCGATTTTTGACATTCTTGAATGGCAGTCTGTATCAGCACCCACAAGGGATGGTTTTGCTGTATAGAAAAGCTAATTCTAAATGATTTCTAGCAGGGCTCCAATTGTACCTGCGAGTACCACATAGCACCAGCGAGTGCTATGGCTCTGCTGCCGACCCCACATTCATCCCCAAACCATTTCGAGACCTTACTGTCAAGCAAGTCTTCCAGCTCCTTGTACTCTGCCCCTGCACCATCCATCCTTGCTACCCCTGGAGGCGTGGGGACGGAGCTACTTCTACAGTGCCATGACGAGACCAAGCTGACAGCCAGTGGTACAAAATACAACATTTTAGCCAAATACAAACAAGCATTTGCAATGCTGAAAGTGTAGTGCCTGCCCGGGAGCAGGACGGCAATAGGGAGCAAGCTGCAACGCTGTCAGAAAAACCCGAAACAATAGAAGGGGTGTAGCCGCTAAAGTTAGTGTCCTGCTCATACAAAATTAAATAAATACATACAGTAAAAATAGCAAGTTGCAAGGAAAAAAAGGTGCGCAACAGCAATGAGGAGCAGGCTGCCATGCTGCCTAAGCGTGCAGTGCTTGTAAAACACATAAATAACACATTATAAGGAGCAAGTTGCAAGGAAAATAAAGGTGTGTGTCCGCTATAAAAGCAGCGCCATTGCAGGAAAACATGTCGTGCCTGCAGTAGCAGAAAATTATTGAAGAAAATAGTGCTCACAGACGGTAAATAACACATACCCTGTGACAACAAAAGTAAAAGGTCCTGTCCTCATGGGAGGTTACAAATGAAGACAAGGCGGCACTAAAGATGGACTAACAAACCTATTAACAAATTAGAAGCCAGCATTTACAAAGGACAGTGACACAAGACAATGAAAAATATGGGTGGAGAGTGGGCGGGGCTTCAAGTCCTTACTCTAATACAGCATGCCTCGCAGAGAAGCGCATGCGCTGCCTAGGCTCATCCTAAAAACTGTACATATAAATGTATGATAGAGACTCTAGCTGCAAATTCTTTACCTTAGAATTATCGCCAGGTGTCAGACTTGATCAGGAAATTTTTCATGCACAGTACCCTTGCATGCCGGTAGTTGGCATAGTTAGACTCCTCGTGGTGTTGCAGTGCCTATATAGACGCCACCCCAGTGCACTGATGTCCATTGTCTTCGCACCAGTTAGCACATATGTGAAGAGAATTACCGTCAGTGACTTTTTGACTGTCTTTTTTTCTACTTTTTGCAAAGTTTTTTTTGAGACTTGTCTCTTAGTATGGCATGGATGTCAACCGGTAAGGGAAGGCTGAATTGAAGCCCTGCTGCGCCTGTCACTGACAGATATCCGTGAAGGACCTGCACGTAGTCTGTCTGGTGCTTTGAGTGCGACCATGACAACAACACCTGTGACTATTGTTGCACCATGAACCCCAAGACCTTGAGGGAGCGATCCCCCAAGCTTCTTGACTGTCTATGTGAGACGCCATGACAGTCTAGCTCCAGGTTTAGAGAAAGGTACCCCCGGACCAGTCACTAAGCCATCGATTTTTGTTGCAGTCAGTCATCCCATTCCGGTAAGTCCCACTAGAAAAAGAAGAGGAAGAAGTCTTCGCCTTATCCACGTCCGTTCATGTCATTTGTCACGATGAGGGAGCATTGACACTCATGACCTGGATCCACAGTTGAGTCTGCACCTGGGCCCTCTGTGTGCTTTCCCAAGTATCCGGGAGTTGAAGCGACCGCTGCCCAACTTCTATAATTTTATGAGGCCATGCACCTCATATGTGGGAGGCTTGTCCACGCTGGAGCACCTTAGGGTCCTACTGGTCTTCCACAGGTTGGTTCACATTTGGTGTCAATCTTGTCTCTTGGATCCACAGATGGATCCAGATCTGCACAGGTCTAGCCACTTCAACATTCCTTTCACTGGCCCCTCTGTTGAAACTCCCAGCGCTGTGTCCCCCTTTTTATATCTGCCTCAGACACAGAACCGGATGGGTGCCGCCCAACGCTCACTCCGGAGCCAACTGGAGACATGCCCTCCAGGCCAGAGCCTACGCCCTATTCCTATGGGCTTGGTTGTGCAAAACATTGGGAGGGACCACTGGACCTTTATAAATATCAGTCCCTAGATCTAATTGAAGACACCTGGTTTGAGGATTTGGCGGATGCCAATGGAACGTACACCTTCCCAGATACTGGCTTGATCTCTCCTCCTACCGTATCTATGGAGCAGATAGCCTCATTTGCTTTGGTGGAGAGGAGAGCAGCAGAGGTTCGGAACCTCACGCTGCCCTCCGTGGCTGTCACGACTAACGTCTTGATGGAGTTGCTTCAGCCAGGAACCACCCTTTAAGAACTGCTTCTCCCATTTAATGAAGCCCTCATGGACCTCCTGCTTGGGGCCTGCTACAAGCCCTGTACAGGGGCTCCTGTGAACAGGACAAATGCCCGCTGCCATTACCCTGCTCCTGGGGATCCTAACTTCCTCACCCTACTCTGGAGATATCGATGATCCAAGCCCTCCACTTCCTGAGTAAATTCTGGTGCATTCCCTACTATCGCATTGGATAGAGAATTCTAAAGGCAGGACACCATGGGCAAGAATACGTTTTCTTGCGCTAGCCTGGCACTTCGGACAATGAACACCATGAGCCTTATGGGCTGTTACTCAATTCACTCTGGGAGTCTGTTGCACAGATGCTGCCTGCTGTCTCAGAAGAGTCCCAAACTATATTCCCCTAGCTATTGCTGACAGGAGAGATGCAGTGAGCTACTCACCAACGACTCACTAGGCAGAGTGGTTTCTCAGTTAGCAGACTTATGGCGCCATGCCTGGCTAAAGACGACTGGCTTTTCAGAAAATGTCCAGGCTATGCTGTTGGACATGCCCTTTGATGGCTCCCGTCTCTTCGGAGACAAGGCGGACTCGACGATGGAGGGCTTCAAGGATAGCAGAGCTACGGCCAAGTCCTTGGGCCCTTTTATGGCCCCTCACCAGCCCCAGTCCGCCTTTTGCTCTTTTTGTGTCCACAGAATGGACTTCCAGGCACGTCTCTATGGGCCCAGCCACCACTGCACCCAAGCTTCCTAGCCCATGCATGGCCGAGGATGCTGTACTCGCAGACCCTGTGGATCAGGCAACCAGAGGTCGGGCCAGTCCACCACTCTCCCATCAGCCTCCAAGCTGCTTCCGTTTTCCCTCCAACCATCATAGGCAACCAGTGGAAGACAGGATATGCTATTACCTCCATTACTGGAAGTCACTACCATCTGACCGTTGAGCTCTCTGCATTGTCCGAAGGGGCTACTCCGTCCCCTACAAACCACTCCTCCACCCATGCCACCCACTTGAGACAGGCTCATGGAGGACCATTTATCCTTACTCCGCCTTGAAGTGGTGGCTCTCTTGGCCAAGGGAGCCATGGAGGAGGTGCCGGCAGCAGAATGAGGTCATGGCTGCTATACCCACTACTTTCTGGTGCCCAAGAAGGACTGAGGTATTTTTCCTTCCCTAGACCTGCGCCCTCTCAATTTCTTCCTGAAGAAGCAGAAATTCAAAATATTTATGATCACTCAAGTCCTGTCTGCCCTGAACCCGGGAGAGTCAGTGGTAGCGTTGGACTTGCAGCGTGCATATTCCCACCCTACTTACCCATACATGTTACCTGTGATTCACGTTAGGTCATAAGCACTTTCAGTTCACCTTGCTCCCCTTCGACCTCACTAGCACCAAGATGATGGCGATAGTTTCAGCTCATCTGTGGAGCTCAGGGGTGCCAGTCTTCCTGTCACGATGACTGGCTGTTGAAGGAGGGCACGTACCAGGTGGTTGTCCACCACCTCCAAACTATGGCAGATCTCCTGCACTTGTAGTGGTTTTCTATAAATGTCACCCCTGACTACCTCTCAGAAGCTCTCTATCGTTGGAGTTGTTCTGGGCACAGTGCAGGTTCGGGTTTCTCATCCAGGGGATACTCATCAATAGTCATTATCTATGAATAATCCCCGCCCATGTGCGGGATCCCGGAGCATATAGAAAATACATATAAATATATATGTATAAATATGTGAAACATATAATTGCAGCCTAAAAAACATTTTCTAACTGGCAAAAGTGCCGCAAAATTACATAAATTAGTATACATACAGTTGTACTCTTCCAAACCCTAAGGAAGAAAGAGAGCAGAAAACATTTGTTTACAACAATGCTTTATTGCCATAGGAAAACCTGTAATTGCAGGCATTTGCCAGTAGGCTGCAGTAGAGTATAAAGCAAACAGAGAAAACTGACACCTTGCCTTTAAGGCATTAGAGTAGGGGTACCGTGCCTTTAAGACCTGAAGGCAACCCCCTGCTCCCATGGTGCACCACAGGTGAAAGTTGGGTCAGTTCTTTTTTCCGGCTCCTTCTGCGAGGATCCTGGAGCTTGAGCTCTTCAGTTTTAAACTGAAATTGGTTTTTTGAGAGAGTTTAATCAAATATTTCGACTTTTTTTGATTAATTAAGGCTTCTGATTTATTTTTCTGTGGTAACCCACAAGAATTTCCTGTCAGAATGCCTGCTCTTTTTCGGAAATGTCCTTCCTGTGACAAGAAGATGGCTCTGAATGACCCACATTCTGTTTGTATTGTGTGCCTTCCATCTTCACACATTCCTGATCAGTGCCATCATTGTAAAAAATGTAAAAGTCGGACTCTTCGCTACAGGGAGAGGATTCGACTTCATGCCATGCAGGAGATGGACAAGAGTCACCAGGTGGGTGCTTCTACAGCCCCTAGATCGTCTCCTACAAGCAAGCACGGCCAAAAACGGCGTCATTCCACCTCTCCTGTCTCCAAAAAGAGGAATGAAGGTCGAAGAACTCCGTCGACGTAGAGATCGCCGTCGAAAAGGCCCAGATCATCTTCACGACGTCGAAGATCTCCGCCGCAATCAAGTAAGTCGGCGTCGAGGCACCATGCTTCGGGCTCTAAGTCCATGGCTGCTGCTGCATCTAAGTCTCCGTCGACGTCGAGGCTTCCGTCGAGACACTCTCCGCCACCCCAGAAGGGATCGGCGTTGAGAGCTAGGACGGCATCTAGGTCGCCGCTGGCTAGCGGGCCGCCGTCGAGAGGGTCTGCTAGATCCCATCCTTCGACGTCAAGGAGGTAGACGCCGAGGCGACGCCAGGAAAGGTCGCCGTCGACATGACGTCGAGGAAGATCGACGAGACGACGTCAAGAATCGTCGTCGACTCGACGTCATGATATACCTCCACCTGATCGACGTCGAGGAAGATCGACGTCTAGGTCTCCGGATCGACGTCGAGGTTCACAGCTGAGTTTTCCACGACGTAGTCGATCACCGTCGAGAGCTTCAAGGCACCGCTCGACGCCGCTGGTCACCCAGACTTCTTCGACGTCGAGGATTTCGCCGTCGAGGGATAAAGTGACAGCAGAGGTGGAGTCTCATGGTTCTAAAACTTCAGGAAAATCATCTTCTCCTGGCTTGAATATTGTACAGGTCTCCCCAGAATCTTCGCTCAGATCTGCGGGCAGCTTGACTCATCCTCAAGGGGCTGTATCTGGACAGAGTAGTCCGGGCTCGGATTACTCCTGTACATATTCCCCTTCGAAGGCAAAGACTCCAGCCAGACCAGCTAGATCTCCTCTGAATCCCAGGATTTCACCCAGGCCTAGATCTAGAGTCAGATCACGTTCCCCAGTGCGGTCAAGGACACCTGTCGAACCAAAATCTCCAATCCGGCCAAGAACGAGGTCTCCATCAAGTCATCGTTCTAGGTCCAGGGGCAGTCACAGCAGGCATAGTGACAGGTCCCATAGGAGGCGGCGTACAAGATCCTCTACAAGATAGTCTTCGGCTAGGTCCTCTTACCGAGGTTATTCTCCGACCTACTCCTCAACGCCTCCTTCCTGAGTCTCTCCTATTGATGACCTCGCGACTTTCTCCGATGTACTAGTAAGGGGAGCAAAAAAGCTGAATATCACGCTGAACACTCCAGTGGTTCCCACTTCTTTGATTTTTGATACCCTCCGTCATCGTACAGCGCCCAGGCCTCTACTACCTCTGGTTCCCGGTCACCTGGAACCAGCTATGGCTACTTTTTTCACACCAGCAGTGGTGTGATTTGTTCCGTCTCGAATAGCCAAAAAGTACAAGGCCCCTCCAGAGGATCCTTTGTTCCTCAGATCGGATCCCCCTGCGGACTCCATCATTGTGGCGGCTGCCATGAAGTCCCATGCAGGATCTACTTCTTCCTCAGTACCACCTGAAAGATAGCAAGCTTATGGACTCTTTTGGTAGGAAGGTGTGCAACACCTCCTCCTCCTTTATGAAGGTGGCTAGTGCCTCTGCCTTGCTTGGAAGGTACGACAGGTCCCTTTGGGATTCTCTGACTCGCTTTACTCAGGTCCGGATATTGCAGATGCCATTCCCTCCAACTATGCTATTCTTCACCAGGATAGAAATTCTGGCAGGGGGGGTGGAATTGCAATTATCTTCAAGATCATATATACTTGTAAATTGGTTGACATCATCCAAAAAGACTGTGAGTCAGCTCTATTTCAACTGTCCATAACTCCCCAATTTACGCTGTCAGGACTATTGGTATATCGCCCCCCTGGGACAGCTAGTCCTTGGATAACTTCATTACCGGACCTCTTAGCCCCAGTTATGCTCAAAGCGTCTAATTTTACTATTTTGGGAGACCTAAACATACATCTAGATGATAATCAATGCCCTCATAGGAATCAGCTTCTCGCTACCCTGGAAGCATTTAACCTTCAATTACATAACACAGGTCCTACACATTGTGCTGGACACTTACTTGATCCTATTTTTTCCAATCTGCCCCTAGATTGTTCCCGCGAAGCTCTTCAAATCACCTGGTCCGATCACTCAGCTGTCCCTTTTTCCTTAGACAAGGCTGAAACTGCAACAAGATCTGCGACAGTAAAGCCGAGGCCATCTCGGAATTGGGGGAAGGTTAGTATTCCTGAACTCAATAAATCACTGATTAAAACACTCCCGTCTATTGACGCACCAGTCACTGCTCTCAATAGTGCTACTGAACTCTGGCTAACTAACGCTGTAAATCGGGTGCTACCCTTGACATCTAAGTTTACAGTTTCACACCATCCTCCAGCCCCATGGTACTCGGAACAGCTTAAGAGTCTCCGCTCACAATGTAAGACCTTGGAGCGTAAATCGAGAAAAGGCTATTCTCCTTCACGTAAAATCATATATAAAGAAGCCTTAAAAAAGTGCCATAACAGCTGCAAAACTGCGAAAGCTAACTACACTACAAAAACAGTGACTGATGCAGAAAACTGTCCTAAGGTGTTATTTTCCGTTGTAAACAAACTGACCGGTGCAAATTCCTCTCCCCCTCCTCCAGCTCTTGATGCCACCCAGTGTCAGTCCTTAGCGGATTATTTTATAAACAAAGTGGATCTTATTTACGATAATTTCTCTCCACCTCCTGAAACCACTTTTTCCGCCCCTAATACGGTCCAGGAATTGGTGAATACCACCACTGATGCAGCAATTACCACCTGGCAGCCTCTAGACGCCACTTCCTTTATGTCCTGTCTAAACAGTGTGCGATCTGGTTCCCCACTGGATGTGCTCCCGGCCAAAATATTAAAACAATTGGATCCCCTTACTCACCCCATTTTTATCAAATTACTAAATACTTCCTTGAGCGAGGCCCAGGTCCCCCAACCTTGGAAACATGCCATGGTGGTACCTCTACTAAAAAAATTGGGTGCTGATTCTTCCAACCCTGCCAACTTTCGCCCGATATCTTTGCTGCCAATCTTTTCGAAGATATTGGAAAGACACATAAATTCCCAGCTTTCTAAATTGGTCGAAAACACCGCTTTTCTCCATCCTTCTCAGTCGGGCTTCCGGCCTAAGCATTCAACTGAGACAGCGCTCCTGGGGGTAACGGAGAGTCTGAGGCACGGTGTCGACCAAGGTAACACCATGGCGCTCATCCTGTTGGATTTGAGCGCAGCGTTCGACACCGTGTCACATTCCATCCTCATTAACTCTCTGAAGTCTCTAGGTGTAGGTGGCCAGGCCTTGGCCTGGCTTGTCTTTCCTCAATGACCGAAGTTTCCAAGTGTTCTCTCCTAAAGCAGCTTCCACCGTCTGTCCATCTACCCGAGGCGTTCCCCAAGGCTCAATCCTTAGTCCTCTTTTATTTAATATTTACGTCAAACCCTTGGCATCCATTGTTGAACAGGCTGGGCTTACCCTGTTTTCCTACGCAGATGACACCCAGATTGTCTTCTCCCTATCAGGGAGAGACGAGAACAACATCTCCGCACTCAAGTCAGGCCTCACCCTTGTGGCTGACTGGATGCGGAGAAACTGTCTCAAACTGAACGGGGAGAAGACCGAGGTGGTCATCTTGGGTCGGAATAAACATCTCTGGGGTCCTCGCCATTGGCCCATCGAACTGGGCACTGCGCCTACTCCTTCCACCGCAGTTCGTAACCTGGGTGTCATTATTGACGACAGGTTAACTATGAGACAACAGGCCACTAAGGTCGTGGCCATCTGCTTTTCAACGCTACGGTGGCTCCATAAGATCTTGTGGATGCTTCCACTATCCTCCCGTAGAACCGTAGTCCAGGCACTTGTTACATCTCGCCTGGACTATGGTAACATCCTTTACTTGGGCGCAGATAAAGCCACCCTACATGTATTGCAGGTAGTGCAAAATGCGGCGGCGCGCCTGCTAAAAAACATCCCCAGACGCACTTCAGCTAGGGCCGCCTTACGCGACCTTCATTGGTTGAGCATCCCTGAACGTATCAAATTTAAGGCATTATGCTATATGTTCAAGGTCAAACAGGGTAGTGTCCCAGCCTACCTCCAAAGGCTGATAACACCCTACAGACCCCTACGTCCACTTAGGTCATCGGACATGGGTAATTTCACTATGCCAAGGTGGAAGCTGACAAAAATGGGAGGCCGTTCCTTCTCTACTCTGGGCCCCAAATATTGGAACTCCCTCCCACCGGACCTAAAACTAGAGACAAATTTGTTCCGCTTCCGCAAGGCTCTGAAGACATTGCTTTTTACTCAACGCGCCCAATAGTCTGCTATGGCTCCAGCCAGGTGAAGCTGCCTCCTTCTTCTACAGTCTATCCCTAGCGCCGGGAAACCCATTGTGGGTAGCTGCGCGCGGTATAAGCTTAAATAAATAAAAAATAAAAAATAAATACTGACAAGCTCCCCAAGGAAGATCGCCAAGATTTTCTGGAGACTTTACAGGAGGGAGGCTTGGTAGCCAATCAAGTTATTAGCGCCGCAGTGGATGCCTCTGACCTTGCAGCTCATGGCTACTCAAGCGGTATTTGTTCCCGCCGTTCGGCCTGGCTCCGCCTGACGGGACTCAAACCAGACGCCCAGAAGAAGATTTTGAATTTGCCCTTCAATGGGAAATCTTTGTTTGGTCCACACACAGACGACGAAATGTCCAAAATGAAAGCAGAAATGGACACCGTCAAAGCTGTTGGATTGGAAAAACGCAAGGAGTTCAAGAAGCTTTTTTGTCAAGGAGACAGAAGGCCTTCCAACAGAGGGTTCAAACCCCTCAGTGGCAATCCCAGCCTCAGCAGAAGACTCAGTTCCAGCAGCGTCGTCCTGGAAGAGGAAGAGGTGGCAATAACAGGCAGCAGTCTTCCTCAAAGCAACCTCCTAAGCCCTGAGCCATTGCTTCCTCCACGTCTGGTCACCACTCCGGTGGGAGGGAGTGTTTCTCAACATCTGACAGAGTGGGAATCCATTACAAAAGACAAATGGGTGCTGAGTATTGTGCAGCATGGCTACTTGCTGAGGTTCAAGTCTCCTCCTCCGCAGGTATTCCCCCAATTGCAGCATCTTCCACGTTACAAGACTCAATTGCTACGAGAAGAAGTCTCCATCCTTCTAGAAAAAAGGGCCATAGAGGACGTTCCCGCAACTCAAAGAAATCAAGGAGTGTACTCCCGATATTTCCTGGTTCAGAAACGAGGATCTGTCAAAGAATACAGGCCCATTCTAGACCTTCGAAGGCTAAACAAGTTCATACGAAAAGAAAAGTTCCGTATGCTTGCCGTGCACCAGATCTTCCCACATCTTCATCAGGGAGACTGGATGTGCGCCATCGACTTGCAGGACGCCTACTTCCACATACCAGTGTCAATCAAACACCGGAAGTTTCTAAGGTTTCAGATCGGACGTCGTCACTACCAATATCGAGTGCTGCCGTTTGGCCTGAAATCTGCACCTCGGACATTCTCAAAATGCATGGCGGTGGTGGCTGCTTTTCTCCGCAAAAGAAAGATCTTCGTCTATCCATATCTAGACGATTGGTTGTTGAAGAGCTCCACCCCGTTGTTGCTTCAGAACAATCTGTCGTTCTGCCTCAAACTAATGGAGTCGTTGGGACTTCACGTCAATCTGAAGAAATCAGTTCTCAACCCTTCCCAGCGGATCCACTACCTGGGTGCTTCTCTGGACTCACTTCAGGCAAGCGTGTGTCCTTCGGAAGAGAGGTTGTCATCTATGCTCCTGAAAGGTCGGCTTCTTCTGGACAATCGGGCCCCCACAGCCAGACAAGTGTCTTCTCTGCTGGGATCGATGGCTTCATGCATTTACATTGTGCCCAATGCTCGCCTTCACATGAGACCTCTACAACAAGCCCTGGAAGATCAGTGGTCTCAGAGATCGGACCAGTGGGAAGACCGAGTCTTGCTTCCGCAAGGAGCCAGGGACTCGATCAGATGGTGGTTGAAACGATCCAATCTTCTCCGAGGAGTGCCATTCCATCGTCCTCCTCCATCTCAGTCAATTGTCACCGATGCCTCTCTTCAAGGCTGGGGTGCTCACATGGGCCAAGTTCAAGGCCTTTGGTCCGAGGTAGAGCAAGGCTACCATATCAACTTCCTGGAGCTTCGAGCAGTTCATCTTGCTCTCAAGTCTCTTTATCCTGCTCTGCGCACCAGCCACCTCCAGGTTCAGACGGACAACACAACAACTATGTTCTATCTGAACAAGCATGGAGGCACGAGGTCAAGAGTCTTGTCTCTGGAAGCACAAGCGATCTGGCATTGGCTCCTAGCAAGAGGCCTATCCATCTTGGCAGTTCATCTACCAGGAATTCAAAACGTCCAAGCAGACTGCCTCAGCAGAATCTTCGTAGAAGCGCACGATTGGGTGCTCAACGAGGAAGTGGCTCAAAAGGTTTTTCGGTGTTGGGGCGTACCGGACGTAGACCTGTTCGCAGACGCGGCCAATACAAAATGCCCCGTCTTCGCATCCAGGTTCCCCCAACAGGGATCACTGGGGAATGGCCTTTTGATCAGCTGGTCTCAGACATTACTCTACGCCTTTCCTCCCCTGCCTCTGATCCCGGCGGTGATCCAGAAGTTCTACAGGACCAACACCAGAATGATCCTGATAGCACCAGAGTGGCCTTGCCAGTGGTGGTACCCCGATCTCCTTCAGATGTCGGAGGTTCCCCACCGGCGCCTACCATGCCGTCCAGACTTGCTGACCAAAGACAAGGGGAAGTGCTACGCTTTCAAGTGGAAGAGGTTCTTCTTATGGTGTCGTGAGCACTCTCTTGACCCGGTACATGGCCAAGAGCAGGTGATTCTTCCATATTTACTGCATTTAGCTAAATCAGGCTTGAAATATTCCTCCATCAGGGTTCATTTAGCTGCCATCACAGCATATAGGAAGTCTCCCAGTCAGACATCTTTCTTCCTTATGCCTGTAGTTAAAGATTTCCTAGAAGGCCTGAAAAAAATCTTCCCACCTGTGAGGTCTCCCTCTCCTCCCTGGGAGCTAAATATTGTACTGACTAAACTGATGAGTGCTCCTTTTGAGCCTATCCATAAGGCCTCTTTGCAGCACTTGACCTGGAAAGCTGCCTTTTTAGTGGCTATTACCTCTGCCCGTAGGGTCAGCGAAATCCAGGACTTGTGTTGCAAGGAACCTTACACAGTTTTTCATGCCAATAGGGTGGTTTTAAGAACACACCCAAGTTTCCTGCCTAAGGTGGTTTCAGACTTTCATATCAACCAGTCTATTACCTTACCTACCTTTTTTCCTAATCCTTCCACTCCCCCGGAGAGGTCATTACACTCCCTTGATCTCCGGAGGGTCCTGAAGTTTTACTTGTCAAAAACCCTGCCTCTGAGAAAGTCTGACCGGCTTTTTGTTAACTATGGCAGTACTAATACTCGTCTGTCAGCTTCCAAACAGTCAATTTCTCGCTGGATTGTCTCCTGTATAGCTTTTGCTTATCAACTAGCTAACAAAACCTTGCAGGGTAGACCACATGCACATTCTACAAGAGGGAAAGCTTCCACTACAGCTCTCCTTCGTAATGTTCCTATTTCTGAAATTTGTTAAGCGGCAACTTGGCGGTCTGTCCATACCTTTACCCGCCATTATTGCCTGGACTCAGATACTCAGGCCGATGCCAGAGTAGGGCAGGCCTCTTTAACCCCTTCCATGCTCATGACGAGCTCAGCTCGTCATGAGGCACAGTTGAGCTGTGCTGATGACGAGCTGAGCTCGTCATGACACCAGCAAAATGGCAATTCCCAGCACAGGGGAAAAATAACCACAGCAGCGATGTGGTTAAGGAACTTGTTTGCTTAAGATGTATTGTCAATATATGTCTTAGCTTTTCTGTGAAGTTTTTACACTTCTTGCTCGTCCGCGAGACTTTGGGTATGAGCTTGCTAATCTATTCATAGGTTATGACTATTGATGAGTATCCCCTGGATGAGAAGGATTAGTTACTTACCTGTAATCTTAGTTCTCATCCAGGGGTATACTCATCAAAGTCATAAGCTCCCGCCCACCTCCCCGGACGAGCAGAGTTACAAAGTTATGAGATGTTTTATTATGGATCTCCTCAGGTGTTGTTCACCTCCAAAAAGAACTGACCCAACTGTCACCTGTGGTGCACCATGGGAGCAGGGGGTTGCCTTCAGGTCTTAAAGGCACGGTACCCCTACTCTAATGCCTTAAAGGCAAGGTGTCAGTTTTCTCTGTTTGCTTTATACTCTTCTGCAGCCTACTGGCAAATGCCTGCAATTACAGGTTTTCCTATGGCAATAAAGCATTGTTGTATACAAATGTTTTCTGCTCTCTTTCTTCCTTAGGGTTTGGAAGAGTACTACTGTATGTATACTAATTTATGTAATTTTGCGGCACTTTTGCCAGTTAGAAAATGTTTTTTAGGCTGCAATTATATGTTTCACATATTCATACATATATATTTATATGCATTTTCTATATGCTCCGGGATCCCGCACATGGGTGGGGATTATTCATAGATTATGACTTTGAGTATACCCCTGGATGAGAACTAGGATTACAGGTAAGTAACTAATCCTTATCCTCCCAAGCGGCGAGTCCAGGATATTCAGTCTACGATACAGATGTTTCAGCCTCTGTTCTGAATTTCGGTGAGGGAGACCCTGAAGCTGTTGGGACTCATGGCCTCCTACATTCTGCTGATAACTCATGCCCAATGCATATGCAAGCACTGCAGTGGGACCTGAAGTTTCATTGGCCACAACATCCGCAGAACCTTTCAGACACCGTCCAGATCTCGGAGGGAACTGCGAAAGATCTGCAGTGGTGGCTAAAGAACAGAGATTGGGTCAAAGACCGACTCCTCTTCCTTTCCTGACAAGATCTCTCAGTAGTGACAGATGCGCCCCAGGCATTGCCTTCCTGACCGAAACATGGTGGAATGTCTTCTCGGCACCCGATGTCGCCATAGCCATCCCGGACGGCTGCAAGATCTCCCGCAGAGACCGCACCAACGGACTGAGAGGAGGTATAACCATTGTCCACAACTCCACCCTCCAGGTCCACACCCTTGCAGACTCCCCCCTCAACTCCGCCAAACACCTTCACTTCCGTATCTACACCGACCCCAACACCACCTGAGAGGAACACTCATCTACAGACCTCCTGGACCCCGGGCCCTCTTCAGCGACTCCATTGCCGATCTCGCCATCGCACTCGCCTTCACGGACTACATCTTCCTCGGAGATACGAACTTCCACCTCAAACAACAATGATGCCAACTCCACCGCCCTGATCGACAATCTCGGCCTCCGACAACTCGGCACCGAACCCACCCATGCCGCCGGCCACACGCTTGACCCTGTCTTCTCCACGAGCACCCATGTCGCCTTCAACCACACCACCGAACTCCACTGGACTGACCACCGATGCATCCACTTCACCTTTAAGAAACCTACCATGCACCACCACACCCAACAACTGCCTTGACGCGGCTGGAGCAAAGTTACCGAAGACAAACTGACCTCCACCCTCACCAAGAACCCACCCACCGACCCCACCGACACAGATACTGCTGCCCGAAACTTCAGACAATGGATCCACGACTGCGCCAACACCCTCGCCCTGATCAAGAAACCCTCCACCAACCACCCCAGCAAGAAAGCCGCCTGGTTCAACGAAGAACTCCAGACTTCCAAACAAACCTGCCGGAAGCTGGAGAAGAGATGGCTCCACGACTGCACACCAGACAGCCACGCAGCCCACAAGGACGCCACCCGCAGACATCGCCACCTCATCAGAACAGCCAAGAGATTGTCCCTCAAAGCCTGACTGGAGAACAACGCACACAACAGCAAAGAACTTTTCAACATAGTGAAGGAACTCTCCAACCCCAGCACCAACACCGACATCCCGCCCTCACAGGATCTGTGCAACTCACTGGTCACCTTTTTCCATCGCAAGATAGCCGACATAGACGACGGCTTCAACTCCTCATCCGCCTGACCGCAATAGTCCACTCCCCGAACGCCACCTGCACCAACAAGCTGACTCCCTGGACCCACGTCAACGACGAAGAGACACGCAAGGTCATAAACTCCATCCACTCAAGATCCCTATCAGACGCCTGCCCACACCACATTTTCAACAAAGCTGATGCAACCATCGCACCCCAGCTGTGAAAGATCATGAACATCTCCTTCGACACTGCAACATTCCTGGAAAGCTGGAAGCATGCCGAAATCAACCCCCTCCTCGAGAAGCCCAAGGCGGGCCCCAAAGACCTCAAGAACTTCCGGTCCATCTCCCTGCTCCCCTTCCCGGCAAAGGTCATCGAGAAAATTGCCAACATGCAGCTGACCCACCACCTCGAGGACAACAGCATCTTAGACCCATCCCACTCCAGATTCAGACTCAACCACAGCACCTAGACTGCCCTTATCGCCGCCACAGACGACATCCGGCGTCAGCTAGACAACGGCGAAACCTCCGCTCTCATCCTCCTGGACCTGTCAGCCGCGTTCGACACGGTGTGCCACCGCACACTAAGAACACGCCTCCAAGAAGCCGGAATCCAGAAGAAAGCCCTGGACTGGACCACATCCTTCCTCTCTGGCAGAACCCAGAGTCAGACTCCCGCCCTTCCGATCCAAAGCCACCGACCTCATCTGCGGGTACCCCAGGGTTCATCCCTCAGCCCGACCCTGTTTAATGTCTACATGGCCACCCTCGCACAAGTGACCCGCCAGCACCACCTGAACATCATCTCCTACGCCGACGACACCAAGCTCATCCTCTCCCTCATCAAGGACCCGCACACCGCCAAAACCAATCTCCACGAAGGAAAGAAGGCCGTGGCCGAGTGGATGAGAAGCAGCCGTCTGAAACTGAGCTTGGACAAGACGGAGGTCCTCATCCTAGGTCCCTCCCCCTCTGCTTGGGACAACTCCTGGTGGCCGACCGCACTGTGAGCAGCTCCAATACCTACGGACCACACATGCAACCTGGGATTCATCCTAGACTCCTCCCTCTCCATGTCTAAGCAGATCAACGTCATCTCCTCCTCCTCCTGCTACCACACCCTCCACATGCTTCGCAGGATCTACAAGTGGATCCCGACTGAAACAAGAAAAACAGTGACCCAGGCCCTCGTCAGCAGCAGACTGGACTACGGCAACACACTCTACGCAGGAATCCCGGCCAAACACCTGCGGCGACACCTCAGCCCGACTGATCCACAACGTCCCCCGCCGCAGTCACATCTCCTCCCACCTAAGAGACCTGCACTAGCTCCCCGTCAACAAGAGGATCACCTTCAAACTCATCACTCATGCACACAAAGCACTCCACAACACCGGACCAGCCTTCCTGAACAACAGACTCAACTTCTACACCACCGCCCGTCAACTCTGCTCAGCCAGCCTCGCCCTTGCCGCCATCCTGCGCATCCAACGAACGACCTCCGGCGACAGATCATTCTCCTTCCTCGCCGCCAAGACCTGGAACACCCTCCCCACCCATCTACGGCAGACCCAAGACCTGCTCACCTTCAGAAAGCTCCCCAAGACCTGGCTCTTCGAGCAGTAGCAGCACCACCACGCTCCCCCCCCCCCCCCCCCCCCCCCTTCTCTCCCAGCGCCTTGAGACCCTCACGGGTAAGTAGCATGCTTTACAAATTCACTAATTGATTGATTGATACGCCACTCCTGGGATGTGGCGGCCATCTGAGAGAGGTGGAGATCAGAGCACTCTGATCTCCAGTGGAATTCGTACTCCACATCAACCTGCTGGAGCTCCATGCTATCAGACTTGCATTGAAAGCCTTTCTAACCTCTATCAAGCGATGGCTAGTACAGGTGTTCATGGACAACAGAACGGCCACGTGGAACTGCAACAAATCGGGCAGGGTGGGGTTGTGGATCCTTTGTCAGGAGACCCTACATCTCTGGACATGGCTGAAACACAAGGGCATAATCTTTGGTACTTCAACAGCGGCCGTCTCTGAGCACCAGAGCAGACCAGCTCAGCCATCGATGCCTAGCGGATCACGAATGGCATCTCCCACTGGAGGTGGTGCTTTGTCTCTTTAGACAGTGGGGTGAGCCTTTGGTTGGATCTTTTCTCCTCCCCTGAGAACGCACAATGTCAGCAGTCCTGCGCACAGGATTTTCCAAGGCGGCTCCTTATAGGAGACTCTTCATCTTGAGTGGAGCACAGGCCTTCTATATGCCTTTCCGCCCATACCACTCTTGCCCAGAGTTCTCAAGAAGATCAAGAACGATGGAGCCCAAGTCATCCTTGTGGCTCCACATTGGCCATGGAGAGTCTGGTATCCCGAGCTACTGAGCATGGCCATCAGTTCTCCAATCAGGTTGCTCCTTAGGGAAGATCTTCTGTTGCAGCAGCAGGGTACTGTCCTCCACGTGAACCTGTCCAGTCTCCGCCTTCTTGCGTGGAGATCGAGTAGTGGTAGTTGACACCTTCAACGTTCCTCCTGAAGCTTGAAACATCATCTTGGCAGCAGGCGTCTCTCCACCAAGACAGTATACACCAGTCATTGGAAAACATTTGTTGTAACATGGTGTGCAAAAAGACATTGATCTCCTTTCTGCCCCCCCCCTCTTATTGAATTTTTACTCTTCATTCTTTCCCTTGCGCAGCAGGGCTGTGCACTGGGCACTCTTAAAGGCTATCTGTCTGCTCTTTCTCCCTGTTTGCGGCTGCCTGACCAACCCTCTTTGTTTAAATCCCCTATTTTACATAGGTTTCTAAATAGTCTTGTTCATCTCCTCCCTCCTTCACCATTTATCATGCCTCATCTGAAAGAGACACGTTCGTGATAGATTCCTTACCTTAGAATATCCCCAGGCGTCAGACTGGATCCGGAAACTTTTGCGTAGCAATACCCCTGCGCGTCGGTAGGCGTCGTCTGCGGCTCCGCGTCCGTCGTCGGCGTCGTGAGCGCTGGAATGATGTCGCCGGAGTACTTAGACGCCGCCCATGCGCGCTGACGTCAGTTCTTCTTTTTTCCGCGCCAGCTAGCGCAGATCCGGAAGAAGCTCTACCCCCAGTCACTTTTTGACTGAACTTTTTTGATCTTTTGATCACTCATTTTTGTCGAGTTCTCGACTCCATCGGTGCCAGGGATGCCTTGCTCGAAGTGCGATCGACTCAAGTCGGTCACGGACCCCCATCGCCGGTGCCTGAAGTGCTTAGGTCTCGACCACGGCGATCGGACCTGCTCCGACTGCCGGGCCCTGACGTCGAAGGCTAGGCGGCAGTGGTCCCGCAAGCGACTCGAGCTGAGGCAGTCGGCACCGCGCCGCTCCAGTTCCCGGTCCCGGTCCCACGGGAGGTCGAGGGACAGGTCGCGAGGTCGGAGTCATCGAAGCTCCGGAAGTGGACACCGATCGTCTGGTTCCAAGTCCTCAGGTAAGAGGCATGAGAGGTCGGAGCGACGTCATCGATCCTCCGACCAGCCCCGACGCTCGCACGATGCGGCCGGAGGCTCGGGCGACACCGCCCATGCGGCTCCGTGGGAGTCGCAAGCGTCACCACCTGCCCCATACCTTCGGGTCCCTGGGCACGGCGCGACGCCGGAGGAGGTCGAGAGGTACCTGCCCCATACCTTCGGGTCCCTGGGCACGGCGCGACGCCGGAGGAGGTCGAGAGGTACCTCATGGCCATGAGGGCCCTCCCTCCTCAGTCTGTTCCCGTGGCGCCTTCGGGCCGATCGGTTCCGTCTGGAGGTCCTTCCGGGTCGGGCGCTTCGGCCCAGACGCCGTCGGGTGCTTCGGCTCCAACGCCGCTGGCGACTTCGGTCTCGGCGCCGCAGGACCTCGCCGGATCCGGTTCCGGATCCGGGACCTCGACGGTCGACCTTACGACCTCGCCGGCGCCGTCCCTTCAGGTGTCGCCCCCGGCATCCAATGTGGTTGCCGCCCCCAATATTTCCTGCGGTCCTACTCAGGCGCCGGAAGGGCACCGCTGGGCGCCGATTCAGACAGCCTTTGGGGATTTCTATCTCCACGAGGAGGCCCTGTCTGCTAATCCTGGTTTCCAGGACACAGGTGACGAGGAAAATTGGGAGGGGTCCGAGGACCCTCTGGCACAGGATTGCCAGTCACAGCAGGACTGGACATATGAGCTTGGGGAGGCCAGTGGTATTGACACATCGCCAGACACTGGATTTACCTCACCTCCGACTGTGGCTTCGGAGGCGGGTTCTACTCATAGCGTAGTGTTGACGAAGGCAGCTAAGGCCTTAAACCTTCAGCTCCCCGTCCCGGCCGTGAGGACTAATCTCCTCACTGAGGTCCTCAAACCGCAGTCAAGCTCCGTGGAGCCCCTGCTGCCGTTCAATGAGGCCTTGTGTGACGTTCTTGTGGGCACTTGGTCCAAGCCCGCCATAGGCCCGCCTGTGGATAGGAACGTGGCCAGATGCTACCGCCCGGCCCCGGGCGACCCATGCTTTTTGTCCACCCATCCCACCCCGAGAGTCTGGTCATCCAGGCCTCAAACTCCCAGACCGCATTCCCGTTGGCCCCGCCCGACAGGGAATCCAAGAGATACGAACAATTCGGGAAGAAGGTTTTCTCGTCTGTTAGCTTAGGGCTGCGGTCTGTGAATACCGCCTGTCTCTTGGGCCGCTACACCCACACTCTGTGGGACACGGTTGCGGAGGTGCTGCCACGATGCCCGGAGGAGGTCCAGGCTAAACTCTGCCAAGCCTTTGCGGACGGCCGAGATGCAGCACGCTTTTCTATCCGGTGTGGGCTGGATACAATGGACTCACTGGGCAGGGCAATGGCAACGACGGTGGCGGTTCGACGCCACGCCTGGTTGAGGTCCGCCAACTTCTCGGCCGATGTCCAGGCCACACTCCTGGACATGCCGTTTGATGGCCGTCGCCTCTTCGGCGACAAGGCAGACCATGCGCTGGAACGTTTCAAGGACTCCAGGGCTACGGCCAAGTCCTTGGGCCTCACGGCCCCACGCCAGCAAACGGGTGCCTTTCGCTCCTTTCGAGGCCACGGAAGGGGCGCCCCACCACGTACCGTCAACCACACGCCGCAGAATGTCCAGCAGCGCGGTGGCGGACGTGGAAACCGCCGTGGCGGCGGTCGGGGACTGCGGCGAGGCCAGTCCACACCTCCCTCAGCAGCACCTGCCTCAAAACCTTCCTAGTCCGAGTTTTCAGGCCCATGTGACGCCTGTGGGGGGCAGGGTTCGCCATCACCTCTCCCACTGGCGCACAGTCACTTCGGACAGGTGGGTGCTGCAGATTGTCCGAAGGGGCTACTCCCTCCCCTTGGAGGCATCCCCTCCATCCATGCCACCGCAATGCCACCGTGTGTCGGGGGATCACTTGCAACTTCTGCAAGAGGAAGTCACGGCCCTCTTGGCCAAGAGGGCCATCGAGCGCGTTCCTGGGCCAGAAGTAGGATGTGGATGTTACTCCCACTACTTTCTGGTGCCCAAGAAGGGCAAAGGGGGCCTACGCCCTATCTTGGACCTGCGAACGTCAACGGCTTCCTCCGGAAGGAGAAGTTCAAGATGCTGACACTGGCTCAGGTCCTGGCTGCCCTGGACCCAGGAGACTGGATGGTAGCGTTGGACCTGCAGGACTCCTATTTCCACATCCCCGTCCTGCCGGCCCACCGGCGTTACCTGCGGTTCACGGTAGGCCAAGAGCACTTTCAGTTTACCGTGCTCCCCTTCGGCCTTACCAGCGCCCCACGGGTGTTCACGAAGGTGATGGCGGTGGTCGCAGCTCATCTGCGCAGGCAGGGTGTATCAGTCTTCCCCTACCTCGACGACTGGTTGTTGAAGGCGGGCTCGCCCCAAACAGTCGTCAGCCACCTCCAGACTTCGGCCGACCTCCTGCACCTGCTGGGGTTCTCCATCAATGTGCCGAAGTCACACCTGTGTCCCTCTCAGAAGCTCCTCTTCATCGGAGCGGTTCTCGACTCGCGCAGTTTCGGGTTTTCCCACCCGAACAGCGGGTTCGGGATATTCAGGCTCTGGTTCCCATCTTCCAGCCGTTATCCCGAGTCTCGGTCAGGTTGACGCTGCGGCTTCTGGGGCTGATGGGCTCCTGCATCCTTCTGGTGCATCACGCCAGGTGGCGGATGCGGGCTCTGCAGTGGGACCTGAAGTTTCAGTGGGCCCAGCATCAGGGCAACCTATCCGATCATGTCTTGATCTTGGAGGGCACTGCGAAACAACTGCAGTGGTGGCTCACGGACCGCGACTGGGTCAGTGGCAGATCCCTCTCCCTGCCTCACCCAGAGCACGTAGTCGTGACGGACGCGTCCCTCCAGGGCTGGGGAGGCCACATGGGAGAGGCGGAGATCAGAGGCCTCTGGTCTCCGGCGGAGTCCCGGCTCCATATCAACCTGTTGGAGCTTCGGGCGATTCGTCTAGCACTGAAGGCATTCCTCCCCTCTGTCTGGGGAAGTGCAGTGCAAGTGTTCACCGACAATACCACCGCCATGTGGTACTGCAACAAACAGGGCGGGTGTGGTCCTGGACCCTCTGCCAGGAGGCTCTGCGCCTCTGGCAGTTGCTGGAACATCAGGGCATGACCCTGGTGGTTCAACACCTGGCAGGTTCTCTGAACTCCAGGGCGGACGAACTCAGCCGCCGGTGCATGATGGATCACGAATGGAGTCTGAACTCTGACGTGGCGCAAGGTCTCTTTCTGCTGTGGGGAGAGCCTTGGTTAGATCTATTCGCCAACAAAGAGAACGCGCAATGTCATCAGTTCTGCGTGTTGGAATTTCCAAGGCGGCACTCGCTCTGAGACGCTTTTCGTCACGAGTGGTGTTGCGGTCTGTTGTACGCCTTTCCGCCTATACCACTTCTGCCCAGAGTGCTGAAATAGATCAAACGTGACCGGGCCCAAGTCATCCTTGTGGCTCCGGACTGGGCACGAAGGTACTGGTATCCCGAGCTACTCAGTATGTCAGTCGATCCCCCGGTTTGTCTGCCTCTTCAGGAGGACCTTCTGTTGCAGCATCAGGGGACAGTCCTCCACCTGAACCTGTCCAGTCTCCACCTCCATGCTTGGAGATTGAGCGGCGACAGTTGAGGCCATTTGACTTGCCTCCTGAAGTCTGTAATATCATTCTGGTAGCCAGGCGTCCCTCCACCAAGTCGGTATACGCCTGCAGGTGGAACAGATTTGTGGCATGATGCACAGCAAAGGCTGTGGATCCTCTCTCTGCGGTTCTTCTCTTCCTTCTTTCCCTTGCCCAGCAGGGCTCTGCTCTGGGCACTATCAAGGGCTACCTTTCTGCCCTTTCGGCCTTTCTGAGGCTGCCTGATCAACCATCTTTGTTCAAGTCCCCTATTGTAACTCGCTTTCTGAAAGGCATCACACAAACGTTTCCACCTGTTCCCTTTGTGATGCCTCAGTGGGACTTGAACCTGGTTCTTACTTATCTGATGTGCGCTCACTTTGAACCACTTCACAACTGTCCTATCTACCTGTTTGATAGTCATATTTTACTAGACAAAAGTTTTATTTTAAGTTCATTCACATGTAAATATGCTGATTGCAATGGTTTTAATTAACTGAGCAATAAATTATTCTATTCTATTCTATCTGCCTTCTTACTTTAAAGACTGCTTTCCTGGTTGCCATCACCTCTGCCAGGAGAGTGAGTGAGCTCCAGGCTCTTTCCTCTAAACCTCCTTTCTATCCTTCCGGACAAGGTTGTGTTAGGGACTAGGCCCTCTTACCTGCCCAAGGTTGTCACGGTCTCCCACATCGGGCAGTCTGTCACCTTGCCCACCTTCTTTCCGCCTCCGCATCCCTCAAAGGAGGAAGAGCGGCTCCGTCTGTACCCAAAACGTGCGCTTTCATTCTATTTGGATCGCACACGCCAGTTCCGGGTGGATGACCAACTCTGTGTTGGTTACATGGGCGCTAAGAAGGGACGGGCGGTACACAAGCGGACCATCTCTCGGTGGGTCGTCTTTTGTATCAAGGCTTGTTACTCCTTGGCAAGGAAGCAGCCTCCTGTTGGGCTGCGGGCCCATTCCACTTGGGCCACGGCAGCTACTACTGCCCTGGGCAGGGGTGTCCCCTTGCAGGACATCTGTCCGGCAGCTACATGGGCATCGTTGCACACGTTTGCAAGACACTACTGCTTGGACAGTCAAGTCCGGAGGGATGGCTTCTTTGGCCGGTCCGTCCTCCAGGACTTTCTGGTGTGATTATTGATTAGCAGACCCACCACCGGAGTTGGTATTGCTGGGGTATCTATTCTAAGGTAAGGATTCTAATACTAACCTGTTTCTTTCAGATGAACAAGTTACTTACCTTCGGTAACGATATATCTGTAAGAAACAGTAGTTAGTATTCGATTCCTTACCGCCCCACCCATCGTCCCCGTTCTGCGTACCGATACCTAGGGTTAAGGTCATCCCCTTTCAGGGCCCTAGTTTCAATGGCACCAGTGTTGGTTTTTGACATGGCTCTGCGTTTTTGGCGCGGAAAAGCTGTGTCTAAGAACTGACGTCCGCACGCGGAGGCGGCGTCTAAGTACTCCGACGTCATCACGGCGCCCACTACGACGGACGCGGAGCCGCAGACGACTCCTACCAACGCGCAAGGGTACTGCTACGCAAAAATTTCCGGATCCAGTCTGACGCCTGGGGATATTCTAAGGTAAGGAATCTAATACTAACTACTGTCTCTTACAGATCTATCGTTACCGAAGGTAAGTAACTTGTTCGTTTGTCTCAACCTTACTTGTCACTATGTTGCCATGCTCTAATAACTGTGTAACCTCTGTAAAGATGTAACCTGCAATTATTGTCTGATACTCATGTTAAACGCTCTGATACCTCCGGGTCTAGCCAGCGCTATATAAAACCTTTAAATAAATTAATAAATATTACATCACTCATGACCTGGTCCGTAACATCACTGATGACATCCTGTGAGTGTGCGTGTTTTTTTAAAAGTTTGAGTGTTAAACATATAAACCAGGTACTGCAAAACTTAAAATAGTATACTTTCTGTATTAATGAGTTATGCTATTTCTAACCTATATTATGTCAGTGGCTGTGTGACTGGGTGTTGGTTTTTGAATGTTATATAGCACTGTCGACTTGTTGGTCCCGGAGGGTAGCATAGAGTACCAAACGGGCAACATATGCTTCACTGCTGAACCTGAGAAAAAGATGAATTTGGTGTGGTTCACCCTGGATCTAATTTTCTAAAGGGAGAACCCCACAGAGTGCATGAATCATACATTTTGCCTTTCTTGTCCTTTTTATTACCTTCTGTGTCGGGCAGAGGCGAATTTTGAAAAATGTCCTCAATTTGCTTTTGAATATAGCATAATACTCGGAATAAAACAAAAAAAACAACCCTCCTTGCTAGGCCCTGGGATTATTATGGACTGTTTAGAATAATGCACCTCACAAGGTCAGAACAAGAATGTATTTGGTGTAGTGGGTACCGGGTAGGTTAAATTGTCGCTGTGTATCCTGTGATGGGAATTTATTGATTGACACTTGGGCATCAGCCTTTTTATTTTTTCACCTATCCCATAGATTATTGAAAGGGCCACGGATGCAGGTAGGGACCGGTCCCAAATTTACAAATTCAGATCAAATCATGCATGTGGTGTAACTCAAAATGATGCCCCACCTCACCCGACATGATATTACCTTCAGCTGAAAGGGGCGCTTTTACTTCACAGCTTCAGGCATGTAAAGCCTCCTCACAGATGTACATTCAGCTTCAGCCACGCTCCCTTCCTTAACTTCCAGGAGTATTAGAACCCCTGCCTGTGTGCAGCGGCTCCGTTTGATGTTCATATACTTTATAAATTGTAATGGATCAATGTCGGTTTTAATTTGGCCAGTGGGAATTCTCATGTACTGCTAAACAGAGCCATCTAGTGTATTATTTGTATTTAGCAGTTTAGAAGGCTGATTAAAAACGCGGAAAGTAGTGAAGTGAACAGAGGTACTCCTCCTGACCCCATACCTTCTCGATAAATACATTTGCTTCTTCACAGCAAAAGCACGCCTTAAGTGGGATTTTTGGTGAGCAGCGTTTTGTTGGAACTTTTTAGGTGTGGGACCAAGTCTTTGCAGGAATGCCGGAAATTGTTTTACACATGCAACTCCAAGCAGTTGGGTGGGGAGTAAAAGTTAAAAATACAAATCCTCGGGAAGGAATGAAGTATGCATAGGTTGTGGCTTGTCTCGGCAAAGGGCAGCACTGTAGAGGATATAAAGCTCGCCCCTTCCATTTACGGTTTCACTTTGCTTTCCTTTACATGCTCACTGATTTGCTCTTAAATCAATAAAAACTGCAGTGAACGTTTTAACTTCGGGACATATTTTCCCTGATAATGTCGAACGAATAGAATAGAATAATTTTTATTGCTCAGTTAATTAAAACCATTGCAATCAGCATATTTACATGTGAATGAACTTAAAATAAAACTTTTGTCTAGTAAAATATGACTATCAAACATTTCAGTTAGATTAATTTTAAAAATGTTCTAAGAGCTTACTTGAGCAAAAAAAAATATATGTTGGAAAACGATTAGGCTTTCGGTTATCTAAATGCTAAGTCATTTTGTGAACTGGAAGAGAATAAAGAATAAAAGGCAAGCTCGCAGACTCCCTGCAGCCTTTACAGATTCTTTGGGGTTCGTAATCCATCCGTGGTAATTGTGGCTTGAGTTTGTGGTAGCGGCTTGATGGGACGGTAGTCGGAGTTAGATGTTGTGTGGATTAGTGTCTTCCGGGCTCTCCCTTCTGTCATTCTGCTTCTTACCAGCTTTTTCCAGGAATTTTACCAGATGACTTGCTAATTGGATGTTTTTTCCATCAAAGCATGCTTTGACTGCCTGCCGGCATGTCCTTATTCCCAGTTTCTTTAGGGTTGGCTTTAGATGTTGTCGGCGCTCTTTGTCCAGACCTTTACAGATGCATATTAAGTGAAGGATATCCTCTTTTGTGTCCCCACATAATCGGCAACTTGGTGGCATTTGTGGCCGTTTCCACGGGGGAAGATGGATTTGAGATGGGAGGATGCCCAGCCTTAGTTGTATGAATTTCTCCTTTGTAGACCGTGTGAAACCGGCTCCTAAGTAGCTTTGGCATGAGCTGCTGGTGTAGTTTTGGATGACGATCCAGCCGTGTGCCCTTTTCGTTAGCGCAGCTTTGTCCTCTATTAGAGACTTGGTCCTTACAGATTTATTTGCTAGTTGTTTGAACAAATTATGAGAGATGTTGCTCTTCCAGGCTTCTTGTAGCTCCAAAGTTTCTATGGAGTGCTTTAGGTAATTTGCGGCAGCGCTCGTGTTTCTCCCTGATAGCTCGTTCCAGAGATGATAATCCATGGATGAGGCATCGGCTCCTCGTATTTTGTGCCAACTTTTGGCATAGACCCCCATTCTTTCTGTTACTTGGTTTCTCAGGCCAAATTCGAGTCTTATCTGTGCTTGTGAAGTGTATTTGGGCAGATTGAATAACATTCGCATTGCCCTGGCTGTTGTTTTGTTCAGTATCTGTGCGTCCCTTCCTCGGAGACATTCACTTCCATAGGTAATAGCCGGTGTTAGTTTTGCTTGGATTATTTGTAGGAGTGGAGTGAAACTGCGGCCAGATACTTTCTTTTTAAGGTTTCTCAGTGCAGCTGATATTGTGGTACCTCTCCTTGATATTGCTTCCTTCTGAGGGAGGAATGTCCCTTTACTGTCAACAATTACACCCAGGTATTTGTACTCGTCCACGGTTTCCACTGTTAGGCCTCCCATTTGCCAGAGAAATTTAGATGTGGCCGGCTTCCCATTTACTCTCATGGCTTTTGTTTTGGAGAGGTTTATGCTGAGGCCGTTCGTGGCTGCGTGGGTGTATGTTGTGTTGATTAGGTGTTGTAGCCCTATCGGCGTCCGGCTAATGAGCACGATATCATCGGCGTACATCAAGTTTGAGACTGTAAGTCCTCCTAGTTTTGGGGCGTGAGGATTGCATTCGTCTAGCATTGGAGAAAGATCCGACATAAAAATATTGAAGAGGGTCGGGGCTAGAACGCACCCTTGTTTGAGGCCCTTGGTCGTCTGTACTTTTCTTGACAGGCAGTCTCCTGAGCCTAGCTTGATTTGTACCCATGTGTCCGTGTGTAATAGCACCAGTTGTGATAGTAAAGTTGTCGGCATTTTCCTGTTGGCAAGCTTCTCCCATAGTAAATTTCTGCTGATGTTATCGAAAGCGGAGGTGAAGTCGATGAAGCATATATAGAGGGGAGAACTGGCGAGTCTGGCGGATTCAATTAGCAGAGTTAGGGTAATGTCGAACGAGTGCGGAGTACAATCGGATTGGAGTTTTAGTTGTCCCCCAGCTAGGAGTATACGATCATGAGATCACTCCCGCTCTGGTCAGGAAATTGCTCTTACAATTTAGATAGCAGTCCTTACCCATTATGGCCTTACGTGCTAAGTGGGCAAAGGTGATCTACCAGAGTACAGGATGCCCGGCGGGTAAGGGGGCCTAGAGAAGACCCGTCTCACTTTTTATTTTTCTGTCCAGCATCTGACACCCATAGGAGGAAACGGCTCTTACCCCTATGTAGATCCCCGAGTGTAAGGAGTTAGTTAGTTGCCACCATGGTTGTAAGATCTGACCCCTCTAGGCTGGTGGTTTTTGCGGCTGTAAGAGTCCTCAAGGCAGCCTGGATATGGCGGTCCGAATGCATTAGTGCCACTGTTAGGACACCTGTGGAGAAACATTAAGGGGGGCGGAGGTCTCCAAATGTGTAAGGTCAGACCTGCTCAGTCCAGGGGATTGAAAAACTGCGTATTAAGCTCTTTTTTTGTAAATTGTGTTTTACCCATTGTTTTATAATGTTTTTAGTCATCTTAAATATCGTTTTTAGCGTAAAACCTTTTATGAACTTATAAATCGTTTATCTATTATGTTGCTTGTCAATCCGCACTATGTACTTTATTTTTTGGGTGATAACTATAACGTCCCTTCTTATTGGTTTTACTCTTGTTAGCCGGATGACATAGCAGACTTAGCTGTAACTACTTGGGGATTTTTTTTCTTTCTGGCAGTCTGTTTTATTATGCAGATGTATTAAGGATATTTTTATTAGATTCATCAACCATTTGTGATAAAGAATGTAAAATGGCTTGAAACTTAAACAGTCCACTTAACTGTATTGTAGCAAATTGAGCTTGCAACTTTGTGTTTTTCTGTGATTATTGAATTTGTTCTCATAAGCTTTTATGGTTCTTCGAACCGAAATAAAGATAATTGGATTGTTTTTTTCTGTTTAGGTCCGGAGAGTCCCTGGGTCCAGTGGACGTCTTCATAAAACGGAAGATGGCGGCTGGGAGTGGAGTGATGATGAGCTGGACGAAGAAAGCGAGGAAGGAAGGGCTGCCGTGGCAATGCTCAGAGTGAGGCGATGAAATGGAATCAGCACTGCTAGCGATGTTACTAAAACAGCTTCTCCCCCCCCACCCCACAATGTTACATTTTATTTTCCAGTTTTCCTCAGATTAGTCTTAAATTTGTCTCTCCAATTGATGCTTCGTTCAACGATCTGCAATACGATTATGTTCGTATGTTCCTGCAGAGGCTTCATTTAGTCAAACACTCTTTGTTCATCACTACAGGGCCGGCTTTAGGCATGTGCAAGCTGTGCACCTGCACAGGGCCACCAAATCCCAGGGGCCAGCACGCCAATATATATCCTTAATATAATAATCCTCTGAGGATGGATACATATTTGCGTGGTGGCCCCTGGCAGGGATTTGGCGGCCTCCGGCTCTGTTCCATTTCTAAACACCCTGACCCCCTCCCCTCTTTACTGGCCTGCGCGCTCCACCCCGCCTGGACCCCCTCTTCCGGGCCCCCTACCTACGCTCCTTGCCCATGGCCACCATGAGCCTAGAGCCGGCCCTGATCACTAACAAAGGTAAATACTTAGTCAGTGCAATTGGTAGGTACCCTGAAGCCTCGTGAGAATTGAGCATGTGTTTTATTTTCGCTGCAAGGACATATCCTATTTCAGATGTCAATACTTTTTGAGGGCTCCCCTTTAAGTCTTTTTTTTTTTTTTTACAGTGGTCAATTGCTCTTTTCCATCTTCTCGAAGAGAGTAGAGACCCTTTCTGCACAATGGCAGCATGTAATTATCTTCTCAATGTTGCATTTGTGCATCTGCCTTCTAGCGTTGCACCTTTTTGTAGCTGGTGCTAAACTTCCCTTTAAAAGTGTAGTGCCAGAAGTTGTTCAGCCTCTGCTGTGGATAGCAGTTGTTGTCCCTACCCTCCTCCTCTAGGGCCGTTGCATACGTCAACATTCATTTCTTTGCTGCTGGTTCTGCTTCAACTCTGTTGAAGCATCTGCAAAAAGGATTGGCCTGTCCTGGTTTTCTCGGATTCCATCACCATATGCTGATTTTCTATGAAACCATTTTCTGTGTCAGCACCCACCAACTAATCAAGTTTTAGTTACTGCTGTTCTATAAACCAGAAAATAAAAGCGAGCATGGTTTGTTCAGAGTATCTTCGGTGACGCTCCAATGGAGGGTTGTTCAGCGTTTATGAGGGCAAGAGCCGTGTCAGATTTTCAGGTTAATCACTAAGTAAATAGTTTGATTTAATGATGTGTAGGACTGGATAATGTATTTAACCTGCAGGACCAAGACACCTTTAATGAACGCCGCCACAGTTCACCTTTTTGCTGATTTGTTGTCCCCATGCTAATCTAGTGCTGATAGATCCAAAACGCTATACTGCATCACTGTCCTGAGTGCCATCATGATAACTATATCAGTACCGACACATGTAGAGATTGCAAAGTTTCTCTCTGGATATGTGTTTTCATCGGAGTGCCAGTACTGAAGCACTCGCAGAATTCTTAAAAATGTATTTTGCCCCATAGCATTGCAGTATGGACTTTGATGAAATCCCTTCTTCATATCGAGGGGCTTCAAAAGCACAAGCTGGCTGCGGATATTTTCTCAACCTGCAGCCTCCTGAGTTCACAGTTTCAAATACCAGAGGGACTGTGCATATCCTGTAGGTTAGTTTTTCATTGATCATAAAATTAAGATTGTGAAAGGCTAGGTCTGCTGCAGAGATGTTTTTGTGTTACCTACCGTGGCAGGAAAATAGCTTTAATGCTCCAGAAAACTAAATGTGTGAATGAGATCGATCCATCTACAGGTTACATGTGCCCACCACAGTAAAACAGGTGAAGTTGTTCCTGTGAGTATTATAGGATCTGGTTTACCCAGCGTTTTACAGGTTCCAAACCCTGTAGAATATCTCGTGGCTTAGCTTGTTCCTGAGATTTATCTGGGATATGTTGAGCACAAGTTTGAATCCCGACAGGATTAACATATCCTTTCACCCTTCTATGGCTGACATTAAAATGTGGTAATAGCAGCGATTTATTGAACTGCGGGGTCGGACTCTAGCTCCTCTGTGTATTCATCATGCCTCTTGCTACCTCTCTTTACTGCCAAACAATGGAAACCTATTTTTAGAGCCTCGGAAAAATGGTTCGTTTGCTAGACTGTGCCAGGTCTGTGGTCATGTTATCAACTATAGACATGCAAAGTGTACACCTCAAACGTTCAGTAGCGCACATCTGGAGTGCAGTGGTTTTTGAATCGATACTGGCACACGCTATCTGCGAACCAGATGGTTCAACGTGCAAGGCACACTTCATTAATGTGCAAAGCACACCTCTTTAATGTGCAAAGCACAAATAATCTGCAAAGGAGAGCTTCCTGTATATACTTTCTCTTTGCTTGTGGTCTGCATACAGCTATCTCCTTTAGCAAAGAGGTGCCTTGGATTTAAAAATGGGAATACAAAAAGGAAGCGCCACTACTTTGAGCACTAGTCTTAAGTCTTAAATCCTTGTATATTGTAGGTCTGCACCCGGGGAGATTTCTAAATTTGTGTTGTAATGAGGGCCAATATTAATACCTTTATTTCGTGTGTGTTTGTATTAATATATAATTGCATAAACATCGTTTGCACTCTTCACTGTGCACTGTTTGTGTCGTGCGTGGCAAACCTGTTTCACCTGTTACTAACTCTAAATACCCAATTGAACGTTTACCTTTTTTTCTTTTGTTTTGTAGTCACCAAGAGTGAAAGAATCTTTACAAAATTCAGAGGTAAGTCCATTTATTTTCTCTCCTTTGCTTCTTCTTATTAGTAGATGACATTGCATGCAACTACAGAAGGTGAAGGCAGAACTGGTCTGCCGGGCTCTGTCAATGCCCTGCGCTGTTTAATTCCACACGTTCTTCTTGAGCTCCATCTTTGCTTTGCTGGTTGCCATTATTTTGTTCTGCTCTTTTATTCATGGACTCTGCGTTTGTATCTTCCACTTGTGGCGTCACCATGTGTGTGTACTTAGACAACACCTCTCTTTTTTTTTATTCCTGGAGATGTTTCACTCTGTACACCAGCATTCCTTTTCCTCTCCCCAAAGTTTACATTATTGCTTAAATTTACTCATAGAAATGGAGTAAACGTTCTGTTTATAGCAGCTAGATATTAATGTTCTCATGAAATTAGGGTCCAGATTTCTCTGTACATTCAACTGTGGTAGGCATACAGGGTTTGAAACATAAACCTGGCTGCCCCGTCATATGAAGGTGGAGTTCCTTACATCCTGTCTGGCTGGCTTAGAGCAAAGTCCAGTCCGGACTCCTGGTCACTGATTAGATTGTGTTTCTTGGACAAACAGATACCTTTTCTTGTTGCATCAATGGATCTTAAATTGTAAAAAAATAAAAATGACATCTGGTAGTAACAGCTGCTTTAGGGGTTACCTATCAAAACACATGTCCTCATGTGACTGGTGCCGGACCATTATTTCTGGTATTTTTAGAAGAGCCTGAGAGCAGTGGGGGCATCGCCTAACTAGTTTGGTTGCAATACAGATGGAAGCAACACTAGGCTCTCAATAGGGATTACCCTGAAATATAGCAAACATTAAAGTGTTTGCCTTTTTTTCTCTTCAAGAAATAGGATCTCTTCTTGAATATCGTCAATTTAGCAACAAGTCTCGACATTGCTGCTTTTGGCATCATGCTAACAGATTATTATGAGCTTGTGGGAACCTCCAACAAGCATTAGTGGACCTCCAACGTCTTGAGATTCCCCACCTAGATTTATGAATGAGGTCACCGGCCTCTCTGACCCTGGTCTTTGTAGCTATGTCTTTTATGTTCCTACGTATGGGAAGTCGCATGTCGGAGTAGTGCACTTGAAAGTGCTGTGGAGTACAAAATGTCTGGCTCTGGTTCTATTCCCTGACATCTCCTAGGTTTTGAAGATGCTTTTAAAAACACTAGTTGATCCCCTGTCAAATTACTACGTCTTCTTTTTTCCTCCAAAGAATCAGCGAATCATTAGGGCACCAAAACTGGGAGTTTGCCAGTGGTCAAGGTCTACTTGCAATACATGAACCCACCCACAGCTCTGTTGGCAATTAGGAATTGTCACCTAGTACTGAGTTTCTTGGTCACTTAACAAAGAAGTCTACCCGGAAAAAAAGCAAGTAACCCCTGTCATGAATTCTGAAGGGGAGCTAATTTTCAAAATAAGCTAATTTCCAAGTGTCTTACCAGTGAGTCACTAATTTTTGACATTTTGGATCAATGAATGCGAATTCAACTAGACATGACAAGCCATCGTTTTCTAGCCCCAAACTGGCTGAGGTATTTTGTCTATTAGCAAAGCTCTTTAGATGCCGTTTATACTGTTTGACAAGAGACTCAAGATTTGATAGCGACATTGCAATAAACATCTTTATAACAAAGAAACATCCACGATTTGACGTTACAGAATAAAAATTTGCTTACATTTTCCCAAGAAAAGCTTCAGACAACCAGAAACTTGTTTTTAATTAAGCTCCTTGCTTTACTGTTAAAATTAATTTTTTTGCCCGAAGATACCATGTAAAAGTTGAATTTCATAAACATTTGAGTGCAAAATTGGGTATTTGGAGACTGTCAATCAGCAATGTTGACTTCTTTCACCTAAAGACTTGATTATGTCCTCATGTGTCTCCAAGGTGCATGGTCCTTTGCCCTGGCGTAATGCTGATTCAGCACAGACTATCTGATCTGCAATAGTTCAAATAATAGTCACAGAGTTTCAAATGTGAATTGTGACTCAATGCACCCAGCAAGGAGTTACAAACTTGCATTGGTAACATGTTGCAAAGTCTGCCCGTGGAACTCTTCTCTTCCTTGAGTGGCAGTGCTAGAGTCCATGCTGGGCTTATATCTCTTTCTATCTAAGGAATAAACATATGGTGCTCATGGATGGGTACACTAAAGAGAAATCCTCAAATTTTTTTTTTAAAATAATTTTTATTGTAGACATACAGCGCTCAGACCAGGATACACATAGTCATGTTATTTCTGCGACTTGTTATCATCAAACATTCTTCGTCATGATATACACAGCCTGTGGACCCACAACCCGGAGGTCGGGCGGCAGCAAATGGTCGATCTGAGTTTTGTCTGGTTGCGACGTTTAGGATCATTTGTTTTCGCATTAAAGTGTGCATGCCTACTTTACTGTCCTAACTTAACTGACCTATATAACCCCTCCTTTACCCCGTCCCTGAATAACGCCATTCCCCCCCCCCCCCCCTCCCCTCCACCATCCGCTCATAGGGTCTTGTATTAGAATATCCTAGGGTGTGACTTGAATCCTGCCAATGTCTAAGTTTGTGCTGCGCTTGGTAATGCTTGGGTGCTATTCCCGTCTGCGCTGAGGGTCTCCTCTTCTTCCGTAAGCATGGTATCCCTAAGCGCCTGTACTAACGCCTCCCAGGCTGTCGCCAACTCTAACGCTCTAGGGTCAGGGTTTCTACGCGCTTGCTGGTATCTGTGCGTGCTGTCGCAAGCTGCCCATTTGAGGAATTCGTTGTACCATCTCCTGTGCGTTGGGCCTGTTTTCGCCTTCCACTGTCTGGTTATCTCCCTTTTGGCTATCATCCGTCCCATATCCACGAATTTACTGGAGGTTTTGTTTTTGGGCGTGTGAGGGAACCAATGCAGAAGGCAGGCCGCCGAGTCGAAGTCAATGGCTCTTTCCGTCACCTCGTTCAGGGTGTCTCCAATGGCCTACCAGTACTCCCGGAGGGCCGGGCAAGACCATAGCATATTTTCCAGCTCCGCCCCGTCCGTTGTACAGCGAGGGCACGCCGACTCAGCCACCCCAAAATATTTCTTAATTCTGCCTGGGGTCATGTAGGCCCTGTGCAGTATGTAGTAATGGATGAGCTGGAATCTCGCGTTCCTCGTACTATTACGGGCTCGACGCACAAGCCAGGCCCAGGTCGTGTCAGGAATATCTTTTCCCAAATCAGTTTCCCATTTGGCCTTCAGCACCGTGAGGGGCAACATGTTTTCACAGAGCATTCTTGAGTACAGGCATGTCACCGCCTTAACCGTCCCCGCCGCCATCATAGCATACTGGCAAACCATAGACGTCCCGGGCTCCGTTAGGCCACCGCCCCAATGCGCCTGCATTGCCCCGACCATCACAGAGTGCAGGAGGAATCCTCCTCGTGGTAGGTCAAAACGTTCTAGAAGGTCCTGATATGGGAGGAGCACCCCATTCTCATAGAGGTCTCCCACAACCTGTACACCCACTTCTTCCCATCGCTGCAGTTGCGACCAATCACCCCCGTGGGGCAGCGCCGTCAGCATGCCCAGGGGAATTTTCGGGGCATATGGATGCCTTATCCCCGCCCGTCGTTGAGAGCGATTCCAGGAAAGCCGGAACGTCCGCTGCTCAAGTGTCAGGTCTCGGGTAGCGATCTTCTGCTGTAAGGCTATATGAGCCAAGACATGTCTTGCCGTGCCCCTAGTCTCCTCACCTTCCGGGCCTCTGTATACTCTCGCCACCTCTTGCGTGAATGTCTGCAGTTGGGCGGCCAGATAATAAAGCTCAAAGTCTGGTACCGCGAACCCACCCTCATCCTTGGGGCGGGCGAGCGTCGCCAGCGCTACTCTGCACCTGCCCGCCCCCCACAGGAACGAAGTCAGCTGGGATTTGAGTTGGCGGAAAAAGGAGCTGGGGATCCAGACCGGGAGTGTCCGAAAGTAATATAACAATCTCGGTAGAGCAACCATTTTTAACAAGGATATGCGGCCAGCTACAGAGAGCGGTAGCGTAGTCCAAAAGGCCATGTTGCCCCTCGGAGCTCGGATGCATCGATCGACCTTACCCTCGAATATGTCCGCGGCCGTGTGATATATATATATACACCCCTAAATATTTAAGACAAGTCGGTTACCAGTTTAGTGTGGGTCGATGGTCAGGACGACCGGTGTCCCTCTGTAGCGGAAATACACATGTTTTCGCCCAGTTGACCTTTAGGCCCGATATTACGCCAAATCGCCCTAGCAATCCCTCTGCTCCTTCCAGCGATGTCGTGTCATTTTCCAGAAATAACAGCACGCCGTCTGCATACAGTGATATAAACTGCTGCCCGTCTCTGCTACCTATGCCCTCGAAATGTCTTCCCGTCCGGGCCTCGGCCGCTAATGGTTCAATCGCTAGTGCGACAATAAGGGGGACAAGGAGCAGCCCTGACGGGTGCCCCTCTCCACTGGGTATTGCTGCGAGACCAGGGGCCCTATCTGCACTCTTGCCACTGCCGCCGAGTATAGGACCCGCGTCCACTTAATATACTCTTCTCCTAGTCCGAAGCGGTCCATAACCTTGTACAAATAGACCCACTCTAGGCTATCGAAGGCCTTTTCGATGTCTACGGATAGGACAAGGGGCGCTTGAGACACAGCCTGTGAACTCTCTAGCAGACGTGTAAGCCTCCTAATGTTAATCGTCGTGTTCCGGGCGGGGATGAATCCATTCTGGTCTGCGTGTACTAAGCCGGGCATATGCTGTAGGAGTCTAGCTGCTAATATGGAGCTCAGTATCTTATAGTCAGCGGTTAGCATGGAGAGTGGCCTGTATGAAGCAGGGTTACCACTTTCCCTCTCCGGCTTCAGGAGCGGTATCACTAACGCCTCCCGCATTGATTGGGGCAGGCGGCCCATTGCCTTGGCCTCCCTGTATATTGTCTGGAGTCTCGGCGCTAAGATGTGTAGATATTTGCTGTAAAATTCGATGGGAAGCCCGTCTAACCCTGGCATTTTGTAGCGGGCTATTTTTTTGACCGCTCCTCTGATCTCTCCCAGGGTGATGTCTCTCCCCAGATCTTTCGCCTGTTCCTCGTCTAGCTGGGGCAATTGGAGGCCATCCAGAAAAACCTCGGTCTCATTCTCTCGGTTCCCCTGTTCGCTTTTGTACAGGGCCTCATAATATCTTTGGAAGCCATCCAGTATCTCCGTTTGGGAGTAACTGGTGCGGCCCACTTCATCTTCTATAGCTAATATAGGGGAGCATCGCTTCGTGGGGTTCGCCAACCACGCTAACAGTGTGCCAGCCTCGTCTCCCTCTACGTGGGTTCTTAGCATGTACGCTTGGTGGTCAAAGGCACAAAGTCGTTCCACCTCCACCGCCTCCCTAGCCGAGCAAACCTCCTCTTGGAGGTTGGGACGGCCAGGCCGCTTCTTCTCTGCTTCTCGCAACTTGGAGTCTGCCTTACTGATATCTTCTAGCAACACCTTCCTCGCGCCCATGTATTTTGTTATACATTGGCCCCTCGCCACCACTTTAAATGCATCCCATTCTATCGCCCTGGTGGCTGTCATCCCCTCATTATCGGTGAAGTATTGGGTTATACCCTCCTCCAGTGCCGCGTGGAATACCGGGTCCTCAAGGGACTCTGGTCTTAGTTTCCAGGTCGGCACTCGAGGCACCTCGGTCGCCCAGGCCAAGTTAATGAGTAGTGGGTTGTGGTCCGAGATCGTCCTCGACAGGTACTCTGACCAAGTTACAGACGGTAACACACCCTGCGAGCACAATATCGCATCAAGCCGGACGTGTAGGTCATGTAGGCTGGAGAAGTGGGAATAATCGCGAGTTGTTGAGTGGTGCGCCCTCCATACATCAGTCAGCCCCCATCCCTCCTGCCATTCCAATCTGTCCTTTGTGAGTCTGTGAACAGGGGAGTCCCTCAATGGTGGGTGGGACCTATCCAGCGTTGTGTCCGCTATGGAGTTGAAGTCCCCACCTATCAAGATCGGGCCCTTCAAGAAGTGTGCCAATGTCCCCGACAACCCTGTTAGGAAGGCCAACTGCTCTGTATTCGGGGCGTATACGCTACACAGGACCATGTCCCTCCCTCTCAGCCTGCCTTCCACCACCACGTATCTCCCCTCTGGATCCACTAGATGTCGTGTTGGTTGAAAAGGCGTCCCCGCCCTAATTCATATCAGTGCTCCCCTAGCATACGCTGAGTAAGAAGTGTGAAAGACCTGACCCCTCCATCTCCTCTGAACTGCCGTCCCCTCCTTCTTCGTGAGATGAGTTTCTTGCAGCAGCGCAATGTGGACCCCCCTTCAAATTAAGTAGGCGTGTACCTTATGCCTTCGTTGCATCGTGTGAAGCCCCCGCACATTCCAGGTCATGCACTTCAAGACACCTACATTAGCCATTGTCCCGTAAGTCAAATCCCTGTCGCACATCAAATTTCAGCCCCTCACGGATGGTGTCTTCCGCCCCAACTCCACTGAGTATTCCGAACTTTCCATCACCCAGATTTCCCTGGAACCACAATCGCCAAACGTGGAAAAAATCCCCAACAGTGTGCCCCCTCCTCCCCCCCCAGAACAGGCCCCAATATTGGACTATCAGATCCCATCCAAACTAATGCAACTTCCCTAAACAGTGTTGCTACAACACGGTCATAACCGTGGGTGCCTTAAGGGCTAGTGGAGCGCGGCCAAGGCCAGAAGGGAGCCGCTCAAGCTTTCTCCCCGCACCCTCCCCTTTGTTCCCCATGATCAGCAGCAGGCTTGAAACCCAGTTCGGGATCCCCGGTCCTCTCACTCTTGAGGTCGTGAAGTCCTCATTGGCAATCCTGCCCACCGCCTGCCAGCTCCAAGTCAATTGTTCAGGATCGTCTCCGATGACTGTGGCGTCACCAGCGGGCCCTTCGTACTGTGCATTCCCGATAAATCCGAGCCCGAGGCTGAGGCGTATGTCTCAGTGTCCGTGTCCTGTTTGGATTGGGAGCCTCCGGATCTCGCCAACGTTTCCACGGCTTGAAGCGTGGCTTTCCGCCTCGCTTCCGTTTGCGATGCCGATGGTTTCCTTGTTCCATGTCGCCTCTTTCCACATTTGTCGCCCGGGTCCGTCCCCGGGCCACCAATTCTTGTTCGGCGACGGTATCCGGATTCCGGGCTCCGGCTCTTTCAAGGGGAAAGGCGGATCCGTAGCTGGTCAACTTTTTTCACACCTCGGCCGCAATTTTAGGAGCGTCCTTGTTTCACTTCGTTTTGAGACAGATCGGCGCTCCAGCTTCAAATCTCTATCAATCGGCTCCGTATGTGGTTCTCCGTGTGCCCCTTGAGTTCATCCGCCAGAGACCCGTTTTTCCGGGGTCGTCGTGGGTTTTTCAGCACCGATTTTCAGGATATTTGTGGGGATCGGGCGCGGAGCTCCGAGCTCACGCCGCCATTCCCTCCGGCGTCCAAGCCACGCCCCAAGAGAACTCCTCTAATGATGTACCAGACTTACCTCACTGTAATGTGATCTGACTGATATCCACCAACACAGTTCTTCTACTTTGTCTTGTATTGGGCCTGAGAGTTTTACTACACAAATGTGACCATTTTAATAGATTTTAGTCTAGAATTGCTTTTAGGTGTCTTTAATTAATTCACTCTACGGTACTTTACGCTTTATGGTTATCTTTTTAGAATGGCACAAAAAACATTCAGGTATCGGCCATCCTGCTTCCAGCACAGTTGGAAAAAACAAAACCTCAAAACAAAAATAAGCAATTCAAAAAATCAAGAAAAGAGAAACCTTAAAATTCTAATGCTCACGTTGGTTTATTTTAAAAAGTTGTGTTGTCTGCATTAAACATGTACTGTTTTCATAGAGTTGCAAAGCACATATTACAAAAAGAGAACTGAAAGATTTAATTTCATTATCCCTATGGGTGGCACTGCCTATTGATTGGATCCCTTATTCAGGCACCACATGAAACAAAGAGCTTTAAAATAGCTTATCAGAATAATTATACAAAATTTGTATTATCCAAACTTGGAAAAAAATAATTCCATATAATTATTGAAATATATTGTGCAAGTTTGGACACCATAGTTTTTTCATTACGACTGTCAAATAGCATGGCTCCATGAACGCAACTGAATTGGTAATTTGGGGGGGGGGGGGTAGTATGGCTTCTTTTTAGATCCTCAGTATTCTCCCTGGTGAAATACGTTTAGGAAGTTGCTTGTTTAATGTAATTCAGTTTATTTTTTTCATACGTGGCATTTTGTGGGAATCTTACTTAAATTAGTTTTTCTCTGAATCCACGCTTTTTATGAATGAACTTGTACCCTTGATCTATTGTGTGGTCTATAGAAACTAAGTCATGCGAGATACCAGTTTTACTCCAAGACTAGCAGAAATGTAGAATGGAATGGTATATGTTCGCATTGGATTTCTGATGTTTTGTTCACTTTCCACATGCGGAAAAGGAGCTATTGACAAGTATATTAAGCAAGTAACTTCTATCCAAAACATGACGTAAATGGCATTTCGTTAAAAAAGATGGACAGTAGCAAAATAGATAAATGCTGGAGAGTTTGAGTATAAAAGGCAACTCACTGTAATTGTTTTGGTATTACTTCATAGGGGGAGACGAAGATTAAATGTAGGAAGTAGATCATAGCTCTACCAAGAAAACCAAAAATAACTATGTTTCTAGTGCCACTGAAAGATGAGTGTGTCTCCAGGCAAACACTAATATAAACCAAACAATGGTTCTTGAGCACTATAATGAAAAAAGGGGGAAATAAACCCACCCAAAAAGTGAAAGAATGAAAGCCTATGAGTGTCACAATGAACATTACATAAATCAGTGCATAATTTTTTTTAATATAATCAAATGTTAACAAGGGCGCTCAAAACAATTACACTCACAATTACTACATTCAAAAGACAGACATGAAATCCAAAAGACCATGGCAGAGAATAATAAACAAATCACAATCTACACAATCAAAGAAATAATGTGGTCTCTGATTTGTGCCGTTTAAGTGAGTCAACGGCGTTTCAACCCAAGATTTCTTTAAGGGTCATCATCAGGACAAAAAATATTTTCAGGAGCGGAAGCGACCACTTGACGAACTTTCTAGAAAATAACAACAACACATTGGTATAGATTGTGACATTTTCTGATAACACAGCAGTTAACATGAGTAGGCTTCACACCGATTAAGTGCCAGAAAAGATGTAAGAAACAGTGTGTCAAAAAGATCATTAGGAAATGAAAAGGATAATAGAGCAGACCCCTAAGTAAAAAAATAAAAAGAACTATGTGAACCAGAAAAAATGGGAAAAAGGGGTTTAAAAACCTTGGCGGTCTATCTGCACGCAGAAAAAATCTTCACCTGTTGTACCAATTATATTCCAACAGGGAACCTATAAATCAATAAAGTACATTTTACTAAATAGTCCAGATGGAAATACTTTTTAATTAGATACCAAGAGATTCTCCATATCTGGCACAATACAAGGTGGCCTTAGATTGGCAAAACCTTTTGAATAAATACTTTCAAAACAGTGTCCAACCCGGTCATCAAATGAGTTTGTGGAAAAGCCCCATTGAGCAAAGAAGTCAAAGAATTTCAAAACTGAAAAAGAAATTAAACCAACTGAGAAGAGAGACTGTCAACAGCCATTTCCTAGCTAGAAACTCTCAGTAAAATACTGGCAATTGAAACCATATGACTGAAAATCTACATGGACCAACATTCAATCGGTAGCAGCCGTCAGGCTGAACTATAGTGAGAAGGCATAACGGGCTAATATCATTATCAATGCAGCCAGATCAGTACTAGAGAACTATCTGGTCCGACAGTGAGAGGTAATCCATAATATATGTCTATCCCTTTAACAATGAAATAGACTCGACCGGGCGTCCAGCGAGCATTACTTTAAAAGATACCACGGCAACTGAGCTTACAATTGCAATAAATTTGTTTCGGAAACTACAACATCTGAGGTGTCACCACCCAAGATCCACAGTTATCTACGCCGATGCCCGATGTCCCCGTAGATCATAATCGAGGCTCTCAAGAGTTTGTAAAAAAAAAAAAACAAGACGCCTGAAAAAAATAGAATCATCTTATTAAGACCACCCAACGTCACTGAACCCTGGTCCCTCGTACAGGCGGTAGGAGTCTACCCGGAGAAGAGTTTCAAAAATAGTGTAGGGCTACCCTTATTTAAAAGTCAGTCCTCCGGCTCGTTTTATCAAACGACGCCCAAGTACTTACTTTACATGTCCAACGATCAAGTGTTACACCGAAGACGCCAGCAGTAAACCACTGATCACGCTCATGACTTATAAGCCCCCCAGAGCATGTTCATAGAAAGAGGACAGGCCGCAACTACACTCTGAATAGACTTTTTTCAGATATGATTTCTAAATAACTGACAGGACTTGAACTAAAGGAAATGAAATAATAATTGAAGAAAAATTATAAAGAACCAAAACGTTAAACACGAAAAAAAGCGGAAATGTCAAAAGGACCCCATTACAGCGGCCATTTTAAGACAGTTAACTTATATCAATGAAATAAAGAGAAAAAAGAGAAAAGAGACTCCCAGCACCATTTCGCCTCATTTCCATTGGAAGTCACATTAAAAAATCGTAAATAACAAATACATATATTTCGCATGGAATTCAATCCACAAAATTAAAAACATTATTTCGACTCACTAACCAGCTAAGATATCTTCATTAATTCATCCTAACATATGGAATGTTATTTCTAAAAAAAAAAAAAAAATTCAAAAAACATTGGCAGCAATACATTTCTAATATTTGTATAGGTTAATATGACCCATATTCCAAAATATACATACTTTTTGAAGGTTTGCCTTACCAGATTTGAAAAGCACCAGCTATATTAACATCATCCTCAAATATCAGCTGCAACACTCAATATCCATGCACTCGATGGTATTGGCATTATCTTATAGTTTTTGCTCAGTGCATCAGTAAGTAAAATGTCATGTTGTCAAGACTATGCCAGAAAACCTGATCGTCTGACAATAATCAAAAAGAAGTTCACATGAGAAAACACAGCCATGCATTCTTCATAACAAGATAACATAATCGTGGGACAGTATACAACGGAAAAGCTCTAATGGAAAAGCACAGCTGTGCATTCCTCAAGGCTATTCAATCCCCGATTAATACTGTCACATCTAAAGATCCATCTACATTCAGCTTGGTCAAGTATTTGTGTGAGATCACCACCCCTACTGGGACACTTAATCTGTTCAATGACCTGCCACCGCAGGTCAGAAGGAGTGTGATTATGTTCAATAAAATGAGAGTCCAACGGGGCATTGTTCATTCCTGCATCGGATGCGACTTGTGTTGGGAAAGTCTGTTTTTTACCCGCTGAGTGGTTTGGCCGATGTAAATTAAGCCACACAGACACCAAATTGCATATACCACGTTTTGGGAATCAATTTGTGTGATCTTTCAAATCAATTTTCACATTCCCATGCTCAAACTGTCTTGTGTTAGTGGTAGAATCACACATCAAACAATTTCTGCACCAATAGTGACCCACAATTCTATTGAGGCCCCAAAGTGTGGGCATATCAGGTTGCTGTTTCACGGGCAAGGCAGCCCGACTAGATGGTCCCGCATATTTTTGCCATTTGAAAGCAAAGAGAGGTTGTTCCTTAGAGATACTAACCGCTTGTAGCAACGGCTAGTAACGTCTAATGATCTTCACAATATGATTGCCTTTTGTGCCAAATGTAGTAACACATGGGATGCTTTCTGTTTTCTTAGGGGCACGAGGAGTCAGAATAAATGTTGCGATGATTAGAACATGCTCTTTTAAGAGAACGTTTAAATGTCTAGGATAACCACGGTGTTCCAAATTTTTTGCCAAAATTTCTGCCTCCCGGAAATAGTCCTCCCTAAAAAGGCAATTCCTACGGATCCACAGAAACTGCCCAAAAGGGAGTCCCATCCTTCAAACTCAGTGGATGCTGGCTAGAATACTCCATCAAGGTGTTACGAGCCGTCTGCTTGGTAAAAAGTTTAGTGGCCAGTTTTCCCTCATGCGGAATAATAGTGAGTCCAAAAAATCAGCCCTCTCAGAACTGGATTGAGAGGCAAATGTTAAGTCAGAAGAACAAGTGTTCAACCATTTAAAAAGATCTTCAAGGGTTAGTGCATTGCCTGTCCAAATAAAGAAAATGTCGTCAATATACCGGCGCCAATGACGCACATTATCAAAAAATGGATTTTCGTGCTGATTGTAAATATATTTTTGTTCAAAATTATCTCCAAATAAAATAGCAAAATTGGGGGCATAAAAAGCCCCCATAGATGTTCCCTTTATCTGCAGATAAAACAACCCATCAAATTCAAAATAATTCTTAGTAAGTGAGATGGTCAGGGGTTCGATAATGAAGTCAGTGGGCACCGTAACATGACCAGGCCGAGTCTCTAATAGCTGGCGAATTACTGCAATCCCCTCCGTCTGAGATATATTGGTGTATAAGGATTCGATATCCAAACACCAATAGCTCAGTAAGGGGGTCAAACCGCATCAATTCAAGTTGGCAAATAACACCACTATCACGAACATAGCTCCGAGTTAGAGGAGCTAGCTCCTTGATGAAAACATCAATATCTTTACACAAGGGTTCCAGGACCGACCCAGATCCGGAGACTATGGGTCGGCCTGGAGGATTGATCACACTCTTGTGCACTTAAGGTAAAGTGTATAACACAGGTGTACGTGGTGCTTTAGCATTCAAGAAGTCAAATTCTTTGGAACTAAGAAAACCAGCAGATTTCCCAGCGGATGTAGTCTGCAAGATTAATTTCTGCAAATCGGAGAGAGGTTTTTTCACAAATTTGTGCAATGTTCGGTGTTTTGAAGCGGACGCTGAATTTCATACTTGAACATCACTGTTGGTTGTATCACAATCCCTCCCCCTTTATCAGCAGGTTTAATAATAAGGTCCTGATTCATTTTCAAGGTTCGTAGATCTGGTCAACGCGGACAAGGAAAGGGCCCAGGCAGGGGTCAGGGGAGATCTCGTCCACCACCCCAACATTGGAACTTAGAAAAGGGAGAACGCCAAACCCGCCGGAAGTTCTACCAGTGGGGTCCTCCACAATAGACGATACTGCGAGTAACTGCAGTTCCATCCAATACTATTCCTATTTTAAATCTTTCCGATCATATACTGTCTTCTGATGATTTTTCTCTTTTAAGTAAGGGTTTGAGTTTTGTCTTTATAGAAAAAACAGTATGTTTGATATTCAGATCGAATTGTTGCAGTTCTTCCGTAAATTGCATCACAAATTTTTTTTATGGTTATATCTAGTGCAATAATTTTTAATCCTTCGAATTTGAGACCCCCTTCAAAGTTTAATCCTCCATTTGAGGCAATGGTTCTTAAAGGTGTCACTGACATAAATGCTGGTTTTCAATTCATCTCTAACATTTCTTTCCATGAAAGACAGGCTCTACGAACCTAGAAAATGAATCTGGACCTTATTTATAAACCCACTGATAAAGGGGGAGGGATCATGATACAACCAAAAGTGATGTATAAGTCTGAAATTCAGCGTCGGCTTCAAAATACCGAACATTACACAATTTTGCGAAAAAATCCTCTCTCCGATTTGCAGAAATTAATCTTGCAAACTACATCAATTGGGAAATCTGCTGGTTTTCTTAGTTCCAAAGAATTAGACTTCTTGAATGCCAAAGCACCACGTACACCGGTGTTATACACTTTAGGTAAAGTGCACAAGAGTGTGATCAATCCTCCAGGCTGACCCATAGTCTCCGGATGTGGGTCGGACCTGGAACCCTTGTGTAAATATATTGATGTTTTCATCAGGGAGCTAGCTCCTCTAACTCGGAGCTATGTTCGTGATAGCGGTGATATTATTTGCCAACTTGAATTGATGCGGTTTGACCCCCTTACTGAGCTATTGGTGTTTGGATATCGAATCCTTATACACCAATATACTCAGACGGAGGGGAATGCAGTTATTCGCCAGCTATTAGAGACTCGGCCTTGTCCTGTTACAGTGCCCACTGACTTCATTATCGAACTCCTGACATCTCACTTACTAAGAATTATTTTGAATTTGATGGGTTGTTTTATCTGCAGATAAAGGGAACATCTATGGGGGCTTGTTATGCCCCCAATTTTGCTATTTTATTTGTTGATAATTTTGAACAAAAATATATTTACAATCGGCAAGAAAATCAATTTTTTTGATAATGTGCGTCATTGGCGCTGGTATATTGACAACATTTTCTTTATTTGGACAGGCAATGCACTAACCCTTGAAGATTTTTTAAAATGGTTGAACACTTGTACTCCTGACTTAACATTTACCTCTCTAGCCAGTTCTGAGAGGGCTGATTTTTTTGTATTTAACGATTATTCCGCATGAGGGAAAAATGGCCACTGATTATTCCGCATGAGGGAAAACTGTCCACTAAACTTTTTACCAAGCAGACGGCTCGTAACACCTTGTTGGAGTATTCTAGCCAGCATCCACTGAGTTTGAAGGATGGGACTCACTTTTTGGCAGTTTCTGCGGATCCGTAGGAATTGCCTTTTTAGGGAGGACTATTTCCGGGAGGCAGAAATTTTGGCAAAACATTTGGAACACCGTGGTTATCCTAGACGTTTAGTTAAAAGTTCTCTTAAAAGAGCATGGTATTATCATCGCAAATTTCTTCTGACTCCTCGTGCCCCTAAGAAAACAGAAAGCATCCCATGTATTACTACATTTGGCACAAAAAGCAATCATATTGTTAAGATCATTAGACGTTACTGGCCGTTGGTACAAACGGTTGGTATCTCTAAGGAACAACCTCTCTTTGCTTTCAAACGGGGCAAAAATATGCAGGACCATCTAGTCCGGGCTTCCTTGCCTGTGAAGCAGCAACCGAATTTGACCACACTTTGGGGCCTCAATAGAATTGTGGGTCACTATCGGTGCGGAAATTGTTTGTGCGATTCTGCCACTAACACAAGACAGTTTGAGCATGGGAATGTGAAAATTGATTTGAAATATCACACAAATTGCAATTACCAAAACGTGGTATATGCAATTTGGTGCCTATGGGGCTTAATTTTCATCGGCCAAACCAATAGCGGGCAAAAAACAGACTTTCCCAACACAAGTCGCATCCGATGCAGGAATGAACATGCCCCGTTGGTCTCATTTTATTGAACATAATCACACTCCTTCTGACCTGCGGTGGCAGGTCATTGAACAGATTAAGTGTCCCAGTAGGGGTGGTGATCGCACACGAATACTTGACCAAGCTGAATGTAGATGGATCTTTAGATGTGACAGTATTAATCGGGGATTGAATAGCCTTGAGGAATGCACGGCTGTGCTTTTCCATTAGAGCTTTTCCGTTGTATACTGTCCCACGATTGTTATCTTGTTATGAAGAAGGCACAGCTGTGTTTTCACATGTGAACTTCTTTTTGATTATTGTCCGGAGATTGTTTTCTGGCTTAGTCTTGACAAGATGACATTTTACTTACTGATGCAATGAGCAACAACTATAAGATAATGCCAATACCATCGAGTGCATTGATATTGAGTGTTGCAGCTGATATTTGCGGATAATGTTAATATAGCTGGTGGTTTGTAAATCTGGTAAGGCAAACCTTCAAAAAGTATGTATATTTTGGAATATGGGTCATATGAACCTATGCAAATGTTAGGAATTTATTGCCGCCAATGTTTATTGAATTTTTTTTTAGCAATAACATTCCATATGTTAGGATGAATTATTGAAAATATCTTAGCTTGTTAGTGAGTCGAAATAATGTTTTTAATTTTGTGGATTGAATTCCATGCAAAATATATGTATTTGTTATGTACGATTTTTTAATTTGACTTCCAATGTAAATGAGGCAAAATGGTGCTGGGAGTCTTTTCTCTTTTTTCTCTTTATTTCATTGATATAAGTTAACTGTCTTAAAATGGCCGCTGTAATGGGGCCCTTGTGACATTTCCGCTTTTTTTCGTGTTTAACGTTTTGGTTCTTTATAATTTTTCTTAAATTATTTCATTTCCTTTAGTTCAAGTCTTGTCAGTTATTTAGAAATCCAATCTGAAAAAAGTCTATTACGAGTGTAGTTGCGGGCCTGTCCTCTTTTTATGAACATGCCTGAGGGGCTTATAAGTAATGCTCGTGATCGGTGGTTTACTACTGGCGTCTTCGGTGTAACACTCGATCATTGGACATGTAAAGTAAGTACATGGGCGTCTTTTGATAAAACGAGCCATGGGACTGATTTTTAAATAAGGGTAACCCCACACTATTTTTGAAACTCTTCTCTGGGTAGACTCCTACCGCCTGTACCAGGGTTCAGTCACGTTGGGTGGTCTTAATAAGATGATTCTATTTTTTTCAGGCGTCTTGTTTTTTTTTTTTTTTTTTTTACAAACTCTGAGAGCCTCGATTATGGTCTACGGGGGCATCGGGCACCGGAGTAGATAAATGGGGATCTTGGGGATGACTCCTCAGATGTTGTAGTTTCCGAATCAGATTTATTGCAATTGTAAGCTCAGTTGCCAAGCAACTTTTTTAACCCCTTGCATGCTGATGACGGCCCCCATTCGTCATGCACTACGGTGCTCATGTGCTGATGACGGCTGGGGGCGTCATAAACCCGCCCACTCGGGCCGCATGCAAGGGGTTAAGTAATGCTCGCTGGACGCCCGGTCTAGTCTATTTAATTGTTAAGGGGATAGGCATATATTATGGATTACCTCTCACTGTCGGACCTGATAGTTCTCTAGTACTGATCTGGCTGCATTGATAATGATATTAGCCCGTTATGCCTTCTCACTATAGTTCATCCTTACGTCTGCTACCGATTGAATGTTGGTCCATGTCGATTTTCAGTCATATGGTTTCAATTGCCAGTATTTTACTGAGATGTTTCCAGCTAGGACATGGCTGTTGACAGTCTCTCTTCTCAGTTGGTTTAATTTCTTTTTCAGTTTTGAAAATTCTTTGAATTGTTTGCTCATTGGGGCTTGTCCACGAACTCATTTGATGACCGGGTTGGACACAGTTTTGAAAGTATTTATTCGAAAGATTTTTCCAATCTAAGGCCACCTTGTACTCTGCCAGGTATGGAGAATCCCTTGGTATCAAATTAAAAGTATTTCCATCTGGACTATTTAGTAAAATTGATTTTATTGATTTATAGGTTCCCTGTTGAAATATAATTGGTCCAACAGGTGAAGATTTTTTCTGCGTGCAGAAAGACCGCCAAGGTTTTTAAACCCCTTTCTCTTTTTTTTTTCTGGTTTACATAGTTCTTTTTATTTTTTTTCTTTGTGGTCTGCTTATTATCCTTTATTTCCTAATCTTTTTGACACACTGTTTCTCACATCTTTTCTGGCACTTAATCGGTGTGAAGCCTACTCATGTTAACTGCTGTGTCATCAGAAAATGTCACAATCTATACCAATGTGTATATTGTTATTTTCTAGAAAGTTCGTCAAGCGGTCGCTTCCGCTCCTGCAAATATTTTGTCCTGATGGGTACCCTTAAAGAAATCTTGGGTTGAAACTCCGTTGACGCACTGTACAAGGCACAAATCGGAGACCACATTATTTGTTTGTGTATTGTGTATATTGTGATTTGTTTATTATTCTCTACCATTGTCATTTGGATTTCATATGTCTGTCTTTTGAATGTAGTAATTGTGAGTGTATTTGTTTTGAGCGCCCTTGTTTACAATTGATTATATAAAAAAAAAAAGTATGCACTGATTTGTCATGGTTTTTGTGACATTGTGGCACTCATAGGCTTTCATTCTTTCACGTTTTGGGTGGGTTTGTTTCTCCCTTTTTTTGATTATAGTGACCAAGAACCATTACTTGGATTATATTGGTTGTTACCCCTGGTTCTTGTTCTAGGGTCACCCATGTGGTTTGTTACTTTCCGGGCAAACACTGGCAGCATTGTGTGCAGAGACCAGTCGCTCACCTTAGATGCTTGCTACAAGAGAGTGAGAAATCTATTGGTAGAGGACAATGTCTTCCATTCCTTTAGAGTTTCCATCACATTTTAAAAACTGTGGCTGATGCTGATCGCATGTATGGCTCTAGAAGACGCCTTTGTCGTGCCCAAAGAAGTATATGGCCCAAAGCCAGGCAGATGAGGATACATTGGTGAAGGATTAGGTATTTAACCTACATGCCTGCAGAGTCAGGTAGAACCTTCTCAGGTCACATGTGGTGCTAGCAGTGGTGATTTATATGTCAACCTAAGCAAAGGAGCCTAAGGGATGATGGAGAGGCAGCTTAAGGTGGCAAAAGGGCAGTGAAAAGTCATAAAGCAAATTCAACGATGTGTGAGGGGAGGATCAGACCTAGGCATTTATACATTTGAAGAATATTGCTTAAAGGTATCTCATTTCTTTATCTGTACATAAGCACTGCTATACATATTCGGAAATAACTAATGCACAACAAAAAAATAGCTGTCATAGCTGCTTTATAAGGAGAGGAAGAGGCTAGAAAGAGAAGGGGGTAAAATGGCCCAGGTGGTCTTGCATGAATACAATTATTTTGAATGACATTACTTGTATCTTTTTCCATTCTACATCTTGTCACTCAGAACTCAATATATATATGGATTACATGTTAGAGACAGCGATGCCCCGTTTTTGGCAGGCAGGAGGGTGCCAGCCATCATGGTTGCTGACGACACCCTGCTGCTTTCCAAATCTCCGTTGGGGATACAAAGGATCCTAGATGGATTTGGTCTCTTCTGTACACAACATGGTCTAGAGATCAATACTGAGAAGACCAAGTTCATGATCTTTAATCCATCCCCAAAGACCAGACCTAACCCCACTTTGGGTGAAGCCAGCTTGGAAAGGGTTACATCCTTCCAATACTTGGGGGTCACACTGCACGAGAATCTATCCTGGGACCACCAAATAGCAAAATCCCGGCTGAAGCTGTCCCAACTTTCTGGTGCTATCTTGAAGGTTGTGAACATCTCAACCTTCAAACCTATAAGCCCGGCACTAGAATTGTACAAAACTCAAGCTAAAGCGGCTGCATCTTATGGCAGCGAGCTTTGGGGGTATAAAGCGGGGCTCGATCTGGTCAGAGTGGAAAATAATTTTCTCAGACGCCTTCTGGCACTCCCTCGTAGTACACCTATGCTCCCCTTAAGATTAGAAGTGGGCTTACCTTCTATCGCCGTAGAACTGGAGTCAAAGCCAATAAGATTCTGGCATAGGCTCTGGTCCACCAGCGAGCTCGAACACTACAGGCGCGACCTTACCCATGTAATGGATCTGAACAAGCGAGATAGAATCCCATGGTTGGCTTTTGTTAAGAAAGAATTGTACCGTATGAAACTGCCTGAGCTATGGGAGGACCCCGAGCAGGGTTGTCTAACTATTTCCCGCAAAAATCTGGTCCAAATCTACAAGGAACCAAGTTTAGCTTCTTTCCTGTCCACTGCTACCAACGGCACCCTGACTGACCGCTTATAAGAATTTAAGAATTCTTATGAATTCGAAGGTTTTATGGACATAATTTTCCCCATCCTAGCGAGAAAACTGTTTATACAGTGGAGGTTAGGCACTCTGCCCATTAAAACCTTCACTTGTAAATGGCTCAAGGGGGAGGATACATCTTGTCCTGGTTGCAATACTCATGACGAGGAGGAAGTTCATTTTCTTTTCTTTTGCCCTGCATATAACAGACCCAGGAAATACTGGCTGGTGCCCTTATGCAGGAACTTGGGATCTAGGTGTCACCTGTCTGTATATAGAATATTAAAAACCAGCACTCTGCCGCATATAGTTTTTGCAGTGGCTAAGTTCATTATGGCTATGTGGCAGATAAGGAAAAAATTATTACAAGCCCAAATGCTGAAAATATGAAATGTCTTTCTGAATTGGAATTATTATTTTTTTAATTTTGAATTGTCCCTCCTAATCATGAAATTTATTTCTCCAATCCTTTTATCATTGGAACAATATAGAAACTATTTTTATTTATTGTGTTTTAAAATGGCAATGTGTTTTTTATAATGTGGATGTCTAAATGTATTTTGTAATGTATCTTTTATGGTCTTAAGGACCGAAATAAAGAAATATTGAATTGGATTGGATTACATGTGTGTAGCGTGGGGGTGGGAGGGTACTCAATGTTGTCAGTGGGCTGCTCAAGAATAGGCTGGACACTAGTTCTGCGTAAAGAGGGCTTTATTCGGATAAAGGTTTTTCTGGTGCGCAAGGTCAAACGTTCACGTGCAAACTCTGCTCGGTCCGTATTGGCGTCCGTTGTGAGTGGAGATGGTACTGCCTTTCCTCTGTTGGTGGAGGCGTCGTGGGACGCTTCGGTATGGTCAGCTCCGGAAAGAGAAAAACCAACAGAGAGGAAACCGGTCATGAATCGGTCTGATACCAGTTGCACTGGGGACCCAGTGAGTGTGAGGGTTCACCTGTGTTATGTACTTGAAGACAGTGCTCAGTGGTTCCAGGGGTGAGTGAGGGTTAGAAGGGTCGGAAAGGAGGGTAGGGGGGGGGTCTGGAAAGCGGGGGACGGAAAACGAGAGGGTGCTATACACTATTACACACGGGCCCCTTTACTCCCGACCCAAGCTGCCCAACGCCGCCGTACCTGGGAAAGCCACACTCCTCCCTCGGGAGTGTGGCACGGCGGTTCACCGGGTCGTTGGCCTCCTGGCACTCCACTGCCGTCTTCTGCAGGTTTTCTTCCGTCATCTCCTCGCATGCCGTCAGCCTCGCGTTCAACCTCCTCGTCCTCGCTTCCTTCTTCCCGGGTGTCGACACACCCCCAGTAAAGGGCTTCCGCTCCTTTGTCCAGTCGGGATCCTCCTACGTCATGCGGGGGCGTGGCCACGTCACTGTGGAGATCCCAGTTAAAGGCGCCTTTCCCTAATTCTTCTTCGTCGTTCAAAAGCAGGGGACGGGTGTCCCAGTCAGACTGAAGGGAAGGAGGGGAAGTAGAATCAGGTTTCCACCAGTCACTAGGGGCTTCCGCTCCCACCCCGTTACACCCCTCCCCCCCCTCGGATTCTCCCGATCGGGGAGAACAGGAGTTCTGGACAGGTAGTCCGCATTGCCGTTCTCAGACCCTTTTCGATGTACTACTGTAAAAGCGTACGGTTGTAGAGAAAGGAACCAGCGTAATACTCTTGCATTCTGGGATTTGTTCCTTTGCATCCATTGGAGGGGAGCATGGTCTGTATATAATATAAAAGGCTTACCCTCCAAGTAATACCTCAGTTTATCTATAGACCAGGGAATAGCTAGGCACTCCTTTTCTACTGTAGCATACTTGCGTTCTCTAGGATGTAACTTCCTACTGATATATAGTATGGGGTGTTCTAGCCCGTCCTCCCGCACTTGTGACATCACTGCCCCTATCCCTGTTTTCGAGGCATCTGTGGCTAGGGAGAAGGGTTTCCTAAAGTCAGGGGGTATTAATACCGGACTAGAAGTGATGGCTTTCTTTAGGGTCTCAGACGATTTCATTGCTTCTTCTGAGGGTGGTTTGCTAAGGGTGTTTTTGATACTTTTTTTTTAGAAGATCTGTCAAAGGTGTTGCTATGACCGCAAAGTTTTCGATTAATCTCCTATAATAGCCAATGAGGCCCAAAAACGCTCTTAGGTCTCTTTTTGTGGAGGGGAAGGATGTATCGGTTATCACTCTAATCTTCTCCTCTTGAGGTGCTATTACCCCCTCGCCTAACATAAAGCCCAGGTATTTGACTTTGTGAAAGGCGGCTCTTGATATTTTTGCATTAACATGCAGTCCTGCCTGTTGTAGGGCTTGAAGGACCTTTGTTATGTGCTCCAAATGTTCTGTCCATGTCGTACTGAAGATGACAATTTCATCTAAGTAGACTGAACTGTATTGAGTATGAGGGGCTAACACTTCCGTCATTAACCTTTGGAAGGTTGCAGGGGCACCATGAAGGCCGAAAGGTAGGACATTAAATTCAAACAGGCCGTCATCAGTGGCGAAAGCAGTCTTGTGTTTGTCTTTCTCCCTTAACGGCACCTGCCAATAACCTTTGGTCGGGTCCAATGTTGTGATGTATCGGGCCCCTCCTATCCTCTCTATAAGTTCGTCTATTTTTTGGGATGGGAAAAGCGTCAAAGGTTGATATTGCATTGAGGGCTCTGAAGTCCATACAGAACCTGGTGGACCCGTCTGGTTTGGGGACCATCACGATAGGGGAGGACCAATTGCTCCTAGAAGGCCTTATGACACCGAGATCGAGCATATCCCTTACTTCCTTTTTCACGTCTGCTCTTCTAGCTGCGGGTATTCTGTAAGCCCTCTGTTTTACAATCTTTCCCTCTTCAGTGTCAATGCAATGTTCTGCCATATGTGTGTGACCTGGTTTGTCAGAAAACAGACTAGAAAAAGGTTGTATCGCCTGTAGCAGTTCTCTGTTTTCAACCTCTGACAACTCAGGGTTGATGGGAAGGTTCTCTTGAGTGGAATGCTCACCCTGTGTTGGTAATACTAGGTGAGTGGATTGGGGTAGGGGACCTATCCACTTCTTTAACATATTAATGTGAAATGTTTGCTGTCGTGAGGGTGATATCTGCACTCTATAGGTTGTTCTGCCTATTGTTTCTATGATTTTGTATGGCCCCATCCATTCACTCCTGAATTTCTGCGTGGATGACGGCAGGAGTACCAAGGCCCAGTCGCCCTTCTCCAACATCCTCCATTTTTTTCCTTTGTCATAGTACAACTTCTGTTTTTGTTGGGCTTTCCCTAGATTGGAATAGGCTAGATCTCTGAGTTTACCCAATCTGGATTGTAATTGTTGGGTATATTCTAGTAAAGATCTCTGATCATTGGCTTCTTCCTGCTCCCAAGCTTCCTTTGTGATTTCGAGGAGGGATCATGGTTGTCGACCATAGAGCAACTCAAAGGGGGAGTACCCTAGACTGCTTTGTACTTGTGAGCGGAGGACGTATAGGGCCAGAGGTAACAGTCTGTCCCAATCCTTGTTTTCGGCTGACAGCATTTTTTTCAACGTGGTTTTTAAAGTCCTGTTATATCGCTCTACCAGGCCATCTGTTTGTGGATGGTAGGCAGAGGTTCGAATGTGTCTAAGGTCTAAGGTCTTACACACCTCCTTCATTAATTTGGATACAAAGGGAGTCCCCTGATCCGTTAAGATCTCTCTGGGGAAACCAACCCTTGAGAAAAGTTCTACCAACTTATCTGCTACATTCTTTGTAGTAGGGGAACTAAGGGCAAAGGCCTCAGGAAACCGGGTGTTGTAATCTACTATCACGAGAGCATAAGTATGGCCTCTCGTGGTACGTGGAAGGGGTCCAATTAGGTCCATTCCTACCCTTTCAAAAGGGTTCCCAATGACAGGCAAGGGCTGAAGAGGAACTGCTGTGGGTCTATTCATATTTCTCTTTTGACATATTTCACACTGCTTACAATAGTTCTCTGCTTCTTTGTATATACCAGGCCAAAAGAATAGTTTAATTATAGTCTGGGTTGTTTTTTCTGGTCCCGAATGTCTTGCAGTTAGATGGGTGTGGGCATAAAATAGGATTTGTTCCCTGAAGTCCTTGGGCACCACCAACTGGGGTGGATCCCCCACTTTCCCTTCCCTGTACAACAAGTCGTTGTTTATCCTGAACCGTGGATAGGGCGTGTCTGGTTTGTCCTGTGTTATGTGAGCTGTCTCCCACGCATTCAGGAGTGTAGGGTCATTGGCCTGAGCAAACTTAAAGCTTCTGTCTAATACCCAGGGCTCTGTGGTTAGATAGCTATCTTGGAGTCGTTTTTCATGTCGTTCGTTTATCTCTCTCCTAAATAGTGATAGAAAATCAGGGTTATCTACGCCTAGGATAAGGTCTTCTGGAAGCGAATCCACCACCCCCACTCTTACTGTACAGGGGGGTCGGTTTTCTGGGTATAATGTGACTTGGGCCACCGGGTAGGGTTTCACATCCCCATGTACACACCTGATATGAACCAAGGCATTTGGCCCTATCTGAGATATATGCACGTGCTTCTTCTGGGTCACAGACTGTCTACAGCCTGAGTCCAATAGAGCTTTTACCCTTTTTTTGTTGACTACTACCCTTATATAGAACGATGGTCCCATCTCTGCGGTGTACAACACGGCTTTGGGGACGTATCCGACCTCCATAGGTTCTTCGTTATTTATTTTCCGTGGGCAGTGTCTTGCGATATGTCCCCACTCCCCACACTCAAAGCACTGGGGTCCTTTCATAGGTGGCATCACATCCATTTTTATGGATCGTTGCTTCAGGGGTTCTGCCACTGGTTTGTTTTTCTTTTCTTGTCTAGCCCCGGGGCCCATTTTAAGTCCTTTGTCCGTTTCCCATGGTAAGCTCCGGGGTTGGGCCCTCGCATAATTGGACGCCATCTCAATGGCCTGAGCGGGGGTGAGGCCGGAGTGTTGCCTCAACTAGCGTTGGGTGCCATAAGGCAGGGCTTCCATGAATTGTTCCAAGTAAATACTGGACATTCTCTTCCTTACTGCGGCTCTCTGGTCTTAGCCACTTATCAGCAGCCATTTTTAAACGCAAGAACAACGTCTTCGGGGTTTCTCCAGTTGTTCCTCTCTCTTTCCTGAACCGCAGCCGCTATGCTTCAGCATCCAGTCCCAAGTGATCCAATATTACTTCCTTTATGTCTGAATACGAGGTAGTACCTGCATGGTTTGCGACCGGATACGCCGCTTGTGCTTCTCCTGATAAGTGGGACCAAGAAGAAAGGCCACTTCTCCTCTGGCCACCCACAAGCACGAGCTGCTCTTTCGAAGTTGGTGAGGAAAGCATCAGGGTCTTCTCCCGACACATATTTTTGAAGAGAGACCCCGGCGGGATGGTGTGAGTAAGCCTTCCTTTCCAGGGGTGCAAGTATGCTGGGACTCTGTACGACTTTTTGGAGACCTTCTATTTGAGCTGATATAGTGTTCCTGAACATTGTTCTGTCAGCATCGGCAGTCGACATTTGTTGACCGACAGCCCACTCCAGCTTCTGTTGCCCCTCTATCAGGTGTTTGATTACCTGATCCATCTCGGAGTCCTGGATGGAAGGGGCGGATCCCACTTCTGACACCAGTTGTAGCGTGGGGGTGAGAGGGTACTTGATGTTGTCAGTGGGCTGCTCAAGAATAGGCTGGACACTAGTTCTGCCTAAAGAGGGCTTTATTCGGATAAAGGTTTTTCTGGTGCGCAAGGTCAAACGTTCACGTGCAAACTCTGCTCGGTCCGTATTGGCGTCAGTTGTGAGTGGCGATGGTACTGCCTTTCCTCTGTTGGTGGAGACGTCATGGGACGCTTCGGTCTGGTCAGCTCCGGAAAGAGAAAAACCAACAGAGAGGAAACCGGTCAGGAATCGGTCTGATACGAGTTGCACCGGGGACCCAGTGAGTGTGAGGGTTCACTTGTGTTATGTACTTGAAGACAGTGCTCAGTGGTTCCAGGGGTGAGTGAGGGATAGAAGGGTCGGAAAGGAGGGTAGGGGGGGGTCTGGAAAGTGGGGGACGGAAAACGAGAGGGTGCTATACACTATTACACACGGGCCCCTTTACTCCCGACCCAAGCTGCCCAACGCCGCCGTACCTGGGAAAGCCACACTCCTCCCTCGGGAGTGTGGCACGGCGGTTCACCGGGTCGTTGGCCTCCTGGCAATCCACTGCCGTCTTCTGCAGGTTTTCTTCCGTCCTCTCCTCGCACGCCGTCAGCCTCGCGTTCAACCTCCTCGTCCTCGCTTCCTTCTTCCCGGGTGTCGACACACCCCCAGTAAAGGGCTTCCGCTCCTTTGTCCAGTCGGGATCCTCCTACGTCATGCGGGGGCGTGGCCACGTCACTGTGGAGATCCCAGTTAAAGGCGCCTTTCCCTAATTCTTCCTCGTCGTTCGAAAGCAGGGGATGGGTGTCCCAGTCAGACTGAAGGGAAGGAGGGGAAGTAGAATCAGGTTTCCACCAGTCACTAGGGGCTTCCGCTCCCACCCCGTTACAATGTGTTATGTTGCGTCTAATGATTGTTTGTTCATATTATGCTTGCATGTTAAGTGATTTGTTTTTTATGGTATACATGTACGTATTTCTTGGAAAAAGCTATAACATAGAATTACCTTTCACACTTATTCAGCACCATTTGAGGAGGCGCAGACTTAACTTCTTGATGTGTGCCAACTCCTGCCAAATACCAAGAAGAGGTTTTTATTTGTTTTATTTATCTTTTCTAGCTCTTTCCAGCCGGAGAGCCCACTGGTACCTTTCTTCAGGCACCTTCTTCACAGACCTCTACTCACCTACCTCAACCTTCAGGACTAAGTTCTGCACAGCCTTCGCAAGTCACGGTCCCACAGTCAACAACAAATGCTTCAGTAGCTCCATCAGTAGTACAGGTAAGGTGACCAAAAACTAGCCATTGGCAACCTTCTTGGATATATTTAGGTTGTCTCTTAAGGCCTGCCTTGGGCAAAAATTACAGAGCAAGTTCACACTAGTTCTCTGTAGCTAGATTGCCGTTAAATTAAAGAGTTTTATTGATAGTAGCAAGCCTGCTAAAACTAGTATCTTCTTGGTTTTGAGGGGTTACTCTTCAGATTACTTTTCTCTTAACATGGCAAGAGTTTGCATCATTGTACAGTACATGTACATTTGGGCCAAGCACAACTTGTGAAGTTTGCGGCTGGACTTGACCAAGAACAGAAGGTCAATCTACTCTGGATTTTAGGTACAGGATTGTTCACAGGTTATAAATGATTGAATGAATGGTGCATACAAGTCAGAAATATCCAGTTAAACTGGTAAAATTGGTTGTAGCAAATTCTGCACACATTGACTGTAGCCCGGGGTTGCAGGAGTCATTACTTATTTTCTGTAACTTGTGTTAATATTTTAAAACTGTTATCAATCAAAATCCTATCAACAGTGATTCATGCTCTGAAAAGAAACAGAGTACTCTGAAATACCAAAATAAGAAAGTTGGTTAGTGCTCGCTCTGAATAATATGCAGTATGCTACATTTTGATCAATCTATTCCGAGGCACGGATGCATAGTAGAAGCAGCTTTTTACGTTAGTTACACTTGCAAAATGGAACACCTAACTAATCTAATGAATTAGTTAGCTAGATTGAAGACTAGTTTACACACGAGATATCTGGAAACCCTACCTTACGATCGATAGGCAGAAACATTTTATTTGAATTATGATCAGAAATCAAGAACATAGGAATGGATGTCGTGCATAGCTTTTGGCGCTATTGTAGCACCATAAGTGGCATGAGCCTGTAGTCCTTGCAGCTACTGAAGTAACACGTCATAAAATCTGGCGAGCAAGGCTTTGCTTTAGTCATCTTTTACCCTTTGGATTCCTCAAAGACTTACAGCAAGGTGGGATGCTGTAAGAAATTGTCTCTTAAATTTAAGATAGTACAAAGTAGCACTCACAGGGTGTTCCTGAGGACTGCAACAGATACATTTTATGCAAAGAGTTTTTTCTTTGGCAACACTGGAAATGAAAAGACGTGAAACCGAAACAGCATAGTGTAATTCTAAATGTTGCTGATGGGATACACACAAAATGAATTGCGTTTCTGGCATTCCCAACACTGGAAATGAAAAGACGTGAAACAGCATAGAGTAATTCTAAATGTGACTGATGGAATACACACAAAAGGAATTGCGTTGCTGGCATTCCCAAAGCAGAACCAATCTGCATCTAAAATCATCAATTTCTTTGTATGTAATAATTTGGGTAGGATCGGTGTTCATTGGAATTCTAATGCCAAATGATCTGAGCAATTCTTGAGATAGATGAACCTAAGACTTTTAATGTAAAGTGGCCGCCCTCACCTCACCTTCGGTCCCGGGTGCACACCGAGACACCGCTTCCCACGCCCTTCCTTCGGGCACGCCAAAGAAGCCCACAAAGCCTTCAGGCGGCTCGGGCTCGAGCCAGCCTATTCCCGGTGCCAATCCTATACAGACACCGAAGAAGCCATCTTCCTCTACTACGCCGACCGTTGCTCCGACACCTAAGCACACGGCGCCGAAGACTGACAACGGCTCATCGACGCCGAAACCGCATTCGGAGCAGAGTAAAAACGTCCAAAGCGCCAGATTCACACAAGTCGGCGACGAAAAAACACCCGGAACCAAAAAAACAGGTTCTGGTATAAGACATTTCAAAAGGGCTAACTCCTAAGCCAAAAGACCCAACACCAGCTACCGACTCGGTGCCGAAATAACCTACGGAGCCAAAAACTTTGACGCCGAAGAATTTGCCCTAGTCAGAAGAACTGTTTACACCGGATCCCAATCAGAAAACTCTTGTAAAGGATCCTAAAACTAGACAATTGACTCTCAGCTCCAAGAGGAGACCACTTGAGGCGCCAGCACCCCCCTCCCCCCTCCAAAAAAGGACATTGCAACCTCTCCATTAAGGGTCCCTTCTCCACCACCTCCCCCATACTGTTCCTCCTCCTACACCTCCTCCACCACATCATTCACCTACACCATCTAATAATCCAGATGATGATGTAGACACAGATTCTGACGAAGTAGGTGGGGGTGCAAACGACCCAGCAGGTGCCAATAGTCCCCCTCAGTCACCTAATCCATGGGATGATTACAACACCCCTGATGTGCCTTACGTCCTACAAGATGATGTATACCCTTCCAGACCGTCCCCACCAGAGGACACCATAGGGTTTAACCTACTAGTCCAAAGGGCTGCACAATATCATGAGGTGGACTTACACACCGGTGCAGTGGAGGAAGATTTCCTATTAGACACTTCTGATAACACACAAAGTTCTACTGCCATTTTACCAATGCTTAAGGGTGTCCTCAAGCACTCAACAGAGGTTTTTAAGGATCCTGTCAGGGCTAGGGTCCTCAATACTCGCATTGAGAAAAAATATTAAGCTGCCCCTGCAGATCCAGTTTATATTAAAGGTCCAGCACAATTAGATTCTCTAGTGGTGTCTAATGCATGTAAATGTGCTAATTCCCAGACAACAGGTGAGGCCTCACCACCACGCAAAGAATCTAACAGCGGCACAAGCAGCTAACATCTGGCGCATTGCCAACACCCAAGCGTTGCTGGAAAGATATTACAGGGCACATTACGAATAACTACAGTCCATAATGCAGCACCTAACAGGCAAAAACAAAAACAGTGCTAATGAATTTATACAGGAAGGTAAAAATATCACTAATACTTCCATCCGTTGTGCCCTAGATGCTGCAGATACCGCCTCAAGGGCAATCAATATCAGAACCCTACTACGTAGACATGCCTTGCTACGTATTTCAGGTTTTAAACCTAAGGTACAAAACTCCATCCTTAATCAGCCATTTGATAAGACACATTTATTTGGCCCAAATGTTGACGTGTCTTTAGAAAAAATGAAAAAAGACACAGATACAGCAAAATCTATGGGAGCCTTGCAGCAGCAAGCTCCCAGACGTTCCTTTTGTTGCTCATCATACAGATGCAACACAAGAGGCTACTCCCCAGAAAGTCCCTCCACTTTCTACACAACCCCTGGTCAATCCTCATTCACTTAGGGCTATCAGAGAGGGGGTTACAGGGGTAACTACAACAAAGACAGAGACAAAAAAAACTGCTCTGCTTCTACCCCTACACAATAACTCTCCTCCCCTTCCCCTCCAACATTCCACTCCTGTGGGGGGACGACTTCAACAATTCCTTCCTGCTTGGATCTACATCACATCAGACAGGTGGGTGCGACAAATTGTTCAGTCAGGTTACTGTCTAGAACTAACATCTACCCACCCCCCCTCCCCAAACATACCACCCAAACAGCGTCCAATGTCATAAGAACATCTATCACCGTTAAAGCAAGAAGTAGTATCCCTGCTAGAAAAAGTGCAATAGAACCAGTTCCTCTGCACCAACAAAACAAGGGGGTTTACTCTCTATATTTTCTGATTCCAAAGAAGGACGGCTCTCTAAGGCCTATTTTAGACCTCGGACCGCTAAACATATACATACAGTCAGACCATTTTGACATGGTCACACCAAGTCCTTCTGCAAAACGACTTCCTTGCTACTCTAGATCTCAAGGATGCACACTTCCACATTCCTATTCACAAAGCTCACAGAAAGTATCTTTATAATAGACGGGCAGCACTATCAATTTAAAGTACTCCCATTCGGAGTCACAACAGCACCAAGAGTATTCACCAAGTGCTTAGCAGTAGTGACGGAATTTGGGCCCAGATCTTCGGACTGGGGTGAATGTGTGACATTGATCCACATTCTGTCCATCATCTGTTTTGTTTGCAATTGCCGCCATAAGTGCGCTGGGGATGCTCAGACGTGGGTCCCAGGCACTCCACACCACTGGAGTCAAGCTAGCCGGGCTGATGAGAGGTGTTACCTCGAAACCGGTCCGGTCCTCGGATGCTTGATTCCGTTCTGGGAAGGACATGGCTTTTGTAGTTCGGACTGGACTGTTCCCATGGGGCACAGGGTCAGAGCTGATTTGCATATCGCCATTGTCTAACCCAGGGTGGTGTGGAGTGCAAAAAAACGATGGATTTGGGCCCAGATCTTCGGACTGGGGTGAATGTGTGACATTGATCCACATTCTGTCCATCATCTGTTTTGTTTGCAATTGCCGCCATAAGTGCGCTGGGGATGCTCAGACGTGGGTCCCAGGCACTCCACACCACTGGAGTCAAGCTAGCCGGGCTAATGAGAGGTGTTACCTCGAAACCGGTCCGGTCCTCGGATGCTGGATTCCGTTCTGGGAAGGACATGGCTTTTGTAGTTCGGACTGGACTGTTCCCATGGGGCACAGGGTCAGAGCTAATTTGCATATCTAGTACAAAGCTCCCCCCATTTGGAAGGAGGCACCCTGTTGCACAGCTTGAAATTCAGACAAGTTAGTCTCTTCAATTGTTCATCCAAATTGATTCCACCTCATATTGGGGTTCCAAAAGTATTTAATAATTCATCAAAGTTTCCACAAAACTCAAAGTTCTGGTTGTATATCCAACATCAACATAATCCCGTAATATTCCTTCCCCAATGCATTTCGGGCTGATAGGAAAAGCCCTTCCTCAGGGGACAACTCTACATTGATGAATTATTAAATACTTTTGGAACCCCAATATGAGGTGGAATCAATTTGGATGAACAATTGAAAAGACTAACTTGTCTGAATTTCAAGCTGTGCAACAGGGTGCCTCCTTCCAAATGGGGGGAGCTTTGTACTAGTTTAGACTTTCGCTGGGAGGTACAGACAGCGTCTTACCCTGCTCGCACGCTACAAAATCTTATTTTTGATTAGAATTTGAATCACCAGCTGTGCAGGTCCTCTGCCTATTGTTTTGATTGAACCCGTTTCTGTCCAAGGACTTGGCACGCTATTTTGTTTAAATATGAATTACGAAAGTATAACCAGCATGACGGATCTGAAAGCAGCCACCTTCGCCTTCTCGGCGGGGGACGCTGATAAAATCTACGACATGATCCAGGAAGAGGTTACAGCGGCGGCCAGCACTCGCAGCCCTGAAAGCAACCTAAAACAATTACTCTACTTATTAAAAAAGGAATGCAACCAGAAATTACATGCATCCACACTGGTGCGGTACCATCGCGCCCAGCGGATCCCCAGGGGCCTACGGGTTCCCTTAAAACCTCTCTTGTGTAAAAACAATGCGAAATTTGTTGAGCGGTGGTTTGCTATCCTCAACAAATGTTCGCTAGATTTGATACTACTGATAGTGGAGGAACTATCCAAATCTCTGGAAGAACTGACCAAAGATATAAAAACCATTAGGGCGGAACTGGACGAGGCCATGGACCCCACTGAATTAGCCACCTTGTTGGAAGATGTGAATACACAACTTGAGAAACATACACGAGAAACCCAAGAACGGAAGCTACGCAAATACCAGAGGGATACCATTGATTATAAGCTCGGCGAGGTGTACACTTGGGCAGAAGTGTACGCCCGCCGACGCCCCAACCGCGCGTACAATCCCTATTCGGAGAATGAGACATCCTCCTCTGATGGTGATAGCAGAACAACGAAAACCACGAGGGTTACAACTGAGGTGACACCCACTGAACAACAACCAAGTACTTCCACATCTACGGTTCATTTTTTAGAGGAGGGCCAAAATCAAACCACCGACCCCGGAAGGGCAAAACCCGCAGAGGCAGAAAAAGAACAGCCAAAAGTCAAGAAACCTTACCGTCGGAGGTGAGCACCCATGACAATCTGGTGATTAATATTTCTTCAACGGCACTATCACAGGAAGAATTACAAGTATTACAGAAAGGACAGACATTTGTGCCAACAACGAGAACCAACACGTTAGAACTTGAGGTGAGCACGTTCAAATTGGTCCGAAACATTAGACTACGTCATTACTTTGAGAACATAGTGACCTCACCAGACACTGATGATGACATGTTACGAGGGCTTCGACCACGCAGTACATTCATGGCTCCACTGAGTCACAAAATTATTGACATATTTGAGAGCATGGTTAAAAATGATCTATTGAAAATGCCATTTCAAACCAAAGCCAGACGTGAGAATTTGACGATCACTGAAAAGAACACGCTACGGAAGATTGCCAACAATCCCACCATAGTGTGCCCGACAGCGGATAAAGGTGGCGCCCTGGTCATCATGGACGCTAAATTTTATGAGGAAGAAGTATTGGCCCACACCAGTGACACCAACACCTATGCCCCTTTGAGGGCTGACCCCACAGATGAATTCTTGACAATACTACTTGAAATCATAAAAAAATCGTTCGAGAAAGGAACCATCAATGATCGAACACGACGTTACCTCACACCGGAGAATCCTAAACCACCAACTTTGTATATGTTGCCCAAGATGCACAAGCATCCAACTAGACCACTGTTCAGGCCGATAGTATCCACTATAGGATCCATACATGAACACATTGGTAAATTTTTGGATAGATACCTCCAACCCTTTGTTCTTAACACTAGATCACACATAAGAGATACAACTGATTTTCTTGTTAAGTTGGAGGAAGTGATCAGAACATCCAATGATGAAGATCTATTAATGTGTACAGTGGACGTCTGTTCACTCTACACATCAATACCGCATGACATGGGCATAACGGCCATTGAACAAGAATTGGCGAATTCTGATCTGGACTCAGACATGAAAATACTGATTATGGAATTGATGATTTTCACACTTTTTCACAGTTATTTCACGGTGTTCAACCAATGGTTTCACCAGTTAAATGGGACTGCCATGGGAAATTGTGCCGCGCCGTCCTACGCGAACATTGTAATGAAAGCGTTTGAAGAAACGCATATCCTCAACCACAGTACATGGCTAAGACATGGGAAAATCTTTTTGAGATTTATAGATGATATTTTCATCCTTTGGAAAGGAACAGAGTTGGAATTGACGGAGTTTCTAACTACATGGAATGGCATCAACGAGCGAATCCAATTCACTTGGAATATGGACAGAGCATGCATACACTTTTTGGATGTGGAAATACAATGTGATAATAGAAATTGGAACACAACTATCTTTCGGAAACCAACAGACAGGAATTCACTTTTGCACCATCAGAGTTTCCATAGACCGGGATTGAAACGCAACTTACCCTTGTCTCAACTGATGCGAGTGAAACGGATAGTATCCTCGGAAAACACCTGTCAACAGGAAGTTACTAATATGGTTGAAAGATTCAAAAATCGAGGGTATCCACAACAAACTTTAGATACAGCAGTCAGCCTGATCGGTGACATGAAAAGAGAAGAACTGTTACAAACTACAGTCAAACCAGTGAACACCAGAATGGTGGTGGTCTCCAAATACAGCATTCTGAGTAACCGCTACAAGAACATCATCCGTAAACACTGGTCATTACTGAGCTTTGAACCGGACTTCCGAGGTATTTTTGATCAACCACCCATGTTTGCGTACACCAGGGGACGCAATCTAAAGGAGATCTTGAAGAAATCCAACAAAGATAGTGAACCAACCACATTCAGAGGCTTACGACCTTGTCACAATTGCAGCAATTGCAATAATTGTATCCCAGGAAACACCATCAGTCACCCCATGAAGGGTTATCCGGTGAAATTAAGAGTGAATGCTACCTGTAACTCAGCGAATTTAATTTATATGCTCAAATGCCCGTGTGGCAAGTGTTATATTGGACACACTGAAAGGAAGATCAGGACCTGTCTACTGGAGCACAAAAGCAACATAAGGACTGGAAATATGAAATCTACTGTTGCTTAACATTTTGTGGAACAAAAACACTCTGTAGCCCAATTAAAGTATGTGGTACTTGAACAAATCACCCCCACTCACAACAACAAACAGACATTGCTCAAAAGAGAAAACTTTTGGATTCGCTACATGGCATCGATGCAGCCACACGGTCTGAATGATCGGATGGAGTTTTTGTGTTACTTGTAATCCATAGGTTCAGTTTAACATGTATTTCATTGTTTCCATTCGTGTTGTGTTAATGCTCTTCAAATCTGTGTAATGTCACTATTCATAAGCTCTTCTCACACCAGTAAGTTTTAATTTCATCTTATTTTCCTCACTCAATATGGCCGCTTCGTTTTGTTTGAGCCCGTTTTTCACTTTTTTGTCCGTCTTCACTTTTGGCATGTAAACACAAGCCGGTAAAAACACCATCTAGCGAGAACACTCCCGGGGTTCCCGACACACAGACGGTTATGCGTCCTTCCAGTCTTACCACCAAGTGAGTACTCCGCTCTGGAGACCGCGTTACAATGTAGGCACACGTGTTCGACGTTAAATGTTGACACGCGCTGTTCTGTTATTTTACAGATATCGCGACGCAGATTATTAAAACAGTCCGTGAGTATCGGCCTCACGTTAGCGTCTTTATAGAGGTTTGGGATCTGTTTGGTTGCACAATTCGGTGTTTGGGGTATTTTGTGACAGTGGTCTTTGTATGCGACGCACGTTTATCTGTCTGACACTTTTCAAGGATTCACATTTTTTGCACAGGTCCATCGGGTGACTTAAGAGCATGATTAGAAACTCACACCACAGGCATGGCACCCAAACGTTTGATTTGATATCCTGGCACTCACTGATTGACATGAAGTTAGCTTTATGATTTTAATGAGGCTAAGAGATAACTGTACAGATACCATACATGAAATACATAGTGACCCGCTGATTTGTTCCTTTTTTGTAGAGTTGTCCCCTGAGGAAGGGCTTCTCCTATCAGCCCGAAATGCATTGGGGAAGGAATATTACGGGATTATGTTGATGTTGGATATACAACCAGAACTTTGAGTTTTGTGGAAACTTTGATGAATTATTAAATACTTTTGGAACCCCAATATGAGGTGGAATCAATTTGGATGAACAATTGAAAAGACTAACTTGTCTGAATTTCAAGCTGTGCAACAGGGTGCCTCCTTCCAAATGGGGGGAGCTTTGTACTAGTTTAGACTTTCGCTGGGAGGTACAGACAGCGTCTTACCCTGCTCGCACGCTACAAAATCTTATTTTTGATTAGAATTTGAATCACCAGCTGTGCAGGTCCTCTGCCTATTGTTCTAATTTGCATATCGCCATTGTCTAACCCAGGGTGGTGTGGAGTGCAAAAAAACGATGGATTTGAGCCCAGATCTTCGGACTGGGGTGAATGTGTGACATTGATCCACATTCTGTCCATCATCTGTTTTGTTTGCAATAGCAGTAGTGACAGCGCATCTACGAAGATAGCACATCCATGTCTTCCCGTACCTCGACTACTGGCTCATAAAAGCCAGCTCATACAATCAATGCGTGGAACAAACTCATGCCACCATCCAGCTGCTCCACAACTTGGGGGTTCACAATAAACCACACCAAGCTTCATCTACAGCCATCCAAGGTACAACAGTACCTCGGTGCCCAAATAAACACCTCAACCGTGCTAGCTTATCCCACTCCAGCAAGGATAGCCAGCATGCAAACTCTTATAAAGTTTCAGCTACAACACTCCCTCCCAGCACAAGTGTTCATGCAACTCATCGGGATGATGGCCTTTTGCATCTTCATAGTACCCCTTTCAAGACTTCAAATGTGTCCGCTACAAGAGTGCTTATCACGTCAATGGAACCAGGCTTAAGGTCACTTAACAGACCTAGTGTTGGTAGACGGTCGGACTCATTGCTCTCTGCATTGGTGGAACACCAAAAACCTTTCCAAGGGACGACCGTTCCTAGAGCCAGTTCCTCAGATTATCTTGACTGTGGACGCATCGCTCTCCGGCTGGGGAGCCCACCTACTGCAACACACCATGCAAGGCAGGTGGAGACCGCAACAAAAATTACTCCACATCAATCATCTGGAGTTACTAGCAATATTCCTAGCACTAAAAGCTTTCCAGAAGCAAGTACCAAACAAAGCTGTATTAGTCCGCACAGACAACATGACAGCAAAGTACTACATGCAGAAGCAGAGAGGCACACACTCCCTGCAACTCTCTCAACTAGCACAGGACATATGGAGGTGGGCTATACCTCAAAACATATTCCTCCTAGCCCAGCATGTTCCGGCAGTAGAAAATACTATAGCGGATCTGTTAAGTCGTCAAACAGAACAGACCCACGAGTGGGAATGTCATATGCACGTTCTTTAACCATTCTTTCAGATGTGGGGACAACCTCAAATAGACCTATTTGCCAATCACGAAAACGCAAAATGCCCAAGCTTCGTAGCCAGATATCCACACCCACTGTCAAAAGGCAATGCGATATGGATGAATTGGTCAAACAGATTTGCGTATGCTTTTCCACCTCTACCACTCATGCCACTAGTAGTACGCAAACTACAGCAGCATTCTCTGACCCTCATCCTAGTTGCTCCAACGTGGGCCAGACAACCGTGGTACACCACACTGCTACAACTGTCTGTAGTACCGCACCAAAAACTGCACCTGTCTCCACACCTCTTAACACAGAACTGTGGAGAGATCAGACACCCGGACCCAGCTCAGCTCCACCTAGCGATCTGGCTCCTGAAGTCCTAGAATTTGGATATCTCAACCTTCCTCCAGACTGCATGAATGTCATTAAAAAAGCTAGACGTCCAACCACAAGGGCATGTTATGCGGCCAAGTGGAAACTATTTGTGATATATTCTCACAACAACAGTATTAATCCCCTAGCTGTGTCTATTCAACACATCATAGGATACTTACTGCATCTCCAAAGATGTAACTTAGCCTATACGTCTATTAGACTACATCTTGCTGCAATAGCAGCATATCTGCAAAACAGACAACATCCATCTCTATTCAAAGTGCCTGCCATTAAAGCTTTTATGGAAGGCCTTAAAAGAATAATTCCTTCGCCTGTGTGGAATTTAAACGTTGTTCTCACACGGTTAATGGGACCTCCCTTTGAACCTTTACACAGAATTACAATTTTTAACATGGAAAGTTGCTTTCCTAGTAGCTATTACTTCTCTGCGGAGAGTTAGTGAACTACAAGCACTAACCATCCAAGAACCCTTCTTGCAAATGCATCAAAATAAGGTAGTTCTACGTACTAATATAAAATCCCTGCCCAAAGTCATTTCTCCATTCCATCTCAATCAATCTGTGGAACTGCCCGATTTCTTCTCGCAACCAATGTCAGTAGCAGAAAGAGCTCTTCACACATTAGATGTCAAAAGAGCACTGCTATACTACATAGAAAGGACACAACCTTTTCGTAAAACAAAACAACTTTTTGTGTCTCTCACCACCACACAAGTGTAATCCCATTTCAAAATCTGGGATAGCTAGATGGATTGTCAAATGCATACAGATTTGTTACCACAAAGCTAAACGTATGTTATCTGTTCCTCCTAAAGCCCACTCTACAAGAAAAATAGAGGCTTCAATGGCATTTTTAGGGAACATTCCCCTAGATGACATCTGCAGAGCAGCTACATGGCTTACACCGCACACATTCACAAAACACTATTGTGTAGATGTGCAAACAAAACAGCAAGCTAATGTGGGCTAGGCTGTTCTCAAAACATTATTCCAAACTACTGCAACAGATAGGGGTGGTTGCCGCTAAGAGTGGGTACTGCTATACAATCTATGCACAGTGTGCAATCTGCAGCTCATATGCCTCGAAAGGAAAATGCTACTTACCAGTATGCAACTGTTCTTGGCATATAGAGCTGCAGAGTTGCACACGCCCACCCGCCTCCCCGGCTACCCTTGTCTTTTCCAGTATTATCTTAATTAGATACAAATGACATGGGTATCCTTCCTTTTCTTGCAAAGCTCCATCATTTCCCTAATGGCGAAAAACAATATGGGGATGGAGCCGATGCCCATGCGCAATGTGATCCTAAGGAGGAATCACCTATCTCGTGACTTCCAAAGAACTTTTCAGGACAACAGACTGCAAACATCCGGGCCTAACACTAGGTGGCGATCTATGCACAGTGTGCAACTCTACAGCTCTACATGCCAAGAACAGATGCATTCTGGTAAGCAGCATTTTCCTTACCAAGGATAAGTAACTTGCTCGTATGACCAACTCCTCTGGATGAAAAGGCTTCTGTTGCTTGGGCGTCCTTCTAGTATCTCAATGTGAAAAGTAAGGTCGTTTATTAGGGCCTTTGGGTTGCCAGAGGACCCTGCCCCCTCCCTAAAGTCTTATCACAGCTACGGGTTTGTGTTTTTCCATCAGAATTTTCCTGCCTTTAGAAGATTGTATATAATTACGGCCACTTGAGGAAAGGAAAGCCAGCAGAAAGGTCTTAACTCTAAATAGGTTTCAGGAAGCACAAAGTGCGATTTTTGAAAGTTACTTTTCTGCCTATATAGTTGTATATTTTCACCACTACACTAGACTTTTGATGGCTTAGTACAAAGGAACTTTCAAGCACATATATCCTATTTTCCTATGCCAGATTGTAAAAATAGACTTTTAGCAACAATCAGGGCCTCTAGTGAAACATAGACCAAGCTAAACTATTACATAAAGATCTAAGGATTGCATTCGCTTGTGGGATTTCCAACCAACACTGTTTGATGCTGGACAGTTGTTTTGAAAGATGACATTTCAATGGAGCAAACAAGAAGCACTTACAAAGAAACGAACACTTATAAAGAAACAAATATGAAGAGTTTTGAAAACTTCATTATGCAGACATATAGCCAATTGCTTGCTACTCTAGGCAGATTTAGGGTTCATTTTCTATAGGCAGATACATGTGCCACAACCGGTTTCTGTTTCACTTTGCTGAATTTTCTGAAGCAACTATCTATGAATTGGATAGCAATTTGTGAATCTTTTATTCAGTTTTTTGGTGTACCTTACATTCTCAGAACGTTAGTTGTAGATCAAATGTCTTGTACATTGCTGCTATCTAATGCTGGATTCAGATTTTGTTCAAAGGCTAAGTTTGTTTTAAAGTGACTCGTAATCCATCTCCTGAAATTCACAATGCACCAGGATACAGACATGTTGGTTTTTTGGCTTTTGGTTTGGACATGTTATAACTTCTCAATTACCGCTGTGCCTTAATTTAAACTTTCGCGCCAGATAACTAGAGAAATCCCAAGTTGGTATAGAGCATCACTTAAACAATTTTAACTACTTATGGATCGGTATTTGGATAAGTCTAGTACCAGGTATTATGAGAATGACTTGTTTTGAAGGAGGATGTGGAAAACTATTGAAATTCAGCCCTTCCTGCAATTGCAAGTTCTTGTGATCATACAGGCATTATGCCTGTACCTGTATGGAACTGCATTGCTACAACTCAACCATGTCACCTGGCACAGATAATAAGGCTTCGACTGCGTAGATTTGGGAGACACGCCAGTACAGCTGAGGCCAGCGAGGGATGGAGTCTGATTTCTGTGTTCCCCCTTTGACTCTGGCTCTGGGTATGTCAAAATCTCCAGCAGCCCAATGAAATTTGCACCAAGGATAAAGACTACACAAGGGATTTTGAGCCATGGCACTGAGGGCTAGTCGCGCCATACCAGACTCAAAAGCGCACACCCCAAACCCACACTTCAGGGAAAAACCTCTATAGGAGAACTGTCTTCAATGGTAAAGAAACGCCTTACCCCAACCACTTCTGAAAGTCTCCACATTCGACTGCGTCACTTTAGTCAAGACTGTTTAACACTGAAAGGCTAATTTGGAACCTTAAGACGGGCAAGATCAAGATCCACAATATGCGTGTTGATATGAGACACAAATGCCTTCAACTCCTAAACTGGCTTCAAAGGCAAAGAACACGTAGATCCTGCGCACGTCGGGACAGCACTGAGACATTGACATCACCACAGCCGTACGCATGACAGAGAACGGTTTATATTGACCTAGACAAAGGTCATATTGCTGCTTGTTCCCTTCAGGCTACACAACCAGTTCATAAAAAGTTTTATATAGCGCAAACTAGATTCGAGACATCGGGTATCAGAGCGCTTTACATAGCACCAGTTTCATTACAGAAGGAATTATTCTTCTCCAGTATTACATCTTTCATAGATTCACATGCTTGTATCTTCCCCGTCGTCATGGTGGGAGTCTCACGGTAACAGAATGACCAAGCAGTATCATAGAGAAGAAAACTGCATAAAAAATCCCCATAGGGGCTGTATTATTTGGTAACCAGACCATTTCTTTGTTTTGGTCCAAAAGCTAGCCAATCAGAATTGCTGCCCTGCCCTCACACTCCCCAGCAGCAGCTTCCTGCCTCAGATTTCCAACCGCCTTCGTGTGAGAAAGGAGTCTCCCTGAGCTCTGCTCAGTTTTCTTCTGTTTCCTGTGTGAACTTTTGACCCTTTGGGAATCTGTTTACCGCCTTCTACCTTGAGGTATTGTGTGTATTCTTTTTGCTTAAGATGGCTGAAAGCTCTAAGAAGAGGCTGTTCAGGCCATGCAGATCCTGTGGGAAGGCCAGACTCTTCTCTGAGGACCCACATGAGGACTGCCTTTATTGCCTCTACCCTAAACACCTGGTGAAGTCCTGTAAGCTTTGTAGAAAATTTTCTGACAAAACTAAGCGTGACAGGGAGGCAAGATTACTGTTGTGGCTTCAGAAGAAGAAGGCCACTCCAGGCACAGATTCTGAGGAAGAATCTTCTCACCCCACTCCCAAGAAAAGGAAGGCCTCTGTTTCTGTGGAGAAAGTGGAGCCTAAAAGGGGTAAATCTGAAGAAAAATCGACATCATCTCTTCCTATTACTCCTCTGGGGAAGCAGTCTAGTCTTAAAGGTCCTGGATCTGCACCTTCTACCAGTTCGATGGTTTCTGCTCATAAGTCTGTGGTGAAACCTTCGATTCAGTCATCTTCAGCTTCATCTAAGGCTGCGTCGACGACCACGACGTCTACGGCAACGACATCGATGAGTAAAATGTCTCTGTCAGGCCCGTCGACGACGACGACTTCGTCGACGACAGGTTCGATGCCTCGAATGTCGACGGGGGTCCCGTCGACGAAGGTCCCGTCGACGAAGGTCCCGTCGACGAAGGTCCCGTCGACGAAGGTCCCGTCGACGAAGGTCCCGTCGACGAAGGTTCCGTCGACGACAGTCCCGTCGACGACAGTCCCGTCGACGAAGGGTACGTCGACGAAGGTCTCGTCGACGAAGGTCCCGTCGACGATGGTCCCGTCGACGATGGTCCCGTCGACGATGGTCCCGTCGACGATGGTCCCGTCGACGGAGGTTCCGTCGACGATGGTCCCGTCGACGATGATCCCGTCGACGGTGGTTCCGGCGACGAAAATCTTACTTTCGACGGCTAAAGCTTACAGTTCTCCTCAATCAAAGACCATGATTTCCATACGCTCTTTTCAGTCGACAAGAGGTTCGGCTACCATCAGTAAGTCCGCGGAATTCACCTCTTGGACAAAGATTTCTCCATTGCCGCCATCATCGCTGTTGGAGCAGGATTCGGAGGGAGAGGAGTCCTCAGGTGCTGCCTACAGCCCCTCTCAGCTTCATATAAAAAGCCAGGATACGGATGAGGAGGAAACCTTTTCCTTCAAGGACAGGCCACAATCTGCCAGATATGAATCATTCCAGGAATCTGGTGCCTATGAAGATGAAGAAGAGCAGCACGAGGACTCACGGGAGGAGGAACGTCAGGAGACAGTTTCCATACCCCTCACCCTTGTGTCTGACCTTAGACTGATGCTGAACGACTACTATCGTCGCTTCCCGGAGGCGAACTCATCGCAGCCAGTTACGCTCACGCCTCCCACGCAGACGCCTAAACAGGCACCTGCCCCTCAAGATCAGGGAGTTCAATCTCCGCAGGTGGTTACTATTAGGGATGACCTAACGGACTCTGAGGACGATGAAGAGCCCGAAGATGGAGAGCTAGTACATGATGCCTCGGGCAAGGAATGGGACGAGTACGTTTTGCCTTCAGCTGCATCGCCTGAACCACTCAAATCTACCTCCCCTCCTCAGGACATCGGAGGCTTCCATGATATCATGGAAAGGGCGGCCAAGAGATTCAGTCTGGAGGTGGACGTACAGGAAACGGATTGTTTCTTGTACGATTTCAAGGATGATAACAAGAAGTCACTCCGCTCAATACCTATTATCCCGCATTTATGGGAGGAGGGCCTCAAGATTCTAAAAACACCAGCCTCCATAGCGGTTTCAGTTCCGCGAATTGAAAAGAAATACAGAGCTCCAGAATCTACGGCAGCCTGCCTCATTGGTCATCCCAGGCCGGAATCGGTGGTGACACAGGCGGCGCAAAGAAACTCAAAAAACCCGGTGGCTACGTCACTAGTGCCACCAGACAAGGAAGGGAGGAGAATGGATGGAGCGGGTAAGAGGTTTGCGGTCATGGCAGCCTCTACCATTAAAGCGGCGAATGCGATGGCTCTGCTCGGCCGCTACAACAGGCAGATATGGTCAGATCTGGCCCCCATCTTGTCGGCGCTTCCAGAGGATCGAAAGGAAGAAGCGGCAGCCCTTCTCAAGGAAGGAGCAAAATCAGCAGCTGAGTCTATCGACATCGCCATGGATGTTTCGTCCCTAGGCTTCAGGCAAATGGCAGGGGCGGTCTCGCTTCGCAGACAGGGCTGGCTAAAGGCGACCTCTTTTCGACCAGAAGTGCAGGCGAAGATTGTCGATATGCCCTTCGATGGTGAGAACCTGTTTGGGAAGCATATCGATGAGGCTTTGCAAGGCATAAAGTCAGACACTGATACGGCTAGAGCGCTGGGATCTCTCCAGCAGGGAAGGTTTCAGTCCTTTCGGAAGAGGGGCGCAAGAGGACAATTTAACCAACGATCCTCTTTTCAATCTAACCGATATCAGCCGTACAGTCAGCAGGGATATCGTCAGTTTAACGCCAACAACCAGTACAGGTCCTCCAACTCCTCTTACCAACAACAGTCCAGAGGTAAATCCAACGCCAGGGGGAAAAATCAGCAGTCTAATAGACGTCAATGATTTCAGGCAGGCGCTCCCCACACTACAGATCCCGGACAACGACCACTATCTGTCTCAATACTACGCCAACTGGATGTCCATAACATCGGACAGATGGGTCCTGGACGTCATCAGCAGGGGCCACACACTGGAATTTGTGGAAATACCACCGGACCACCCTCCAGTGCTCAGGCCCAACCATCATCGCAAAGAAATGCAGATGGAAGTTCTCTCGCTCCTACAAAAGGGAGCCATAGAGGAAGTACCACAGCATCTCAGAGGGAGAGGCTTCTATTCACATTTCTTCCTCATCAAAAAGAAACAGGCCCAGAAATGGAGACAGGTATTGGACCTGAGGGATCTCAATCATTACATAAAAAAGATACCCTTCAGAATGTTGTCGTTGCAGGAGATCTTACTCATGTTAAAGGGCAAAGACTACTTAGCGTCCTTGGATCTCATGGATGCGTACTTCCATATTCCCATCCATCGGAAGCACAGGAAGTATTTGAGGTTTGCTGTGGAGAGTCGCCACTTCCAGTTCAAGGTCCTGCCGTTCGGACTCAAATCAGCCCCGAGGGTATTCACCAAATGCATGGCCCCGGTGGCGGCCCACTTAAGGCTACAAGGCCATTACATTTACCCATACCTGGACGACTGGCTGGTGACAGGTCCATCTTTCAGGGACGCAGCGGAAGCTCTACAGAACTGCGTCCGGTTGTTTCAGCGATTAGGCCTGAGAACAAACTTGGAGAAGTCCTCGCTGACTCCGGCCCAGGGCATACAATTCTTAGGGGCATGGATATGCACCAAAGAGGGAAAAGCCTATCCTTCCAAAGATCGGATCAGAAAGATCAGAGGACTGACGACTTCTCTACAAGCAAAAAAGTCCACTTCCGTGAGGATCTACAAGTCCATGTTGGGGATGATGTCATCCTGCATCCCGTTGGTGCCAAACTGTCGTCTAAGGATGAGACCTTTGCAGGAACAACTCGACGAGCAGTGGGTACAGGCCAGCGGAACCTTCGAGGATCGCATTACCATCACGACCAGTATGAAGGTGGCCATGTCATGGTGGAAGATCCTAAAAAACCTAAACCAGGGACTGAGCTTCATTCCTCGGGATCACGACTTCGTGATGACGACGGACGCTTCACTGAAAGGATGGGGCGCGCATCTTCAAGAGCTGGAGATTCAGGGACTTTGGTCAGATTGGGAAGCTCAGCTTCACATAAACATGTTGGAGCTCAAGGCAGTATTCCTAGGGCTTCAAGCTTTCCTTCCCAGAATACGTCAGTCGTCAGTACTTATTCAAACAGACAGCACCACGTCCATGTTTTACCTGCTGAAACAGGGCGGGACGAGATCCAAACAGCTGTCGGCACTGGCGCAAAGGATCTGGAAGTGGCTCATATCCAACGAAATCTCGATCCAAGTCCAGCATATACAGGGAGTCCTCAACACTCGGGCGGACGCCCTGAGCCGCACTTCCAATGCGACACACGAGTGGGAACTTCACGACACTCAGATTTGCATTCTGTTCCAAAGGTGGGGCACTCCCACATTAGATTTGTTCGCGACTCAAAGCAATTCAAAGTGCACTCACTTTGCGTCAAGGTACCGTCAACAGGGATCCATGGGAAATGCATTCCTCATGGACTGGACAGGAAGGTTTGCATACGCGTTCCCTCCGTTCCCGTTGATTCCGCGCATCCTGCGCAAGATGAGACTGGAACCGTGCCGGATCATAATGATTGCTCCAGCCTGGCCAAGACAGGCGTGGTTTTCAGACCTCCTTCAATTGTCGAGGGGCGACAACATCCAGCTCCCGACATTTCAACACCTCATCTCCATGGAGAAAGGCCAGATTCTGCATCCGGATCTACGCTCTCTAAAGTTGTCCGCATGGAACCTCACGAGCGTGAATTTCAGGACCTAAATATTTCGCAAGAGTGCAGGCATATCCTCTCACAAGCGAGAGCTGTATCCACGAACAAAACATATACAGCAAAATGGACCCGGTTCTGCCACTGGTGCAACAGACAAAGCTTGCATCCCTTTGAGGTTCAGCCTGAAGGTATCCTGCCTTACCTGCTCTTACTATCAAAGTCAGGCCTTTCGCATGCTTCAGTCAAGGTGCACTTAGCAGCAATATCACGATTCAGGCGAAAGCCAAACGAACCATCTCTCTGGTCATTCAGAGTAATAAAGGAATTTATCAAGGGACTCTTTAGAGTCTTTCCACCCATCCAACGACCACCTGTACCGTGGCACCTGAATACAGTGCTATCACAGCTTATGAGGCCACCCTTTGAGCCCATACATAAGACAGACTTGCAGTTCCTGTCCTGGAAAACAGCCCTCCTTCTCGCCTTAACATCTGCAAGGAGGGTTAGCGAGATCCAGGCCTTTTCAGTGGAGGAACCCTTCTTACAATTCCGTCAGGACAGGGTTATATTGAGAACTAATCCTACCTTTATTCCCAAGGTGGCGACGTCTTTTCACCTGAACGAACCCATTATTCTACCTACTTTCTTCAGCAAGCCCTCATCGGAGGCAGAAAGAGCCTTACACTCTCTAGACATTTCAAGATGCCTAAAGTTCTACATTGAGAGGACAAAGCCGTTCCGTAAGTCCAAGCAATTGTTCATCGCATTTGAAGGGCAGAGAAAAGGTCTTCCATTGTCGAGACTGAGTATTGCTAGATGGATATCCTCAGCTATCCTGAAATGTCATGACAAAGCGGGGAAGCCGCTACATTCTAAAGTGCAGGCGCATTCAACGAGGAAGATGGCAACCTCGATGGCCTTGTTCGCAGGAGTGGCACTGCCAGATATCTGCAGGGCAGCAACGTGGAAGAGTGTCCACTCATTTACAAAACACTACTGTCTGGACACTGCGTGGAAGGAGGACACGGCAGTGGGTCAAGCTGTTCTGAAGCGTCTATTCCAGTAAGGTATGGCCTAATGGCATATTGTTTTTTGCTATACAGTACTTTGATGTGTAATTACATGCATTTATCGTATTGCTGATGTTTTTCATAGCTATTATTATGTCATTGCTTTGCGGCAGAGCTTCCTTCTAGGTTCTGTCCTGGAAACGCTACGGATATGGTGAGCACTGCTTACTACTCTGATACAAGCATGTGAATCTATGAAAGATGTAATACTGGAGAAGGAATTAGTTACTTACCTGTACACTATAGTTCTCCAGTATTATCTTTCATAGATTCACATGCGCCCGCCCGCCTCCCCGTTTCTCAGGCAGATCTTGTTCTCGGAATTTATCCTTGTCTCTCACTCGGGGACGGAAATCTGAGGCAGGAAGCTGCTGCTGGGGAGTGTGAGGGCAGGGCAGCAATTCTGATTGGCTAGCTTTTGGACCAAAACAAAGAAATGGTCTGGTTACCAAATAATACAGCCTCTATGGGGATTTTCTATGCAGTTTTCTTCTCTATGATACTGCTTGGTCATTCTGTTACCGTGAGACTCCCACCATGACGACGGGGAAGATACAAGCATGTGAATCTATGAAAGATAATACTGGAGAACTATAGTGTACAGGTAAGTAACTAATTCCATTTTTACTAGGCAAGGGGAGATTAAGTGATTTGCCTAGAATCATAGGATGAGCGTCGTTGCAGAGACACAAACCCGGTTCCCCAGCTTAGAGTGCGACTTCTGTAGCCGTAAGGCTACATCCTTCCAAAGGAGCCATTTCAGAGGAAATCATGACATTTATATTTCATAGAAATGGAAAATAAGCACCATCATACTTCCCCAACCCCTTCAACTCTATCACCACACCATGTTCATTCATATTCCGAGAAGCAACCCTTAGAACTTTCAGTGCCCTCATACAATGAATAATGGGCAATAGAGCAGCAGGGATATTCAAGGCATGATTAGAGTGCATTTGCAGAACGACTCTTTGGAATCTTACATGGGGAAAGCACCCACCGGACAACCCTTCAGCATGCAAAGTTATAGCAAGAGCAGAAGATCGCCAGAGGGCAGTTAAAAAAAAAAAAATCTATCCCACAAGATCATCCCATATTCATCCGTGTGGAAGTCCCTCCTGACTCCCTGGAATACGCATTTTTTTTAAACTCTTTGTGGCAACATCCGAGGTAAGGCTAAAGGTTGCCCAAGGCAGAGACACCACTGTCAACAAACAGTGACCTTCCTCTAATCCCCCCTGACCACTGAACACCTGCTTGGAGAGGATTGGGGTTCACACATTTGTAACAGGAAGTAGATAACTTGGATAATTAGGTGCTGTCCATCATAGTCCATGAATATTGTCTTGAATTTCACACCAACCCTCCAAGTTACACACCACACCATCAAAAGTTCACCAAGTGCCATCACAGGCTGTTTATGGAGGAGGTGCAAGCAATTTTACCAAGACACAATCGACTTAGTGGTAGTGCATCAAAGAAGAAAAGTTTTCACTGTGTACTTTCTCATTACTAGAAAAGACACAACTTTGAACGCAATCTTGGATCTTAGAGCTTCTCGTTATTGCATTCGATTCCCTCACTTCAAAATGATGCTTTTGCAGGGTGTTGTTCTGCTTCTAGATGCACGGTACTACCTGGTGACTCATAATCTCAAGGAGTTCTTCCTCCACATCCCCATACTCTAGGCTTAATTTCAAGATCGAAGATTGGTTTTAAGCGGAATATATTACCAATTCAAGGTGTGAATGTTAGGGGTTATCTTAGCACGGAGAGTTGTTACCAATTGTTGAGCAAATTTGGTTTCACACTTCAGTGCCCACCAAATCCATGTGTTTCATACCTGGGCGACTGGCTGGTAAGTGGCAAATTGTACACAACCCTCACCCCTGCCTAACAAATTAAACAAATTCTCCAGAGACTAGGATTTATAATCAAAAAAATCCCAGATGTGTCTACAGCAAACCCAGGGTTTAAGGCAGCTACACTCAGTGCAGTGATAAGGAAAGTTTACCACCATGAAGAAATAATAATGACATTTGGGAGACTGTTTACCTTTACCAGATGTTACGTCCTATGACTATACTAATTATATTCAAACTGTTGTGCTTGATGGTGTCATGTATTGCTCTAGTCCTAAATGCAAGATTAGACAGGCTACCTTTACTGGAATGCCTTGCTAGGCAATGGTTACAGGCGACTGGGATTGAGCATTTTAGTGTTGTTGGTACCCAGCTTTCAGCACAAATTACAATGGTGAAAAAAGAAAAGCTTGTTATTAAGCAGATCTATTTTTGGCCCACAGCTCTGGGAAGCGGTGGTACAGAGTCATCTCTTCCCGGTTTTCGAGCTCATGTGGGTTCCCTCACTATTCAGGGACAATGGTCTCCACATGAACGGTTTAAATCAGTGTGTTAGAGCTCATGGCAATACAGCTATCTCTTTGAGCGTTCAAACTAGACTTCGAAACAGTGTGTTAGAGGCATGTGTGCTGCGGATACACATGCTTTGTACAAGTCCGAAATCTAGTGTTGCGCTCAGATGATTACAAGTTGTTTTTCTTCCAAGAAGTTTAACTTGAGTCACAAGGCTGTGTGACTCCTCCTCTTGGTAATAGTTTACATGGTCATCAACACGATCTTCAGATTGTTTTTTTTCCACCGACTGGTTGGGCTGTAATATCTTGCACTCTGGTTCGAGACTCCTCCAGGCTCCCCTCGGTTCTTTAGTATCCACACTCCATGGTATTGTCTTGACCGGTTACTTTATTGCATCCCAGCGATCACCCTTCTGCGTAGTGTCTCTTCGGCTTGCGCTCATGGCCCACGGGCACGCCTGGCTGGGTATACTTTAAACACTACCAACATTTTTCGGAGAATGATGTGCTAATGGAACACACTCCGTTAAGTTTCTGTCCGAACTGTCATTCCTAATATCCTCATACTGACCAACACTCTGTTTGCAACCTATGCCTCTCCCAATCATCGAGAGGAGAGCTGTGAGGCATGCAAGTCTTTGATATCTAAAAAAGCTCCTTGAGGCCGACGTGCTTGACAACAGGAAATGCAGCGCAAGCAAGCGGACGATGTACCGGACATCTTCTGTCGACATCAAGAGGAGGATGAAGAACTTCAGTGGCACAGGAGGAATCGCTGTTGATCTATGATTCCGATTCAGAGTCCCAATCCGATGACGACTCAACCATTCTTCAACCTGCACAGAAGCATCAGTCAATGAGTACTTAGACCTCTGATCCTAACCCAAACCATCGGCTTCAACCAAAAAGACTCCACACGGTCCGCCACTGCAAAAAAAGCGATGACATACACCGCAAAACTGATTCGTAAGCCCTTTCTCTGACTCTGCTCCCAAAATTCGGCATTCAGCAGTGGCCTCAACCTCCTCCACATCTGGGTCTACAGCCCATCGATCTTCGGTCTCGGCACCGAAACCCAGCTCCAACTAAACTGAAGCTTCCACCTCTTAAATGCTTTGTTTTTGGACCAAAATCTCAGCGGAGCCGATCCTCGTATATTTTTCAAGGACAGCCAACCTGAAACAAAGATTCATCATGGAACCAAAAGAATAATCCTCCAACCAGTAAAACAACAATCTTCTAAAAAGAAGTTGTCTTTTGAAGAGGCTTTGGATGTTCCTATTCAACCTATAAAAATAGAAGAGTAATGATGCTGCCACTAGCCCATTGCACATCCCTATTCCATCTTCACCTACAACACAAACACCACCTCCACCATCTACTCCACCTCACTCACCACATTTATCTGAGGCAGGTGACATTTTCCTCACTCACCAATAGGAGAAGATGATTTGTACATTTGAGAAAACCTACACCCAGGAGATGCTTGGAATGACTGACATTGAACGACAAGAGTATACAGACACTGATCTATATCACCTAAGACTATCACCACCTGATGATGCCTCTGCATATCAGGATTTAATAGCAAGAGCAGCAACTTTCCACTAGGTCTCCTGATAAAAGGATTGAAGAGAGGAGGATTTTTTTTTGGAACTTTGTCTAATGCCCGAAGAGGGGCACAATATTTACCATTACGTAAAGGCATGACAAGTCAGGCAAACACTTCTTAAGACCTTGTCAAAGCTAGAATCCTAATACCACTCATTGACAAATAATACAAGGCAGCACCATCAGATCCTACATTTATTAAAGGCCAGTTAACCCCAGACTCTTTAGTAGTCTCAAATGCAAGAAAGAGGGTTAGCTCCCAAACCTCAGGAGACACCACCTCTAGAGAAAGAATCTAAACTAATAGATAGATGCTTCTGGGAAACGTGCTGCTACACAAGCAGCTTATCATTGGTGTATAGCCAGCAGCCAAGCTCTATTAGCAAGATATGATTGGGCCCATTAGGACGAAATGGAAGGGCTCCTTCAACACCTCCCAGAGGAGCACCGGAAAAGGGAACAAACAATTGTTAAAGAGGGAAAGCTTATTACCAATAACTCCACTAAATGTGCTTTAGATGCAGCTGACACAGCTGCCAGAGGTATAAACACCAGTATCCTCTTGGCCTGCATGACTAAGGGTTTCAGGATTAAAGCTTGAGGTACAACAGGCTATTCTAAATCTACATTTTGACAAGGAACATCTTTTTTTTGGACCTCAAGTGGATACAGCCATTGAGAAAATAAACAAGCATTGGCATAGCAAATAGGTCTCGCTTTTGGGACCTTATAAGTATTTAGTTATGCAGCACAATATCCTTGTTGCTTCTACATAAAGTGTTGCATGGCTAAACACTTATAAGGTCCCAAAGACTAGACCTATTGGTTATGGCAATGCTTGTTTTTATTGCAGCTATATTGTCCTATCCCTGCACTTGCTGTTCTTGAACAGTGACATCTGTGCCACCCAGATTTTTTGTCTCTAATTCTGATTTACATAAGCAGTGTTTTCTATGGAAATATAGCAAACCGGGTTCAAAATCGTGATGAGCGCAAACAGCATGTGATGTAAAGCCAATTTACGTTTTCTAGCACAACGTGGGATATCTATCTGAAAGAGACACGTTAGTGATAGATTCCTTACCTTAGAATATCCCCAGGCGTCCGACTGGATCCGGAAATGTTTGCGTAGCAGTACCCTTGCGTGTCCGTGGGCGTCGTCTGCGGCTCCGCATCCGTCGAGGGCGCCGTGATGACGTGGTCGGAGTACTTAGACGCCGCCTCCGCGTGCTGACGTCAGTTCTTTTTTCCGCGCCAGTAAGCGCAGATCTGGAAAAAGCAGTACTTCAGTCACTTTTGCCTTGACTTTTTGATCCCTTTTGATAATTTTTCTTGAGTCTTGCGACTCCAGACGGTGCCGATAGGGATGCCAGGTTTCAAGCCTTGTGAGGATTGCGACCGACTGATGTCGGTCACCGACCCTCACCGTCGGTGTCTCCACTGTCTCTGCGTCGACCACGACGACAAGACCTGCCCTGACTTCAAAAGCTAGGCGGGAACGGTCCCGCAAGCGACTCGAACTCCGGTAGTCGGCCCCGCGCCGCGAGAGGTCCCGGTCCCACAGGAGGTCGAGGGACAGGACGCGGGGTCGGAGCCATCACAGCTCCGAGAGTCGACTTCACTCCTCCAGGTCGAAGTCGTCGTCAGGTAAGCACAAGAAGTCGAAGAGACGTCATCGCTCTTCTGACTCCCCCACAGACCCCCCCCCCCCCCCCCCCCCTCCCCCCCGGCCAGCTCCATACCCTCCGGTCCCTGGGCAGAACGCGACGGCGGGGGTGATCGAGCGCTTCCTCAGGGCCATGAGGTCCCTCTCTTCCCCGACGGGCTCCGCGGCGCCTTCGGGCCCAGCGGACCCATCGGGGGCTTCGGCCCGAACGACGTCTGGTGCTTCGGCCCTGACGCCGCCGGGCCCCCTGCTGGATCCGCTTCGGGATCCGGGTCGTCGCCGGTTGACCTAACGACCTCACCGGCGCCGGTCCCTCAGGTGTCACCTCCGGCGCTGTCCTCGGGCGGCGCCGTCCCCGATGCCTCCCTCGCTCCGGTACCGGCATCGGAACGGCGCCGCTTTCGACGCCGCTTGGAGTTTACCTTCTATGAACCGGCCCCATTGTTTGACAACCTTGATTATCAGGGGATGGGTGATGAGAAGTATTGGGAGGGGTCTGAGGACCCTCTGACACAAGAGTGTCAGTGTCAAGAGGACTGGACAGGTGAGGGGGGATGCCAGTGGTCTGGACACCTCACCAGACACTGGCTTTGTCTCACCTCCTACTGTGGCTACGGAGGAGGGGGCAACCTACAGTGTGGTGTTGATGAGGGCAGCCAAGGCCTTGGGCCTTGAGCTCCCCGTCGCGGCCGTGAGGACTAATCTCCTCACTGAGGTCCTTAAACCGTAGTCAAGCTCGGCCGAGCCTCTGCTGCCGTTTAATGAGGCCTTGACCGACGTTCTTTTGGGCACATAGATAGCCCGTAGATAGGAACGTGGCCAGACGCCACCGCCCGGCCCCGGGCGACCCATGTTTCCTGTCCACCCACCCCACCCCCGAGAGTCTGGTCATCCAGGCTTCGAATTCCCAGACCACATTCCCGTTGTCTCCGCCGGACAGGGAATCCAAGAGGTATGAGCAGTACGGCAAAAAGGTATTCTCACCCCTTAGTCTGGGACTGCGGTCTTCCAACACCGCATACCTCTTGGGCCACTACACCCACTCTTTGTGGGATACAGTAGCGGAATTGCTGCCATAGTGTCCGTTGGAGGTACGGGCCAAACTCTGCCAAGCCCTTGTGGAAGGCCGGGATGCAGCAAAATGTTCTATCCGGTGTGGGCTGGATACCACAGACTCACTGGGCAGAGCGATGGCAACGGTGGTGGCGATTCGTCGCCACGCCTGGTTGAAGTCTGCCACCTTTTCGGCCGATGTCCAGATTACACTAATGGACATGCCGTTTGATGGCCGTCGCCTTTTTGGCGACAAGGCAGACCATGCGCTTGGGCGCTTTAGGGACTCCAGGGCTACTGCCAAGTCTTTGGGCCTCTCGGGCCCCGTGCCAGCAAACGGGTGCCTTTCGCTCCTTTCGTGGCCAAGGAAGGGGCGCCCCCCACACATGCTGCCAGCCACGGACTGCAGACTAACATCCAACGCGGTGGCGGCCGTGGAAATCGCCGTGGAGGCGGTTGGGGACAACGGCAAGGCCAGTCCACACCTTCCCCCGCAGCATCCGCCTCGAAACCCTCCTAGTCTGTGCTTTCAGGCCCATGTGACTCCAGTGGGGGGCAGGGTTCGCCATCACCACTCCCACTGGCGCACTGTCACATCGGACAGGTGGGTGCTGCAGATCGTCCGAAGGGGCTACTCCCTTCCCTTCGAGACGACCCTTCAAGCCATGCCACCGCAATACCACCGCGTATCGGGGGGGATCATCTGCGGCTTCTGCAGGAGGAAGTTATGGCCTCTTGGCCAAGGGGGCGATCGAGCGTGTTCCTGGGTCAGAAGTAGGGTATGGTTGCTACTCCCACTAGTTTCTGGTACACAAGAAGGGCAAAGGGGGCCTATGCCCTATCTTGGACATCAACGGCTTCCTCTGGAAGGAGAAGTACAAAATGCTGACACTGGCTCAGGTCTTAGCTGCCCTGGACCAAGGAGACTGGATGGTAGCGTTGGACTTGCAGGACGCTTATTTCCACATCCCCGTCCTGCCGGCCCACTGGCGCTACCTGCGGTTCACGGTAGGCCACGAGCACTTTCAGTTTACCGTGCTCCCTTTCTGCCTTACCAGCGCCCCACGGGTGTTCACGAAAGTGATGGCGATGGTTAGGGGTTTCAGTCTTCTCCTACCTAGACGACTGGTTGTTGAAGGCGGGCTCGCCCCAGACAGTAGTCGGCCACCTCCAGACGACAGCTGACCTTCTGCACCAGCTGGGGTTCTCCATCAATGTGCCGAAGTCGCACCTGTGCCCCTCTAAAAAGCTCTTTTTCATCAGAGCGGTTCTTGACTCGGCGCAGTTTCGGGTTTACCCCCCGAACAGCGGGTTCGGGATATACAGGCTCTGATTCCGATCTTTCAGCCTTTATCCCGAGTCTCGATCAGGTTGACGCTGCAGCTTCTGGGGCTGATGGCTTCCTGCATCCTTCTGGTGCATCATGCCCGTTGGCGGATGCGGGCTCTGCAGTGGACCTGAAGTTTCAGTGGGCCCAGCATCAGGGCAACCTGTCCGACCATGTCCTGATCTCGGAGGGCACTGCGAGACAACTGCAGTGGTGGCTCACGGACCGCGATTGGGATTGGGTCAATAAATAGTATTTTCCTAAATGTTGCAAAAGAACATTAACTTTCATGGTTGCACTTTATTTAAAATATTCGATCAGTGCCATTGGCGGAAGGTGTCACAGAGTTCGCCCCGGGCGGGAGGGGGGTGGAGAGATGTGGTGAGAACAAGAAAAATATATCAACCCCGAGAAACAAAAGGGTAGATTTGAGGGCGAACAAGAATAACAAGCAGCATGAATTTGGAGAGGAAGTGTGGAGTGGAAGAGAAGTAACCTACCGGGGGGCGACAGAGAATAACACACGCAAACTATTTTGTTTTTTAAGTGAAGCACCGCCTGTGAGAAGAAACAGAAGCAACGGTAGGGTTCTGAGCGGAAGCAATAAGAGGGGGTTGGGCGGGGTATTCATCTGGAGCCACATGGGGTAACATGGAAGCAGCGTGGGGCAGTGAGTGCTGAAGCCACACAGGGAAGGGTGAGGGGGTAGATGTGAGAGCAACATTGGGTTGTGTGAGGGGATGGATACGAACTGAACACGAAGAGGGCAGGAGGGACGTGAAAGCACCATGGGGAGCCAAAAACACAGAGGAGAGAAGTGCACGAGGAAGACAGCTAAGCAACGCGACACGTCCGTGAAAGCGATCACGAGGACGCGCTCTGTGGCAGGAGAGGGGTGGAGCGCTGCACGCTGCATTGGTGAGGTGGAGCGAGGCACCCGCACGCTTGTGCGCATAATCGCAAGCTGGTGGTAGGGAAAAGCCTTTGTTAGCACTTCGAAAAGCCTCTGACTAAATGTCTCGGCCAGGCCAGCGCATGTGCTGGATTAGGTGAGACCTAAAAAGGACACACAGGTTGCAAAATCAATGTGGGCCCTCCAGATAAACACCTACAGTGGTGCCTTTCGAAGGCCCAATACAAGCAAGATGCAAGATCCGCTGCCACAGACACCACTGAGCCAGCATACAAAACCCAAGGACAAACCTCTACTTCAAAATACTTTTACAAAGGTTCTTATAGAGGGAACAAATTTAAAGTAGAGCGGCAGAAAAACAATACCCATTCCTCAAACCCTAATAACAAACAATAACTTCTTATCATCCCCTCAGATCACTTGATACCTGTCTGGGGTCGTCTTCAACAATTTCTCACCACTTGGAAATCAATTACAACAAATCAATGGGTGTTGGATATTATCCAACGTGGTTACTGTCTGGAGCTCATTACAACTCCTCCAAATATTTCACCTTGCGAACACGAACTGTCCATTCAACCAGAAATTCTCCTGCAACAAGAAATAACTAATACAAAAATGATCAATAGAACCAGTTCAAAAAGAGTTTCAGGGAACAGGAGTTTATTCACCATACTTATTCCCAAAAAACATGAGTCACTATGACCCATTCTCAAGCTCAGACCATTAAATCATTACATCATATCAGAACACTTCCATATGGTCATGCTTCAAGAGATCATTCCTTTGTTACAAAAAAGAGATTTCATGGCTGACTTGTATCTAAAAGGCGCCTACTTCTATATACCTATTCATCCTGCACAAAGAAAATTTCTCTGGTTTCAATTTAATGGAAAACGCTATCAATTTCAAAGTCCTTTCATCCAGGATTACCACTGCACTAAGAGTAGTCATAACATTTCTAGCAGCACATCTGCGCAGAAAAAACATTCATATCTTTCCATATTTAGATGACTGGCTAATAAAAGCAAACAGCCTCAGCCTTTGCAAACAAAATGTTCAAGAAACCCTAACCTTACTACATCAACTAGGACTTACCATCAACCTACACAAGTCCCATCTGCAAACAGCCACCATACAGTTGTACCTAGTGCTCATGCTGAACACCCATTCAGCATTGGTAAACCATAATGCTGACAGAATACACAGCACAGTAACATTAATTCAACAATTTCAAGCAGGGAGTCAAATCCCAGCCAGAACACTTCTAAGACTTCGAAGCATGATGGCATCTTGTATTTCCATAGTTCCACATGTCAGACTACACATGTAATTGGACACAGTCCATGGATCAACTTCACAATCTAGTGTTGGTAGACAGCCGCACACATCGCTCTCTTCAATGGTGGAATTCACAAAATCTATCCGCAAACAATTCGAATAGCAGATGCTTCCCTAATAGGTTGGGGGTGCACATATCCAAAACCTCACCATTCAGGGAGTATGGGATTCCAAACACAAGAATCTCCATATCAATCACTTAAAGTTGCAAGCTGTTCTAGCTGAGAAAGACTTCCTCCCTCACCTACAAAGTTGTCCTAATTCGAACAGACAATATGACAAATATGTATTCTATACAAAAACAGGGAGAATTCACTCTCTCCAATTCTCTCGGCACAGAAAATATGGAGATCTGATAGAGGCTTCTAGCCGTAGATTCCTTAACGTAGAATTATCCCCAGGCGTGAGACTGGATCCGGAAACTTTTTGCCCAGCATCCCTGTGCGCCGGTGGGGCGGCATCACGCAGCTCCGCCCAGGCGTTGCCCGCGTGCATGCCGTCAGCGAGGTCACATAAGTCCCACCCCGGCGCGTCTATGCCAGGTTTTTTCTTTTCCACATGCAAGACGGATCTGGTTCATGCCCGGGCCTGTTTAGGCCTTTCTCTTCTATCCTTCGTGTGCTGTGGGAACAGTGTGCGGATGCCTTCGGGCTCAGACTTTTTCGTCTTGTGGACACTTAATGTCCGCAACTGACTCTCACCTCATTTGCATGTGGTGCTCGGGGGAGGATCATGACTCCACTGATTGCAAGGCGTGCCAGGGGTTGAAGTCGCGGCGGGAACGCCGGATGAAACTTCTTTTGACTCGCATGTCCAATCTGCTTCGTCACCTCGCTCAGCCTCTGCAGAAGGTTTTCGGAGCGTCCATCATAGTAGTCGTTCTCAGCCCTCTCCTGTGCTGCATCAGTGTTGCTCCCTTGTGGGTAAGTGTCCCAGGTTGTCCCAGAGGGCTGGTTTCTGGCCTGTTGGGGGCGTCGGCCCCGCGTATCGTCTCCCTATTCACCATTCCCCGGTGAGGGGACGTCGAGAGCCTAGATGGAGACATATGCGGCGGCTTTGCAGGCCTCGCAGGCTTCTCCTCCTCCTCCTCCTCCTCTTCCTCCTCCACCTCCTGGGACGTCGGCGGATCCCTTGCGCCATGCAGGGCCCTCGACGGCTTTGCTGGTGGCTGTGGCTCCGGCTGGCTCGGCTCCAGGCTCGGGGATGGGGTGCTGTTGGGGTGCGGTCCTTCGGGGGTCTCTCCTTCGGACCATAGCTCCTCTGCTTCGCTGCAAACTCCTGCGGGAGTCCCTGTGGTGTTTCGGGAGGTCGCTGGGGCTCAGGTCACATCCCAGAGTCTCCCTTTCGACAGGCGACGGTCTGAGGCCGAGGTGATGTCTCAACGGCACCGGCAGCTGCTGGCCCTGGCGGTTCCACAGGGGTCGGCGGATCCCTCTTGTCCTGTTTTGGGTCGAGGCTGGAGGGGGACTCCTCCCCGGGCCTTTCTCGTCCCAAGGAGGCGGCTGCCTCTTCGGAGGTCTAGTCGGGGTCGGCGGTGCCACAGGGGTCGAAGGGCCCCTCTCGTCCCCTCGTGGGTCGAGGCTGGTGGGGGAGTCCTGGTCAGTCCCCGGGTCCCTCTCGTCCCACCGCGCAGGCAGATGCCTCGCCTGAGGTTGAGTTGGCCTTGGCGCCACTGTGGGGGTCGGTGGACCTCTCTCAATCCCCCCCAATCTCCTGTGGTGTTGGACGACTACGCACTGCTCCAGGTTGCGGATTCTATAGCACCGGACAGGCTTCAGATTGTGGATTCGTCCTCGGACGTCCCCTCTTCTCCCGAGGTTGCGTGCCTGTTGTTGTCGTCCTCACCGGAGACTGGCCATCGCGTCGTGGCTTTCTCCCCGGCGTCATCAAAAGACAGCTCCTTGCCGTCGCCACGGTTTTCGCCGGAGGAACCACAAGTCCCCCGCTCTTTGGCACCTCTTTCTCCCTTTTGGGCCTGGCCCTTGCCCACTCCAGCTGGCTTTGGGGACGGCCGCCTTAGCTTGCAGCCATCGCCCACGGAGGAGCAGCTTTTTCCACTGCGGGGCCCTACGGAGGCGGATGCGGCCTTCAGTCGTGCTGTTTCCACGGCTGTGGGAATTTTGTGCATGGGAGATCCGGCTTCCCATTTCCCAGCGGATCGTCTTTTGGAGGTTCTCCACCAGGGCTCTGGTGGACGGGAGCTGCTGCTCCCCTTTGAAGGTTCGCTCCATTCTTCTCTGACGGGGACTTGGGGATGACCCACCATGGGGGATACGGTGTCCCAACACCTTCTCCATTGACACCTTCCGGCGCCGCGCTACCCGGCGTGTCTTTCTCTCCACCCCTCTGCCAGTGGCCCCCTGTTGCGGGCCGCCTCTACTTCCCTGCCGTTGCTGTTGGCTCCAACTTCCCGGGAGGCCCGCTGACTGGGATCTTGGGGCCGCAATATTTTTTGCTTCGGCCAGTGCGGCTCTGCGGGCCCATAAAGCTTTGTGTAATGGTTAGGGCCACATCTTGCTTGTGGGACTCAGCTGAGTCCCTCGGATCTGCTACTTCTCAGGAGGATACGGGTGTCGACCTGCGGACCCATGCATTAGATGGCCGGGAGCTGGCGGCGTTTACTCTTCGCTCCGGTCTGAAAATCTCGGAGGTGCTGGGTCGTGCTATGGCTTCTTCTGTGGCCCTTCGCCGCCATGCTTGGCTTCGGGACAGTGTGTTCGCAGAAAATGCGCAGGAACGGCTGGTGGATCTTCCCTTTGATGGCACCCCTTTGTTCCACGCCCTGGCGGACTCAGCCATCTGGAGGATCTTGGCAGGGCTTCGGCCTCTTCCTCTTCCTCTTCTCCTTCTCCTTCTCCCTCTCCTGCTTCTCCTTCTCCTCCTTCTCCTCCTTCTCCTCCTTCTCCTCCTCCTCCTCCTCCTCCTCCTCCTCCTCCTCCTCCTCCTCCTCCTCCTCCGTGACCGGTGAGTTGGGCTAGCTCTCAATGATGATCTTCCTTTTGGGCAAGTCGCCCTCGCTGTTGTAGTTCTGTGTGTTTTATGGCCACTCAAGTCCTCCTTCAGGCTGTGGTTCTGTTGGCTGCTGGATGGCCTTTCTTTGCTGTGTATCTCTTTTCTTGGATTACCTGCCCCATGTTGGCCCTGCAATTAGGCCTCTTGTTTTTTTCTCATTGGCTGCTTGGCGAGCCTTCTGCGGGTGCTTTTTCCCTGTGACTTTTTCTGTTGTCCTCTGCTGCGGAAGCTCTTCCAAAGAGGGTTCCCATGTCTTGGAACTTAACTTATCCTATTAGTGGTAGAGGTAGCTGTTATATAGCTTATGCTGTGGGTTTGTGGTCGCCTTCAGGCTTCTGCTCTCCATGGCGTTCATGTACGTTGCAGGTGCAATTTCCCCTTTGCTGGATTACTGTCTTAGTGATACCCCGGGTGTCTTCCTCGGGGTCGCTGTGCTGTGTGCTAGGTCTGACCTGCTGTCTGAGGCCTAGCGTCGTGGCTCTGGTTCTGCTTTTTGAGTCGTGTGCACGGACCCCTCGCTGAGGTTTGTCCAGGCTCTTCTTCACCTTCATGTTCTCTATCTTGGAGGCTGATATGTTTTGTTTTCCTCCTTCTTCCTGGTGTAGCCTGGACGGTCTTCAGGGGGCCGCCGGCTGTTCTTCCTGCTTTTGACTGTTTTTTTTTGTTGTTAGCGCCTTTCTGTCTGGTCTGTTGCCTTCCGACTCTGGTGGGCTCACCTTCTTTTTCCTCATTTTCTTGGGCTCTTTAGGTTGTTCTTTTCCTCTTCCTTCCCCTGGCGTTGGATGGAGGTTCTGTTGCCTTACAGGGGCTTGGGGTGCTTCGGCCTCCCTTGGCTTTGCCCTTGGATCCTCTGTTGAGGGTGAACGGGCTCCCTTTTTTTTCTTCTTTCTTCTTCCATCGCCCCCCTTGGGGTCAGTGGTGTCTTGCTTGTGGGGGTTTCCTTTGCCTCGGGGGATGAGCCTCTTCGCCTGTCTGTTGGACTAGTCCCCTATGAGACCCTCTGTTATGTCCAGGCTGGTGAGGTCCTTTTGCAGACCCTCCTTCCCCTGGGGTATGGATAGGGTATCTATTCTATGTTAAGGAATCTGTGGCTAGTAGTCTCTATCAGATGTACGAGTTACTTACCTTCGATAATGATGTATCTGGTAGAGACTATTCTAGCTGCAGCTTCCTTCATGGCCCGCCCGTCCTCCCCATTCTGCGAGGACCTTTGCTTGGTCTTCTGCACTCTCGGGGGTTGGCTAGGTCTACTGTGGGTGCATTCCTTGTTCTTTTGACAGGTTGTTTTGTTCTGTTTTTTGTTCCTTCCTTCTCTATTGGCGCTTTGGAGGATGTATCTAGGGGTACTCCTGTGCCCCTCTGTTCTGGTTGTTCCAGGTTTGAGGCTTGCCTTTCCGCTCATTCCTTCTCTCCCTCCCCTCACTCCCTCTTTGCTACTAAGGGTCCTGGGCCTTCTGCTAACCACTGACTTGGGGACACCTGGTTGTGCCTTGCACTTTGCCCCTTGGGGAATTCTCGCACTCTGTGCCAGGGTTGCTTTGGAGGTTGGAGTTCCCTGTTTGTCTTGGAACTGGTCCCCCATCGTTATTCTTGGTGGAGGTCATGGCTCTGCTACATGTTGTTGTGACATTTTGCTTATGTTTCTTGTCTCAAAGGGGGGGCTGTCTACATGCTGGCAGGGTGGATGCTCAGGGCTGTGCTCTGCTCTTTGACTGCTCCTTATTGTGTTTTGTCACCATTCCTTTCTCTGATGTTTCTGCTCTTTCGCACACTGTTCCCATACTACCACAGTTTTGTCTGATGGCTCCACATTGTGGTGCGGAAAAGTTCTCCGAAGGAAAAGGACGTAGACCCGCGGGGGTGGGACTTATGTGGCCTTGCTGATGTCGCGTACGCGGGCGACGCCTTGGCGGTGACGCATGATGCGGTCCCCCGGCACGCAGGGATGCTGGGCAAAACGTTTCCGGATTCAGTCTCACACCTGGTGATAATTCTATGTTCAGTAATCTGCGGCTAGAATCGGTTCTACCAGATACATCCTTACCGAAGGTAAGTAACTCTTACATTAGAACTACATCACAACGTTCACCTTCTAGCAGAACATGTCCCTGGGGCAAGCATTCAAATTGTGAACTTTCTGAGCAGTGCACAGCAACATGTCCACGAATGGGAATTCCACCCCATGGTTCTTCTACCATGCTTTCAAAAAAGGAGGTTCCCACAAATAGAACTATTGCAACAAAAGAAAACGCAAAAAGCCCACACTTCGCAAGCAGATATCCACACCAACATTCCAAGGGCAATTCTCTATGGATCATTTGATCTCGAATATTTGTATGCCCTTTTCCACCTCTCCAACTACTTCCATTCATGGTCCGGAAACGTGGGCAAACATTTCTTACCATTATACTAATAGCTCCAACTTGGGCTCACCAACCATGGTTTTCAATACAGTTTAAGCTATCTCTAGTTCCAAATGAGAAGCTTCACCTTAACCTGGACCTTCCCACGCAAATCCAAGGAACATAGAGACATACCAATCCCAAAGAAATTAATCTTGCATTTTGGCTCCTGAAACCTTCGAATTTGGATACTTAAATTTACCTTGAGAATGTATGGGCATTCTTAGAAAAACTTGCAAACCTACTACAAGGCAATGTTAAGAGGGTAAAAGGCAAATATTTGTTATATTCTGGCACAAACAAAACATCAACCTTTTTCATGCAAAAGTATAAACAATGACTTATTGCAGTTACAAACTACATGGTTGGCATATACTTCTATACGATGACAACTTGCTCCTATTGCAGCCTATTTGCATACTAGACAGCATTTATAATTATTTTAAATCCCTGTTATAGCCTTTATGGAGGAACTTAAGGCATTCCTCCTAGACTTGCACCAGCATGGAACTTGAATATTGTGTTTACGCATATGGATCCTCCTTTTTGAACACTACATTTTTGTCAATTGTTATACTTATCATGAAAACTTGCCTTTTTATTCACTATTAGTTTACTTAGAAGAGTAGCACTAGGCTACTGTTTACTTGACTCAGCACAAACATAAATAAGATGTTAAATGAACAGGCAAGCATTTATTTAAAGGTTACTTTAAGTTAAAGAAAGGAAGTAACTAGGTCTCGCCTTTGGGACCTTTAAAGTGTTTATTATTATTATTATGTTTGCACTTGTAAAGCGCGCTGCTACCCGGAGGTTTCCTGGCGCTGTGCAACGCTGGGGAACCCGTCCTGGCTTTCCCTGTGGGATGGTCCCTGCTGGGAGTCCCCAGGGTGGAGCAAGGCATCCCCGGCATTGGGGGGGGGGGGGGGGGGGGGGGGGGGGGGGCGTTGTGGAGATTAGGCAAGCTAATGCCCAGAGTTACCAAGTGAGACCCCAGATTAGAGTAGGCACCAAAGCGAGAATTATCGAGTCCGCTGACCCAAGCCCACGACCCTGCCGCGTCGGGAATTGAACCCTGGTCCCGGCCGACTTCTGCTCCCGGATCTGCCGCCTCTAACTGGTGAGCCACACCACTCCACATTTAGCCATCCAGCACATTATCCTGGGTGCTGTCACCATGGACTGAAGAGCTGTACAATTACTAGACACTGGATTATGCAGTCCGATTCAGGAATACATGCTTACCTCAGAAAAACTTTCGCCATACTCAACCACCAATGCACTGCACTCTGAGATCTGACGGATACCACCAGTGCACTTCAGTCCAAGGTGTTTCCGGTGCCACTGCACACTGCACTCTGCGATCTCACCTGTGTTACCAGTGCACTGCACTCACACAGGTCTCAGGCTCCACTGAGCACTATACTTATAGATGTCCTGCTTTCAAAAATGTCACAAGCACTGACAACATGGCATAATGTGAAGAATCCTAAATCTCAAAAAAGCCCTGCTATCGCAAATGCCATAAAGAGACATAACAAGATGACCGACTGGTTAAACGCTCTCTGCTGGCATTTGCTTTAGCTATTTTGTGAAAACTTGGGTAGTATGTAGTCCCTTTGAGTTACATAGCATGCACGGAATTCTGAGACAGCGGTTACTTGGAATGCATGGAAGCCGTGAGTAATATTTTCTGGCACATAGGTTCACCCCCGTCCCCTAGCAAAGCAATAGCCCTAAAATATGTAAAAAGTTATAATTCAATGGGTTTACAAAATGTGAGTGCTTTATGTGCAAACATTGAGTGAATTGGTATTGACAAAATGGTGCACATGTAGTTTGTGTGCTAATAGTGCAGTTAAGGGCAGACTGTTTTGATGCACCTTAACTGTGTGCTAATTTCTAAAAATAAGATGTTTCAGTGATTATTTATGCATTTGTATGGTGTAGAGTTTGCAAGTGGTTACGTTATTAAATACCCATCTTGCTTTTGGAAAGCATGCACCTGATAAGCTTATCCCGGATGCCTTACCCGTGCGACGCGCTGTTAACAAGACAGTATCTTTTTATAGTAACTTTGAGTTTGGTATATGGTTGTGTGCTCTTGAAGCGGTGCATGTTTTATTTGTGTTATGCCTCTTCGTAACATGCTTGTGCGGCACATTAAGCAGAACGTTCTTATGACTTTGTTGCTGTGTATTATATTGTAATTGTCGCATTCTACGAAAACAGACAGGCAGCCAGCATGTAAGCTGTTTGGTAAGCGCTGACACCTTATTATCTTGGCAGTGAACAGGGTGCGACAAGAAGAGAGGGGTGATGGAAGAGAGCTGAACAGGCCCTGGTTAAGAACTGAAAGCAGATGCATAGCTATAAAGATTGCTATCGCCCTTTCACATTATATATGGGCCTTGTTTGGAATGCACATATTTACTGAAGTGACCGTAATTACAGAATAGGAAGCTTCCCACCGTGATACAACCCTGGGTGAAATAAAACAAGCAGTTTGCTCATAGAAGTAGAAGCGTGCCTTTTCGTTCTTGTCTATATTTGTCATTTGCACGCCTAACGTGCATAGGCACGCACATTGTTTAAAGATTATGTCTCCATACACAATGTTTTCAGTTAAAAATCTGAATTAAAATGAACACACGCTGCCTTTCAGATGCTCCTAACCCACATTACAAACTACAAAATAGAAAATGAGCCGTAACTAATCCTGTGAGGTTAACCCAGTCACAAATGCATATTTCAAATAAAGTGTAAATGCCTTCAGAGTGCACTTATGAAGCAACAAAGTGTTAAAAAGTGTTAATAAAGAAAAAAGAAGCTTGCAAAATAAAAACATTCTTTAAAGTGTGCAGCGTCTGTTTTCCCTTTGCCTGCCAAAACCAGCAGGATACACAAACCAGAAACAGAAAAAAGTGCCAAAAATTAAACGAAATAGGCAGAGGAGCAAACCTGCATGTAGGAGGGCCAGTCTCGAGAGACAGGAACCACCCACTGAAATAAGTGACAAATGGGGGTTTTAACAAGTGCACAAAATAACTAATGGAGAGTGAGAGGTGTGATTAATGCCCATGGAAGAGATGCATAAGTTCTCGCAGAGCAGTCTATGCGTGCTGCTAGGCTCAACCAAAAAGGAGGGAAAGTGAAATTAAATAATTGCCTTGGATCACGAATGTGGTGAAGTGGATAAACCGGATGGATCCCAGGTTTTTGGTTTCACATTGTGCAATTTGTACACTAGCTGTATATGCGTTACTTCCCCTACACCCACCTTGACTCAAATACTCCTCTCCCCAACCTCTCACTGCCTTCCTACTGGTATCAACGTGTCCGAGTCACATTACAGACCAAACTTTGTGGTCCCTGGAAAAATGTATGGGAGTACCCGTGCATTACTGTATATATCACTTTATATTTGTGATATTTTTTTCTTTTTAGGTCTCGCCTGTCGATGCGCATGCGCATCGAGCAAGCGAGACTATAGGGGCTCATCCACTCTTTATCTAACTGCAAGGAATCGTGGCGATTCCTTGCAGTGCCCGTGACTTTTAAGGTCAATGCGCATGCGCATTGAGCTTATGCGCATGCGCATTGACCTTAAAAGCTCGTGCGCGTGCACGTCCGTCTCCTAACAACACACACACACCCTCTCCCCCGCTCCGCCCCCTCCCGCCGTGTCGCATTTCTCTTTCTCCTCCCCCTCCCCTCTCTCCCCTCCGTCTGGTTTCACACACACCCTCTCCCCCGCTCCGCCCCCTCCCCGCCAACACCGCCTCGCGAGCTCGTCATTCCAAACCCGCCCTCCCCCGCCATTGCATCGCTGTATTTCTTAACAGTTCACCCATTTACTCACAGTTTTCCCCTCCCGCCGTGTCGCATTTCTCTTTCTCCTCCCCCTCCCCTCTCTTCCTTCCGTCGTGTCGCACCTCTCCCCTCTCCGCCCCCTCCCCGCTCCGCCCCCTCCCCCTCCCTCCGTGTCGCATTTCTCCTCTCCCTCTCCGCCCCCTCCCCTGCCCGCCGTGTTACGGTGAAAGGCTTGTTTTATAGTTGACAAAAGTTAATTTGTTGACACCAGCTGTCTTTTTCACCTCGCGATGAAATGTCACAAACGGGAATAGTCCTCAGTAAAGATACAAGCTCTACCTCCGCCTTGCCTCGCAGTTCCCCTTAACATTGCATCGCTGTATTTCTTAACAGTTCACCCATTTACTCACAGTTTTCCCAGTGCACCTACATTCAGGCTGAGTTGGTGATCGCCACGGTTGCACGAGTTTCCTTACACCGCCATTCCTCTTACACAGACTTGGAAAGACCGGAAAATAAAATAATTAAAACAACATTTGCTGTTTTATTTGCGGATGACAAGGTTACTCGCCATTCCAATACTTTAGAAAAATAGCAACAGTTATTGTACTTACTGTTTTTTTTTTTTATTGATTTTTTTTATTTTCATTACAATTATTGGGAGAGGTTTTGTGTACAGCTCCCATGTTTTCGCCTCGGGTACGCTCTGTGGTTCTGTGTCACGTGTCTTGAGAAGTCACTGCTTTAATGTTATATATATTTGAACGAGCTGGTAATGCGTCACCCGAAGATTTTTCTGATGTAACTGTGTTAAACCCTGCTCCTAGCCTTACTCGGCAGTAGTGTGAGCAGAAGCCTCTGGCATGTTGGTTAAAGAGGGAAAATGCACGCTTCTTTGTTCAGTGCAATCAGAGTGAAGCTCGCTGAGCTGCCTAAGATCAATTTCTTCCTTTCAGTGCAGGGTCGCCGTGTATCCCAGAGGTGGTGCAGGGCGAGGCGCCCTTGCAGCGAGTTGCTCCTGCGCCGATAGCAGGCTCTGGTGTTTGCGGTCTCCACGCTGGGCTTGCGCGGTTGCTAGGCCGTGTCAGATGACGCCTGCTCACATGACACCCGTTACAGAGAAGTGCGTGGCCAGCATTGGAGCACCCTCGCAGCCGGGGGCAGGGCAGGGCAGCACAGCACGTCCAGGATTAACCTACCACAGCACAGCCCTCCTGGCAGGTCTTGTGACCGAGGGACTGACTGTATAATCCCACCCTCAACCCCTCACCCTCCCTCACCCTCACTCACCCTCAACCCCTCACCCTCACTCACCCTCAACCCCTCACCCTCAATCACTCACCCACACTCACCCCCACTCACCCTCACCCACACTCACTCACCCTCACTCACCCTCACTCACCCTCACTCACCCTCACTCACCCTCACTCACCCTCACTCACCCTCACCCTCACTCACCCTCAACCCCTCACCCTCACTCACCCTCAACCCCTCACCCACCCTCAACCCCTCACCCTCACTCACCCTCAACCCCTCACCCTCAACCCCTCACTCAAGACAGACTTTACTTGGGAGGGAGCCCAATGGAGCACCCACACCCTCACCCTCACTCACTCTCACTCACCCTCACTCACCCTCACTCTCACTCTCACTCACCCTCACTCTCACTCACCCTCACTCACCCTCACCCACCCTCACTCACCCTCACTCACACTCACCCACCCTCACTCACCCTCACCCTCACTCACCTTCACCCTCACTCACCCTCAACCCCTCACCCCCACTCACCCTCAACCCCTCACCCTCAACCCCTCACCCTCACTCACCCTCACTCACCCTCAACCCCTCACCCTCACTCACCCTCAACCCCTCACCCTCAATCCCTCACCCTCACTCACCCCCACTCACTCACCCCCACTCACCCTCACTCACACACCCTCACTCACCCTCACCCTCACTCACCCTCACCCTCACCCACCCTCACTCACCCTCACCCTCACCCTCACTCAACCCCTCACCCACCCTCAACCCCTCACCCTCACTCACCCTCAACCCCTCACCCTCAACGCCTCACTCACCCTCACTCACCCTCACCCTCAACCCCTCAGCCTCACCCTCACTCACCCTCAACCCCTCACCCTCACTCACCCTCACTCACCCTCAACCTCATGCTAAAGATTTACAAAAAAACCCATAAACAATTCTAAATGCACTAACTCTAATGCTGCGAGACCTATTGCATTTCTAATGCTTGTTTATGTTTGAGATTATCTGAAATAAATTGTTCTTCTTTTAGGCTCCTACTGCAACCGTTGTGCCTCCAGCCCAGGAAGAAGTAAAAACTGTAATCAGTCTTGTATTAAGATTAAGGTAAGTGTATTGCCGTAGGTTTGATGGAAATTGATTATATCTGTTAGATAATCTTTTATCTTAATGCCATTTATTTGAATTGCGTTATTGCTGTTTTAGATGTTGAATGCCTGAGCGCAGTCCCTTTTATTCATTCATTATCAATTGAAGCTTCTCCAATTTTATAGTGTTAATTCGAAGGAGTAGCACTTTAAGTATCTTTCACTCCCTTTCTCACCAATTCCAGCCTGAATATGCTTCTTAGGGTTTTAGTTTTTATATAATCATTCTGATTTGTTATTCTCTGAACGACAATATAACATTAATTTCCTTCTAGGCATGATTCTAATGGCTGATGGTTCCTCTAATATATTTTCAATGTGTCTGTTTGCACCTGCCCTCTGTCTCTCTGCCAGGAAGCATTTGTGTCATCTTTTAAAGTATACTTTGCAAAAATTGTTGAACAGATTTTACACACTGGAAGAATATGGGTGGCATTCAGGATATAAAATCAATAGGGAAATGTCCACTTTACTCCAGTATTGGAAATTTCATAGATTCACATCCCTGAATTATTCCCCGTCGTCGAGGCATAAGTCTCCGGTACATATAAAAGCAATGCATAGCATTATAGCAAACTGAAAAGAGGCCTAGGCCCATTTTCCTTTTGCAACCCATAGCCTTCATTATGTAAAAAAGGGCCAAAGTTTTTCCTAACTAATCAGCTGTCCACACCCTCTAGAACACTCCTGAGAGAACCTCTTGCGCCTCAGATTTTCTACTGCACGTTGTGCTAGAGAGTCTCCTTTGAGCTCTGCTCAAAATCTTCAATTTATACTCTGTGACTGGAATTTGGGAGTTCCCCATTTTCTAGATTGAGTTTTTGGAAACTTCTCTATTTCTTCTACCATGGCTGACAAGGAGAAGAAACGCTTATTTAGAGCTTGTGCCACCTGCTCTAGGAAAAGGCTTTGTACAGATGATCCACATGAAGACTGAATATATTGCCTTTACCCAGATCATCAGACAAAAGAGTGTAAGATTTGTCGCACTTTCTCCAATAAGACCTTGTGAGATCGTGAAGGAAGGCTTCTACTCTGGCTCCAGAAGGTAAAGGCCAGGAAGGAAATCCTCTCAAGTGACAGTGAGGAGGAGTCCACATAATCCAGGAGATCTCAAAAGAGGAACAGATCTCCACAGGCTCATACCTCGGGTGAGAGGCCTGAAAAACCCCCTAAAAAGACCAAGCCAGAGTCTTCTCTTCAGGTCGCAGTCCCTCAAAATTTCCTTCAGGAAAGTCTGAGGAAAAGAAGGGTCATGCTTCAGAGGAAAAACAGGCTAAGAAGACTTAGTCAGAGCCGTCAATCTCCTCCAAAGGTAAAAATTACTATTAAAAAATCTTTTTCTACACCTTCTGAGGTGAAAAAATCTGCGTCGTCGACTAGGAGAACGTCAACGAAAACACCATCATCGACGAAAACTGAGGTAAAGGCTGTATTGCCATCGACGCTTCCGCCATCGATGACGAGCCCTTCGACGAAGGCAGTGACGACCATGTCGTCGACGGGACTGTCAACTATGACCTTGACCATGGGACCGTCGACGACGGTGACGACAACGTCTACGATAGCGTCAACGGTTATGATTTCGGCTACGGCAGCGACGACAATCTCGTCGACAGGCTCGTCGACGACAGAAAAACTACAGGAGAAACGTTTTTTGGCCTGGAAAAGAACAATAACACCAGAAGTTACGTCGCCAAGTAAGGTATCACCACTGGTTCCTTCTCACCTTCTGGAGGAGGAAGATTCGGAGGAAGAGGATGATGGTGGTCCTTTGGGATACGCTTGCAGGCCATCTCAACTAAAGGTTAAGTACCAGGAAGAAGACTCACAAGATGAATATGAGGTTTTTCAGAGTCATCCTTACCACCAGAAACAACGAGAAGAGGTGACCAGTGTGCCCTCTTCGTTGTTGAGAGATCTTCAATCTATGCTGGAAGATTATAGAAGAAGATATCCTACACCTCAAACGACTAAGGAAATCCCTGACGTTACACCTTGGCCACGCTCTGTACCAAGTACGCAGATGCGCAGATGAGATCTTGCCGGAGCCTTTGGCTAAGTCTCTGCCATCGAGACCCCAGCGTCATCCTGACACTACTGATGAGGAACATGAGGATAGGGAGATTACGGATCCTAGCAAGGAGTGGGACGTTTACCTCATTCCTTCACCTGCGTCCCCTTCACCGAAACCTGTGGATTCCCCACCAGAGGACTTTGGGGAGTTTCATAACCTGATGGAAAGGGCCACTAAAAGATTCTCTCTTTCCATGTTTGAGGATAAGGCTGAATGCTTTTTATACGACTTTAAAGAAACCTATCGTAAATAGGTTCGATCTTTGCCGATTGTGAGTTATATTTGGGAGGAAGGCTTAAAGGTGATGGAATCACCAGCTACAGTGACGCCAGTACTTGCGAGATTAGACAAAAAGTATAAAGCGCCAGCAGATGCCCCAGCCTGCCTTTTGGGTCACCCCAAACCGGATTCAGTGATTACACAGGCGGAGCAGCAAAAATCAAGAAACCTTTCCGCTCCGATAACTGCACCCCCGGACAGAGAGGGAAGAAGGCTGGACAACGCAGGGAAGAGATTTTCCTCGATGTCAGCTGTTAGTAAAGGCTGCAAATGCTCTAGCCATCCTGGGAAGGTACGACAGGCAAATTTGGTGTGACCTGTCACCTTATATTGACCACGTGCCGGATGAGGAGAAGCAAGAAGCCAGAAAGATTCTTTTGGAGGGGGAGAGGACGTCAGCAGAAATCCTAGACTGCGCTATGGATATAGCGTCAACAGCTTTCAGGTCTCTAGGAGGAGCAGCGGTGCTGCGCAGACAAGGGTGGCTAAGGGCTACGGCATTCAGACCAGAGGTCCAAAATAAAATCTTGGATCTTCCGTTCAACGGCGAAGACTTATTCGGCAAGAATGTGGATGACGCGCTGCAGAGTATCAAGAAAGACACTGATACTGCCAAAGCTTTGGGAACTCTGCAGTACAGAAAGGTTCCATTTCGTGGCTCTAAGGGTAGGGCCCAAACATCATACAGAGGAGGATATCAGCAAGGAGATATTCTTCTTATACCTCCACTTCTCAACCCTACCGTCAGCAGTACACACAGCGACAATTGGTAGGTTATTCCAAATCTGCTCCAAGAGGTAGAGGAGGTAGTCAGGGTAAGGATGCCCGACGACAATGACAACCTGCGAATGCTCATCACACCGGATACACTGGGATCGTATGTTCCCCTGGGTGGAAACATTTCCCGGTTTCTTCACACTTGGCAAATTATAACCACGGACCGTTGGGTCCTCAACATTATTCGATTCGGCCACACTCTAGAATTTCTTCAGACCCCCCCTCGGACGCCACAGATGCATCACAAGGTCAATCGTTTGCATCAAATCCGAAAGGAGATTCGGAAAATGCTCCGAAAGGGAGCAATAGAACCGGTACCGAATTCTCAAAAAGGAGAAGGATTTTACTCCCGCTTTTTTTCTAGTCCGGAAAAACATCTTACAATGGCGCCTTATACTGGATCTCAGATCCCTGAATACCTATGTCAAAAAACAGTCATTCCGGATGTTTTCTCTACAGGACATCCTTCTACAATCAGAACACCAAAGCAGATACTTTATTATATCGACCACCGGGGCCAGCTAAGGCATTTCTGGATTCTTATGGGGACGCTTTGGCAGATAGATCATTACGTTTTTCGAACTACCTGCTTCTGGGGGGATCTTAATTTACATCTTGATGTTATAGAGTCAGTTGCTTATCTTGAGATTCTACAGATGGCCCAGTTTTCACATTGGGTGAAGAATCCGACCCACCAATGGGGACATACCCTTGATCCCATCTGCGCTAATTTCCCTATATCTGTAGAGAAGCCTTTACAGGTCGCTTGGTCTGACCATTTTGCCATATTTTTCTCTTGGGCTGTGCAACGTCCATCGTGGCAAGCCAGTTACCATCGCCCCCCTTCTTCTAGAAAATTGGAAGCAGGGCAACTTAGCGGCCACATGGCAGCTGCGCGGCCTCTCCTTCTTGGAAACTTGGAGGATAATGTGTCTAGCTTTGCCGATTGGATTTCTGATTCTGTCAATGCTCTATCCACTCCTGGTAATTGGAAGCTTAGGAGAGAGTCTCCCTCTAAGCCATAGTTCACTTCGGAGCTGAGAACATTGAAACATGCCTGCAAGGTCCTGGAAAGAGCCTGGCGTTCCAGTGGTTACTGTCCCACTGCCAAGCAGGCACTTCGAGCCAAACAGAAACTTTACTATTCATCTATTGGCATAGCCAAGGGCTGTTATTTTTCCGGTCGTATTGATCGGGCCGATAATAACTCTAAAGAAATATTCGCCATTGTGCAGAGTTTTGTGGCTCCTAGGGCCCAGGCGTCGGTGATACCACCTTCAGTTACCTGGTGTAATACCTTGGTTAATTTCTTTCAGGAAAAAATTGTCAGTATACAGCAATCCTTTTCGAATGGACCCAAAAGAGCTATGGCTGCTCCTTTGGGGATACAGGAGAGGGAGTTGGGATGTTCCTTTTCTGCATTCAGCCCAGTGGACTTGTCTACTTCGCTTAGAATTCCTAAAGCACTTAAATCTGGCTCGCCTAAAGACCCTTTTGCTGCTAGGCTCCTAGCGGAAGTGGCAGATACCATTAATACTGAAGTCAACCTAGTGATCAATCAGTCGCTTCGCGTGGCCAGTGTTCCGCTTCTATGGAAGCAAGCATTAATCCTGCCCCTCCTTAAGAGCCGTCCATTGATCCGTTGTCTCCTGCCAATTATTGGCCTACCTCGCTCTTGCCAAGTTTGGCTAAAGTTTGTGAGAAGGTCGTGACATCTCAGCTTACCAAGTTTGTAGAGATGGCTGACTTGTTACACCCAGCACAATCGGGGTTCCATGCTGCTCATAGCATGGAGTTAGCACTTTTGGAGGTAACCAAGATGATCCGGGAGTGCCTGGATGCCGGCGGAAGAGCTGCCTTGGTTATGCTTGATCTCTCGGCGGCATTTGATACGGTGCCCCATTCTTTACTCCTTGATCGCCTAATGGCAATTGGTATCTCTGGTTCGGCTTTAAGTTGGATTCGATCTTTTTTGGAGGCTACATCACAGCAGGTGTGGCTTCCTCCTTGTGCTTCTGTGCCGATGCATTTGTCTACTGGCGTTCCGCAGGGGTCATCCCTTATCCCTCTCTTTTGTAACATCTATGTGACTCCGCTGGTTCACCTTGCGGAGTCACTGGGGGGGGGGGGGGGGGGGGGGGGGGTTCTAAGGTGATGGTCTATGCGGATGACACACAACTTCTTTTCTCTTGAAAGAGGGGAGAGGACTCGAAGGAGGTTGTGCAGCACTGTTTATCCTCTGTGTTCCACTGGCTGGCAAGCGCAAAGTTGAAGTGCAATGAAGAAAAATCTGAAGTACTCCTGTATGGCTCATTTCCAGTGGATTTCAGAGAAAGGTTATGGCCGCCAGACTTCCCCCGCCCTACCACGAGCAGGGGACAGCCAAGAATCTCGGGGTTTGGTTTGATGATCTGAATTTTTCAACTCAGATAAAAAAGTTGACAGGGACTTGTTTTGGCACCCTGAAAATCTTAATGAAATGTCTTCCTCTTGCCAGTCAGCGCTAAGGAGACTGTGGTCCGGGCGCTGATTCTATCCCGTTTAGACTATGCCAATGCCCTTTTGGTCGGCAGCCCTGAATATTTGACTAAAAAACTGCAAGTGGTCCAAAATGCGGCAGCTAGACTACTACTGGGACTTCCATCTAGACAGAGTGTTTGTACCCATTTCCACACCCTGCATTGGCTTCCAGTGGAATTTAAATTCAAAATACTGTCCATTGTTCATCGCGCCCTTTATAGGCTAGGTCCTATTTATTTGCAGAAGAGATGTCTTTTATAAACCTACTAGACTACCTCGCTCGTCGGATCAGCTATTAATGCAGAATCCTCGGTTCAATCGCCATAGGCTAGGCGGGAACTCCTTTGCCTGCAAAGCAGGTATGGCCTGGAATCTGTTACCGCTGGCTCTTAGGAGTGTTCCTGACCCATTGCTGTTTAAGAAAAAATTAAAAACGCTTCTCTTTTAGCTTTGGTTTTGAGTGTGGATTTACTTTCTGGAGTTAGTGCCGGGGCACTTTTAGTAGCTGTGCGTTGTATAAATTGAATACAACATAACATAGCATAACATAACATAACATACTCTCATCAGGCTCAAAACTTCTTGCCACGAGTGGGAGTTAGACTAGGGAGTCCTGGACTGCATTTTTTGAGCATGGGGCAAACTAACGGCGGACCTCTTCGCCACAAGGGAGAACAAGAAATGCCGGTTCTTCGCAAGCTGGCTTCCCCGGGGGGATGCTGGGGGAATACATTTTCAATGGCATGGTTCGACGTCTTTGCCTACGCTTTTCCCCCCCGATTCCCCTCCTGCCAAGGGTCTTCAGGAAAATAAAGAAGGAACCGTGCAGGCTGATCCTGATAGCCCCTTGGTGGCCCAGACAGCACTGGTTCGCAGAGCTTTTTCTGCTGTCAGAAGCACAACCTATTCGCCTCCAGCCGATACCATCGCTCCTGATAATGTCCCAGGGACAAGTGCTCCATCCGGACCCGAAATCCTTGCACTTAGCAGCCTTTCTCCTGAGCACTGTGAGTTCCAACATCTGAATATTTTGTAGGAGTGCAGAAACATCCTATCGAAGGCTAGGGCAGAGAGCACAAACCAAACCTACAGGATGAAGTGGAAGAGGTTTTGTCTCTGGTGTCAACTGAATGGTGCCCATCCTCTGACGGCCGCACCTCATGAAATCATCCCATACATCTTGCTGTTAGCAAAGTCTGGATTAGCTCAAGCTTCTTTAAAAGTGCATTTAGCTGCAATATCCAGTTACAGGAGATCTGCATCAGGCCCTTCCTTATGGTCAACCAGGATCATCAAGCAGTTTATGAAGGGATTATTCAGGGTTTTCCCTCCAATAAAACCTCTGCCACCACTCTGGAATCTCAACATAGTATTGTCTCAATTAATGAAACAACCTTTCGAACCCATACACAGAGCGGACCTTAAATTTTTATCTTGTAAAGTGGCACTTCTCCTCGCCCTAACTTCAGCTAGGAGGGTAGGAGCACTACACGCTCACAATTCTAGACCCTTTTTTGCAGTTCAAAGAGGACAGAATGATTCTGAGGCCTAATCAAGATTTATTCCTAAGGTGCCTACTGATTTCCATTTGAATGAGCCATTGGTGTTGAAACGATTCTTTCCTCACCCAACAACAGCGGCCGAAAGAATCTTAAATTCATTAGACGTTCAGAGAGGTCTCAAGTTCTATCTAAAAGAAACCAAAGGTTTTCGAAAATCTTCACAGCTATTTGTCACCTTCAGTGCACCCAGGAAGGGTTTTCCTTTATCAAAACGTAGAATTGCCAGATGGATTTCCAGTGCAATTGTTTGCTGTCATCAAGGTGCTGGGAAGCCCCTGAACTCACGAGTTTGTGCCCATTCGTCGAGAGCAGTGTCCACGTCCACGGTGTTATTTGCAGTAGTGCCTATGAAGGATATCTGCAGAGCAGCGACCTGGGCATCTACGCGCTCATTTACCAAGCACTACTGCATGGAAGCAGCCGCAGAGACGGAAGCGGCAGTGGGAGAAGCGGTGTTGAGAAACATCATCCAGTGACGATGAGCCTTTTATACATCCCTCCATCCTATTTTGTCTTGTTTACAAAGTCACATTTATGATGCTGTACTAAGCTTTATAATACACAAGTTGTTGCACGAGGTTCGAATATAAGGAACAAATGTGCTTTGTGATGTTACTGCTCACTATTCTATTTCTGACGGTTGCTAAGCATCAGGCATCGACCGAGCAGCCCACGAGAGACGCGCCCGCATTCAGACGTGGTAAGTGACATTTGTTGGCTTCGCTGCCCACTCGTTCACTGGCTCGACTTCTCAGTAATGGGATGTCCCTTTCCCAATTTTTCCCTACAGCGTCACTACCGCCACATTGTTGGCTTCCGATATGCACGGCCATCGCAGCCTGCTTCACTAAAAACGGATTCGTGTTCACATACAAAGTGAACTAAGGTATGATAATTAAATTCCTAACCCTCGGTGGGAAGCGCCCCCTATCTCTTCACGACCAAGCTTAGTTCTATTTTGTTTTCAGAGCTGCTACCCTCCGCAGTTGAAAACGGACTTCGAGGTACTTGGTACCGCAAGAACCTTCCACCGGATCCCCCATTAAGGCTCTCAATCGCGTTATCCACGTGGTAGGTGCACCCCTATCCTACCCCTCACCACTCTCATGCCCCCCCCTGGTACTCTGACCCTTAATCCCTTGCGTGCTTTGCTCCTATTGCAGAGCCAGTACCACATCTTGAAGTGAAGGACGCTTTACCATTACAGATTATGCTCTAGACCTCATGAGGTATGACCATACCCTCCATTATTACTAAGCCGTCAGGGCACTCGCTAGTTGCACCGCCCTTAGTCACATTAGACTGGCATTTTTCACTCCACTATTTTTTCCCCCTCGCGACTAAGCACCCTCACCACACAGCGTTTTTTGACGTAATAATTCACGCATGACACTGCGAATCCGAGGAACATGTAAATACTGTTGTTGTTTTTTTTAAAGTAGGACACAAACACTGTGCACGTGGTCACTTACTGAGAAAGTGTTACAAAGGTTGGCATTTATGCGAAAAACGCTCTTGAGTCTCTGAAAAATTTCTGCTCTTTTCTTTTTCTCCTAACAGGCGTTATTGACTACATTCAGGCATGTTTTTGTCTATTACAAAAGTCCTGATGATGATCCCATGTATTTATTTGAGCTAAGGGATCGAAACGTCGACACCCATGAGTGGGTTCACACCTAGATTATTTTCATTTGTGACTGTGTACACCCAACTCTCAGGCGATACTGTGATTAATTGTTAACTCTTTACAGTACCCTGTCCTTGCTCTTTTTCCTTTGCCTGAAAAACACCCCTTTTTACTTTTACGCTATCCTTGTTTCTTCCCTTCTGGTTTGTACGGCACAGGCTTGTGTCAAGTTATACTGATTATATTGTAAGATTGGATATTGCCTCCAGAAAATAAACTCCTTCCCGGCTGGGTTTGGAAATTTGTTTTTCGTATAGCTTCCATTGTGTTCCTATACTACATCAGTTTTAATCTCAAATACGCTAAGTAACCCTTGTTTCCTTATAACACTATTCTATTTCAGGCATGTGAATCTATGAAAGTTCCAATACTGGAGTAAGAAAACAAGTTACTTACCTGTAACTGTAGTTCTCCAGGTTTGGAAGCTTTCATAGATTCACATGCACCCACCCTCCTCCCCTGAGAGGTTCACCTTGGATTTGGCACGGCAAGTGTTTAGTATGCACAAGTGCGCGAAAATCTGAGGGGCAAGAGGTTCTCTCAGGAGTGTTCTAGAGGGTGAAGACAGCTGATTGGTTCAGGGAAAAGTTTGGGCCTTTTTTACATAACGAAGGCTATGGGGTTGCAAAAGGAAAATGGGCCTAGGCCTCTTTTCAGTTTGCTAGACTGCTATGCATTGCTTTTTATGAACCGGAGACTCCCGTTTCGACGACGGGGAATAATTCAGGCATGTGAATCTATGAAAGCTTCCAATACTGGAGAACTACAGTTACAGGTGGGAGCTAAACAGCATTGTCCCCCTCCCCTTTTTCTGGGTAACCTAAAGGTGGCCTCTGAGGCTTTTAAATTCCTTGGTATATTTATGACACCCCATTGACAAACCTGTTGTCACAATCTCGGATTGGTGGTGTTCAACTTCCAGAGGTATGTAGAGCGATGGAGGGACTTGCCCCTGTCGCTAATGGAAGGGGCAGCCACCTTTAAGATGATTACTTTAGCACAATTCTTTCATGTCTTTCAAAATACATATTTCCAACTCCGAGGACCATGTATACAAATATTAATATCCACCTTGCCTGTGGCAAGGTGCATATCCGAGGATAGCACTTAGGTCCCTACGGTGGAACCCATATAATGGTGGGATAGCCCTCTCCGATATGGAGGGCTATTATTGGTCAGTTCATTTGATCCCAATCAATGACTGAATACCTACTCCGCCGGTCCACCCTACATACAGACTGAAAAGGGGCACTCTGGCATGCCGTTCTCACACTACCTCTGTCTGTTGAGCTGGGCAAAGCCTGCTCTCGGCGACCCAGGTAGTCCTGGAGGTGTGGGTAAGGGCAAAGAGGAAAATCACAAAGGGAACACAACTTTGGAAGGGTACACGACTAAGTGAGACTGGGAAATTTCAGGGCTTTGGGCGTGGGATTTAATGGGAATCTCCACAATTGGGTATATTCTGAAAAATGGGAAGTTCAAACCCCGAAAAACTTTTTGTTCCGAGCATAACTTGCATAAGTCTGTTTTTTGTAAATATGTGCGACTAAGTCGCGTGTGGGTCGCCAAGGGCTTAATTGGAAATCACAGAATACACCCCATTAGAGGGGAGACAACTGCAAGAAGAACTCACTAAGGTGGCCATCTCTCTCACTTATCACACTTTGAATAACAATATAGCTGACAAATTACTCAACCTTAAGAGAGACAAGAGGCTCTTAGGATAAGTGAGGTGGGAAGGATACTTGTTTACCTCATTTTAAATGAAATGATCATTGCCGTTGGTGCGTTTTAAGTAATTGAATGTAACCCTCACGGACTCTGTAACGAATTGTCAAAGTGTTTCTCTTTCAAATATATATGTACTTTTTATAGTGGTGTGAATTATGCCGAATAAAGAAATTTACCTAATACTCAACCTTAAGGATCACTGAGTTTGGGATGTGGGTGAACTGTAAGACATTGACTGGGAGACAGTGCTTATGCATTCCATAGAAGTTGCTATCAAGTCCTTGTTGCGCCTAAACCAATACAAAATCCTACACAGGGTGTACCATGGCAGGGTTAAACTTCACACAACGGGTAGAGAAACATTGCCAGCATACCTGCGATGTAATGATGCTAGAGGAGATTTGATGCACACATTCTGAAGTTGCCCCTCATCCATTGGTACTGGAATGCAATCCTGGTGTAATTCTGGAGGGTCCTGGAGGTTGTACTTACGGCAGAACCCTCATATGCCATATTGGGTAAGCCAAACGATCTAGATATTCCAAGACCCCACCTTCTCTTCAGTGCTTTGGACCTAGTAGTTGCTAAGTGGGATGTGGTGTGGAGATTTTTTGGGGGGGGGGAGGAGGGGTGGGGTCTCAGTTCTACCATTCAGTGGAGAAGTGTGGCTCAATGGTTAGAGCGGCAGACCTTGATGCAGAACGCTGGCCAGGGACCAGGGTTCAATTCCCGCCTTGCCGGGATCGGGCTTAAATTCCTCTGACCGGATATTCTCGCCTCAGTGCCGAATCTAAGCATGGGACCCACGCTGCAACTCTGGGAAATAGCTTGCTTAGTCTCCACAACGGCCCCGATGCACAAGGGATGCCTGGTTTCACCATGAGATGCCCAGGAGTGGACACCTCACAAGGAAAAGCCAGGAGGGGTTCCCTTGTGGTAGGAGTACAAGCGCTGGGATGCTTACGGGTTACTGTTCGCGCTATACAAATACAACACATTTACATTTACCATTCAAAAGTGGAGTAGAGGTATGGATCTGTACATGGCGACGGTGAAGGTAAAATATGCCAGTAGGGGCTGTCCCCGAAAGTTCCGTAAAATATGGGGCACATGGATCAGCGACTGAGGGCTTGAACTTTTGTACGATTGTCAGAACAGCACGCCAGACCCTTGGGTGAATGATAATCATGAGGGGCCCGGGGCTGAGTTGCCAGTTAATGAGACTGTAGCAGTGGAGGGGAGGATGAGCGGCTATGCCTGTCTGCATTGTAATGCTATGACTCCCAATTACCACCAATCAATCAATCCGGATTTATAAAGCGCAGCTAATCACCTGATTGGGTATCCAGTCACTTGCAGGTCCGGGAATGTTTATTCCGACAGCAAGTTCTTGATGGCCATTCTGAATCCTGTAAGTGTAGTGATTGTTTGGAGGTGAGTGGGGAGGCTGTTCAAGGTCTTTGCTGTGATGTAAGAGAAGAAGCGTCCTCCACTTCTGCTTCGGTAGATGCGGGGAGTATGGGCAAGTGAAAGGGAGGAGGAGCGTAATCGTCAGTAAGTCACAATAGTAAAAGCCTTGAATGAGCTATGATGTCCTGTTTGTTCCTCCAACAATGGTAATAAATATCATATTACTCACTTCATGTATGCATATGGAGTATGCCATGCAGTTTTTCATGTATACTATATGAAACATCGAAAGAAATATATTTAATCAGAACACATCAGGCTAAATTCAAGCAATAAGTAGGCCTTGCTAGTTGTTTTACTCCTCCTGGATGATTGAAGCATGCAATCTGTGACGAAGTAACCAGTGTTTTCAACACTAGTTAGGCTATTTTGTAGTATAGTACTGAACCTTAGCATTGTAGTTCTAAATGGAAGTGTTAGAAATTGGTGGTTTTTTTTTTTGGTAGGAGGTTAACCCTATCAACTTAACAGTCAGCTGGTTAGGCCAAAGCACAGGTTTGAGAATCTCTGCATGCATATTAAATTCAAGCAGTGTGCACAAGTTGAGTCGAAAAAAAAACTGTAAAATTCCCAACTCAATTCAGAAAAATAGTGAAAAGCTTACTGAACAAAAGGTCATACAGTTCAAGGTGTCTGGTGGATAAGTAGAACAAAAGATGTTAATTTTTTAAGTTTTAAAGCAAAAAAAACACCTGGAAAAAAGTAAAGCTCCAGTTTACCGATAACAATGACCTAAGTGCAGCCATGATAGAAGCAGAGGACAAATACACCAAGGGGTCAACGTTTTTTATTTATCATTGGAATTAGCCTCTGGACTCAAGTCAAAATCTTCAAGCAGAGCAAATGCCAAGGGTGTGGTCAGCAAGGGTTCGTCAGTGTCAAATACATGGTCATCAAGCTCCAGCTGAATCGGTTGGCTTTGGCACCAAAACCTCTGGGTTGGGACAATCCTGGATTTTGTGACCGTTTAGGATGTTTCATTTGACATATTTGCTGCCTCGCCTAGACCAAGAATGTTCCTTTGTATTTAGTCACTTTTTTGGAAGTCACTACCCCCAGTGGGGCAAAGCTAGACGCTGTAGTTGAACAGGGCTCCACAAGGCTAGATACCTTTTACCCTAAGCTCCCTATGAATCAGTTTTCAGCTCAACAAAAATCCCTGGGCGGGCAAACCTAGTTTTCTTTCTTGCCTTACGTACAACCTCCTCAAGGACGTAGGAAGGGGGGGGGGGAGAGGTGCGGTGGCTGCGGGCCTCCCCGGGTGTCATCACTAAGGGGGTGACTAAATAGCAAAAATGTGCGTTCGAGGCATATGAGCTGAAGATTGCACACTATGCATAGATTGCTACCTAGTGTTGGGCCTGGATGTTTGCAGTTTGTTTTGTAGAAAAGTCTTTGGAAGTCACAGGATAGGTGACTCCTCCTTTGGATGATACTGCGCATGGTCATCGGCTCCATCCCCAGATTGTTTTTTTTGCCACCGGGCTTGGATGTGTTTCCAGTGCTCCGTCTTGAAACCGAATACCTTCGGCGCGCAATCCTCACCAACTTTCAGTAAATACGTTTTGAACGCTTTCGGGCCTAACTAGGCCTCAACTCCAGCTCATGGAAAGGACACCATTCAAAAAGTGTCCTCAATGTGGGTCGAAGTTTCCCCACACACGAGGTGTGTAACATATGCCTTTCTCCGGAGCGCGAGGCAAGGGACTGTTCAGCTTGGGCCTCTTTCCGCTCCAAAAAGGCTATCCGGGACCGAAGAGCGAGAAGAACAATGGCTCGATCTTCATCCTCCATTCCGGACGACATCTTTGAGGAAGGCGTCAACGTCCCAGAACAGGACGTCGACAGCGATTCCGAACATGAAGATTCGGATGTCGAGGATGTCACTCCAGCGCAACAGGTCGTAAGTAAGACCGTCGACCCCAACCCTTCTTCGACACACCCTAAGAAGGCCCAGGTTACACTCTGCTTCAACTGCCCCACCTTCGGGCCCGGCAAAGAAGCCAATTAAGCCTTCGGCCGACTCTGGCTCGAGTCAGCCTCCCCATGGTGCCAGCGCCAACTTACCGGCACCGAAAAAGACTTAGACACGGGCTACGCGGACGTTCAAACCATCGGCGCCAAAACCCACAACTCCATCGGCACCGAAACCCAGGTCCGAACCAAGCAGAGCTTCCCCGACAAAGGACATTGTCAAGAAACTAAAGCAAGCCGCTTTGGTGCCGAAACCTTCCACAGCACCAAAAGATCGGCCTCCGGCAGAGGACTTAAATATTCCAGACCCTGCCCAAAAGACTCTGGCTAAGGACCCAATAACTGGACAGTTGATTTTGGCCTCAAAGAAGCGACCAATGGACAATGCTCCGATGTGAGTCCCAGGCACTCCACATCACTGGAGTCAAGCTATCCAGGCTGAAGAAGGCTGATGGCCAGAAACCGGTCCTTGGATGCTTGATTCCGGACTAGGAAAGACATGGCTTGGTAATTCGGGCTGGACTGTTCCCATGAGGCACAGGGTCAAGGCTGATTTGCATATAGCCATTGTCTGACCTAGGGTGGTGTGGAGTGCAAAAAAACGATGGATTTAGGCCCAGATCTTTGTACTGGGGTGAATGTAAGACATTGTTCTGCATTCTGTCCATCAACTGTGTTTTTTGCTCATAAGAATGATGGCATCTTGCATACTCATAGTTCCTCACGCAAGATTGCAAATGCGTCCACTTCAAGAGTGCCTAGCACGCCAATGGAACCAGGCTCAAGGTCAACTAACAGACCTAGTGTTGGTGGACGGTCGGACTCATCGTTCTCTGCAATGGTGGAATACCAAAAATCTTTCCAAAGGGCGACTGTTTCTCGAGCCAGTTCCTCAAGTAGTCTTAACAGCGGACGCATCGCTGTCCGGCTGGGGAGCTCACCTCCTGCATCACACCACACAAGGCAGGTGGACACTGCTACAAAAGCTACTCCACCTCAACCACCTAGAGTTACTAGCTGTGTTTCTAGCCCTAAAAGCTTTTCAAACTCAAGTGTCCGGCAAAGCTGTCTTAGTCAGCTTAGACAATATGACAGCTATGTACTACATAAAGAAACAGGGAGGGACAAACTCTCTGCAGCTCTCTGTTAGCACAGCAGATATGGAGATGGGCTATACCACTAAACATCTTCCTATTAGCCCAACACGTCCCAAGAGTACAAAATACCATGGCAGATCTGCTAAGTCGACAAACTCAGCAAATCCATGAGTGGGAACTTCATCGGCAAGTTCTTCATCCATTCTTTCAAATGTGGGTCAACCTCCGATAGACCTCTTTGCCACCCACGAAAACGCAAAATGCCCAAGCTTTGCCGCCAGATACGCACACCCATTGTCCAAAGGCAATGCGATATGGATGAACTGGTCAAAACTATTTGCGTACGGTTTTCCTCCTCTCCCACTAATTCCATTAGTGGTGCGCAAACTACAGCAACATTCCCTAACGCTCATTCTGATCGCTCCAACTTCGGCCAGACAACCGTGGTACACCACGCTGTTGCAAATGTCTGTAGTACCACACCAAAAACTAAACATATCTTCACGCCAATGAATGCAGAACCGTGGAGAGATCAGGCACCCGGACCCAGCTCAGTTCAACCTAGCGATCTGGGTCTGAGGTCATAGTCTGGTTACCCCAACCTTCCCCCAGACTGAATGAACGTTATCAAGGAAGCTAGTCGCCACACCACTAGACCATGTTACACTGCTAAGTGGAAAAGATTTGTCATATACTGCCAAAACAACCAAATTGATACTCTAGATGGGTCTATTCAACACATCATTGGATACTGACTGCACCTTCAAAAGTGTAACTTAGCCTACACGTTCATCAGGTTACACCTTGCAGCTATTGAAGCATACTTGCAAAATAGACAACATCTTTCTCTTTTTAGAGTGCCAGCTATTAAAGCTTTCATGGAAGGACTCAAAAGAATCATTCCTCCCAGAACACCACCCGCACCAGTGTGGAATCTAAATGTAGTTCTCACAAGGTTAATGGGACCTCCCTTCGAACCATTACATAAATGCGAATTGCAATTTCTAACCTGGAAAGCAGCTTTCCTAGTACCCATTACCTCTCTCAGAAGGGTTAGTGAACTACAAGCATTTACCATTCAGGAACCCTTTTTGCAAATGCATCATAACAAGGTGGTTCTTCGTACAAATCCAAAATGTATTCCAAAAGTCATTTCTCCGTTTCATCTAAATCAGTCTGTTGAGCTGCCAATGTTTTTCTCGCAGCCTCAAACAGTCGCAGAAAGAGCTCTACACACTTTAGATGTCAAAAGAGCATTACTATACTATATTGAAAGAACACAAACCTTTCGTAAGACAAAACACATTTTTGTGTTTTTCTCACCGCCACATAAAGGCAATCTCATTTCAAAGTCAGGGATCGCTAGGTGGATTGTTAAATGCATACAAATATGTTCTCAAAAAGCAAAACGCACATTAACACTCCCATCAAAAGCCCATTCTTGCAGGAAAATAGGGGCTTCAATGGCATTCTTAGGGAACATTCCCCTAGATGACATATGCAAAGCAGCCACTTGGGCTACACCGCACACATTCACAAAGCATTACTGTGTAGATGTGCAAACTAAGCAACAAGCTACCGTGAGTCAGGCTGTACTAAAAACTGTTTTAAACTTCAACAGATACAGGTGGTCGCCGCTAGGTGTGGGAACTGCTAGGTAATCTATGCATAGTGTGCAATCTGCAGCTCATATGCCTCGAACGGAAAATGCTACTTACCAGTATGCATCAGTTCTTGGCATGTAGAGCTGCAGAGTTGCACACGCCCACCTGCCTCCCCGGCTACCTTTATCTGTTCCAGTATTATCTTACTTAGATACATATCACATGGACATCACTATCTCTTATACAGCTCCATCACTTCCCTAGTGGCGAAAAACAATATGGGGATGGAGCCGATGACCATGCGCAGGATCATCCAAAGGAGGAGTCACCTATCCTGTGACTTCCAAAGACTTTTCTACAAAACAAACTGCAAACATCCAGGCCCAACACTAGGTGGCAATCTATGCATAGTGTGCAGCTCTGCAGCTCTACGTGCCAAGAACGGATACATACTGGTAAGTAGCATTTTCCTTTAAACACATATTTTTGCCATTTCTTCAGCCCCCTCAGGGGTGACATTCATCACCCCCGGCTTTACAAAATGGCAAAATGTGTTTTAAACCCATATTTTTGCCATTTTGTCAAGCCGGGGGTTCCAAGTAATTTTCCGCACCAGGTACCACCTGACCTTGCTGCACCACTGAACCTCCTTGGGGCAAGCTTTTTACCTGTATCTCTCTGACCCATATCTCGGTACTGCAGAGGTGGGAAAACATGACTAGGGTTTACTTTCCTTCAGGTTAGTACTTCAACCCCTCGCTGATCAGGGCAGGCTTCTAGGCACCATTTCTCACTCTAGCCAATTTCCTGCATGGAATAGTACTCCGTGTTCAGCTGGGCGAACTTGAAGTTGGGTATTCTGCTGTTTGTACCTTTGAAACTAGAAAACAAGAGGCCACCCTCTTAACCCTAGGACAACAGTTCTTGTGTCCTTGAGACATAAAGTGTGTCCTCTTCCATCTGGAGCTTTCTTTTTCTGAGTGAGCTTTCTTTATTTGTGCTCTTTTCAGTTACTGAAATGTTCTGAGGGTGTGGTGTCCGAGGTGCCATATTTGTCCTGTGAACTAGTCAGTGATTGGGTGGCAGGAGCTCTGCCACCCAATTCTATTTTCTTGTAGTCTCTCTCCTTTTGCTGCATTTCTTCTTGCCTCGCTGTAGTATTACCAAGGCGCCCTTGTTTCAAGATGGCAAAACCCTTCTGCTACCAGGCAGACCTGTCTTCACCTCCTTAGCCATACCTTAGGTAAATAAGCTTGCCTACCATCTAACAGGATCCAAACTGGTTCTCCTCCCCACTGTGACAGGAAAAACGCTCTCCCCGAGGGCCCCAGGAATGTATAGGAGAAATCCTCCCTAGCTTATCAAACATCTACATAGGTAGAGCTAAGACTGTCCTTTATTCCTCCATCTGTTCCTTTCCAATCCCAGATGGCTAATCTTGCTTAGTGAGCAGCCGGTAACTCCCCCTTATCCTTCCTGTGCTCAATACGATAGACACCTCTGTCTGGGGCACTGCAGATAGCTGTATATTAGGTCTTCATCCTCGCCCGAAAAACCTGAAAACACAGTATAAATTTGCAGATATGGCTATCCTCCTAGCGAAACGAGCTAGTGCAATGAGGTGGAAGTAGGTTCCCCCCCAATACACCATGGCTCACAGAGATGGTCTGATGGGGAGGGGCGGACAGTGCCATCTTTAGAAGAGAAGAACCATGTGGGGTGACCAAAATTCCCATCTCCATGGAGTGGGACCAAATGTAAGCGCTAGACTTAAGATCTGGCAGACCCTTTAGGTCCCTAACGAGTGTTGTCCCATCTTTCACGAATCTCTGTGCCCAAGTGGTATTGTAAAGTCCCCCTCTACACCACTCCCCAACAAAGACTTCAACACTAAAAGCATTTGTTAAGATATGATGACCCAACGGATACACACAACGGAACCCAGTGTTGTTAATTGCAGAAGTGAGCCAAGGGGTGGAGGGGGGTAGGATAGTAGGGAGTTGGGGAAGTTTATTATATATTAGGTTAGATTCTTCTATTACAGGTTCCTCAAACAGATGTAGAGGCGAAATTTAAACTAATGGTCGTAATTGAACATAAATACACAGTTTGACTTCCGAAAAAGAGACAGCAATGTTATATGTCACCAAATGTACAATGGAAAGATCATCTGCGCACTATGTTCATGACTCTTGTAACATACATTAATGTCGGACTCGATTGCAATGAATACAAGAATAAAATCAATAAAATTATGTTTAAAAATAAAAATCCTTCCTGTTCTCAGAGGCAGGCCATTGTCTTCTGAGCCAGGGTCGTTAACTCTTCTAACCTATAATGTGTATTCCATCTCTAGGGGACATGAGTGACAGAACAGGTTTTAAGCCAGTTGTGGCGCAGACAGCATAAAGAACAAATAAATACATAGATCTGATGGATACTTCTAATTGCAGATGCCTCACCTCTAGACTATCCATGTGTGCCTGAAATCAAGCTGGACATACCTCTGTGCCACAACTGAAGAAAGCCCTTTGCTTACTGTGGTGTTTCAGTGGGCAGCTGAAGCAATATAATTGGAACATCAATAGAACTGTAGTTGCCCATTAAAGAGATAAAAACAAATATGTTGGCTGAGATTCTACAACCAAGGCCAGCTTCATCTGAGCCATCTGACATTTAATGAAGCTCTTACCAAGGCCCTTTTGACTACATTTTCTGCTACTTGCTTGTCTGTCAGCCTTTTTGTGGCTAGGTGACATACACGGGCCTCTGGTGATTGGTAAACATGGTTTACAACGCATGCGATACTTCGCATGCCATTACAACACTTTCATTACAACCACCGCATTGATACATCGCAAACCCTTACAACGCAAGTAGTTACAATGACTTGCTGTAGGGGGCAGAAGATGTTCGATTCAACATCCAACACCTTCCCTACCTTCGCACTGACTGGAGTTGGAATAGTAAATTATACTATTTCAAAATCCAGTGCACCCCTACAGCTAGTCGTTGTAACCGCTTGCTTTGTAATGGTATGCGATGTAACAACGCGGTCATTGTAATGACCATTTTGTAATGGCATACAATGTATCGCATGAGTTGTAACGTGGTCTTTTCCCGGTGATCATGACTTCGTAACTAAGCCCCCTGCACTTGAGAGACCAATTGTTTAAGCTTCAACAAGCAAATTAAATCCAAATTATCTAGTATTGGGGTATCTTTAATAGATTCACATTCTTGAATCATTCCCCTTTATCGAAGTGGGAGTCGCACGGTACTGAAATAGAGTAGTTTGAAAAAATATCCATGGGCTAGCATGGTAATTAGGCCATGAATTTAATAGCCTATCTACATCCCTTTTTATATTTAAAAAAAGGGCCATACTTTAAATGCAACCAATCAATAGCTAGCACCCTCTAGAACTTTCCCAAGCGAGGCTGAGTCCCTCAGATTTTCCATCACAAGTGTGGATAGATAATACCAAAGTATAGGGAGAGCCTCTCAGGGGAGGAGGGTGTCTTCCATGTGAACCTATGAAAGATATTCACCACAACCCATGTGTGACGGGAGTCTCCTTGAGCTCTGCTCAGTTTTCGACTCAAACTGTTTTTTCAACTTGAAATCTACTATGTCTGATAGGAAAAGCCTATTTTGCCCCTGTAAGACCTCTGGGGGGGGGGAGGGAAGAGGGTCCATATTGATGACCCACACAAAGATTGCATATATTGCCTTCATCCACAGCATGAGGTGAAACTGTGCAATATCTGTTACTCTTTCTCCTTCAAGACTTTGAGTTACAGGGAAGGCAGGCTAATCTTGTGGCTAAAGAAGACGCAAAGAACATCTTCTCATGAAGAGTGACAACTCATCCAAGTCTCACAAGAGACCCAGATCGCCTGACAGTAAGTCTGAGGACAAAAAACCTCCCATCAAACTAAAGACTCTCTTAAAAAGGAGAAGGAGAAACCTGGTAAATCTCCTGCTTGCCATTGCATTCCAAGAGTTCTAAGGAAAAGCGTTGACGACATGTACATTGACAACATCATCCACTGCGGCCATCGGTGCTCCCGTTTCGTTGACCACTTTGATACCATTGATTAAGACCTAGACAACGACGACGCCATAGTCCACAAAGAAATCACTGCTGATGATGACCCGGTCGACGATGGATCCGTCCACTACACACCTGTCAACGACATAATCAGCAAAGCCTTCTAAAGAGATAGTACTGACAACTGTACCATCAAAGCCCCACAACATGGTTTCCAGATGAGGAGGGCATCTCAAAGACCTGAGCTCATATCAGTAAGCAAAGTTTTGCCTTTGCTTCCTAGTAACTTGCTGGACACAGCAAAAACAGAGGACAATGGTCCTTTTGGGACAGCTCATAGTAACTCAGAGTTGAACCTAAAATGCCAGGAGGAGGATGAAGACTATTATGATGAGGAGCAATATTACCAGCATTATTACCCAGTTCCTCAAACAATGCCACCAGTACAGGTATTATGTAGATCCTCCTAGACAGTCTCCGAAACTGCCACAGTCATTGAGTCAGGTTTTACAAGCTTTGTTGACTAATTACAGGAAACGCTTACCGCAACCCCAAGAGTAACCTGCTGCAGCACCACCACCATCTATGGTACCTTCTATTCAACATTGCCTCCTCCCACTCCTAGGATGACTCCTCGTCCCATCATACCAGCACCTCCCAGGGGTGATCCAGCCTTCTCTGCGGAGGACTTGGAAAAGGGTAAAATTCAGGACCCTCCACCGGCTACAGATGAATTAGGTAATTATGTTATACCCACACCATCACCACCTTCATATCATCCTTCAGACTCTCTTCCGGAGGATATAGGAGGTTTTCTTAACTTAAAGGATATAGCTGTTTCTAGATTTCACCTGCCTACCATAGGGAAGCGATCAGACTGCTTCCACTGACATTAAAGAATAAAAAAAGGAAGTTGGTGCGCTCCATCCCTACTATCGAACGTATCTGGCAAAAGAGTCTTAAAGTTATGAAATCACCAGCCACAGTGGTGCCTGTCTTACCTCAAATAAACAAGAAATATAGGACAACAGAGCATTCCACTGCATGCCTTATAGGGCACCCCAAACCGGACTCTGTAATTTCTCAAGCGGCTCAGAGAAGGTTAAAGAATCCTTCAACCTCCATCCCATCCCGCCTGATAAGGAAATGCACCGCTTGGATAGAATTGGAAAGTGCTTTTCATCCATGTCGGCGATAACCATGCAAGCTGCTAATGCCTTTGCCATTCTAGGCCATGTTTGATCTCATCCCTAGGATAAAAGGCAGGAAACTAAAAAAAACACTAGCAGAAGGCGAACTCACAGCTACTGAAGTTATTGACTGCGCTATGGACATAGCCGCTACAGGCTTTAGGCAACTAGCCGGTGCAGCAGTTTTAAGGTCCGGGATGGCTTAGAGCAACCTCATTTTGACCTGAGGTGAAATCTAAAGTCCAGGGCACGGCATATGATGGCCACACTTTATTCAGGAAACACATTGATGATGCCTAGTTGGCCATTAAAACAGATACGGCCAAGTCGCTGGGGACCTTGCAATATCAAAAGGTGCCCTTTCGAGGAGCGATTGGACCGGGTTTTTCCAGTTCTAGAGGTGCTTACCAACTCACCCAGCAGTATCCAGATCTATCAGCTGCAATATCAACAGGGTTACCATCGACCAACATATAAACAAGCATCTACAGCTCTTTTCTCCAGACCGCCTTTCGTAGGAAGCCACCATCCCAGGGCCACGACACAGGCAAACAGTGACTGCAGTCAGGTGCCAGCTACTGCCCCCTCTCTTCCAGTTGGTGCAAAAATCTCAAGTCACATCCTTCAGTGGTGGAACATCACTACGGACCAATAGGTTGTAGATTTAGTAACCTGTGGCTATACTCTAGAGTTTTTACAATGGCCACCAAATGCTCTGCCCAGGGCCTCTCGCCTCCCTCGTCTTCACTTATTAATCCAGGAAGCCAAGATTATGCTCCTCAACGGAACAATAGAGGAAGTCCCTCTGGCGCAAAGAGGAAAAGGATTTTACTCCTGTTTCTCTCTGATACGCTAGAAATCAGATGAGTGGAGGCCCATTTTAGGTCTCCGACAGTTTAACAAATTCCTCCAGAACCAAACACCCAAGATGATTATGCCCTCAAATATTCTTTGGCGCCTCAACAGTGGAGATTCCATGACATCCCTGGATCTGGAAGACACCTATTTCCATATCCCTATCCACCCCAAACACCAAAAGTACATCAGATTCACAGTAGTTGGTACCCATTATCAATTCACTTATTTACCAAGTGTCTGGCCACAGTCGCATCCACATTACAGAATCAAGGTCATCAAGTATTACCATACTTAGATGACTTGCTCCTAAAAGCTCTGATATCTCTACAAGCCACCAAAGCTATGGAAGCCTGCATAACACTTCGTCAAAATATCTGGCCGACACATTCCAGCTGTATATTTAGTCAGAATGATGTATTGATGCTACTGTATTATGGAAGTATAGCTATTTATTACAGGGGATACTGTTGAATATTGACGGATGTACGTAAACATCATATGATATGTACATGTGTGATTCTGGATTCAGTTGGGGCTCTATAGCCATTGCTACTGTTGAATACTGATAGAAATGACTGATCATCATCTGATATGCAATTGTAAGACTCTGGATGCAGTAAGAGCTGCCACATAAAGACCAATGTATTGAGTATTACATTATTGATAAATGTGTGATTACGTGTGTACCTTCTAAGGCTGGAACTACCAAAAATCCAATAAACAAAGTTTAAAAAAAAAAAGCCTGCATAACACTTTCCACAAGCTAGACCTTTCCATAAACAAACGGAAGTCTTCGGTTACTCCCCGTCAAACAATGTTTTTTCTTGGAGCCAAGCTAGACACAGTTCAGAGCAAGACTACCTCTTTCGAGAAATGCAGTATTGATTAGCTCGTTTGGCATGAAACTTAATAAAAAAGCATTGTGCTTCAGTAAAGATATACTAGTCGCTTCTAGGCATGCTTTCTTCCGCATTCCACTTAGTTCCTGAAGCTAGTCTCCACATGAGGCCACAACAAGAAGAACTTCAACCTCAGTGGATTCAAGCAATCGGATCCTTAGAAGACGTGATCTCTATCACTCCACGAATGAGGGCGGTGTTCAGATGGTGGAGCCTAAGTTCTCATCTTTCACAAGGCCTTACATTTCTACCTTTGGCTCCTGGTTTTATCATCACCACAGATGCTTCTTTAGAGGGTTGTGGAGGCTATTTACAAGACCTCCGAATTCCAGGGAAATGGTACTCATCCCAAGAACAAATGCACACCAGCAAGCTAGAACACAAATCCCTATTCCTCTCCCTGCAGGCTTTCCTCCCTCAGATAGCCTGAGCCTTGGTGTTGATTCATATGGACAACACCACAAGCATGTGCTACATCAACAAGCAGGAAGGAAACACATCTCTAACTCTATCTCAAGAAGCGCAAGAGCTTTGGAATTGGCTAACAGATGATGGAATGTCCCTGAGAGTCTAGCATGTCCCACGGCTTCGAAACACATTAGTAGATGCCCTCAGCGGGTCAAAGGACAGTTGCCACGAGTGGGAGCTAAATCAGTATCAACTGGGCAAGGCATTCTCACATTGGAGTAAACCGGTTTTGGACCTGTTGCAACGAACAAAAATACCAAATGGCAGTTTACGCCAGTTTATTCCCTCTCCGAGGATCACGGGGCATGCCCTTTCAATGCGATGGTCCAGGATATTTACCTATGCATTTCCCCTCATCCCATTGATTCCCAAGGTACTTGTCAAAATGAAGGCAGAACGCGCTCACCTGCTACTGATTGCCCCCGGATGGCCCAGCAACACTGGTTTTCGGAGCTTCTCCTCCTGTCAGAGGCCAAGTCCATCTACCTTCAACCGACACCAACTCTGCTAAGCATGAATGGGGCCTAGATATGTCACCCAGAACAAGCATCTCTTAAATTGCATGCCAGGTTCGGGAATTCATTGAATTTTGGGATCTGAACATAACACAAGAACGCAGAGATATTCTCACCAGGTCTCGAACAGAAAGCATCAACAAAACTTATAGATCAAAATGGAAACGTTTCTGTCATTGGTCCAATAAAAACAAATTGCATCTATACCTTGCTACTCCAGAGCAAATCTTTCCATGCCTACTCTCCCTGACTAAATCAGACTTGGTCAACTCATCGGTATAGGTCCATCTTCCTGCCGTATCTGCATACAGATGCTCTCCTAAGACTTCCTCTCTTTGTTCCACCAGATTTGTAAAGCAATTCATGAAAGGGCTCTTCCGAACCTTTCCTCCAGTGAAAACTCTTCTTCCGGAGTGGCATCTCAATGTAGTTCTATCACAGCTGATGAAGCAACCTTTTAAGGCTATCCAGAGGGCGGATATCAGATTTCTCATGTGGAAGGTTGCTCTTCTTCGAACTCTAACATCCACCAGGAGAGTCTGAGATACAAGCTTTTACTACCAAATGACCTGTTCTACGCTTCACAAATGACTTTGTGGTTCTCAGAACGAATCCTAAGTCTATCCCTAAGGGACCATCACAATTCCACCTAAACAAGCCTGTTCTTCTCAAAACTTTCTTTCCCAATCCGGCCACACCAACAGAACGAACTTTGCATATTCTGGGCATTAAATGGAATCTTAAATTCTACCTGCAAAGGACAAAAAATATCCACAAGGCTGATCGTAGCTTATGGGCAACGTCGTCAAGGTACCGCAGTTACTAAGGCGACCATTGCCAGATGGATCGCAGCTTCAATAAAATTCTGCCATGACCAAGCAGGCAAACCTTTGGCAAGAAAGGTTAGAGTGCATTCAGCAAGAACAGTCTCTACCTCGGCTGCTTTGTTCACAGGCATTCTACTGTAGAAACTCTGCAGGGCTGCAACGTGTAAAAGCCGCATATGTTCAAGCAGCATTACTGCCTGGAATCAACACAGCTTAGTTAGGCAACCATAGGACATGCAGTGTTATGTCATTTGTTCCATTAGAGGTGTTTACATATGTTTAAGGTTACTTGTGTTTCAAATATGGAAATCTTTGACGGATTAGTTAAAAATGTAATTATTGGGTGTTGGTCATAGGGATTTTATTCTGTATCTATACATTTTGCATACATATATATTCGCATGAGTATATTCATGGAGATAATCGTTTATATTGGTATTTTCATCTGATAATATTACCCTCCATCCACAAAGGGTACTTACAGTTGTTATAATACTGCTTGCTATTCTGATTCAAGAATGTGATTCTATGAAAGATACCCCAATACTGGATAAGAAATAAGTTACTTACCTGTAACTGCAGTTATCCAGTACTGGTATCTTTCATAGACTCACATTCAAGCCACCCTCCCCCCATGAGAGACTCCCCTTATTCTTCGGTATTATCTATCCACATTTGTGCTGGAAAATCCGAGGGACTCATCTTCTCTTGGAAAGGTTCTAGAGGGTGCTAGCTATTAGTTGTATCTAAAGTTTGGTCCTTTTTTAATATAAAAAAAATGTTGATAGGCTATTAAATGAATTGCCTAATACCATGATAGCGTATGGAAAAATGTTCAAACTTCGACTCCCACATTGACGATGGGGAATGATTTAAGCATGTGACTCAATGAAAGATTCCAATACTGAATAACTGCAGTTACAGATAAGTAATGTATTCCTTACCTTCTAACCAACCTTACAGATAGAGAGTTTAATAGAGTTAATGCTTTCAGAAATTGAATGTTTTCTTTGGCGAATCTAGCACTCGCTGGTCCAAACCATGCATGATGGTGAGGATTCTGCCAAGTATGTGCTCTGAGTTGGCTTGGACACTATAAAGACTGCATCAGCACAGCTATTGGTTCCAATTTCATGGTTAGGGAGTATGCCTGGATGTAAACAACCTTGTTGTCTGGAGACATACTCGCATACTTAATGGACTTCTCCTTCGATGGGTCCAGTATATTAGTTGAAAAGTCTGATTCAGCTCTAGAATGATTAAAGGATAGTTGTGCCACAACATGATCTTATAAGCTATTGATACCAGTAAGCAATTTCTCCATCAATCTTGGGAATAATTCAGAGCTGTTCCCAGGGTCTAGCTTAGACCGTGCCAGCCCTCCCAACCTGTACCACAACAGCCAACCTATTTGTTTAGAGTTTGCAGTTATGGCTCTGACCGAATATGTTCAGACTGACATGGACAGCAAACCTGCAGCGATTCTTCCGCTGCTGCATCACTACCAAGCCAATTGAAATTGTCTTCTCAGGCACCTGCCTGGCAAGTAAAAGTCACCATATTTCCTTTCCAGCAGGATATCCATCATATCAAGACAGGTGAGGTCTTACAAATTCATCCCGAGGTCTGCACCTGCCATTCATCTCGTCCCAAACTTGCCTTGCTCTCATACTGGAACTGTTGGAAGATCACTCTGCAATTCTGATGCAGGAAGTCAACCTGTTCAAGAGGGCTATTGTGCAAGTTCCACATTTAAAAAACTCACAACACTACCTCATTCTCAAGAAGGGTCAGTGTCTAAGGCTTATTTTGCACCTCTGACAAATAAAAACCTTTCTGACAAAGGACCAGTTCATATTAGTATAGGTATAGGTTCTCCAACCACAGTGCCAGGCTGGCAGAAAAAAACCTTCTTTCCCAGGTATCCAGCCTCTTGGGATCTCTGCTGGGTGGAGGGGTAAGGAATGCACCTGAATTTACTCTGGAAGTGGAGGCTTCGACCGCCAAGTTCTCCAGGGTAGGGTGCTGGTTCTGGAAATTGGGGTCCCCTGGGGCAGGGCAAAGGTGGTGGGCAATTATCGTATTCTCAGGAGTCCCTGTGAAGGGCTTGGACCAGGCCCCCCAAGTAGGACATCCATGAGGGCTTTGTTAAACAGGAGATGCGGTTCGGAAGTGGTGACCCTGGGTGAAGCACCTCTATAAAGATGTTTTTTTTTACAGCCGCGAAGGACAACTGAAGGTCAGAACCTCGGCCGCCCTCCTCACCTATATAGCAAATGAAGCTCCCTCCTTCATAGCCACGGTAGGAGAGACCTAGCCAGTATCTGGGGAGGTGTCCAGTCCACTGGCATCAGCCAAATCCTCACATCTGGCTACGTATCGAAGTCTGGATAAGTATAGGGACTGTGCCACCGGTGGGTGTCGGGAACGTCAGCAGTGGTGCTGAGGAATTTGGAAGAGGCTCGACTGGTGCCAGTCTGTATCTGTCCATTGATCACAGGAGGGCTACTGACAACAGGGGCTAACCCACCAGCGGAAGACCAGTAGAGGTCCCTCTCGAACCTGTGTGACCCGAATGAGCTCTAGTGGGGACCGGACATCCAAATATGTGGTACATGACCTTCTAATTCACAGAGTTGGGCAAGGGTCACTCCGGCTCCTGGAAAACCAGGAAGGCACAAAGCCTGGACAGGCATAGGCACAACTGTGGAGCCAGGTCTAGGATGCGGATGCTCCCTCTTCTTGTCGGATGACTTCGAGGAACGGTGCGAAGTCAAAGACCTCCTCGACGACTTGTTCTTCATATGCTTGTGGACTTAGCCAAACACCCAGATGACTTCAACTACAATGATGAGCACTTGGAGTGGCTCTGCGACCGACTCCGGGACCTTCCTCTTGACTGGGATTGATTCAGTCGTGGTATCACATGTCTAGTGGCAAGGAGCTTGAGGGACCACTCACTCAAAGCCTTGAGGTGCATGACACAGATCTTGGCGTCATAGTTGCGCTTGTAGTGCCAAAGGCAGACTAGGTGCGGATCTTTCACTGACATTTGACGGTGACCGGTTGCACAGGGCTTGAAACCTGCCTTCATCTGGGACACCCCTGCCATACCAGGAGACAATTTCTCTAAAACCTTCAACAAAAGGGTTGCATAAAAGGTCAGTCAAAATGTTACCCGGGGTAGCTGTTCTCTGGATCTGCGCTGAGTGGCACTGAAAGATAGGAACTGACGTCTGTGTGCTGTGGTGGCCCCTATATAGGCATCTCACACATCACTTCAGGCGCGACAATGCCACATGAAGCCTAACGATGCCACTTATCGGCACCCAGTGGGTGTACTTTTTGAAAAAAAGCCAGATCCAGTCTTATGCATGGGGATAATTCTAAGGTAAGGAATCTGCGGCTAGATCGAGTATCTACCAGATAAGGCATTATCAAAGGAAAGTAACTTGTTGTTCTGTGTCGTCCTCTCCCAGTCCCTCCTTATTACCTTATCACCCTGTTTTGTCCCTCATCCCACTCCCCACAGCGAAATATATTTATTTTAAAAAGTGATATGATGCATCCAGTGCTAATGCGTTTTCACAAATAAAAGAATAAAATGAAATTTCGCCGCTGCTTTTTTTGTGTGGTTGGGGAAGTGTTTGTTTTTATTGGTTTTAGCTGCATTGCATTACAGCATGGCTCCAAATCACTGCCAAAGCTCATGGCTCTTTTAGGCAAAACCTATATTAGCTTTGGCAATGCATTGACTTTTTAAATGACATGTACTTACACTATACAGTAGTCCCTGCATCAGTGATCCCTGAAAATAGCAACACTAATTTATTCTTCCCCCCCTCCTGCCCCGACACAACCCGCCCCCCCCCCCCAAAGTAAGTCAGGCATTTACTATTCTCCGTTTTACCTGCAATGAGCGTCATACATTTATTTTAGACAACAAAGACTTAAGCTGAAATAATTAATCTTCTCGGACCCGGACTTGGTGACCCGAGTTCACGGCCGTGGAAGTTGTTGCCCAACTTCTCTACCCTAGAGTTTGTGGCCGACTTTCCCAGCTCCGAAGGCCGTGTGCCAAAATCCCATCCCTTGAATTTCTTTCACGATCTTCCAGCCAATGAATTTATCACGAGTTTCCAGGAGCCGGAAGTTGTTCCTGTTTTTTTGGCCCCTTAAAACGCCATCGGTATAATAAGCAGTATTGGTTTGTACAGGTGGTTTTACATGGAGGCATCCGCTCCCACTTTAAGGATCCGGTACTTTTTATCTCTAGACTATTAGTGCATTATTATATATCTCGAAGATTAGCAATTGCTCGACTTGGGAGCCCAGTTACATTAGGCAAAGTCCGATTTTCTTTGATTTTTTTTGACACGGGTCGATTGAGTGGTTTGGCCTGAATCCCTGGATGTTGAGCCCACGCAGATATTAAAACCTGGTTAAAAAGCCTGCAGCTCCGGCCGCCAGACCACATCTCCCAGAGAGAGACAGAGGGGCAGAAAAAGGACGAGGAGGGTTAAGAATTTGAAAGACTGAGATGGGAAGTGTGGTGTGTAGGAGACAGAGGCATGGCGTAAATATTAGGCAGTGTTGGTGTTCATCATCCACAGCATTTGATGACTGTGCATCGGGCTCCTAAGAACAGCCACGGGCCACATATTTTTTTCCCCACAAGTGAAGCACTGGTTCTAGGTCTCTCAGCTACCCCGGGTGTTCGCTGGAAAGTAAATGGTCCTAATTTTTCCAAACGCCACATGTGACATCTGTAGGCCGCTTTGTTATATCAGGAGACAGACGCACACACATATGCCCCTGGTTGCCCTATTTACAAAGTTAATATGAACTGAGGTTCTTTAGGGGGAGCAGAGAGGAGGAAAGGGGGGACACTTGTTTTGGTTCTTTTAGGACCCTTGCTGCATGCAGCCAAAGGGGGGGATGATCTGTGTGCTCCTGTTTATACCAGTACCTTATTTCTTAACGTCCAGAGTAAAGATTCACTCCTTCTTACTTGTTGCTTGTGTTTTTTTGAATAATCATATGGTTTAAGTCGTTAGACTTTGCTGGGCATGGATCTCCTCTCTGGTAATTCCTAACTAGTCTGTAAATCCGTGATCTAACGTTGGGGATGAGTTTTAGGTCTGTTTGTGCAGTTGAGTTCCAACTAATGTTAAGATTAATGGTTACAACTTTCCAACAGCTGTTCTTTTAAATTTCCACTATGTCACAACCTCTAAATAACACACTGTTCCACCCTTGTGTTCAGTCCAAAGGTTGTAGATCAATATGTAGTATTACAAGGGAAGCACAGCGGAATTCCTTACATTGCCATTTGGAATGTACATGTTTCCTGTAATTCACTCACTTTTTTCATCATTTTCTTGTACAAATGTATGCGTGCCTTTGCTGTTGTATCTGGGATGCGCTGATTATGCAAGTTATGAGCAATCTGGCGTAGCCTGCCAGCTTCCAATTTCCTGACATCCTTTTTCAGTCAAACATTAATGTAGCAACGGGAGCCAACAAGAAATTGAGTAAAGGAAAAGCCAGCATCCACCTGCAGAGCTCTGCAAACCATCACCTTTGACCATTGACTAATCCAGACGGTCTAGCTAAACTAAGAATAGAAAGTACACCAGAAAAATGTGATCTGCTGAAGAACACCAATTTACACCCTGAGAGTCTTCAGTATAAAGATCTAGAAATGCCTTCAGGTGGCCTGGGAGAAACCATTTGAGATATACCGCATCTTATAACCCAATGCAATTATTCTGTGATTGCAAGCTAAACGCTAAGCAGAAATGGGCATCATTATGTTACATTGGTAAATTAATTTCTGGGACATTGTAGATTACCGTGCATTACAACTTTAGAGAATTCAGTGGATTAACAGGCATTGTATTTTTCCATGAAAACTGGCAGGCAGCATCAGGAGAGCTACTGGGTTACAAATGGGGATGAAGAACAGGAGGACTTCTTCTGAGGGTTGGGGACAGATTGATACATTGAATAACCTGAAGTAAATTCCATTTCTCACTAAGTGTGTTATAATTCACATACATTTCACTCTTCAATAAGTGTTTGAATGAAAGCTCTGTATGCCTGCTGCTGAGTTGTCCATTACATTGCAATAAGACTGGAAGGTGAGCTGCAGGCCTGATAGTTCCTGGCCTATAAAACAACCCTCAGATTTTGGGAGACACTGTGGTCCTCGAACGTACAGAAGTTAGCATTTCTCTGTGCTTCTGCAATTGGAAGGAGTGAGTTAAGGTGGGTGGTGCAGGTCAGAAATAGATTAGAGACCATTGCTGGGGCCCTAAACGTAGAGAAATGTAAGTTGGCTGAGGCATCCCTCCTGTCAAAAGGCGAACTAAATATGGCTTGTAGAAGGGAATCAAGATTGGCAGATATGGAGTATGTAGGTATCAAACCCTCAGCAAAGTATATGCTGGAATCATGGGGAGGGTATTCCCGTACATATCAGTCCTCCCCTATGCCCTCCTATGCTCATTATCGTTAACATTTCAGGTAGCTTTGAAAGTCTGGTACTTATGGGCCACGAAATGTAATGCTTTTCAGGATTAGAGAATAACTGCACTGCACATGTGGGTTGAAGTTACGGAATTTTAATGTTAATTTTTTTGATTGTCATCATTTTTGTCGGAATTGTCATCATTTTTATAGGATACGTTGCCAGATTTTAAAACTGCTTTTTTGAAAATATGGTATAAGACACGCGATAATGCACTTGCACTTTTGTTAAATATGGCATTTTAGATGTTGCATGTGCTTTGGCAAAATAAAAAACAATGCTTGGACTAGTGATGGAAGGAGCCTCGCTCGAGACTATTAAGCTGGATATTCTAGAGTACAGGGGCCAAAAGGAAGAAGGGGTTTGGACTGATGTTAGGCAAGCAAGGTTAATGTGTACAGGGATAGGACAAATAGATTGAGCCCTAGAAGGATTGACGGGGTGGTGATTGGGCGAGATATTACGGTTTAAAATGTTTGTCTTCAAATTTTGTAAAATTGCTACGAATTTTAAAACCGTATATATTTACGTATTATGTACATTGTCTAAACATTAATAAACTTGAGTAGAACTGAAATTACCATTTTAATACATATTGGAAATGAATAATCGGTTACATCAAGGAAGCAGGTCACTGCAACTTTTAAAAACAATGCAGCTCATAGAGAAGAGGGCCTGTGGGTGAGTCCATAGAAAGAAAAAAAATGTTAGTGTTTCAGTCTTGAATCGTAACTTAGTTGTGGTGAACAATAATGAACAATGAACAAAGATCTTGCAACCTTCGACGCTAAAATAGTTCATCTGATTTCTGTAAAAAAAGACTACTTGAACATTCCATTTTTGTTTATTGGTCGAGCAAAGCCAATGATTTAGTACAAACTAATCCCACTTAGAATTGAAGTTTAAAGCAAGAACTAAATATTACTTCAGAATAAAAAATAAAAAAATAACCTGGCATAATCTGGTCAAAGTTTTTAGAGTAGACCACCTTTAAAAGAATGCACAAGAATATTTCATCTTGGAAGGTCACCTGAGATCGAAACAGGAGATAAAGGTGTGGAGAATAGATCAAGGGGGGTTATCAAAGAATGGATGTAGTCTTGCTGTAACACTGATATGCAAGAACAGGATCTTAAGGGAGGTAGGCAAAGATCAATGTAGGAGGAAGGACTTGCACCATCTTAGCGCTTTGCCACAAAAGCCTATGTCGTAGTAAAGTGTGTAAGTTAGTCTTTCTTGATCAACAGTTTAAAAATCTGTCAATGCATCTTGCAGATATGAGTTTAATTGAACAAAAAACTAAAATAGAAACAAGCGTTTCTAATGGAAACTTCTAACTGTAGAAACCTCACCTGTGAATCTCTCCAGGAGCCAGACTGAAATCAAAAACTCTTGCAGACGCTCATGGAGGCTGGGAGACAGCACAGTCTCCTTCAGTCACCACTCTGTTGAACCCCTAACATGACATCAGATGGCGACATATGCACACCTCCCTTGCACATTGATATCAAATCCTCTTTTTGCTCACTTAGTCATGGATTCAAAGCTCCGCTTCTACTGCTTTTTTCTTTTCTTTTTTTTTTTTCTGATCATTTGCTTTCCGAAACTTTTAGCAGTGTTCAGAGATCTCACCCTTGAAGACGAGAGGCTTTAAATCCAGTCACAGCTAGATGATAACAGACCTGCATGATGTTTGCCTATGGTGTTGCGGTACCAAGCACAACATTAAGTTCAGCGACAAATGCTTACTCATGCATCCAAAGGACATCAGAGAGCTTGAAGCTCAACTCTAAGATACCCATTTATGAAATTAGGTTGATCACGGTTCAGTGCACTGCCATCTGGGAAGTCGAATGGCAAGCCAAAGAGAAGACATAAGAAGAAGTGAAGCACTTTGACACCAAATTGCTCCCACTTAAGGGAGAGGTTACATAGTCTGCGTTTGATTGGATGTTGACTCCTCCGCAAATTCGGTTTTAAACATAGCCATGCTGCAGATCTTCAACTTCACTTTGACACCCTTAGGCGTACCTTCTGGCCCATATCCCCATGTCTAACCTCTACTTTCACGCCTTTTCCTGGAGTCAATTGACCCCGTACAAAGTCAGCCTGGTCTGCCACTGATGACCTAGATTCCTCTGCCTAGGTCTTTCCAGTTGTTTTCCCACCGGCACTGCTTGGTCCAATAACATTGGTTCTGCACCTAGTTTCAACACCAGCCTTGGATTTGGATAGGTGTTCGTTGAGAGTTCGCCCCATGTCACACTACGCCAACACCTATCCTCAGGTTGAGGAGGATTCCCCTCTGGTTCCTCTTCTCAGCAAAGGTAATTCAGGAGGATAAAGGCCATTTTTGGCTTTCATTTGGATGTTTTGCAAGTCATTCAACCAGTCTAGCATTGTAAGGACATAGAGAAGACAGATCATTTGCTCTGTTCACATCATACTCATACTGATACTGTATCTTGATTTATAAAATGTCTGTGGCTAATATACTTTATCTGAATCCACCTTGGATTCACCCCCTGACCTAAGGTCTTTTATTTGCTTAGTGGTTTGAAAGGCAGCAGAGGTTTTGGAATTGCCACTCCCCACTGAGGAGACCAAACAAACCAATAAGAAATATATTTCAACCTAGACCTTCTGCTTCTAGGCCTCTGTTACCATTCATTGAGGCTTTAATTGACCCTATTTTGGCTGCCTGGTTTAAACCATTTTTGCACAGCGGTGAGTGGTCCGACTGGCTTGTGGATAAGCTTGCACCTGAGGACCCAAAATGTTTGGCACATCACCCTAAACCTTAGGGCCTTGTGATACAGGTTTCTGACTATTAAATGAGTCAAAAAATCTTTTCTGTTAACTCTTTCAGACACACATATTTACACAATGGCAAAGGACGGTTTCTGCTCATGCAGTGTAGCATTTAAACCCTATGAACTCTTCTGGCCTTCTATCCTGCAATTGGCACACTCTGTGCTGACCATTCAGAACTCAGCCACCAGACTCATTCTCAACCTCTCCAGACAAACCCGCATCACCCCCCACCTCAGGAAGCTACACTGGCTGCCCATTCAGAAGAGTTGCCTATTCAAGATGCTGATCCAAACCTACAAAGCCCTTCACAAACAAGTTCCAGCATACATCAACCACGGCATGAACTTCCACCAACCGTCCAGATACCTAGGTTCCTCCTCTCTCGCATTCACCTCCCTGCATCCACTGAAGCTAAAGTGGGGGTCGCTCCTTCTCTTAACATGTGGTGAAGTCCTGGAATGACATTCCCCTTTACCTCTGAACCTTATCTTCTCAGCTGGAATTCAGGAAAGAACTCAAGACCTGGCTGCACAACTGAATCCTCTTTCACCTCTGGGTTCTCAGTGCCTGGCTACCCTCACGGATGATTAGCCACGATTTACAAATCCGGTCAGATTTATTTAATTGACTCTTTTGGAAATGGCACATGAAGTTTTGCCTGCTCTTTCTGAGGACCTTCATAACTACTTTGCTCAAACAGTTCAGGATGTACATGATACTGCAAGGCCTGGACACCATGGACTTGATTGCCTAGTTACTGTTGCTATGGGAACCGTCATCATTAGAGGACTTGCCTGGATGCATTTCATCTGGATATTCTGGAGACATAATGCTTCTTTGATGGACATGCCTATTTTTTCAGAGCAAGGCTTTTTGGCAAGAAGGCGGACTTAGCCTTGAAGGAGATACTAATGATGATATCCAAGGGTGTTATTGACAAAGTACCCGAGCCAAAGCGGGAGAAGGGTTGCTATACACTGTACTACTTAGTCCCAAAGAAGGATGGAGGCTTAAGACCATTCCAAAAGCTCATGTTGCCGAACTTGTTTCTTGATAAGAAGTTAAGAGTGATAACACTGTCACACGTTCTGCTGGCTTTTGATCAGAAGGATTGAATGGTGTCCATGGACCTTTATGTGCCAGTCCTGCTGTCACACTAGAAGTATTTTCCGATATGCTGTGGGAGCCAAACAATTTAAATTAAGTACCATGCTTTTCAGCATTACATCAACTCCCTCAAATCTGTGTGAAGGTCACGTCCGTGGTTGTGGCCCATCCTCGCAGTTCGTGGGCGCATGTATTGACAACTGTCTGTTGAAGGTGAGTTCACTTCTGCAAGTGTCCCAACGCTGGCAGAGCACAATGTCATTGTCCAGTAGTGTTTATCATCAGTGAGTCCAAATCTTCTGTCCTCTCAAAGACTGCCCTTTATTGGGGGCTAACCTGAATGTGTCAGCTGGAAGGCTTTTCCACCACCGCAGCGACTTCAGAACATTCAGCCTGTGATCCCGATGTTACAGGCAAGAGCTACTATTCCAGCCCTGGTGATTCTAAGGTTTTTTTGTCTACTAACATAGCAAATTCTGCCACACTCAGTAACACAGGGAAACCTTTCAATGGAATCTGCGTCCGCTCTGGTGTCTGCATTAGGGAAGCCTCCAAGAAAATCTCTATCGTTGCCAAAGCGACTCTGCACTTTCATGGGTAGATGACTGATGGCAATTTGATGTGCTACATGATGTCTTCCTTACCAGGTCAGAGATCAGAGTGGTGATAGATGCATCAGCTTTCGGTCGGGGAGGTCATTGGGACAATGTAGAGATTAGTTGTCTTCAGTCTACAGTAGATCAGCACCATCACATGTGGAGTTGCGTGCCATCTGGCTTACTCAACTAATTGCTGTACTTTTTGGCTGATAAATAGGAGTGGTATGTCAATTTGTTTGCAGTTCATATAGTATTATGAATATTTATACACTCAGACAACAGTGGCTTGTACTCCCCTCGTAAACCCGATCATACACACCTGCATGCATGTTGTCAGGCCCATAGGATGGTGCAAGTCCTGAGTTGCATTCACGCTAAATCCCATTGTGGCACAATGCGGCATAACTGTAGGTGGGGAGGAGATTAATGGACCATCTAGATTTATCATAGTATTCATCACACTGAGGACCTTATCTCTAATGGCTTTATCAAATCATTCTCTAACTGAGACGGGAATTTGCTATCCCACCATCCCAATTATGGAGATAATCAATTGTCCCATCCCGTGTCACATTGCCTTGGGGAAAATGCATACTGTCCTCTGCCGACCTCCCCATTACTCAATATATCCACACCTGGAAACATTTGGGGCTGCTATTCCACACTGTTTTTTTGCTCCCACTTCCACAGCACTGAGAGCCTGGTGGTAATCTTGTCTTAACATACAGCTGCTGGATGACTACTGGGATTTTCTACTGCCGGATTATGATCAAAGATTAAGGGAAGAGTGTTTTAAGTATAGTTTTTTACGATTCTTTATCGCTGTCCGTGACTCCAGCTAGGTTTCACTATGCCTTCTTAGTGGACTCAAGCTGTTGGAGTTGTGGCTTGTCGGATTACAACAAAGTCCATATTTTATGGGTATGTGATCGACTGAAGGCCTTCTAGTCTCTGGTTCGGGATCATATGAGAAAATACCTTGGGGTAGATAGACCTTTGTCTGCCCCTATAGTGCTCTTTCATGATTCTTTTTAGATCTGGGGGTCTCTCGTTGGCAATGGTATACACCTTTGTCCAAATAGGGACCCTTACTTCTAAGTCAGGATAAGGGGATTACACTTCTTAATAACCCCTGCTCACCCCCTTGGTAGCTTGGAACGAGCAGACAGGCTTATCTCAGAGGCAGTGTGTTGAGGATTTGTGAATATACACAGTAATACAGTGAAAACACTACAGATGGACACAACACAGGTTTTATAAAAATAACTATTCTTTATATAGGCTTAACACAAGACCACAAACGACAAAAATCCACAATACTACACTTAAGATTGCTTTAAAGATGATCAAAGTTACTTAGTTCAAGTTGTTGATAAATATGACAAAGTTCCCAACAAAGTACCTGGATGCGTAACGTAAAGTAAACAAAAGGTTCGCAAAAGGGGAGATGCGTCGGTTCCGTGATCCGGGGGAGATGATGCGTCGTGTCTCAATGCTTGCGCAGAGTAGGGGATGCGTCGTAATCCTTACCGGTGCGGAGGTGATGCGTAGATTCTCGGCCTGTGGGCCCGTTGCAGTGCGCAAGATGGCGCCTTGATGCGATACGATCCGGTTGTGATGTGAGAAGATGGCCCCCTTGATGCGGTGATGCGACGACGATGCGTAGACACCCTGGCAGCCTTGTGACAACTCTGTACTTTGGAGCTGCAGCAGGCCCTGTGACACGCTTCTCTGGTAATGCGATGGCGACTCTCTCGATGGCGTCATGCTTCTCCGGTGATGTGACAGCAGGCAACTTCGATGAACACACACTTCCAGGGTGATGCGGCGAAGGCTCGCTTCTCCGATGATGCAACCATTTTAGCTGCGGCGGCGACACGCTTCCTCGCGATGCGTCGCGCTTCCAGCGTCAAGCAAATGTCTGGAGTTGAGAATTCCCAGCAAGGAAATTCAGAGGGAAGCTGGAGATGAAGTATTTTGTCCCTGAGACTTCAGCAGGAGGCAAGCATAGTTCAAGCCCTTGGAGAATATTCTGTAAATGATGAAAGTCCTTAAAAAGTTCCTTCTCCTTTCCTTGGCAATGAAGAAACCACTGCAGGCCAATCCAGCAAATAGCACACTGGCAGAGGGGCAGTCAAACTCCTGCAGCTTCTTTGGTTCTTCTGCTTGGCAAAAGGTTTCTTGTTCCAGAAGTGATTTAATTTCTTGGGATCAGGGTCCCAATATTTATACTCCAAAATCCTTTGTTCTCTGTAGGCAGAGAGGCCTCTGCCTAGTCCAAACCAGTTCCTGAGCACTCTGTTTACATGACTCTTCTTCCTTTCACTGTGCAGGGCAGAGAGAAATCAGCCGCCCCACAGGAGGTGTAGCCAGCACAGGGGAGGGAAGACACAGCTCTGGAGCACTTTGTTGACAAGAGTCCTTCTCTCCTTTCACAGTGCAGGACAGAGACATCAGACAAGCCAGAAGCTTGTTTTATTTGGCTGCCATTAGCGTTTTACCGTTTTTAAAATTTGTCTAAATATTTCTTTGCTGCTAACCTGATTTCTGCACTGATCTACCTGAGGCTGCGGCGTTTAAAAAAAAAAAAAAGCTTTTCTAGTTTAAAAGTGTGTTATTAACTTGTTTGGCACTGACCTGCTTCCTCTTGCACTGACATTACCTGGAGAGCGAGGGACATCGAGTGGGTGATTCTTGGCAGGCAGACGATTCTGGCCCCTCCCGAGACTCCTGTGTAGTCGCGACGCCATCTTGGGGGAAAATTCGGCCAGCAGGCTAGTCTACATAGACTATAAAAGGGGACAATGGCGCGACAGCCCCGCTGGCGCGCCAAAGCAAGCCTGTCTGCGCTCGTCCGCGCACAGCGCCAGCCACCCTGCCCGTTGTAACAAAGAAGGTTCGGTCCTCCAGGTATACGAGGGCCCAACGTATGAAACTAAGACCAGTTGGTAAGAGACCAGGCTGTTTGTGTCTCACTTTTGACTTAAGTCCTAGGGCTGGATTGATTACATGCCTCAATTGTAACACCACACTCTCCAGGCTCATCTACATGCCAATTAGATCTACTAAGGCTGGAGTGGTGAAAACTAAATCCACTGACAATATTTCAGTGTTTAAATGTCTTCTACTGAATGCTAGGTCATTGGTAAAGCATATTGTTGAATGTGTCTCGCTAATAGAAGAATATTCAAATTGCCTTCATATCAGAAACATGGACAGATATTAGTTCTGGTCCTGACATTGTAAAAGTCTCTCCTCCAGGCTACCTTTGTCACCTCCTTAAATAGGCCCCATAAAAAAGGAGGGGGCCTGGCTATAATCTTGCTTCAATTAAAGCCACCTCCCATATAGCCTCTAACTCTGCCTGTGAGGCACTGGCCTTCAGTTTCCAATTAACAAGCCATCATACATTCAAGGGCATCCTGGTATTAAGACCTCCAGGACCCAGACGCTTTGCCAGATCCTCCTTTGGGAACCTACTGGAAGAGGGGATGAGCTCAGACTCCTTCACTATACTAGGGGATTTCAATTACCATCTAGAGGTATTGGAGGACTCTGACACAGTAGCCCTCACAGATTTGATGAGGAGTGCTTTCCTGATCCAACAGGTTTCGAGCCCCACACACTTGGCAGGACACACTTTAGATGGTATTTTCTCAAACCATCCCAATCTACAGTGTATGGGCATACTGCCTTTGACTTGGACAGATCACATGGGAGTTCAATTTGAAATTCTCCTCAACGTCTGTCCTATGGTAGAGAAAGGCCCTAAGATCCAGATTCTAGGAGATCCTGGAACACCATTGATAGCACAGACCTACAGACAGTACTTATGGCCTCTATTGGTCAATTATCTGCAGATCCAGAAGAAGCAGTCAACCACTACACAGCTTGGGTAGACTCAGCCTGTAATAAGCTAGCCCCAACTAGAATGATATGCCTGAGAAGAACAAATCCCACAGCCCCCTGGTATTCAGAAGACCTGAGGAGACAAAAACTTTCCTGTAAGCTCTTCGAGCGAATCTGGAGAAAACACTATTTTGAAGAGGGCAAACAGAAATATAAACTAAGTCTATCTATCTACAAACATCTCATATTTGAAGCAAAGAAAAACTTCTACACTAAACAAATTAATTTGGCAAATAACTCTACGGAAGAGCTTTTTAAAACTGTTTCTAGTCTGGTTCCCCCCACTATGATAAAAGTCGAAGCAAGTCAGAAACTTTGCGACAACATTGCCAAGTTCTTTCTGAATAAAGTAGAAGCTATCCTTTTATGCTTCAGTCCCCCTAATTCTGAGGAAATAAGTACACGGACAAAGGGAAGGCTATCGATTACGGACTCCCTGATGATCTTTAATAAATTTGAGGATCTGTCCACAACAGATACTGAAAAGCTTCTTCTCTCCGCCCGATCAGGTTCCCCCTATGATCCCTGCCCATTTTCAATAATTAAACAGGCACATGTGCCTGTAGCGCTAGTCCTCACGCCATTGTTTAATGCAATGTTTGAAGTTGGACTCTTCCCTAGCCCATGGAAATAGGCTTCGATACTGCCACTACTGAAAAAACCCAACCTGGACCCAAAGGAGCCAAATAATTTCTGACCCATGTCCCGTCACCAGCAAAATTGGTCGAGAAAAATATGAATTCACAGCTCAGCACTTTTCTAATAGGGAAAACGCTCTGGATACAACTCAGTTTGAGTTCAGTAAAGGGCATAGTACTGAATCATGCCAATTGGGAGGAGTTTAAAGACCGCCCGCTGGCACTCGAAATGTTCCACCATACCAATAGATATAGCGCCCTGGATCAGTAGATTGACGGTCGGGGCCTAGCTTAATTATATCCCACAATGCTGAAGATAAGAGTTTTTTAGAGGCCAAGGCTGGCTTTGCAAAGCTGAAGTGTCTCTTACAACATGGGTTGCTTGAGGGAGATGATATATCTGCGACAAAAAGTGGTACTATAGTGAGTGTCCAAAGCGGAAGTGGTGATTTTGGAATAACAACATCAATGGGGTCGGTAGGGAATATGGGGGGCTGGTGACAATGTACCAGGGTATAGTGGGGCCAGCTGTGAGACGGGTGGTGGGACTTTTACACAAACGACCAATCCACCATTAGGGCTAACAAGCTGTGGCATTAACAAGAAGACTATGGCCGGGGAGGTCAATGGCAATATTAATATTCTCTCCTGGAACGTGGCTGGAATGAAAAACAAGTTAAATAGCCCAGACTGGGGGCTGTTTTTAGACAAGCACAATATCTGTCTTAAGCAGGAGACGTGGGCCAAGGAACATAAAAGTGGAGTGGCTTTGCTACTTTTAACATACTTGCCACGACAAGGGGCCGGGGCAGACAATCGGGTGGTTTAAATATATGGGTGGGCACGCATTTGGGAGTTATAGCGGATCAGCTGCCAACAAATTCACTCGATATACAATGTGTTTTATTAACATTTCCTACTAAAAAACACATAGCCCTAATTAAAATCCATTCCAGGCCTACCCAGAGTGGGCAAGAGTCCACTGTTGTAAAGCACTTGAGAGAATACATTTTGTCTCTCAAGCCTGAGTATATTGTGCTACTAGGGGGCGACTTTAATTGTCAGTTCGAAACCCTTAGTAACATTGGCCTAGATGATCTGGATGCTGAAAATCGGCATTGGAACATCCCGGATCCCATGATCCCTCCAGTTAAAGCATGGACGCCGTTGGTCCTACAAATCATTTCACTTACCCTTTCTCTATCCTTGAGGCCCTGCAATGGGAGATTAAAATCAGATAGACCCGGTGTAACGACCGGATTTTCGGACCAGATAGAATCAGTTCACCAAGACACCACTAACCCAGCCGAAACGTAACCACCTCCCTCCTTAGGACCTATTTACAACAGGTATCTGTGTTCCTACCTAAGGATGGGGAATTAGCAATATACAAGCTTAGATCTACTTAAACACCACACTCATACAATATAGTCTCACGGCCACATGGGCCCAGACTCATCTACCCTGAGGCAGTTCTGATTACTTACCATTACTCACTGATTACACCCAGTGCTCGCTCAAGCCACAATCTTGTGGGTATACACGCTGTGTCCTCCCAGTGCTCTCACTATTTCATACATACACAAGCCACAATCTTGTGGGTATACACATTGACTACAATCAATGCTCTCATTAACGCCGCTTTCACTAGAGGCGATCTCACTACACACTGTATCCTCCCGGTGCTCACTCAAGCCACAATCTTGTGGGTATACACATCGACTACAGTCAATGCTCTCATTAACGCCGCTACACAACGACGATCACTTTCCTATGACTACCTTCAGCTCTCTGTTGCCAAGTTTCTCTCTTACATCTAATACCTATCGGGAATGTCTCCTATATTTTATGTGGTACACAAGAATGGCCAAATTACATTGTGTAGGAATTATTCCTTATTTCAAGAGCTCCTCTCCCCCTCATTATTCAGTTACCATTTACCTGGACGGGAATTGCATCCGTTCACATAACAGCATCTGACTAGAAGAAAGGCTAACTTTACCGTAAGATAATAAAACATACACACTAGTTCACTAAGAACTGGGGTATCTTTATTCATTAACAATATCAACAATATAATACTGTACTATAACACATAGCCTGAAAAGGAAAAGGAAAGGTTAGAATGTGTGTGTGCACACTAATAAGAAAGGGTCGACGTCACCTTATGAATATGAAGTCTGGACTCAGCAGTCATCTGGGTTCCCTTCTCGTTTGTGCCTTGGCTCGTCTTAGACTCACACCTCTGCAGTCATGGATACACGTCTGCACCGCTATGCTCTGTCGCTCTGTCGCCTCCGTTTCCCTCCAAGTCACTGGAACCTTCCTCTTATTCTCGGTCTCATCAGCTGCTCTCTTGCTGTTCTGCACTACTCCTCTCTCTTCTCAATCACGGACTGTCTTCACTTTTCAGCTTCGATCTTATAAATCTGTTTCTACCACTTTGGCATTCGTCCTCTGAACTAACTGCTTCACTCTGTATGCTCTGATCTTAATGTCAAAGCTCGCCAGCTGCTCCAAATAAAATGACTTCAATCTTTCTAAGAGTATTAGCTTCTCGGTCTTTCTCTGACTTAAAGATGGCGACTGTCTGCCCTGAAATAATTAATTGCATTGATGCTAACGACTAGCTGCCGCCTACTAACTGACTGACTCACTACCTCATGCGTTCGCTAATATGGAAGCTTGTTCCTGCATGGAAAGTTACGGCCAGTAACCTCCCGCCCACCAAATTCTTGTACCTCCCCGTACCAAGGACACGTTCTCAGCCGGCCGGCCTGATGTTATGTCTTCGACACGAACAAAAATACAGTCTTTCGATAAGGGCCAGCCTGAGCCGGTTCTCTCCAAGCGAGCAACACCTCATAACTAAAACATTAAATTTGACCTAAAAGCATCTCAAGCTGCCGGGACAGAAAAAAAGATGGAGTCTCTCCCGTTTGAGGCCTACAAGGCCCGAAATAAGGATAACTCCATCAGAAATATACTAGCACTCTTATAAAAGTACGGATTACTACTAATACTAAGGAATCTATCCCTTAACATAGATTTATAAGCCCTAAAATGAAAGGAAGAGTAGGGGATTGCATTAAACACCTTGTAAATAGGCCCTGTCTAAGGTTCTAATCCTCCTATTAGAATGATAGCGGACTAAAGTCACCTTCAATCACCTTCACTCAAGAAAAAGGGGCAAAAAGTTGGTCAGAACACCCGGTCAACCTACATTTAATAGGGAAGGGCAAACATCAATCATAGATTACATTATGATTGAATCCAGATCCTGGGGATAGGCTGCTGGACTTTCGGATTCAAAGACGTTACGATAGTGACCACAATGCCCTAGTAATGACATTGAAGCCAGGGTGTTGGGGCCTGCCAAATTATCAGGTGGAGTCCAACAACCACTTCTGCTACACAATAACAGACGAAGAGTAAAGTGGCCCTACATATTGGGTTCCCCGAATAAGTTGGCACATATATATCAGCAGGTGGTTCCGCATCTCAATGAAATGGCTAGGGTCGGGAAAGGGGGTCCCAACCTGGGCGGCCCATGAGGCCTGTTGAAATTCATAGTCAACTGTCCTCTAAACTGTTTGAGGCGTTCTACCCGGTAGGGAGCACCAAAGAAAAACTGGTGCAGAGCCACCCCTGGTATAATGCTAGCTGTCGCAAAAAGAAGAGAGACCTAATCCAAGCCATTAAGGACAAGGACAAGCATAAGATTAAGGAACTTCGAATGCAGTACAAGCAGGTGGTAGAAAGGGAAAGAAAATCTTGGGAGATGGATAAGTGGGAGCACCTGGGACTAGCTCTACAGCACAAGGATATGAAATTATTCTGGGCATTAGTTCGCAACGGGGGGAGGGAAGACAGAACAGCAGTTACCCCTAATATAGCTCCAGCAGTATGGGAAGCCCATTTAGGAACTCTTTACGCATGCACAGGCGATGACGATTCGGCTATGATGGCCATGTGCTCCCTCCATGTGTATCGACTGGGGGTGTACAGGAGATATTCATCATTGAGGTTGAATCTGCCAGCGCCAAGTTGCTACCCAATAAGGCGCCCGGGTAAACTGCCAGGGGACCTATTTTGTTCCGAACCTAAAATATGGGCTCCCTATCTCTGGGTCCTGTTTAATTCCATCTTAATGGGGATGGATCCGCCAGATACTTGGCGGAGAGCAAAGATGGTACCCATCCATAAAAAAGGCTGCCCCTTATTGCCATCGAATTACAGGCCTATCAGCCTGATAGACATCGCCCAGAAGTTGATGGGACGAATAATTCTGGAAAGAAACCAGACCTGGGAAGAGGAAAACGAGATCTTGAGCACCCTACAGGCTGGATTCAGAACGAGTATGTCAACTATCGACCAGATATTTAGTCGTCAGGTCCTATATTGGAAAACAGTGAGTGTAGAGGTTGGCAGCCTCTACCTCATTTTCGTGGACCTGCGGTCCGCGTTTGATTTAGTTCCTAGGGGAAAACTGTGGAAGGTTCTTGGGGAACTGTCGGCCCGTTTTCTGGTACAAAGGGGGGTGCGCCAGGGGTGCGTGTTGGCTCCCACCCTCTTTAGTTTATACATAAATGGGCTCATAGGCCACTTACTGGGTGTAAAGGACATTGATGCCCCTAGACTAGCATCAGGCAAGGTACCCGCATTGATGTTCGTGGACGATAAGTTATTGTCCAGGACATTAACTGGTATCCAACGCTGACTGGATGGTTTTACGGAATTCTGTGAGTTGAGAGGCCTTGAGATTAATTTAGCCAAAACGAAATTTATGATCTTTAACACTCCAAGGAAGATGCGCCCAAACCCAGTATTGAATGGAACAACCCTAGAGAGAGTAAAGACCTTTGATTACCTCGGTATTACTCTCGAGGAACATCTGGGATGCGACACTCAAGTGGCTAAGGCTGCCCTAAAGTTGATCCAAGTGGCGGGTGTGCTAACTAGACTACACAGAGCTTCCGTCTATAAGCCAGCCGCCTCAGTAATAGAAATTTACAAAGTACAAGCGAGAGCAACCTCCCTGTACAGACCCATAAGCTTAGCTAGAGTAGAACACTCATTTATGAGGGACTTCCTAGGATTTCCAGTTAGCACCCCTCTAGTCCCTCTTAGGCTGGACCTGGGGCTACTCCCTCTGGGGAGGAGGTGGCATTAAGGCCACTTACATACTGGAGAAGACTCTGGTCCGTTCCGGAATTGGTCTCCTACCGAAATGAGCTCAGGGATGTGTTGACTCTAACCAGACACAAAGAAATTCCTTGGTTATCCCATACAAAGGTTCTTTGTGGTAGGATTGGCCTGCCAGAGCTTTGGGACTCACCTGATGTAGCATGTACGGCCCTTTCTAGGGCGGACTTGGTACATCAGTTTAGGTACTACAATCTAGCAGCCCTTCATGCCTGTCCATCTTTTGGTAGACTGACCACGCAGTTTCTCTCAATAAAAGAGGAGTATAAAATGAGGACTTTCTTGACCTAATTTACCCAGCAGTGGCAAGGAAGTTGTATGTGCAATTTAGAATGGGCTGCATGCTTAGGGCATTTACAAGTAGATGGGATTCGAACACCAACCCAGAGTGCCCTGCATGCAGACACTACTCTGAAAGTGAAATTCATGTTTTCTTTATTTGTCCTGAATACCAGCTCCTGCATAATCGCTGGGTGAAACAAATTTGCAGGAATTTGGGTTTCAGAGAATGTGAAAATGCTTTTAGAGTACTAAAATATGATACCCATCCTCCTATTGTCTTTGCCATCTCCAGTTTTTCTAAATGGAATGTGATCAAAACGCAGAACCTTTTTAAACACATAAACGTTGACCCACTTATTTTATGAATTGAAATGTATTCTTTTGATAGCTATTTCCAACGATTTATTCTGAATTTTAAATGACTTGTTTTTATACTTGTAAATAGGAATGTATATATATGATTGACTGTAACAGTAACAAACTCCACTGTGTTTAGTATTGGAATGTATTTTTTTAATGTATTTATTGTCTTCTACTTTTATGGTCCTTTGAGACCGAAATAAAGTTATCAAAGGAAAGGAATCTGCATTGATAAAATCTACGGAGGAGATCAGGGAAGCTGTGGACACGGGTGGCAAAGCTGCCTTGATTTTGCTGGACCTGTCCACAGCCTTTGATACGGTCCATCATGATGTTCTGATGGACCGTCTAGCTGAATGTGGTATCCAAGGTAAAGCCCAAGACCTCCTTAGATGTTTTTTGTCAAACAGATCTCAGACGGTAGCATTGGGTAATTTTAGTTCTAATCACTTTTCACTGACGTATGGAGTACCCCAGGGGTCCTCCCTTAGTCCTACTATTTTTAATTTTTGTTATTTCATTAGCTATCCTGATCAGATCATTTGGCTTCAGTTTGACTTCATACGCAGATGACACTCAAATAGTGGTGGCTCTGCGGCCTGGACAGACTTCAGGAATTGAAGACCGGTTCCACAATTGCATGGCAGCAATTGGAAAATGGATGTCACAGAACTGTCTAAAATTGAATTCTGAGAAGCCTGAGGTCATCCTGTTTGGTAATGACCCTAACTTTTGGACCTCTAGATGGTGGCCTAAAGATATGGGATCGCCTCCTGTTCCTGTAAGTAAAGTAAAGAATTTAAGAGTCATTATCGACGAGAAACTTAGTTTTGGGAACCAAATCAATGCTATGGCTTCCATTTTTTTTTTTTATCAAAATGATCAAGAAAATACTGCCTTTTTTGCCTACATCCTGTCAGCGAACGGTAGTCACAGCCCTTGTCTTGTCCAGACTTGACGATTTTAATGGCTTGTATTTAAATATTCAGGAACGCTTTGCAAACAAACTCCAGATACTACAGAACGCAGCCGCAAGGCTGATCACAGGCATCCCAAATTTGCATCTATTTCTAATGATTTAAAGAAACTTCATTGCCTGCCAGTCAAGCATAGAATACATTTTAAATCTGAGTATGGTGTTTAAGGGACTACATGGACAGAACCTGATTTCCTAAAACAGAAATTACAATGATATATAACGGGCGGAACCCTGCGCTCCCGAGGAGCCAAGCTGGTGACTGTGCCATTTGTTAAAAAATCTACAGGGGGAGGGTAAAGTTTCCTTTTATGTGCAGCCAAAGCCTGGAACGAGCTTCCCCCATTTTTAAGAAATTCCACGGACCTACTCAATTTTCAGAAAGGCCTTAAAACCAGGCTATTTATTCACTGATCCCAGATAGCTCGCCTGGATCTCAGAGAATTAGTGGTTTAGCGCCAGGACACCTTCGGGTAATTGTTGCGCATTATAAATAATAACATAACATAACAAGGCACAGGAGGTAGAGCCAACATTGTAGAGGGAAGGCCCACCCCTATTCAGGTCCCAGGTTTAACTCCTCCCTCCCATGTAGATGCAGATCTCTCTAACCACCACTGGGCTGATCCAGCCTGTCTCTTGGAATCCCCAGCCCTGTCACTCTCAAACCCAGACAAAGAATACACAACCTAGCAGAGGCAGGCCTGGAAAGTTAGGTAAGAAAACACCTACTTTCTAAAAGTGGTATTTTCAAACACAGAATATTAAAACCAACTTCACTCAAAGATGTACCAATGCACCCTGCCCTTGGGCCTACCATAGGGTTGTCTAACATGAAGCAAAGGGAAGGTTTAGAAACTGGCAAGTGGGTGCACTTGCCAAGTCAACATGGCAGCACTAGACTGCACACAGGCCTTCCAATGGCAGGCCTGAGACACACTTTACAAGCTGCTTCTTTGGTTGGCACAACCAGTGCTGCACGCCCACCAGCAGCATTTGATTTACAAGCCCTTGGAACACATGGTGCACTGTACTAGGGGCCGACAGGTAAATCAAATAACCCAATCGTGTAGTCACTAATTAGTACATCAATTTAACATAGGTAGGATTGCATTTTGGCACTGAATAGCAGTGGCACAGTGCCCAAAGCATATAACCAGCAAAAACATATCAAAACAGAGGAGGCAATCCGTCAAAATGGAAGGGAGACTCACGCCAATGATGCCAGGTCTAACATGTGTCCCCTCCAGCTGAAATGTGGGGAGAACTACCCTTTCCCTTGAGAGTTCTCTTCACCGGCCTCTATTACACACCCGCTAAACTATATTCTTGGGGTAAAAGGGAGAATGATTTATGTCCAAGATGTACACAAGGACCAGCTAATTTAATACACATGCTAAGTAGCTGCCCCAAACTAAATCAAATTAAACATATGATTGCTAATTATTGGGAGGTGCTGTTTGGCCATAACCTTCCAGAGACAGATTCACTGTTTATTTTAGGATATGATTCTTCGATCGCCTTATCAAAGAGCGAGCAAAATTTATTATTTATAGGTACGGCGGTACTTAGAATTATTTTGTCGGCCCGCTGGAAAGAAACTGAACCACCAAGCTTCCAGATGTGGCTAGCTCGTTTCTTAGCTGTTTTCAGCTTCGAGAGAGCCATATACTCTACAAGGGGAATTAAATGGAAAAAATTGGGTGAATCAATATGGTCTCCAGTCTTGAGTTGGAAAACTGGCTTAAACCCATCTATTTAGATTTTCTTTGATGGGATGGAAGATAGCATACAAACTAAAATATGTATCAAACATCGTTTTATTCTGTTATTCTTCTTTCTTATTGAATGGAAATTCTTGAAAATGAAAACTATTATGATTATGAGTATGATGCTTTATGATTTTAACTTGTACTCTCGCTAACTTGCCTGTTTCTTTTGTGTTCCTTTGGTATAATTTCCTTATGTACCTGTCTGGATTGAGTTTAATAAAAAAATAAAATAAAAAATAAAAAAGTTCTCTTCACCAAGGCGGAAAAATCTGGACAGACCATCAGCGTTGGTGTGTTCTGTACCAGGGCGATGTTCCACCGTAAAGTCCATGCCCTATAGGGAAATGGACCACCTCAACAACTTTGGGTTCTCACCTCTCATCTGCATTAGCCATCTGAGGGGCCTGTGGTCGGTCTGAACCAGGAAGTAAGTCCCAAACAAGTATGGTCTCAACTTCTTCAGTGCCCAAACCACAGCAAATGCCTCACGCTCAATTGCACTTGACCTCTCTTCCCGTTGAAGTAACCTAATGATGAAGGCTACAGATTGGTCTTGGCCCTCTTCATTAAACTGTGATCGAACAGCCCCCACACCATGCTTTGAAGCGTCTGTCTGTACAATGAATTCTTTTGAGAAGTTGGGTGCCTGAAGCATGGGTGCTGTGCACATGGCATTCTTCAGGCCGTCAAAAGCCTTCTGACAGGTGTCACTTTCTTGGGCAGCTTCCTGGAAGTCCGCTCAGTCAAGGGTGCAACAATGTTGCAATACCCCTTGACAAACCTCCTGTAGTACCCTGTGAGTCCTAAAAAGGCTCTCACCTGTGTCTGAGTCTTTGGGGGTTCCCATGCCAGGATGGTATCAATCTTGGGTTGTAGGGGCGCCACCTGGCCTCTTCCTATCTGGTGACCCAAGTACACCATGTAACCCTGCCCGATCTGTCACTTACTCGCCTTGATCGTGAGGCCTGCCTTGCGCAGTGCCATCAACACTTCCCAGAGGTGGTGCAGATGTTCTTCCCAATTGGCGTTGAACACTGCAATGTCATCCAGGTAGGCAGCACTGAAATCCTCCAGTCCAGCCAACACCTGGCTGACCAACCTCTGAAAGGTGGCAGGGGCATTCTTCATCTCAAAGGGCATAACCCGGAATAGGTAGTGCCCATCTGGTGTGCAGAATGCCGACCTCTCCTTAGCCCCATCAGTCAAGGCAATCTGCCAGTACCCAGACGTCAAATCAAACGTGCTGAGGTACCGTGCAGCCCCTAACCGATCAATGAGCTCATCAGCTCTGGGGATGGGGTGTGCGTCAGTCCTGGTGACTGAATTGAGCCCTCTGTAGTCCGCACAGAACCGGAGTTCAGGTGTGGCACCCGGCGTGGCAGCCTTTGGGACCAAGACCACTGGGCTTGCCCAAGGACTGTTTGAGGACTCAATTACCCCCAAAAGCAAACATTTTGGAGATTTCCTCCTTAATGTAAGCCCTAACCTTGTCAGTCACTTTGTAAGCCTTGGGCTTCACAGGAGGACGGTCTCCAGTGTCCACAACATGGACGCACCATTCAGTGACACCAGGAACCAAGGAAAATGGATCAGAGAATTGCCCTAAGAGTTGGCGACAATCTTGCTGCTGATCAGGGGTCAGTATGGCAGAGACGCTGACACCATCCATTGACCCATCCATTGACCCATCTTGCTCTGTTGCAGACAGGAGGTCAGGAAGAGGCTCGGTCTTCTCCTCCATTCCATCATCCGTCGCTAGGAGCATACCCACTTCGGACCTTTCTAAGTAGGGCTTCAGGCGGTTATCATGCAGGACTCGCAAGGGGTTCCTGGGAGACTGCAAGTTCACCAGATAGGTGACATCACTCTTGCGCTCCACCACCTCATATGGACCGGTCCACCTGTCCTGGAGCGCACAAGGCTCCACAGGGACCATGACCCAAACTTTCTGTCCAGGCTGAAGCTCAGAGTGGCATTCTGATCGTACCACCGCTTCATTTCCTTCTGGCTGGCTTCCAGATTTGCCTGAGCGAGATCTCTGAATCGCCGAGTCTGGTTCCTGAAGGCCAGCATGTAACTATGAACATCCTGGGGAGGTTTCCTGGGAGATTGCTCCCAGCCTTCCTTGACCAGACTCAAAGGTCTTCTTACCGGGTGACCATACAAAAGCTCAAAGGGGCTGAACCCTAGGGAATCTTGTGGCACCTCACGGTAGGCAAACAGAAGACATGGCAAGAGACGTCCCACGTACGCCTCATTGGTTCCTCAAGACCCATGATCATGCCTTTGAGGGTCCGGTTGAATCTTTCAACCAGCCCATTACCTTGTGGGTGGTAAGGAGTGGTGAACTTATAGGTAACACACTCCTTCCACAGAGACTTCATATAATTAGAAATGAAGTTTGTACCTCAGTCAGACACCACCTCTCTGGGGAACCCCACACGGGAGAAGATCCCAGTCAGTACACGTCCCACCACGGGGGCCGTCACTGTCCTGAGCGGAATGGCTTCTGGCTTCCGGGTACCGGGTAGCATGGTCCACCAAGTCCAGGATAAACCTGTTGCCCATCGCTGTCTTGGGGGGCAGGTGGCCCCACAATGTCAATGCCCAACCGTTCAAAGGGGGTACTGATTACAGGGAAAGGTTGGAGAGGGGCCTTGTGCCCCCTCCCACTTTTCCCACTTGCCTGGCAAGTTTGGCAGGTCCTACAATGAGTATCTGAACTCTTCCGCATCTGGGGCCAATAAAAGTGGGAGACAAGCCTTTCAAAGGTCTTGTGCTGCCCCAGATGACCGGCTAAAGGAACATCAGGAGCCAAACCCAGTAGGAAGGCTCTGAAGCGCTGGGGTAACACCAGCACACGGGCTGACCCAGGCTCAGCAACTATAGGCTCGCGATATAGAGACCGCCCTTCCAGTAGACCCAATGTGATCCAGACTGATCACCTGCTGCCTGGTTTGTGGCCTGTTGCCTCAAACCCACAAAGAAGGGCACTTCTTCTGCTCTTCACAAAATTCCTCCCTGGAGGGACCCCCTTCTTGCTGCCAATGGGTCAGCTCAGGAAGGTTCCCCTGTTCAGAAACTTGCTCCCCTGTAGGTCCCAGGGCATCCCCCTCAAGGTCTGCCTCCTCCTGGACCGTGGGAACAATGGGGGCTGGTTTCCCACGCCCCCTACCTCTTCTCTTTAAGGAAGGTCCCTGGGCCATACTTTCAGGCTCCAGAGTCTCTTGAACACCCTTAGCTGCCATAGACCGAGTGGTCACACATGCCCACTCGGGCAGACCCAACATCTCTAAATGAGCCTTCTTCTCCACCTTAACCCCAGGGGAGCTTTCCAGATCATGGCCTAACAGACAATCAACGGGCATGTCTGGCCTCACAGCTACTTGAAGAGTACCAGAGCCCCCCCCCCCTCCCCCCCCCTCCCCCACTCCCCCCCCCCCCCCCCCCACTCAAAGGGAACTTGAGCCACCTTGCAATGGCTCTCTGTGTTGTCAGCGGCAACAACTGGGAAGAATGCATTGCATTGGGACCACCTGCTCTTCAGACACCACAACACTATATAAAAGCCCTGACGAAGTTCCACCGGAACGAAACGCGTTGGCTGATACTGAGGTTTTTTAAAGATTTTGAACAATAAAGTATTTCCGAAGATTTCTGGAGACAGATTGATTTTTATTTACCTTTTTGTGCACCGTCCTCTTTGGATAAACATTGGTATCTGTGTATACAGTGGAGCTCAAGTGTGGCAATCTCCGGATGTGTGTTGCACTCTACTTGGATGGACTTGTGAGAACTGAGAAATTGAAGTGCCTTACTAGGGTCAGCTGCACTGTTCTGTTTCTTGTTGTAAATCATAATTTTGGCCTATGTATTGCAGGTTCTGGGTCACTTTGGATTTGGACCTGGCTTCATATGATGGATCAGACATCTGTATGTTAACTGAGGCCAGGGCAGTGGTGTGTTAAAAAAATATTTTACAGCACTGCAAGATACATGGCTTCCCTATAGCTTGTTCTTACCACTAATACTTCTTGCGATGTGATACAAATCGAATGTTGCTAGTAGGATTTTTCATATGTGACCCAGTCACAAATCTCTTTATATTTTGACAATGTGTGACTTTACCTAGTGACCCAAGCGCCATATTATTTAGGGCTCTGAGTGTCATTATTCACTTTGAGGTACTTGCTGGACTGATAATTAACTGAAACGTTTTTGAAGTATTTTTGCCTGGGGGTCTCCTGATCCATTGGTGATTGCTGTAAATTAGGTTCGAGATGCACCTGATTCTGTCAGGTGTCTTGTGATTATCGTGTAAAGGGATAGGGCAACAGCACTGCACATTTTCATCCACTTGATTGATGCTTCAGGGACAGGTAAATAGGTGGGTCAGCTGGCTGTAATTTTCTGCAGCTCCTGTAAACCTGGCTATGTCCATGGTTCTATAAGTTTTTTAAAATTTATTTTAGCATTGTCTCGCTTATTTCCAAAATTGAAATCCTCATTTGCTTTGCTTGTGTGCGGAGGTAGGGATCCTTGAATTGCCCATTGCATGCCAATGCTTCACTGGAACATTGTTGAGATAAAAATCCTGAACCTTAACCAATACTCCAGTTTCCTGACTGCTCACCATCAGCATGTTCCTTATGAATTTGTTGAGTGCTTTGAGCTGCTGCATAGGTAATGGAGAGAATAGTTCAGTGTGGGCGATTGCGTTCTCGGCTCTAACTCTGTAGCTGCTAGCCCAATCAAATATTTGGCTAGATTCCTGGTATGATGCACTTTTAGACTGCAAAAGATTGCCACACTCACCCGAGTATTACATCCTCTTGTAGCCTGATTCTACCACTCCTTGATTTGCTACCTTTAACAGCACAAAGTGATGCAGTGAAGTGTTTTGGTTGGGCACATAACTTTATAAACCAATTGGGTAACGTATTTGACAACTCGGCCCTTTGACCCACAGTTGATTTTTAATCCATTGTGAGCTGTTCAGTGGGCATTGTTACTGAATATACTAGGCTAAAAGCTAGTCTGGAGACCTGCTGAGATGTGAGATCATTTGAATTTCTGGTTGGATCCCCTACTCTACTTTGTTGATGAACATATATGAATGGTACTTAGTGACTTGTATTCGTAGTTCTCTTCATGATCTAGAAGCACGTGTTCCTGTTGGGGTTCAAAGGAGGAGTACCATCTCTGAACTCTATTGCTTCCATTATTATTAGTTTCAAAGTGATCCTTTATAAACTCAGAAGGAGTTTCCTTACTCCAGCTTTTATCGGCAGGTTTCAACAAAGATGTAATAATAATAATCCACATTTGTAAAGCGCACAATCACCCATAAGGGTCTCTAGGCGCTGGGGGCCGTCGCGAAGATTAAGCAAGCTATTGCCCAGAGTCACATGGTACTGGGCTAATCTGCCGCCGGTGCCGGGGATCGAACCGTGATCCCCAGATTCCGGAGTCAGTCGCCCTAGCTGCGGCGCCACACCTCTACCTCATGCTGTGCTACAAGTAATACATTCAATGCTGTTTTTTTGCATGTGACATGATCCTCCCCTTCTTTCGACTTGTTCTAGTCCGTTGTGATGGAGGACATATTGGAAATGACTGGAGTACAGATTGAAAGGGATTCACGATTTGCTGTATTGGGTCTTCTACTGCCTGTGAAACCAGTTGCACATTTGCGCGTTGTGGTTTTGGCCCTGTTACTAGCAAGCGATGCATTGTGCTTCTGTGGATGCGCAGGAGAAAGCAATGTTACTTTTCTAAGTTTAGGATTTAGCACTTTGTAGAGGAAGATAATAAATGTTTTGATCTGATTAGAGCATGGTTGTGGTTTTTCTGCTGTGATTATTCAGAGGACCTGTAAGCTGATTGAGGTCAAGGGTTAAGGCGAGGGTTAACCACTGGGTAAATAATTGGTCTTTGATTAGTGTGTCCTAAATTGTTTCCATTGGTTTATCAAAGGCATGTTTCTGGGGAAGATGTGGCTACCACACTTTAATGGATACATGCATTAATAACCTGGGTTTTGTTTATTATGAACTATCTCTATTAGTTATATGAAAAAGTTAAAAAAAAATGTACTTAGTCCTTCATCCTTCAGCCTTGATTACATTCAAGCATTTATGAATGGGTCTGTGAATGTAGCTCATTTACCTTTTTGATATTGAAACATAACCGGTACATCATTTTAAAAGCTTCTATATAAACACTGCTCCCCAAAACTTCGTTTTTATGGTTCCCTGACATGATGTATAAAATATTGTAACTAACTTTAATCTGTATGTATGCATCATAAAATCTTTTCTTTTCAACAGGAATTCAAAGAAAGAATTAAATGATATAAGATTTGAATTTACCCCAGGGAGAGGTAAGCTTGACAAAAGAACATACCTAATTCACTGTTTCTTCTTAATCGTTAGTTATTATACATTTCCGCCTTGTGAAATCTGATCATCCAAGCCTTTCACTCTGTGCTAGATCTGGTTCTAAAACTAAAGGATCACATAGTACAGATTTCACGAAAATAATCTACATTTAGAGTATATGTCCGACTTTCATAGGAATCAAATTACCAAGGTTCTAAGGAGCACTTGATGAAATCTATAATAGTTGTAGACCTTCTGGACTACTCGACATTGCAAACTTGCTCCTGTTGGAAACCTGCATGAGAATATTATTTGGGTTGAATTCTGCCTATTCACATTTTTCCTGCACAGAGTTTTTTTCCTGAGAACAAATTCCTACCCCCAACAGACCCCTGATTATGGGATTATTTTACTTTTTCACTCTTAGCATTAGCTTAGCCCTAACTCCTGCCTTAAACAGCAGAACATTTACACACGTTGCTATGATGGCAAACTGCTTGCTCGATGTACTTGCAAACCCTCAAACGTAAGAGTTTCACCTATTCCTGCTGATCCACCAAACCTTAAATTATGATTTTGGAAAATGTGGCACAAGTTCCACCATCGTAGGTGAACTTTAGAAATCTTAAATTACACAAATTCTGATTCTGTGAATCGGGATGTGCAATTGATTTTACTTCACTTGATTGCACAAATTAAGTTTGGTCAGTGGGAAAGAACAGTTTACAAAATATGGAAACCCAGTGGGTGTTCCTCACTGCTCACTATCTATCAGCAGGGGTAATAAAAAAAGGTTTAGTGGACCAAATAATGAATTTGTAAATGTATCGTACTTATAAGAACTGTAGACTACATGTGCTTAGATTATAAATTTATCGTATTTATAAGAACTGTATGCTACATGTGCTTGGATTGTATTTTAAATGTATTTATACAGCGCCTGCCTCTGGTGAGGCGTTGAATCGCTTTTCGACAAGTAACACGGTACTCCGGAACCCAATAGGATTAGTGGTGGCTCAGTATAGGGAAATAGGAGTATAGTATCCGTATAGGGAGGCATGGGTTAATTTGAGCAGAGGACATGTGAGTATGTTAGTTGGATCCAGTGGTTGATTTGTGAAAATAAATAAGTTTTGGGGCTCTCGTAAGGAGGCAGCTTCTACCATCCCATTTCTCCTGTTAGCGCTGCCTAACACAGAACCAACTACTAGCCATGAAACCCTGCAAGTTCGGAAAGGATGTGGCCTAATAGCTAGGCCGACTTTGGAGCTGGGAAACCAGGTTCGAGGATCAGCGTCTGCTCAACGTCCTGTGATTCTGGGCGATTCACTTCATCTCCCTGTGTCTACCAAAAATGAATATGTCCTTAAATAGTGCTCATGCGCCAGTGTTGATCATTAAGTGCTGAGGCTGAGCTCCGGAAACCACAGGCTCAAATTAAGCACCGGTTGGATTCAATAGAGCAATCGAGTAACAGTAACCGACCAGTGGATAAGGAGGGCTGGCAGAAATCCTCTAAGAATATAACACTTTTAGAACCCTCATCCTTTCCCTCCCCACCCCACTACCTCTTCAATGCCCTGTCTCAAAACCAAGCACAAGCCCTCACTCCTTTACAATCAACTTCCTCGTGCCCTCGCTGCTCCTTCCTCTTCCAACTCCCACACCCTTCCTAATCACCAACTGTGAAATATTTACTTTTAGTTTTTCTCCACATGTCCCTGCTAACCACTTCCACGCCCGACTTGTCGGACCTATGTGAGCTACTTTTTTATTTTCCTCCTCTTGCCTTCACCCATGATTTCACTCTTCCTACAACACCCCTCCTTCCCTTACTGCTCTTCCCTACCCCCACTTATTTTACTTTTAACCCCTAGGAGCCTTGCTCTTCTTCTTTTTCTTCTTCTTCCTCTTCTTCCTCGGCACTTCAGTCGTATCGGCCTCATCCTTGTCCTCTAGTTCCAACTCTCCATTGAGGTGCGAAGGGAAACAACAGTTACAACGCAACTTTTACAACGCATTCTGTTACAACGCACACCATTACAACGCAGGATCCTTTACAACGCATGCCTTTACAACGCATGACATTACATAGCAGATGCTATTACAACGCATGCCATTACAACGTAAGTATTGGTAAGTATGTCATTTTTTTTAAATCATTTATTTTTAAATTAAATGTATTTAAGTAATAGTATATATTTAGCTTTGGGTTATGGGGTACAGGGGTATTTTTAGAGTTCAGGGCTGGGTTTGGGTTATGGGGTACAGGGGTATTTTTAGGGTTCAGGGCTGGGTTTGGGTTATGCGGTACAGGGGTATTTTTAGGGTTCAGGGCTGGGTTTGGGTTATGGGGTACAGGGGTATTTTTAGGGTTTAGGGCTGGGTTTGGGTTATGGGGTACAGGGGTATTTTTAGGGTTCAGGGCTGGGTTTGGGTTATGGGGTACAGGGGTATGTTTAGGGTTCAGGGCTGGGTTTGGGTTATGGGGTACAGGGGTATTTTTAGGGTTCAGGGCTGGGTTTGGCTTATGGGGTTCAGGGGTATTTTTAGGGTTCAGGGCTGGGTTTGGCTTATGGGGTTCAGGGGTATTTTTAGGGTTCAGGGCAGGGTTTGGGTTATGGGGTACAGGGGTATTTTTAGGGTTCAGGGCTGGGTTTGGGTTATGGGGTACAGGGGTATTTTTAGGGTTCAGGGCTGGGTTTGGGTTTTACACTAACTGGATTTTAAATATTATTTTTATACACCTACACTATTTTACAATTTTTTTTTAGATATATTTACAAATATATTATTAAAAAATGTATTTAATAAATAAAATTACGTTAATATTTATTAATTACATTTGTTAAAAAATAATATACTTACCTAGACTTACGTTGTAATGGCATGCGTTGTAATAGCATCTGCTATGTAATGTCATGCGTTGTAAAGGCATGCGTTGTAAAGGATCCTGCGTTGTAATGGTGTGCGTTGTAACAGAATGCGTTGTAAAAGTTGCGTTGTAACTGTTGTTTCCCTTCGCACCTCAATGGAGAGTTGGAACTAGAGGACAAGGATGAGGCCGATACGACTTAAGTGCCGAGGAAGAAGAGGAAGAAGAAGGATCCTGCGTTGTAAAAATTGCGTTGTAATGGTGTGCGTTGTAAATGCTTTCGATGTAACGTCATACATCCAGGTGCGAAGGTTCTTCAAGCAGCGATTGCTTCTGTTTAACTGCCGCCATGCAAGTCATGGCAGATCACGTCGCTATCTGTAGTCCCAATGACTGTACTTGACAAAATTGTGTGAAACTGATTAAAAAAAACTCTTTCTGTATTTGCAAAAGTAGGAAACACTTGAAAACATGTTAAAAGAAGTGTTTAATGTGTCTATCAAGTGCTTGTTCAAAGATATTTACAAAATCTTATGATTTGGGAGGAATTTTATACAGGATTTATCATGGGTTCAATATTAACTAGGTTTTCACTTCTGTAACTTGACGTACTTGTCTCAAGGTGAAACTGTCTGATGACATATGAAGTCTTCGCAGCTTCATTTATTTTGAAAATTTAGCCCTATAATCCCTCTATGTGCTTGCTTTCTTAACCTGTCACATCAGTGAGCACGCAGGAGATAGCTTTCAGTTGATTTTGAAGCTGAACATCGTGAGGTATTGGCTTTATAAGTTAAATAAATCACTGGAGCAGTGGGAAGACCGATTGTACATCACGCTCCCTGCACACTTAGAAGAACACCAAGGAAAAATATGCAGGGCCTTGAAAATGTTCATGACTCGCTGGAATAACTCGAACAAAGTGCTGAACTAAATGTACTATTTTGTTCTTCTTTTCAGAAGAACAAGGATTTGCACATAGCCTGCTGTTACCCAACTCCTTTCACTTTTTACTATGCTCTGGAGATTTCAGTAGAAATGTGCAAATATTAATGGTAATCATTATCAGCTTTCTTTTCAGATTCATAGAAATTTACACCAGACATGTATCTACACGCATTTCGCCTGCCCATTTTTCCTCTTTTAGCTGAGGCTGTTTTGTCCCCTGTTCTGGTACTGTTTTACGTTTTTTATGTATTTGGCGTGTAATGTACATTTTGAAGTGGTGCCTCTGACTGAAGCTTTTAAAAAGTGTAGCTGCTGCCTCAACTAAAATGTGGATTTTATATTTTGTTCTCTAACAACGAATGAGAGACAAATTCCAAATGGGGGGTTCACACCCAGTACCGTCCTAATTTTAAGATTGGCTTCGCCTTTTTAATCTGTCTCTGTGCGTCTGTCCTGCTCCCAACTAGATGGTTGACAGCTCACAGGAAGGGATCAAGCAGGCAAGAGACGAGTTCGAGGCATATGAGCTGCAGATTCTACATTTTGCATTAGATCGCCACCTGGTGTTGGACTCGGATGATTGCATGTTGTTGTTGTCTTGGAAGAAGTCTTTTGTAGTCACAAGATAGGTGACTCCTCCCTTGGACGATAGTGCGCATGGGCATCAGCTCCATCCTTAGATTGTTTTTTTCCGCCACTGGGTTCGGATTAAACTTTTCCGCTCCAGTTCGAAATCTACTTTTCAAGTACTTCAACGCGTAAAAACGTATTCAAACTTTACCAAACTACTTTCGATAGCGATTAACGTTGTCTCGACTCCCATCAGCTCGATTCCGGTCGTCGACGCGTGCCGTTGGGCCTATCCCGCCATGAGTCCTACACCTCATGGAAAGGACGCCATTCAAAAGATGCCCCGAGTGTGGAGCAAAGTTTCCACACAGTGACCATCACAAGGTCTGTAACCTGTGCTTATCGCCAGAACACGACAAATCCAGCTGTACAGCCTGTGCATTCTTTCGATCCAAGAAGATCATTCGAGATCAGAGGGCCCGTCGACACGACATGCAGAGATCGACTCCGTAACTGGTGGATATCTTCGATCAAAAAGTTCTGCTCGTCCCCGAAGAAGATTCAGACGATCTCCAAATCGTATCTGGGGTAGACGACTCCGATAATTCCATACCATCGGGTCAGCGCGTGAGTACTACTGCCCCTGCCCCATACCCAGCACCCAAATCAAAGGCAAAGGTCAACACTCCGCCTCCGGGGCCCAGTCGCGACCGAAAAAACACTTCGAAAGCCCCGCCATCGAGCCCGGCTCAATACTCAAGCCTTCCGGTAGCTCCTTACCGAGCAAGCCGCACGTGCCGATCCCACCAGCTCCCTCAGTACTAAAACCGAAAGAAGTCCCGGCTCCAAAACAGTCGACTTCTAAAGACAAAACTATGAAGCTAGTGTCCGACGCCTCGAGGCCAACGAGACCAGCTTCTACTCCAAAGCCTATATCTTCGGTACCGAAACCTACAAGGCCTGATTCCGATGCGCTCAAGCCCTTGAAACAGCCTACGACTCCAAAAACAATACCTTCGGTGCCGAAATCTACGCCAAAGGACATAGTAACAACTCCTAAGGCTAAAGACAAGCAGCAACCACGCCCGGAACCGAACAAAGCGGCGCCTGCAAAGGTTCCACAAAAAGACCATTTCCAACCTGATCCTCTACAAAAGAAGATCTACATTGGCCTAAAGACAGGTCATGTATCCACTGCACCACACAGGAAGAGGAAGTCAGACACAGCACCTACACCTGCAGTGCCTGTCAAGAAGGGCTCTGCCACATCTCCTATGCACCCTTCTTCTCCTATACTTCCTTCTCCTTCATCTCCTGTTCCTCTTAACATTTAACCTAAAAATCTCCTGAAAACTCTCCTCCTCATTCTTCACCACATACACATCCAAATGATGATGAGTATAGCATAGGGGGAGGGGTAGACCCAGATGAGCCTTTTCCCTACCCTATTGTTGATCCAGATTGGGAGTACCCAAACGATGTGCCGGATATTCCTGACCCACATTCATATCCATCAAAACCTTCTCCCCCAGAAGACAATATTGGTTTTGGCCACTTACTGAATAGGGCTGCCATCTATCATGAGGTTACCATGCATTCAGATGAGGCAGAGTAAGACTTTTTATTAGATACGTTTGAACAATCACAAAAGTCTGTTCAAATTCTGCCTATGATTAAAGGGGTCATTAAACATGCTCCAGAAGTATTTAAAGATCATGTACGAGCTAGGATTCTAAACCCTAGAATTGAGAAAAATTACAGGCCTGTTCCTCGGGATCCTGCCTACATTAAAGGACAGCTAAGCTTAGATTCCCTAGTCGTGTCAAATGCTAGAGAAAGAGCAAACTCACAGACATCAGGTGGAGCACCACCCCCTGATAAAGAATCTAAGGTGATAGATGCTTCAGGTAAAAGGATATCTGCACAAGCTAGCAATACATGGTGTATAGCTAACAGACAAGCCCTCCTTGCAAGATATGAGAGGGCTCACTATGATCAGTTAGAGACACTACTACATCTACCTGACCAATATAAAGTGCAGGCAAACGACCTTATACAAGTAGGCAAGTTAATTTCAAATGCCTAAATCATGTGCGCACTTGATGTAGCAGACACTGCATCTAGAGCTGTAAACACTAGTGTCCTACTTAGACGTCATGCGTGGCTACGCATTTCAGGCTTTAAGCAAGAAGTGCAAACTACCATCTTAAATCAGCCATTCAACCAACATCAATTGTTTGGACGAGAGGTAGACACAGCACTTGAGAAAATGAAGAAAGACACCTATACAGCCAAATCTATGGGAGCTTTGCAATTCACACAAGCTAGAGGCTCCTTTTGTCGCTTCTTCTATAGAAGAGGCTCCAAACAGACTGGAGCAGACAATACAGCTTCCTTCAAAACCAATACACAGACATCCTCCAGTAAAGGATATTTTAGAGGAGGCTATAGAGGCAACAACAATAAAGGAAGAGGTCGAGGTAACAACAATAATCCAACCTCTTCCACCACAAAACAGTGACTTCCGTCTGTTCCCCCAACAGCACTCCACTCCTGTGGGGGGCAGACTAACACAGTTCCTACCTGTCTGGAATTCCATCACAACAGACAGGTGGGTAAGACAAATTATCCAGTATGGCTACTGCCTCGAACATACAGCTACCTCTCCACACATACCCCCCAGCCAACTTTCAATGTCTGCAGAACATCTTACACTGCTCAAACAAGATGTCCTATCACTTCTTCAAAAGGACGCAATAGAAATAGTTCCTTTACAACATCAAGGAACAGGGGTTTACTCGCTGTATTTTCTAATACCCAAAAAGGACGGGACACTAAGACCAATTCTCAACCTCAGGCCCCTCAATCACTATATACACTCAGATCATTTTCATATGATCACTTTACAACAAGTGCTCCAATTGCTGCAACAGGGTGACTTCCTTACAACACTAGATCTAAAGGACACCTACTTCCACATTCCTATACATCCTTCTCACAGGAAGTATCTGAGGTTTGTACTGGAAGGACAGCATTATCAATTCAAAGTCCTTCCATTCGGGGTAACAACTGCACCAAGAGTGTTCACAAAGTGCCTAGCAGCTGTAGCAGCACATCTCAGAAGACAACAGATACATGTCTTCCCATATCTAGACGATTGGCTCATAAAAGCCAAGTCATTCAATCAGTGTGTCCAACACACATCTCAGGCAATTCAAACATTGCACGACTCGGTAAACCTATTAGGAAGAACACCACAATCCCCTGGACGGATTTGTCTTATCTCAGAACGATATCCCTACTTCCATTCGTGGGAAAGCTCACTGAAAGACATGTAAACAAGCACCTTTCGAGCTATATCGAACAGGCCGGCAGTTTAGACCACTCACAATTTGGCTTTAGGCCGAAGCATTGTACGGAGTCGGCACTACTGTCGGTAACGGATGATCTACACATGTACCAGGACAGGGTCACTCTGTAGTCCTGGTACTGTTAGATCTGTCGGCAGCGTTCGACACTATATCCCATAATATTCTGCTCGAATGGCTTGCTAAGACCGGTCTTGTGAGTACAGCGCAGGCCTGGCTAAGAAGTTTTCTATCAAACCGAACTCAATCGGTCAGTTTGGGTACATTTCGTTCGGTGGAAACCGAGATCACCAAGGGGGTGCCAAAGGGCTTTTGTTTGAGCCCAACTCTTTTCAACATCTACGTGGCCCCCCTGGCTAAAATCTTGAGAGAGTTTGGTTTCATCCTAGTATCATACGCGGATGATACACAACTCCTGTTTCCTTTTAAAACTCTTACCGACAAAGTAAAAACATCTTTCTCCAATGGCATGAAGGCAGTAGCAAATTGGATGACCTCAAATTGCCTCCAATCGAACGTAGGCAAAACTGATGTTGTGCTCTTTGGGGAAGCAAAGATCCTGTGGACTCCGGACTGGTGGGCGCAAGACCTTGGCCCGGTCCCAGACCCGAAAGTAGTTGTGAAAAATCTAGGAGTGCGCTTGGATCGCGAACTTTCTTTCAAGCAGCATTGTCACATCATTGTGGGTTCCTGTTTCCATGTCATTGGCCTGTTACCGGACTTTACCAGAAAAACCTTGGTGCAAGCTCTGATACTTAACGTTTCGACTATTGCAATGGCCTTCTAATATCGGCAAATGATGGAGTATTAGCCAAAATCCAAATGATCCAAAATACTGCGGCCAGGCTGGTATTAAACGCCCCCCCTAGAACACCGTCTAAACCTCTTTTGGAGAAACTGCATTGGCTCTCAGTCCGTAACAGGGTAACATTTAAGATCTGCTGTTTAATACACAAGAGCCTAAATGGACTAGGGCCCTTATACTGGAAAGATAAATTCATCTCATACAACCCGGTTCGGCCTCTTAGGTCCAGTAACCAGCTTCTGCTGAAAGTGCCAACTGTAAGAAGGGCCAGACAGGGTGGCAAGGCCTTATCTGTAGTTGGCCCAATTCTATGAAACAAACTTCCCTTTGAGTTGAGGCAATGTCCTGAACATTTGAGCTTCAGGAAGACACTCTCTACAGCTGTCCCAGCTTGCACAGAACATTTGGAGATGGGCCATTCCGCAAAACATATATCTGTTAGCAGAACACCTTCCAGGAGTTCACAATCAAATAGCAGATCTGTTAAGTCGACAGACACAACAAATTCATGAATGGGAACTACATCCGCAAGTTCTTCTACCATTCTTTCACAAGTGGGGTCATCCAGACATAGATCTGTTCGCCACACACGAAATCGCAAAATGCCCAACCTTCGCCGCCAGGTTTCCACACCCGCTGTCCAAGGGCAATGCGATATGGATGAACTGGTCAGGCAGATTTGCGTACGCTTTTCCGCCACTACCACTAATATCACTAATAGTGCGCAAGCTACGACAACAGTCACTCAAACTGATTTAATAGCTCCCACATGGGCACACCAACCGTGGTATACAACACTGCTAGAACTATCCCTAGTTCCACACCAAAAACTATGTCTGATACCATCCCTAGTAACGCAGAACCGTGGAGACATCAGACATCCAGACCCAAGCCAACTGAATCTGGAGATCTGGCTCCTGAGGTCTTAGAGTTTGGTTATCTTAACTTACCACCAGACTGTATGAATATCATTGAAGAAGCCAGAAGACCTACTATTAAAGCTTGCTATGCTGCTAAATGGAAAAGATTTGCAATTTACTGCAACAATAACCAAATTGATCCCCTAGATGCTTCCATCCAAAATATAATTTGCCACCTTCTACGTTTACAAAGATGTAACTTGGCATATTCATCTATACGCCTACATCTGGCAGCAATTGCAGCATATTTACAAAATAGACTACATCTGTCTTTATTAAGATTGCTTGCTATTAAAGCATTTATGGAAGGATTAAAAATAATCATTCCTCCCAGGTTACCACCCTCAAGTGTGGAACCTAAACATTGTTCTTACAAGGCTCATGAGACCACCTTTTGAACCCCTACACAAATGTGACCTGCAATTCCTCACATGGAAAACCGCTTTTCTAGTAGCTATTGCCTCTCTTAGGAGAGTTAGTGAGATTCAAGCTTTCACTATACAAGAACCATTTTTACAATTACACCGCAATAAAGTGGTTCTCAGAACAAATCCTTAATTCCTTCCAAAAGTCATTACTCCGTTTCATTTAAACCAATCTGTAGAGTTACCGGTGTTTTCCCAAAACCCAGACTCTGTATCAGAAAGAGCTCTACACACCCTAGACGTTAAAAGGGCTCTTCTCTATCATATAGATAGGACCAAATCCTTTCGCAAAACAAAGCAACTGTTTGTAGCTTTCTCTCCACCACATAGGCAACCCCATCTCTAAAGCTGGAATTGCAAGGTGGATTGTAAAATATATACAAATATGCTATAAAAAAGCAAAACATACATTAAAAGTTCATCCTAGAGCGCACTCCACACGCAAACTAGGAGCCTCCATGGCTTTCTTATGGAACATTCCCCGAGAAGACATCTGCAAGGCAGCAACATGGTCTACAGCACACACCTCCACTAAACACTACTGTGTTGATGTGCAAGCCAAGCAGCAAGCTGCAGTAGGCCAAGCTGTCCTAAAAACTCTTTCAAACTACTGCAACGGATACAGGTGACCACCGCTAAGGGAGACACTGCTGCACAATCGATGCAAGTGTAGAATCTGCAGCTCATATGCCTCAAACGTAAAATGCTACTTACCAGTATGCATCTGTTCTTGGCATGTGGAGCTGCAGATTTCTACACGCCCTCCCGCCTCCCCGGGACCTGTATCTGTTCCAGTTTCATCTTAATTATATATACACATGGACATCCCTTCTTTATTTCTATTAACTCCATCATGGCAAAAAACAATCTAAGGATGGAGCTGATGCCCATGCGCACTATCGTCCAAGGGAAGAGTCCCCTAACTCGTGACTACAAAAGACTTCTTCCAAGACGACAACAACATGCAATCCTCCAAGCCCAACAGCAGGTGGCGATCTAATGCAAAGTGTAAAAATCTGCAGCTCTACATGCCAAGAACAGATGCATACTGGTAAGTAGCATTTTCCTTTTGGACAAATGCTTGAGACCTGTCCTTTATCAACCCTGGGTACTTTATCATCACCTCTCCTCCCGAGTTTGGGTTCTGGACTAAAAAAACATTTCTAAAGACCACATGAACAAGGCTGTGTTAGGGATGCATTGGCTTTTCAAAAATATATTCTTTCAATTTCCCACAGATCTATTTACTCAGCAGGTCGATAGTTTCTGAAAATGTACGTTAGTTATCCTGAAAAATGCCATATTTTTATTTTTGTTAAATACTTAAATTGGCCACAGTAGAACTCGGACATGGTTAACAGAAGGAGCTCTTAATGACACCAACAAAGGTGAAGAGGAAGGACGCGCTTCACACTGCTTTAAGCAGAAAGTAGTTTACTGCTTAAATTTCATCAAAAATAAGTGCCTTGTGTTTATTTTTAAGCTGAATGTACTTTGACATGCAGTATTATAAATAAAAAGCGATATTTGCTGCTGAAAGCCCATCAGAAATTAACGCTTAAGCATTCTTTTTTTATTTGTTATTAAACTGAAGGTACTCTTGTGTAATTACATGCAATCATTTTTTAATGGACCATGGATATTCTTTCAGTGTGCTTTAGTTTTAATTTTATATCAATGTTTTACATTGTGAAATGTACACCGTTCTCAGTGCATATGGTTATTTATCGAATTTGTATATACAGATCATTGTACTTATTGTCATACAACATATATTCTTTTTAAAAATTGGTTTACAGAATAAACTACAATTGTCATTCACGTTGTGGGTGTTGAGTTTAAAAATGAGAAAAGGGAGAATTTTCAGATTCTGGCATCTTCAAGACTCAGTCCCTTTATTTGTAAGTCCCGTAATCGCATTATCTACATAGTTTAACGTGTGTCATGTTTTTCCAGATACCTCAGATGGCGTGTCCCAGGAGCTTGTCTCGGCTGGCCTTGTTGATGGCAGGGATCTTGTTATAGGTGATTGAAAGCCCTTGTTTTTTGTCCCTGTTCTGCATTATTTATGTTACGAGGAAATTACATTATTGTTTGTAATAAATGTTAAAATCCTTTGAATAACTTGTAGCCAGGGCATTTACTGACACCAGACCTAATATTCTTTTTGGCATCTTTTAACTTAGATGAATTTCAGCAGTACGAGTATGTGCATTTCTTCCAATTCAAGTGGTATATAACTTTCTCCCACAATAGTTGCTTTGTTTTAGCTGGCTTCAGGCTGGGGTGGTCTGAAACAAAACATCATTGCTGAAATGCCTGAATGTTTTTAAATCACTGGTAATTACTGGATGTCTCTTCCATGCCCCTGTTTTTAGCTAAGTTTACGATTTAAGACTGCGGCTATCCATGTGTGTGTGTATATATAAGGCTCGACATTACTCCCCCAAAAGTGACATTTGAGCCTGCTAGTCCCATCTTTAATGATAGTGTGTAAATATTTGGCCACAATATTTAATTACAAATGTTACTTTTTAAATAAAGCATTTCCATTCACCAGTTTTTGGTTTTGGCTTTTTGGGGATAGCCTGATCTTCATTCTCAAGGAGGCCTGCAATGGTTTCAATTTATTTTAAACTAGCAGCCCGTCCCGACCTTGTCCGGGAGCAATCAGGCTTCCCCGACCCCCGCCTGCCCCGACATTGCCCAGCAGCCCGGGCCCCCGGCCGCTCCGTCACCCGCCTGCCCCGACATTGTCCCCCGGATGTCACAAAGGCCCAGTGTTGAGGCGCTCTGCATAAATCTCCATGGCAGATGCTGTAAGTCCCTGTCCCCCGCCTGCCCCGACCCCCGCCTGCCCCAACATTGTCCCCCAGAGCATTTCCTCAGCCGATGTAAATTGTACCCTTCTGTTTTGTTGTAACTCCCCGTCCCCCGCCTGCCCGACCCCCGCCTGGCCCGACATTGTCCCCCGGAGCCTTACCTCAGCTGATCTAAATTCTATCCTTCTGTTTTGGTGTAAGTCCCCGTCCCCGGCCTGCCCCGACCCCCGCCTGCCCGACATTGTCCCCCTGAGCCTTATCTCAGCCGCCGCTCCTCAGTACACCGCTCCTCGCCGCTGGTCACCGCTCCTCCCGCCGGTCCGCTGCTCCTCACATCCTCCCCCACGCCATGTCCGCCGCTGGTCACCACTCCTCCCCCGCGCCATGTCCGCCGCACCTCCCCGCACTCCTGACGTCAGCACGCAGGTCGCGGCCGGCGCTACTTCGAGGGGACTACTTTTTTTATAATGTAAATTTTTTAAATATAACGTATTTTTTAACTTTATATAGCCTATGTCCATCTGCACACCCTGAGGATTACAACGATGTATCGGGTGTGTGGATTGGCGCTGTGGTTCCCGAGTTTACCCGCCTCAAAGTTCTTCCTTTATAATAGTAGTATAGATTTGAGAAGAAAAGAAATCTGGAAAATGCTCTGTTTAGGTAGGTCTAAAACTTTCCTGACCTCAAATTATCATTGCACTGGAAGTTTGCTACCTCACCTTAGTTGCATTTGCAAATGTGAGTAATTGTCAAGAGATCACTGAAAAAGGGGGCTTATCAATGTGCCCAGATAGTAGTACTAGTAGTAAGGGAATAGCTTGGTTTAAAGTTTCTTGACTGGGTTTCTCTGGTTTATAAAAATATTCTGTGAAACGTGCCTATGTTTAAAATTTCAAGTGCAAAAGTTTGCTGGTTGGTACAAATAAAAGAAGACAACCAAGCATGTTTTGCCTGATCTGGCATGGTCACTGTGATGTCTGTTTTCAGTCAAGGCTATATATATGAATATTAATTGGCTGCACAATCAAAACCTGGCTCTTTTCAAAATTGTTTGTCCCTGTTTTTCATTGAGTACTTTGAGGCAAAGATAAAGATCTGTTTTCTCCTTTATTTTGGGAATGTGTGGTTCTCAGCTATGTGACTGTGTAAAAATCCCTTGCCTTACTGTATGTGGTTGGCCCGAGGCAATAAAGCAAATTTCTCTGTGGACCCCCTCATGACAGCACCTTCCTTAACATTCCAAAGTTGAAACTGCTTCCTGGTACTCCTCTTTGTGGAGTCAACTTACTCTACTCGTCACTACAGAATATTATGAAAAGTCTTTAACTTTAGACATTAATATTCCATCTACCCATAACGTGAAAGACCGCGACCTAGTTGACTGACTGTAGGCCCTTCCACAACAATCCACACAAACTAATTTGAGCCCATTTAGAGATGCACTCCAGGGACCTGTATGGTGGCAGTTGTTGTGGTAGGCAGATGGGGCCTCAGATTGTTGGCTTTAAGGATAGTTTTTGAGTGGTGTCCCCTTTCACACTTCGCATCCTCAACCTCTAAATATGTCTACAAAAAATGAATAAAAAGCTTCGAGTTTGGGTGTGAGGCCATGATGGGATCTCTTAAACCAAGTCCTAGAAAACAGGATGTTTCATATCTGAATCTCATCGTTATTTTAGACTTTAAGTTCTTTCTTCCTGCTCTATAGGGTAAGTGGTCCTTGACTATGTGAATAATTCATAAGCTAGCTCTTTCAGAATGTAAGATAAGAAAGGGTACCTACTTCCATCTTTTCTGTTTATTGCTATATCCTCACACTCACCATGCCTCAGAAATTGGAGTATAGCTGTAGTGGGGCGGGGGAGGGGTGCAGAGTAACTTTGACAGTACTAAGTAGTCTATGCTCTGGTAAGAATGCCCTGGAGAGATCAGTAAATCCCTTCAGTTCATTAGTTGAGTTATCAATGTTCTGAAACCTGCTTCTACATATTAATGTACGATAGGGCCAAGCTTCGCACCAACAAGTAGCCCACCATGGTCAAAAATCTATTTTGGATTGCTTGTCCTTCTGTTTAGAGAACATATAGGACCTAACATTTCTCGCTGAGCTTCCCCTTTCGCAGTGGATGAGAAATGATTGACATCTTGGTTGTCCCCTATGTAGTGGCACAGATAAGCTAAAATGATGAAATTGTACTGAAAGTAATCAGTAGTTTTGATCCAAACAGCACATCACTTTATTGTTTAACAGCTATAAACATGGGCATGTATTTAAGCTATCTGTGCTATTGGAGGTGGGAATTCAGAAATCCTCTGATGAATATCTTTGCCCTTCCCATACTAGACATAGCCTAGAGGTTGTAACCATGGCTGTTGAGCAGCTTAGCCAAATCATTGTAAAAATAACTAATCTTCAACCAGTCAGAGACCGACTGAAGGCCATACCCTCAGAGGCCATCTTTAGTACTTCTACTGCATATTTAGGTGAAGGAAGTCCCCTTGGGACCTGCTAAAATCTCTTCCGATAAGGTATTCTTTGAGATTTGTTTATGCTTATCAACAGTCTTCTATAGAGGTTTTAGAAGTCTTTCTTCATAAAACTACTCCAAGACGTCATCTACTGCTAAGACGAGCCTTTTTAAATCTTGTGGCTTTTGTGGAAAAAAAAGATTGCCTTCATCTATCTCATCAGACTAAAGCCTGCAAGATATTCCCAACATTTTCATCTAAGATACAGGGATGTGGAATTCCTATAGCCCAACGCTCAAGACATTGCTTGGGGTCAAGGGCAACACGTTTTTATGTGTATTTTGTCCTTTAGACAAGTAGGCCCAACCCCCTGCAGCAGTTTGCTGTCAATTTGCAGTACCACATTATGGATCTGAAAGAAACAGGTTAGTGTAGATTCCTTATCTTAGAATATCCCCAGACCTCAGACTGGATCCAGAAAGTTTTGCATAGCAGTACCCCTGTGCGTCAGTATGCGTCATCTGTGGCTCCGGGTCCGACGGTGTCGTGGTCGCCGGTATGACGTCGTCTGAGTACCTACACGCCGCCCTCGTGCGCTGACGTCAGTTCTTCTTTTTTTCCGCGCCAGATCCGGGAAGAGCAGTCTCCTAGTCACTTTTTGACTAACTTTTTCGATCTATTTTGGATCTTCTCGAGTCGATTCTCGGCTATGGTGTCGATAGGGATGCCCGGGTTCAAACCCTGCGACGACTGTAACCGACTGATGTCTGTTACCGAGCCCCACCGTCGGTGCCTTTATTGCCTCGGGCCGACCACAATGACAAGTCGTGCCCCGACTGCCGGGCCTTGATGTCGAAGGCTAGGTGGGAACGGCCCCCTAAGCGCCTCGAGTTCCGGCAGTTGGCCCCGCGCCGCTCGATGTCCCGGTCCCGGTTCAGGATGAGGTTGAGGAGGACACAGTCATCACAGATCGGCCAGTCGACACCACTCGTCGGGCTCCAAGTCCTCAGGTAAGTCGAGGCACAAGAAGTCGAAGAAGTAACATCGCTTTTCTGACCCCCCTCCCCCCAACACTAGCATGATGCGCCCGGGGGTTCGGGTGACTCTGCCGGAGCCGAAATGCCACGTCCAGCTCCACACCTGCCGGTCCCTGGGCTGAACGCGACGCCGGAGGAGATCAGCGCCTTCCTCATGGCCATGAGGTTGCACTTCCCTCCGTTGGGTCCCGCCGAGGTGCCTTCGGGCCACACAGACCCATCTGGGAGCCCAAGAGGGCCGGCAGCTTCGGCGCCGTCGACGACTTCGATCCCGACGCCGCAGGGTTCCTCACAATCCAGCCCTGGATCTGTGACGATGCTGGTCGACCTTACTACCCCTCCGCCGACGTCGTCACCAAGGGTGTTGCCCCCGGCGCCTTCCTCGGACGGCGGCATCCCCAATCCCCACCGCGGTGCGGATCCGGCACTGCCGTTTTCGACACCGGTCGGTAAGCCCTTCACCAACGACCCGGCTCCATCATTTCTTCCTGACCTTCAGGAGATGGATGACGAGTGGGATTGGGAGGGGTCTGAGGACCCTCTGGCACTGCCGTGCCAGTTGAGCCAGGACTGGGCAGACCAACTGGGGGAGGCCAGTGGTCTGGACACTTCGCCCAACACTGGTTTTGTCTCCCCTCCTACCGTGGCTATGGAGGAGGGGGCTGCTTACAGCGTGGTGTTGACTAGGGCAGCCAAGGCCGTGGCTCTTGAGCTCCCAGTCGTGGCCGTGAGGACTAACCTCCTCACTTAGGTGCTCAAATGGCAGGCAAGCTCCTCTGAGCCTCTCCTGCTGGTCAACGAAGCCCTCACTGACGTTCTGTTGGGAACCTGATCCAAGCTCTCTATAGGCCTCCCTGTAGATCGGAACGTGGCCCGACTCGCCCGCCCGGCTCTGGGCGACCCTAGTTTCCTGTCCGTTCACCCCACTCCTGAGAGCCCAGTGATCCAGGCCTCAACTTCCCAGACCGCATTCCCGACCGCACCTCCGGATCGGGAATCCAAAAGGTACGACCTGTTCAGTAAGAAGTTGTTCTCATTGAGTTTGGGGTTGCGATCTGTCAACACTGCCTGCCTTTTGGGCCGTTACTCCCACTCTTTGTGGGATACAGTTGTGGAAGTGCTGCCGCAGTGCCCGGCGGAGGTCCAGGCAAAGCTTACCCAAGCCCTTGCGGAGGGAAGGGATGCAGCACGATTTTCTATTCGGTGTGGACTGGATACCACAGACTCGCTAGGCAGGGCAATTGCAACGACGGTGGCGGTTCGCCTCCACGCCTGGCTGAGGTCCGACAACTTTTCGGGCGATGTCCAAGCATCACTTATGGACATGCCCTTTGATGGCCGTCGCCTCTTTGGCGACAAGGTGGACAGCGCACTTGAGCGTTTCAGGGACTCCAGGGATACTGCCAAGTCCTTGGGCCTCAGCCAATGCCAGCAGACTTCCGCATTTCGTCCCTTTCGTGGCCAAGGAAGGGGCGCCCCCACACCTCCAGCTAGCCACAGGCTGCAGAACCAACCTCAACACGGTCGCAGGCGTGGTAACCGCCATGGCGGTGCTGGGGGACACCGGCATGGTCAGTCCACACCCGCCCCGCAGCATCTGCCTCACAATCCTCCGAGTTTTCAGGCCCATTCGACGCCAGTGGGGGGCAGGGTTCGCCATCACCTCCTCCACTGGCGCTCCAACACATCGGACGGGTGGGTGATGCAAATCGTCGGAAGCGGCTACTCCCTCCCCTTCAAGGCGACCCCTCCAGCCATGCTACCACAGTACCACCGCATGTCGGGGGATGACTTGCAACTTCTGTTACGGCCCTCTTGGCCAAGGGGGCCATCAATCACATTCCTTGGCCAGAAGTAGGACATGGTTGCTATTCCCTCTACTTTCTGGTACCAAAGAAGGGCAAAGGGGGCCTACACCCTATCTTGTATCTAAGGAGCATCAACGGCTTCCTCCGAAATAGGAAGTTCAAGATGCTGACTTTGGCTTAGGTCCTGGCTGCCCTGGACCCAGAAGACTGGATGGTCGTGTTGGACTTGCAGGACGCATATTTCCACATCCCCGTCCTGCCGGCCCACTGGTGTTACCAGAGGTTCACGGTAGGCCACGAGCACTTTCAGTTTACTGTGCTCCCCTTCAGCCTTACCATCGCCCCACTGGAGTTCACGAAGGTGATAGCGATGGTCGCAGCTCATCTGTGCAGATTAGGGGTTTCAGTCTTCCTCTATCTCGATGACTGGTTGTTGAAGGTGGGCTCGCCCCAGACAGTCGGCACCCCCTCCAGACTACGGCTGACCTCCAGCACTCGCTGGGGTGCTCCATCGACATGCCGAAGTCACACCTGTGCCCCTCGCAGAGGCTCCTTTTCATTGGAGCGGTTCTGGAATCAGCGCAGTTTCGGGTTTATCCCCCCGAACCGCAGGTTTGGGATATTAAGGCTCTGATTCCGGTCTATCAGCCTTCATCCCGAGTCTCGGTCAGGTTGACGCTGCGGCTCGTGGGGCTGATGGCCTCCTGCATCCTTCTGGTGCATCACGCCCTGAAGTTTGAGGGGGCACAGCATCAGCGCAACCTGTCTGCCTGCGTCCCGATCTCGGAGGGCACTACGAGACAGTTGCAGTGGTGGCTCACGAGCCGCGAGTGGGTCAGCAGATGATCTCTCCCTTCCCCAACTGGAGCACGTAGTAGTGACAGATGCTTCCCTCCTGGGATGGGGAGGCCACTTCGGAGAGAGGGAGATCAGAGGCCTCTGGTCTCCAGGGGAGTCCCGGCTCCACATCAACCTTCTGGAGCTGCGGGCGACCCGGCTTGCACTGAAAGCATTCCTTCCCTCTGTCCGGGGAAGTGTGGTGCAGGTGTTCACAGACACCACCGCCATGTGATACTGCAACAAACAGGGCAGGGTGGACCCTATGCCAGGAGGCTCTGCGCCTCTGGACATGGCTGGAACATCAGGGCGTGACCCTGGTGGTTCAACACCTGGCAGGTTCCCTGAACGCCAGGGTGGACGAACTCAGCTGCCGGTTCATGATGGATCACGATTGGCATCTGAACTCTGACGTGGCGCAAGGCCTCTTTCGGCAGTGGGAGAGCCTTCGTTAGATCTATTTGCCACAGAAGAGAACGCTCAATGTCATGTTCTGCGTGTTGAAATTTCCGAGCGGCACTCGCTCGGCGACGCTTTTCGTTGCGAGTGGAGCTGCGGTCTGTTGTATGCCTTTCCGCCTATACCACTTCTTCCCAGAGTGCTGAAGAAGATCAAGCGAGACCGGGCCCAAGTCATCCTTGTGGCTCCGGACTGGGCACGAAGATACTGGTATCCCGAGCTACTCAGCATGTCAGTCAGTCCCCTGATTCGTCTGCCTCTTCAGGAGGACCTTCTGTCGCAGCTGCAGGGGACGGTCCTCCCCCCAAACCTGTCCAGCCTCCACCTCCATGCATGGAGATTGAGCGGCGGCAGTTGAGGCTTTTTGACTTGCCTCCTGAAGTCTGTGATGTGATTCTGGCAGCCAGGCGTCCCTCCACAAAATTGGTATACGCCTGCAGGTGGAACAAAGTTGTGTCATGGTGCATAGCAAAGGCTGTGGATCCACTTTCTGAGGGTCTCCTCTTTCTTCTTTCTCTTGCCCAGCAGGGCTCTGCTCTGGGCACTCTAAAGGGCTACCCCTCTTCCATTTCCGCGTTCTTAAGGCTCCCTGATCAGCCCTCTTTGTTTAAGTCCCCAGTTGTAAATAGGTTCTTGAAGGGCATCACTCATGTTTCCTCCTGTTCCTTTCCTGATGCGTCAGTGGGACTTGAACCTTATTCTGACTTATCTCATGTGCGCTCCCTTTGAGCCACTTCATAACTGTCCTCTTTGTCTCCTTACTCTTAAGACTGCATTCCTGGTTGCCATCACCTCTGCCAGGGGAGTGAGTGAGCTCCAGACTCTTTCTTCTCAATCTCCTTTCCTTTCTGTCCATCGGGACAAAGTTGTGTTGCGGACGCGACCCTCTTTCCTGCCCAAGGTAGTCACAGCCTTCCACATCGGGCAGTCCATCACCTTGCCCACCTTCTTTCCGCCTCCGCATCCCTCGAAAGAGGAAGAGAGGCTCCACCGTCTGGACCCAAAACGTGCGCGCTCTTACTATCTGGATCGCACACGCCAGTCCCGGGTGGATGACCAACTCTTTGTTGGTTACGTGGACGCTAAGAAGGGACGGGCGGTGCACAAATGGACAATTTCCCGATGGGTCGTCTTGTGCATCAAGGCTTGTTATTCTCTGGCTAAAAAGGAGCCTCCTGTAGGGCTACGTGCCCATTCCACTCGGGCCCCTGCAGCTACTACTGCCCTGGGTCGGGGAGTCCCCTTGCAGGACATCTGTCAGGCAGCTACGTGAGCCTCGCTGCACACGTTCGCAAGACACTACTGCCTGGACAGCCAAGTCTGGAGAGATGGCTTTTTCAGCCGTTCCGTTCTCCAGGACTTTCTGGTGTGATCATTGGTTCGCAGACCCGCCAGCGGGGTTGGTATTGCTGGGGTATCTATTCTAAGGTAAGTAATCTAATACTAACCTGTTTCTTTCAGATGCACAAGTTACTTACCTTTGGTAACAATATACCTGTAAAACAGTAGTTAGTATTAGATTCCTAACCGCCCCACCCATCCTCCCCGTTCTGCGAACCGATATCTACGGTTAAGGTCATCCCCTTTCATGGCAGCAGTGTTGGTTTTTATCATGGCTCTGCGTTTCTGGTGCGGAAAAGCTGTGCATAAGAACTGACGTCAGCGCGCGAGGGCGGCGTCTAAGTACTCAGACACCGTCATTCTGGCGCCGGCGACTGATGCGGAGCCGCAGACAACGCCTCCCAACGCGCAGGAGTACTGCTACGCAAAATTTTCCGGATCCAGTCTGACGCCTGGGGATATTCTAAGGTATGGAATCTAATACAAATGACTGTTTCTTACAGATATATCGTTACCGAAGGTAAGTAATTTGTGCTTCAATAAGATTATGGGAAACCAAAAAAAACAAGCATTGGCAAAACCAGTAGTTCTAAAATTGGTGGGCAGCTTTTTAGTTTTGTCAATGTGTGAATTGTTTTGGCATGGTTTTTGTGAAACCTTATTTGTGTGGGAGCTACTGGGCCCTCGCCATTATAACAAACATTTGCAAAAGCAAACCTTGTTTTTGGCCTCAAAAAGCACACACTGCCACAGTAGTTACTGGCACTGGACAATATGTTATGTGCCGACATGCTCCTTGTGAAAGAGCAGAATGCGGTCACATAGTGAAGACAGCCGATACAGAGAGAGACATCATTTTAATAAACACAAAAGGTCTTGGTCAACGCCAGACCAAATTAGGGGTCCTACTATTAAAGAAAGTCTCAAAAGTGCACCCATGATATATGTCCTTGTGTTAAGTGGAGCTATACAGATTCCGTGAATTCCCAAGAATTTACAGAAGTAGGACAAGACATAGTACTCCTAGAAAATATTTGTGAACTGCATTTTAGCATGAGCAAATATGCAATTTAACTTTTTCTCCAACCACTTTTTTCCAATCTCTAAAACGAAGGTGTACGTCTGCCATTGTCAGGAGTAAATTTCCAACATTTCTCAGTATGGGAAAAGATTAGAGAAGACTTAAAACATGCAAGTTAGTAGGTTTTCACAGACTCAAAAGGGCATTCTAACTGTGGAACTATTGCTTGCCACTACCTTCAGCCCCATTATGTAGATCAGTGGAAAAGTGGCAACATAGGGGGATTGCAAGTATTCAAACCTTATTATGGTATGAGCCCTGTCCTAATCAGAGAGGCTATATCAGAGCTCTTATATAATAAGATTGCTGCCATACTTTTTCGCCGCACTACATAGCACCAAAGGGACAAGTGTATTTTGTATATAGGACAAGTAGATTTATGAAGCAACCTGCCCCATGGACAAGTAGATATTTTATTAAATTCCACACCCCTGTAAGATAGAGCAGCAATACTTCTTAGGCTTCAGAAATCAAAAGAAGCAACTTCCTCAGATTAAAATAGAGAATCAGAAAAAAAGACCCACAAAAACATCTCTGAAACTGTTCCAGGTGAACCTGGAACAGTAACTCAAAACAAGCTGTTAAAAAATCTAAGCAGCGTAGCAAATTTCCTGAGGTACCGAACACCCTAAAAAAGTCAAACCTTAAACTAGAACTATCCTCTCCAAAGAAGCTTCACAATCAGTCCAAAGCTCCTTCCCTGGAGCCCCAAAAGATACCATTTTCACCACCTGCATTCCCCTCACCTTCATTAAAAACTTCCTCAGCTAAGATGCACGCTTAAACACCCTTGATGAGAGAACAGTCTATGTTTGACTCGACAGAGAAGTGTATAGCAAGACCTACATTGATGGCGTAGTTGACGTAGTTATCAGCGATGCTGGTGTCGACAAGCACAGAAAAAAACAAGGAGACTACTTTGACTTAAACTAAAATCTCAATAACACTATCTACAAAGAAATAGCCAATATCTCTATCGATGACACACCTGTCGAATAGACGACCCATTGACAACCTCACCAGTGACCAGACTCTTTCTAGCGCATATACCCTCCACGGATGATGAATCTTCCTCCGATCAAATAACATACATTTCATAGCCTGGAGTGCCATCAGAAATGATGTATGTAACCTACTTCTCACCCAAAAATATCTGAACAACCACTCGCAAGACACAAGGGTCAGAGAATGAAGGATCATTTGACCGCACATACAATTTCGGGCAGCTAAGAGTTAAATGACCGGAATCAGATGATGACCAAGGGTATTCTATATCATCTCACATACAGAAGAATGTGAAGAACCACATTTTTCATGGTCCTACAAACCGTTGAGTCTCACGGCAATCTCAACAAGAAAAGGACTCTTACTATGAGGACCAACTGAACCATGCCCTGGAAACAATCCAGATTCCAATAGCCCTTTGATCTGAGAATGATTCTGATTTATTATTATAGGCATTACCAGATGAGTCCCAAACACAAGTAACGCCCAGTCGTCAAACCCTGTAAAAGGTACCTCCAACAGCACCTCCTAGACCGTAGAATGCATAACCTGTTACTCAGGCCGTCATTTTCTGCACTGACACAACAACCTGATACTTGGACTTTATATCCGGCCAGACCGGTTTTACAACTGATGACGACGGAATCTCCACTAACCCCAGAATGGGATGACTATATAGCCCCTTCAGTGTCCATTCCTGTAGACTCCCCACCAGATGACATAGCAGGCTTTTCTGCTTTCATTGAAAGGGTTATCCAAATGTTTCAATCTACCTTTACCAGCAAAGGATGTTGACTGCCTCCTTTATAACTTCAAAAATGCAAAAGAATTCAGTGAAGTTGATACCAATTAACGACCACATTGGGAACAAGGGCCTCAAAGTTATGCGCAATCCAGCCACAGTGTCAACAGCTGTCCCAGAAATAGAAGGTGCCAGGTACTGCTCCAACCTGCTTAATAGGTGATCCAAAAGCATATTCTGTTTTTTATAGATTTTATTTGCATTTTAACCGGCAAGTGCCATGACTAGTATTTGAAAGGATTGTGTAGGGTGCATTCTAAAGCAGACTCGGTTATTATGCAAGTGGCGCAGGGAAGGTCTAGAAATCAGTCAACCCCCTGTTCTTCGCCTCTGGAGAAAGAGGGTAGGCGCAAGTCTAACAATTGGAAAATAATCAACACAGTGGCTGCAATACAATCAGCGCTGCCAACTCTAGCTATTCTGAGATTTTGTCAAGCAAATGTGGTCTAATCTGGCACCACTGCTGTTAGACTATTGGCCAGAAGGTAAAAAGAATGAGGCTATAGCCATTTTACTAGAAGAAGAGTGAACATCAGCAGCTATTATCGATGCATCTATGAATTTGCCAACTACTTAAAAAAACATGGGCGGGTCTGCGGTACATCCTTTAGACTAGGTGTTTAGTAAAATACTAGATATACAATGCAATGGGAAATATTTTTGGGGTAAACATGTATATGAGGTGTTGCAAGGCATAAAGATACTCACTGAAACTGCAAGATCTCTGTAAATTCTTTATCCATGCAAGCAGCATCCCTTTCGGCTTTATAGGGGAAAGGACACTGGCCTTTAGAGGTGGATACCAGCTATACAGGTGTCCGCCATATATTGTACACCATCCGGTATAGGATGTTCAACACCCACACGACGATGTAAAACACCAGCAATACAGTCAGCAGTATCTGCCTCAGTGCAGCAATCCGTTGGAAAATGGGTTATTAGTAGTGGTGAATGTTTATCTACTACCACTGGCGATAAGGCCACTAACACAGACAGGTCTCAATAAATTATTTCCAGGCTTAACACTTGGTAGCTTTGCTGCGAGCAGTCAGGCTTAACTTAAGAGACCTGTATCTTACATGTATCACTTAATCAAAGCAGCCTGGCTAATTGTGTTTACTCTGACCAATCAGGGAAGAGGGCAGGAATGCTGAATTTTGGCTTGCATATAAACAAAATTCTTATCATCTTTTCTGTACACTTTAGGATACATTCACAATGACATCTTGCCGGATTTATCAATACCATTCTCCTAAGTCCTTGAAGGATAGTTTCTTTAATTCCTACCAATAGTTATGCGTTCATAAACTATGGTAATGTTATCCTATGTAGCTGGAGATCTGCTTATAGCTATATGCCCCCCCCCCCGGCCTGGAACACCTAGGGAAGACATTAGGGATCCTGAATATGTAAACATTGTGTAGATCTTCACGCCATAGTGCCCATAAGCTCCAAAGTCGATTTTGCGAACCACTTTCCTACAATGGGGACAATTTCTATATCCCCGGGCATATAAAACATACATTTCAAGGTCTTTTTCTTATGATGACATAACCCCTCACCCCTGCGACACCTAGTGGAGACCTTGGATGACCTAAAATGCCATAATATTGTAGATTATCAATTGGGAAGTGCCCCGCCACCAAAGTCGAGTTTGAGCACAATTTGCCTTTAAAAGCAGTGCTGCAACACAGGGTTGCTTTTACAATGACCTTAGGCTCTCAGCAGTGCACACATGCAAGTGCAAAAAGGGCAGCTGGCCTCTAAACTGCCATTGCCCATTATATACTTGAGACTTGAAGGTAGTTTCAATCCCCCTGCCCTATTATGTACTAGGGACTTATAGGGTAGGCCATGCCAATTATAAATGTACCCTCATGTATGTATGGGTTTTCACTGTATTCTCATTGTGTTTTCACCATAAGGCAGGTCCTGGGCCTGCCTAGCTGAGCCAAGGATACAGTCCGAGTCAGTTACCACCAGGACCAGTCAGCAAAAAATGGGGATGCAAAGGGCACATAGGATGACTTTGCAACACCATCATTAATAGCATATTCAAGAACCCCTCCTGAAAGAAGTGCTATATAGACCAGATCTCAGGAGGAGAAGAAGACCCTGACAAACTGCATGTGCCCGTCTCTCCCCTCCACAAATTACCACACGGTCGCCAAGTAGGTGGGAACATTACCTCTCACATAGAATGTTGAAGAAGCATCACACGAGTCCAAGATTTAGTAGCCAGTTACCATAGTTTAGAATTTGAGAAACCCCAAAGAACACCGCCAACCAGAATGCAACATCTAAATTTGCAGAGATTGCGAGAGGAAATTCTCTCCATGATAAAGAAAGTGGCTGTAGAGAAGGTCCTCAGATCGCCTCAAAATGGGGGATTTTTTTCTTGTTTCTTTACTCGGGGCGGGGGGGCAGGAGAATGGAGTACTATTGTTGACCTTTGCCAACTCACTGGTGTTTTTCAAAACCTCCAGGATGGTATCCTTGCAGGATATACTCCATTGTATAAGGGAATCAGACTTTATGACCACTTTAGACTTGAAGGGTATATACTTTCTCATTCCTATTCACCCCAACCATTGGGAATATCTGGATTTCCGGATGGCTGTTTACCACGATCAGTTCAGGGTTCTGCCATATGGAATAAATTCAGCCCCAGGGATATTTACTAAATGCATTTCACCAGTAGTAGCACATTTATGAAACCAGTCAACAATTTTGAAGACTGATAAGTTACAATATACAGTTCAGTCAAGAATTTAACACAGGCATGGTTGAACTTGTTCTAAAGATTGCGCCTCACCGTTGATACTCAAATATTGTCAACCAATTTGCCAAAAAAAAAAGCAGTGCATGCGTCCTAAAAGAGAATACAAAGATTGCATGATTTAGCAGTTCGAATTTTATCCCAAAACTGGGTCACAGTATGCCAATTCAAAACCTTATAGGCACAATGTTCTTCTCCTGTATTACTTTATTTTCATTTTGTCAATGTTGGATCGGGCCCTCTCTGGAGGGTCACCCGCTAGCCTATTGCCTCCATCCTTTTCTGTTTTGCTGAATTCTTTTTTTGTTGGCTTTAAGAGTTTTCACTTTACCAGTGCTAACCATTGCTTAGGAGCTTGCACTCTCTCTCTAAAACATGGTAGCATTGGCGAACACCCAAATTGCTCGTTTACTTTTTTAAGATCCTAGTAAAGTGGTACTAAATGTACCCAGGACCTATAAGTTAAATGTTACTAGTGGGTCTGCAGCACTCCTTGTGTCACCCAGTTAAGTTGCCTTTTTAAACATGTCTCAAGTCTGCCATTGCAGCCTGTGGGCAGTTTTGAGCTGCTTTTTTGACCTTGCAAAATCACCTTATCAGTGGCCCCATTCGAACTGACGCAGCGTGACACAGGACCTCACATCTCAGTTCAAATATAAACTGGTACATTGCCCAACAGGCCGAACCTGATCCTATACCTGGCCTGCACTGCATAGCGGTCGGCTTCAATTGTGCCTTTTTCCATGTCCGACCCAACCGTATAACCCTATTTGGCCCTTTACATTTTCTGGCTCTACTTTTAACTAAGACTTTAACATTGCATGTATCTAGTTCTGCTGATTGTAATTCAGTTGTTTTAATATCATTTAGTTTATTAAAATGTACTCTATTTTACCAGAATTGTGTGGTTTTTTTTTCTTATCCTGGTTTTATTTTATAACTGTTTGAGTACTGCTTAAATACTAGCCTCAAAGTTAAACCCTATTGCTTTGGTGCCAAGCTACAAGAGGCTTAAGAACATGTTAATCTAGTGACTTCTTGTTGTTCACCTGGTTAGAAATTGTGGTTGTTGCTTGAGAAGGATTTTACAACCCCCCCCTCCCCCAACACTAATAACCCAATCTTTCGCAGTCTGCTACAAATGAGACTGCTCCATTGGGGACTGGACCATCAAATTGGTCCAGACAGAGGGTTTCTTCAAAGACAAAATCAAAGTAACAACATTGATAAGATAAGGATTGTTATAGTGGACAACGCTGGTCAATACCGTGCAGTGCCTTAGGTTCTTAATGCAACCTGCAAAATGTATTTTAACAACAAATGCATCCAGGGAAGCATGGGGTGCTCCTCGCCGAAACCTAACTATCAACGACCGGTGGGCTCAGGAAGGAAGACACCTACATATATATCTGCTGGATCTTTGAGCAGTGCGCTCAGGTCTTTGGTGCTTTCTTTCAAGAGTGAGCACATAGTCCTTGTTGTGTATTGTCTGTGAGTTCTACATTTTACATAAACAATCAGGGGTAGAGAAGACCTGAAAGCCTGTAGAATGAAGCTCAGACCCCAATGCTTTGCTCAGTTCAGCACAAGGTATATTTAACAGAATTTGCAAGCAGGATGAGGTTACCAAGGTCGTGGGTGAATGCTCTCTCAACAGCATAATCGGGGACATTTGTGTACAGATTTTCCTGATCCCAAAAGTGCTGAGAAACTGAAGAAGAGCACTATGCCAAATAATTCTGGTGCACCAGCAAGGCTGAGGCAATCTGATTTATGGAAAGACACAAAGTTTTGTTTGCCATCCTGAGACTAACTTACTGGTCAAATGTCAACACTGCAAGACATTTAACAAGTGCAAAGAAAACATTCAGTTTATGGACTTCAGGGGAACGGCAAACATCAAGAACACCTTTAAGGAAGTTCTGCAAAGTCAGAAGAGTGGGAAGAAGGGGATCTTCTACCAAGGTTCCTGTTTCCATCTCTGAGAACTGCAGGGAGACCCAGAAGAGATGTGCATGGAAAACAGAGCCATTTTGTATTGACACAGAGATCCATTGTAAAGAAGTGGCTCTATATTTACTGGACCAAAGTAAGGTACAGTGTGTATAGAGTCCCCAGAGGTATGACAGAGGTTAAAGTTGGATATAATCTTACTCTTTAAAGTGGTAGCTTGGTCGGGCAGTATCAGAAGACAGTGTAAAGCATTTGTTGTACACACTCGGTCAGCAAAAGGTTTCACACACTCAAGAACTGAACTCTTGGCCAATTGTTTTATATCAAAAGATATCGTTTTATTTTCGAACCAACAGGTATCAAAATATACTTTTCTCAATATGAGTGACTTTAGGTAATTACTTTGCAGAAAGGCAATAGACTTTGTAAGTACAATAGCTACAGTGGTTGCAATAGGCAGCCCAATTCTAAACACAATTTAACATTGAGCTCAAGGGTTTTCCTACATAAATGCAGTTGATTGCTTTAAGGATTAATTTTAAGCTGACATGCGCATGCATGGATGGTTCTACAAGCATATAAGAAGTCTGAGCCAGCAGCCTATCTAGCCCCAATATTCCCGCCGCATCTGAAAACTAAGTATATGGAGCTGCGCATGGGGAAACTGCAGTCCAATGCCGATCAGCTGATCTGGAGGACCCCAGGCCGAAAAGATTGCGATCTATGTGGAGCAGCAGTACAGGACTTTATGCATTTGATATGTATCTGCCCGGGGTTAGGGCGCCGTCGCCAGGATTTACTTAAGAGGAAGTTTAATGAAAAAGCCATTCATACCTGCAGATCGCCAATATTAATGATTATGGACTCAAAGGACCCACAATTAATTTGTCAAATAATCAAATTTTTAACCCGCCTTGAGAAATTGAAGAAACAATAATGTCTCCATATTTGCGGATCTTGTTATATTGCAAATTAACTGTTAACCCTTTCGCTGCGGCGGCTTTTCCGCCGCAGCGCTAAAGGGGCGGGGCGGCCGCCGCATGCTGGTGACAGAACCGCTCCGTCACCAGCTACAGTTGAGCTGTGCTGGTGACGGAGCGGTTCCGTCATGACCCGCCCCGCTCATTAAACCTGCCGCGCAGGCGCGAAATCAGCGCCGCGCAGGCGCGGCGGCCGGGCCATGACGGAACCGCTCCGTCATCAGCACAGTTCAACTGTAGCTGATGACAGAGCGGTTCCGTCATCAGCAGGGGAGGGGTTAAACTTGATATTTATTGTATACATTTGATCTTTTTTATAGCAGGTGAAGGTAATATGTATTATATTTTATGTCTTGGAATATTGTAATGGTTTTAATTAACTACACAATATTTACTTACTTACTTACTTTAAGGATTACTTTTCTAACCACAGGACTGGATCCTGGATTCAGTCCCCGGAACCTAAGCTGTAAACAGTTAAGTAAAAGCAATTTGGTTACAGTTGTGATTTTTTAAGAATATAAATGTATTTTCAAAGTTGACACTTAGAAACTTTTCAGTGAAAACCAGGCAATGTTATCCCATGGGTGGACATACAAGTCACTGGTAAAGTAGGTTCTCTTTACTTTTGTAATCCAGTACTGGACTCCTAAGTTCAGCACTGCGACCTCTACCTAAGACAGGTAAGTAATTACGTTTTAGTATTTGGTACAATTTTTAAAGAATATTTGTAGTTTCCAAAAATAGACACTTAGAAGAAATTTCACAGAAAAATAGTCAATGGTTTCTTATGGAAGAAAATGTAGGTAACTGGTAAGTACAGTTAGGATTACTTTTGAGGTTCAGTACTGGGTTAAAAGGTACAGTACTTTCTTCTCTCCTGATCACAGGTGAGTAATTCGGAATTCATTATTCGGCTGATTTTAGATGAAAATTTTAAAGTTTCAAAACTCCGCACTTAAAAGAAATTTCAGTGAAAACCAGTCAATGTTAGCCTATGGAAGGAAAGTGAGTTATCGGCTTTTAGGTATGTACTCGACTGGTGAAGTTAAGGTTCTGGGCATAAACTCAGGTCTCCCAGGGTCGGAAAGGTACAGTAATTACACCCTCAGCGGCACAGGTGCAGAGAGAGTAGACCCAATGCAATCCAGTGGAGGGTAGGGGGCCTTTGGTTGGTGGCTGCCAGCAAGCAGGCCACGCGGCTGAGGGAGCTGAGCTCCTGGTCACTTACTCAATGCAAGTGGGGAAGTAGAGTAGGGTAGTCGTTGCCCTTCCAGCGACACTTGGGCGGCTGGGTGCAGGATTCTTTGGAGCCGTCGGGCGCTCTGTTAGCCAATGGGAAAGTTAAAAATTGAACAAATGCTGCAGACTCTGGGACGGAGATTCTTCAGGTGCGACCACCACTTAGAGAGGTAAGTTGGGCTCTTGGAGAAGAGGTAGGTACCCCAAATTAGGGCACAGGGGGCTACAGGGCCCCGGGTGCAGGGGTGTCTTTGGGTGTCGGGCAATCTTACCCTCGGCTGTTCGTGGTTGGAGGGCTCCCTGGTTCTGAGGCTGCAGGCGTCGTGTCGTTCGTCGGAGGGTCTTTGGACACTGGACTTGGGGTCCCAGTCGCCAGGGGGACGTCCTCGTGGTCTTGGGTCACTCAGGCACAGGCCGGGCTTTGCGGGTGCACTGTTGGCTGGATTTGCGGTTCATGGCTGGCACCAGGGGTATTGCTGTTGGAGCAGAACCAGTGCTCGTGGGAGTCCCAGTGTTTTGGAAGGTTCAAGACAGGCAGGTCCTCCGGGGTTGTCGAGGTTGCTGTCCACAGGAGATGCCTGAGTTTCACAGGAGCAGGTTCAAGGACCAACAGGCCTGTAGGGTTCTGGGGCCAAGTCAGTGGGCGTCGTCCTTTTGTTAGCAGCTGCGCTGCAAGTTTTCTTGGTCTTGTTGTTGTTGCTGCAATCGGGATCTGAGGAAGGAAGGTTCAGGGTGCCCCTAAATACTAAATTTAGGGAAGAGGAGCTATGCGCTGGTCAAAGATGGCTGCGTGAAGGCTCAGCTCTTCCGGACCTGTCCCCCATCCCTAACTATCCTGACAAAAATCCTGAACACTGACCCCACCGCTAATCGTGGGAAGGTGAGCGGTGCCGACCTCTGCTGCTCAGACCCCGCTGCGACATCGGGGGCCGGAGATAGACGGCGCGCCCTGTGAGGCCTGGGTGCTGTCCGGAGCCGGGGACTAAAGTCGATGAGGGAGCCGGCCGCAAATTTAACACCTGGGCCTTAGACCGGAAGTCGTCGGTCGGGGCCCGGTGCGGATCTGCTACTGCCGGCGTCCAACGGAGAGTGGTGAGGACGCAGTGCGCTGAGGTGAGTCCAAAGCCCCCCCCCCCCCCCCCCCCCCCCCCCCCCGTCCGTCCGGCTCTGTACAGGCAGCAAAGAAGCTGCGGGGTTCCTCCCGACCCGAGAGCTGTACGAGGGAGAGACGTGGCGGCCTCGGGAGTGCGACTGCAGGCTCAGAGCAGCGGGCCGGAGGACACCCCTATCCTTTTGGGTTGAATCCCCCCCCCCCCACCTTCCCCCCCCCCCCCCCCCCCCCCCCCACTCCTGCAGCTGATTGAAGGGTACCCGATGTGCAGCACTGAAGGAGGTGACACAAGAGACACCCCTAACTCCCGATGGAGAACTGTCGCATACAGGGCTTCTCCTTGACCGAGTGATGGCGGATGGAGGCCGGGGCCCCTTGGGTTTGAGACCTACATCTGCCTCTGCCACTGGACTGGCTGGGCATTGACGACGTTGGCTCCAGGGAGGGCAGAAATCAAGTTGAGCAGTGGAGGTGGCGCAGCGTATGAGACTGAGGGCGCCAAAACCGGACATAATTATCCTCCTTGGGTGGCAGTGGAGGCCGGTTCGCCTGGGGGGGGCCCAAGACGTAGCAGTTCGAGATAAATGGAACACCGCCTCTCTGGCCCAGCGCTTCCCCTGAAATTGAGGACTCGTGCTTAGAGGTTTAACTGGCCCTTAGGGGGGCGGCAGTTTTGAGACTGCCTGTCCGCTCGCTTGTAGTGGGGCCCGAACCGGCTGGGGACGCTAATTGATTGCCCGCCCCCTTCTGGCTGGGTGACTAGTGAGCAATTGTCACACATGGGCGGAGTGGAATGGCCCAGGGTCCACCGAGGAGGTCATTGAGATGGCATCAAAATCCGAAGGTGATAGGCAGCAGTCCAGAACCTCAAAAGGGTCGCAGCAGGTCCAGACCAACAAACTTGACCAGTACACAATGCCTCGGGGGTTGCCGCCAGATTCGGGCACAAGTGATATTTACTTGAGATAACTCTTAACTACAACTGTTTAATTCAAATGGTTTTGTGTTTGTAAAATATTAACCTAACTATAATATCCCTGTATCCTTTTGTTTTTTTCAGTGAATGTCTACATTTTTTAATACTATTTCTTAACTTTAACGGCCCTATCGATTCAGTTTAAAAATGTATTTCAATCCTAGACCATAAAAGTCACAATTAAAAAATACAGGGCGTAAGCCAGATTTAAAGTGCACTTAATATTGAGACCCGTTTAGAATGCAACGTGGGCTCACTTGAGTGATCTTGTATGAAATGGGACTACATCTAGCCCCAAAGAACCAGTCGCACAGCTTCATGCCGCCCCTGGCGTGCATGTTTTCACCAAAACTTTTTTTCTTTCCTTTTTAGATTATACCAACTTTTGTCCAATATTTTAACTTTTCTTGAAACATTCCATTCTCATTATTATCCAAATCCACAAACCGGATCAAATGCCAATTTTCAAATTTCATCCATTCAAACTGTGCCAATCCAGGCCTCTTGTAAGAATACGAAAGATGCAAAATTCATCGCAAGCAGTCTTTATTTCATGTAAAAAACCCAATGCATTTCGGGCATCTTGGTGCCCTTCTTCGGGGGTCACTACAATAAATAATAACAGAATAATTATTAACACCACTCTGATTGAATACATATTTGATTGCGACAAAATTTCTTAACATTTAATATTTTTCGACATTGCATGTCCACACATTAACCTTCATCTTTCCCCTCTCGCTATGTGCTTAATAAAATGCACGCTTGTCCCTCCTATTTCTTCCTATTTTGCAGCCTTGTCCCTCTGTCCTGATTCAATTATAGACACTTTCTAGATGGTCCCAGTCTCACTCCCTCCCTTCACCGCCAACGTTCTAAATGCTTCATTAAACATTCAAAGGTCCCAAGGTAAAAAACATCTCAATTCGAAATTAATGGCTATTCCACACACGTGCTGAAGTTTATACTGATGTGTTTCCTACGTTCTGTTTACACTGCTCTTGTGCCACTTAAATCTCGGCCTCCCACTGCCTCTCCCCCGTACTTTTAATTTTGAAACAAATCATATTCAGCAACCCACTTCCCTGCATACCTGCTATGCTCGTTGTTAAAAACCCTTCTTTCTCGCCATCGTCCTCGAACAGTAATCTTCTACCTGTTCCCTCCTTCTCATTTAAAAACCCTCTGTCCGTGCGTTCTCACTCCTTATTGGCTAAGACTCTAATGCTTCTCGCCCTAGCGTGCCTTCTTTTTACGAAACTACATTTCCCAACATGCATGTCTGTAATCCTTCAATACATTACTGTGTGTGTTTATTAAAAATGCCGCTATTTTAAATATGGCCATCTGTGAATTGCTCTGTGCAACATCTCTGCCACTTGCGGTGAACTCCGGTTTTCTGTCGACTTATGTGGATTCCTAAATCTCCTTTCGTTTGCTTTCTGTATGCTTGTTTATCCAACGGGTGCACTCCCTGGGTAGGGCTGTAGTTATGAATTTCACGTTGATGAAGGGATGCACACCTTCTTTTGCCACTTGAGTGATAACATAACAAATGGCAAACTCATAGGTTAAAATTTCTTTTTTTTTTAAATGCTATTGACATTTTGAGATTATTACAATTACATGAGCAGTATTTGCAAACATTTTCGGTATACTTCTTATTCATCACTTAGACAGGTTTACCAACATTTCAATCCTGGGGTAGTGCATAATATCACATATCTCGTACCTGAGCTTAATGACCACCAACCTTTACATGCCCACTAGCTCACCACCTCAGTTTGCTTGTGATTTCCTTAACCCCTGCCTACCGCTTCTTCCCTGCCCTGTCTCGGTGGGAGATTCCGGCCGCAGACCAGGAGTCAGGCAAAGTCCTCATTAATTTTACTCCTAGTCCATTAAACATAAACATTTAAACCAATAAAAATAAAATGAAGACAATTCTTCATGCATAGGGGACAGAGAAGCATCTGATTCTGAGGATGCACTTATTAGTCTTATCAATTACATGATATATTCTGTACAGTGTGCGTGTCTCCCTTGGGGGGGGGGGGGCGATTGTCTTCTTGTCCACAGACCTTATTCTCTCACCTAATGCTTTTCTTTCCCACTGCTAGGGTTACTTGTTCACCTTTCTATAGTTGATCATCTGTGTATGCCCCAACCCTGCAGGGCCAGGACTTTCTGTGTGGGAATGTGCAAGTCACTCACTATCGCTCCCAGTCTCCTCCCCAACTTCTTGTTCCTGCTCTGGGTTTTCCAGGTCACCAGCACTTCCTTCTATAAGTCCGCTATCGGTCGTATCCAGATGACCCTCACTTACTTCCAACTCGAGGCTCTTACCTCCGCTCCTGCCCAACTAATCACCTCTCTGTTCCAACTGGCCACTTGCGGCCCAGAAGAGAATTTCCAGACCAGTGCTATCTGTCTGTTAGCTAGGCCGAAGGCCAGGTCTATAAATCGATTCCCCACCTTTTGTTTAGGAGGACGTAGGAAGAGCCGTAACAAACAGACTTTTATAGTCTGCGCCAGGTCCCTCCCCAGTGCATCCTTAATCTTAGCCAGGATTCCCCCCCAAAGCATTTGCTCAACGCCACAACTCCAAGTCGTGTATAAACCTGGCATCCACATAGGCACACCTCAGGCACCTACTCATTTCGCCACCATAAGTAACATTGGGGCTATGAGGTGTCATACAAACGATATGGATGTAGTTGAACTGCTTATGCTTAAGTCTGGTGTTCCTCAATATTTTCTTATGGGACCTTATTACCTTACCCCATTCTCCATCAGTGAGTTCCCGGTCTATCGCCCTTTCCCATTTACCCCGGAGAGCCCCCATAGGACTAATAGCCGCTGCAGCCTGAGCTTCATGGTTCCACTTCACTTGGTGTCCCACAGTGCCCAAAGTGATCAGCGCATGCAGCACAGGGTGGGTCACCGGCTCATCCCTACTTCCACCCCATAGCCATCCAAAGGTACGAACCAAAGCTTCGTAATGCAAGAACTGGCCAGGAGGAAGGCCGTAGCTATCCATCAAATCCACAAACGGGACTATTGACTATTGAGCCATCTTGGTAGCAATCGCCCACCATATCTAAGCCCACCTCTGTCCATGACCCCAGCTGCTCAGCGTAAACACTGTCACCAGATCAGCATGGGGGAGCCCAACCAACAGCAGCATGGGAGGGTACCACGGGGTCCCACCTAGCTTACGCACACAGCGTTTCCAAGTGTGTATGGCAGTAGGTTGCAACACAGACTTGTATGGGACAGTGACTGCTGGTCTCAATAATTTGGCCAACAATATATCCAGTTTACGCCGCATTCACTCCCTCTACCCACTGCTCCAGCCACTGTAGCTGGGCAGCCAACATGTACAACTCAAAATCTGGCACACCCAGGCCGCCTCCTGCCATCTGGCACTGTAACGTCTGCAGGGAGTCCCTTCGTCCGTCATCCCCCCCATATCAAGTCCCTCACCAAGGCGTTTCCAAGTGTGTATGGCAGTAGGTTGCAACACAGACATGTATGGGACAGTAACTGCTGGTCTCAATAATTTGGCCAACAATATATCCAATTTACGCCGCATTCACTCCCTCTACCCACTGCGCCAGCCACTGTAGCTGGGCAGCCAACATGTATAACTCAAAATCTGGCACACCCAGGCCGCCTCCTGCCATCTGGCACTGTAACGTCTGCAGGGAGTCCCTTCGTCCGTCATCCCCCCATATCAAGTCCCTCACCAAGGCATTAAAAGGTCTGAACCATACCGGGGCATCAGGGTAGGTAAATTGACAAAAAGGTACAACAGTCTCAGCAATATAACCATCTTAAATAAGGAGATTCGCGCCATGTTCAGCAATTTCAGTGATCGCCAGAAATGTACACCAGTCTGGAGCTCCCTATCCAGGTTTCCTTCTCTTAGGTCCTCCTGAGAATGAAAAACGTGTATTCCAAAATATTTAAATCAGTAGGGAGCCCAGTTAATGTCGGTCGGCAGTATCCCCAGACGGGTTTCCGGACGCAACAGAGGGAACTGGTAGGTCTTTTTCGTGTTAACCCGTAAGCCCGACAGTGCCTCAAACCACTCCAGGTATGCAAGCGCAGCTGAGGTGCGAGGTACCTCCTCTCCCAGGTACACCAAAAGAACATCAGCATACAATGAAATCATATGCATCTGCCCGTCTAATCTACACCCTATCCCTGTTCCTCCCTGCCGGATCAGCTCTGCAAGTAGTTCAATTGCCAGGGCAAATAATAAGGGCAAAAGGGGCATCCCTGCAGAGTTCCCCACTGTATCCGGTATTAGGAGGACACGGATTTCCCAGTTCTGACCCACGCAGTCTGCGATGCATTCAACAGTCTGACCCACTTCACCCAGCCCTCCCCAAGGCTCAACCACATCATAGTCTCAAAAAGGTACTCCCATCCTACCATGTCAAAGGCCTTCTCTAGATCGACTGACAGGGCATCCGCTGATGGCATGGATCTCGTCTCCTCGTGAAACAGAACACAATACAACTTGCGCAGATTATAGGAAGTATTACAGGAGGGGATGAATCTGTTTTGGTCTGCATGGATGATAGCATGCTTATGCGGGAGCAATCGAAGTCCCAATATTTTACAAAGGATTTTAAAATCAAGGTTGAGCATAGAGTGGTCGGTACTCTGTTACTGGGGAGTTGGCCTCTTTAGTCTTAGGGAGGGGTATCACCAACACTCTCTGGGTCGACTCAGGGAGGCCCCCATGGTGTAGGGACTCTGCATATAGGGTCACTAATCTTGGCGCCAATAGGTCCATATAAGTTACATAAAACACTGCCGGGAGTCCATCGGGACCCGGTGTCTTCATCTTTGCCATGTCTGCAATAGCAGCTTTGACTTCATGCAGGGTCACTGGGCTTACCAAGTCATCCTGCACCTCTTCGTCCACCACCCGTAATGGCAGCCCTTCCAGGAAATCCTGGATATCAGAACGAGGGACCGGCCCGGGGCTGGTATATAACTTATAAAAGGTACAGAACAGGGTATTGATGGCGTCCGGGTCATGAACCAATTCTCCGGAGTCCGTCAAACTGCGTAATCGGTGCCCCTCTACTTTCAGGCTTAATCAACTACGCCAATAGATGGCCGGCCCTCCCCCCCCCCCCTCGTTCTGCCTTCTGTTGAGGTATTCCCTATAACTGTGGCACCTCAGCTTCTGTAACGCACTACTATAGCTAGTGTGGGCCTCCTGTAAATGCTCAGCTGAGTTGGCCTCCTGCCCCTGAACATTGTCCAGTTGCGGAATCTGAGACTCCATATCCAATAATTCTTGACTAATTTTCCGCTGCGCACCAAGAGATTGCCCCAGGCAGTGGCCCCTCACCACCACCTTAAATGCCTCCTATTCCACATGCACAGAGGACGCAGACGCTGCATTAATTGGGAAATACATGTCGATAAGAGCCCTCGGGAGTCCCGGAAAGGCACATCTTCTAACACAAGTGGGCTCAATCTCCACAAAGGAATCGGGGGCTGTCTCCCAAGAGGTTGTTGAGTCAACAGCAGAGGGCTGTGATCCGAAAGGGTCCTACCCAGATACTCCATTTGCGTAACGGATGCTCTAAAGTTCAGTGTGCACAGAAAGGCGTCCAACTTGGTGTGTACTTTGTGCATTGATGAGAAATACGAGTACTTCCTATCAGTCGCATGCTGCACCCTCCAGATATCTTCTAGACCCCAATGACTTGTCCAGCTTCAGAACCTCATAGGTTAAAATTATGATAAAAATGATCCTAAATTACATGAGGAAATATTCTCAATGTTAAAATGACACATTGGATTTACTTAACTACTAAAAATGTTGCCATAATGCATGATGCAAGGAACAATATCCAAATCGACAAGATTGAGCAACAGAGTTAATCTACGGCAGTAAAGGGTGAGAGTGAGAACTTTGCGCCAAACTAGCTAAGCTCTCTACTTAGCAATCAAGAACACCTGGTGGATGAGGTGACGACCCTGCAAATTCTCAGGGCAGGGAGGATCAATCTAGTCCATGTAGAGCTCAAAAGGTTTTGAACCCTATGAAACTATCAGAGTGCCCTGGGTTTAGTTGGTTAATCAGCTTCATCTCCTTATGTTCCCAATAAAGCAACTTTAGCTTTTTGGAAGAGGAAGATGTAATGAAAGAAGTATCTTCCCAGAGCTCTTGTATTCCAAGGTACTGGAAACGTCCTAGTCACCTTTGCTTTTTTGAGTGAATTTCATGTTTTTTTCCGTAAAGTAACATTTGATTACCATACATTAATCCAACTGCAACCCTGCATGATAGAAGCTTTGGGTTGGCAGGAGGGCCTGGCCATGTTGCCTACCCCCCTTATACAGTCAACCACATGACACACACACAGCCTTTGGCCAAACACAGGTGGCGGGGTTCGTCACAAGGCCTGGCCTGCGGCCAGTCCCTTTGGCCAACCCCCCCAAAGGCAGTTAACACACGAGCCCCCTCCACGGGCCACTTCTGGCCCCAGGGACTTCGTTCTCTGGGGCCCGGCCATATTCTGGGAAAGGGCACGCTGCTCGCCTCCCCGGGCCTCATTTCAGCCCTGAGGACCCCATACCCTGTGGCCTGGCAAATTTTGTGGGGGAGGGCGGGTATGCGTTCCCCTCACTGGGCCCCATCCCCCAGGGCACAGCTTATTTGTTTTAGGGGAAAGAGTACATGGCCCTTCTCCCTGGGCTGTTTTCGGTCTGGGGGACCCGATCTCTGGTGCCCACCAATATAATTATGGGAAAGTGGGTGCGTAGACCCCCCTGGGCCGATTCCAGTCCCTGAGACACAGCCTTATGAAAATGTGAGAGGGAGGATGCCCCCTTCCCGGGATGATTTTGGCCCAAGGACTCAATCCTGCAGGGCCCTGCAAGGTTATTAAGTGGGAGGGGGCATTCCCCGGTCTTGGCCAGTGACTAAAGGGGGAGTTTTCACCACCAGGCGTAAGGGAGTCAGGATATTCAAACACTGCCCCCTTGTGTTTTTTTTCCGTTTTCCCTAGGACAAGTCCCAAGGGGGCTGCCAGCACTTCCTGATTGAAGTGGTGGCAGCCAATCAGATCTCACCATCAGATCATTCTGACCTTCCACGTCCCTGGATATACATTGATACTTTTTTTAATTACTTGAAAGCTACTGAACAGGTTAAATCCAAATTACAACTACACTCTTTATTGACTAAGATCTAGCTTTCTGCCAAATTTGGTTTGATTCTGTTCAACTGTTCAGGCTGTAGTCATTTTTAAAATCCCTTGGGAAAGTCACGTTTTGGAACACCTCTTTTTCTCGGCCCTTGCTTGACAAATCACAGTAAAACTTCCCAGGCACCGGCTGAATTTACTGGCACACTAGTTTTGAAAAGGTCTCAAATGGCGACAAAATTATTAGCAAAACAAGAAACTCTTATCCTATGGAAACTAGGTCCAAACTATAACTACCTTCTGGCAAATAACGGTTGGTAGGTATACTGCTGGTAGATGTGTGTATATATACACAAACATACCTACCTACCAGAAGTCTCCAGTAGATAATTATAGTTGGGCCTAGTTTCTATATAACCGTTTCTTGTTTTACTAATATTATATTGATTGCCTAGAGTGGTAAAAGGCTTTTGTCATTTTACTGTATGGCGTGAATCGGTGTGCTAATCCTATGCTTAAAAGCTTTGATAGAAAAGCAGATATTTGAGGTGAGACAATTCAGTGTGTCATTGGTTTTCGTGGGGTGCTCAGTACAGGAGCTGCTCTCCACCTTAACTTGGCAACTAACCAGAGTGATCTGATTCTTTATTGCGTGTATATACACACACACACACACACATGTGTGTACGCACGTGTATGCAGACATGTTCGTAGCATGTGTGGCTGTTTTTCTTCAAAGAAGTATTTCAAGTCAGCTCTCTGTGACTACTCTGAATGTAAATGCACATGTTCACTAACTCTATTGTTAAATTGTTTTTCTCTGCCATCGGTTTTAGAGGTGTTCTGGTGTGCTTCTAGTCTCAAGTTCATCAGTTGCCATCATGACCAAGTCTGCTGACTTCCCACCCCCCTCCCCTTCTGCGAGTACATTCTTCAACATGTATCATCCTGACAAAAAGTGTCCGGGCCTACTGGCTCCCAGGGCCTTTCGGGTTACCGCTTGTTCCCTGCTCCCTACAGAGAATGCCGATGCTCTTCAGACGATGGAACCAATGCCTTTCAAGAGTTCAAGAGATACCCCCAGTGTCACTCTAAGTATCCCTGGGTCACCTCCCTGCTGTGCGAAACGTGTGACTCTTGCCAGACCATGACAAGACCCACTGCGAATATTGCAAAAAGACGCCGCGTCCGAGCCGAGAAATGGTTGGCATACAGTAGGATAGCCCAGTTCACTACAGAAACAACTGACATCCTTGGAGAAGCCGATACCCTGGGCACTGAAAAGAAGTACAGGAGGCTCTGAGCGAGTCACCTGAACTACCAGCCCGCCAGCCAATCCCAGAATATATCGACTCAGAGGCAGATTTATCTCAGGAGGAGGAAGACAACGCCCCTGTGGACACACCCCTTTTGTAGGCTCTCCTCCAGATGCCCTGCATAACCACTTTGCGTCAGTGGATGCATGTTGTAGCTGAGCACCTCGCCTCCCGAGGATGGGCTTTGAGCCGACCAGTCTCACAATACCATGGGCATCCTCACACACTGTCTCACACCACAAGCAGCACTCACACCCACCAATCTCACACTAGCACAGCAGCATTCTCAGGCCTCCCTCATAATTATCATTCTCACACTACTGACACCACTCTCAAATTCCTCACATACTAGCAGTCACACATTACTGAAAGCATGAACACCCTCACAGACGTGAAGTTTTGCACTACTGTCAATCTCACAACACTTAAAGTAGTCCCCTCACTATAGTTCTAATGCTACTCAGACTACCAGTCGCACTTTGGACAGCACGCACACATCTCTCTGATTAGGAGTGTCACACTACCTCGAGCACTCGTATCCCTCATCCACTAGAGAACGCACTCACTTCCCCCCCAGCTATTAGTAGTCTCACACAATTGACAGCATTGTAACTCCTCACACACTAGCTTCACATACTAAGTCAAATCGCCCTCAAATAATCATCACACTACAGATGGCACTTTCACAACCCTCCAAATAACGGTCTCTTAATACAGGCAGCACTCGCACCCCTCACAAACAACTAGTCTCACTCTACTGATGGGCCTCCTTAGTCCCCTCACAAAATAGCAATCTTACACTTTAGACAGCTCCTTCATTGACCTCAAAATGTAAGTCTCCGACTTGCAGAATCTTCTTTTAGACCCAGAGCACTAATCTCATGCACCTAGAAAAATGGCAGTAAGACACTACTGACCGCAGTTTCTTACCCTTAACACAGAAATAGTCAAAGTAGAGACATCACTCCTATCTCCTTCATAGACTAGCAGTAATACACAACTGGATGCTGTAGGAAGGTACATCCTGACTATGGTTGCCCCCAACTTTTTGCCCTGTGTTTTAGCTGGTTTTGGACATAGTCGACCTGGGACCCTGCCAATCAGGACCCCAGGCCTACTGCTCTCTCTTTAAAATGGATTCCATGTACCCTAGGTACATTTCCAATTGGTACTGGGCCCCCTTATCAGACCCTGTAACTCAGGGCATAGGTGTACCCAGGGCTGCCAGGGGCTGCAGCATGTATTATGCCACCCCTGGCTGGCCTCCTAAATCTGACACAACTGGCTGCCTGACAGCTGGGGCAAAGTCGTGTAATCACCCTTTGCTGTAGGTGTAGTATACCTATACCTAACCCTAAAATGGACACACAGATTCCTATCAGTCACTCCTATGGCAGGCCTTGACAATCCTGAAGGCAGAGTGCTTGGAATCATGTGAGATGGTGCTCTGGCATGAGCTGAGCCTGTCTGCAGCTTGCGGAATCAAGTCCTAATAGCTGTTCCATGATATCGCATACCATATACTCTTAAGTGCATTATAATCCTCGCGGTTAAATGCTATCTTTGGTATTGCTTTATCAAAACATGTCAAGTAAGGTGTCATACGAATTGGAATACTAACCCCTCGCCAATTCTGGCGACGGGGTTAGCATTCCACCCTTCTAGAGGGACACGACATGTATGTAACTGTGAACCCCGGTTAAAGTTAACTGAAGCCTCAGCTCCACAAAATGGATGCTGCCACCACAGACACGAGTCTGACCCCCTGCAGCTGGGAGTCCTCCCAGTGAGGGGAGCCTGGACAAAGGGTTTCCTGTCAGGGGCGGTGCTAGCACCGTCCCAGACATGGTTTTGTGTATCCTGGGTAGGCAGGGCTTTACAGGAAGGTGACTGCTGAGTGGCACCCCGGTGCTCACTACGCATAGGCCGGTCTGAACCAGTTCCAGGGGCACACCAGCCCCTGGCCTGGGGAAGTCCGGCATGGCTGAGGGGTGTAACCACCCCCCACCTAGTCCCACCCATAGGCAGGACCTAGTCACCGGGTCAGCCCCCTTTTTTAGTATAAAGATAGGAGCGGGCCCCCTGTTAAAATTAGATCATCTTTGGAATCAAGATACCACTTTCTTCGAAAGGACTTCACGATTTCTTCTTCAAGATTCTCCCTTGTGGCTAAGGAGTAGTCACCCTGCATCCGCAGGCACCATCCTAAAGAACACTGCGGTCTGCTGCAAGTCCTTCATCACGAAACCGACGACCCAGCTCGACGAGACCCGGCTTCCCTGGCACCTCTGACCTCTACTCACCTCTACAGCCAAGCTGAGAACCGTGAGTGCGACGAGACCTCAAGGGACCGACGATCGCCAAGACTGCACGACATCTTTACTGCAAGCCCACCGTGTCCTCCACTGGTGAGTGCTTTGGGGTCCGAGAAGCCCCGACCCTGCGCAGCTCCAGCACCCAAGATCAGCCCCCCTGCATCTCCACGATCTGCGTGGGGCCCTTCTGCTGTTTGCTGTGCACCGCGTTGTTTGGCTACTAGCCGGCTGGCTTGTGGCCTTCTGAACGACGCCCAACGACTTCACGACTGCTGGTCTGGTTGCTCCAGGCTGGCCCTTGCCTCCTTCTTCAAGAGAGGCACCCCGGACCCTCCTGGTCCACTCCAGACGCCATTTTAGGTCCACCGCGTGGGCTTGAATTTGCCAAGGCTTTGTTGCCCAATCCTGGGTCCAGCGACGCCGACAGCTTCTATCTTCGTGGGACAGCTCGATCCTCCATCCTGGTCGCCGACAACGCCTCCTGGTCCGTGAGATCTTCGAGTCAAGCGTCACCCACTCACCTTGTCGAGGTGGCTACCATCCGGTGCCCTCCTGGTGCCCACTGACTACTGGCTAGTAGTCTCGAACTTGGTCCCCTCTGCTTTCAGGTGTCATCTATCTTCGAGATCCAGGCTTGGATCCAACTGAACTTTCTTCACTGGTCACCGGCCAGCATCTTTTCTTCCGGCTCCTGGTCCGTCTACGAGGATTCCCGACGTCTTTTCAGACCTATGCAGCTGCAGCCCCTGGGCTAGGTAACTTCGGCATTTCGGTGCCCCAGCATAGCCTCACTATCCAAGGGTCAGAATCTACTTTCGTTTTCTCCCTACCAGGTCGGGTTCGCCCGAGAACACTAACTTTCTATTTCCTAGCTACCATAGACTTTTGTCCCGCATCTCGCGTGAGAGTGCACACACTGCACCCGAGTCCCCTAGGCCTCCTAGAAGTAATCTAACGATTCCCTAGTCAAGTCCTAGCGATTCCAAAAGCTATTAGTACTGTACTTACCTGCTAGGAATTTCGCATTCCACTTTCAGAGTATATGGTTTTCCGTGCCCCTCGGGCATTTGTATATACTGTGCTAACTTAAGTATTTTTGTAAGAGTTTTGGTTTGTGCTTAGTACCCTGTCCTCATAAAGAGTACAGGGCTGTTGTGATCTTTAAATAAATAACTGTTTATTTTCATAACACTTGTGTGGTGTCCTTTCACTGGGTATTCAAGGGGTATATGTGTGGTAAACAGCTGGCTTAACGCGCCCTCTCGAGTCTTTAGCCTTAGACTGCTCGTATCCACGCTACTAGGATAGCTGGTCTATAAGGTTGACTTACAACCAATCATCAATAAGGGTTGCTGGACTGATACATAGTGTTCACTAGAATAGTGAGCACTGCATATCAGGCCACCTTCTCACATTGGTGAGCAGCGGTTGGGATTTGAGCTTGCTGTTGTTTTACCACACGTATCCTAAGAATATCTTGTTGAAAGATCACATAAGTACTGTTAGGTAAATATAACTAAAGCTTAGAATACTCTGAGTTCTACTGAACCAGCTGTTGTAGCTCCTCAAGGCTTAGCACACCTTGGCTACAACTCTAGCAAGGGACCAGTAGGTAACACATAGTGTAGGTAGGTGCATCACTTACACCACACTAGAAGCAGTATGTCGGTCACAGGAGGAAACACTGAGTCTCCCCTTGTGTCAGTTGACCCTCCACAGGTCATCCCTTCAAAATATACTGCTCTTAGCTTCCATGAGATGAGACAAGTGTGTACTCTCAGGAAACTAAAACAGGGGTCTAACCCCACCACTTCCTTTCTGATTGGTCTCCTAGAGGCTTATGATGCCAGTAGGGCTGGTAACCCAGACCCTTCTAATCCAGGTGGAAGTTTGCCCTCCTTACAGGGTCCCTTTGATATCCATCCCCTCCTTGAGGCAGATGTTGCTGAGGATGAGGATGAGTTATCAGGGGATGAGGCAGATAAGGGACAGCTAGAAGTCAGTAGACTAAGCAGGTCCAACTTAAGCAGACATGAGCTTGGTACTGGGGGACTCCTGGGCCCACTCTCAGGTCAGCTTAACATTGGGAATGGACGAGTTAGGTCTCTATCAAGAGGCTCTAGCAGATCCTTTCGAACCAATGGCTCTCTCAACTCTTCTCACAGAGGAATGTCTTCCCCTAAGAGGAGAGTGTATGAAGCTGAAGAAAGGGCAGTCAAACTGAGGATTGAAAGGGAAGAACTTGCCCTGGCCAAAGAGAGACTTGCCCTTGCTAGAGAGCAAGAATTATGTGGGCTAGTTCCCACTGGTGGCAGCAATAAACCTAGCAATAGGGAAAGGAGTTTTGATAAAAAGCACCTGAATAAGATAGTGCCCCCCTTTAGGGAAGGGGATGACATCCACAAATGGATTACTGCTTTGGAGAGAGCCTGCACTGTGCAGGGTGTTCCCCAAAGTCAGTGGGCAGCTATCTTGTGGCTCTCCTTTGATGGTAAAGGTAGAGATAAGCTCCTCACCACAAGGGTGGAGGATGCTAACAATTACCAAGTCTTGAAGAATGTACTGGTTGATGGGTTTGGTTTAACCACTGAACAATACAGGATGCTGTTCAGAGACACCCAGAAAACTCAGTCTCAAGATTGGACTGACTTTGTTGATTGTGCCACTAAGGCTTTTGAAGGCTGGCTACTGGGTAGTAAGGTTACTGATTTTAAAGGATTGTATAATCTAATTATGAGGGAGCAAATCTTAAATAATTGTCAGAACCAGCTATTACATCAGCACCTGGTAGACTCTGAGTTGACCTCTCCACAGGAATTGGGTAAGAGGGCAGACAAATGGGTCAGAACCAGGGTTAGGCCTAAAAACCAGGGTGGTGACCAGAAAAAGGAATCAACCAAGCCTCAAGAGAAGGGTGGGGCTAAATCCACAGAGAAGACTTCCCAAGGGCCCCAAAACTCCAACAAGGGTGGTGGGTCCCAGAACACTCCTTCTGAACAAAAGAAACCTTATTGCCATACCTGTAAACAGGTGGGCCATTACAAAAGTGATGCCAGTTGCCCTAAAAATGGTAATAAGGGAAATATGCCCCCAGGTAATACTCCTAAACCTCCTGTTACCACTAGTGGTAATCCCCCAGGTGGTGGGAGTGCCCCCAAGAATGTGGTGGGCATTACTTTGGGCAATCAGGAGGACTATGGCTTAGCCAGGTTCCCCGACCACACTCTTGTCTGTGAGACTGGCATGGGGTTTGCCAACTTCACTACTGGACCCCACATTTTGGGCAAGTATAGACAAGAAGTTTTTGTGAATGGTCAGAAAGTTGAGGCATTCAGAGACACAGGGGCCAGCCTCACCATGGTGAGTGACCATCTGGTCCCCTCTGCTCAACTGACCCCTGGTTTTTCTTATCAGGTGACAGACATTCATGGAATGAAAAGAAGGCATCCCATGGCAGTAGTCAAGCTCAGCTGGGGTAATGTCACAGGGCCCATGAGAGTGGCAGTGACAGATAACCTACCTGTAGATTGCTTACTGGGGAATGACCTGGAACTCTCAGCATGGGCTGAGGTGGAACAAGAAACTCATTCCAGAATGATAGGCCTATCCAGACAGGTTAGTGGGGCAGTAATAGCTACAGCCCCAGTCCAAGCACCATTCCTCCCTGAAAAGGTTGGAAGGGCAGTGGTAGCCACTGCCCAGGCTCAGACAGACTTTTCAGAACAGGATAGGAGGGCTGTGACAGTCACAGCCCAAACACAGACTGAGTGCCCTCCTGAAAAGGTTGGCAAGGTTGAAATGGTCTCAGCCTCTACTCAGACAGATAGTGAGGTTGTGAAGCCTGAAACAATGGATCACTCCACTCAAACAGAGAGCATTGAGGAGGAAGAAGAGTCTTCCCCCTCCCAGACACTAGGTGAGAGCCAGCCTCCTCAGGGAACTGACTCTACCCCTGTTGAAGGAACTGCCCCAGAGGTAGTCAGGCCTAGCCTGGCAGAACCCCTGATGGCAGTGGACCCTTCCCAGGTGGGACCCAGTCTGGAGCAGGTAACCTGCACCTCTCTACCCTGCCTCAGTCAGCCCAGGGCTGAAGAGACCAGGGAGGCCAGTGGTGGACCCCAAAGGGCCCCCTGTCCAAAAAAAACCCCTAATCAGCAGATTAGGATCACTGAAGCTGGTAAACCTAGCCAAGTGAAAATAGAACAGACTCCTGAGGGATCCCCCTTAAAAGTAGTTAGGGAACTCCCACAGCTGGACACTGTTGGGCACAGCCAAACATGGGGCCTAAAAACCCCAGACCTGACCTGTCCCTCCAGTAAGCCAAACAGAGGGACTCAGCCTCCAGCTTTAGGTAGCCAGAGGCTGACCCTGAGAGCTCAGTGCATCTCAGCTAAAGAAAGAAAGGCACACATGATGAATGGTGATTGGAGGAAGTTGAGCCCAAAGGTAGAGGAGCCTCACTTCAGTACTCCATCCCAGCATCAGCCTTCTTCTTTCCCAAGACACACCAGAGACAGAGATTCCCTATGGTGGAGACCCTCAGATACCCTTAGGGTGAGGGGTTGCCTAGTGGACCATGACACAGGGGGAAACCAAGCCAGAGCTGGTCCTTCCTTATATGGCCACTTAGGTAATAGAGGCTTACCTGGACAAGGATAGCCTTATCTCCTTTCGTTTGGGGGGGGGTTGTGTAGGAAGGTACATCCTGACTATGGTTGCCCCCAACTTTTTGCCCTGTGTTTTAGCTGGTTTTGGACATAGTCGACCTGGGACCCTGCCAATCAGGACCCCAGGCCTACTGCTCTCTCTTTAAAATGGATTCCATGTACCCTAGGTACATTTCCAATTGGTACTGGGCCCCCTTATCAGACCCTGTAACTCAGGGCATAGGTGTACCCAGGGCTGCCAGGGGCTGCAGCATGTATTATGCCACCCCTGGCTGGCCTCCTAAATCTGACACAACTGGCTGCCTGACAGCTGGGGCAAAGTCGTGTAATCACCCTTTGCTGTAGGTGTAGTATACCTATACCTAACCCTAAAATGGACACACAGATTCCTATCAGTCACTCCTATGGCAGGCCTTGACAATCCTGAAGGCAGAGTGCTTGGAATCATGTGAGATGGTGCTCTGGCATGAGCTGAGCCTGTCTGCAGCTTGCGGAATCAAGTCCTAATAGCTGTTCCATGATATCGCATACCATATACTCTTAAGTGCATTATAATCCTCGCGGTTAAATGCTATCTTTGGTATTGCTTTATCAAAACATGTCAAGTAAGGTGTCATACGAATTGGAATACTAACCCCTCGCCAATTCTGGCGACGGGGTTAGCATTCCACCCTTCTAGAGGGACACGACATGTATGTAACTGTGAACCCCGGTTAAAGTTAACTGAAGCCTCAGCTCCACAAAATGGATGCTGCCACCACAGACACGAGTCTGACCCCCTGCAGCTGGGAGTCCTCCCAGTGAGGGGAGCCTGGACAAAGGGTTTCCTGTCAGGGGCGGTGCTAGCACCGTCCCAGACATGGTTTTGTGTATCCTGGGTAGGCAGGGCTTTACAGGAAGGTGACTGCTGAGTGGCACCCCGGTGCTCACTACGCATAGGCCGGTCTGAACCAGTTCCAGGGGCACACCAGCCCCTGGCCTGGGGAAGTCCGGCATGGCTGAGGGGTGTAACCACCCCCCACCTAGTCCCACCCATAGGCAGGACCTAGTCACCGGGTCAGCCCCCTTTTTTAGTATAAAGATAGGAGCGGGCCCCCTGTTAAAATTAGATCATCTTTGGAATCAAGATACCACTTTCTTCGAAAGGACTTCACGATTTCTTCTTCAAGATTCTCCCTTGTGGCTAAGGAGTAGTCACCCTGCATCCGCAGGCACCATCCTAAAGAACACTGCGGTCTGCTGCAAGTCCTTCATCACGAAACCGACGACCCAGCTCGACGAGACCCGGCTTCCCTGGCACCTCTGACCTCTACTCACCTCTACAGCCAAGCTGAGAACCGTGAGTGCGACGAGACCTCAAGGGACCGACGATCGCCAAGACTGCACGACATCTTTACTGCAAGCCCACCGTGTCCTCCACTGGTGAGTGCTTTGGGGTCCGAGAAGCCCCGACCCTGCGCAGCTCCAGCACCCAAGATCAGCCCCCCTGCATCTCCACGATCTGCGTGGGGCCCTTCTGCTGTTTGCTGTGCACCGCGTTGTTTGGCTACTAGCCGGCTGGCTTGTGGCCTTCTGAACGACGCCCAACGACTTCACGACTGCTGGTCTGGTTGCTCCAGGCTGGCCCTTGCCTCCTTCTTCAAGAGAGGCACCCCGGACCCTCCTGGTCCACTCCAGACGCCATTTTAGGTCCACCGCGTGGGCTTGAATTTGCCAAGGCTTTGTTGCCCAATCCTGGGTCCAGCGACGCCGACAGCTTCTATCTTCGTGGGACAGCTCGATCCTCCATCCTGGTCGCCGACAACGCCTCCTGGTCCGTGAGATCTTCGAGTCAAGCGTCACCCACTCACCTTGTCGAGGTGGCTACCATCCGGTGCCCTCCTGGTGCCCACTGACTACTGGCTAGTAGTCTCGAACTTGGTCCCCTCTGCTTTCAGGTGTCATCTATCTTCGAGATCCAGGCTTGGATCCAACTGAACTTTCTTCACTGGTCACCGGCCAGCATCTTTTCTTCCGGCTCCTGGTCCGTCTACGAGGATTCCCGACGTCTTTTCAGACCTATGCAGCTGCAGCCCCTGGGCTAGGTAACTTCGGCATTTCGGTGCCCCAGCATAGCCTCACTATCCAAGGGTCAGAATCTACTTTCGTTTTCTCCCTACCAGGTCGGGTTCGCCCGAGAACACTAACTTTCTATTTCCTAGCTACCATAGACTTTTGTCCCGCATCTCGCGTGAGAGTGCACACACTGCACCCGAGTCCCCTAGGCCTCCTAGAAGTAATCTAACGATTCCCTAGTCAAGTCCTAGCGATTCCAAAAGCTATTAGTACTGTACTTACCTGCTAGGAATTTCGCATTCCACTTTCAGAGTATATGGTTTTCCGTGCCCCTCGGGCATTTGTATATACTGTGCTAACTTAAGTATTTTTGTAAGAGTTTTGGTTTGTGCTTAGTACCCTGTCCTCATAAAGAGTACAGGGCTGTTGTGATCTTTAAATAAATAACTGTTTATTTTCATAACACTTGTGTGGTGTCCTTTCACTGGGTATTCAAGGGGTATATGTGTGGTAAACAGCTGGCTTAACGCGCCCTCTCGAGTCTTTAGCCTTAGACTGCTCGTATCCACGCTACTAGGATAGCTGGTTTATAAGGTTGACTTACAACCAATCATCAATAAGGGTTGCTGGACTGATACATAGTGTTCACTAGAATAGTGAGCACTGCATATCAGGCCACCTTCTCACAGATGCAACCCGCCCCCACACCGACTAGCATTTTCATACCACTCTTGCATCCATCACACTAGCAGTCTCACACTACCATCAGCAATAGCACACTCCTCACAGTCCAGCAGTCTCATGCTACCAAACAGCACTCTTACATCCCTCTCAGTCTGTGACTCAGCTGGAAGCCTGTCACACCTCACAGCCTAGCAGCAAAACAAATAAAGTGCCTCTTCGTTTAGTAATGAGTTTGTATGTGGCATTGTTAAGTTTCAGAAGTGTGCCACAATTTCCTAGCTAATATGGTAATCTTTCAAGAGACTTAGAATCTGCAACATTTAGGAGTACAATAGGAATTATTTGCATAGTTCTGGCAATATTTCCGATGGTTTCTGGATTTCCCTGTAGATTTTTCATGCCCCTTGCCACCCCAGCAGCTCCCCACCCCACCTTCTGGCATTTTTGTGTGTTTTCCTTGTCCCTTTTTGGAAGAAAGCTTAAGAGGCACATAGGACATAGTTCTTCTGTGGCACGAGTATTATCTTGAATGAGGATGCTTCAAAGACAAAAAAGCACGTCTAGGTTTTATTTAGTTTCCCCTGGAAGCAAAGCTCGAATTTTTAGAGTTGAGATTTAGTCAAGTGCTTGGGGATTCTCAAGAAAGACTTTTGCAGTGAGAATTAATTATCCATGAAAAACATTTCTTAGTTCGGTAAGTAAGTATTACTCTAACGAAACCGTGCCATGTTGAGCTTAACTATAGCTAACAGGGCTAGTAAATTTGCATTCATTTAAAATAAAAGCATAGCAGTTTCACTGAAATATAGGTAATATATCTGTGTCTGGGCTTGGAACTGAATAACATATAATAACGTGCTCACTTCGTAGCAAATTGTGTAAGACATGTTTTTAATTTTGTCTTCTCCCTCCCCAAACCCCCAGTTGCAGCCAATTTGCAAAAAATTGTGGACGATCCTCAAACGAATAAATCTGTCACTTTCAAACTGGTATGTATCCATTCTTTTACATAGTCAACTGATTGTCATGTTTCTTCTCAATTGAAAGCTGCTATTTAAATATGACACACTTTTCTGATGGCCCTAGAGGGAGATGGTAAGTTGCCGAAGATGCAAGTATAGCCTCCTTTAACGCCTGAATTTGTTGCAGAATCAGTTCCTTGGTCACAAGAACGTGTATGGGTCCCAGTCCATGATTTCAAGCAGAGCAGCTAGTTTTGTGATTTCCAACGATGTTTGGCAACATACAATTTGGCTTTGCCATGCCGGATCACCTTCAGATACATCATGACTCACTCCCTGCATGACTGTAGTTGTCTTCCTGCCTTAGAAACTAGAGGCACACCCCATTCGGATAAATAAGACATCGGTTCGCAACAATCCGCACCAGCTTTAAATCCCATGATTTTAGTAGTTTACCTCCTCCTTGCACACAGCTGCAACATGATTCTTCACATAAAAAACACCTCTTCTAAATAGTACTGTTTAGATAGTCAAGCAAGTATGGTAACACAAGTAGGATAATTGATGACAAATTGGTTCAATTCGGCCCACCCTGAACACAGGAGGAAAGAAACCACTATATAGTCGATGAAAAGCATGGGAATCCAGAACAGTTTCGTGCTGCACAAGAAATTAGTTACTTGCCTGAACCAAATTTGTGAGCGTGGATCCCATCTAGACCCCTATCCGCACTCCACCTCCCTAGTGAAGGGGCAAATAAACTACTACACGAGAACAGAGCAAAACAGAACTTGAATATGGAGACCGTGCACACTTGACGTCATAGACTCCTCCTATTGATGATGCCCATAAAGAAAATGTTTTACCAAGTCAGGATTTTGAGGCCGCAGCCTCTAGATGTCAGAATAATGCAAAGCGTAAAAATCTTGAGTTCTGTGCTGCAACACTACTTTTTACAGGTAAGTAGCTAGTGTTTGCTTCACTAAAATAGTTCTGGGGCAGGTGTGCACCAGATAACTGTTTGGTCAAACTAGACACACCTTGTAAGGGTCAGCTGCTGCAAAGAGTATGTGAACTGGTGCATATGGCTTAAAGCTGAAGAATGGTAACATAACTGCTAAAGAAATCCTAAAAGATCCAAAAATGTATTTGGCAGTCACCCTGCGTAGAAATTTGCTTACCTTGAATTAAGCATTTAGAGTAAGTTCCATTCAATGCGAAAGGACTGGCATTACATTTGTAAGAGTTTCTTCCATTTGAACTCCAAGATTGTAGCATGCGTGCTAGAAATGTACCCACAAACCCAATGGGGCATCCCCTGTTTGGTAATGTTTTTTGAGTAAAATATAAAAAGTGGTTTGTGAACCCCTGTACATACTTTAAGCAAATAGTATTCTTTGTATCTGAAAGAGACACGTTAGTGATAGATTCCTTACCTTAGAATATCCCCAGGCGTCAGACTGGATCCGGAAATTTTTTGCGTAGCAATACCCCTGCGCGCTGGTAGGCGTCGTCTGCGGCTCCGCGTCCGTCGTCTGCGTCGTGAGCGCCGGGATGACGTCATCGGAGTATATAGACGGCGCCCATGCGCGCTGACGTCAGTTCTTCTTTTTTCCGCGCCAGCTAGCGCAGATCCGGAAGAAGCTCTACCCCCAGTCACTTTTTGACTGAAAACTTTTTTGATCTTTTTGATCTTTTTGATCCTCTAGTTAGTCGATTCTCGACTATCGGTGCCAGGGATGCCCGGGTTCAAGCCTTGCTCGAAGTGCGGCCGACTCCTGTCGGTCACGGACCCCCATCGCCGGTGCCTGAAGTGCTTAGGCCTCGACCACGACGATCGACCCTGCTCCGACTGCCGGGCCCTGACGTCGAAGGCGAGGCGGGAGCGGTCCCGCAAGCGTCTCGAGCTGAGGCAGTCGGCCCCGCGCCGCTCCCGGTCCCGGTCCCACGGGAGGTCGAGGGACAGGTCGCGAGGTCGGAGTCATCGACGTTCCGGGAGTGGACACCGATCGTCTGGTTCCAAGTCCTCAGGTAAGAGGCATGAGAGGTCGGAGCGACAACATCGATCCTCCGACCCGCCCCGTCGCTCGCACGATGCGACCGGGGATTCGGGCGACACCGCCCACGCGGCTCCGCGGGAGTCGCAAGCGTCGCCGCCTGCCCCACACCTTCGGGTCCCTGGGCACGGCGCGTCGCAGGAGGAGGTCGAGAGGTACCTCGTGGCCATGAGGGCCCTCCCTCCTCAGTCGGTTCCCGTGGCGCCTTCGGGCCGATCGGCTCCGTCTGGAGGTCCTTCCGGGTCGGGCGCTTCGGCCCCGACGACGTCGGGTGCTTCGGCCCCGGCGCCGCTGGCGACTTCGGTCCCGGCGCCGCGCGACCTCGCTGGATCCGGCTCCGGATCCGGGACCTCGCCGGTCGACCTTACGACCTCGCCGGCGACGTCCCTTCAGGTGTCGTCCCCGGCAGCCGACGTGGTTGCCGACCCCAATGCTTCCTACGGTCCTACTCAGGTGTCGGAGGGGCGCCGCTGGGCGCCGATTCCGTCGGCCTTCGGAGAGTTCTATCTCCACGAGGAGGCCCTGGCTGTTAATCCTGGTCTCCAGGAGCCGGGTGACGAGGAGCAATGGGAGGGGTCCGAGGACCCTCTGGCACGTGATTGCCAGTCTCACCAGGACTGGACATATGAGCTTGGGGAGGCCAGTGGTATTGACACCTCGCCAGACACTGGATTTACGTCGCCCCCGACTGTGGCTTCGGAGGCGGGTTCTGCTTACAGTGTAGTGTTGACGAAGGCAGCTAAGGCCCTAAACCTTGAGCTCCCCGTCGCGGCCGCGAGGACTAATCTCCTCACTGAGGTCCTCAAACAGCAGTCCGGCTCCGCGGAGCCCCTCCTGCCGTTCAACGAGGCCTTGTGTGACGTTCTTCTGGGCACTTGGTCCAAGCCCGCCACAGGCCCCCCTGTGGATAGGAACGTGGCCAGACGCTACCGCCCGGCACCGGGCGACCCTTGCTTTTTGTCCACCCACCCCACCCCCGAGAGCCTGGTCATCCAGGCCTCCAACTCCCAGACCGCATTCCCGTCGGCCCCGCCCGACAGGGAATCCAAGAGATATGAGCAGTTCGGGAAGAAGGTCTTCTCGTCTGTGAGCCTAGGGCTCCGGTCAGTGAACACCAACTGTCTCTTGGGCCGCTACACCCACACTCTGTGGGACACGGTTGCGGAGGTGCTGCCACAATGCCCTGAGGAGGTCAGGGCTAAACTCAGCCAAACCCTTGCGGACGGCCGAGATGCGGCACGTTTTTCTATCCGGTGTGGGCTGGATACCACGGACTCACTGGGCAGGGCGATGGCAACGACGGTGGCGGTTCGACGCCACGCCTGGTTGAGGTCCGCCAACTTCTCGGCCGATGTCCAGGCCACCCTCCTGGACATGCCGTTTGATGGCCGTCGCCTCTTCGGCGACAAGGCAGACCATGCGCTGGAACGTTTTAAGGACTCCAGGGCCACGGCCAAGTCCTTGGGCCTTACGGCCCCACGCCAGCAATCGGGTGCCTTTCGCTCCTTTCGTGGCCACGGAAGGGGCGCCCCACCACGGACCGCCAGCCACACGCCGCAAAATATCCAACAGCGCGGTGGCGGACGTGGGAACCGCCGCGGCGGTGGTCGGGGTCAGCGGCGAGGCCAGTCCACACCTCCCTCAGCAGCCCCTGCCTCAAAACCTTACTAGTCCGAGTTTTCAGGCCCATGTGACGCCTGTGGGAGGCAGGGTTCGCCATCACCTCTCCCACTGGCATACAGTCACTTCGGACAGGTGGGTGCTGCAAATTGTCCGAAGGGGTTTCTCCCTCCCCTTCGAGTCTTCCCCTCCATCCATGCCACCTCAATACCACCGTGTGTCGGGGGATCACTTGCAACTTCTGCGAGAGGAAGTTTCGGCCCTCTTGGCCAAGAGGGCCATCGAGCGCGTTCCTGGGCCAGAAGTAGGACGTGGCTGTTACTCCCACTACTTTCTGGTACCCAAGAAGGGCAAAGGGGGCCTACGCCCTATCTTGGATCTGCGGAACGTCAACGGCTTCCTCCGGACGGAGAAGTTCAAGATGCTCACTTTGGCTCAGGTCCTGGCTGCCCTGGACCCAGGAGACTGGATGGTAGCGTTGGACTTGCAGGACGCCTATTTCCACATCCCCGTCCTGCCGGCCCACCGGCGTTACCTGCGGTTCACGGTAGGCCTAGAGCACTTTCAGTTTACCGTGCTCCCCTTCGGCCTTACCAGCGCCCCACGGGTGTTCACGAAGGTGATGGCGGTGGTCGCAGCCCATCTGCGCAGGCAAGGGGTGTCAGTCTTCCCCTACCTCGACGACTGGTTGTTGAAGGCGGGCTCGCCCCAGGCAGTCGTCACCCACCTCCAGACTACGGCCGACCTCCTGCACTTGCTGGGGTTTTCCATCAATGTGCCGAAGTCACACCTGTGTCCCTCTCAGAAGCTCCTTTTCATCGGAGCGGTTCTCGACTCGGCGCAGTTTCGGGTTTACCCACCCGAGCAGCGGGTTCGGGATATTCAGGCTCTGATTCCTGTCTTCAGGCCGTTATCCCGGGTCTCGGTCAGGTTGACGCTGCGGCTTCTGGGACTGATGGCCTCCTGCATCCTTCTGGTGCGTCACGCCAGGTGGCGGATGCGGGCTCTGCAGTGGGACCTGAAGTTTCAGTGGGCCCAGCATCAGGGCAACCTGTCCGATCATGTCCTGATCTCGGAGGGCACTGCGAAGCAACTGCAGTGGTGGCTCACGGACCGCGACTGGGTCAGTGGCAGACCCCTCTCTCTACCCCAGCCGGAGCACGTAGTTGTGACGGACGCGTCCCTCCAGGGCTGGGGAGGCCACATGGGAGAGGCGGAGATCAGAGGCCTCTGGTCTCCGGCGGAGTCCCGGCTCCACATCAACCTTCTGGAGCTGCGGGCGATTCGTCTTGCACTGAAGGCATTCCTCCCCTCTGTCAGGGGGAGCGTGGTGCAAGTGTTCACCGACAACACCACCGCCATGTGGTACTGCAACAAACAGGGCGGTGTGGGGTCGTGGACCCTTTGCCAGGAGGCTCTGCGCCTCTGGCAGTGGCTGGAACATCAGGGCGTTACCCTGGTGGTTCAACACCTGGCAGGCTCTCTGAATGCCAGGGCGGACGAACTCAGCCGCCGGTGCATGATGGATCACGAATGGCGTCTGAACTCGGACGTGGCGCAAGGTCTCTTTCGACAGTGGGGAGAGCCTTGGTTAGATCTATTCGCCACAGAAGAGAACGCGCAATGTCAGCAGTTCTGCGCGTTGGAGTTTCCAAGGCGGCACTCGCTCGGAGACGCTTTTCGTCGCGAGTGGAGCTGCGGCCTGTTGTACGCCTTTCCGCCTATACCACTTCTGCCCAGAGTGCTGAAGAAGATCAGGCGCGACCGGGCCCAGGTCGTCCTTGTGGCTCCGGACTGGGCACGAAGATACTGGTATCCCGAGCTACTCAGCATGTCAGTCGATCCCCCGATTCGTCTGCCTCTTCGGGAGGACCTTCTGTCGCAGCAGCAGGGGACGGTCCTGCACCCGAACCTTTCCAGTCTCCACCTACAAGCTTGGAGATTGAGCGGCGGCAGTTGAGGCCATTTGACTTGCCTCCCGAAGTCTGTGACATCATTCTGGCAGCCAGGCGTCCCTCCACGAAGTCGGTATACGCCTGCCGGTGGAATAGATTTGTGGCATGGTGCGCAGCAAAGGCTGTGGATCCCCTCTCTGCACCCCTTTCGGAAGTGCTGCTCTTTCTTCTTTCCCTTGCCCAGCAGGGCTCTGCTCTGGGCACTCTTAAAGGGTACCTTTCTGCTCTTTCGGCCTTCTTGAGGCTACCAGATCAGCCTTCCTTATTCAAGTCCCCTATTGTGAGTAGGTTTCTGAAGGGCATCACGCACATGTTCCCTCCTGTTCCCTTCGTGATGCCCCAGTGGGACTTGAATCTTGTTCTCACCTATCTGATGTGTGCTCCCTTTGAGCCACTTCATAACTGCCCTCTTCGTCTCCTTACTCTAAAGACGGCCTTCCTGGTTGCCATCACCTCTGCCAGGAGGGTGAGTGAGCTCCAGGCTCTTTCTTCTTCTCCACCTTTCCTGTCTGTTCATCCTGATAAGGTGGTGTTGCGTACACGACCTTCCTTTCTGCCCAAGGTTGTCACGGCCTTCCACATCGGGCAGTCCATCACTTTGCCCACCTTCTTTCCGCCTCCGCATCCCTCGAAAGAGGAGGAGAGGCTCCACCGTCTGGATCCAAAACGTGCGCTCTCCTACTACCTAGACCGCACTCGCCAATTCCGGGTGGATGACCAACTCTTCGTTGGTTACGTGGGCGCGAAGAAGGGAAAGGCTGTACACAAGAGGACCATCTCTAGGTGGATCATCTTGTGCATCCAAGCATGCTACTCAATGGCGAGGAAGGAGCCCCCGGCTGGATTGCGGGCTCACTCCACTCGGGCCACGGCAACGACAACTGCCCTGGGCCGCGGTGTCCCCCTGCAGGACATCTGTCAGGCAGCCACGTGGGCCTCGCTGCACACGTTCGCGAGACACTACTGCCTGGACAGTCAAGTCCGGAGGGATGGCTTCTTTGGCCGTTCCGTCCTCCAGGACTTTCTGGTGTGATATTGGTTCGCAGACCCACCACCGGGGTTGGTATTGCTGGGGTATCTATTCTAAGGTAAGGAATCTATCACTAACGTGTCTCTTTCAGATGCACAAGTTACTACTTGTGTAACGATATATCTGTAAGAGACATTAGTTAGTGATAGATTCCTTACCGCCCTCCCATCCTCCCCGTTCTGCGAACCGATATTTAGGGTTAAGGTCATCCCCTTTCAGGGCCCTAGTTTCATGGCACCAGTGTTAGTTCTATCATGGCTCTGCGTATCTGGCGCGGAAAAGCTGTGTTATCAGAACTGACGTCAGCGCGCATGGGCGCCGTCTATATACTCCGATGACGTCATCCCGGCGCTCACGACGCCGACGACGGACGCGGAGCCGCAGACGACGCCTACCAGCGCGCAGGGGTATTGCTACGCAAAAAATTTCCGGATCCAGTCTGACGCCTGGGGATATTCTAAGGTAAGGAATCTATCACTAACTAATGTCTCTTACAGATATATCGTTACACAAGTAGTAACTTGTGCTTCGTGCTCATTCTGCTACCCCAGTCGGCTGGGTGTCTTTAGTAAGCCTTTTTCAGGTATTCCTAAATTCTCTTGCTTTCACCTCAGCATGTTTGATACAACTTGTCTCTCTAATTAAAAAAATACTTGAGTGACCTAATAAAAGTACTAGTTGACAGATGTTTACTTGCATCCCATGCTTTGACCCAATGCTTCACTGCTCACACTCTACCTCGCACTCATGGAAAATGTGGCTTGCAAAAGAGGCTATAAGATTCTGGAATAGGGGTTGACTTGATCAATGTTTCATTACCAGCACTACTTTAGCATTTTTTTAATTGCAACAAGGAATGTTTTTTCGGATCCAACAGCCATGAGCTGAAGTAGTATAACGCTCCATAGATCTTAGCAATTACTGCAGTAATTAGCTACATTATGCAGGTCACAGGTGCAATTTCAATCAGTGCTGACTCAGATCTAACTATTATGGATCTATGAAAGATACTGTACTGCAAAGCTAGTGTTGCAGGTAGGTAACATTTATTCTCTTCCAGGGGATACTCATCAATAGTCATAAGCAGTGAATTATCCCCACCCACATGCGGGATCCCGGAGCATATACATACATATATGTACATACATATTCATGCATATATGTACATACATATACAGGTGTATGCCCAGATAATAAAGTATATAAAACTTACAACACGATGCACCTACATATATATGCATACCTACATGTATGTACATATGCAGCCTCATCAAAAAATGTAAAAACAGATAGGGCAAACAGCCAAAATTACATCAGTTTTGCTTTGTATAACAAAAAGTCTGTCAAGACTGCTTGTAATAGAGACCATACACTATAATGGTTTCATACAAGAATCCTTTATTTACCAAAACAAAGAAAGATAGGTAATTGCAGGCAGTTTGGCCCAAAGGCTGCATAGGAATAACTGTCTTAGTACAGAAAAGACAACTGGCACCTTGCCTTTAAGGCTTACAAGAATCTGAGCACTTTTCCTTTAAGAACCTCTGGGAGCACTCTGCTCCCAGCAAGCTCCACAGGTGACAGTTAGTTCAGTTAGATCAGTTTCTTTTTTCCGGCTCCTTCTGTGAGGATCCTGGAGCTTGAGCTCGACAGTTTTCTGACTTTTCTGTCAGGAATTGTTATTTTTCTAGAATTTTTGCGGTTCCTCCTGTGCTGGCAGAGGGTTATCATTCTTTTTTGACAGAACTTCTTCATCTTTTCAGTCAAAATCCCAGCTCTTTTTCGCAAAAGTCCAGCCTGTGGGAAGAAGATTGCCATTTCAGATCCACATTCTGTGTGTATCGCCTGTCTACCTACTAGTCACGAGATAGACTCCTGCTATCACTTAAGAAGTTTTCTGCGAGGGCTTTACTTGATAGAGGATTCGCCTTCAAGCTGTGATGGGAGAGAGTAACAGCCCGATTGGAAAGTGGCCTTGTGAATCAAGAGCCCTCCTCTTATCAAGAACATTGACGACAGCATCATTCTGCCTCTTCTACTTCGAGAAAACAGCAGATTCCAGACTGCTCGACGTCGGTACCACTGTTGAAGAAAAGGCCTAAACAGTCTCCGACGTTGAGGTGGCATGAGTCTCCGTCAAGAAAGGCTTCGACGTCTAAGTGTACTACCTCGGGCTCGAGGTATGTTCAGGATGTTGGTCAATCGACGTCTAAACACCCATCGACGTCTAGACCCCCATCGACTTCGAGACATTCTCCGTTGCCTCACCGTAGGTCGACGCCGAGAAGTTTGCCCACGGCGAAGAGAGCTCGAGGTCAGTTGACGAAGAGAGCATCGAAGTAGACGTCGAGGAGGCGAGAGCACTGGCCATCGATCACCACAACACCATAGACGGTAGAGGTCTCCTTTGAAGAAGGCGAGGTAGCTGTTGAGGACAGCGAGGTCCTTCACACCTTCCATGCATGGCCCCACGTCAGGGGAAAAGCAAGGGTCGACGTCTAAGGAGATGCATACGTCAACACAGAGGCCATCGACGTCTAGGGACAAAGAGCCTGCTGTTGCCTTGGAGGAGGTTAGAGCTGAATCTCGTTCGCCCTCAAGATCTTCGTCACCAGGACTGCATATTGTCCAGGTTTCCCTGGAGGGCTCTCCGGTGGTTGGTGCAGAGCCTCGACCTAAGAAGTCTAAGGCCATCAGTAGCCCGGGTTCGGACTATTCCCGTACCTACTCCCCTTCACACCTGTCAAGATCTCCATCACATACTGAGGCTCAGCAGAGGACACCATGTAGATCAAGCTCCCCAACAGTGGTGTCTTCTAGAAGAAGTCGTCCGCGCAGATCGCGCTTTCAGCATGCCCGTCATGTGCACTCAAGAGACAGGTCTCACTCCTATCATTCTTCCTTCACCGAAGAGAAGGCGACGGAGATCTCCCACTTGGTCTTCTTCTTCCACCAGGTCCTCTATGAGGAATTATTCTTAAACTTTCACATCTGCACCTCCATCAAGAGTGTCACCAATTGATGATCTTACCACCTTCAATGAGGCACTCTGTAGGGGAGCGAGTAAGTTAAACATTACAATGTTGGTCCCTACGGTTTCCTCTTCTGTGATCTTTGAGACCCTCCATCACCGGTCTTCAGTCAGTCCTTTGCTTCCTCTTGTCCCTGACATTATTAAACTTGCTACGCAGACTTTTCTGACGCCAGCAACGGTGGGTTCTGTGCCCTCCCGGATAGCGAAGAAATACAAGGCTCCTAATCAAGAGCCGTTATTCCTTCGTTCTGATCCTCCCCCTGATTCCATCATTGTGGAAGCGGACAGGAAGATGCACTTCTCTATGTCTTCCTCTTCGGTACCTCCAGATAGAGATAGCAAATTGATGGACTCTATGGGTAGAAAGATATGTAACACCTCAGCATCTTTCATGAAGGTCGCCGGTGCCTCTGCTCTGCTGGGGAGATATGATAGATCCTTATGGGATTCTCTGGGCTGTTTCGCAGACAAACTCCCGAAAGATCAGCAAGATTTTCGTGAGATACTGCAAGAAGGAGGTCTTGTGGCGAATCAGATTATTAGTGCTTCTGCTAATTCCGCTGATCTGGCTGCACACGAGTACTCCCATGGTATTTGTTCAATGCGTTCTGCGTGGCTACAATTGACTGGCCTTAAGCCGGAGGTACAACGAAAAATCATCAATCTACCATTCAATGGGTCTTCTCTCTTCGGTCCCCATGCAGACGATGAGATGACGAAGATGAAGGTTAATTTTAAAAAATCTTTTATTATGTCCTGTGGCCCTGGCAAAAGGAAACTTAACACTATACAGTCAGGTACAGACAAATTGATATCTGTCCCTAAATTCCCATATCTAGGGTTGGTTTTCGCTGCGAACGGCTCGTGGAGTGGGCATATGGCCCACGCCACGAGCAAGTTCTCGAAAGCCAACAACTCTGTTTTAAGTCTCCCTCGCCCAAAGAAAATAGGTGCCACTAGGGCTATTTTAAAGATTTTTAAATTACAGTGCGCACCTGTTGCCACGTATAGAGCAGAGGTATGGGGATCAAGAAACAGTCCCTGCATCCAAAGCGAGGAGAATCGCTTCTGCAGGAAAGTGTTGGGTGCACCAATCTCCTCATCCACCTTAATTTGTCATAGTGAATTAAACATTCCATATATTAGCGATTTTATTAGAGCAAGACCGGCACTCTTCTGAATCAGAATCTGGCGGAATGAAGCTGCTGCTCTTACTCAGAACATTATAAAGGACTGTTTAAGTAGCGACCACGGAATGAGAATTCCATGGTTGTCTGAAGTTTCAAAATCTCTGAATGAAGTTGGTAGAGGAACTTTGTTTACTGATCCTACAACTATAGAATTACAGGATAAAGTTCAGGTTAAGAATGCGCTATATGCACTTTACAATAATGAAAGGCTTAGAAGCGAATCACAAAAATCAACTGTAACGAAATATATAGGCAATGGATTGTGTGGACCGACTCTACCGCCCTATCTCTCGCTGCCTATGACTAGCTGGGAGAGATCATTGTTTCGTTTAAGGGCAGGAACAGTAAAATTCATGTTGTCATTTCCACTAGGGCCCTGTCACAGTGTTGATTCTACCTTATGTCCCTGTGATGGCGTGAGCATTCAGGATGATTTGCACTTTCTATTTTTCTGTAAATTTTATTCTGTGTATATTAAATGGTTTTTAACTCCGTATTTTAAAAAATCCAGACCACGGACACTTCAAGACTCATATAATATGTTAATTGCCCTGGATAGTGATGAATTGACTTTTCGTGTCAGCTCTTTTTTAAGACTGGCTATACGAGCACGCAAAATGATGGAAAACCTTTGAGCATGGTAAATCAGCTTTGTTAGTATTATCATGGAAATTTAGCATATTGTTTTGAAATATATTGTACTGTCACTGCACGGAATGGTATGTTACATGTATACTTATTTTTAATTCCTATTTGTATGTATATATACTATTATGGTTTGTTGATGAATTATGTTCGGTACTTTTATGAATTTTAAGGAATTCGAATAAAGGTCTTTTGAACTTGAACTGACACAGTAAAAGCTGTAGGGCTGGAGATGAAGAAACAATATTGCAGGCGTTTTTGCTCCTACAACAAATGCTCATGCCAGCAGAGCGGTCAAACTTCTCAGTGGTCGTTGCAGTTTCACCAGCAGCAGCAAACGTTTCATTTTCACCAACAAAGACCAGGCAGAGGAAGAGGGAACAATAAACAGGAGTCCCCTACCTCAAAGCAGCCATCGAAGCAATGAGGGAGTTCTTCCTCCAAACACGTTGACCACTCCGGTAGTAGGAATTATCGCTGGTCATCTGGAGGTGTGGAAGCATATAACCAACGACGAATGGGTGTTAAATATTGTAAAAAATTGATATCTGCTACGTTACAAGACCCCACCACCATAGATTCCTCCGAGTGGAGGTCTCCGCTTGTTTCATCCCATTCTACACGAGGAGGTAAACTATCTCCTGCGGAAGAAAGCCATAGAGTATGTTCCGGTTCATCAGAGGCACCAGGGGGTATACTCTCAATATTTCCTAGTCGAAAAAAGAGGTCCTTCAGTGGAGTACAGACCAATTCTAGACCTCCACATCTTAAACAGATATATCTGCAAAGAAAAGTTTCGGATGATTGCTTTGCACCAGACCTTCCCTCATTTACATTAAGGAGATTGGATGTGCTCCATAGATCTGCAAGACGCCTATTTTCACATTCCAGTGTCCATCAAACATCGGAAATTTCTCAGTTTTCAGGTTGCTCTGCACCATTATCAGTTCTGAGTTCTACCATTCGAATTCAAGTCAGCTCCACAGACTTTTTCAAAGTGCATGGCAGTGGTGGCGAAGAATATTCATTTACCCATATCTGGACGACTGGCTTCTGAAGAGTTCCACTCCATCTCTACTTCAGTTGCATCGCTCTTACAGTCTCCAAATACTGGAAAAGCTGGGTCTACTAGTCAATTTGAAAAAGTCGATTCTCAATCCGACTCAGAATATTCACTTCCTAGGGTCGTCAAGGGACACCGTGGAGGCAAGCGTGTGTTCTTCGGTGGAGAGATTTTCATAGATCAGGATGAAATGCCAAGAGCTCCTGCAGTCACACCATCTGACGGTCAGAGAATGTCCTCTCTCCTGGGGTCCTGCTTCTTCATAGTCCCCAATGCCCGATTGCACTTGCATCCCTACAATAGGCTCTGGAAGACCAGTCTGTGCAAGTGTCAGGCAGCTGGGAGGATCGGCTTACTCTTCCTCAGTCTGCCAGGGATTCCATCAGGTGGTGGACAGAGATTGCATCTAATGAAAGGTGTTCCTTTCGATTAGGAGACTCCTACTCAGACCAAAGTTACAGATGCCTCCCTAAAGAGTTGGGGGGCTCAAATGGATATCCTTCAAGTGCAGGGTCTATGGTCGGACACGGAGAAGGGGATATCATATCAACTTACTGGAATTGAGGGCCGTCCACCTAGCCCTCAGATCGTTCTTCCCTTCTCTTCAGTCCAACTCTCTCTTGATTCAGACCGACAACACCACAACAATGTTTTATCTGAACAAGCAGGGAGGTACCAGGTCCAGAATTCTGTCCCAGGAGGCACAAGCAATCTGGAAGTGGTTACTGGCAAGGCGTTTCACCATCACAGCGGTCCATGTGCCGGGCATACTAAACGTCCAAGCAGATTTCCTCAGCAAAGAGTTCGTAGAAGCGCACAACTGGGTGCTAAACAACGACGTAGCTCAAGATATCTTTCAAAGATAGGGGGATTCCGGACATAGACTTGTTCGCAGACGCAACAAACTACAAATGCTCCGTCTACGCATCCAGGTTTCACCAACCAGGTTCAAGCGGGAATGCTCTATTGATAAGATGGTCTCAGAGCTTACTCTATGCTTTTCCTCCGCTGCCTCTCATTCCGGCAGTGATCACCAAGTTCTACAAGACCAACTCCAGGATGATTCTGGTCGCTCCGGAGAGTTGTAAAAGGTACCAGGACCTTCTACAACTCTTCGAGGTCCCACACCGGAGGTTACCTTGCAGTCCGGACCTGCTGTCCAAGAGCCATGGGAGAGTGTTTCACCCCAATCTCTCTTCGCTCAGGCTAACAGCATGGCTCCTGAAGTCTTGCAGTATGGACACTTAGACTTGTCTGCGAACCGTATGAACATCCTTAGAGAAGCTAAGAGACCTTCTACCAGGGCTTCCTATGCTACGTGGAAGCGTTTCTACATATGGTGCTTGAATAATGGTCACGACCCGGTTAAAGGACAGGAGTAGGTCATTCTGCTGTATCGGTTATGCCTGGCTAAGTCAGGCCTGCAGTTTACATCTATTAAGGTACACTGAGCAGCAGTTACGGGATATAGGAAGTTACCTACGCAGGGTTCTTTTTTCAAGATGCCAGTGCTGAAAGATTTTCTTGAAGGGTTGAAAAAGGTGTATCCACCAGTACGAGCACCTTCTCCTCCGTGGGAGCTCTTATTTTTTTTTTAAACTGTTTTATTAGCAGTTTTTTCAAATTGCACAATACAATTACTATTCGTCGCAGACATACAGGACGGTTCCCCTGCCCAGTTACCATAGTATTTACATACAAATTCCCTTCTTTCACGTTTTAAGAGAGGTTGTCATGCATCTTGCACTGGTGTTTGCAACAGTTCTATCTACTCTGGTACCTGGGTTAGGATAGGTCGTAGGTTCAACACCCAACATTTACATGGCAGTGTCCAATTGTCCATGACCGACTAGACGGGCTTGTATGTGTCAGCACACAGTATCAATGTCTGCAGTAATAAAACAGAACTTCCCCAACAGGAATTCCCATCCTCCAGTCCTTCAAGCATATGTGAATAACATAAAAGAATGGTTGTCCGTACAAGGCCAGCGGACGTATACAGTCTAATATCAATAATAGCATGAACAGTTAAAGATTCAAATCCCGTGCTCCGATGTTTGTTATAAGGGTTCAGACAGTGAGAGAAAAGCACACATAATCTTCTTTTTAGTTAACGTGTACTATATAGGTTCATGTGGTCCATGGACTTTACTGCGAGTCATTGAGAGGTTCCACCACATCCACCTATTGTGTTTTTAAGGATTCTAACATTGTATCCCACTCAAGCGCTATTGGAGTTTTACGTAGACCTCACGCCTTAGTGCCGCACTTTCTGCAGTGCCCCACCTGATCACTTCGCCATACCACACCTGGAGGGGGGCCACACCTGGAGGGGGGGGGGGGTGGTTTTTGGGACTTCCATTGCATGGTAATGGCCCTTATTGCTAGAATTAATGACGGGTTTGCAAATCTGTACTGTACTCTGTGCTTCGAGGGGGACTTATGTAAGCCTAGGATACATTCCTCCATGCTTTTGGCTATTTCTCTCGCTCTGTATAACTGCAGAATTTAGCATTCTGACCGAGTCCCAGAAAGCCCTTAGGTGAGGGCAGGTCCACAACATATGTGCTATACCAGCCCCATCCGCATAGCATCTGGGGCAGTGGTGCTGAGTTTTTGGAACATTTTGTCTAAGCGATGTGGGCCCTGTGAAGTACCATGGTTTGGATAAATTTAAATTTAGCGTTTCTGGTGATTTTCCTAGGGTGTACGATGGTTTCCCCCCACTCCTTCCCTTCTAAGACCCGTCCGACATCTTCCAACCTAGCATCTTGCAATTGGGAGAGGGATATTCCAGCATGTGCCCGAATCCCTATATACAGCCGTTTCACCAAGTGCCTGCCCCGTCCCATGTAATGTAACATTTTGACTAATTAATGTGTAGCTGGTTCTTGTCTAAGCGGAGCCCACTGTGTTTTCACATACTGCGTCACAGCCGCATGCAGGAGGTATAGATGATCTGGTGCTCCTGTGTTCCTGACAAAGTTGTGGTAATCTAGCAATTGTCCCTCATGAAATAGGTCTGATACTGTGCTAAATCCTGCGTCTATCCAGGGGGCAATGGTGTGGTGTGCTAAACGTCCAGTTGCCAGTGGTATGCCCACTAGGAGAATGTTACCTGCATAGGCAGGGGGTGTGTTCGTGTAGAGGAGGGCCGCTTTCCAGCATTGTAATGGTGTGCGCAGTAAAGTAGGGAGCTGTTGGGGGAGTTTACAACGCGTTAACAGCGTATGCAAGGCTCCCGCCCCTACGTCACGCTCAGTGTCACCTATCTCCTGGAGATTATGTCCGGCCGTCCAAAAGGAGAGCCACTGTAATTGTCAGGCGTAATAGTAGGCCCTAAGGTCAGGAACCCAGAGTCCCCCTTTGTCGGTGCCAAGTTGAAGCTTCTTGAGGCTAATCCTCCGTCTGCCTGTTCCCCATTTTAGATCTATTAGTAAAGTGTTTAAAAGTTTGAAAGTACATTGTGGGAGGAGTATCGGTAGGTTTGTAAAGTAATAAAGTAGTCTTGGGAGGACGACCATTTTTGTAATGGCTATCCTACCTATCATCGAAAGCGGCAACGTAATCCAGAAGGCAATACTAGCGTGGAGGCCTCTAATTGCCTTGTGTAAGTTGCCGTCCAGTAAATCAGTGGGAGTCCAGTATATCTGTATTCCCAGGTATTTGAATGTCTGTGGAGCAACTTGTATCGCCACTGGTCCAAACTGAATTATCATGGGGGTCATCTGCTTATGGAAGAAAAAGGCATGAGATTTCACTGGGTTAATGGCCAGCCCTGATATAGTTTCAAATACAGCGAATATCTCCGCCATAGGCGTTAAGTCCGATCGGAGATCTTTGACATGTAGAGTTATGTCGTCTGCGTATGCTGAAAAAAGGTGTACGGTGGGTCCGATTGGGATACCCAGTTCCTGAATCTCCGCTTGCAGTTTAATAGCCAGGGGCTCCAGCGCCAGTATAAATAAGAGTGGCGATTAATGGGCACCCCGGCCTTGTTCCTCGAAAAATCGGATAAGCAGCTGAAATATGGCCCCCAGTCGGACCCGAGCCTTAGGAGCCTGGTATAACAGACGGGGCCATTTTAGATAATCATCCGGTAGCACAGATTTGCCCAGTGCTTTAATCAAATATTCCCAGTTCAGCGTGTCAAACGCCTGTCTGAGGTCTAGCGACACGCAACCAGTGTGAGTGTAGTGTTTTGGGGTGGCCGACAGTAGGGAGTGCAGTCTCCTGGTGTTCAAAGATGTGCTACGGGCCGGTAAGAAACCAGTCTATCTATATGTATTAATGTATGCAGGAGTGGTAGGATTCTATTTGCTAGTATTTTGCTAAGAATTTTGTATTTCGTTGCCAGGAGCGACAGTGGGCAGTAGCTTGCTAGGTCAGTGGGGGTTCCTGCCCGGTTTTGGGAGCGTGACTGTCAGTGCTTTTGCTGTTTTCAGCGGCAATTCACCTTTCTCTTTAGACATTTTATACAGGAGTTCCAAGTGGGGTATAAGTGAATCTGCATAGATGTCCTAAAATTCTGCAGGCAGCCGTCTAATCCAGGGGTTTTATTTCGGGGAAATCCTTTGATTGCTGTTTTTTGTTTCAGCTTTAGTAACCGGGCCTGAAAGACCTTTGAGTACAGCCGGGCCAGTCGTGGGTACGTCGGTGTATTTAGGAAGTCATTTATATGTGTGGTCAAATGATCCTTGGGTTTGCCGTAAAGTATAGCATAATATTCATAGAAGGCTGTGTTAATGTCATGTTGTGTGTGCGCTGTACCGCCCTCCAAGGTAGTAACCCCACTAATCACCCTGGCCGGGGGGGCATTCTTTATTAGTTTTTCCTGCTTCAGTGTGGGTACTCTGCGTGTATTGCTGACAATCTATGTTGTGAAGTGATTCAAGTAACTCCGCGTTTTGTATACTGATTTCCTGGAGTGGCCCCTGTTTCTCCCTATCACGCGCCGCCTCCTGTTCTAGGCGACCCATTTTGTGTTCTGTTTCTATGAGGGAATTATAACCTCTTGTCGAGCACCCAGAGTTGCACTGATGGCCCTGCCACATATTACCGCCTTAAAGGCATCGCATTCAATCAAGCCTTTAGAAGCTGTGTTGTTGTTTTCAAGAAAGTAATGTGTAATAGTGTCGGCCATTGCGGAACGAAACACTGTGTCCTTAACAGTTGTGCCATAATAGCCAGGTGGGTACTGGAGTAGGTATCCTGCCCCATGTAATAGTTATCTCCAACGGGTTGTGGTCCGAAAAAGTTTTGGCGAGATAAGTAGTGTGTGTGTGACCTGCATTACGATGCTATTCGAGCAATAGATCCCATCTATCCTGGTGTGCAGCATGTGAACCGGAGAATAAAATAAATATATTCTCTGTGCGTCGGGGGTCACATCCTCCACACATCACACAGAGCCCAACTGGCCACCTATCCACACCGTGCCTTTGCTAGTTTAGTGACGCCCGCCCCATTTAGAGGGGATGTGACCTATCTAAGGAGATATCCATAATAGTGTTGCAGTCCCCTCCTATAATCCATTGGGGAATCCCCATCCAGCCAGAGCCAGGTTCAGGGTGGTAAGGAAATGTTCCTGATCGGTGTTTGGCGTATATATGCTACCCAGTATCGCCACCTGGCCGTCCAGGGACCCACGTGTAAATATATAGCGCCCCTGTTTGTCAATTCGGTGTTCCAGTGGTGTAAAGGGTACCTGATGACAAATCCAGATCATGACCCCCGGGCATATCCTGAGTAGCTAGTAGTAAACACTTGTCCTCTCCATTTCTTGCGGAGTTTCACTGCTTCTTGCTGTAACATGTGGGATTCTTGTAAATATACTATTTGTGCTTTCCTTCGCAATAGCTGGGTGTGTATTCTAAGGCGCTTCTGGATGGTGCCCAGTCCCCTAACGTTCCACGTTACAATGTTATACTGACTTTGTGTATGCATTGGGATATCTTATTAGTCCTGTAATCATACCATGTCATATTTGTGACTGTGTGCAGTGCTCTCAGGGCCATCAGACACACAGGACTGCATCCCTCCCCAAAATCCCCAATACTTGGTCCGGTCAAGAAACTATACCAGACCACTAAACTAAACACAGTAAACAGAACTACACCCTGTACGACTATAGCATTCGCCAATTGGGGGACATCGCCAATGCCGCCTACAGAGCGTGGGTCACGCTCCATCCTATTTACAAGTTCCGAACCTCACGGAACCCGGGCTCAATAAAATGTGATCACAGTATATAACAGATCATTACACAACACACACAACGCTGCACCTCACAGGTCTTCTACTATTATAAAACAAGGATATCATACCAATCGTCAAAGTCAATACGTAGAGAACCGCATCATACCAGTTTTAGCCAAGCAGTCCATCTGCCGTTTGAGGAGTCACAGAGGGAAAGAGAGCCACTCTACCCTCAGAGTCAGACTTGTTCAGATCTTCTTCAGAAGAGGCCGAATCTTCCACAGGTGCGGGCTGTCTGAAAGTAGTAACCACTATGAGTGCCTGCTCCTTACCCGGTCGCTGTTGCTGCAATGTCGAATTAGGCTGTCGGGAGTTCCCACGTATCTGTCTGCTGCAACGCACGCCGGTCCGGTCCGCTTGACTGGAACCATCCCGAGTACTCTGGGAAGCGTTTTCACCAGTTACTGAGGGGTCTGTGACCTCCAACCATTCTTCCGGTCGTCCTGGCTGCGTGGCACGTGTAGGCACCCCACCCAGGGTAATATCCAGGCGTTCCAGGAGTTGAGCCAAGTAGGAGCCCAGCAAGGTCCAGTCAAGCATGCAGTGTGTCTTCACTGGTATGTGCATGCATTCACCCCAAATATTAGGTTCAACTCACCGCTTTCACGGTCCCAGCAGGGATTTCCAGGGCAGTACAGCTCAATGGCGCCCTCCAGGTCAGCGCCGGTTCCTCTATGTAGTGGACTCTCCTCTAGGGGGGTCTCGTAATGCCGGCGTAACAAACCCTGCATCAGGTGGGTGGCCGCTGTAGCACTCCAGTCCACCGGGTCGCGCCTGCTCCCAGCGCGTTAACAGCAGTCCACAATTTTCACCCAGGGGCCTGTGTGAATCTATCCTGGGGGCCCATCCGCCATACACCGCAGTGACTTACGACCTCACCCGGTCCGACTCCCGCCCAGGCTACCTCCACTGGGCCTCTTTGGCAGTACGACTCCCGTCCGGGTCATCTCCAGCCCAAAAAACCAGCAGGCGTGCCCTAGATGGTAGGCCCAATCCGATGTCGCAGACGGCGTGTAGGCCCTGGGTGCCAGTGCTCCCCAATCTCAGGCAGCAGGTGCATTAGGGCTGGTATGGCAATCGTCACCGCTCCAATGAACAAAGATAAGCGCCGGTCTTGGCTGCAATTTGTAATTGTCTGCACAGCAGGGGAGGGGACGCAGCGGCACACCAGACCTAGTGCAGTGCCAGTCTGTCAGCACAACCGTTAAGGGCCACAGCGCATCCCCGGGGCTCACGTGGAGCAACCCCAGGGATAGTGCGCGGCCGCCGCTCACCTACTTACTCGGTCCGGTCTGCTTCCACTCTGGTGAACGCCGCAAGGGTACCACCCCGTCGCCCGAGCCTCCTCCGTCGGCCTCCGCTGCAGGGAGGACACCGTCAGGGCCAGCCTCGCCCCTCCAAGCCAGCGGGCGGGCTCCCAATTGCAGGGCCGCCTTGATCACACAGGTGGCGGGAGGGCATCAGGTATCGGCACACTCCAATATCCGAGAGCGATAGTGTCTGGTCCGATCAATGCTTGCCCCCAATCCAGTGGGCAGTGGTAGTCCCTTCTAAGGGAGGTTTGGTGCAGCGTTACTCAAATCTATTCAGGATGTAGGAGCCCGTGTCCAGAGCTCCGTTAAAACACAGCTGCCATGCTCGGCTGTCAGCCACGCCCCCCCCCCCCCTCTCCCCTCCATGGGAGTTCAATGTGGTTCTTACCAAACTGATGGGAGCACCTTTTGAACCATTATACAAGTCCTCCCTGCAGCACTTGTCTTGGAAAGTGGCCTTCTTGGTGGCTAATACGTTTGCACGTAAAGTCAGCGTGTTACAAGCATTGTGCTGTAAAGAATCCTACACTGTTTTCATTCTAATAGGGTAGTTCTTAGAACTCATCCTAGTTTTCTGCCAAATGTGTTTTCAGATTTTCACATTAATCAGGGAATCACTTTACCTACTTTTTTCGCTAATCCTTCTACTTTCCCTTGAAAGTGTGTTACATTCCTTAGATCTTAAGAGAGTGTTGAGGTTTTATCTGGACAAGACTAAAGATATAAGAAAAACGGACCGACTTGTAGTGTAGTTCCTATATTCCCATAAGACTCTGCGCATTGGAATATATCCTATAGATGTGACGTAGGACTTATGTCTACTAGGTCTCTATCGAATATATTAGACTTAATTGCGAGTGCCAGCTAGTTCAGAGGTCACTAGAAACCTTCTCAAATTCACAAGAAGGGATTAGTTTCTGACAACCGCATAAACATGACAACTTTGTTTCCCCAAGATAAAACTGATCTTCAGAGTTGTGGAAACAATAGATAGATATTTTACTCAGTCATTCGTGCATGCTTCGTTTCACCAGAGGTGCAGAGAAATAGAGAGACAGGCGTTTTCAATAAAAGTATTTATTGAACGGTCTTCTTACTCATGCAGAAGAAATGAAATAATACTGTAAAAGCATTTTATGGCTTCTAGAATATAGACTAATACAGACATAAATAACAAAGGCTAAAAAGTACTCTGCTGGTGCTTCTAAAATACGCCTACCCCGATGTACCTAACCCAAGTCTAGTACGAAGGAAAAAGTAAGTGTGGTGTAGCATTAGTTTAGTATTCTTTTTGCCAAGAATCTAACTAAGATCTCTCTTAGGGTCTAATCAGCTCCTTACCTTGGTTTTAGAATGAAGGAGGTCAGTCTCCGGATTCGATATCCCAACACCCCACAAGGGGAGCTTTGAAACACTGGAGCTGGATTTCTCGGCAAGAGAAAAGGCAGTCTCTCTGTGCGTCTGCTGAAGGGTCTGCTTCCTCCGGAACTTGCTGTAGCAGGATGCGTCGGGCAAGTAGATACTCGAACTGCTCCAAACCACTGTGTGTTTGCTAGGGCGAGTTTGGGCATATTTATACCTTGAAGGTGCCGAGTCTGACGTAAAGTTGGACATAATAATGTCATCAGAGTCTCAGTTCTTTGAAAACTCCATGAGTTCTTGGACAAATCAATATTCAAGCAAGGGGAAGTCCCTAACTGCTGAAGCCGATTTTTCCAAGAAATCGTTGTGGATTTTCGGAACTAGTGGAAGTAGCCATGCCGTATTTGGACTGCATGAGCTATGTCTAAATATGGTTATGATTTCTATGCCTGTATAATGATGTGGTGATTTATACCTATATAAGGGCATGAATTGGGAAAATTACACACAGGTCCTAAAATGCTATACAACACCCACTCCACTTTATTATATTCGACATTACTAAATTTTAAGCACTAAAACATATCTAAAGCATGGGTTTACACTCCCACCCAAAAAATACATAAAATGCATTTGGAAATGGTTGTACACAAAAAGTTAACATTTGTACATTTAAAAGCAATTATTTCATTGTAAACATATGATATTGGCAATACTAACTGAAAGAATCATAAAAAATTATATTCATGAAATGGCTCTAAATACAGAAGAAAACACTTGAGACCATCCCATAACAGAATTTATAAACTGTTTTGGTTAGTAGATGAGACCAATATTGTTTCTAGAATCCTTGTTCTCTGAGAATAGTTCTACTTTAAGCAGATTACTTTGTGCCAAAGTTCAGGTTTTGGAAAAAATAAAAATAGAGTTCCAAAGCTAGAAGTTTTTGTTTTGAAAAACGAAGGTAGAGTTCAAAGCTGATAGAACGCTGTGTGCTAATTTCTAAAGTTATTTTCGGTGTCGGGAGAAAACATTAAATCTTCTAGGCTGGCAAAAAATAGTCTACCACAGTAGGTGAAGGTTGAACCACTTCATTAAGTAGATCAATCGAACACACAGATGAGAAGCATTGCTGTCAGAGTCAGTCACATTAGCAATGTTCGCAGTAGATGGTTCCTGTTGGTCCACGTATCTCACCCTCAGCTGGAATTGCCGGTGAGACCTCAATGAATGGATTGGTAGCCGTTAGGGGCAACACAATACATGAGCCGTTACCGAACCAAGCAAAGCGTCAACATCCATTGGCAGAGCTGATGGAAGTGTTAGACAGATATCCAACACGCATTCCTCTCCACAAAGCAGGCATCATAGAACAGGTAATATGCAATCTTGCCAGATTGGTCTGAATGATAGGATTCACGTGGTATTCAGAACTCTCAAACGAGCCAAGCCAAGAACCTGTGTTATGCGTTCAGAATAGTGCATTGCCAGTAGTGTTCTCCATGGTAATCTGGGTATCGCTGGTGAATGGGCTTGCCATAACGGAGCAGAAGGATCAAAAATAGTATCCCTGCTTCGAGTCCCAAAATGAGGCAGGCCGCCGAACACAGCGTGCACGAAGTTAGGAAAAATGCCTAGGGCTGCTTCAAAGGGTGCTAACAGTCCCGAAAAAATCGTCTTAAATACATGTACAATACCACTGGTATCAGACATGTTTAAGATACGACCTAACATTTCTCCGAAATGTATGGGGCAGTTTTGTTGATAATAGGACATGTATCTCTGCAGAGGAACTTGCAGATCATAGGTCTCTCTGGACGAGGTCAGTGGCACAGTTTTTTGTAAAAGAATGGCTTTCATTCTGCTTAAAGTATCAATTCGTATAGAAGAGATGTTCAGTGAAGGCCATAGTGGCGACTCCCCGTCTGTCTTAGTTTTCGGAAACAATACGTGCATACAGCAAGTGTCCCTGGCTGACGCACTAACGAGAAAGGCTATTCCTGGCATCATTCCACAACAGCTGTGATCATTCAACATTATGTAGCTCCTATTGGAAAGCTGCCTAAAAATCGGATCTATCCCTACTGCTGGGGAACCCTGCAGGTGGCATAAGTTGTTTGAAGAACCATCACAGGCTCTGTGTAAATTAATGCCCTGACATAGAAGTGTACCGCTCAATGTGGTTTTCCAAGTTTTACCACTAAGAAATACTTCCTTTTTCCCCACTCCAACATTTGTGTGTGTTTGGCAAATCCCAGGTCGACTTTATGTATTCTTTACCCAACCTTTCATACAGGCCTGCTGGTATGTGTTTTAAGCAATACTGAAACTGGAAAGTCGTCACTGGTATCGTGGTGGTGCCATGTATTCATTCAACAGCTGGTTTCTCAGAAATGGTTAATGGTAATCCTTCCAGTTTTTCTATGCTCAGCACTGTATAGTCTGCTCCCATCTGTGCCAAAGAGATTTGTTTCTCTGTAAGGTTAAATCCAGTAAACAATGATGTGGTGTTGATTAGACGCCAAGGCACATAGCCCGAACGCAGATTTTGTAACGTCCAGCCGAGTAGCATTATAAAACGTAGTTGAGACTGGCCATGTTGTAACATGAGCAAGTCCTGTTCCATTATGTCTATGGCAGAAGATAGAATGCTGTCCAAAGAATAAATTCTGGATGACAGTTGTTAACCCATTGTCAACTACAGAGATAGCTTTCTCTAAACTAATACAATGAATTTCTTGTATTCGTTCTGCAGTTTCCATTTGCGTGACATTCCATGCTTCATTGTAAGCAGCGTATTTACCGGCGTACATGAAACCTTTATGACGTTGTTTGCGAGGTCCTAGTAGGAATTCTCTCAAATCAATGCCATCTTTAAGTAAATTTAAGTGTTGTTTTATATCTGGAAGTGCAGATTTTTGTAGCCACTCAAGGCACAATTTTCCTACAGTGTGTGTTGTTATTATCCCTGTATGTTGTCTCTGGACATAACTTGGATCTGGCCTAGTTACTGTAAACCCTTGTGTCTTGTTCAGGAATTTATTGTGACCATAATTCTTGTCTGTGGGCCAGATTAACCATTTTTTCCAATCGGGATTAGTTCTGTTTTGTTGTAAAATATAATTTACGTCTACCTCCTCATCTGTAGTTCTATTACTATGAGGTGTGGGCTTAGGTATGGACGGTTTGTTTAATTCTTTTATCTTAGCCAGGCCAAGAATAGATGTCTGTTGAACAGTTTCATTTAAAAACGGGATTTGTTCTGGGATGATGCAGGCTCTAAATAAGGCTTCTAAGCCTTGCACCTGCCAGTCTTTTGTGCCCCAGACAGTTTTTGTCTCAAAGTTGTCCTTCCAAAAGTCAAAACCTAATCTGGACAATTGAGCATAAAGGAAGTAAAAGGTTTCTGGATTTGTGATATTGAAGCCAGAGAATTATGGACATTTTTCATAAAATGTTTTTGAGCTACCCTTTGGTGCGTTGGACAATATTCCCATTGATTATAATTAAAAACATTTCTAGGGTTTGCAGATTTGTGCAAATAATGATGACCAAATGATTAAAACAATACATTACTTCATAATCTGATGAACCTTTTAAGTATTCATGGTTTGTAAATTTTGCTAACATTTTTTAAGTCTGGCATGATGTTATTAACAGTCTCAAAGTCCCAATCATCAGAAAATATGCGGGATGAAACAGTCACTCGAGAAAACCTTAAATTGGTGTGGAATCTTCAGCAGCTCGACAGGGCCATAAATGTCATAATCAGTTCTGTCCCATGCTATACCACCAGGTAGAGGAACAGCGGTGATGTTTACTGATGACAGATCTTTGTTCACAATGTGAAGATTTGTGTGCTTCAGGAGCAAGTTGATGATATTACTTGCTGTGTCCATTTTACTATATTTTCCATTTATCAGTTTTCCCAACCTTAAGACAAGAATGAGCCATCGTAGGAGAAAAAGTACACCTAACACAATCCAAAATTCAACCCATGGTGATACCAGATATGTATTTGCAAGCCGGTGAAAGTTATTTTACTTGTTCCTTGAAAGTTTTATTTGCTGGCGTTGTTTCTGGCTCACTAGGATCCTCAGAAAATGTATCAAAGTTGATGAAATAGCCAGAAGCAGTTCTGTCAATTGTTGGTATCGCATCCAGATTATTTGAAATCGCTGGAGCTGTTTGTTCCCTTGACATATTAGTATATTCAGATGCTACATTATTGTAGACGGGAGTTTCTTGACAACTGTTATTTGGGTTTCAAGAGGCACAAGTTCCATAACTTTGTTGCAAAGTCCTTTTCTTACTGCAGATTCTTCAAAAGTGATGAGTCTCTTAGTTTGAACCTCTTGTATAGTAGCAAGATTTGGTCGTCTGCTACTTCTGTGGAGTCCACTTGACCTACTACTTATTATCGGCCACATGATGTGTGTTTTACCAGGTCAATTGATACGGACTGGTTCTCCTTTCTTCCAGCAAGGGGCGGCAGTAACACTGTTCCTTGATCCATGGACTGTTAGTACAGGTACTGGTTTTCTGTAAGAAGGCCCAAATTGCTTCTTATCCCCTATTTTCTCTCTGACTAGATCTGCAATCTTTGGAATTCAGACAGGTCTTGCTGGGACAGGTGGTTTTTCTTCAGTGGTCGCTGGCTTCTGTATGGTGTTGCTTAGACTTCTTCTTGTTTCATTTAAGTCCTGCAAAACAGCCAAACGGTCTTTGATATCAAAGGGTTTTTGTTCTTCCACTGAATTATGAAGATCGAGGTCTAAGACCATCATTCTAGTACCAAAATGGATTTCATACGGAGCGATTCCACCCAGAGAATTTCTTGGCAGGTTAAGACTATGTTGGACACTTTTATCAGTTTGACCCACCCGTCACCCGAGCCTAATACCCTAGCTGTTGTATATTGCTTTATGTAACTTTTTTTTCTTTCCACTACATAATTTACATCAGGATGGAATGGACTCGAAAACCACAATGCAACGCCCAAGCTGGCTATGGCCTCCTTGTAAGCTCGAGAGCTAAACGCAGGACCCTGGTCAGAATGTAGCGTGCCGATTGCGTATGTGCTGATAAAGACTTGCAAATCTTTTATAATAGTTCGGGCGTCAGCCGAGCGCTGAGCTTGAATCCAATGCGACCATGATATATTTATAGTTGCCATCCCTCTGTAAGGGACCACAGTGGTCCAGGTAAACGCACGCTAGTGGTTTATCTGAAATAAGAAGGGGCATCTGCGCAGGACGTTTCACTGTTGAAACTGTCATTTTCAGGCAGATTTCACATTCCAAAACATAGTTTCTAGTCTGTTTCCTCATGCGCGCCCACCAGTATCTTTGCTTTAATAATTACACTGTGGCGGAAACACCTGCATGTGCAGAGACGAGCCCTTCATGTGCTGTAAAGATTAGTCCTAATCTGTGTTCCATGTTTGGAATTACTCTATCCCCCACTCCAGGGACTCTAACAAAAGGAACATTATCTGCATCAGTTATATAGGAGTACTTGAGTGGAAAGCCTTTTGGCAATGTTTTACCGATGTCTTCGTTAGAAGCGGTGACAGCCCGCATTATTTCGCTGTTTATTTTTGTTTTTGAACAAGTGATTGCAGCTACAGAAGCCGTTTGCACAGCTGCCTTCGCGGCTTCATCAGCCAATGAATTCCCTGCAACGTGAACACCACTACGCTGATGACTCAGTGTATGGATCACGTAAGTCTTTTGTAGTTCTTTCTGTAATAGAACTACTTGTTCCCAAAGCAATTTATGCTTGATTGTGCCACCTTTTGTGTTTTTGAAACCGTATTGAACCCAATTCTGCAAATATTCATTGTAAGATTGGACCCAGTATTACAAATCGCACACTTTGAGTGTGGGGAATTCGCGATCAGTATTTTCAAGCACCATCTTGAAAGCCTGTAGTTCAGCTCGCTGAGCTGTATAGTCTCCGAGAGATTGAGGTTTTGTGACCATAGGTCTGAATTTACCATTGCGCCAGCGACCTTTAACAAGCGCGCACGCAGCACTATAAGCTTGGTTACCCCCAATTGCGGGCTGTGCTGATCAGTCTGTATAAATTGTACATCCATAATGTTCTAGAATATCAGTGGGCAGAGGACTTTCTTCTTCGTATTGGAGAAATTCTTGAGTCTTCAAGTAGGGGTCAAAAACGTATTTAACATCTGTTGCAGCAAGAGAATTAACCCATTGTATCCATCTTGGATGTAAAGTTTTTGCATTCGGAATGCTCGCTTTTGTTACTGCCTCTAAGGCAGGTACAGGCGTAACTAGCTTTATGCGTTTTCCCTGTGCAAGGGCTCTCATTTACTTCTGCAGTTTGAACCGGTGTCAGAATTTTTTCTGTTGAAGTGAATTTCATTTCCGCTTGTGTGTACAAGTGTAGGAAGGTACATCCTGACTATGGTTGCCCCCAACTTTTTGCCCTGTGTTTTAGCTGGTTTTGGACATAGTCGACCTGGGACCCTGCCAATCAGGACTCCAGGCCTACTGCTCTCTCTTTAAAATGGATTCCATGTACCCTAGGTACATTTCCAATTGGTACTGGGCCACCCTATCAGACCCTGTAACTCAGGGCATGGGTGTACCCAGGGCTGCCAGGGGCTGCAGCATGTATTATGCCACCCCTGGCTGGCCTCTTAAATTTGACACAACTGGCTGCCTGACAGCTGGGGCAAAGTCGTGTAATCACCCTTTGCTGTAGGTGTAGTATACCTATACCTAACCCTAAAATGGACACACAGATTCCTGTCAGTCACTCCTATGGCAGGCCTTGACAATCCTGAAGGCAGAGTGCTTGGAATCGTGTGAGATGGTGCTCTGGCATGAGCTGAGCCTGTCTGCAGCTGGCGGAATCAAGTCCTAATAGCTGTTCCATGATATCGCACACCATATACTCTTAAGTGCATTATAATCCTCGCGGTTAAATGCTATCTTTGGTATTGCTTTATCAAAACATGTCGAGTAAGGTGTCATACGAATTGGAATACTAACCCCTCGCCAATTCTGGCGACGGGGTTAGCATTCCACCCTTCTAGAGGGACACGACATGTATGTAACTGTGAACCCCGGTTAAAGTTAACTGAAGCCTCAGCTCCACAAAATGGATGCTGCCACCACAGACACGAGTCTGACCCCCTGCAGCTGGGAGTCCTTCCAGCGAGGGGAGCCTGGACAAAGGGTTTCCTGTCAGGGGCGGTGCTAGCACCGTCCCAGACATGGTTTTGTGTATCCTGGGTAGGCAGGGCTTTACAGGAAGGTGACTGCTGAGTGGCACCCCGGTGCTCACTACGCATAGGCCGGTCTGAACCAGTTCCAGGGGCACACCAGCCCCTGGCCTGGGGAAGTCCGGCATGGCTGAGGGGTGTAACCACCCCCCACCTAGTCCCACCCATAGGCAGGACCTAGTCACCGGGTCAGCCCCCTTTTTTTAGTATAAAGATGGGAGCGGGCCCCCTGTTAAAATTAGATCATCTTTGGAATCAAGATACCACTTTCTTCGAAAGGACTTCACGATTTCTTCTTCAAGATTCTCCCTTGTGGCTAAGGAGTAGTCACCCTGCATCAAGCGGGCACCATCCTAAAGAACACTGCGGTCTGCTGCAAGTCCTTCATCACGAATCCGACGACCCAGCTCGACGAGACCCGGCTTCCCTGGCACCTCTGACCTCTACTCACCTCTACAGCCAAGCTGAGAACCGTGAGTGCGACGAGACCTCAAGGGACCGACGATCGCCAAGACTGCACGACATCTTTACTGCAAGCCCACCGTGTCCTCCACTGGTGAGTGCTTTGGGGTCCGAGAAGCCCCGACCCTGCGCAGCTCCAGCACCCAAGATCAGCCCCCCTGCATCTCCACGATCTGCGTGGGGCCCTTCTGCTGTTTGCTGTGCACCGCGTTGTTTGGCTACTAGCCGGCTGGCTTGTGGCCTTCTGAACGACGCCCAACGACTTCACGACTGCTGGTCTGGTTGCTCCAGGCTGGCCCTTGCTTCCTTCTTCAAGAGAGGCACCCCGGACCCTCCTGGTCCACTCCAGACGCCATTTTAGGTCCACCGCGTGGGCTTGAGTTTGCCAAGGCTTTGTTGCCCAATCCTGGGTCCAGCGACGCCGACAGCTTCTATCTTCGTGGGACAGCTCGATCCTCCATCCTGGTCGCCGACAACGCCTCCTGGTCCGTGAGATCTTCGAGTCAAGCGTCACCCACTCACCTTGTCGAGGTGGCTACCATCCGGTGCCCTCCTGGTGCCCACTGACTACTGGCTAGTAGTCTCGAACTTGGTCCCCTCTGCTTTCAGGTGTCATCTATCTTCGAGATCCAGGCTTGGATCCAACTGAACTTTCTTCACTGGTCACCGGCCAGCATCTTTTCTTCCGGCTCCTGGTCCGTCTACGAGGATTCCCGACGTCTTTTCAGACCTATGCAGCTGCAGCCCCTGGGCTAGGTAACTTCGGCATTTCGGTGCCCCAGCATAGCCTCACTATCCAAGGGTCAGAATCTACTTTCGTTTTCTCCCTACCAGGTCGGGTTCGCCCGAGAACACTAACTTTCTATTTCCTAGCTACCATAGACTTTTGTCCCGCATCTCGCGTGAGAGTGCACACACTGCACCCGAGTCCCCTAGGCCTCCTAGAAGTAATCTAACGATTCCCTAGTCAAGTCCTAGCGATTCCAAAAGCTATTAGTACTGTACTTACCTGCTAGGAATTTCGCATTCCACTTTCAGAGTATATGGTTTTCCGTGCCCCTCGGGCATTTGTATATACTGTGCTAACTTAAGTATTTTTGTAAGAGTTTTGGTTTGTGCTTAGTACCCTGTCCTCATAAAGAGTACAGGGCTGTTGTGATCTTTAAATAAATAACTGTTTATTTTCATAACACTTGTGTGGTGTCCTTTCACTTGGTATTCAAGGGGTATATGTGTGGTAAACAGCTGGCTTAACACGCCCTCTCGAGTCTTTAGCCTTAGACTGCTCGTATCCACGCTACTAGGATAGCTGGTCTATAAGGTTGACTTACAACCAATCATCAATAAGGGTTGCTGGACTGATACATAGTGTTCACTAGAATAGTGAGCACTGCATATCAGGCCACCTTCTCACAACAAGTGCGATTTGTATGCTATTGGTACCTTGTCACCTTCATTAAAGGTCAGGTATGTGAATCTGCATCTTCCTGGAATGATTCGGATTACAAGGTTACGTACGTTTTCGCGTGTCTGTAAATGTGTTGTTGCTAACATGTCTGTTTGCACTGAACGCTAAATTTCTGTGTTTTTTAGTCCAATTAGTTGACTTGAACTCTGGTTTGATTAGTTCGTAGAGAGGTTTAACCCTCTCTGCGTAGTTTAGAGTGTAAGTTCTTCCGAAATTCAGGAATCCTAGAATCGAGTACGTTTTTCAGCATTTTTGTAGGTTGGAGCAGCGCACATTTCTCTAAACAATTTGCTGCCAGGCTTTTGCCTTCACTCGAAAGTTCATATCCTAAGAATAAGATGTTGAGGTGGGCAATTCTTGATTTCTTAAAATTGAATTTGTACCCTTCAGAGGCGAAGCCAAGTATTATGGTGTTCACCCAGTTCAAGTGCCTGTCCAAATCACCGTCTGTAAGATAATGTCATCGACATAAGATAATGCCTCATCATCATACGTTTGTAGTAACTGTTACTCTGGCTGAAAATAACCCTGGACTGTTCTTGAATCCCTGTGGGAGAAGACAGAAGTGACGCTGTGTCCCCATAATTGAGAAAGCGGTCAAGTACCTGCTTTCAGGTGCAATATTTTGACAGAAGAAACCGTTTGAAATATCTAATGTCGTATTATATTTTTTGCGCACAATGTTATTCATCAGTGCTGCACTGTGTGCATTTTGTACTGCAAAGGTTTTGCTACAAGAATTTAACTGTCTGTAGTCCAAAACTAGACCATATGTATTGTCTGGTTTGGGGACAGGAAACAAAGGAATGTTCATGGACGAGGTGCATGTTTCAATCACGCCTTGGTATTCAAGTTGAACTAAGATCTCCCGACCTGTTTTTTAGCTTCTTGCTTAACTGGATGCTGCCTTTGAGCAGTAGGTTGTTTTTTTTTAACTGGATCTTATGGTGAGGAAGTCCTCATCCCATCCCACATGATTTTTAGGTATTGAGTATTATATCCTGCAGGGATTAATAGCTCGAACCTATAGCAGGGGAAACAAACTTCTTGAACAAGCGAATAGCGTCCAGTTCATTTGGTGCACTCGTGTGAGACGCGCGTGCACGGCAAACCCATCAGCCTCGCACGAGACTTCAATGAACCAGCCTCGTCACACCACCATTTGTCTGTCCCCAATCACACTTCAAGGTCTGCCGCTCCACCCCTCCCACCACTCTCCTACTTTCCTCCCACGGCCGCTCTTCCCATTGACGCACTACTTTTATCACCGGTGCCTCTTGGTCATCTGCCACCACATTCCGATATTTACTAGCTCTTCTTGTTAGGTCTTGCCTTGCCTATCGCGTAAGCGATCGCAATAGCGAGATATTTAGTAAGAGGGGCATTTGGAAGTGCTGCCAACGGATTATGTGTAGCTTACGCGCACAATCACGCGCTTTGTGCACATGCTTCCATTTGCCACCATGTGTCTGTGAGCCACTTTGTGCGCCAGCCGGCTCCTCTCAGCCCCCTTCCTTTCATGGCCTTTTGATCTGCATCTGTGCGCCACTTTGTGCGCCAGCCGGCTCCTCTCCGCCCCCTTCCTTTCATGGGCCTCTGCATTTCGATCTTTATCTTTGACGAGTCTTCCTTCCTGTGCGCCGTCACCGCCACAAATGCCTGCAGTCTCTTCCACCGCTCCACAGAGCCACATTAAACTATAAAACAGCCAGAAATACCCACAGTGAAAAATGCATGCCACAAGAGCCACCCCCTCATACCGCTCACCACACTGCTTATTTAAAAAATTATATTTCTTTGCAGTGTTCTATAGCACCAACTCGACCTGAAGGTATCGGAGCGCTTTATCCCACTTCATTTAATAGCCCTCCCCATCCCAGCACACTGGCGTCTGGCAGCTTGTTACACATTTGTCGCCACTTAAACTCCTCGTGTCGCCCCCCCACAGCTCCTACAACACTGCTTTTGTATATATATTTTTTGTGCAAAATTATAAAGCGTAAACTGGACCCGAAGTGATCAGAGCGCTTTACATAAACAGCATTACAGATGGACACATTACATTTTCAGGCATGGGGACATTAAATGATTTGCACCAATCACAGGATGCCTGAGCCGATACTCGAACCTGGTTCTCCATCTTGAAGGTAGGCTGCTCTGGCCATTATCCCACACCTGACCGCTCATCAGTGGACAGTTTACTTCCTGCACTAGCTTCATGAAAGGCTTACAGCTGCAGTTTCAATTGCCATGCTCTTTGCTTCTGTGTTTATTAAGCTTCTACCACCGCAATCTCCTCGTGCTGACCCCTCAGCCAACACAGTTGTTTTTTGCACTTTTGCTGCCACTTAATATCCCTGTGCCACCCCCCCATACTGCTCACCACACTGCTTATTTAAAATTATATTTCTTTGCAGTGTTATATAGCACCAACTCGACCCGAAGGGATCAGAGCGCTTTATATGATCACCAGTTACATTACAGATGGACATATTCCTTTTTCAGGTACAGGGAGATTAGGTGATTTACACACAATCACAGGATGCTTGAGCCAATGCCGAGATTCGGTCATGGTTCCCCAGCTTCACGGTCGTCTGCTTTGGCTGTTACGCCACATCCGGCCGCTGCTCCGCCACATCCGGCCGCTGCTCCCTCCTCTCCTGTTCATCCTTCTTTCCTCATGTGGTCACTCAATCTAGGCACACCTCCCTCATCATTTGCCAATGCTTGTTATTTGGCAAACAGTGGACACACACAATATTTCTAAAAAGTGATAATATAGTATTCAATGCAGCTATGAGCCTTAAAGCAACAGCCTTTGAAAGTTTAAGCACAACAATGTTTTTACAGTCTGAAATAACGGATGCTTTTTTATTTCACTGGCACATTCAGTAAATGCAGGTTTTTGATCATCCCAATAGTAAGAGGATGTACTGCGGCAGGCGCAAGCGGCTGTCTAAGCATGCACTTGTGCACTAGGGCCGGTGTATGCAACAATTGTTGGCACTTCGTCCGGAGAACATTGTTGCTAACGCTCCCCCTACCACAACACTGCTTTTTGTTTTTTACACCTTTGCCGCCACTTAATCTCCTCGTGTCGCACCCTCACAACTCCTACAACACTGCTCACATAACGTGAATCATCTTGGCAGCTGTGCATCTCAGAACACCATTTAAATACAGTCACAAATTGCATGAACACTTTAAAACCCAAAGAAAGTTAAACTTAAATCATACAGTAGATGCTACTGCAGGTTCACTATAACAAACATATTCTCCACCCCCTTGCGGGGCTTGAATGTGAGACTCGCAGTAGGCAACAACACGCCATTTTTCATTTATAGTAATGTGGTGTCTAAGTTGAATTGTAGCTCCACATCACTTAAGCTGGGCCTACTACTGAGAAGCTGTTCCTAATCTCCTGAGGATCACGTTGCTACACACCAAGTCTTTAATGTAAGGTTGGATGGCTGTGGGTGGAAGGGGTCACTAGTGCTGTGGAATGAGCTCTCACTTCATCATCCCTCTAACATATTCATTTCAGAGAGAGTGATAAGAGTGAAAATGCGTGCACTTATGGTTGGTTCTCTACAGTGCCAACTTGCGCACTCCCTGGCTGTAACCAACTGAACCTGGCTCATCCACCTTTATTTAACTTGTGTACCTTGATAACGTCTCGTTCACTCTTCTTCAACACCTTCAAGCATATCAATGGAGACTCGCTTCTCGTCAGACCCTTGTGCACCTCAAAAGCGTTTTACTGATTTTATTTATTGGCTCATACGTTTCACTTGAAGCATTCAACATCCCTACACCACACTTTTCAGCACACTACCTCACTAACCTTTAGACTCCCTTTCCCTTCAACCTGCCCTTTCTGCAACCACCGCTGCACGGGTTTCCTCTCTAACCGGTGCTTTTCATTCCCCTCTTCCTCCACCCCACGGGGTCTCCTCCTGGACTTCTTTGTTGTCAGCTTGCCCTAATCTTAAAAACTTGTGCCCTCCGCTTCCTCTCTCCCCTCTACACCATGGACCCTTTTCTATACCCCCTTCTTTCCTTAGCATGCACTCCATGTCTTCACGCCATGAGACACCCTCTGTTCCTCTTTCCCTTCAGCCTGTCCCTTTCGTTAAAAAAAGTTCCTCTCCGATCCTCCTCTCCCCTCTGCCAATCCTCTCTCCCGCCAACCGTGTATTACAACTCCTTTCACTGTTTCTGTGTGTAATACGCAAAGCTGTTGGGGCTCGCTCAACTCAGGGGCGTAATGTAGGCCCTTGCAGGGGCTTAATTTAAGCCGGTGTCTCCCGGGACGCACACGGGCAAATTCTAATTAAACCTGATCGTTTGCGGAAATTATAATAAAGTGCAATATTAAAAGAACACTGAGCATCCTGGCTGTAGTTTCTGACAAGGCACAACTTGTTTGAAGTGCCGCAGAACCGGTTTCTAAACCCAAACAATACTTGACAACAACTGACGGAGCAACCAGCAGCTCTGTTGTGTAAACACAACTATTGTTGCGTGAAGGGGCCAGTCCCCTCTGAACATTGGGCACCACCACCGTGTCCACCATGCCCACCACCACCATGTCCACCACCACCACACCCACCACCACCACCACCACCACCACCACCATGTCCACCACCACCAAATCCACCACCACCACATTCAACACCACAATTTCCACCACCATCCCGTCCACCACCACCACGTCCTCCACCACCACCACATCCACCACGTCCACCATGTGCACCACCACGTCCACCAACACCCCCACCAACACCACACCCGCCACGTCCACCACAACCATATCCACCACCATGAAATCCACCACCACCATGTCCAACTCCACCATGTCCAACTCCACCATGTCCACCTCCACCATGTCCACCTCCACCATGTCCACCTCCACCATGTCCACCTCCACCATGTCCACCTCCACCATGTCCACCACCACCCCGTCCACCACCACCCCCACGTCCTCTACCACCCCCACGTCCACCACCACCCCCACGTCCTCTACCACCACCACGTCCTCTACCACCACCACGTCCACCACACCCACCACCACCACACCCACCAGCACATCCACCACATCCACATCCACCACCGCACCCACCACCGCACCCACCACCACACCCACCACCACATCCTCCACCACCACCACCCACCTCCACCACATCCACCACCACCTCCACCACCACCATGTCCACTACCACCATGTCCACCACCACCATGTCCACCACGTCCACCACGAGGCCACCTCAGTCTCAGTCTATCTGTCGCCCTCACTCTATCTAGCTGTCGTCCTCCCTATTGCCCTCCCTCTATCGCCCTCCCTCCCTCCCTCTGTCTATCGCCCTCCCTCTATCTATCGCCCTCCCTCTATCTATCGCCCTCCCTCTATCTATCGCCCTCCCTCTATCTATCGCCCTCCCTCCATCTATCTATCGCCCTCCCTCCATCTATCTATCGCCCTCCCTCCATCTATCTATCGCCCTCCCTCCATCTATCTATCGCCCTCCCTCCATCTATCTATCGCCCTCCCTCCATCTATCTATCGCCCTCCCTCCATCTATCTATCGCCCTCTCCCCATCTATCGCCCTCCCTCCATCTATCTATCGCCCTCCCTCCATCTATCTATCGCCCTCCCTCCCTCCATCTATCTATCGCCCTCCCTCCCTCCATCTATCTATCGCCCTCCCTCCCTCCCTCCATCTATCTATCGCCCTCCCTCCCTCCATCTATCTATCGCCCTCCCTCCATCTATCTATCGCCCTCCCTCCATCTATCTATCGCCCTCCCTCTATCACCCTCCCTCCATCTATCTATCGCCCTCCCTCCATCTATCTATCTAACGCCCTCCCTCCATCTATCTATCTATCGCCCTCCCTCCATCTGTCGCCCTCCCTCCATCTGTCGCCCTCCCTCCATCTGTCGCCCTCCTTCCATCTGTCGCCCTCCTTCCATCTGTCGCCCTCCTTCCATCTGTCGCCCTCCTTCCATCTGTCGCCCTCCTTCCATCTGTCGCCCTCCTTCCATCTGTCGCCCTCCTTCCATCTGTCGCCCTCCTTCCATCTGTCGCCCTCCTTCCATCTGTCGCCCTCCTTCCATCTGTCGCCCTCCTTCCATCTGTCGCCCTCCTTCCATCTGTCGCCCTCCTTCCATCTGTCGCCCTCCTTCCATCTGTCGCCCTCCTTCCAGCTGTCGCCCTCCTTCCAGCTGTCGCCCTCCTTCCAGCTGTCGCCCTCCTTCCAGCTGTCGCCCTCCTTCCAGCTGTCGCCCTCCTTCCAGCTGTCGCCCTAGCTATCGCACTCACTCTATTGCATCACCGCAGCATCACTCAGGGGCACCACAACATAACTGAACGCCACAGCATCACTCAGGGGCACCACAACATAACTGAACGCCACAGCATCACTCAGGGGCACCACAACATCACTCAGCACCACCACAGCATCAATCTGTGCAACCATTCAGCAACAACTGGTTCAAATATGTTCTCTCAATGTTTCAAGCTTTATTACAAATGTCACAAAAAGATGTTAATATTTCACTTCTGTTCTTAGATTTTCGTCACAATAAAATACACTGAACATAATCTTCACAAAAGTTATTTACAAAAGTTTAATCTATTGCCATTATAAATTACAATAGCTTTTATTTAAGTATTAATTATTAAAAAAAATAAAAGCCATTGCTAGAGCTTCTGGCGCCCGGGGCTATCCCTCAGATTGCCGCCCATGGCCGATAGTGGGAGGGGGCTGCGGAAAAAAGGACGTATTTGCTCCGGATCCCCCAATGAAGTCAACCGTGTAGCTTGGCTCTATCGCTCCAAAAACCTCCAGCTTGTTATTGATATATAGAAGTTCATTTCGCACAAGGCTTAGTGACTTAGAGAAATTGCACACTGCTCTTGTGTTCTGACATTCTTGGCATGCTTTACGTCATAACGTTAGACATACTCCATTATTTCATCCCGTTACCATGTATACCTTATTAACCTTTATTCCTCATCACCACATTCAGTACCTTCCACCCTGGGTTGTGACCCCTAGCTATGTGCCTGCCCATCCAAGAATGAATTACTATACAAACAAAACCCTTTAATAACATTAGGATAATTAAAGACTGGAGGGAAAAATGTTATAACGTATAAAATACAGTTTAAATGCAGCTCCTTGATGGGAGTTTGTATATAATTGTGGTATTAGGATTGTAACTTATGAACTGCAAGTAACTAAAGGAGCTCTGTGACAAAATGCAGCAACTCGCTGAGATAGCCGCATAAAAATGCCGTTTAGTGAACTGCATGGTACACATTCTTTGCTGCAGGCACATGAACCCTCTGCATTACTTCATGATCAGTGAGATCTGCCACTAGACAAAATGCTTATCTCCCTCCAAGGAACATTATTTACTTGTGTTATCTTGACATTTTAACTGTCTCCTGAAAACATCTGGACACAGTGAAAATTAACACCAGCGCTACTAGTCATGCTGGTGAATCACATAGCTGACAAGGTTTCAGATTGGTATGTGTGACATAGTCATAATTTCAGTGAAATTATGAGTGACATTTCATCGACTGAGTGACATTTTCTTACAAGCAAAAGTAAGTAATGAAGATGACGAGGGAAACATAAATATCACAAATTACAACCATTTGACCAATGAGAAACTCTAAAAACTCACCGAACGAAAGTGTGCTAATGGTAGTCAGCTGAAAATTGAGCAGAGCACTGCAGAGTCAAACTGCGTGACTGCACAGTTGTAGTTGTTTCTGTGTTTGCTGTGGTTTTCATGACTGTTCGCTCATAATTTTTTTTTGTACCACTAACCCTCCATGGTAATGAATTTCGACCTTGGAAAGAAGAATGGTTGTGGAGGTCCTAATATGAACCAAATCTGAGTCTTGCAGGCTAGACACAGATTAGTAGCGTGTTTCTAATACTCTGAAGCTTGCAAAGGAAATAGCCACTTTCTCTATAAAAAATACCCATCCAGAAACTACCTAAGAAAAAACTTAATATTGATACAGTCTGTAACGCACTACAAAACATCATTATACATAGTTTCGAAATAAAGTGATTGAAGGAACTATATGTTATATAAAGGTTTTTGGGTTTGATTTGTACAAATAAGGAGGCAAAAGTCACTGAATGTCAATGTATTAGTGGTTTGATAAATATAGAGGTTGGGATTACAGAAAAGTTATTGCTTGCTATATTTTTTTACTTCTGACAGTCGTGCATGTGCTAATAGCACACAAGTGCTGCAAAGCACTGTAAAGCCGACATACCTAAAAATAAACACGTGCAAATAAAATATTTCATGGCTACAATAATATCCAGCCCTCAGCCCCATGGCCCATAATTCCACCATCCCTCAAAGCAAGTGCAAGCTCACTTCATTCCATTCTTGGTACCTGCTAAAAATCTGTAAGGACTTTGAAACTTCCTGAACTTCCTATCTGTATCAGGACACAAGGCATGCTGGGAAATAGAATATAGAGCTGTATTTTTGTCGGAATCCTGGGCATTTTAGTTTCCAAAGCCCTGAATTAGAATTCAACCACGACCATAAGGTTATACAGTATTGAAACGTAACGCTACAAAAGCCACTAAAAGGATTGAACGAGATGCTTGACTGACCTCCAGGCCCACTCTCACGCCAACCTGATTGCGCCGCAGTAGTCCTAAATTAACCTAGTAGCAGAGTCTAAAAAGCACCTTGACACACCATATAAGTTAACACTTTCAAATTTAAGTTTAACCAATACATAAAAATAGTGATAGAACAGCTATGCAACTTAAAATGCCTCTAAATCACCTTAATTACAGGGGTGCCTTGTGTCCGTGAAGTCCCAACGGGTGCCGCCAAACCATGTCACCTGCAGAGTTTGGTGCTAGTGAGGCATGGAAGTCTGCAGGTACATCACCAGCCCCTGCCCCTCGGCAACGGGACCTCCAGGCATGTCTCGACGAATGATCCGGAGGATCTCGTGTTCTCTTGAGCTGCAGGTGCACCGTGAGAGCTGCGCAGTCATGATTGCCGCCAGCTACTAACTTAATATTGGAGCTACGCAAAGTGCGCAAAAAAAGTGCTTTTGATTGAAGACACTGGCTCAAAAGGCACAACATGACCCCTACCCCCGTGCCTCATACATACACACGTCACGACAGGGCAGCAGCATGTATGTTGAGGATAGGCAAACTACAGCGGGCGGCAGCAATTTCAGGAAGCCCCTAATCCGCTTTAACTTTGCTTCATTTTCCCTTCGTTACAGTTGAAGTAAACCAATCATCCTGCGCACGGTGGTGGCGCACGTCACTGGTGCGCAATCAGCGGAGAGGGGGGCTGGCCAAAAATGACTCCCCGAGCCATCATTGGTAGCGCTTTCGCGCGCTCCAAGATTGAAGGCTCAGGGAGTCTGACTCACATACGCGGCGGCTCTGATGGTCTATGACGGCAGCCTTTATCATTAATTTGCGGACACTGTGTCAGTGTCCGCAAATAAATTATAACTGCCGCAGTCATGGACCATCAGTGCTGCGTGACCGCCGCGCCGAAAATAATGCTGCCTGGGGCGGACCGCCCACCCCCCTATCTACGCCGTTGGTTATTTGTAATATCAATACATCTAAGTCACGTAATTACAACACATATTTCATTACAAATGCTATAGGTGTCACATTTGCGAACCTTAAAACTATTGGCATTGTAAATGACAAAGCTATTAATTTCACTATTTTCAAAACCAACACATAAACAACAAATTTGTCATTTACAATACCAACAGTTCAAACTTTCCTAATGCTAGACCTATTGCTTTGCAAATGCTTGTTATATAAAGCTGAAGCCTGTGCTACAGCCCATTTTCTGGCACAGGTGTATTTTTTATGAATAGGAATATGCTTTGAGAAGGCTGGCATAATAATGTCTTCACGAAAGTTGCAGCGCCAAACAAATTGCACGGTACCCACGGGCACTCCTCTGAGCCTTAGTCTCTACAATTCGTATTGATGTAATCCGTTTGTTATAGGTGTAGGAATTCTCAATTACTCATTGGTAGGTCAATGTAATGAGTTCTTTAATAAAGTCTTTTATTCAAATCATTTCTTCGAAATTGTTACATTATTGATCAATTCCATCAAATTTCAACAGTACATGACAATCGCTTCATCATTTGATATCATGATGTAGAGACTAAGTCTCAGAGGAGTGCCCGTGGGTACAGTGCCATTTGTTTGGCGCTGCAACTTTTGTGTATTTACAATTTAGGATCCCCCAGGGTCAGAGGGGATTACACCTAGAGGCACCCAAAAACAGCCAATCAAATCCTACAGTGTGAAGTCACAATTAACATTTTGTTGTGCCACACATCCGTACAATTTATAATATCTTCGCCATGTGGGCACTCCCTGACAAATTCAGGTGGCCAGTCTTTATCAGCTAGAAGAATGTCATAACCCTTTGATAGCTTCTCCCAAAAGAGTGCTTTTATTTTTCTAGTTATGTCCCCCTCTATCCGGAGTGTTACTTCATATAACTTATGCGGTACAGTAACCCTGGTATCGGCAGTTTCAACTGGAATGTATTCATTCAGGTCCACTGTCTCCAGATGATCCTTCAGGATCCTGCGAGCTATGGTAACTTCTGCTGCACTGTCCAGCATTGTCTGGACCCACTCCCTGTTCTTGAGTTGTCCTCAAAATCCTCGGCATGTCTGATTTTTAGACTTGCTACCTTCTTTTTGGTGAACTGAGTTTTCCTATTTTTTGGAACGTGTTGATCGTCTTTGGTCTTCACGCGTTCTTCCTTGTGTTCTGATCGTCCTCTTCTTTCGGATTTCTGCGAGGAAGTCTGAAAGGTACGAGAGGAACGTGTATTAGTATCTTGATATCTATCAGGTTTTCTCAAATGATCCCTATTTCTGAGATTATATCTCTTTTCAGAGTTCTCCTTTTGAGGAGACCTACCTCTGGATTGAGAACGCTTCTCTTTAGGATGTGTCTGTCTAGTATTTTCCCACTTCTTTTTAGGAGTAGTGAGTGTTTTTAATAAAAACTTTTTCAGGATTTTCTGTTAGTTCGGGCTTTACTGGTTTCCCTCCCAAACTATCTCTACCTAGGTCTTCATAGGATTTTTCTATTATTCTGGTAAGTTCATATGGTTGCTCAGTTACATCAAGTTCTTTTCGTTTTTGGCGTATTGCCACGGATGCTACTTCACCTTTAATATCAGCTAATATTATAGCTGAGACCTGTTTGAAATCCTTCAGTAACTTCATACTGAGATTTAAAGCAGGTTCTGCCCCGTATTAATTTTGAATCTGTTTCAGGACGTCTGGTATTACCGCCATGGACGGATCACCATGTGTTTTTGTGTAGATTGCAGCGAAGACTGTACCCCAAGTGTCACAGTCTCCATGTGTGGTGCGATCCCCATTGGTAAACAGATTGTTAGAATCCTGTGTTTATGAGGTGTACTATCGGGGAAATACTACCTCGATCTGAGTTATTTCTTGAGCTAACCAGAATGGAATTTGTTCCCTTATTGTGGGTAATTTACCGATGACTGATTGTATGGTCTGAGGTGTAATTTTGTTTGTGTTCCCTTGATGAAGGGTTTGCTGTGGAATTCTGATAGTCGGTTGGACTGTTAGAGTCTGCATGACATATTGAGCCAATTGTCTATGTATTTTGATTAATTGTTTTAACTGAGCTAACAGTTCTGGACCTGTCATTCTTTCCATGGCAGGATGTGGTGTATAGCTGGCTAGTACCGGCCATGTTGCTCCTAGTCTACCTAATGGACCGAGCCTAGTAATATGATTTTGATGTTGTAGGGCACCTTTCAATCAAAGCTGATGCTCTTGGTGAGGTAATGGAATTTCAATATCCTCGAAAGGAACGTATTCCGCTCGATGTTCCTCTATCTTATAGAAGTGGAACACATGTGTTGTTGGATTTGCTTGTGGAAAGATAATCCATGAATAGAATACCTCTGTCTGCCGATATTCGTGTGCCTCTATGACAAATATAACTCTACCACCTCTTGGTGATAGACCATTTTCTATAAGCTATATAGCTAATGTTTTCCTTAAGTTTTCCGGGATGATTATAGCATCCGGGTCATCTTGTTGCAGACCTGCAACGTCTAAACCCAGCCGGGTATCATTTCCTGCGGATCCACCGTTCTCGTTGTCGGTATCCCACATTTTGTGAAAGTTTTGCAGAGCAAGTTTCAAGGAAACAAAGATAAGGTGCACAATATTTTTGGAACACTGTATCCTTCACCGTTGAACTAAACCAAAACCTAATACATAGAATTTTCGTCGTCCTCAGTTATGGCAGGTATTTTATCCTTTTAACCACTCCAGACGTCTATTGGAGTATTTTACGGGGAAAAAGTGGTCTCTGTAAAAAGCACGACTGAGTTACTCTAGTATCTAGTGTTAAATTAGTGCCTTACCAAACGTTGGGGGCCATGTAGTGTAGTTCCTTTATTCCCAATAGGCTCTGCGCATTGGAATAATATATCCTATAGATGTGACGTAGGACTTATGTCTACTAGGTCTCTATCGAATATATTAGACTTAATTGCGAGTGCCAGCTAGCTCAGAGGTCACTAGAAACTTTCTCGAATTCACAAGAAGGGATTAGTTTCTGAAAAACGCATAAACATGACAACTTTGTTTCCCCAAGATAAAACTGATCTTCAGAGTTGTGGAAACAATAGATAGATATTTTACTCAGCCTCGTGCATGCTTCGTTTCACCAGAGGTGCAGAGAAATGGAGAGACGGGCATTTTCAATAAAAGTATTTATTGAACAGTCTTCCTTCTCATGCAGAAGAAATGAACTGCTACAATTGTAATACTGGCTGTAAAGTATAATGCGTACGGCAAGAAGAGAATTATGAAATAATACTGTAAAAGCATTTTATGGCTTCTAGAGCATAGATAAATACATACATAAATAACAAAGGCTAAAAAGTACTCTGCTGGTGCTTCCAAAATACGCCTACCCCGATGTACCTAACCTAAGTCTAGTACGAGGGAAGAAGTAAGTGTGGTGTAGCATAAATATAGTATTCTTTTTGCCAAGAATCTAACCAAGATCTCTATTAGGGTCTAGCCAGCTCCGTACCTTGGTTTTAGAATGAATGAGGTCAGTCTCAGGACCCGATTTCCCAACACCCCGCAAGGGGAGCTTGGAAACACTGGAGCTGGATTTCTAGGCAAGAGAAAAGACAGTGTCTCTCAGTGCGTCTGCTGGAGGGTCGGCTTCCTTCGGCACTTGCTTTAGCAGGATGCATCGGGCAAGTAGATAGTCGAACTTCTCCAAACCACCGTGTGTTTGCTAGGGCGAGTGTGGGCATATTTATACCTTGAAGGTGCCGAGTTTGACGGAAAGTTGGACATAATAACGTTATCAAAGAGTCTCAGTTCTTTGAAAACTCCATGAGTTCTTGGACAAATCAATATTCAAGCAAGGGGAAGTCTCTAACTGCTGAAGCCGAGTTTTCCAAGAAATCGTTGTGGATTTTCAGAACTAGTGGAAGTAGCCATGCCGTATTTGGACTGCATGAGCTATGTCTAAATATGGTTATGATTTCTATGCCTATATAAGGATATGGTGATTTATACCTATATAAGGGCATGAATTTGGAAAATTACACTGGGGTCCTAAAATGCTATACAACAGACTATTTGTCAATTATGGTAGTATTAACACAGGTTTAGCGGCATCAAAGAGGTCCATTTCAAGGTGGATAGTCTCCTGCATATCTTTGGCCTAAAAGTTGGTTAATAAGTCTCTTCAGGGAAGGCCTAAAGCACATTCAACCAGAGGAAAGACCTCTACTACGGCCCTCTTCAGGAACATTCCCATAGCCAAAATCTGCAAAGCAGCTACATGGCGGTCAGTTCATACTTTCTCTCGCCATTACTGCTTAGAATTGGATGCTCAGGTAGATGCTCAAGTAGGTCGGGCATCGCTAAGAAATCGGTTTGGTTGATTATCTGTTTTCAACTGTATTATTGCCTTTTTATTACTGGTGCAGAATTGCTCGTCCGCGAAGTGTGAGGGAAGGGCTTGCTATTCTATTCACAGCTTATGACTATTGATGAGTATCCCCTGGAAGAGAAGGATAAGTTGCTTTCCTGTAATCCTAGTTCTCTTCCAGTGGTATACGCATCAAATTCATGAGCACCGCTCCCCGGCCGAGCAATGTGAGTACAGGATGTAAATAAGTTTTAGTATGCCTTTATAAAAAGAACTGATCTAACTGACCTAACTGTCGCCTGTGGGGCATGCTGGGAGCAGAGTGCTCCCTGAGATTCTTAAAGGCAAAGTGCTCAGATTCTTGTAAGCCTTAAAGGCAAAGTGCCAGTTGTCTTTTCTGTACTAAGACAGTTATTCTTATGCAGCCTTTGGGCCAAACTGCCTACAATTACCTGCCTTTCTTTGTTTTGGTAAATAAAGGATTCTTGTATGAAACCATTATAGTGTATGGTCTCTATTGCAAGCAGTCTTGAGAGACCTATTGTTATACAAAGCAAAACTGATGTAATTTTGTCTGTTTGCCCTATCTGTTTTTAGATTTTTTTGATGCGGCTGCATATGTAATTATATGTAGGTATGAATACATATGTAGATGTATGGTGTAGTAAGTATTATATACTTTATGATCTGTGCATACACCTGTATTTGTGTGTGTGTGTATATATATATATATATATATATATATATATATATATATATATATATATATGAAATCCTGTATCGCTTAACGCCAACGGCATCACACTTCCACTCCACTGGAAAAACGAACAAGTCGGACCCAAATCTTCGTGCAAAATTAAGTGTTCTTTATTTTCATCGAGTAACACCCAAGCTGTCCTGCATGATATATATATATATGAAGGCTCGGTAATCGGTTTCGATTCTTGAAAAAGATTAAAGCACTCCAGGTAGGTGGCAAAGTTTTTATTTCACCAGCAGCAACAGTGATGCAGACAAACGCGTTTCAGACAAAGTCCTTCTTCAGTGTCAACGTTATGCTACGCGCGGCTCTTTTTGTGTGCGCCTTCACTGTCGTAAAGTGAAGACGGACTATACTCTAATGCATTTACTTTGTGTTAAGGAGCGCTGGTAAAACGTGGCGGCCATTATACAATGTTACATGATACATAAGAGTGATAATGCAGTTTGGGATCAATCCCTATACAACATACTAGAATCACAATGTGCCAACACCACTGCCAGTCAGGAATATAATCTTGCCGTGTATCGGCATAAGATTGGCATAATTACCAAGCCTGCGCCCTCAAAAACAGAATAAAGTAAAGCATCCAATATTGTTATATAATGTTGTTAAGTAATATATATATATATGTATGTATATATATGTATCCAGCTCCAAGTTACACCAAAGGAACGAGTCACTCTTCAAAGCGGGTGCTTAACCGCGATGGTGTCCGCGTTAACATAGCAGCTCCGAATTCCTAACAATACCCAGCCGGGTTCAGGAAGACAGCACTCACGAGCACAGCAGTGTATCAGCTGATACACTGCTGTGCTCGTGAGTGCTGTCTTCCTGAACCAGGCTGGGTATAGTTAGGAATTCGGAGCTGCTATTTATATATGTGTATATATATATATATATATATATATATATATATTCTCAGATCAAACCCCAGAACACGGACCACAGGTGAAGTGCAGATTTCTTTATTTAGATGAGTCCTCCATCTGCGCTAGCAGCATAACGCTTTCGGCACAATATTGCTGTATGCTCTGGGATCCCGCACGTGGGTGGGGATAATTCACTGCTTATGACTTTGATGAGTATACCCCTGGAAGAGAACTAGGATTACAGGTAAGTAACTTGTACCGGAGAGGTGTGGCGCCGCGGCCAGGGTGACTGACTCCGGAATCCGGGGATCACGGTTCGATCCCCAGGGCCGGCGGCAGATTAGCCCAGCACCATGTGGCTCTGGGCAATAGCTTGCTTAATCTTCCCGACGGCCCCCAGCGCCTAGAGACCCTTACGGGTGATTGTGCACTTTACAAATGTGGATTATTATTATTACTTCTCCTTTTCCACCTTATTGGTTACATGCTTTTTTGATGAGTTTGTGAAATGTAAAACCCTGAATTCCTTTTTATCTTACGCAGGCATCTGGTGTTGAAGGCTCCGATATCCCAGATGATGGTAAACTTATAGGATTTGCACAGCTCAGCATCAGCTAAATCCCAGAGCACAAGATGGCCCTATGAGAATCCACATGTTCATCTTTATGACACTTCTGTTGGCCTAAAGAAACCACTTCTGCCAAAGAATTGAACTTCGGCCCCAAACAAGGAGCTGTAGCATTTCTCAAACAGACTCACAAGCTTACAGTGTAACTCAAAGTTACTCCAAAAGTAAACCATTTTTTGTAAATAAGGAGTGATTGGTAATTAAACGTTGGAATGTGTTTCATGTCAAACAAGCAGAATACACACTGGCAAATGCATGTCACCCTTGCTTGTTATTCCTTTACATTAGAAAAATACTACTGAACATCCAACCGGGATCCCACCACTATTCAAATGTTAATTCCTGTAATGTGGTTTCAATGGCTTGCATTAACCTTGAACTGCAAATAAAAAAGATCAGCAGAACAACTTTCCTGTCATCTCAGATTTTTAGCTGAAATTGTAATGTAAAGTTGTCTGAAACACTGTAGCTCTGTTTTTTTCACTTTGTCAGCTATGTTATGAATAATAAAATCCCAGTGATATTAAGAACTTCCATATCTCAGTTATAGTGATAACTTATTCCTAGAAGGCACTAAGTTATATTAGTACAGCAAGTTAGTTTGTTGTTCACTAACATTATTGGAAGGAACTCTTTGAATTATGTTTACCAATAGCATGAAGTGTGCAAACGTAAAGAACAATAGATTAGGACCCTATACATGATAGTCTGGAAAAGGACTAGAAAAATATGGGTCTGCAAATTTCTGCTTTCAAGGTGAAAAGAGGCAACTCAAATGTTGAGTGTAATGTTGTGCATTTGACCCTCAGATTTACTGTTAGGCTAACTAGAGTAAAACTACTAAACCAAGTTAATATTGGATTTAAGACGTGTTTTATTTAGTTATGCACATACTTTTGAAGTGGAAATCCGGCATACATATCATTGAAAGAGTCACTTCAAACATTTAACAAAGCATAATAAACCATAAACTATTTCATGAGGTTTTTAGTCTGTTCAGTATATCAAAATTACTTGAAAGCCAAAACCCTTAATTTGCTTCCTTCCGTCAAAATGATCATGCATGCAACGTTTTACTCTGTAATCCTTCTTTCAGTATAAAGCAGGTATTTATTTTATATTATGCTCGAATTACAAACGAAAACTAAATTATTAGAGGTAAATAAAATATTGTGCTCCTTTGTCTTTCATGAAATTCACTATGTTGAAAGTTCGATAACATTTATTGGATACTCTGCAACCTACAAGGAAGGTCTCCACAACCATTTTATAGCAATAAGTAGTAGCAAATGTAAAGCTGTTCTACACAAATGAGTCAAGCCATGTTGTTTAAATGGCTATGGTCCTTCAATAACGTGCTACCAAAATCCTGTTTGATTGGGATCCAATGCAGATGATCCCCCCCCCCCCTTATGTCTTAATTGTATGTGGTTTTCACAAAATGGTATTAAACATACATCATGCACTTGTTTAAATAACACATTTACTACAATGTGAACAATCAGTGGTGGTAATTCTTTTTAAATACTCTGTCTCACAGTTGGCCTTGACGTGTGCAACTAGCTTTGAACTATTTTATAAAAAAGCATTAGGAGGTAATTTAACATATAAATAGGATTTTTTTGTTTCCATATAGATACAGTCCATTTTCAAATGTAAGTGTTACAATGGGAAAATTGGGCATATTATTTCTTTCTAAGTCTTTAAATAATATATATTTATATATTTTCTCTGAGCCCCTTCGGGAGTTTCCTGAATTGAGCATATTTTTTATACCACAGGTATTTTGAGTCGTCAAGTAAATATTAGATACCTTCCAAATGAGATTTCTTGAAGTATTCTAAAAGCGGAAATTACGTTTTGAGCATGTTCTTGTAGAGGAAAAGAATTCAAAAGATAGAGTGGGTAAAAAGCAGGGTGAATGCTTTGCTGATGCTGTCAAAGTGTAACACCATCTCTTACACCTGTAGAAAGTTGGTAAATGTTGTTTGTTATGCATCAGTGTACCATGATTGAAGCATTCTGTTAGACACCTTAATTATATTTGCAGCACTGTAAAACAACTGAATGATTGAAGCAACTTTATTTCATTGAGAGACCCATCTGAACGTTACCATCATCCCTGTTTGCAGCATGCTTTCTTGTGATTCTTAGCTTTTGTTGGTTTGATGCTCAGTGTGCGCTTAAGAGCGTTGCATGAGTAGACATACAAAGCCTATGCCCTCTTTACAGAAGGGTCTAATAAAAATGTTTCATCTGAGAGCTAGTCAGTCCAGAGTTCAGTATTACCTTCACTGCCTCGCATGGCAAATAGACTCATGTGCTACTTTGGGCTGAAGTTCTAGGAAATGTTGAAAGGCCGCATCTGTTCAAGTGAAGTAATGCCTTGCCTATCCTTATCTGTATTGTTTCTGGTACACTTGACCACCTGTGTTTGACACTGGTCTGTGTCCAGTGTGAGTGAAAATATCACGTGGCTTAGATATGTAGGGCCTGACATATGGTAGCTAACCAAAACTCTTTTTATGTAACTACAGTGCTTGATATTTTGTTATGAAATCAGAGGTACAAGTGCCAATGCTGTTCATTACACACTATGATTTTTTTAACAATGCAAACGTGTTCATTTTAGTAACCTCTAGCTTTGCCCCTAGAGCTGGTTTGTGTAAATGAATACTTAAGCAATGAATGGTTTATCTGCACATTTGTTTAAGGCGTTATTGCAAGGCATGTATGATGTGTGAGGTGGAAAGCGAAAGTTTCAACTTTTCCGGTCACTAAAGAGGTGAAATAACGGAGTTCGCCCTTGCCTCCTACCATTTCAAATGGATTGTGAAATGGCTGAAAACTAAGGTGTTTATTAAAATGCATTCTATTTTTTCTGGATAGTATTGGCGTTCTCTGTCCAGTGTTCATTAGTGGTGTATTGCTACCTATGTTCTGAGGCCATTTCATAATGTGATGCAAATGGTATGCAAGACCAGTGTTACACTGCCTGGTGTAATGTGGATTATAATAAAGGATGTAAAATATTCTGCCATTTTTCCTTTTTTGACTTTGTATTTTACTGCATGTTTCTCCTAATTATTTTTAATCAATAAAGAGCAAACTGTTCATTGTTGTATTGCAGTATTATTTCTCTCTTTTTAAGCTTGGATTACAATAGACAACCTGGTTCAGTAGACAGTTGATTCATTTAGAACATAACTGTGCCAAATTTTGTTCCAAAGAAATTCTTGTTGCAATTGGAAATAGACAATTTGTTAAGGAACAGAAATTACTAGAATTGTACCTATTTTTTGTCAATTGTTTCAGTAATTTGTATGTATATCCTACAAGGCAATCCCAAGAATAATCCCAAACATACTCAACGGGCTTGTCATTGCAAGAAAGTTAACTCAGTTTAATATCATGACCTGTGAAGAACACAACTGTTATGTGGCATAACAGTGATGGTCTTCTTTTCATCTAATAAATAGCCATTTCCTATATAGAAACTGTACACGGGATCATCCTTTGGCTGGCTGACCATATGTTTATGGCAGTGGTAAAAACTACTGAAGCGCTGCAAAAGGACCACCACCTTTACTGTCAGGTTGCCATTCATCTGCGGTACTGTCAGAATACCATTGAGCATCTGCTCCTACCCCATCAATATGGGTCTGCGAGGACCACAATTCTCCTTGTGTTTAAGAGGTCAACTATGGGCCTCGTGGAGAGGTGTCTCCCAAATCATGATCTTATTCAATCCTTGAACCCTGTTGCCAATATGGGGTGCTGTAGCATTGTGCCAGTTCTGATCAGTATCCCGTTGGACCGCAATTAGTTCAGGTTAATAAATGATTTCTATGTATTGGTATGGAGGATCACAAAAATATGCAGCAATGCAAGTTTTGGATTTAAGAAGACATGCCAATGTCACCTTAACCAGAGTGTTGCCTTGGTACTTAGCTTGACTGCATTTTTCCAGAATATTTTTTATAGGATTTTTTAAATAAAAATTTCAAAACGTGTTAATTCATAAATGAAGGAAAAGATACAGTTCCCTTGCGCAGTATCTCCCATTGATATGAAATACATGGTTGGGGGGGATTAAATAGTGTTAATTGTGTCAGGGTTGCATGGCCTGTAGTCCTCCACCAGGGCTCACACACTGCAGGTATACATGGCAGTCTAATAGTTAACCTGTAGATCACATCCCTCAATGCACTAGTGGGACAGCATCAAATGCCCCTTTCCCGGGTCTTCGGCCCAAAAAATCATATTCCCACCTCCTGTTTTATAGGACAGGCAAGGTCCCCATATCGTCTCACATTTTTGGGGACAACCTCTCTCTTATATGCCTCTCTCGGGGAAAAGGAGCTCAGTCATATCTTCTGCATCTGTTCCATCAAGGCCATCTTGGGGTGTAATTGTAGTGGCCTCCCCACCACTGTTGCTAGGGTACACTTGACCCTGTACCAGGATTGTCTGATGGACGAGCATTCTCACGTCACATGCAGGAGCATACCTCTCTCCACATCACGGCGGATACAGCAGGCATCTAGTTTCCTCCCCATCCCTCAAGAGTCCCACACGTGAAATATACTTTCTGGAAGTATTTTAATTAGATGAGTCGTAGGCGGGCAGAAATGGGCAAATCTTTCAGAGCTTTTTTGGACTCACTTTGCCCATCATCATCTTGGTTACCTACATCATCTGACCATTATTTTTCCTGAATCTTAGAATCAGAGAAACTCTGTACTGTTTGATACAAATCTCCCCCCCCCCCACCCCCCCATTACATGACCATGTTAGAACGTTGATGATGAGTCCTGTGGCATCTGCTACATTATTTTAGGAGTGAAACCAAGTCTGAGGAAATAGCTGAATCGGATTAATCTATAGCTGGTTGAAATTACTATTTTCCTTGGAGCTCAAAGGTGTTCGACCAATCTTCTTTTGATAACCCAAATAATGTCTGCCTCCCTGAGTGGCTAAACTCTGTGCAGTAAAATTGCTACTGTGGACCTGTACACCTAAAAGATTTTTTGTATCTTCCAGAGTGCCCATTTTTAACTTCAATTGTGTTATGTTTCCGGATTATTTCTAGGTCATTGATCAGATGATGTTAAGGAGAGAGAACATACCCAAGTTGTAGGTACCAGTATAACTGGGCTGTGTGCAGATGCAATTTCTGTAGCTAATCTGTAAGTTTTATTTACCACTTTTTAATCCTCTATATGTCCCATAGTGCAAACCCTTAAAGTACTGAGACCTGTGCAAAGTGTGAGCCCGCCACAAAGGGGTTTCTCATGTTAAACTGATGCCTAGTTTGATTGCCTTTAAGAACTTCCTGTAAATACCATCATCATAGGAGGAGGGATATCGGCAGGGATGCATACCCATTATAATAAGTGGAGAGGATGTAGCCTTCAAACAGCCCAGAGCTCAGTTGTGTATGTAGGAGCTGAATCCGGGTTGTATACTCGATCATGATTGCCTTCATGGCACGGTCATACATTGATTTGTATAGCATCCTGAATCTTCACTATATACATATCTGTAGCACCTGTCCTTTGAGACTCTAGGGGCCTTCCTCCACAGGAAGCTATGCAGTAGAAACATCACCAGCTAAAGAAGGAGCAAGATGTTTTGTACAGATCGTTTTGTAGTGTATACACACATTTTTGAAGACACACCATTGTAGTCTGGGCACATCTCCCTATTATTGAAGGAAGCTGGGACCATCGATTGAGATCACCTCCAAGAGTCCAGCACTAGAGCGATATTAAGGCTGTAACACTGTGTCCAACGTTGAGATATATGTTTCAGCTATAAATACCCCAGCACATTTCAAATGTATTTAATTACTCCTGGAGTTATGAAGTCCACCCTTCTATTTCACCCCTGCTCAAACAGAAAGGTGATGGATTTGGATCAATTGACCTGTAGGTAAGAGTACTGCCCATCCTGATTTAGTCAATTAATGGCTTGTGGACCAGATGGTTCAGGTCACAAATCTAAAGAAAGATCATTAGCATAGAAAGAGACCTGGTCCTCCGCTTCGGATGCGCAAATCAAAATGTCAGTATAAAGCCTCACAGCCTACACTCTAGCCAAATCAAACAGGGCATTAGGAAGCTTGCTTGCCTGGTACCAATTGCAGTGGGACATGGGATTGAAAGCACAGTGCTTAACCACAGGTTTGCCATGGGATTTGTGTTAAACAATCAAATGTAGTTCAAGAATGAAGGACCAAATTCCATAAATAGTGCAGTTAATGGGATCGAATACCCTTTAAAACATTGCAAGTTGTACTGCCTAAGCATTTTGTCTTCCAAATCTGAAAGAAAGTTAGTTATAGATTCCTTAAAATTTTCCCCCGGCGTCCGACAGGATCCGGAAAGTTTTTTCGTCAGCAGTACCTCTGCGCATCCATAGTTAGCTTCAGTCGCTCCGTCGTCGGCGTCGTGGACTCTGGGAGGATGTTGCGGAGGTTACTTAGACGCCGCCCTCGCACGCTGACGTCCATTTTCTTTTTCCGTGCCAGCAAGCGCAGATCCGGATAGTGGTGCCCCCAGTAATTTTTTTTATGAGATTTTGCGACTTTTTGTCGACTTCTTTTTCGAGTCTTCACTGACTCCTGGTGCACCAGGAATTCCCTCTCCCAACACCCTACCCCTGAGAGCTTGATGGTCCAAGCCTCTACGTCCAAGGGCTCCTTCCCTACAGCTCCACCTGATGGGTAATCCAAGAAGCTGGACCAACTTTGGAAGAAGAGGTTTTCTTCCTCCAGCTTGGGCCTATGGTCGGTAAACACTGCATGTCTGTTGGGCCGTTATTCCCACTCTGTGTGGGATACGGTGGTCCGGGTGCTGTCTCAGTGCTCTCCCATGCTGTCGCTGATTAGAGAGACGCTGCAAAGTTTACAATCTCCTGTGGGCTGGATACCGCTGGCACACTGAGCATGAGCAGAACAATTGCCACGTCAGTAGCCCTTCAGCGCTACGCCTGGTTGCGTTCAACTGTTTTTTCTGGGGATGTCCAATCTACACCTATGGACATGCCCTTCGATGGCCGTCGCCTGTTCGGGGACAAGGCAGACCACGCGCTAGAGAGCTTTAAGGACTCTCGAGCTACGGCCAGGTCCTTGGGCCTCTCCACCACCAGTCTGTTCAGTCTGCCTTTCACCCCTTTCTTGGCTACGGAAGGGGTGCCCCACTACGTCCTGCCAGGAGCCACAGGCCAGCACAGGCTGTTCAGCCCCAGTGCAGCCAGAGACTTGGGAACCACCGGCGTGGTTCTGGGGGCCAGCGAGCTGGCCAGTCCACCACTGCCCCCTCTGCATCCGCCTCCAAACCCTCCTAAGTCCGACCTTCCAGGGCCATCAAACGCCAGTGAACGGCAAGATCCGCCATCACATCCCCCTTGGGCACCATCACATCTGACAGGTCAGTTCTGCAGATAGTCCGAAGAGGCTACTCCCTCTCCTTCAAGACTACCCCTCCTTCCATGCCACCTCAGTACCATCGCATGTCAGAGGATCACCTGGCCCTTCTCCAACAGGAAGTTTTGGCCCTCTTGGCCAAGGGGGCCATCGAGCGCGTTCCTGTCCCAGAAGTAGGTTGTGGTTGTTATTCCCACTACTTTCTGATACCCTAGAAGGACAAAGGCCTGCATCCTATCTTGGATCTCAGGAACGTCAACACTTCCTCCGGAAGGAGAAGTTCAAAATGTTGACGCGCGCTCAGGTCTTCGACCCCGGAGACTGGTTGGTAGCGTTTGACTTGCAGGACGCTTATTTTCACGTCCCCAACCTACCGGTCCACCGGCATTACCTACGGTTCACGGTAGTCCACGAGCGCTTTCAGTTTACCGTGCTCCCCTTTGACCTTACCAGCGCCCCTCAGGTGTTCACGAAAGTGATGGCGATGGTCACAACTCATCTGCCAGATCAGGGGTTCCAGTATTCCCCTATCTCGATGACTGGTTGTTGAAAGCGGGTTCGCCCCAGGTAAAAGTCTCCCACCTCCAGACTACGGCTGACCTCCTGCATTTGCTGGGGTTCTCCATCAAAGTGCCGAAGTTGCACCTGATTCCCTCTCAGAAGCTCCTTTTCATTGGAGTGGTTCTGGACACAAACCAGTTTCGGTTTTATCCTCCCGAACTCCGAGTCCTGGATATTCGGGGTATGATTCCGATCTTTCAGCCTCTATCCTGGGTTTTGGTCAGGATGACCCTGAGGCTGCTGGGCCTCATGGCCTCCTGCATCCTGCTGGTCGATCATACCAGATGGTATAATCGGGCTCTGCAGTGGGACCTGAAGTTCCAGTGGGCACAGCATCAGGGTAATCTGTCCGATTACGTCCAAATGAGGGCACTGCACGGAAATTGCAGTGGTCGCTCACGAACCAGGATTGGGTCAACGGCAGATCCCTCTCCCTTCCACCCAGCCTGAACACAGTGGTGACAGGCGCATCCCTTCTGAGATGGGGCGGCCACATGTCAGGTGGCCCTGCGCCTCTGGACATGGCTGGAACATCAAGGCATATCCTTGGTGGTTCAACACCTGGCAGGTTCTCTGAACGCCAGGGAGGACGAACTCAGCCACAGCTGCATGATAGATCACAAATGGCGTCTTCACTCTGAGGTGGTGCAAGGTCTCTTTCTGCAGTGGGGAGAGCCTTGGTTAGATCTATTCGCCACCAAATAGAACAAGCAATGTCAGCAATTCTGCGCATTGGAATTTCCAAGGCGGCACTCGCTAGACTACGCTTTTACTCACGAGTGGAGTTGCGGTCTTCTATACACCTATACCACTTCTGCCCAGAGGGGTGAACATCAAGCGTGACCGGGCCCAAGTCATTCTTGTGCCTCTGGACTGGGCATGAAGAGTGTGGTATCGCGAGCTGCCCAACATGGCCATTGATCCTCCGTTCAGACAGTCTGTGATGTAATCTTGGCAGCTGAGCATCCCTCCACTAAGACGGTATACGCCTGCAGATGGAACAAATTTGTGGCATGGTGCGCAGCAAAGGCTGTGGATCCCCTTTCTGGGCCTTTTTCTGAGGTTCTCTTGATCCTCCTTTCTTTGGCCCCTCAGGGCTCTGCTCTGGGTACTATCAAGGGCTATCTTTCGGCCATCTCTGCCTTTCTAAGGCTCCCTGATCAGCCTTCTCTCTTCAAGTCCCCGGTTGTAAATCATTTCTTAAAAGGCATCACTCATCACTTTCCTCCTATTCCCTTTGTGATGCCTCGGTGGGACTTGAATTTGGACCTGTCTGATGTGCGCTCACTTTGAGCCGCTTCATAACTGTCCTTTGACTCTTGACTCTTAAGACTGCATTCCTGGTAGCCATAACATCAGCTAGAAGAGTGTGTGAGCTCCAGGCTCTTTCATCCAAGCCTCCTTTTTTAGCTGTATATCCGGACAAGGTTGTCTTAAACTCGTCCATCCTATCTTCCAAAGGTGGTCACCTCCTTTCATATCGGGCAAACCATCACTTTGCCCACCTTCTTTCCGCCTCCGCATCCTTCGAAAGAGGAAGAGAGGCTCCACCGCCTGGACCCAAAACGTGCTCTTTCCTTCTATCTGGATTGCACCAAACAGTTCCGGGTGGATGACAAGCTCTTAGTTGGCTATGTGGGCACCAAGAAAGGTCGGGCCGTACACAAACGGCCCATTTCTAGATGGGTTGTTTTGTGTATTAAAACCTGTTATTCTCTTGCTAAAAAGAAGCCTCCATTCTATTAGGGCGACGGCAGGCACTACTGCTTTGGGACGAGGAGTCCCTCTGCATGACATCTGTCAGGCGGCTACGTGGGCATCATTGCACACGTTTACGAAACACTACTGCCTGGACAGCCAAGTCCAAAGAGGCGCTTTCTTTAGCCATTCTGTTCTCCAGGATTTTCTGGTGTGAGCTTGGTTCGCAGACCCACCTCTGGGGTGGTATTGCTGGGGTATCTATTCTAAGGTAAGGAATCTATTCCTGTTTCTTTCAGATGGACAAGTTACTTACCTTCTTAACGATATATCTGTAAGAAACATAGGTTAGTTATAGATTCCTTTCAGCCCTACCCATCCTCCCCGTTCTGCAAACTGATTTCTAGCGTTAAGGACATCCATTCAGGGCCCTTGTTTTGTGCACCAGTGGTTAGTGTCTTGCATGGCTCTGCGTTCCTGGCACGGAAAGTTGTGTACAGAATTGACAGCGTGGGAGGACGGCGTCTAAGTAATCTCCACGACGTCATCCCGGCGACCACAACGCCTGACTCGGAGTCGACCAACGCCACCTACCGACATGCGGGGGTACTGCTGACGAAAAAAACTTTCCGGATCCAGTCTGAGGCCTGGGGGATATTCGAAGGTAAGGAATCTAGAACTAATCTATGTTTCTTACAGATATATTGTTACCGAAGGTAAGTAACTTGTCCATTAATGCAGTAGATCAGTCTGTAGGATGTGCAAGCATCTCCTGATTGTCCAGGCTTCAAAAGTACAATGACTGTGGCATTTTGCATGTCTAAAGGCAGTTGATCATTAGCTAACGATCTTTTTAAATGTGCTATGAAGATGGTGAGTCACCAATAAGCAAAATAGTGTTAAAAAATACACTGTTAAGCCGCTAGGACCTGCATTTATGCCCGATTGGAGCGGATGGATAGCCTAACCTAATTCTTCAGGGTCCTCTTCGATGAGGAGCTCTATAAAACCCCAAATAGGAGGTGATTGCCTGCTTCCTCCAACTTCGGAGAATCTGAAATCAAAAAATATTTTACCTTCAAAACCTTCATCCATGTCATCATTGCCGTAGTCATCTCCATGATAGACTATGCAAACTCTTTACCCTGGATCTCCCAATAAGCCTCAACCACAGACTACAAATACCACAGTACGAGGCAGCCAGGCTGATTTTTCAACAACCCAGACACTGCCATATTAACCTGCTGATGATTAGCATCCTACATTGGCTCCCAGTAGTTTAGAGTGCATTAAAAACTAAATGTATTATTTTTAAATACCTTCATAGCAAAAGTCCTGCCTTTATATCTTTCAGAATTACATCCCTAGTCGAAACCGAAGGTCCACCCACTTACAACACCTGACTATCCCAAAATTCTAAAGGAAAAAGTTGGGTGGTGCTAGATTCTCTATGATAGTGCCCCCAGCACCTCGAACTCTTTTCCCCTGTACACTAGACTCGCACCTAACTATGTGATATTCAGGTCACTCCTTAAAACATTGCTCTTTAAACAACCATATGAATAACCCATGGATAGCCTTACGCCTCCCTGTTACCCAAGCGGAAAGAAATCTATTTGGTGTACGTGTGCTTTACCAATACCAAGTAACAGCATTGCTTCTGAGAACGCTGTGGGTGACACACATCACAATAATGGACTGGAACTACAGGTGCATATCTTCTCTGAGGAAGCCAACGAATTTATCATCTGATAATCAGGTATTGAGGCACCACATTAGTCTGCCACATGAGTCTGTACACCTATGCATTAGTTGATCAGGCAAGCAGATCTTCTTAAGGATAGGATGTGCACATTGTAAACTTGGTCCAAATCAAAGAACGGCATGAAAACCTAATCAAGGTGGGATAAGGATCTCTTTGGCCTAAAGAAGGTTTTTCACAAGTGGTGAAATGTTGGAACGTGATCTCACCCAGCACTAGTGAAGTGGCAGAACTTTCCTGGCAAATAGCTTTGGAGGGAAGTTTTGAATGCAGTCTCGTGACCAGTTAGTTAACCCATTGAAGTTTTTAAAGGAATATGGAAGTTGTCTGGTGTGGTGGACACACATTCATGGATTAGTGTGGTCTTCCTCTGATACTGAGATTGTCAAGTACATAAAGGACTGACTATGCATAGTGATAGTGTGGCTTATATGGAAAGAGGAGGTTTTTCTTGAATAGTATGGGTGGACAACTCCAGTCTTTCATTCACAGGAAGGCTGCTCTCCCTGCAATTAAGTTCCGACTACCCTTTTGCCTGTGGTCGGCAGCCTATTTGCCACTACACAGGATTTTGGTTGGATCCCCGCACCCCCCAACTGTATGTAATTCTTAATGTGTCAAAAAAAGTGCTGGTGGTGACTGTCCTACAGTATAACGTATTCAATATAATTCTTGGCAATTGCTTTTTTTAAAATTTGTTTTAAATTTGGCTGTACACCTACTTGCTAGGCCACATATAGATATATGCGAGACAAAAAAATGGACTGTAGACTGACAATGAGTATTTTTCTCTTGAAGTATAGGTTGGCATTTTATAGCCTTCCATGAAGGCAAGCAGTATATGATAGCATTACCTCTTCAATGTATATCGACATTATCTTCGTTTTACACACGAGCGGCCATCCATGAGAATAGCGTGGCTGGCAGAAGTGACAAAACATGCGTTTGTACCCAAGATAAGATCACAGGGGTTGCAATTGCGTCATCTTTGAAACCAACGACATCATAGTAAGTTTCACATTATCTATGCCTTGATGGTATGACCCTAATCCACATCAATGAAGTAAAAAAAAAATGCAACAGTGTAAGAACTTTGTTTGTTAATTAAACACATGCAAGACATGTAAAAAAACAACACTGAGTCCACTCCACTTGTTTCACTTATTGACTATGCTGCTGCAGCCACTGATCTGCCAGATGTGCAACTAAGATTTGACAGGCATACTGCAATGATGTACTTCATACCCAGCTATCTTCCCGATATACTGAAGTACAGGCTGATGGCCACTCAAAGCCAAAAGCCTGCACAGTCACAACCAAAGATGTTTAGGATAGTCTGCAACACACTTCTGATGATAATTTACGGTGATGACCGTGCAGAGATGCAATAAAAACAAGTTAAAACAAAAAACATGTTTAGGATCAGCCACCGCACGCTCGGGTACAGCTTTAAATGTCCGAGTACAAGTACTAAATTCCCAGATAGTTTTAAATGACCCAGCACATGGCCTGGTGGCAAAATACCATCCAAATAGCCAAGACACATCACCATATCAAGAAAACAATGGACCCCGATTTTTGCACTCAGTCACAGCTTCAATCAAGCATCGGCTTCCCAATTTGTCACAAGCTGTATGCAGATGAAGATACATAACTAAGTCAATTAAGTTCTGAAGAGGTCTGTCAGGCTCTTCCATTCTACCCATTCGTTTATCTGCTGTAACAGCATAGTATTTTATTAGTCTTCGGTTGTGTCTAAGCATTTGCCCTCCAGGTACTGCATGTTTGTTCTTTTATTGATTTTTGCCCCTACATTCCTGGTGTTATTGACCACAATGGAGCACTATTTGGCTGTCCTAAAGCCACCTTTAATGATCCCCGCATAAAGATGTGGCATATAAAAAAACCTGTATACACTTTAAATCGCAAGGGTTACTGTTAGCACAACTAAACAGAACTCCGTTTACCAAACTCAGAAGGCGGAGTTGTCCTTGTCAGGATGCAAACTTGTGACCTGCTGTTCTCAGTAAGTTCTACACTCGCTGATCTATTGTGTTATGTTTCATAGGGTATCCCAATATGGGCCAGAGTATTCTAACTATTTACCTACATTTACCTACCATTACACTGCATAACGGGTTTTGGCATTGACCTTTTACCTAATTAAGTGCTGCATAAAATGTTGTGTGGTTTTCCCGAAAACTAGCCTAATTAATTATGCATGAATATTCTCGGAATCACAGCAGGATTACCATCTTCTGCATAATAACTATGTATATGTGTCATCCTCGACCCCCATGCCACAGCAAAGTAGAATCCCCCGAGGGTACATTGTGGGTATATGTACACCACATCTTTGTCAAGCAGGCAGAGGAGAAAAGGCTTCCATACAGACACACTGACGCAAGACGCTGAGGTTCCTGCACGCAGACACTCCAGCTTGCAGTGGTCTGACATCTCTCGTCTGGTGTCCATCTCGAGACCAAGACCGGGTCTCACAGTATCTCACTTCAGGTAATGGGGTTGGCTTCAGCCTAGGGGGATTCTTGGCTCTACACCTACATACGTGCTAGGTACACTTAAGTACATCTAGTTAGGGTTGCATCGTAGGAGTATGCATTATTATTGTCATGTATTTATATGATGCGTATATCCATTGTTTTAGCACTATGGTAGAAATCTACCATCCATTTACTCTGTTGGTGCATAGAATAATTTAGATATGTTTCTGTCTTATGGTTGTTTCAGCACGCCTATTTTACACTAGAATGACCCTGGTTCAATAAATGCTTATTGAAAACGTCCCCACCGTTTATTCTGTGCATCTCTCTGATACAAAGTGAGCACGAGTGACTGAGCAAAAAGTACAGTACTGCTTCCACGATCCCTCATGGGACAGTGTTGTCATGTTTGATAGTTGCCAAGAACTATTCTCTCCTTGGTAAGAGGAGTTTACAGTGGCACTGTGAGCTAGCTAGGAATACAGGTGGACATACCCAATCTGAGTAGTACAGTCGTGCTCTCTGAGACCCCTACTCATATTTACCCAAAGACGTCTGGAGTGGGAAGGGAAAAATCTATCACAGCTGAGTAGGCATATCCTTTGTATTGGCTGTAGGTTTATTCAAGCTTGAAGGACAAATAGTTTCTATTGTGCATAAAACCTTATCTCAGTTTCCTTGAAACTTTTTTCTACAATGCCGGACGTGGACCTCGCTGCGCCAGCACAACGTGCAAATGCAGTTAAGGAAGGAGAACAAGAAGGCAAAATAAACATTTCAGAAAATGTCAGAACTGCCCTTACTTTAAAACTAGCAGACGATGGAGTCACAGCTAGGGGTGGGGCAGTAACATATGGCATTGAGGCACACGAATCCTATAGAACTGAGGTATTCTATTCATGGGTTAAATTCCCACAAGCAGATGCATGCACACATACATTTCAATCTTACACTGAAGGTGAAACACCAGAGGAATACTTTCCATATGAGGACATTGAAGTTCCACTCACCTACCAGGAGCACATAAACTGGTTTAAAGGCACCCTCCCACACACAAAAAAAAGTAAGACATGGTCCATTCGGCAGAGACGGAGCGACTTGGCCCATCCTAGCTGAAAACACACCCTATCCAGACATTGATACAATGCTGGTAGCAGACTTGCATCCGCTACACAGACAAATAACACAACTTTACAGAAACCTGACACAATTAGTTATGAGAACGCTCACACTTCAGCCAACAAGAGCTACACCAGTGTGACAGATTCGGGGATCTACAACTGAAATAACTCCATAAACTACACTCAGTTATAGGTAAAATGCTGACTAGACGTGAACAAATGCCATTCTGGATAGCTCAGAAAATCACACCGTTGGAGACCGTGTTTTCACACACAAGCCCTCAGGAAAAAGACAGAATGCTAGCGATCTCCTTGCCAATGGGGATAGCTTCCCAGTTAGAGGATTGTACCTCTTGGGGTACAGTTTTTGCTGTCATATATACCAGAACTCAATAACATTAATACCAGATGTATTAAGACAAATACAGAATTAGTATGGAGCAGAACCTGCTCTGAACTTAGGGAAGAAATTGTTTGGAAATTTTGCCCAGTTATCAAATATTATGTTAGCAAACATAAAAGGGGAGGCAGCAGCAGTGGCAATGTGCCAACGTCTGAGGGATTTCACTCCTTTACAACAGGAGCGTAAATTACCTACAATTATCAAAGATACCCATGCCAAATTAGGTAGAGATAGTTTGGGAGCTAGAGCAACAAAACCTCAACTCATGGGTGGACCTGAAAAGGCTAACACCAAGCAATCACCTGATTCTTTCAAGAAGAAATGGGACAGTAAAAAACAAATGATTAGAGAGAGAGGTCACAATCCAGGGGTGGGTCTCCTCAGCAGGAGCTCTCCAAAAGGAGGTACAACCTAAGGAATCATGATAACATAAAACAACAACCTGACAGGTATCAGGATACTGATACACGTTACTTTCTGGGTTCATCAAAAACTCAGAAGGGAAGGATGGTCAGAACACAGACAAGAATGGACAAAAGTCCAGAGACACAAAGCATACTTCAGACTATAATATCAAAAAAGAAGATAAACCAAACTCAAAACCTCAATTTAAAATGGTTGCAGGTCTAAAAGTTAGACATGCCCAGAATTCTTAGGACAACTCCTGAACGGGGAATGGTCTCTGGCAACGCTAAACAGCGCAGCAGAAGTAACTATAGCTCGCCAGAACCTGATTGAATTTCTGGTGACAGCGGAGTTGAATGAACACATCACGGTGGAAACAACTGATACAAGGGTAAGTGTCCCACATTGGTTACATGAGATAACACTCCAAAAGGAGGGGGACAAATCCAGGAAAATTGAAGGTCTCTTTTGGGAGAACCTCACTTTTGACTGACATCCTTTTGGCCGAAAAATAGTGGCCACCTGAGATTGTTATGGAGTGCCCAAAGGGAGAAACTGTAATTTTACCAGCTTTTTCTGACCTTGTTACGCTATAGTTAAAACATACATGTGCACAGGCGTGCCGGTAGCAATCACTCCAGCATTATATTACAACCATGTAGGGTGGAATGTTGAGTCACCTCACCATGCAATCACAGTAAAAACTACTCCAACTCCACAGAGACAATACCCTATTAAACAAGAAGTGAAAAAACAAGTCCGGGAGATCTTAGATCAACTTGAATACCAAGGTGTAATAGAAACTTTCACCTCTTCAATTAATAATCCTTTTTTCCCGTAACGAAAACCTGATAATTCATATTGTTTAGTTTTAGACTACAGACATCTGAACACATGCACAAATACATTTGCAGTATAGAATGCACACAGTGCCACATTAATAAATAACATTGTGCGAAGAAAATACAAAACAACAATTGATATCTCAAATGGATTTCTCTGCCAAAATATAGCGCCTGAGAGCAGATATTTGACAGCATTCTCATCCCTCTGTTCTCATTGTCAATACTGTCGACTTCCTCAAGGGTATAAAATAGCCCTGGGTTGTTCCCAGCTATAGTAACTGAGTTACTCCAAAATTTGGATGAGGAGGCATTGTCCTTTGTAGATAATATTTATCTACCAGATGATGATTTAAAGGATCATTTGACCAGGGTGAGCAACATCATTGTAGGGTTCGCTTACAAGGGCTACAAATTCAACTTTAAAAAATTGAAAATAGCCCACCTCAATGTCCTATTTTTGGGATACAAGCTTTCTGTGAAGTGAAAATCCTAACAGGTACTTAAAGTGAGCGCTGCTCCAACCTCTCTGAAAACCTTGTAATACATATTGGGATTCCTACATTTTGGCAGAACCTACATTTTGGATTACGCAGAAAGTTAAACCTTTCTACGATTTAATCAGACCTGATTTCTCAATTAGACATTGGACTCAATAACACACAGATATCCTTCATTCCTTACAAGCTGACATGATAGCTTTAAAACACCTACACACATGTAAATACCACAAATTTGGTAATCTGTGTAATCACGGGTCAATCAGGGTACACCTACCTAACCCTCAATAAAGGCGAAACAGTACCGATAGCATACAAATCATAATTTTACGCAATCGCTGAAATGTGTTTTGCTTCTACAGAAACAAATTCTGACAGCAGGTGTCTTAACTCCAGTTCTAGCCTTAGAGGCTATTACAAAGGCTAGTGTTAGTGCTAAAGCTTTAATCTGAGAAGGATAAAATGGGCTAATTTTCTCACTGCAACAGATGTAGACTACAAATTGGATTCTACATTAAAAACACAAGCAGTTCTGCAATACGAGCAAGAATATCCTCTCCCGAATAAAATTATGCATCTAGATCAGTATGAATACATTATTTCCTTCTGCTCAGCCTGCCATAGGTAGTAAACAACAATAAAGAGCAGCTTGTGTGATTGTAGAAGGACGTCTGGGGGATGGCAAGTTCCATCAGTACGAAGACACTCTCTATGAGACGGCACGCCACAGCTGGAAGAATTAAAAGCACTATTACTGGCACTAATACAAATTGATCGAGAATTCCCCACACTTAGTGTGCGATTCATTTTTACTGTGTCCAGTTGTGCAATGAATACCTTCACTATTGGGTTCAAAACTAGTTTAAAGACTCAAAAGGTGGCACAATAAAGCCCAAATGCTTTGGAAACAAGTGGCAGAGTCGAAAAAAGACTTGCCGAGAGCTCACATGATGCACACGCTGAGTCATCAACATGATGGCGTTCATGTTGAAGGGCATTCATTGGCTGATGAAGCTGCAAAGGGGGCAGTATGAACTGCCGCCATAGCTGCAATCACTCGTTCTAGCATGAGAATAGACGGACATATAGTGGTATCTGTTATTGCTTCACACAAAAATAGCACAGCCTTGCTGAAAGGTTTTCCACTCAAGTACTCCTACAAGCTAGATGCATAAATTATTCTATATGCTCAAATTACAGGAGTGGGGGATAGAGTAATACCAAACACGGATCACAGGTTAGGTTTAATTCTAGCAGCACACAAGGGTTTGGGCTCTGCACACACAGGGGTTACTGCAACTCTTTCAACTGCAACTCTTTCATTGCTGAAATAACGCTATTGGTGGCCAGGACTAACTAAACAGACAAAAGCTGTTGCACTGAAGTGCGACATCTGTCAGCAGATGAAGGGTTCGACCGTAGCACGCCCACAACAGACACCATTTACTGATATCGGAGAGACCTCTCGCCTGTGTCTACTTGGACCACTGAGGCCCCTTAAAATCTGATGGGGCTTACAAGTACTTCTTGGTGGCAGTGGATTCATGTTCTAGATTCCTGTGGGTTTGGCCTCAGCGCTCAGCTGACGCTCAAACTGTTATAAAAGATTTGCGATTCTTCATAGGGACATACGCAGTTGGCACATTACATTCTGACTGTGGCCCCGTGTTCAGCTCTAGGGCTTACAAGGAAGCCATGGTAAGTCTGGGTGTTGCATTGCGGTCAGTGCTTAATTTGTGCTGGTGCTTTCCGGTGCTAAGCACCAGCACTTTTATTTTAGGGCCGGGTCTACACACGCGATCTGCTCACTAGTGCACACGGTCTGCCCGGTGAAGAGCTGATAGTGGCGCATGGTAAATCCATACCTGGCTTTAAGTGTTGCCGCGATTAGTGTGTAAAATATGTAAATTTGAATGCCGTTACCACCCACCTTAACGGAGGCACATGGAGGGCACGCACACACCTCCAGAAACTGCCTGGGCTAGGTCCTTGCCTCAGTCTAACTAACGGCAATCATAGCACTAGTGCGCTACCAATGAGTGCTTGAAATGGATTATTAGCCCGGCCCCCTCTCTCCATGGAGGATTGTCAAGTGTTTACGCTTGTGACCCAAGTCGGACCAATGCGATTACTGTCTCCACTTTCTGCCCGCCGGAGTGCACTGTGCAGCTGCAGCAATAGTCAGTCAACTCAAGAAGAAAGGAGCGTGTCATGCAGAATCAGGCCTATGATTAAGTGTTATACCCATAAGGTAGTAAGTAATGATTTAATTCTCCTAACATGCACTAGTATGTCTTGTTTAATGTTTGAGGTAGGTGCCTGGAATAGTGTAACCTTTCGTTTCTTGTGCTTGTTTTTATGTAAAAGTACCGTAACTTCATTTGCGAATTCCACTGCAGATAACCTGCCCTTCAATCTTGTTTGCCCGGCCATACGAGTAAAAATAAGGTGTTTGCGTGGTGTTTCTCCAGCAACCAGCTTCCAGCTGCGTACCCCCTCTTTCATTTCTTGATGCACACCATGTTGTGTTCTTTATTACTGTAGTTTGCAGTTGGGAGATCATTATAAACAGGCTCACCTAACTCACTATCTGAAGAGGTCTGTGAATAATGTGTCACAAATATATCGCGGGTTCGTTGCAGAGGAATGAACACTTAGTGTGATACATTAATACTCAGACGTGGGTCCCAGGCACTCCACACCACTGGAGTCAAGCTAGCCGGGCTGATGAGAGGTGTTACCTCGAAACCGGTCCGGTCCTCGGATGCTTGATTCCGTTCTGGGAAGGACATGGCCCAGATCTTTTGACTGGGATGAATGTGTGACATTGATCCACATTCGGTCCATCACCTGTTTTGTTTGCAATACATTAATACTAAACATGACCAGTCTCTCAATTGGGCATTCTTTTTTGGGGACCAGCATGCGCCTTACAATACTGTAGCATGACATAACCCTGCGAATTGTGTAAAAGCCTATTGCTATGCCATTTATTAGATTCTTCTTTACAAGCGCATAAAGGAATGCACATAAAGTAGTTGACGCCACTGTTGGTTTGTTTGTGGAGGTTCTTTGATGGGATGTTTTGCATCTTACTTAAATATGGCTAAATTGCACACCATCCACCTCCACCCCCAAACAGTACAATCGGCTATTTAAATGGGCAGGTACTGTCTGATACGGAGTACCTGCACTTCTTTAACTTGAAAGGTAGAGTACCTGCACTTTTACTTGAAAGGTTGAGTACCTGCACTTCTCAACACTGCTGAAAACACATTTAATGAGAGAGTACCGGTACATCTCAAACAACAAGGTACACTATATTGTGAGTACCTGCACTTCTATAATTGAATGTAAAACACTGTGTACAATCCAATCAAGTTTTTAGGCTGTGTAAAACGAATATGTATGAAGAGCATTCACATGTAATACATTTCAGCCACGCTTATGTCCACTCTGCATTTTGGTGCAGCGCTGGAGCCTACCGCGCTTCATGTATACATAAACCAGCAGGTGCCTACCCCGCATGCGATGCTACTACGGTGCCCCCCCTTAAATAAGTATTGTTAAGGCGGGTGCCCACCCCGCACTTTGCTGCTGCCGGAGAAGCGAAAGAGCAGAATGCCAATATAATTCATCTACAAGAGACTTGGATAACAAAGAACTAGTCCACCGAAGATTATATTATGCTGAGCCGGCCTGCGCTCCCTGTGAATAGAGGTCACGCTAAAGGAGGTATTGCTATTTTGTTAAGCACAAGCCTTAGTTGGTCAAATAAAGACATTTTTCATGCCTCTAACCTTATTCAAAAACAACAAGTGATGGACCGAATGTGGATCAATGTCACACATTCCCCCAGTCAAAAGATCTGGGCCCAAATCCATCGTTTTTTTGCACTCCACACCACCCTGGGTTAGACAATGGCGATATGCAAATCAGCTCTGACCCGGTTGCCCCATTGGAACAGTCCAGTCCGAACTACAAAAGCCATGTCCTTCCCAGAACGGAATCAAGCATCCGAGGACCGGACCGGTTTCGAGGTAACACCTCTCATCAGCCCGGCTAGCTTGACTCCAAGTGGTGTGGAGTGCCTGGGACCCACGTCTGGGCATCCCCAGCGCACTTAGGGCGGCAATTGCAAAAACAACAAGTGATGGACCGAATGTGGATCAATGTCACACATTCCCCCAGTCAAAAGATCTGGGCCCAAATCCATCGTTTTTTTGCACTCCACACCACCCTGGGTTAGACAATGGCGATATGCAAATCAGCTCTGACCCTGTTGCCCCATTGGAACAGTCCAGTCCGAACTACAAAAGCCATGTCCTTCCCAGAACGGAATCAAGCATCCGAGGACCGGACCGGTTTCGAGGTAACACCTCTCATCAGCCCGGCTAGCTTGACTCCAAGTGGTGTGGAGTGCCTGGGACCCACGTCTGGGCATCCCCAGCGCACTTAGGGCGGCAATTGCAAAAACAACAAGTGATGGACCGAATGTGGATCAATGTCACGCATTCCCCCAGTCAAAAGATTATTCAGGCAATTAAGTTAGATCACAAGGATGGCCAGGTTATCTTGGACTCTGTGTTGATCATAAATGCATATTTACCTACCGACGCATCTCATTCTTATCTATTAAAAGATCTATTCCTTTTTATATCATCTACCCCGGAAAGTGAATACTGCAGGTCCCTATTATTAGTTGGAGATTTGAACTCTAAAGTCTCATCTCACTTAATAACGGTCGAGTGTGATTCTACCCAGCCAGATTTACTCAAAGCATTTTCCCATAATATAGGTCTCCTGGCTAAATCCTGTATATTAACACAAGCTCCTATTAAACAGAGATCATATTTTAACCCATTGCTTACTATAAATAGGCAAATAAATTAGTGAGGGCCCAGTTCCTGAATTTTTCGTGCAGCGAAGCTCTTTAATAAACCTACTAAAGAGGAAAAGACAGAGATAAAAACGCTCCCTAAGACAAATAAAGGAAGATGGTGCATGGATACAGCTAAAAGAAGCAGCCTCAAAAAATAATTCCAAAAGGTATTGGGAAATATTTGCCGACTGCTGTGGCACTAGAGTGAAATCTCTCCCTATACCCATAAAAGAAGAGGAATGGAAACTTCACTTGCTAGAACGGTATTCTGCAAATCCTAATTCCTTTAGATTAACCACTGCAACACCCGATCAGTCTAAAACCTCAGTATCCAATTATGTACATTCAATCAATGAAGTGGCCGGAGCTATTAAAAAAATGAGATGCTCAGGAGCAATGGGTCCTGATGAAGTTCCCATGACAGTAATTAAAAAGGAGCCACTTTTGTGAACTACTTTTCTAGCTCCACTGTTAAATCTCTGCTACTCCCAGGGGAAGACACCACCATCTTGGTCTGGAAGTATTTTAATCCCTATATACAAAAAGGGCCCTAGAACACACCCAGGTAAATATCGGCAAATAGCCTTATTGGACGCAAGGGGAAAAATATTTTTACGTAGTATCCTCGATCACCTTATGGAATGGGTGACTGAGAAGATAGTCCTCCCCATAGAACAAGCCGGTTTTAGAAAAAATAATTCCACTCTAAATAAAATCTCTATGCTGAAACTAATTGAGGAGAAATACACAGTCTCTCGTAACTCAAATGTATACATGGCTTTCATAGACTTTTCAACGGCCTTTAATAAGGTAGATCGACCTCTATTATGGAGAAAAGTGCTAAAAATGGGACTGCCCTCACCCCTGCTATCCTTAATCATTGCACTACATTCGCAAACTTGGTGCCAGATACTAATGGGTGAAAATCAAGGTTTATCAGATGTAATCCCTACAGAAAATGGTTTGAAACAAGTCTGCTTGTTAGCACTGTTGCTATTTTCTTTATATATAGCAGATTTACCCAATTGATTTGCTCAAGCTGATGGAGATGCACCAAAGATAAGTGGCCGGGCTTTTGCATGTCTTTTGTATGCAGATGATATAGTAGTAATGGACCTAACCCCCCTATTGAGTTGAATAGAAAGCTGATATCACTACATAAATATACAGTAGGCCACTTTTTGAAAATAAATGTCTCTAAAAGTAAAATCTTAATTATGAAAAGTAACAAAAGTAGAAAATCATATAACTTTAAGTGGCAAATTGGTCCTGAAAAGCTGGTGGTGGTAGACTCATACCTTTATTTAGGGAAACTTATAACAGGTAGTATGAAGAACAAACCTCATATTGAACATAGCACTTGTAAAGCTACATCTCACACCAATGGTTTGCATATTTTTTACAGTGCTATGGGCAGAAGAATTTTTTTACATTTTACATCTACTGATGGTTTTTAAGGCAAAAAGTCCTCCAACCCTGCTCTACGCGATTGAATCAATCCCTGTTAAGAATTGGAGTTTTTTAGTTAGGATTGTAGGTCAGATACTTTGTAAAATATGTAATTTTAACACGTTCGTTCCAACTGCAGCAATTAGACTAGAATTAGGCTTGATAAGCCCCTATATCCAAGGTTTATCCAGGGTTTTACGCTGGGGATATCAGCTAAACAATGGCAAGCCAGAGATTAAAACTAATAGCCATGACAAACTCACTGAGAATTGCACAAAAATACTTATTTTGGAATTTAGAACACGGAACTCAACGTTTGCTCACTTTGTCGTATGAATTTTTTACCTCTAAACCACTTAACAGCAAACTGGTCATACAATTTGAAAAATGAAAAACTTGTAATTTGTATAAGCTGAGCATTCAGACCTAGGACTATGTCTTGGGTGAATGTTTGCATTGTTCAGCATTCCGTCCATGAATTGTTTCTTTTGTTTGTCTGTTCAGTACTGGCTTCGAGTCATCGTTGGCTTCGGAAGATGTTTTTACAAAATTGTGTAAACAATGTAGCATCAGCCTGAGACACTCTCTTTCGTCCAAAGAATTAAGCAGTGTGTGTAAAACATTTTAATCATTTTAAGGAGTTTGTTTATATTTTATATCTTTTACATATTCTTTTAAGTGGGTGGTTAACCCCCTGTTTGTCATCTTCTTATGAAGTATTAGTATTTCATCCTTAGTCAAATTGTATTTTGCACATTGATTGGCTGCTATTTACTGCTATGTTGCACAATAGGGATATGTTATGTTCGTTTCCCACTATGTACTTGTTGTTAACTACAAAACTTAATTGAAGTGGGATTTTGGATCTCTTTTGCTCATGAACAGGCTGCTCCTAAATTTTTTCACAGGGTAGGATATGTTTTGTTATTCCTTTTTCTTGTTGCGAATTCCAAATTAAACTTTTTAGCCAAAATGTAACTTTAATTCCAAATTGAACTTTTTAGCCGAAATTGAACCCTGGCCTTCTTCTTGCAAATGAACTGGCTGCTACTTACTGCCCTTTGCACATTTTAGGATATGCACTGTTATTCATTTATTCTTGCTGCTAATTCTTAATTGATCTTTTAGCTGAAGCTGAATTTTGAACTCTGTTTTATATATGAACCGGCAGCCACTAAACGTCCTTTGTACATCCTTGGATATGCTCTGTTACTTCAATCCTTATGCTGCTAATTCTAAATGCTATTTTCTGTCGAAATGGCTGTGTGCTGCTGCCCAAATCATTGAAAAATCTTCTCCAAGCACTGAGGTTTTGTATATTATTTTTCACTTAAATGTACCAGCTATGGACTAATAAGGTTCTAATAAATAAAAGAAAAATGATAACTTCTACAGTAGAGGTCTAGGGCTCTGTTTCTGTTGTGTGCTAAATGGTTTTATTGTTGAACATCTTAAGTATTTTGCATACTGAGATAACTGACAATATTGATTGATGTTATTTAAAGGAATTTTAGCCTTGCTAACACAGGTCTCTGATAATTTTATTATGGCCTGTGGATTGAGTTCTGTTATGTTTTTATTACTTTTAATAATATGCATGTGGACCTCCTAGGAGTTCCAAATCTTTAATAAAATATTGAATTGAATTACATGAAGGAGTTCGAGAGGTGAGCTCCAATGCAAGATTTAATTTAATTCAATATAACATGGTGCACCGGGTATATCTAGCCCCGTACAGACTAAGTAAAATTTTACCCGGAAAGATCAGATGCTTGCCCTAGATACGGAGAAGCAGCAGCACGTTTTGTGCATATGGTATGGGAGTGCAGGAGTTTGAGCCCATTCTGGGAGGGAGTGTTGGAACTTATACATGCGGCGACCAGATGGTTCGTCCCCAGGACGGTCCGCACTGCTCTGCTGAATGTAATACCCACCCCAAAAAAGAAAAAACTGAGTAGGAGGTTTGTGCTCATGGGGTTGGTTATTGCAGAGAGGAGAATAGCACTCTCGTGGCATAGCCCAATTCCACCGCTTTTAGGAAGATGGCTGAGAGATATGAAAGTGTGGATGACTGCTGAACTTGTACGAACGAAACACATTAGTAAAGATGATAGACTTGAGGAGGATGCACAAGCATGGACTGCGATGCTTGCAGATCTAAAGGATCCCCTGGATGGGGAGGTAGAGGCGGAGAGGGATTCACAGCAAACCCCGGACATCGGAACAGGAAATGGGATAGGTGAAACATAGTGCAGCACTTCGGATAGATCGTTATGAAATTATAGTCTTAAACATAGATATTGGAGCCTTAGACACGATGGGTGGGTGGGAAGGGGGGATATTAAGTTTGTAGGAAAATGTTATAGGTATTATTGCAAAATTGTTGAATTCAACACCGATCCTGTCACAATCGATAACTTTGGAAAACTGTTTTAAACGTGAATTGTTACTTCTACCACGTGTAAAATGCCAATAAAGAATGTTGAAGATTTTTTTTTATATTTTAATTACCACAGTAAACTTGCTGTATGTGTATTATCACCATATACATTGTCTTAAAAAAATAAATTATACATTGTGATCTTATATTATGATCATATTATTACTTCTGGTTTACGATCCACAAGTGTCTTGTGAGGCACTTGCGCAAGGACTGTAAGTTAAGTTAGTAAATAAAATACACCCTTCAGTGAAACTTGATTGGTTAATATGAATGTCAAACTTTGTTTATGGAAGTACCCACAATACTTTCCCTTCTGTTTTTGGATAGAGCTTTTGATGGTGCATCATCCCTTGGTGTTCCCAGCCTCAGTTTCTGTTTCTTTTTGGCTATGTGTGGAAGTTTTATAATTTTCCAATGTCTTTTTCATCTGACAGTGGGGAGGAAGCAGGACCCTCAACATCTACAGAGCTTGCTAGAAGCTCAAACGAATCCCTCGTCATATGGTTCATACTTTCTCAGTAAAACTGTATTTGTTGGACAACATAAACATAAAAACTGCGCAAGACTGAGTCCGCGCACACCATCACGATATGTTGGCGAAGTCCTTCTAGCTCACAGTGCACCATCTGGCAAGGTAACGGGTAAAATGTGCAAACTCAGAACATGACAACCATGACTCCCCTAGGAAATCGTGGAACAGATCTAGAACCCATTTGTTTGGTAATTCATGCATGTCCAAAGTGATCTATGGCGTTTTAATATTTATTGAAGCAATATGATTCTTGTGTAAAATATGTGCACTGCAATTATTAATGGAAGGCAGAAGAACACCGTTGGTAGGCCAAATGATGTCTTAAGTACTGATGATCAACGTAGAACAAATACTGACAACCACCTTTTTTTTTTAGCAGTAATCCTCTTTAGAATTTTGGTTGAGATACAAAAGATAAGAATTTGGTAGCTTGAAAAGTAGTTTTGAATTTAAGGTTGATATTGTTACATTTCGTCCCTCCAGGTTCACTCTTTAAATACAGTATAGGACCTAGATGGTACAATAAGTCATTCCTGAAAGATGATAGCCATAGTAGTGTACGTTCTTCCAGAAATAGATATTTGTCCAACCTTGAAGTTTGTAATTTCTGTTACCAATTTAGTTCCATCTGCTCTGCATCGATGTACCATTAGTATAAGATATTTTCCTCTTATTGCTAAAAGTAATGTGGCATAACATCTAATCGACAATTTGGGCAGGTATTGTTTGGGTTAGCTTTTTTGATCAATCTGTCAAAAGACACAGTTTTGGACTCCGGTAGTATTAAATAAATAAATCGTTCAGAATCTATTTATGCAATTGACGAGAAAGAGGAATATTCACACTCATGGTTCCATGAGTAACTCAGTTTAAATAAGTCATCCATACTAATTTCAACCATTACAAACTCCTGTTCATCTTGCTGAATGTTCTGAGTAAACTAGACTGATCCACTACATGATCTATTAGATCTCGAATGCATGAAGCACAATGTATTACAGTCCTATCACTATGTAAACGTTGCAGCAAAACACAATGCGGAACATAATCGCTTCTGTGGTTTCTGTTCAATTGTAAATAAAAGATGTGGTAACTGAAAGAGTACATTGAGAACAACATTTGCATAGCAGTTGACAACAGAAGGGTGTGACAACTGCTAACCTAGAATATCTCCCTCATTCTCCACTTTAGCAAATTCCTTGTACTCCTTCTTTTTCAGTAATATCCATAAAATCCTTTATAAACTTTTGCTTTGTACAGATTATCTGTTATTCATAAATGGGATAGTGTCCTAAATGAGGAGCATATACACTTCCTAACCAATTGAACTCTTTGACATAACTTGCATCAGTACTTACTTTGCTGTCATACATTTTAACCCCTAACAAACCGGATAATGTTCTAACTAGAGATAACTCTACATATAACATATCGTATTTCAACACAGTACTTCCAATATTTATAAAAGCTGCATCTACACTTAAACCTTGAGAGTTATGGATAGCCCCAGCATATGCTAGAGAACCTGGAAACTGCTGCTGCCAAACAGACAATTCTTTTGATAGCAAAAAACGCACAATACACCGACCATTCTGCTTTATGCCATCAATATGATCAAATTTTATTGCTAAGTATTCAACCTCATTCCTATTTGGAAAGTTAATGAAATCAATAACTTTACCCATGGCACAACTTACTAATCCTTCCTCAACATTCAAATTTTTACGCAAAGTTACTCTGCAATTCTAGCAAACACGAAAACGTTTCTCTAATCCCGCATTTCTGGATACATACTTTTCCAATTAATCCAGTTGTGTATGCAGTTTTTCATCTAAGAGTACTGTCACACCCTGATGTACCATTTTCTCTAGTGCTTTCAGTTGCAACATTTCTTCTTTCTCCAACTTTAGAAATTCTTCGTTGAGCCAGGACCGCTCTTGAAGTGTAGGCATTAGGCAGACAATCAATTTTTCTTCTGGAATGAAACAAAAAATTAGCTCTGCTGCTCTCTTGGTTGTAGGAAACAGTTTCTTAACAAGTCGGCTTTCTAATCAACATTTTCTATCTTTTTGTGACAACAACTACTCTAATATCCTTGAGAATATTTCTGTATTCAACATCAAATGCTTGACGCATATTTCTAAGTAGTTCTTTCAATTGGAGATGTAACCAAATGTTTACATTTCCAATACTTCCCATGAATTTTGAGTTTTATTATGGAAAAGTGGGTTGAACACAGGCTGCCCTGTCATGAGTGTAAGTTGTAGTTTATCACCAAACACAATTAAGGACTTTCCTACAAACAGCACATCATACTTGTCTTTAAAATCTGTTGTGTGCATTCTCTAGTGTACAAAGGTAAGCATTACGTTTGAGACCATGCTCACCTCATCATTAAAAGTTTAATTTTCCTCAGGACTATTGAGACTTCCTGATAACCTTTACTGGATAACATTTGGTACTCCAGTTTGTTGTCATGTTCCACAGGCAACATAAGAAGTCGATGTAAAGTGATTCCTTTAATGTTGTGTGCATCTAATCCAGTGGGTGCTGTTATTGCACATGACAAATTCGAGTCTGACGTCCCAGTGAGAAGTTCAATTAAAAAGCTTTTCCCGGTGCCAGCTTGGCCTTTGACAGATAATAGTATTGGCTTGAATGATGTGCATGTAAACTCTTTCTTCTCACAAAATAATCCATGTTCAATTTTCTTTTACTTCCATATATATTTATTTTTGCTAGTTAGTCAGTTGTCCAACTAACTGTTCTAAATCAGCACTTTCCTGTCTTGCTTGTTGCATTGAAATTTCCACCTCATTCATGGCTATGGCAGCTTCATTTTTAATAATTGGATGTCCAAATAGATTTTGACTCAGTGATCCTGAACTTTGGCTGCTTTGTCAACTCTCCTTGGCTATCTCAGCAGAAGTTGTTTCTTCCTGTTCAATCTTATCATTTAATATTCTTAAATAGATTGGAAACACTGAATGCTGTCCTTCACATCATTGAAAGAATCTTCTTAGCAGTCCTTATCTGTGAGTAGTTTCAATTCAGAATGCTAAGGCTTGAAGAGTTGTAGAAGTGGCAAATAAAACAAACTCTCTTTCATCAGGAGTTTGGCAACTAAGTTTTCTGTGGTTAATTAGATTTCCATTTGTGTTTCAGACCAAACAACCTTCCCAACCAACTACTACATATTTCCCTTTCTCTACGTTTCTGTAACATTGTTTGTGTATCTGTAGTGTTGAAGCATTTCAGAAAGACACATTTTCTCGATGTGGACTCCTTCTTGGATAGTATGTATCCAAGATATTTGTCTTCACAATACCTGCACTCTTCAAGTTGAGTTCTGGTAGGTACGGAATTTCCAGAAAATACTTCAACACTCTATTTCATGGTGCTTGTGAGGCCTAGACTTACCCAAACAATTCCCTTTGAATTTAAACTGGCTGAGCTCAACCGATCACAAAATTCATAGGGGACCTACTTCCCTATGAGAAAGCATCTTCAGATTGAAGCTGTACAATTTTTTGGGTAGAAATTATTTTTAGCAGAAATCTCCTCCTGCATCTGACCTCTCAGGACCTTTGCTGATGTGTTTTGAAAAAAGGGGACCCCTATATATTACTATTACACTTGCTATACATAGGGAAGAAATGAGTTTAGAGAAGGTCTATAGCCAAGTGACACAATCAACAGGTAATGTTCTGATTATATAAAGTTCATAGTTAACATAACCCAGATATAAAGTCCAACTGTATGCAAAACCATCAAGCATTAGATCTTTAAGATTTGATTTTATTGGTATATAATCTATATATTCATTATTTCTTTGAAGGTGCAAATATTTACATTTTTTTCCTTTTTTTCTTTTCTTTTCTCTTCTGTTTTGTTTTCTTTTCTTATGATTATTTTTTGATATGACAACATTCAATTAAAATCACATTAGAAAAAGTACATAATCAATAGACATGAAACTACAAATTGTTGAAGGCAAAGCGGTAGATAACACTACGCGCGTTTCGGCTCTTGAGCCTTCTTCAGGTGACCGTCTATTGTTCTATAAGTAGTAAAGAAACATATATCAATAAAAATACAAGACAGACATAATATATACAGCGGACTTAGACAAATGTACAGAATATATACATTTATTTAGCTTTAAATCTTCATTTGAGCAGCAAAGTGAGAACATTGTTTAGTAAGTTTCTCTTCCAAGTACACATGTATTTCATTAAATGTTAACTTCTGTAGATTATGGGTACATAGAATGTATGTCAAGAATGAGCATTCATTAAACATAACAGTTTTGACACTCTCTGAACTCAGTATACATAATGACATCGAAAAATGACATTCTTTAATCGTAGCAACAGACCACTTACTTGATGTAGAAGAAAAACATGTTTATAGATTGTAGGAACATCAAATGACACAATCAGCGATTGACAATGAGACTAAGTGGCTACCAGTTATAATTCTGGATATTAATGCATACAATACATAAACCATTTGGGGATAGCGTAAACTTACTAGGATATACTTACAAAAATTAATTGATTGATTGACCCAGACCTGATAGTGGCGTAGATGTAATAACTCAGTCGGTAATAAGGGCTTCTTGATATCTATAGATGAGACATAACATGGCATTAGTTATTGTAATGGCTTAAATAGCCCTGATAGAAGAGAATTTACAATTTAGATACCAAGAATTAGTTTCTAAGGAGTCAAACTTGATGACCATAGACGGTATAATGTATAGTATATTGCTGTACCTTTCAAACGTAGGTAGATGAAAACGATGTTGAGGACATTAGTTGTAGCCGTAGAGAGGTGAAGTTGATCTCTATCAAACAGTGAGCAAATATTACTAATTAATATTTTCATAAAAAGTGGGAAAAAACTAAAAATTATTAATGTGACTTGATTACCTAAAGATCAATAGTTGTGATTCTGTGGGATATTTTGTCGCGATATTGACACTGAGGGTAATATAATTTGTTCAGACTTAAAATGGAGTTTTTAATGATATCTATTAAGGCAAAAGAGGAACAGAAAAAGAACAGAATAAGCCTCAATCTTCGGATATATGACAGCTATTGTGAATACAATCTCAATGTGTATTTACCTCCACATTTGGATTTCACTTCAAGTAGTGGAAGATGATGACGGATGGTAAGTTCGAAGGAATTGTTAACAGTCTAAAAACAAACCATAAATGAGAATATGTATTCAGTAGATTTATCAAAGTTGAAAAACCTATATCTATGTTTCAAAGAATAGATAAAAATTACCTAAGGATAGACTGTGAATAGCTTCCCAGGAGCAAGGATCTATGTAGTACAAGATTTTCCCACTTCCATATCTATAGATAAAACTTTTATAAGACATAGTATAACAAGAGGCTGTACCGCTTATTAGATGATCGGTAAGACAGAGACTTGGGCAGTATTGGTAATCGATCAAACGCTGAAAACAGGGAAATAATGGACATGTAGCTATTTATAGAATGGATAACCTGTCCATAAAGTTGTTTAGATATGGCGCCGTCTAATCCAGAATTGATAGTGTATTATGCACAAAGTAGGTAAAGATGTCCCTGTATATATTTAACCGTACATTCTTTAGATCTATGGTGATCATATGCACAGTCGATAACATCGTATTTGCCAAGTGAAAAAGTGTATATGCCCATGTTGATTTAAGCGTGATGTTATTGGCTAGTACCATCAAATGCAACAATGCAATGTGGTTAGATATGGTTAAGTAAAGTCAATAACATGCATAGTTAAAAAGATGGAGGCCCAAGGGAGAGAGGAGATCGCGGTCAGATCATCTAACTATGTCTTACCTGCTGAAAATGGTACATTGCTTCTGGCTCCCGGTGTCTCGAAATAACAAAAAAGGCCGACCGCCTACAAGCAGGAACGCTGGATACAAGCAAACGCCTCGTAAAACGGAACCGCCTTATATCCCACAGGTGCTGGTGGCCGAGTTAAGGAATTGGGAATGAAAATAGAGAAAGTACTCATCGATGTATTTCCGGTGTGTCGAGTAAGATGGGGATGAAAGAAAAACGGAAATAGAAAGAGGACTTAGGATATATTTCCCAAAAAAACAGAGTAATAAAAATGATAAAGAGACTTGCAGTAATACTATTTAGGGAAAAGGGGCGAGTAAATGATGAGACGCTAAACTGAAAAAAATAAATACTTGTAATCGTGTATTTACAAATAATAAAAAACATACACCGAGTAGTAATGGATTAATGAAATGCTGATGGCAGAGTTGAGGGATTGAGAATAAGAATAGAGGAAGGACTGGTCGATGTGGTTCCGGTGTGTCGAGTAAGATGGGGATACGAAAGAAAAATGGAGATAGAAAGAGGACAGAGAATTTGTTTCCAAAAAGGAGAATAATTAAAATGATAAAGGGACTTGCAAAAACAGCGTTTATGGAAATGGACCGAGTAAATAATAAAACACTAAAATGAAAAGAATAAACCTTAGTAATTGTGTATATATAAATTCTAAAAAAACAACACACCGATTAATGGGCTTCCATAAAAGAGAAAAATAATAAATTAGTGCAAATGAAAAAATGCTAATAGAGGACTTGAAGAAGAAAAATCTTCGTGATAATATGATTCCAAAATTCGAGTGTTGAACTTGATCAAAAAATTGTAAAACCAAAGCAAGGGTAAACCATCAGGGATAGAGCTATTTGTTCACTGTATATATCATGTGACGCCTCTACAATCAAATGAATCCTCCCCACATGCCAAGTGTGGTTTTCTTTATCAGCCTTATTTCTATCGATACTTTAGTTATTACATCCATACATGATTATTATAATGGTATATGCAGTAAAGATGCACAGATAAATATACAGAAATTAGAATTCCACGAATGTTCAAGATATTGCATATCAGTAAACTGATGTTCTCAATGTTCCATATATGTACCTTTGCTGTACATTAAATAAATGCATTAAATAATGGCTTGGTCCCAAGGGATCTCAGAGTTTAAACCATTGTTAACAGTATTGAACATAAACATGTGGTATACCTCTAGTTTTTTTTCTTATTTTGCCACAGCAGAGCCCTGCTGTTGGTACGATTTTCTCCAGTATATACCAACGTATGTCATCTGGTGAATGTTGTTTCTCCAAATAGTGGCATACCAATGGTGCAGCCATTTTTTGAGTGCGGATTGCCGATCTATGTTCAGTTAGTCTTGTATTCATAGATCGAGGTTTCCCCCACATACGCTTTTTCACACGGGCATATAAGTACATATACCAAATTTTTGCTTTTACAGTTTGTCATGCCTTTATTCTCAATAGTTATCCCATTGTAGCAGAACGATCTACTTTCTATGGCCAGTGGACAGGATTTGCATGTTCCACATTTGAAGTTTCCGTGGACTGGTTGTGAGTCACTAATGCTCTGTTGGATAGATGGTTTAGCTTTTGGCATGCATGACCTCACTATTAGGTCCTTGAGATTCCTATTTTTTCGATAGGCAAACATAGGTTTTTGTAAAATCTCTATGGATGGTTTAATGATGTTTAGTAAATGCCAATGAGAACATATAATCTGTCTAATCCTTTCGTTAAGGATAGAGTGTCTTGTTACAAACACCAGATTTTGATCGGTAGTGTTTGAGTTGCCAGATAGTAAGTGTTGCCTATCGTAAAAACGAGCTCGCTTGTATGCATGCTGAATGATGCGATGGGGATATCCACGGTTTTCAAATTTGGCCTTCATCTCTTCTGCTCTACAATCGTAGTCAGTGAGTTTTGTGCAGTTGCGACACAGTCGCAAAAACTGCCCAAATGGAATTGCATTTTTTTGATTCAGAGGGTGGAAACTGGTATGGTGCAGGATAGTATTACGTGCAGTGGGTTTTGTGTATAGGTCCACATATAGCTGCTTGTCCTCATGTTTGATCATGATGTCCAAGAATTCAATCTCGACATTGCTATAATGAGATGTGAATCGAAGATTCTCATCACATAGATTGAGCCATTGTGTGAATTCAAACAATACTTGAAGGTCATCATTCCATATCAATATAATGTCATCTATATATCGTGACCAAAAATGGACCGTTTCGAAAAAGGGGGCCTCCTCTATTAAAATGTACTGATGTTCAAAGTGAGCTACATAAATGTTTGCAATAGTGGGAGCACAAGAGGCTCCCATGCTAACGCCTTTTGTTTGTTTGTACAGGTTGCCCCGAAATTCAATTTTTTTTTCTTTGAGCACAATAGATAAACAATCAATGATAAATTTACTGTCACAATCAACTTGGTAGGTTTCAATGAACCAATCAACTGCACGAAGAGCACCTTCGTATGGTATGTTGGAGTACAGACTTTCCACATCGAGGGTTACCAAACACTGTATCTCTGCATTGTATGGGGTACCCTCTAAGAGGTTAATCACTTGACTTGTGTCCTTTATATAGACTGGTATTAATTGTATATAAGGACATAGAATGGCGTCCAAGTATTTCGATATAGGCTCGGTGACAGAGCCAATGGTGTTAACAATGGGTCTTAAAGGTGGATTATTCGCATCTTTATGAACTTTAGTGGTTCCATAAATACATGCTAGCTTAGGCGATTCTACATTCAGATATTCAAATTCTTTGCGGCAGATAATGTCATCATTGTATGCTTGGGTAGTTAGACGTCCAATTTTGGATTTGATTGCACTAGTTGCATTTCTAGTGATTTTTGCATAAAATCTCATGTCATTTAACATACTCTCAATTTTTTCAATATAGTTGTCAGTATCCAGGATAGCTATTCCTCCACCTTTATCACAACATTTAACAGTCATTTTGGTGTTATTTTTCAAGGACTCAATAGCTTGATATTCATCATAAGAGATGTTAAATGGTGTTCTAGGTACATATTTGGTAGCTTGTATGAAATTGTTATATACTACTTTCTCAAATATGCCCATCTCAGGTGGCACCTGATCTAGTGTGGGGGTAAATATCGATCTCGGAGCTAAACCTGATTTTCTGTTCTCACCGTCACTTATTTGATTATCCTGAAAGAAATACTTTAGTCTAACTTTACGCAAGAATGTCATGAGATCAGTGAAAAGTTCGAATTTATTTATCCCGGCATGGGGGACTAAAGATAATCCTTTTGATAGTAGGGACATGGTTGATTGGTTCAAACTTGTCCTACTTAAGTTGAAAATGGGAATAGTATCTATTGCCTCCAGCTTCCGAGGACCGGTTTCTGGCATTCCAGCCGTCTTCAGCCCGGCTTGCTTGAATCCAGTGGCAAAGTGAGCAAGGGACTCACGTCTGAGCATACCCTGCCACACTTATAACGGCCAAAAGCCCTTGCTCACTTTGTCACTGGATTTAAGCAAGCCGGGCTGAAGACGGCTGGAATGCCAGAAACCGGTCCTCGGAAGCTTGTTTCCAGTCCAGGGAAGACATGGCTTGGCAGTTCGGGCTGGACTGTTCCCATGAGGCACAGGGTCAGACTGATTTGCATATAGCCATGTCTGAACTGGGGTGGCAGAGTGGGCTAAAGAACGGTGATGGATTAAACCCAGATCTTTTGACTGGGTGTGAGTGTTTGATTGATTCAGATGCTCCATCCATCACCACCCCCTTTTGTACCACTACCAATCTGTAACTCATTACACATGACTATGGGCCATATGTATCAAGCAAATTTTTAGTCGCAAATGCTGCGAATCGCAAAAAACAGCGTTTGCGAATAAAAATATGCTATTTCCAATGTATGAAGCAAAATCGCATCGTAAAATGAGAAATCACAAGATTGTGGTTCCTTATGTTGCGAGACCCAGAATTCTGCGAATTCCCTAGCGATTCCTTATTTTGCGATTTCTCAGTTAGCGAAATTCGCAAATGGGAAATCGCAAATTAAGAAATTGCAATGGTAAGTATGAAAAAATTGCAATTTGCGAATTGACGAAATTCGCAATTTAGAGAATCGCAATTACCACCAAGTAGCAGCAGGTGGTAACCAGCTGCAAAGTATTTAAGGAGTACCAGAATGCAACAGACTCTTTCTACAATGGCTGGGCTGTACGTGATAGCCAGGAGGCTGCGACTCAGAGCTGCTGCACAGAGGAGGAGACGCCAGGAGAGGATCTTCCGTGCGCGCATTACCGTTTTCCAGCACACTGAGGAGGACATCTATATACACACTACAGACTGGATGAAGAGAGTATCCTTGATTTAATTAAGGAACTCAAACCCTTCCTTGAACACCCCACATGCAGGACACACTCCATTCCCACCCACATCCAGGTCCTGTGCTCAATGCATCTCTTGGCATCATGTAGTTTCCAGGGGGTGATGGCCTCAGCAGGAGGGGTGTCACAGAGTGCACTTTTGTGCTTTTTCCATGTGTTCCTTGATGCCAGGGTACAGAGGCTGCATCACCACACTTCCCAAGCACCACACAGGCACTAGACCAGACCTAGCAGGACTTCTATCAAATAGCCCCATTTCCTCATGTCACTGGATGCATAGATGGGACACATGTTGCAATATCCCCTCAGTCCCAGAATGATTACATGTTCAGGAATCGCAAATGCTACCATTCCCTGAACATACAGGTGGTGTGTGATGCCAAACACATCATCACGGACATTGTCGCTAAATACCCAGCACAACGCTTTCATCTTCTGTCACAGTGGGATATACCGTAGACTCAAAAGTGGGGAGTTTGACGCAGGATATTTACTAGGTAAATGCATTTGAACAGAGGCCACACTTGTTAAGAATAGCATGTGCAGGACAGTGTTTAACCATATCCATCCCACCCCACAGGTGACAGTCCGTATGCGGTCCGGGACTTCATACTGACGCCCTACCTGAATCCAGCCAACGCTGGGGAGCGGCGGTACAACTGCGCCCACATAGCAACAAGAGGCCCCATTGAGTGTACATTCGGGATACTCAAGAGCAGATTCAGATGCCTACACAAGAGTGGAGGGGCACTACAATACAGCCCCCAGACCTGTTGCAAGATAGTGGTAGCATGTGCCATGGTGCACAACATCGCCACCAGGAAAGGCACACCGGTGGAGCTCAGTGCATCGGATTCATCTGATGTGGAGGGGCCTGCTCCAGGACGTACGCCAGCCTGTGTAGCTGGTGCAGCTGCTGGGCGCCAGAGGCGAGATGAGAATACACGTAAATATTTCTAGGTAAGAAAATATGACACAATGCTAGAAATCATTTGTCAGACTGTGCTTTATTCCTTAACTTCAGGATGAATGATGTTGCACAGCCCGAATGACACCCAATGTCCCTCCCAATGTCCAGCACATGTTATTGTCACAGTGCAAGTCTTTCATCTGGAGTGTTAGACCTGGCACCTTGGCGTGAGTCTCCCTTCCACTTTTTACTGATGTGCCTCAGATGTTTTGCTGGTGTTCGATGCTCAGGGCACTGCGCCACGGCCGATCCGTGCTGCAGTGCAAGTGCTCCCAATGTAAAGTGTATGTGTAATTGATTTCCACGATTGGATTATTTGGTTTACTGTCAGTCCCCAGTAAAGTGCACGAGGCGTGCCGGGTCTTTTAGATACAAATGCCGCTAGTGGGCCTGCAGCCCTGGTTGCGCCACCCACAGAAGCGGCCACGTAAGATATGTCTCGGGTCCGCCATTGCTGACCCCACGTACAGTCCAGTACGGTCACGCTGGCTGTGCAAGTGCCCACACTTGCCAGTCCCAGAACCTTCCCTCACCTTCATATAAGTCACCCCTATGGTAGGCCTACGGGCAGGGTGCATTGTAAGCGTAATGTAGGACAAGCGTAGAGTGTGGCATGTCCTAGTAGTGAATTACCGCCTCTCTCGTTCTTCACTATTGAAGGGCTACCTGTTCTCTTAGGCCAGATGAGCTGTCGGAGCTATTACACGCTATAGTCCCGGCAGGCTCAGGGAACATGGTAGCAAGTCGAGTTTAGTATGCCTGAACTCAGAATAATAAAATACTTCCTTTAGTAAGGTTTATTTTAATATCCTGTGTTTGCAAATACTACTTTTAGAAAGTTAGCCTTTACTCGCCTAACTATTCAGCCCGCCTCTGCCAGGATGTGTATCTGCCGTCTGGGTTTGTGTGAGTGACAGGGCTGGGAGATCCCCGGGGGATAGTCAGGCGCTCAAGGTGGGGAATGGGATGCTTACACCAGGATGGGTGGGCGGAGTAGTCCTTGACTCTGAATAGGGTTGTGCTCCACCACCACAATGCTGGCTCCACCTCCTGCAGACCGTCTGATGACTTTGCCCTGCACCCTGAAAGAAGACGGCAGCGTCCTGTCAACAAAGTGCTTCAGAACCGGGTTGAACCAGGCTCAGGCCCCCTGGTCTGCAAAGACAAAATAAATGCAGTATAAATATAGGAGCTCTGCTCCTTACAAATCCGATCCAGTTTTGACCACCACAAACCTCTGCCTGACTAGAAGGACCATGAGAAGCTGAAGGACAGAAACCAGTCTGTATCCTGTAAGACTGGCCTGCTGTGGTGCCTTGCTGAGAACGGAGAGGAAAGGACCAGATAGGGCTTTGTAGACTTGTGCCTGAAATGATCTCCGAGGGCTTGATCGAGAGCTTGCCCCCTGAACGGAACCCCAGGACCATTGGGTTCTATCTGCTTGTGCCCGTCTGCTGTTGGACCTTAGTTCTTATTCCCTCGCCAGAGTTGTGACTCGGGTGCCTTCGCCCTCTCCCAGGTCGTGACAGCTCGAAGCCTGGTCGCCCCGCCGTAGAGAGCCCCGCTCATCCCTGAGTCGTTCTCCGCTTCAGTGCCGGGCCGCCTGCTCTCCTGTCACCTCGCCGCTTACGGACCGAGCTTTGCACCTCTCATCTTCTCCAGCCGGAATCTGCACGGAGAGCATCTCATAGCCCCGGATGGTCCGTAAGTCGTAACGTACCCGACTGTCTCGCTTTGCGCTCCTGCATACCAAGGCTCGTGCCGCACCTCAAGAAAGGCCTCCCCGTACCGTGGTACCGGAAGCCTGGTGCTGCACCCGTCTGCTCGAGAACCCGACGCCCCTCACAGATCCATGATTCAGACCCGCTGTGCTAAGAAGTAGTACACGCCGCAGGCCTGAACGGCGCCTCGCCCCGTGAGCTGCACCGATCCCGGTTTGCCGCAACCCTCCACAGTCTAGCTCCTTCACCTTGCTCCTCGAGGGGGATTAGGCCGGAGAGATCCTCTGGAGAACCGTCTGCCTCGTTCGGGTTCCGCCCTCACAAGTAGCCACACCTGAAATGCCTCGGACTTCCACCAGCAAGGTACATTTGAACTCCGTCTCGAGTTCACATCGGATCCAGGGTCCGCAACGTTCTTATTTCCCTGTCCTCGTACCCTGCTAAACAACGAACACTGGAAGACTAAGTTTGCCTATTGTAATCTGGTGACATCAATTTACTAAACGTTATTTTGGTCTTGTGATAATCCTGCTTGAATCTATCTTTTATATAAAGTATATGTATTTTTGATACAACCATACGACTGGTGTCCATTTGTGGTGGGTCAGTGGGTTTACTGTGTGTGATCATGAATGCTTAACTTACTATCGCCCTGACGAATAGCCTTGTCTGCTCGCGCCACACTACCTGGAGGGTGAGCAGGGGTTATTTGAAGGAGTAGTTCCCTTGCCCTGACGTGGAGCTGAGGGTCCTTGCTTGTCACAAGTGCATACCTGTGCCAACCAGAGACCTCCGGTTCTAACATGGAGCAAGTGTATATGTAAAGCGGGTAGCTGCACCCATCTAGTGGTCACATTTGGTGCACCTCAAATGCGGCGCTGTCGTGAGGAAGCTCCTGTTTGGGGTTGCACAGTGCCCTCCTCACTTGGGCCACTAAGCCTACTGGTACGGCCACTAGGGCGCCTATCCATGGTGGGCGGGGGTGTGATGCTGCTCCTTCCTGACTGCGCATCCTCATCTGTGGGAGTCAGGACTCCTGGCCCAGTAGTGCGATATGCCCACAGCTCGTCTACTGCAGATGTAATTTGGACCAGTGCCCTTGCAACGTCCTGGCTGTTGTGTGCCACTTCGCGCTGCATGAAGATGCTGTGCCTCGATAGGACAGGCTGTTCACCGCCCGAGTGTACAGGTCGAGGCGCTGCATCTCTCTGCGCCTAGCAGCACGATCAGCCTTGAGTTCTGCACAGAGTGCCTCCAGGTCACCCGTCTTGCCCCTGAAGCCTGCCCTGACTTTCCTCTGTAACAATTTTATATTTTTTGCTTGCAAACGCTGTACCTGCAACATGTGCATCTCCAGTCCGCCAAACACTGTTTCATCCCCTAGGTCTGCAGAACTGCTGGATGTACGAGACCTGCGCATTGTTAGGACTAATGGAATTGGGTCAGCACGTGCACGGTGTTGTCGCTCTGGCTCTGTTGGCTAAGGTTGGACGTAAATGCACACATTTATTTACTGTTCTTACTTGCACTTGTCAATTATTAAATATCACTGTTAGGGATTACATGTGTCTTGTATTTGCCTTTCCTGAAGTGCACATGCTATTGGGGACTGGCTGGGTGTAAATGCACCACTGTAATGTGCATGTGACTACATCTCCCGTAACGCATTGCAGTGTGTGCTTGTGTACCTGCACTGGACTACTAATTTCGTCCTGCCCCTGGGTCGCTGTTGGGGGTGTGATGGCATGCTTCTCACCTTGTCCTGGTACCGGGTGGTCGGAGCTGCCTAGGTCAGCCACGCCCATTATGTTTTCAGGTAGCAGGGTCCCCTCCACCAGTTCCTCAAGAGGTGTGGACTCAGTGGCTGTGGAGGTCCCTCCACCGGTCTTCCTGGACTGCTCCAACCTGGCAGCCACCTTCTCCTTGGAGCGCTGGCGCATATCATACCAGCGCTTTCTTAAGTCTTCCACACTACTGGGTGTAACACCAACAGCATTCACTTTCTGCTGGATTTCTGCCCATATACGCCGCTTGCGTGTCTCAGGCACCCGGAGTGCTTTTTTGCCAAATAGGTGCTCATGGCTGACCACCATTTCTTGAATTAGCACCCCCAACTCTGCCTCAGAAAACTTTTGCTTTGTCTTCCTCTGGCATTCCCCCTGCTGCTGTGTTTCCTGGCTGGCCATGTCTCCAGTGTCTGCCATTATTTTCACCACTGCAGAGTTCCCTCTCCAGCACTCCTTCTCTCTGACTGTGATTCAGAAACTCAAGTGCAGCACGGGTAATCACACTTCCTGGTTGTGATGTCATCAAGCTGCACCTGAGTTTTCGATTAGCAGATTCGCGTAATTCACAAAATTGCGATTTTTTTACGTTAAGGATTCGCAAAATTGCTGTTTTGTAAGTTAAGGAGTTGCTATTGGGGGTATCGCAATGAAAATACCGATTTTTACCGAATCAGTATTTTTTATTGCGATTTTTTACATACATACCATTTTGCGATTCTGAATTTGTGATTCGCGAAAAATCGCAAATTCAGAATTGCAAAAGGGGAGCTTGATACATATGGCCCTAAATCTCTAAAATTTGGCCTCTTACACATGCTTCTTGATTTCCTAGTGTATCAGCACCCCACCAGGTGCAGTATGCGATATATAAATGCCCCTACTATAGCCTTCACTAAATTCCATTGCATTCTAAGCCAGAGGGTTGGGAATCTTTCCCTTGCCTCTGTAGATTGTACAGTTCATGGTTCCGATTGCACTCTTTCAGGGTGTGTCATAAATGTATCTTATCAATACAGGGAGTACAATTCTAATTAGTTATTTGCAGCTTCTGCCATAAAGTGATTATGCACCAGGTATGGTGAGCTTTTGCTATACCGAAAAGTGGTTGCCGTCAGCGTCTGTGCAATGAGGGCACTGGGCAATGTGCAAAGGTAACAATAGGGTATATAGACATGCGGGCACCCACACGCAGTGCTCCGCTGTTTGAGTAAGGTACAATAAGCAACTGTTGCTGGAGTGTGAATTGAGGAAATAGCCTTTACAATTAGGTTTTTACCATGTTGTGCCTTTACCATGCATTTTGTCCCACACATGTTTTTACCACATGAATGTCTTTAGAACATATGCCTTTAGCACGCGTTTAAGGTAAATTGGGGAAGTACAGGGGGTCCCCCCACAAATACACTGTTTTTATATATATAAACAAAGCATGGTAATGGCATGCATTGGGAAAAAATGTGAGGTAAAAAAAAAGCATTGTTAAGGCATGTAATGTATTTCTCTGCGTTGTTCCATCGTACAGCTGTGTATTGTAGGAGCAAGACCGGAAACTACTCACCATATTAAAAGGAGCCATCCAAGGAAAAGTTAAGTGTGTCCTCTAACCTAGTCTTAAACTGCCTACATTCAGCAACAATAGACAATTCTGGAATGTTCCTTTGTTTGATGTCTTCTCTTTTAAGTGTAAAACCTACAGGGGACATCATTCACTGGATGGCCCCTATAATCCAAGGTTGCAATCCTTTTTTCATACACGCCTGTAATTTGCAATGGCAACTTCTAATATTGCTAGGATACACATGTGTATCTATTTTCAGTTGAAGCAGTGAAAGACCTAGGGAGTGATCTCAGCTATCCAGGTGTGTATGAAATAAGTGTAATATAATTACAGCAAGCAATGGAAAAATTACTCTTTATTGTGAAAAAAGTGAATTCCTCTTTTAGAGCAACATTTTAAAGTGAAAGACATCCTTGTGACATAAGGAGGCATTTCTTGCTAAAGAAGTGCAAAAAACAGAAGTAGTAGGAACAACATAGCCTCATGTTCTGGTTGTTCGCTTTGTTCCTGTGCTACAATTATGCCAGGAAAGGTGGTGTAATTATGTGACATGGCGTGATTTCAGGAATGTTGCTTAGTAAGCGTAATGCACAATTCCCCAAATCATGTGAATTATGCCAGCGTAATGTATACTTCACCTGGGCCTAATATCCAAGAGCAGCAATCGCAGTGATATGCATTTATGGTTCTTATGTCCAGGGCTTAGTTTCACTTTTTGGATAGGAAGTTTTCATGCCTAAAATGTGGAGGTCTTTCCACTTTTTTGTAAGTTGAAATACTCCAGATCTTAAATATTGGTAGTAAATGACTTCCACCTAAAAAAAAATGGAAGTCACCTGTGGTGCTAGATGAACCACTCCAGATTTAAGTTTTTCTAGTACTGAAGACTTCTTTTACTTGCTTAATAGGGAACAGTAGTTTATTTTATCTTTCTGGGGGAACCAGTAAGACATTTGAGAGCTTTCTTGCCAACAACTGGATAGATGATAACAATATGGCTGTTTCAGTATGGTTATGTCTTGTTCTGAATGGGACACCTGCATGATGATCTGGTAGTTAAGAAAATACAATAGCGAGTTATGAGATGGTGAACTGATTATCACACCCAGGGACATGCAACATTGGGCATTTTCCCCAAGGCTCGGGCATGGTTCCTGGCCTTTGAAGAGCTGGACATGAAAATATTTGTCTTAGTTTCCTTTGGATGGCATTCTGTTATGCAAAGTAGTAGTATTCTGGTGTTTGATTACTAAGAGGGTATAAGGTTGGCACTACCCCAGGGCTACGCATACCTATGAATGTGTATGAGACAAAGAATGCCCCTAGTATAGATTTTGGAAGGAGTTTTTCCCCTCTGTGGAATTGACAATCTTCCTACCCAGGACTGCAAATGCCCAATTTCAGGTCACCATAATTGGGCACATGGAAGGTCAGACTTTGATGGCGGCACTTGCAGGTCCTCATACCTCTTACTGAATTTACCAGATTTGCTGTGTACACTGTTCATTCCTGCATAGATTGCAAGTCAGGATAGGATTGCCCCTCCTACTCTCTTTTGTACTTTGGAGTCACTGTATGTTGCATGTGTGGAATTTATGAATAGACTGAGTGTGAGTTCTATGTAAAAAAAATTCTAAGCATGAAAGTGTGGGGCACTATACTTTGTAGAATGAAGCATTGGTTCTTTCAGAAGGCATATACAGGGATGACGTTGATTTGAGAAGATCTATATGTTTTGTATAGATCGAATGGCATTATTAATGTTGGATACAGTAGAGAAGTTAGTGACGTAATTTGTCTATAGTTATTGTTTATCCTTGAATAAATTGTGACCTCAATACATGTATCATCTTCTGCAAAAGGCAAATGAATATCTACAATATTGCGTCTCTACCAAGACATATAGCCTGTATCATGTTCTGCTATAAGTTTGCCTGCTGATTTTATCCTCGAAGGTGCTACTGCTTATTCTAAGAATACAAAGGACACAGCATTGGTATACATGAAAGGAGTTTGTCTTTTTAGGAGCTCCGAAGCGGCCTCCTCTTCACTCTTTCCGCAAACCTTTGGCAATAAGCTTAGGCACGGATCTCTATCTGGTCACACTGTTTTATTTGTGCTCTCTGCTCGGTGACTTTGCTGCTGTTACTCACATCTCTCTGGTTGTTTGTGGATTTTGTTTTATTTAAGCCTCATATAGTACCTGTGGATGAACACATCAACGATGAGGCGTACCTCTGGCAGCATCTTATGGTATGTCTAAATGTCGGATCTATTACGCAAACTGGTCACCCATGTCTAACCTTTCAAAGGAAAACTATATATTGGCCCCTTAATGCAAGGTGGCAAAGGACAGAAGGGAGCTAATCGGAGGGGAGGACTTTCCACCAATGTATAAGAGAATAGAGCAGTCAAACTTCTTACAAAAAACCTACCCTATCAGTGCTCAATCTCTTTACTTGACTTCCTCCAAGTCTTTAGTTTTTCTTACTTCTTACCACTAAATATGTGCTTCTGGAGGGTGGAGAAGGAGAGGGTCATGTCAAAGCCAGCTTTCCAAAGTAACCTAACCAGATAGACCAGTATTTTAACCCTAACCATATTAAGTGGTTATTCCTGCAAACCAAACATTATCAAAATTGGGTCTCAACATAGAATATCGATCCAACTCTATGCTTCATACTTGGAATTGTACTGTAATAATAAACTGGTTGCTATATATACATATGTATATATATATATATATATACATATATATATATATATATACACACACACATATATATATATATTCACAGAAAAAAACATAGGTTTCACACATGTTATAGTTAACTGGACATTTCACTCATACAAAACCATTGAAATTCAGCTAACTATAACTTGCGCGCCCGCAATGCTGATGACATCACATATTACATCAATCATGACATGGTCAGTGACATCACTGATGACATTTCAAAGGACATCTCAAATGACATCACTGATGACCTCATCCAGTGAATGTGTGTCTTTCTGAAAAATAAATATTTTTTATATATGTATATCTAAAAGTCGACAGAAGAATAAATGGGTAAATAAGTGTCTAAATAGATGGGTTTTTTTTTGTAAAATTGATTGTATAACTGACTTATTATTTGTATCTTAGTGAATACATGTATTAACGAGTAATGTTTAAATATTTAAATATCTGTATCTGTGTCTCACTTTGTGTATAAGTGGCTGCATGGGTTGGTGAGTAGCTACATGAGTGTGTATATGGGTTATTAGTTTGCTTTTTGAGTATCAATATGAGTGTCTGTATGGTTCGGTGGGGGATATTACTTAGTATATAGAAGCATAAATGAGTGACTCACTATGTTTTTTGAAGAGAGCATGTGTGCAGGACTGTATGGGTGGATAAGTGTGTGTATGGGTGTGTTAATGAGTGAATGACTGTCTCAATAGTGGCTTTATTAGTAAGTACATATGTTTTAAACTTGTATATGTGAGTATTGATGTATATAAGTGAGTATATGTGATAGTGAGAGATTGGAAGAGTTCCTGTTTAAATAAGTATGTGTTTCTATAAGTGATTTTTAAGAGAGTAAGTATGTGTACGTTTCTGTAGAAGTAAGTGTAGTGGTGTGTGATAGCTGTATTTGCAAGTAAATGGATGTTTGATAGTTTATTTGCACGTGTGAGTATGTGTGTGAGTAACTCTATGGATGAGTATCGGTGTGTAACAGGATGTATAGGTGTATGAGTACATATGATGAGTGAGTACATGTATGAGTGACTATATAGAACTGTTGGTGAATGAGTGGATGTGGATGTAGATTTTGGAATTACGGAATAGGTTGTTGTAACTGGTATTGGTATCTCCATTGTTTTGAAATTTTAGTTTTTAGAGGAGGTCTACCACTCTTTCACAAGGATGATGTCATCAGTGATATCATTTGAGATGTCATCAGTGATGTCATGAGTGATGCCACTGACCATGTCATGAGTGATGTAATATGTGACTACATCAGCAGTGCATTGCAGGCGCGCGAGTTATAGTTAGCTTAACTAACTATAACGGGGGCATTTCAATGGATTTGTATGAGTGAAATGTCTAGCTAACTATAAGGTGTGAAACCTATGTTTTTTTCAGTGAATTTCTAAGGTTTTTTAAATGCTTATTCCTAACTATAACGTGACTGACCTATGGTTTTTCAGTGAATTTCGAAGGTTTTTTAAATGCTAATTCCTAACTATAACATGGCTGAAACCTATGTTTTGTCAGTGAATTTCAAATGTTTTTTAAATGATAATTTTTAAATGTGTTAATTGTTATATTTTTTATACTAATTTACTACATTGTTTTAAAGTATTTATTTTTAGATGTTTTATTTTTTAAATTACATTACATATTTTTAATATAAGTTGAAAAGAAATGTTTTTAAAAATATTGAAATTGTAATATTTATTTATTTTATTTTATATTTTTTTAATTTATATATATTTTATATAGCAGGCAATGATATCCTATGGAAAGAAATTCAAGTTACTGGTAAGTTCAGTTAAATTTACTTTTCAGGAATAGTAGTGAGCTGAAAGATGCAGCATTGAGGTCTCTCCAGATAACAGGTGAGCAAATCGGAATTCGTAGTTCGGCTGATTTTTAAGGATTTTTTTTAAGTTTCAAAACGCCACACTTAGAAAAAAAAAAAGTGAAACCAGTCAATGTTAGCCTATGGAAGGAAATTCAAGTTACTGTATCTATGATTAGAATTACTTTTCAGGATCATTAGTGGGCTGAAAGATGCAGCACTGAGGTCTTTCCAGATAACAGGTGAGTAAATCGGAATTCGTAGTTTGGCTGATTTTAGAGGAATATTTTAAAGTTCCAAAACTCCACACTTAGAAGAATTTGCAAGTGAAACCAGTCAATGTTAGCCTACGGAAGGAAATTCAAGTTACTGTAACTATGATTAGAATTACTTTTCAGGATCAGTAGTGGGCTAAAAGATGCAGCACTGAGGTCTATCCAGAAAACAGGTGAGTAAATCTGAATTCATAGTTCGGCTAATTTTAGAGGAATTTTTTAAAGTTCCAAAACTCCACACTTAAAAAAATTTCCAAGTGAAACCAGTCAATGTTAGCCTATAGAAGGAAATTCAAGTTACTGTAAGTATGGTTAGAATTACTTTTCAGGCTCAGTAGTACGCTGAAAGATGCAGCACTGAGGTCCCTCCTGATAAAAGGTGAGTAAATCGGAATTCGTAGTTCGGCTGATTTTAGAGGAATATTTCGCTCAATAGTGAAGGAAGGGGGCGGGGCCTGAGGTGACGTGTGCAAATACGCCCTGTGACGCATTTTAGTTTGGGGAATTAATTCCTCTTCAATCCTGAGGTTCCCTGTGAGCCAACTAGCCCACCAGGTACCTCCAGTATGCGCCAGGGAGCTGCTTTGCAGAGAGGTGTTCAAAGGGCACGTCCCCTTTTTACAACACTCTGCAACGCAGCTCCGTGGCATTTACTGGAGGTACCTGTTGGACAAGTTGGCCCCTAGGGGACCTCTGGATTGAAGAGGAATTAATTCCCCAACTTAAAACGCGCCACAGAGCATGTTTACACCCATATCACCTCAAACCTCGCCTCCTACCTTCACCACTGTGCAAACACGCCCCGTAGCGCGTTCTAAATTGGGGGATTAAGTCCCCTTGCAAGCTGAGCGTCCATGTGGGCCAACTAGCCAACCAGGATCCTCCAGTATTCCCCAGGGGGCTGCGTTGCATAGAGGTGTAAAAAGGGGCACGGCCTCATTACACCTCTCTGCAACGCAGCCCCCTGGCGTGTTTGCAGAGGGGGAACTAATTCCCCTTGCATACTGGGGGTTCCTGGGGGCCAACTAGCCCACCAGGAATCTCCAGTATGCGCCAGGGGGCTGCGTTGCAGAGAGGTGTAATGAGGCCACACCCCTTTTTACACCTCTCTGCAACGCAGCCCCCTGGTGCATTTGCACAGGGGGAACTAATTCCCCTTACATACTGGGGGTACCTAGGGGCCAACTAACCCTCCAGGAACCTCCAGTATGCGCCAGGGGGCTACATTGCAGAGAGGTGTAATGAGGCCATGCCCCTTTTTACACCTCTCTGCAACGCAGACCCCTGGCGTGTTTGCAGAGGAGGAACTAACTCCCTGTTATATATTCATAATTCCTTCCTGTGTTCTTTATTAATGCCTGCAGTCTCGTGCTTGCAAGCACGAGATCATTTCTATGTTTTGGGTTCTGGAATGTCGCCCTTCAGTCGTGAAGATTCCCTGCACGTCATTCTGGATGTTGGCCTCTTCATGACTGGACGGCTCTGGTTGTGGGTGTTTTGGACTTATATACAAATCTACAAAAAACCCACGATTGAAACGCTTCAAGCCTCCGGTTCTTCATTTAACATATTGGCGACAATCGGGATTTTTCTGCACCCACCGCCAGAAGGTCAAGTATTCGAGACTCACCTGGACACTGCTGATGTTCCTCTTCACTTGTCCTGCCTCCGGTCCAACTTTCCACCTCCAATCTTCATCAGGTCGTATTTTGTAAAGTTGTATTCTGCCAAGTTTTACCAGCAATCGGAACGGATTTTATGACAATTTTTCCCACGTTCATGCAAGCATTTTAAAACAGTCAGTTGCTTGCTTGCGCTACACCACGCGCGTTCACCGTCAGCTTCTAATTAGCGCTACATCACGCGCGTTACGCAACAACTCAAGCCCACCGCCTGTCAAAAGTTACGCTTAACTGTAACCCGGACAACGGCGTTGGTCGGCCATTTTCAAGCCTTCGTCCACAAGTTCAGCGATAGGCATGCTTTACTGCCTACCACGTTTATTCCACAGAACAACAAAGCATCTATAAATCAAAGATTCTCTTCAGCGATAGACACGCTTTGTCTACCAGGTTTATTTACAATATAACAAAGCATTTATAAACACAAGGCTTTTCTACTCAAGGCTTTTCTTCAGCGATTGGCACGCTTTATTGCCTACCACCCTTATCTACACCACTACAAAGCACTTATAAATGCAAAGTTTTTCTTTTCTTTTTTATTTTTTCAACGCTCCCAACATATTTTTGTCTTAAGAAAGTTGTTTTCACCATGGCTTCTTCTCAACAGTTTCAAACACCAGCCCCATTTTTGCAAACTCCAGGAAAACCTCCTCTCATTTGGCGCAACTGGCTCAAAGGTTTTGAGAACTATTTGGTAGCTAATGACGCCACTAAATATGATCCTCCTCGCAAGGTTGCTATTCTTTACGGTTGTCTAGGAGTTGCTGCCCAACAAGTTTTTGAGAACCTTCCCCATATTCCTTCTCCTTCTGGCGATTCTGGTGACAATTGGAACGTTTATCAAGAAGCCATTGCTCGACTCAATAAACAATATGACGATGAGCCTAGTATCGTTTTGGAACGTCGTAATTTTTTCAAATGAAAACAAAGTATAGATGAGAGCGTAGAAGACTATATTGCTCAACTCAGAATTCCAGGCTCTACCTGCGACTTTGGTGCTAGTACAGATGCTTCTATCAAAGACCAGTTCACTTTTGCTTGTTTTTCTAAAAAAAATTCAGGAACGTTTGTTGAGTTGTAAAAATCCCTCCTTGTCAGAAACAATTGATATCGCAAAAGGGATTGAATGAGTAACTTATTCCTCTAAAATTTTGCAAGAAAGCATCTCTCAACCTTGTATTCATATGGTTGATCAAGCTTCAGGTTTTAGCTCTATTGACCTTGTTAACAATTCTTCAAGACAACAGACAAGAAACCCGTCATTTGCTATAGATGTGGGTCAAGAAACCATCTTGGTAATTCTCCTACTTGTCCTGCATCTGGAAAAAAATGTTCTTCATGCAAGAAAATTGGACATTTTCCATCTGTGTGCAGGGGTCGCAAAATATTTACTAGAGTCAATAATATTGAATTTCAAGAAAATTTAGAATCTTGCTCAACCAGACTTAATGACGTTATGTTGTCTATTGAATGTGATTCTGTTGAATTTTCTAGCATTAAGGGTCCCTGGTGCGAGTTAATGGTTGGTACAGTCCCAATTAAAGTCAAAGTTGATTCTGGTTCTACTATCACCATTTTATCAGATCTCACATTTTATGCCAATTGGGGTGAAAAAGTTGTCCTTTCCAAATCTGACGTCAAATCCAAAGGCTTTTGGCGAGAAGGACATCGACATGCTAGTTTTTTTTTATTCAAACATTGCATGTCTTGGTAGATACACCTTCAGGAAAGTTTATGTCGCTCTTAAGGGCAGAGATATTTTAGGTTGGTTTGACCTAGCCAGAATGGGTTTGATTCTCAAACCCGGTTCAGATCAACCTATTGCTTTAGGTGATATTCCTCATGATTACTACACTAGTCATGATTCTGGGAACTTTAATGTTTCAGACCTTTCTTTTCCTATTATCAAAATGGACAACTTATTAAGTTCTTTTCCAAACTTATTTAAGGATAAGGTTGGTACAGTTCTGGGTTTTAAGCATGAAATTCGACTCAAACCTCCCCTTGCATACTGGGGGTCCCTGGGGGCCAACTAGCCCACCAGGAACCTCCAGTATGCGCAAGGGGGCTGCGTTGCAGAGAGGTGTAATGAGGCCACACCCCTTTTTACACCTCTCTGCACAGCAGCCGCCTGCCGCATTTGCAGAGGGGGAACAAATTCCCCTTGCATACTGGGGGTCCCTGGGGGCCAACTAGGCCACCAGGAACCTCCAGTATTCACCAGGGGGCTGCATTGCAGAGAGGTGTAATGAGGCCATGCCCTTTTTACACCTCTCTGCAATGCAGCCCACTGGTGTGTTTGCAGAGGGGGAACTAATTCCCCTTGCATACTGGGGGTCCCTGGGGGCCAACTATCCCACCAGGAACCTCCAGTATGCACTCGGGAAGGTACAGAGTACAGTACAGAGTACCGTACAGAGTACTGTACTTCGTACCCCGCGATTAAAAAAATATATATATTTTTTTTGGCCTTGGGGGTCCTTGTGGGACCCCTGAGCAGGCCTAGGGGGTCAGGGTGTTTCTACCCTGCCCCCTTTGTGTGTTTTGCGCATTTGTTTCACTGCTTTCTTGTGCCTCGGTTCTACGGAGGCACAAGATGACTGCAAACACTTCCTGGTTTGGAGTGTTGACAGCCAATTAGCATGAAGCTCGTGCTCAGGAAGGTACAGAGCACAGTACAGTACAGAGTACGGTGGATGTATGACGGTACGACGCATGGTTTTACCACGCATACCGTTACAACGCGTTTTTTACAACGCAAGTCGTTACCACGACTTGCGTTGTAGGGGTGCGGACTTAGGATTTTTTTAATTTACTATTCCAACACCAGCCTACGTACAGTAGGGAAGGTGTTGGATAGTAAATTAAATAATTCCTTGTCCTGTAGTGCCCTCCAGCGCAAGTCGTGGTTACGACTTGCGTTGTAAAAGATGCGTTGAAAGGGTACTGCGGAGTAAAATCCGCGTCGTAAAGGATGTTCCCCGAGTACGGTACTTCATCTATAGATATAGCTATGATTTTACTTTTGATTTTCTCAGGAACTACTGAACGGATTTACACCATTTAAAAAAACTTTAATCTGCGAACCGAACTCTACCTTTTTGCCAAACTTGCTGTAGCCCTGGCTAAGGGTCCCTATGGAAAATTGCATGGGGAAAACATGTTTTGGGACCCCCCTTTTTTCTCAGTCCCCGCTTCACGTATCACCCCCAAACTTTCAGGGAAGGAGCGGAGTGGAGCAGGCCAATTTCTTAGAGAATTTGGTGTGTATTCGTCGACCGGCGCCAAAGTTATTCTAAATAGAATGTTGAGGATTTCCTATAGAAACTAGGTCCTAACTATAACTACCTACTGACGACCGCCAGTAGGTCATTCAATAAAAAAAATAGGTTTCAGGGACGTTACAGTTAGACATTTTCATTTAAAACACCGTTGAAATTCACCGATGAAACCATAGGTTTCAGGGACGTTATAGTTAGAAATTAACATTTAAAAAAATCGTAGAAATTCGCTGAAAAAACCATAGGTTTCAGGGATGTTATACTTAGTTGGAGATTTCACTCGTAAAAAACCATAGAAATTCGGCCGTTATAGTTAGTAGGCCTAACTATAACTCGCGCCCCCTCAATGCACTGCTGAGGATGTCACTTTTTACATCACTCATGACATGCTCAGTGACATCACTGATGACATCTCAAATGACATCACTGATGACATCATCCAGTGAATGTGTTTCTGTAAAGTATAAAAATAGGTATATATATATATATATATATATATATATATATATATATATATATATATATCCCACAGCTTGGCTCACAGATTTCGCGGTCCCATGGCGCTCTCTCCACCGGTGTCGAACTACTAAGCAGAGCCCTGCTTTTTTAAAATTTTGCACAAATCCCTTCAAAAAAGAGAAAAAGTTTGCACTCACAAGGAGTTTCTTCCCAATCTTCCAGATTTATTTGTCAAAGTATCAGCATATATAGCTACAACCAACGCGTTTCACAACACACAGTTGCTTGTTCACGGTAAGGTAACCATGGTGACAGACTTTCCTATAATCCTTCAGGAGCCGCCAAAACACAAATGATGCTTACCTCACTTCCTGTTCACACACAGGAAGTGAGTTGGGAAATGTAGTTTTTTTGGAACATTATTTGATGCTTTCTTGATTTATCATGGAAAATTATGTACATGTAATTAGCACATTGTGGCTTAAAATAAATCTACTAATTCAATTCTTTCAACAATATTGCAGTTCAAAAGTATGGACACATCAATATCATCGTCTTATTTCCACTTCCTAAGCGAGCTTACCCACAAACATTGTTTTGGCAAACGATTTAAATTAAACAATCAAGCCCTCCGGTGGGCTTAGTTAAAGTTGTCTACTTTTTCATCACACTACTGCTAGTGGCACTTTTGTCATTTTATAATCAAGATGTGATCATGCCCTCTGGTGGGCTAAAAAAAAATTATATATATATATATATGCCAAGGCGAATTGAAGTATGAGTGGGTGTATGAGTGTCTGAAAGGATGATTTAGTAGGTGTGTGACTGACTGTATACGTAAGTGATTAAATGTGTCTTACTGAATGCATGGGTTATTGACTAAACTGTGTGAATGTCTCTATTAGTCTGTTAGTTGGTGTGTGAGGGGTTGCATGGCTTGGTGAGTACCTACATGAATGTCTATATGGGTTATTTATTGGTTGTCTGAGTATCTGTATGGGTGCCTGAGTGTCTTTGTGGATGGGTGGGGGGGTGTGTGACTCTGTACATAGATATGTGAGTGGTTGTTTCACTGGGGGTATGGGTGGGTGAGTGTGTGTATGGGTGTGTTGGTGAGTGAATGGATGTCTCAGTGGTGCATGTGTAAGTAACTGCATATGTTTTAAAGCAGTATATGTGAGTGTTGGAGTATATAAATGACTGTATGTGAGAGTGAGTGATTGCAAGAATATCTGTATGGATGAGTGTGTGTTTCTATGAGTGATTTTTTAAGAGAGTAAGTATGTGTTAGTATCTGTATAAATAAGTGCGGTGGTGTGTGTATGACTGTATAAGCAAGGAAATGGGTGTGTGATAGTTTCTTTGCATCACTGACCAGGTGTATGAGTAACTCTTTGGGTGAGTGGCAGTGTGTGAGTGTCTATATGGGTATATAAGTGGATATATCAGTGGCTTTATAGATGAATGACTATGCGTATGAGTGACTATGGGTTAGTGGGTGGATGTGTGTGTAAACGTATGAAACACTGTGCAGGTATGTACTAACTGCTATTGGTCTGTCTATGATTTCGATATTGGAGGTCTGTATTTTAGATTGGGTGTATGAAAGTTTTTATTAGGGTATGAGGAGGTGCATCAGATGTTCACATGGATGATGTCATCAGTGATGTCATTTGAGATGTTTTCAGTGATGTCACTGAGCATGTCATGAGTGATGTAATCAGCAGTGTATTGCGGGGGCGCAAGTTATAGTTATGTCTACTAACTATAACGGGGACATTTCTATGGTTTTGTACGAGTGAAATCTCCAACTAACTATAATGTCCCTGAGACCTAAGTTTTTTTCAGTGAATTTCTAAGGTTTTTTAAATGCTAATTTCTAACTATGACGTCCCCACAACCTATGTTTTTTTCAGGGAATTCCAAAGGTTTTTCAAATGAAAATTTCTAACTATAACGTCGCTGAAACCTATGTTTTTTTCAGTGAATTTCAAAGGTTTTTTTAAATGCAAATTTCTAACTATGCCTACAAAGGTAGGACATTTGAAGAAACAGGAAGACAAGCACAGAAAGAACCAAGACAAATATAGAAAGAGGCAACAGAAGTCCAGAAAGACAAAGAAAACTGCAGGAAGTAGAATAGATGTGCAGAAAGAACCAACAGAGGAGCAGAAAGTCCTACTGTGCCCTCAACTTTTTGCTGATGGGTACTGGTGGTAACTGACTCTCACTAACTAGGCCTAGAGCCAGTGCTATGCTAAAAGACACTTGGAATACAGTGAAAACACCAACATACACTAGGGAACACTATGCGTTGGGGTACCCCTGTGATTAGCATGACCTCCTCTGTATTTGCCATGAGTTAATGCCTGGGTCATTGCATGAGTACATGAGTAGTGACTGGATGATTAGAATGCTACAATGGGAGTGCATGGTGATTTTATAAGTGCTTGGGTTTTGGCGCAGTGATTGGATAAGCAGATAGGATTGGCTGGGCGATTGGAGGACTGCATAGATAGTACCAGGGAGATTACTGGACTGTATAGGTAGTCCTCAAGGTATTGCAGCAGGGCATTTGTAAATGGTAGTGGCTGAGTGACTGGAGGAGTGCACAGGGAGTGACAGTGTGATTGCGGGACTGCATGGGTACTACCTGGGGAATTGAAGGAGCAAATGAGAAGTGTATAAGTGGGTAAAGGCCTGTATGGGTAGGGCATATGGGATTGTAACAGTGATCAGTTAGTGCCTGGATCATTGCATTGTACACAGCTACTGACTGAAAGATTAGAATACTGCAAGGAGAGTGCAAGAGTGAATTTTTAAGTGCTTAGGTATTGGCGGAGTGTTTGGATTAGTACATGGTAGTGGCTGGGTGACTGAAAGACTGCACGGGGAGTGACAGGGTGATTGCTGAACTGCATGGGTACTACCAGAGGAATTGAAGGAGTGAATGAGAGGTGTGTATAGGTGGTTAGAGGACTGCATGGGTAGTACACAGTAATTGTAGCAGTACATGTGTTAGTGCTTGGATCATTGCATGACTACATGGGTAGTGACTGGATCATTAGAGTACTGCGAGGAGAGTGCATGGTGAATTTATAAGTGCTTGGGTTTTGGCCCAGTGATTGAATAAGGACATAGGACTGGTTGGGCGATTGGAGGACTGCATAGGTAGTACCAGGGAACTTACTGGACCGCATAGGTAGTCCTCAATGGATTGCAGCAGTGCATGTGTTAGTGACTGGGTCATTGCATGAGTACATGGGTAGTGACTGGGTGACTAGAGTGCTGCAAGGACAGTGCATGGTGATTTTATAACTGCTTGGGTTTTGGCAGAGTGATTGGATAAGTACATAGTACTGGCTGGGTGATTGGAGGAGTGCATGGGTAGTGACAGAAGGATTTCTGGAGTGCATGGGTACTACCTGGGCAATTAGAGGAGTGAATCAGTAGTGTGTAGGTATTTAGACGTCTGCTTGGGAAGTGCTTAGGGGATTGTAGCAGTGCATGTGTCCGTGCCTGGACCATTTCATGAGGACATGGGAACTGACTGGAAGATTAGAGTACTGCAAGGAGAGTGCATGGTGTGTTTATAAGTGCTTGGGTTTTGGTGGAGTGATTGGATAAGTACATGGTGCTGGCTGGGTGATTGAAGGAGTGCATGGGTACTGACAGGGCGACGGCTGGACTGCATGGGTAGTGCTCAGTGTATTGTAGCAGTGCATGAGTTAGTGCATGGGTCATTGCATGAGTGCATGGGTACTTACTGGATGATTAGAGTACTGCAAGTAGAGTGCATGGTGAATTTATAAGTGCTTGGGTTTTGGAGGAGTGATTGGATAGGTACACACATGTCACATTAGTCCCGCCCCCTCCCTTCACCACTGTGCAAATGCACCCCCTGGCAGGTTTTAAGGTGGGGGATTAATTCCCCTTGAATCCTGAGGGTCCCTGGGCCCAACTAGCCCACCAAGTACCGACAGTAAGCTCCTCAGTGCTGCATTGCAGTGAGGTGGTCCGAGGCCACGCCCCTTTTTTCACCTCTCTGCAACGCAACTTTGTTGTGCTTAGTGAAGGTACATGGTGGGCTAGTTGGCCCCCAGGGACCCTCAGGATACAAGGGGACTTAATCTCCCAACTTACAATGCGCCACGGAGCTCATTTGCACACTTGTCACATCAGGCCCTGCCCCCTGCCTTCACCAGTGTACAAGTGCGCCACGTGGCTCGTTTAAGTTTGGAGTGTCGTGGCATGTTGTGGAGTGCCTTGGAGTAGCATGTTGTACAGTGGATTGGTAAAGAATGGAGTGGCGTTTCAGAGTGGTAGGGCATAGAGCAAAATGGAGTGGTGTAAAGTGTAGTATGCATGGTTTGGTAGCGCGCTACCCTTACAGACAACATATTTTCAATTGAAATGAGCATTATATTTATACCAAAATTGGGTAAAACTCCACACAAACAATAATGTGTGCATAAGTCATCACCTAGTGTATCGATGTATTTTTCTCATATTCAAATATTTGTTCCCAGCTCACTTTAGAATTAAAGAAAACTGCTTCATTTGTACTGATATTAATCTATTTTGAAAAATCAGCACAGTTCATTTTTTTATGTGCTAGGGAAAAAATCCTACATCATCTCCTCTTACATGGATGCTCAGCAGGATTGTCGCATACATTCTCTCACTTTGAAGTTAGAGAAAGAAAAGTAAACACCAACCCACCTCTGGAGCGAGATCTTGACATTTTAATGCACCGCAAACGTGACAAGATAAGACCAAGATGTAAAGACTTGTTTACAGAAAGTTAGTTTGGGGGAGAATACAGTAATCAAAGTTTGGGCACCGGCAGAAACAAACTCAAGATGGACAGCCTAAAGCAAATAAAGCCAGCAAATAGAAAGCATGACAATGCGAGTTGCAAACTCCAAGCCAACGGTAAGCAATGGACAGAATGCATTCCTATTTCAACATTCTGAATGTCTCCAAAATGTCTTTAGCAAACTAGACAGCGCAAGGCTTTCAGCTAAAAACTGAAAGAGGGCAGGAAAATGACACATTGCTGCAGGTAGGCAGGGTCGAAGTTCAGTGACAGACCAGGGGATGACAAGAACGGGCAACATTGATACACGTGGGTAGGGAAGTAGTGCAGTCACAGATCAGGAGGTGGCAAAAATGGAAGATCTTGGTGCAAGGGGGCAGGGAAGAAAATAACTAGCTGGGGTAGAGAACAACAACAGCAGTGAAAGTGGCTGGGAAGGGCCCATGTTTAGCACTGAGCACTCAGGCTACCTCAAAGCAATTCATGTTACACCTCAGGGTTTAGTTTATGGATTAAAGCATATTCAGAAGATACAATCTTTTTATGCAAAACAGACTACCATCCGAGTGGGTGAGGAAAGAGCATATTTGTAAGAGACTAGCTTGAATGTCACCTCAATGGCACTGCTGCAGCCAATTACAGCACTTGGGTATTGACTGCATAGGAGGAAACTGGATTATGGAAATGGCCCAGTGCTTTTATAGTGTCTGTGATTTACATTTAGCTGGTCACCAAGCGCTGTCAGTCCTTGCAGATAGGGGAACTGAATCACATGGCGCATGGAGCCCAGTTCCGGGGCATTAGGCTCACCAAGGGGGTGGGGCTATGGTGACTATTGCACTGTCCTCCTTCATACACAGATGATGCTCAGATGCTAGCATCAAAAATCTATATCCAAATGCTGCTGTCAAGGGCATATGTATGGACCATGTTTACACTGAAAACCTTGCACAAATAACTCCATCTGCTCAATATTCGAATCAGCACAAATACCCAAAGGAGGCATCTGGGGCAATACAAAAGCGCACTTGAAAAGAAGGGCCTTGAAAGTGCTCACCACACCCTCCTGCAGAGGAATCGCTAACCTCTCTTTAAAGTGTAGCTGGGTTGCCACTTGCACCGAGTAACACAGAGATGCTGCTCAGGGGGCAGAGATTCATTGTGGTTGGATGCACTGTCCCTGTTTGCTCCTGGCATAAATGAGAACTGTGCGCTCTGTATAATACAGCCTCTGATGTTATTTTACCCTGAAAAACATGCCAAGTGTCATGTCATCAGAGATGAAAAGTGTTTATTTGATCAATTGCACTGGGTTCCACAATGAGTCACTTGAGAGACCAGCCACATATCAGCACTGCGTTTGGAAGCAGTAAAGCAATTCATGAATAAACTAAACCTCCAAGTGCAAAGCGTAGTGACCTTCCTTTAGACAACAATGCTTAAACAGGGACACCTCTAACATTTGAGCTTTACCTTCTCTGTACAGGCCTTTATTTGCATACATTCATGGTCGAAAGCACCTTGTGTAATACAAGAAAATAGAATACACCAATCTCAATATGCAGTGAGTAAGTGATGCAGTACTGTAAGCCTTTCAGTTAAGTAAAAAAAGAAAATGCCGGGGATCGTATTGTGTTCTGTGTACATTCGGTTACTTTAGCGGGGGCGTTCATGATCTTAGGGATAAAGAAGCCTTTTGTCGTACCTGCCAAATCAGGTGCATTTCTTTTTCTGATGATGTGCCAAGCTTTTACCTGTCTGTGATGGGAGAGTGTGCTAGTTAATTCAATAGTGACAGTCTAATCATGTGTCGAATTGTAGTGTAGTTCCTATATTCCCAATAGGCTCTGCGCATTGGAATAAAATATCCTAAAGATTAGATGTAGGACTGAGGTCGACTAGGTCTCGATCGAATATATTAAACTTAATAGTGAATACCAGCTAGCTCAGAGGTCACTACAAACTTTCTCAAATTCACAAGAAGGGATTCGTTTCTGACAACCGCATAAACATGACAACTTTGTTTCCCAAGAATAAGAAATGTATCTCTAGAGTCGTGGAAACAATAGATAAGTATTTCACTCAGTCACTCGTGCATGCTTCACTTCTACAGAGGTGCAGAGAAAAAGAGAGACTGACGTTTTCAATAAAAGGTTTTCTTGAACAGTCTTCTTTCTCATGCAAGTAAAGTGAGCTGCTACAATTGTAATGCAGAGTGCAAAGTATAATGCGTACAGCGAGAACAATATTATAAAATAATACTGTAAGAGCATAGTAGGGTTTCTAAACCATATATAAATTTATACATTTATAACAAGGGCTAAAAGTACTCAACTGGTGCTTCTAAAATACACCTATCCCAATGTACCTAACCAAAGTCTAGTACGCGGGAAGGAGTAAGTGTGGTATAGCATAGGTTTAGTTTTTCTTTGCCAAGAATCTATACAAGGTTTGTCTCTGTTCTAATCAGCTCCATACCTTTAGTTTAGAATGAAGGAGGTCTGGTATCTCAGTCTCGGGACTCGATTTCCCAACACCCCGCAAAGGGAGCTTGGAAACACTGGAGCTGGATTCTCGACAAGAAAAATGCAGCCTCTAGATCAGTGCGTCAGCTGGAGGGTCGGCTTCCTTCGGCACTTGCTGTAGCGAGTTGCATCAGGCAAGTAGATAGTCAACTGCTCCGAACCACCGTGTCTTGCTAGAGCAAGTGAAGGCATATTTATACCTTGAAAGTGTCTAGTTTGACGTAAAGTCGGGCATAATAACTTCAGGAAAGTACCCCAAGGGAATAGTAGTTCTTTGTAAAGTTCTTGGACAAATCAATATTCAAGCAAGGGAAGGTCTCTGACTGCTTATGCCGATTTTCCAAGAAATCGTTGTGAGGTTTTGGTACGGGTAGAAGTAGCCATGCCTGTATTTGGTCTTCATGGGCTATGTCTAAATAAGGGAATGATTTCTATGCCTATATTAGGGCAGTGTGAATTGTACCTATATAATGGTATGAATCTGGAAAATTCACTCCGATCCTAAAACGCCACACAACACACACTCCACTTTATTATGTACGATATTACTAAGTTCTAAACACATAAAACATATCTAAAACATGATGTGTAAAAACCCCAACCAAAATACATAAAAATGCATTCAAAATGGTTGAACACAAAAGAGCATTTGTGCTGTACGCTTTTAAGGCAATGTTTCATTCAAAGCATGTAGATGATATTAAAAAAACGCTATCCGAATGAATCATGAAAATACATTTATGAAATGGCTCTAAATACAGGAAAAAATTGAGACCATTCCATGACAGAATATATCAATTGTTTGGTTGTGGACAAGGTCAAATATTGTCCCTTGCAAGTATTCAAAGAATTCTTGTGCTCTACGAGTAGTTCTACCTTAAACAGACAACTTTGTGTCAAAAAAAAAGTTAATTTTTTTTTAAAAAAGTCAAATCATAGAAAAATAGAGTTCCAAAGTTGGAAGTTTGTTTTTGAAAAGTGAAGGTCGTATTCAGAGTCACCTAGAACACTTTGTGCTAACTTCAAAAGTCAGTGTCATTGGTTGGAGAAAACATCAAATCTTCTAAGCTGGTAAAGAATTTGTCTACTACTGTAGGTGGAATTTGGACTACCTCGTTAAACAGATCAATTGCACATAGATGAGAAGCATCGCCGTCAGCGACAGCCGCATTAGCAATGTTCGAAGTAGATGGTACCTGTGTGCCTGTTGCTCCACGTATCTCACCGTCTGCAGTTTGTGTCCGTGAGATATCAACAAATGCCGTCATCAGAATTGGTAGACGCTGTGGGCAACACAGTGCATGAGCCGTTACTGGTTCAAGCAAAGGATCAACTTCCGTCGGCAGGACTGATGGGAGAGTCAGACAGATGTCTAGCATGCGTTCTTCTCCACATAGCAGACATCGTAGAACAGGTAAGATGCAATTTTGCCAGATTGGTCGGAATTATAGAAACCATGTGGTATTTAGATCTCTTAAACAAGCCAAGCCCAGAATTTGTATCATACGCTCACAACACTTCATTGCCAGGAGGGCGTTCTCAAAGGTGACCTGGGTATCGATGGTGACTTGACTTGCCATATCAGAGCAGAATGAGTAAAAATAGTATTCCTGCTATGAGGCCCAAAATGAGAGTCAGGCTGTCAAAAAAAATATTGTCTTAAATACATGTACAATACCACTCGTATACGACCTAACATTTCTGAGAAATGTATAGGCCAGTATGTCGATAAAAGGGCATGTATCTCTGCAGAAGTCCTTGCAACCTGCAGATCATACGTCTCTTTGTCTGAGGTCAGTGGCACAGATTTTTGTAAAAGAATGGCTTTCAGTCTGCTTAAAGTATCAATTTAAATAGAAGAGATGTTAAGTGAAGGCCATAATGGCGACTCCCCGTCTGACTTAGTTTTAGGAAACAATACTTGCATACAGCAGGTGACCCTGGCTGACACAGTCACGAGATATGGGGTTCCTGGCAACATGCCACAACAGCTGTGATCATTCAACATAATGTAACTTCCATTAGAAAGCTGTCTAAAAATTCGATCTATCACTGCTGCTGAAGAACCTTGCAGGTGACAGGATAAGTTGTTTGAGGAGCCATCGCAGGCCCCTTGTAAGTTAATACCCTGACAGAAGAGTGACCCACTAAGTGTGTTTTCACAATTCATACCACTAAGAAACACTTCTTTCCCCCACTCCAACATTTGTGTGTATAAGGTAAATCCCAGGATGTCTTGATGTATTCTTTAACCAACCTTTCATATACGCCCGCTGGTATAGGTTTTAAACAATACTGAAAATAGAAAATCGTCACAGGCAGAGTGATTATCCGTTCTGCAGTCTCTGCTTGC